>NC_069791.1:108092960-109309835 GCF_027406575.1 Nycticebus coucang
GTGCCTTGTCTGCGGTGGCACAGTGAGTCGGTGGACAAGTGGAGGCTGGCACTCAGGTTTTCCTGACTAAGCCCATGACAGGTAGTGGTGGGACTGATGGGAACGGTGATTAGGAGAACTGATTAATCCCTGGTTCTATTCACCCAGAGTTTGCTGCTTCATCAGTTTGTAATGCAACCCTGCTGCTACACATTCTTTCCATTCTACTTTTCCTGAAAGTGTCTACTTTTGTCTGCATTCTTTCTTTTTTTTTTTGAGACAGATTCTCTCTTTGTCACCCTTGGGAGAGTGCTGTAGCATCACAGCTCACAGCAACCTCAAACGTAAGCGAGTCTCTTGCCTCAGTCTCCTGAGTAGCTGGGACTACAGGTACCCACCACAATGCCTGGTCTGTAACTCATCAGCTTAGGCGATGCGCCTGCCTTGGCCTCCCAGAGTGCTAGGATTACAAGCATGCGTCACCCGGCCTGGCCCTTTTTGTCTGCATTCTTGAAGGATATTCTCCCTGAATGTAGATTTCAGGGTTACAATTTTTTTTCATATTACCTCTTCTAAGATATTGTTGTGTTATCTTCTGGCCTTTATGGTTGCTAATGAGAAGTCAGTGATTATTCAAATATTCTCCCGTATTTAATGTGTTGTTTTGATGTGGCTGCTTTTGTAAATTTGTTTTTAGCTTTGGTTTTCAACAGTTTGGCTATCATGTGCCTACATGTAGTTATCCTGTATTTATCTTGCTTATATTTGCTGAGCTTCTCAAATTTGTACTCCTTCCAATAAATGATTTTGGCTATTAATTCTTCAAAAAAATTTTTTCTTACCCATTCTCTCTTTTCTCCTCCTGTGACTTCATATATGTATAAGTTGAACCTTTTCCTATTATCCCATAGATACTTGAGGTTCATTTTTAAAAATCTTTTTCTCTGTGACATTCAAATGGAATAATCTCTGTTACCCCATCTTTTTTTTTTTTTTTGAGACAGAGCCTCAAACTCATGGCCCCAGGTAGAGTGCCATGGTGTTATAGCTCACAGCAACCTCCAACTCCTGGGCTTAAGTGATTCTCTTGCCTCAACCTCCCGAGTAGCTGGGACTACAGGCGCCTGCCACAACACCCGGCTATATTTTGGTTGCAGTTGTCATTGTTTGGCAGGTCAGGGCAGGATTTGAACCTGCCAGCTCTGGTGTACGTGGCGCCTTAGCCGCTTAAGCTACAGGCACTGAGCCATCTATTACCCCATCTTAAAATTTCTTATTCTTTCATCTCATTTTGCTGTTCATCCCATCTAATGACTTTCTTTTTTTTTTTTTGAAACAGGTTTTTGCCTTGTTGCCCCAGCTACATTGCACTGGCATCATCACAGCTCAGTGCAGCCTCAAATTCCTGGGCTCACGCAGATCCTCCTGCATGAGCCTTCCAAGTAGCTAGGACTGCAGATCATCCCACTATGCTCAGCTAATTTTTTTAAATCGCCCAGGCTGGTCTTGAACTCCTGGCCTCAAGCAATCCTGCCCTCTCTGCCTCCCAAAGTGTTTGGACTACAAGTGTGAGCCACCACACCTGGCCCTCATCCAGTAACTTTTAAAAGTTTAGTATGATAGGGCAGTGCCTGTGGCTCAAAGGAGTAGGGCGCCAGTCCCATATGCCGGAGGTGGCGGGTTCAAACCCAGCCCCTGCCAAAAACCGTAAAAAAAAAAAAAGAAATTTAGACGTGGTAAAGCATTTGCAAGACATGATTGCAAGAGGGACTTTACCTAACAATTACAATCAGTGTAACATGCCTTATTGTACCCTCAATGAATCCCCAACAATAAAAAAAAAAAAAGTTTAGTATGATATTTCCCCTTTGATAATTTTTATTTGTTTTTTTAAAGTTATTTCTGTTTTTATGCTAATTTTTCCTATCTTTTCATTTTCATGGTCATATTTTCCTTTATATCTTTTATGTTTTTCATCCATGGTTATATTCACTGTATCTCTGCTAATTTTAATTATCTCACTCATTTTGGAGTAAGTTTCCAATAATTGAATTGTCTTTATCTCTTGAGAATGGGTTACCTATTTCTTCATATGTCAAGCGAAGGACATTAGGTATACATTACAAATAACCTGGATTCTGTTATAATTGGAACATATTAATATTTGTTTATTTGTTTTTTCAGTAGGGACATAACTTGACTGGAATCAAATGCACAATCTCTTGCCCCTCCCCTCATAGTATACTGCAACTCAAATCTCAGTTCAGATCCTTCAACCTTAGCTGAGCTGCTTGGAATCTGCCCTATGAATACCTGGTCCAGAGGTCAGCCAGGTATTTGCACAGTTTATATACAGAATCTGGGGCTGCTTCTCTCTATCTCTCTCTTCTCTGAAGATTTCTACTTTCCAGCAGCCATTTTTTGCCCCCAAATTCTTCCTCTAATTGTTTAGGAGAACAAAACTTTCCTTTTTTTTAAATCAGCATTTTAACTGCTGTGCACATCACTGATTGGGACCTGCCTTCGGACTAAACTCATAAACTGGGAAATTTACCAGTGATATTCTCATTTTCCGTGTATTGATTCCTTTCCAGTATCTGCCTGTTCTGTCACTCTCCAGTGCCTTCAGATAGTTGTTGTTTTTTTATATTTTTCTGAACGTTTATAGCTGTGATCTGTGATAGAGTTGAACTCACAGGAGTACTCAGCAATACTGGAAGTGGGAACCCTTACTTGTCTCACTTAAATGAATAATGCAAATGATCCCATCTGAGAGATGGTAAAGCGGAGACCAGGAGAGGAAACAAGGTCATGGTGTGTTGCAGAAAGGGCAGGAAGATCTGACAGCTATGGTTTTTAAAAATTGGGTTGGGGATTTTCAGAACTATAAAAATGATTGGCTCCTATGCAAATTATTTGCTTTGTGCATTAGTAATATTGTACAAAAATACACTAATATTTTTATTGGGGACAATCTTAGTAAATCGTCAATGTTAATTAAATGTTTACAAAGATCGGTACTAAGTTGCTTAAATGTATTATCTGTTTTAATCCTAAAAACAACTCAATAGGATTAGATTGCTCTTACCGGGAAATTTTGCAGGGGAAGAGATCGAGGTTTAACGAAGTTAAGCTCAAGTGACAGTTATGTGTATAATTAGTTGATAAAAATGACTCATATTTATTGAAGTATTACCATGTTGCAGATAATGCACTAAGTGATCTATACCTAGGTCGTTATGAAAGTTTTGAAATACACAAAAATTGAGAAATGTATAATCCTCATGGATAGAAAGAAATGAAGCCCTCCCAGAAACACCAATAAGTTGAGCAAGTTGAAACTTGCACAGAAGAATCAGAAAGGACACTGTTGACAGTGTTTGTTGGAAATAAAATAATGGATCATAACACAGTCTGTCTCAAAACTTTCGTAGAGGCCCACATATATATGTTATCTCATTTAATCCTCCCCCAAACCCTATGAGGTAATATTATTATCACCTCACATTTTCAAATGAAATGAAGGCCAAGCAAGGCTAAGTAATTTGCCCAAGGTCACATAACTAACAAGTGGTGGGTCTGGGACTCAAAGCCAAGCAGTTTAGCTCCAAACCCATCTGCTTAACCTCTAGGCCACATTGCCTCTGGCTGTAACAAAGTGTCTAAGAAGACTTATCATCTCACAGGTCCTCTAGAGGCAAGAACCCTTCCTCTTAGTAAATACCATAGGATCAAACAGAATCTAATAGACTGTATCAAACAGAATCCCAGTGGGCTTCTCCAGCACATGCACGTGGGTGGTACCCAGCAAATATCTGTGTGGTCTGAATCAAACAGAGAGCCCATTTCTGTCTGTTCCTTAGGCACCCCAGCCTACCACACAAATGAGGAAATCTTCCTAAGAAGGAATAAACTGCAATAAACTGCAGAGGTTCCCTCATCCTGGTTTTCATTTCGTGTTTTGGATGCTGCAGGCCGGGTGAGCAGAGATCCCAGGCTCTGGCCCAGGCAGCTGCCCTGCCTTTGGGAACTGCCATGAACCACTTTCAGACCATTCTGACTCAGGTCCGAATGCTGCTGTCCAGCCATTGCCCAAGCCAGGTACAGACCCTCTTGGACAGCCTTCTGGAGAAAGAGCTTCTCTCCAGGGAATACCACCATGCCCTGCTCCACGAGCCTGATGGTGAGGCGCTGGCCAGGAAGATCTCTCTGACCTTGCTGGAGAAAGGAGACCCAGACGTAGCCCTCCTGGGATGGGCCTCGAGTGGGCTACAGACCCCAGCAGCCGAGAGGAGCCCTGGCCATGGGGACTATGGCGGTAAGTTGGCACCTTTCATTCAGGAGCAAAGACTGGCTATAGACAGCCCGAGGACTTCACTCATCTCTGAAAGGGAAGTCATTAGGAAGGCAGATTGGACAGGACAAGGGGAGTCTAGTGAGCTGGCAGCAGTGATGACTTGGAAAACTTGGTCTCTGTTGCTGGAGGTGCACGGCGTGCTTCCCATGCTGCTTAGGACACACCACCAAACACCTGCTGGGTTCACACCTGAGCCCTGGTGACATGCCAGCACTGGGGGTGCACAGATGAACAGGCCAGCTCCTGCCCTCACGGGATTTACACTCTAATGGGGAAGACGGACGCAGCGTTAGTCAGTGTGGGTCAAGATAGAGAAACACGGTGCATAGAGGGGAAGACAAAGCTGGGAACAGAGGATCCCGAGTGTGCACTTATGTGTGCACATGGATGTGTGTGCATGAGTATGTGTGCACGTGTGTGCATTTGCCTGTGTGTGTGGGGGGCAGGATATGCTGTGTGTCTGTGTGACAGAGACAGAGATAGCAAGAGAGAGAGTGAAAGGAAGGCAGAGCTAGACATAGGAAGAGACAGAGAGACAGGCAGAGAGTGGGAGAAAGAGGGAGGGGGAGAGGAAGAAGGGGAGGGATGGGCAGAGTAAAGGGAAAGAGAGAGAAGGCGGCGTGAAAGAAAGAGGGAAAGAAAATAAGAACCAGCTCGCAGGGGCAGAGACAATGAGAGTCTTATTTTTCAAAATAGTGTGGATGACACTCAGGCATCTGAAACCTGAAAGGTAACTGTGCAGCATGGCGTCGCTGCTCACACCCTCAGCAACTTGTCCTTCCCAGCTGCAGAGACCGCCTCACTTCATGGTGGTGTTGCAATTTTCTAAAAGACAGTGTCTGTTCTATCGCCTTCCCAAAGGAGCTCTTGAGATGGTCACAGCGATTAACTTTACTGAGTACGTACTGTGTGCCAGGCACTGCCTCAGCACCGCCTAGCACCCTCTTAGTTCTCCCTTTCATGATCTCCATCCTTATTTAGCATTTAAAGAAGAAAGCAGAGATTGCCCAGAGGTGATGCAACTTGCCCCGAGCGCCCAGATGGGAAGTGGTGAAGGCTGGAGCTGAAGACAGAGGAGCTTTTATCCTCAACCTAGTTTTGAAGGGGCTTGCCCGGGACATCAGGCAATGGCAGTATTCTCCCACTCGTGTGCCAAGACCTAAGTTTATGCGGGGTTGGCTTTTCTTGCAGTTATGTTCTCACCTGAGTGTTTTCCGTCATCTCTTGGATGCATCCTTCCTTCTTTCCCTCCTAACCCTAACAGACATGGAGATGGGGGTGGGGTCTCTGCTACCAGAATCATCTTCCTTGGCTTCTCAGTGGAGGCTCAAACCTCTCTGGGGTCTTGAGGGGAGTACAGATGCCAACCTGCAGGAGAAGTCGCAATCTTCCTCTCTGCTTGAGCCTTCACACGGTTGCTGCCGGACACCTCGGCCCCTCCCTCCTCGCTTTCTGGTTCCTGTTATTTAACTTCGTTTCCTCCCTGGGGGTGTAATATTTTTATTTCTGATCCCACGTGACTCCAGAAAGTGGAACTGTGCTCAAAGTGGTGTGGTCTCCAGGGAGCTGGGAGATAGCAGGACAAATCGCTTCCTCCCTTGGTTGCTCTTCCTGACCTTCAGTGTCTAGAGCAGCCAGGTTTGGACCAGCGCAGTGGGTCAGGTGGGCCACAGGTGGCTTTCAGAGGGGAAGAGTGGGAACAGGGAAAGAGAGTCACATGGTTTGTAAATAAAGGCACTGACTTTAGTTTCAATGAGGGTTCAAAAAAGGGAATCATCTGTGTGGGGTTTTTGTGACCCACCTGATAATGACCTTGGCCTTCTGCTACTGCAAGGGCTGCGTTGGCCCCTATGTCACTCAGAGGAAAAGCTAAAGCTGGACATTGGGCTGCAAGGCCCTTCATAGTCTGGCCTGCATCACCTCTCTGCTCCACCCCCTACTCCAGCCATGCAGGCATGCTGGCTATTCCTCAGACAGGCCTGCGCACTCTCTGCCACATGACCTTTGCTTGTGCTATTCCTGCCACCTGGAGTATCCAGGTATCCTCCTTGGCCAATGTCCTTCAACTCTTTCCTGAAATGTCACCTTATCAATGAGGCCTACCCTGACCTGCCCATTTAGAATTACAGCTCCCCTTCCCCGCTGTAAGTCCCCTCCCCAGGTTGGCATTTTTATCACCTTCTATATTTTATTTTTGTGTCATGTATGTTGTTTATTGTTAGACTCTCCCACTGGAAAATAAGCTCCATGTGGACATGGACCTCTGTTTTGACCTTGATACACCCCCAAAGCCTAGCTCGGGGCACAAGCACCAGGATACGATATGCGCAGAGTGGCCCATAAAGTTGGAGTGTGATTTACATAGTTGTAACCAGGTTGAATAGATGTGTGGGTGGAAGGATGGATGGATAGTTCATGTGCCACCATCATTCATTATTCCTACTTTATAAATGCATAAACTGAGGCACAGAGAAGTTAAGTGCTTTGCCTCAGGTCATGGCCTAGGGAGGGGGCTCCTGGGTCTCATGGGCCCAGACCTATTGCAGTACTTTCTGCATGGTTTCCTCTTCTAAATAACTCAAAGGGATACCATAAATCTACTGAAAATAGGTAGGCAAGTTTCAAACTGAAACTAGCCTGATGATTCAGAAGGTGCCTTTAGACATTGCAGTGGCACTGCTGCAACTGTGCAGGAAGCCACCTTCTGGGGATGTGAACTCGGGGGGCTGGCTCACAGCTTCATGGAGCCACAAGTGTGCACCCAGCCCCCAAAAAGTTAGTGAGGCCTGAAAGTCAAGGTCCTTGCCTAACAGGGACTCTTGGCCTCAATGGGAAATCAAACACCTTGGAAGGATAATTGGAAGCCAGGGAAGGGAGAGCCAGGACGGGTGGTGATAGAAAAAGAACCAGGATGGAAGCTGGACTGCTCTGGGTCTGAGGCCATGCTCTGCTACTTACAGAACCATGGACCACTTGGAACCTCAGTTTCTTCATCTCTAAAATGGTAGCAATGATATAAATTTCCCAGGAGTGGAGTAAGGGTTAAATGAGATAGTAGCAGGGAAACCATCCAAGGCAGTCCTGGCATAAGTAGCTCTGAGTAAACGCCAGACAAGGAGAATTAAACAGGGGGGAAGTAAACCAAGGGCTTACCGTGCTAGAAGACATCATTTCTGCAGTCTCTTGGAGGGACCCAAAGAATATTTAGACACCTCCTCCACGCAAAACACAGTGCTGCGTGCTTGGGTGCCGCGCTCACCTGAGGAATGAGGCAATGCACCCCCATCTGGGGTTGGCACATTGAATAAGCACCCGGGCCGTGCCCTCAGATGGCCTGAATGCCAATCCTAAATCCCTGATTCCAAGAGGTATAACTCTGAGTACTTTCCAGGGGCCCCTCTGGGCCTCAATTTTCCAGGTGATGATAGTTCTCAGAGTCACTGTTCTAAGAATTTAGGGACATTGTCCAATGTAAGGCACATCCATTCCTGACAAAGAGAGAGCTTAACAGCCCCAAGGCTGGTGTGTGAGGCAAACACAAGCCCACTGTGACTAGAAGGACAGCGGTAAGGGAGGACAGCCTTGGGTTCGTGAATGGACTGTGAGACACAGGGGTGCATTTTCTTTTGTTTTTTATTATTAAATCATAGCTGTGTACATTAATGCGATCATTGGGCACCATACACTGGTTTTAGGGATGCATTTTCTGCATAGACTGCAGAGCAGCCCTGCCAGGGTTTTATATTTTATTGTTTTCTTTGGTTCTACTTTGTTGTTTTTGTTGTTCTATGTTTTCATTACGTGGTGTTTTTTTTTCCATGAGGTCCCTCCCTGTTCCAGGAATTTCCCAAAGAACAAAAGTGTCTTATAGGATGTTGCCTGATTTATTGGAAAAGGACACACTACACGCTGCCAACCAGTCACGCTCCAATTTCATCCCCATTGGCCTTTAGGAGGGGAGAAACCAGAGAGGACAAAGGTCACATCCTCTCTCCTTCAGGCTTCCTTTCTTGAGAAACAGCCCCTGCACTGAACCAGGGAGTCTCCTCAGCCTCCTGGGAGGCGATGTGCTGGCCAGGAGCTCTCTGCTCCTTCCCCTTGGGCTGCTTCCCAGCTATGCAGACCCACTGCACTTTCACCCCAGGCACTACAGACTGAGAAGCACCTGTTTCTGGAAGCTGGCACTTCCCCACGGGTTTTCCCGAGCCAGCCTAATCCTTTCTCACTTGCCCCTACGCCTGGATCTTGGCCCCGCCAGGGCAGTTTTTACTCTTTGTTGCTATGACCTTGAGTGACTCTCCTGTCTACTTGTCTCTCCACCTTCCTGCCCATCCTCCTGTCTGGCTACCTCAAACTTACCTGGTCTGTCTACCCCTACTCACATCTGCTTTTCAATTTATCTATTTGTATCTACAATTGATGTAGTTATGTATACTTACCTACTCATGTCTGCTTATCCATTTTCCTACCTACTTAATCACCTTTATGTATTTATATATATAAACTTATTTACCTGCCTTCCTACCAACTAACTCCATCTATAGGCCTATATTCTCATGTGCCTTCTTCCTTCCTACCTAGTTTGGATAGAAACCAGTCTTATTCTATCTATTCTCTTATCTCTCTATTTACTAATTTTTTTTTTTTTTTTTTTTGTAGAGACAGAGTCTCACTTTATCACCCTCGACAGAGTGCCATGGCATCATACAGCTCACAGCAACCTCCAACTCCTGGGCTTAAGCGATTCTCTTGCCTCAGCCTCCCGAGTAGCTGGGACTACAGGCGCCCGCCACAACGCCCAGCTATTTTTTGGTTTGCAGTTCAGCCGGGGCTGGGTTTGAACCCGCCACCCTCAGTACATGGGGCCGGCGCCCTACCGACTGAGCCACAGGCGCCGCCCTCTATTTACTAATCTTTTCCCCTTCCTTTCTCACCTCCTCCCTTCTCTCTTCCTTACTCATTTATTTAGCACCTGGTAGGAATTATGGTGGTCACCAAAAAGCATAAGATGAAGCCCTTACAATCTCTTAGGAAGGACTGTTTATCTATTTGGAACTTGAGGCAGCCTCAGTCATCCAAATCCCAAACTCCTTCCATTCACTCAAACTGCCTTGGAGTAGTATATCTTGTAAATGCTCAGCTCTGTGTAGGCTCTGGAGTGAGTAAAAGAAAAGAAAACCCCCTGGCCCCAGATGGTAACAGCTTTATGATCCAGTCAGAGATAGCAGGGGCTATGCTTATGAAATGGGAAGTTGATGATTTATTGCCAAATAATGTAGTGACAAGTTTTTTTAAAGTGAGCAAAGTAAAAGATTATGGTTTGCTGGAAGGGTGGTGAAGGCAGGAACTCAAGCCTCTCAGGATGGCTCAAATTTGGATCAACAGGGGGAAGGCAGAGGTACTTCCTGCCCTGGAGTGAGCATGGGCTGGGCAGGGTGCAAGAGTAGGATTGAGCAGAGTCTGTCTGGGAGCCTGCAGAAAAGATTGGTGAGTTTTATGGAACACTATCCTTTACTTGGAAGGTCATGTTCCTCCCCATCTGTCCCTGGGCTGCTTGGCAAGGGGCCCCAGAATGGCAACCTCAACAATGTCTCAACTTTATGGCATCCTCATTTCCTCATATCAGGGAAACTGAGGCTTCAATGTTTCTGCTGGTTGCCAGTGATCTCTGTCATGCTAGATCCCAACTTGAGACAAAGGAATTCAGATCCTCAGGGCAAAGCTGGCTTCAACAGTGCCACGAGGTCCCCTCAGTCGGGAGAGAAACGACTGTCTCCCAAGCAGACCTGGTCTTAGCAGGTCACCATCTCTGGGGGAGTCTTTGAGAGGGACATCAGCAGTCTTTAACAGAGTCTTTAACACAAAGCCTGGAGTCGACTTACCCTTCTTCCCAGCACCTGGCCCCCATTCACTCAGTCCTGGAGGTTGTCACTCTACCGCTGAGCCATCTGTGTCCTTCTTCCCCATCTCTGCATCCTCACCTGCCTGGCTCTAATTCAGGCACCTCTTGGCTCCTGGCTGGGGCCATAGCTGCTCACCTGTAGCCCCTCTGCCCTGGTCTTTCCAGTTGCCAGTTTATAGTCTCTGCTGCCAGATGGACTCACAGGCAGACACACCACTGCCCTGCTCAGAGACTCATTGTGTTGACAGGGGCATGATCAGACTCAGGTCTATGGAGTGTGGTCTGGAGGGAAGATGTAGTGAGACCAGGTGGGTACCAGGTGAGAGATGGCAGACTTGGCCAGCTCATTCTAAGCTCTATCCTGACATGAAGCTGACATGACCAGGGGGCTGGGGTCAGGGGTGGGGGCATCAGAGCCAGCTGACTCTGAGAATAGGAAGGGACCCCATATGTAGTCTCAAGACAGGTGCCTCTCCCTTGGTCGTGGGAGAATGAGATTTCTTAGAATGTCTAACATTCATCTGTCTGTTAGTTATATTAGCCCAATGAAGCAAGGCTCTGTTTCAAGTTGACTCTTATCTTTTCTTATTTGTCTGTCTACTTCCCCACTGGGACTTCTGATCACTTCAAAATAATTGCCACACAAAGACAAATGGCATCCTCATTTCCTCATATCAGGGAAACTGAGGCCTGCAGACGGGAAGGAAGGGGCCCAAGGTCACTCACTTGTTGGCCCAGCTCTTCAATCTCCCAGCCCAGTGCTCTTTCAGTAAAAATTCAGGAGATATGTAAGTCCTTGTTTCCAAAACTTTATTCATTTCAATACCACCCTCATCATTTTTCCCTTTTAACCCACCATCTATATTATTATTTACTTGATTTTTTTTTCAAACCACTCATATTTCTTTTACTTATTTTTATTTTCATAGAAAACTTTATGTCCCACCAAATAGGAAAAAGAATTCCAAAGACAGAAGGTAGCTATTAAACAGAAAGGCAGAGCAATGTTTTTAGATACTAGCCAGAAACTGCTGACCACCAAAGGCTCTGAGGCCAAAGGGCTGCTCTCTCTGAAATGGAAACATCAAATATTTAGAAGAAGGGTTAGCGGTATCAGAAGAGGAGTTAGAGACATATTAGCACCCAACAGACTTTCTCCTTCATGCCATTAGGAGGCTGGGCAGAGACTTGCAAAAACACTTTCTCACTGTGGGAGTTAACGTTACTTAGCACTGCACCTGTGGGTCACCCCAAGCCATCTGGCTATAAATGTACCCCATATTTGGGTTACCATTCTTTCATGTGTAGTTTCTGTTTTAGTCCAATGTCTTGGAATAAAAATGAGAGATGGACCACTCATAATCTCTGGGAAAATTCAAGGCACTTTGGTGTGGGGCTGGGAATAGAGGGGAGGGGAAGGAAGGGGAGTCTGGAAAGTCTGCCAATCCCCAGCAGAGTCCCTCGGTTGTCTTGAGGCATTTGTGGGACTCTGATACTGGCACCATCCTACAGAGGATGGAAGATATTGGCAGCTCGCACCAGTGTGGTTCCATTGTGGTCATCATCTTAGAATGTCACAGTGCTTTATGTCCCCCCAACAGAAAACTAACTCCCAACTTTCTGTGTTGGCCAAATTTGGTCCACAATAGGGAACTGAAATTAACATCAGAGGAACAGGAGGGCTTAAGGGCGTGTGGGCAAATTAGAGGGTGTTCAACCACAAGAAATCTGACAGCTTGGGGCCACCTTGCAGGAAGAGTTTTCTGTCAGTCCCTTGCTTGCTTCCTTTGCATGCTGGCTTTGCTCACCCAGCTCCCCACTGTAGGGGGAGACAAGCTGGTGATGAGGCTGCCTGCTTCTGAGCTGAGCACAGGAAGGCATCCTTGGGACGGCTGGAAGGGCTGCCACCGGACTCCAGGAGCAGCTGTCCGGTTGTGCTTCCTATACCATGCGTTGCCTGGCTCCACGACCTGCTGGGTCCTACCTGTCAGAGCCTCAAGGTAAAAAGGCTGAAAATGCATCTTTATTTAGTATGAGGTCTTGGCTGGTCCTGCCATTTCAGGAAAACAGAAACACCACTTTGAATTTGGCCTCACTGGGGGTGAGGAGAGAGGTCTGTGTCCTGCCGGGGAAGGCTGTTGGGAGATGTGAAGCAGTTGTGTATTTGCTTCTACCAGAGGAAAACTCGATTGGCCAGGTGCCTGGAATGTGAGAGGGCTTTATCAGTGCTGAAGGGCTCTAGATGTTGGAATTGCAGGAGGCGTGTCCGTTAGCTCTCAGCATGCTGGCTGGGCTCAGCCAACCGCAAGGTCCTCTCACTGCCAGGCCTGGCTTTGGGTGAATACCTGAAGGAGGCTTCCATAGGATGGGAGCTCTGCCTGACCTCACCCCATCTCAGGGGAAGCAGGGAAACCAAACTGGGGTCAGCCCCATTGTGTAGGTGTGAGCCCGCAGCACCTGGAGATAGCTGGTCACCCAGACAGATGCTGCCTTCTCCTCAGTTTTCAAATGGTGTTGTCTGAGATGAAGGGGAGGGCAGAGGACAGATGGGTGAGAAGAAGATAGCACCAGCTCTGCAGGTAGCTCGTGTGTTGACTCCCGGCTGACTGCTGGCTGGGTTGGTGTGCTCTTGGACAGGCCTCCTGAGTCTCAGTTGTCCTAGGCCATGAAATGAGCTTCAGGAAACGCCTGTAAGATAGGGTAATGGCAAGAGATCAAAGAGTCTAGCAGAGAGCCCGGTACACTGTAGGGACCAAACATCATCACGGGAGCCCAGTATCACTGGTGTTGCTGTTATCGTGTGGTTGAAAGGGTGAGAGCCCTCTTTTCAGACGCCCTGGAAATGTACAGCTTGCTCTGAGCCCAGAGGTAGATGAGAGGTGGCCAGCTCTGTGGGATGCAGCCATATAGGTTGTTGGGGGAATGTTTGAGGGGGATAGAGGGGTCAGAGGTCATCTTGACCCATCTGGAATTGGCCCACTTAATTCCAGATGAGGAAGTCCAGGCGGGGGAAGGGGAATGACTTCCTCGAGGTCTCATGGCCAGGGCAGAACAGAGAACGAAGACCTTTGGGGAAGGAAGGAGGGAAGGGGGTGTTGCCACCTGGGGGTGTAGTGATGGGCACAGGGCCTTACCAAAGCTGGTTGCCATTCAGTGGAGGCTGGGGGGAGTCTCTTTTCCTCCCAGGGCTTGCATCAGAAGAGAAGGGCTCAGCTAGCTCACCTCATGTGCCCTGCAGGAGCAGGAGAAAAACAGAGGGCCACTCAGGGATGGGACATGCTCTCTGCCAGGGAGATCACCCACCGAGGGCATTCTGACTCCTGGCCTGGAACCCTCCGCAAAGCGGGTCTGGCTGGAAGAGAGACCTCTCGTTGGAGAATAACAGGGACGCTCATAAGAAAGCACATGGTTGGCACAGCTGACCCCTGCTTGCTCCCCAGCGAAGCCCAAACCCAGTGGTGTGCAGAGAAAGTGAAAGGGAAAACGAACGGCGGGGCGGGGTGGGTGGGGCGGTGGAGGTGGAATGGCTGGGGTACAGCTGCCCCAGGCTCACTGCAGCCCCACAGCCGGCGGGAGGAAGAGGCTACCGGCAGCGCGCAGGAGAAGCCGGAGGAACTGCGGTAGGTGACCAAGGTCCCTTCTTGCAGCCCCTAAATTCGGGCTGGAAATCAAGGAGTAGAGACTGGCAGCTACTTGCCCGAGGTCACACAGCAAGGTTGGGAGGAGAGTGAAAGGAATGTGCAGAACGTAGGCCTGGGAAACCCCGCGGTTCCATCGTTCCCGGACCGACTCCGTGCAGGACCTGGAAGCCGGGAACCAGGAGCTCGACTTGCGGGGCCCAGGGGCCGGGAGAGGCGGGGAAAGCCAGCGGGAGCGTCTGCAGAGTGGCTGGGACGCAGGCTGGGACGCAGACCGGACGCGCGGAGCCGGCACCCCACCTCCGCCAGCGCTTGGCGGACTCCGCGCGTCCCGGACTCTGCAGAGACGCGCAGCGGCGCCGCGCGGGGAACGCGAACTCTTAGCGTCCCCCGGACCTGGGACCAGGGCCACCCATCTCTGAGGCTCCGTTTCTCTGTTGGGTCATATTCCCGCTGTGACTCAGAGACTAGGTACTGAGCTGTCCAGGTGCGGGCCCTGCGTGGGATGGGGAAATCCTCACTTCTCTTTGAGCACCATTGCGGGTGGGGTTGGTGGATCCTCCGGACAGGACTGTGAACTCTGGCACCTCTACCTGGCTTTGGGGTCCTGAACCACGCTCTCTAAGGAGAGACACTAAAAGGCCCTAAAAAGAGAGGGTGTCTTCTTGGGGTTCAAGAAAGGCAGAATTGGAGCCACTGTGCCTAACTTGGTCTGGAATTCTTAAAACCTGCAATCCTCCTGAGTCCCACAGACTCCCTCCACCCCAGGTGGCACAACCAGAGAGTCCTCAGCTCCCCCGTCTGCCCCCCCCACCTCCCCATCACAGACAGGAGCTCCTAACTTTGGCAGGAAGTCTACCGTCTATGCTGCCCAGGTCACAGAAAAAATAAACAGATTAAGGAAATCTTAATCTGTTAATTGATCTTAATTTCCTTAATTCTGTCAGATTAAAGGAAATTGGTGCTTCCTCCTCCTGGGTGGGGTGGAGCCACAGGGAAGACAACTCAGTAAATCATCACCTTCCAAAATTCCAGGCTGCCTTCGGTGAGGACCAGGGATCTCAGAGTGTGTCTTGGAAGGGGGGTCCTCCAAGATGACCTAGCCAGGGACGTCTCAGGCTTCCGGTACTTGGGGATCTTCCAGGAGGCTATCCCCAGACTCCATTGGCAAGACCTGGGGTGGGGAGGTGGGGGGAGTGTCCTGGAACCTGCAGGGTAAACCCCTATCCCAGCTGGCTCCAATGTTAGTAGTCCAAAGGTCCCTCAAGGCATGAGAAGTGCTGATAAGGTCTAACCCCTTTACTCTCTCTGTGTTATGAAACCTGCATTGAAACTGAGTCCCCCAGAGGTTTTGTGGTTTGGTTTTTTGTTTTGCCTGAGGCCACAAAGCAAGTAGTTGGCAGAGTCAGGATTTGAACCCTGGTATCCTGAGAGCTCAGTTCAGTACCTGGGCAAGTGGGTATAACCTCCACAAATGCAGGCAAGGCCTGGGCAGTCAAAGGGAGACCTGTTGAGACAGGAAAGCCTGTCTCGTGGCTGTGTCTTGGTTTCGTGTTTTGAGACCTCAGCACCCGGTATTTTGTGCAGAGTAGAGTCAGAAAATTAACACAGGGGTGCTCTGCCATGACCCTGGACTGTAGGGAGAGGGGAAACTTTTCTACTTGGGCCTCCTACCGGCCTTCGGTCACCTTGACTGACAAGTGACTTGCCCTCTCTGGGGTTTATCTGTAAAATGGATAAAAGATGAGAGCTTTCCTGACGATTGTCTGCCACGCACAAAAGCACTTTGGAAAACCACCAAAGAACATGCATGTATGGGGAGTAATTACTATAGATTCTGAAGGGATTGTTTAGAAAGATTGGAGAGGAAACCGCCTGCAAAAGGGAGATTTCCAGAGACGGAGACACACGTGACCATAGTCCAAAGACAGATAATAAACAAGCATTAATTGACATTGTTTCTCATAGGGAAGACATAGATACTTTTGAGATTCTTTGAATCCTTCTCACCTCAAAATTTCTGACATCTTTAACAGTGAGTGCTCTAAGGCTGGCTCATGTTTCTTTGTAACAAAGCAGCAGAAAAGCTGGCATAATTTTGGTGGCATTGTTTTTGTTTTCAGTGATAAGTGATACTGTTGTTTTTTTTCCCAATTGGAAAATGTTTTCTTTTCTTTATAATATAGGCTTAACCATTTAAACCACTTTCAAGGGTATGACTCAGTGGCATTCAGTACATTCAAAATGTTGTGCCACCCCCACCACCATCCATCTCCAGAACTTGTTCATCTTCTCAAACTGAAACTATACTCATTAAGAAATAACTCCCCACCATCTCCTCCTCCCAGCCTCTAGTAACTTCTATTCTACAGGGTTCACAAGTCACATTGGCAAAATGGAAAATTGTAGCTAAATGTACTTTTATTTACAAAATATTTTTTAAAAACATGTGTTGGCCACCTCTTCATAAAATTTTCTTATGAGTATTTTGTGCATTAGGCACAATTTACCATTTTCCCTGTATGTGGTGACCTTTGGGACACCCAATACTTTCTGTCTCTATGGATTTACCTATTCTGCATATTTTATATAAATGTACTAAATGTATATAAATTTTTATACTGTGTTTGCCCTTTTATGCCTGATTTCTCTCACTTAGCATAAAGTCTTAAGGTTCACCCATGTTGTGTCCTGTGTCAGAATGTAATTTCTTTTTTTTTAACTTCAGATTAATATGAGGGTACAGATGATTAGGTGGCATTGCTTGTGTTTGTTAGGTAGAGTCCATGTTGTAGTTGTGCCTCTCACCCAGGAGGTATGACATGTGTCCCTACATTGAGGTGCCTATTAGGTGAGAGCTTATCAATCCTCCCCTTCCTCCTCTCTCCCAGAATGTAATTTCTTTTTCAGTGAGTAATAGTCTAACGTGTGGTGTTTGTCCATTCATTTGTTGATGGACACCCGGTTGTTTCTACTGACTATTATGAATAAGGCTGCTGAGTATGTGGGTGTGCAATTATCTCTTTGACTCTATGCTCTCAATTCCAGGAAGCTTAGTTTATTTTAAAATAAATACATTTAAGTTTCTATTAAAAGTTCACTTATGGAAAATACTGAGGTAAATGATAGAACAGGTGGTATGCAAATATGACCCCCCAAATTATAAAAGTGGCAGACAAATAAGTTTGGGAGACTCTGGACTAGAGGAAGGAGCTGGAAGCTGTTGTAAAGTCTAGGCTGGAGGTCTGAGGACTCCTAGATCAAGGGCTTGGCAGAGAGGGCAGCTAAAAGGCTTTAGGAAGGAAAATGAAGAATTGAGTAAGTGTTTGATCTTACTGGGCTTTCCAGCTGTGAAGAAGTGGAAGAGTTGCAGAAATGACAGGTCTGGAAGAATTGGACAACATGGAATTGTAGACTTGGTTTTGAAGAACTTCCTGTTGTTTAAGTAAGCTAAGAGTTGATGTCATCTTGGCAGCGGAAACCCATGCTGCCTTGGAAATAAAGCCTGTCTTATTTCTCAGAATCACTACAGTACAAGTGTGTGGTGGTGGTGGGGACTAAAGTGGTGTCTGCGCACTCTTTTAAAAATGCAGATTCTTGGGACCGGGCCCAAACTCCCTGAATAGAGTGAGTAGAGCCACTGGGGGTGAAGCCTAGGATCACATGTGTTTAACCTCCTGGTAATGCTCATTCACAGCCACCTCTTCACTGCTGGACTCTTGTCAGACCCTGGCAGGCAGGGCCAGCTCCTCTCGGGGTGTCCCGTACCCAGCACTGGCTAGTACTATGTTAATTCTCAACTTTCAGGCCTGGCTTTGCTAACTGTGGTCACAAGATCTTTATCTCCCTTGTGCCAAACCCCAGCACTTAGGTCAGGTTGGACTCCTGTAAAACTTGTTGGACTCCTTTCCAGATCAGTGACTGCAGCTGGGAATGTGGGGGCTGCAAAGGGAGGGGGAGGCCGGGCCAGCCAGCCTTGTGTTCTGGACGAAGGCCACAGCTCTTATGGCAACTTTGCTGTTTACCTGCACACATATGAATGAGAGTTGTTTCATTTGAGTTTCAAGACTTTCAAGTTGCTAAGGGGTGGTTGTCCTCAAGTCGAGGGCCAGAGAAGATAGGTGGCTAGCCTGAGGTTTCAGAGATGTTCTCTGTGGTATCTTTTGTGGGGTTCTGTATGATTTTATGGCCCTGCTTAGAGAAACAGAACCAAGCTGTCTCAGGTCAAATTCCCTGGGAAGCCAACTAGGAGGTGGAGATTTGCATTCTGGGGGTTTATTGGGGGGTTGACCACTGGAGGGAAAGGGGAGGAAGTAGGATTGGGTAAAGGTAGGAGTTGGGGTGCAGTGCAGTCACAACAGAGGTCTCGGACAATCCCACAGGGAGTGCTGATGCTGGGATGGACTTAGGGTTGGCCCAAGGTGAGGCAAGGAGACAGAACCTTCACCGCCTGCATAGGTCAGTCACTGGATATGGGCTGTCCCAGGGGAAGAGGCGTGACTTTGGGCTGTTCCTAGGGAGGTTGAGCAACCAGCCGTGGGCCACCAGCCAAAGCTGGAGGAAGGGCTGGCCGTCCTAAAGGGCCTGATTGAGGCAGCTCACCACTGCATCTACTGCACAAGTTAAAGTTGTCAAGTCAGAGCATCTGTGGAGAAAGGACCTAAATTTTCATTTGGGTTGTGTGTGGAAGTTTTTTAAAAAAGACTTTTTTTTAAAAGAACATTTTTAAGTTCACAAGAAAAATTGAGCCAAAGATACAGAGATTTCCAATCTGCCTCCTGCCCCCACAGGTGCACAGCTCCCCCGTCCCTCAGCTTTCTCCACCAGAATGACACATTTGTCATAATTGATCATTATCACTCAAAGTCCACGGTTTACATTGGAGTCCACCCTCAGTGTTGGCTGTTCTGTGGGTTTGGACAATGTATGATGTCATGTATTCATTTTTGCAGTGTCACACAGAATGAACAGTTTCGCTGCCCTAAAATGTGTCCTCCCTCTCTCCCTGCGAACCTGTGGCAACCACTGACCTTGTTTTATTGTCTTCATAATTTGGTCTTCCCCCCGCAGAGCGCTGGAATCACGCAGTCTGTAGCCTGTGCAGGAAGGATCTTTCACTTGGTGGAGTAGTGATTTTAGGCTGTATTCTGTGCAGCCCCTTCGGGGCAAGACTGGTTTGGGCCCCCAATCCCATTTAACCTAACAACTTTACCTCTACCTGTTCAGGGATTTGGGATCCTTGCAATTTTTTTTTTTTTTTTTGAGACAGACTCATCTGTTGTCACCCTCAGTAGAGGGCCATGGCGTTATAGCTCACAGCATCCTTAAACTCAAGTGATCCTCTTTCCTCAGCCTCCAGAGTAGCTGGGACTACAGGTGCCCACCACAATGCCCAGCTAATTTTTCCATTTTTAGTACAGACAGGGGTCTTGCTTTCACTCAGGCTGGTCTTTAACTTCTGAGCTCAGGTGATCCACCCACTTTGGCCTTCTAGAGTGCTAAGGATGATAGGCGTGAGCCACTGTGCCCAGCCCTTGCAAAATGGTACTTGAAAGTCACTGCTCTTATACAATCCTCTTTTTTAACAGATGAGGGCCCTTGGACCAGAGAGGGGAGAGGACTTGCCCATGGTCACACAGCCTGTCAGAAGCAGAGCAGTGCCCAGGTGTTGGGTCTCCTGACTCCCAGAGTTGCTCTGGTGCCATCAGGCTATTGGAGACTTGTTGGAGACAAGGCTGTGCCTGTCCTTCTTCCTTTGTGCCACCTCCAGCTGCTGAGAAGCTCTGTGGACAGAGCTTGGAGCTGAACTTGCTTTCATATCTAGCATTCCTGCCCTGGCGTTACTTTGCCCTGCCATAGGCTCGTTGGTTCTTCTGGACTCTGTGATGAAAATGCCAAGATCCTTGAGGGTGCTGGAACCTGGAATGGCATGGTGGAGAAGCAGATATGGGGGGGGACAACTCTTCCATCCTGCAGCTCCCCGTTGATCTTGTAATCCCCTTTGAGTCTGAGCTGGCACTGAAGCTGGGCAAGCGCACCCAGTGCTCAGGTGACGCAACTCTGGGGCTTCCTGCTCCTTCCCCTGTGGAATTGGCCCCCTTTGGTGCTCAGAGCCAGCCACCTCCAAGCCTTTCTGTAGAAAAAGACCCTTCTGTGTATCTCAATTCCATGACAGGACAAAACTTAATTCTGCCTTTCACTGCCCCAATCACCCATCCATCTCAAGCTGTCCTATTTCCAGCAGGTCAGAGCAGGAAGAGGCCTCAGAGGGCCTCCCAGCCAAGGTTATAAACCCAAGTGCCAAAGGGGCCATAACTGTGTGAAATGCACCCTGGCAGAAGGCAGTAGGGTCTCTGGCAACTATTAATTGTGTATTCGATATAGAGACATTGTGATGGCAATGAAAACACACCCATATACCTGCACATGCAGGCATACACACGCACACACACAGACATACACACGCACACACGCACACATATTTATATTGATTGGGAAACAAAACAACTAGGCCTGTATGGCTGAGTCAATCCTCAGTTTTGAAGCCATGCTTCAAGCTGAGCCCTGTTGGCACAGATGAGGAGCTTGCAGGTCAGGGTGGCGGTCTAGAGCCTACCAACAGCAGCATTTCCAGAGCTGTCCTGACACGAAGCTTGTCTGGATTCTGGGCCTTTATTACACAAATGCACAGGTACACACACGTGTTTCCATCTCCCTGCCTTGAGCAGAAATGACATGACTGAAACGTCTGGCTGCTTTCTAAGTCCCTCAGCGTTGCTACATGCCTTAGTTTCCCTCTGTCTCTTGTGACCACGTCAAGCCCTTTCAGGAAGTGAAAGTCTTGAGTGAGACCAGTAGTTTCCATAAGTCCTCTCTGTCTCATCTTCCTGGGTCACTCACACTGGGCAAGCAAGTGTCAGCCCAGAGAGCTAGGGGCTTCCTCCTCTGCAAATGGCACCCACCTCCCCATCCATCTCCACATCCAGCCCGTTCTCATCCCCTCCCTGGGCTCATAGGCTCGGGGCACAGATCAGTCCACCCCCAGAGAGCCCATGGGTGTTGAAGACACACATTTGTTCCTTTTTGAGCACCTGCAGGTGCAGAACCTCTCAGTGAGCTGCAGAAATACCAACCCCAATCCACCTCCTTCCTTTGTGCTTTTCTCTTTATTTTGTCTTTAAACTTCAGACCTTTTGAACCATGGGTTACCTGCCCCGCTCTGTTAATAGTGCACTAGACGCTTTGGTGCATGTGAGGCATCTCTCCTCTTTAATTCGTTTCCTTGTCTCCCTTCCTCTTTCACTTTCCTGGGCACCGATTCTCGTGCATTCACAGTGTGTCCTGTGGTCTGCGTGTGTTCTATAAAACTTGTGCTGCCTTCTCACATGTGTGCTGTCACTCTGCACACCTGGAACCGGCCCGTCAGAGCTCATCCTGGGGTCTGTGTCGTTGTTGCTCTGTACTGTGTCCTTAAGATCTACCTGTGCTGCTTCTCAGGCATTTGATCTTTGCTTCTAATAATGGAGTGCCGTGGTTGCTTTTCACCTGTCCACGCCCCATGATGGACACCTGGGTGAGCCCCAGCTCCCTGTCACCAGAAATAACACAGCAAGGAGCATCTTCAGATGGGGTCCCTTGTAGAATTATGGGAGCTTTTCTTTGGGCTGTATAGACCCAAGAACTGAACGGCTGGGTTGTAGGGTCTATGTATCCCCTCGTATTCTGGGTGATACCAGGCTTTTGTTCTCCAGCGTGGCCACAGCAGTCTACATTCCACTAACCCCGTGTGACCAACACTTGGCATTTCCTAGCTGTCTAATTTTTGCCAGTTGTACAATGTCAAGTGACACTTTGCTGTTTTAATTTTGGAGCTTACATCTAATACCACTTACTGGATGTGTCACTTTAGGCAAGTGTCAGGAGCCCACCCATGCCAACCAGATGGAGTAGATTCTACAACTCAGAGAGGCTGAGTAATTTTTACAAGGCCACACAGTGGAACTGGGATATGAAGACAGAGCCTGTGCCTTAACCACTGTAGTATTGTCATCCTGTTTTACCTCTCCTCTGAAATATCAGCTCCATCTACATTGCAAGCTGCCAGCAGGAACTTTATTTCAGGTCTCCTTGGGGACCCCAGAGAATTGTGCCCAGTGACTTCATTGTAGGAGATGCTCAGTAAATCATTGTCTCACAGATTTGGAGAGACAAAGGGAAAGATGGATGTTAGAGTTTATTTGGAGGACTATAGGGACCTGTTTGAGCTGTTCTCTCCAGGAAAATATGATTTGGGGCTGCTCTTGGTAGATAAATGTCCCTGGGCTCCTGGCTTCCAGCCATCATCTGGCCTCTGCAAATAGCTCGTTCTAAGGTTGGGGAGCAGGATGGTGTCAGGAGGGCCTTGGGGGAAGGCAGAGGGGAAACTGACATGCAGTGAGGAATCAGAACCTGCAAATGCCCCTGCTGCACGGGCTGCACACACAGTTGATGAAATGGAGGCTCCGAGGGTAAAGAAATGTACTCAAGATCAAAGGCAGAGCAGGAATTCAAACCTTGTCTCCTGACACACAGCTCAGAGACTTTCCCTTATTCCTCAGGAGGAGAAGTTCAGAGTCAAGAGTAGGGAAGTACTTATCACGCTACTTTACCACAGCGTGGGGCAGTATGGGAGACATTTTGGGTAGCAAAAGAGCTCCTTTCACTCCCCTAGACCTTCAAGGTTAAACTCCCCTTTTCTGGGAAGAAAGGGTCTGATAAACTGAGCCTAACTGAGCCTTCTGATAAATTGAAACAAAGTGACAATTGAAACGAAATAGTAAATATAAGGTACCAGCATAGCCCCAGACACAAAAGAATCTCCCCGCTGACACGGACTGGACCGTGATGTTGGCACACAAAGCAGCCGTCTCAGCAGGTACTCAAGTCACTTAGGTCTGAGTGAGAACATTCTGGCAACACTTGCTCTCCCTCAGGGAAGAGAAGGATATATTTTTATTTCAGAAGCCTGCCTGGTGCCTACTGTCTCTCAAAACCCGCATGTAGTATGAAGTGGGGTGGAAACAAATATCCCCAGAAAGGACTTTTGGTGGCAAGAAGATTAGGGACATTTTCTCAAGTTGGATGTGATGGGCTGGGGGGAGGGCAGTTTCAAAGAGGACCTTCTAAAAATACTATCCATTTACCCAAAAGACACAGACCGCGCCTCTGCTCTGCCCCAGACAACGCCTCAAAAGGAGAAATTGTCTTGCCACCCACACCTTCCCTCACTGGGCGAGGGCACCTCCTCCGGGTCGCTGAGTGGGGATGTGGGGGGAGGGAAGAACAGAGGACTTGGAGCCACTTGGTTCAAAACTTGGGTCACTACTCATCTTTCTGAGCCCGCTTCTTTGTCTGAAAACAAGACTATAAATAGCTAATGTGTAAGTTAGACCAATGGCTGTCCTGTTGTCTGGTGCCCAGTGCTCCGTAGGCATTGCGAATTCTGGTGTTGTAACATTCCTTAGGGTGGAGAGGGCCAGCTGTGTATAGAAACATGCGAGGCTGGGGGTAGGGCAGCTCTACAGATAGGGTCATGGCTCTTACAGGCTCTGACTTGTATGATCTGCCCCGTGCCAGGGCAGCTGAAGGGACCCTCTCTTCTAAGGTGGGCTGGTTAGGGCCATCTCTGCTCCCAGCCCCCTCTGGAATTGCAAGGGGAAAGAGTCTATTCAAGCACCCTTTGCAGTACTTACTAAGTATCTATAAACGTGTGGAAAACATGGCTCCGGGAACAAAGGGATGTCCTAGGCCAAGATTCAAGCAGATATTGGAATGATTAGGAGGTGTCTGTGGCATTTGGGAAGTCTGAAGTCTCAGGCTGAGTCCCAGCTCTGATACCTCCTAACACAAACAGCTTCCTTTGACTGTGGGTGTCCTGTGTGGCTGGCAACTGCATTAAGTCCGTTTTGGCCTTTTGATGGTCCTTCAAAGTCCTCTTTATTTTCTGGATCTAATGGTGGGAAGACTGGTGCTCAGAGAGCTTAAGTGATTTGCTGAAGGCTTCATAGCCAAGGCACAAGATCTCAAACCACATGACCTTGGGCAACCCATTTGAACCTTCTCTTCCATCAAATGGGCGTGATACTCCATCATGCCTTCTCCCCAGCTCTTTGGGAACTCAGATGGGGGGTAGAGGCAGAGGGGCACCGTGAGCTGCAAACCCCTGCCCCCACAAGAGGAAGTGCTCAAGCTGTAGGCTCTGGTCTTAGGGAAGGCAGGATGGGAGGTGTGTCTTGTGTTGGGGGTTTCTTCAGGTTGAGCCAATGACATAGAACTTGGTCCTTGGGTACCTTTACTCCTGGTGGTGACAACAGCAGGTGTGTGTGGCCCAGACCATCCCAGCTGCCCTACTGGCTGTGGCCTTTCTCGATGCTGTGGGATTTCCTTATTTGGCTTCACAATGTGATGACTCAGGAGGGAATGGGAGAGGAAGGGTCCCTTTGTCACCCTCACAGAGGTAAGAGGCAAATTAACAATAGCATTAATGTCCACCCGCCTGCTTTTTCACCGTGTGTGTTGGTGCTGCTTTAAGGTCCTGTTCATTGAGCAGCCACTGACCACCAGTCCCCTTTCTATGGGCTCCAGGTCAATCAACTAACTCACTCCTTATGAGTTATCAATTATTATTATTCCCATTTCACAAATGAGGAAGCTGAGGCTCTAAGTCGTTTAAAAAATGAACTTGTCTGATTGCGGTGAGTTGGTAGGTAGGAGCAGGCTCAGAGTCAGGCAATTTGACTCCACAGCTCGCGTGAGCTGGTTTCTTTCTCTTCTGTCAGTGTATCTCTCTGTTTTTTTGCTTAACCACATTTGGCAATGTTGTCCAAAGTTCGAAGCTGAGCCTGTGTTTAAGTGAGGCTGAGCTAAACTTCTCCAGCCTCTTCCCTGCTGTTCCTCCCACCATCTCCCCTTGGAGGTAGGACCTGGACTGCAGGCTTGTGCCTAGATATGATGGGGTGATTGCTTAAATGGAAGCATTTTGATGGGAGGAAAGAGTACTGGATGAGGAGTCTCATGCTGGGGGCATCATGTGCAGGCTGGGCCACCAACAGGCTGTAGGGTCTCGTGCAAGTCTCAATCCTTTTCAGGGGCTCAGTCTTCTCATCTGTAGAAGGAAGGAGGTTGAGCTCCAGAGTCCCTGGCAGACCGGATGCTCTGTGAGAAAACCAAGAGTTTGGGTAATTTTCCCAAAGCCACACAACTCCTTCATGGAACTGCTAGGGTTGGCCTGGAGTTGTCGACAGATCACACTGCCTCCTAAAGCGGCAGATTGCTACAGTACGGGCTCTCAGGCAATACCACAGATTGGATGGGAGGGAGACAGCAGGAAGGCTGCAGGGCAGGGAGTCTTCCCCTACCATCCTGGAGAGGACAGTAGATGGCAAGAGACCCCAGACCAAGGCACCGGCAGAGGTGGCAGAGCCCTCCTCCCCCATCTCTCAGCTTCAGCTCCACTCCTAGAAAAGGGTGGTGGCCCCCTCTTTCAGTTCTGCTTCCTCTGGTCATGGCTGGCAGGGCCCTGGCTGCAAGCCTGTTGTGTTTATGTTCCCACGGCCCCCCTCAAGGTGTGTCATCAGGCAGCCCCAGCCAGGACCCCAGTCAGACGGGGGTTTATGTTCCCACGGCCCCCCTCAAGGTGTGTCATCAGGCAGCCCCAGCCAGGACCCCAGTCAGACGGGGGTTTATGTTCCCACGGCCCCCCTCAAGGTGTGTCATCAGGCAGCCCCAGCCAGGACCCCAGTCAGACGGGGGTTTATGTTCCCACGGCCCCCCTCAAGGTGTGTCATCAGGCAGCCCCAGCCAGGACCCCAGTCAGACGGGGGTTTATGTTCCCACGGCCCCCCTCAAGGTGTGTCATCAGGCAGCCCCAGCCAGGACCCCAGTCAGACGGGGGTTTATGTTCCCACGGCCCCCCTCAAGGTGTGTCATCAGGCAGCCTCAGCCAGGACCCCAGTCAGACGGGGGTTTATGTTCCCACGGCCCCCCTCAAGGTGTGTCATCAGGCAGCCTCAGCCAGGACCCCAGTCAGACTGGGCAGTTTATTCTCTGAGCTATTAATGAGGGAAATAAAAGGAGTTTCTGTAAAGGGGTCACGAGTTGGGTGCGTGTTCCCTCACGACCTTAACCACCTGATACCCCACCCCACTTTGGCCCTATTCTCTTCCGGGCCCAGGACAGGAGACGTAGGAGGTCCTTCCGATGCACTGGCTTTAGGGTCAGCTCTCCTCTCATCTCCTTCAAGAATTTTTCTGTTTCCTTCCAGCTGGTATTTGTATCCCACGTGTGGTGGGCTGACTGGTAGCCCCCTAAAATATGTATCCATCTCAAATCCCTGCAACTTGTCAACGTGACCTTATTTAGAAAAAAAGTCTTTGTGGACAGAATTAAGGATCTTATAATTAGATCATCCTGGATTATCCAGGTGGGTCCTGAATCCAATGCCAAGTGTCTTTATAAGAGAAAGGCACAGGAAAATCGAAATACAAAGTTGGGATGATGTGACCACTGAGGCACAAGCTCACAAGATTAGAGTGATGTAGCCACAAGCTCACAAATCAAGGATTACCCCTGGTTCCCAGAAGCTGAAACAGGCAAGGAAGGGTTCTCCCTTATAGCCTGTGGCAGGAGTGTGGCCCCGATGACACCTGCATTTGACTTCCAGCCTCCAGAACTGTGAGGGAATAAAGTCCTGTTGTTTTAAGTGACCGGTGGCACTTTGCTCCTTCAGCCCTAGGGAATGAGTACAGCATGGAAGTGTGGATGACCTGAGCCAGGGTCAGGACAGGGGCCTGGGGCCACACAGATGAGGCTTAGAATCGACTTTCCCTGGTAATAACTGCTCAGCCTGTCTGAGCTTCAAGTTCCTCATCTGCAAAATGGCACCAATACTGCCTACCTTCCAGGTTTTAAAAGTTTTATTGAGCTAAAGTTTGCATATGGTAGAAATTCACCCATTTGACACATACAATTCAATGTTCAGAGTTGTGCAATCATTTTCACTGTTAATTTTAAAACATTTTCTTCATCACCCCCCACCAAGAAACTCCATAACCACCAGCAGTTGCTCCCATCCCCCCCCCAAGCCCTTCCCCAGCCCCAGAAAACCACCATATCTTTCTATTTCTATTGATTTTCCTGTTGTGGAGATTTCATATAAATGGAGCTGTGCAATGTGTGTTCCTTTGCGTCTGGATTCTTTTACTCAGCATAATGTTTTCAAGACTCATTCATGTTGCAGCATCTATCAATACTCATTCCCTTTCGTGGCTAAGTAATATTCTATTATGTGAATAATAGAATGACATTTTGTCTGTCTATTTATCTATTAATGGACATCTGGGTTGGTTTCTATATTATGGCTATTATGAATTATGCTTCTATGAACATTCATGTATAAAGTTTTGTGTGGACATGTCTGAGATTGCTTTAAACATTAAATGAGGCAGTGTTCAAAGCATTTAACATACCTTTCAATAAATTATAATGAAGGAATCTTAGAGAGAATCTTCCCAGAGTTTTTGAATTTACAGATTAGGAAACTGAGGCATGGAGTGGAGAAGAGACTTGCGTAAGCAGCCATGGCAGGAGAGTGCTGCAGTTCAATGCAGGTCCTCAGGCCTCATGCCTGGGGTCAAATTCTGGGAAATTGAGCCTGAATTTCCTTATGTCAATGGTGTCACCTCTCCGAGCCTCAGTTATCTCACACAAAAAATGGAGATAGTAGTAGACCTGCCTCACATGGTTGCTGATAAGTGTTCTATAAGGCTTAGCTGGTGTTTTTCATAGCAGTACCAAATTAGGAACCCAGGTCTCCTGACTCCCTGGTATGAGATCCCTGAATCTACACTTCAGTTCCCTTTTCTGTCTCATGGGCATCTTCCCAATGTGGTGTTTAGAGGAAAGGGATGTGGCTTCCTCTGTCCTCACCCTGAGCATACGCATATATGAGGTGCTGAATGATTAACTGTTTCATTCTCCCCAACTTGGCCCTCGCCAACTGGGAACTGTGGTGGGTGTTAATCTTCTGCCTCTCTCTAGCGCCCCATTTGATCACTGAGCATGGCTTCTCTCCCAGGCACTGGGCAGCGAGCTGTCATGGAGTTGGGGCCTCTAGAAGGCGGGTACCTGGAGCTTCTCAACAGCAATGCTGACCCCTGGAACCTCTACCACTTCTATGACCAGATGGACCTGGCTGGAGAAGAAGAGATTGAGCTCTGCTCAGGTGAGCGCCCTTCCCTCGGGGCTCTGCCTCCTGGCCCACCCCTCAGTTGCCCGATACAGCACCCGGGGCAGGGACTGGCCTGGGAGCTGCGGTCAGAACCGCGGACAGCTCCCTGCATGCGCGCGGCCCCGCCTCTCCCTGTCCCCACCAACCCTCTTCCCAAACCTTTCCTGCTTCACCAGAGGGACTTTTCCTCCCAGAACCCGACACAGACACCATCAACTGCGAGCAGTTCAGCCAGTTGCTGTGTGACATGGAAGGCGATGAAGAGACCAGAGAGGCTTATGCCAATATCGGTGAGGACACGCCCAGAGGAAAAGCGTTCTTTGTCCTGTTTGTTAATCTCACCCATTTACCAGGAACCTCAGCAGGCCCCTCCCTCAGAAATCACGGCAAGGGAGTGCTGAGTAGGGACTGGAAGAATGGAGGCTCCAGGGCAGAAGGGAGATGGAGGCCAGTGAGGTCTCTCCACTAAAGACCACCGGGCAACCAAAATCTCACGTTTACTTCCTCTGCCTCCATTCCTATCCTGTTCGTTTCTTGCTCTTCTTTCTGTCTTTCCCACAAAGCACACACCATACACTTTTCCCCTTTCCTTCCCAGCTCCTGAGCCAAACTACTCTAGTATTTGTAATAACTCCCAGTTACTGGGAGCTCATAGTATGTTAATTGCCATACATGCATCATTGCCTTGAATCCTTTCAACAACAAAGGAAGTACGTGCTGTCACTTCTCCTTGGCAGATGAGGAGATTGAGGTTTAACAGGTGAACCAACCTACCAGAGGCTGCAGTGAGAAAGGGCATGCCTGAAATTCTAACCTAGGTATCTCTCATTTCAAAGTCCCCATTTTTAAACCACAGAAAGGAAAGTGTCTGGAGTTGGGAGCTTTGCTAAGGCTCAAGCTGAGCAGCTGGTCTGCAACTTTAAAAAGAGTTACTTCTAAAGCTTTCAGACAAAGGCAGAACTCTTTGGGGGGGAAGTTTTGTTGCTGCTGCTGGTTTTACTGGGGAGAGTAGAGGATCCCTCCTCACCAGTATCACCACTGTCTCATACAGAGCTCCTGTTGAATTAGAAAAAGGCGCCTCTTCTTCTGGAGTCTACCCCAAGAAGTAACAGCCTGGCTAGCAAAGCACAAGCTGGATTCCTGCTCCCATTTGCCCTCCTGGCTAGGGTACCCTTTGTACAGTGGACAACCTGCATGATTGTTTTTAGTGGCCCTTTGTTGGAAACCCAGGAACTGTAATACTCAGCAGGTTTGTGCCTGGCACAAATGTGGCCAAATTCCCCCCAGAGTACACTTATTTGAACATCATACAGAGACAGAATTTAGAGACGAACAGTAACTGTGCTGTCTCAGAAATTACAGAACTGAGAGCTTGCCTGCTTCCTTCCCTTCCTGGGAATTTACTTAGAGGAAGCAGAAGTGTGTGGGGATGAGAGCATTCACATTTCCTCAAAACTTCAGGCACTAATTAAGTATTTTGGCATCTTTTAGGATTTGGAGTTTTTTTCCCCTTTAGGGGAATTTCCATAGGTATTGGAAGCTGCCTAAGCAATTAAATGAGGCAGCGTCTTAGTCTGTTTTCTGTTGCTGATAACAGAATAGCTGAAATTGAGTAATTTATAAAGAAGAGGAATTTGTTTCTCATAGTTACAGAAGCTGAGAAGTCCAAGGTCAAGGGGCTGTATCTGGTGATGACCTTCTTGCTAGTGAGGATTCTACAGAGTCCTAAGGAGGAGCAGGGTCACATGACAAGAGAACTGAGCATCCTAGCTCAGGTCTCTCTTCTTCTTATAAAACCACCAGTCCCACTCCCATGATAACCCATTAATTCATTACCCCATGAATCCATTAATCCTTAAGTGGAAAAATCCATTCACAAGGCCTCTTAGAGCCTCTAGTTGTATCTTATAGGCTATATACCTCTCTATATCGCCGCAGCAGGGAATGAATTTCAATACATATTTTGGAAGGGATGAATATTCAAACCATAGCAGGCACTTTGCCTGAGTCTGCTCCTCAAATCTGTGTGTTTTCTCTGTGCTCCTAGAAGGCCCAGTCCAGGCCTGCACAAGTATTCATTTGAGGTGTCTTGAAAGATGACCTTACTTCCATGTGTACTCATAAAAGGGAACAGTAATCACATCTACCTCATGAGATGGTTGTAAGATTGAACAAGTCGCTGTGTATAAAGCATTTAGAAGAGCATTTCACAGAGTGAGCATTCAAGGGACGCTGCCACCACACAACAGCATCATCACCATTGTCACCAACATCACACCACCCTCGTTCCAGCCCTCAGCTCAGAAGACCTCTATGGATCCCTGTTGCCTATAAAATCAAGTCCTAACTTTCCCCAATGTGAAAACTCTACCACAGCCATCTACCTCTCAGAGTTCCCCAAACATATGCTGGACACCTTTCTCACTCCGTCACCATGACCCACAAAGCTATCCATTGTCTCTCAAACTCTGCCCCATCTTTCAAATGCTGGCTCCAGAATCCCTTCCTCTGGGAAGCCTGCCATGATTTCCTGATGCCCTGACCTCCTCCCATGATAACTCTCTTCCCGGGGCTCTGAGCCATGTACCACTGCATATAATTAACTCCCACTTACTGCATGCTTACTGTGTACTGGCTACTGTGTTGAATGCTTTAAATGCAGAGCCTCTAATCATCATTGTCTATCCCTATGTAGTAGATGTTACTTATTCTTCTTGCATAGATGAGGAAATGGGGCCCAGAGAGGTTAAGTAACAGGCCCAAGGTTACACAGCTAGTAGGGCGTGTGGAGCATAGAGGTGGAGTTTAAATTCAACCCCCTTGCCAATTCTATCACCCGCCTTGTACTACTTGATAGTTGTAGATCAGTTTTTATGAATCTATACCTCATTTTTTTCAATGAGATTACAAGTCCATGAAGGGTCAGCGTTCATTCATTCAGCAAATATTTATTGAGCCTCCCCATTGTGTGCCAGGCCCTGACAGTCACAGATTCCCAGTGACTAACCCAAGGCCTGGCACACAGTAGGCCTTCAATGAGACGTTGTTGATTGACTGAGCTTTTCCTCATCTGAGCAGCAGAACTGGACCAGTATGTGTTCCAGGACTCCCAGCTGGAGGGATTGAGCAAAGACATTTTCAGTAAGTCACGGGTGGGGAGAGTGGCTTGGTTCAGACTGAGTATTCTTCCTTGTTCCTTGGGGAACACCATAATACTGGATGACCGCCCCTCCATGGTTGGTTAGACCCCTCTCCCCAACATAGGGACAATAGAGGCTCACCTCGGGCCTCTCCACTGGTCGTGTGAGTTATTCTCTGGTTTTTCTCCAAAGTAGAGCACATAGGATCAGATGAAGTGATCGGTGAGAGTGTGGAAGTGCCCACAGAAATGGGGCGGAAAAGCCAGAAAAGATGTGAGTGAGCCCCTCCCTGACCCAACCTAGCCTTGCTTGAGACCTGGTCCTTTCTTGGCTCCAAAGCCTGCTGTGGCTCTCTGTTGCTCCCCCCGTTAAGTTCTACTTGCCTTACCTGGGCTTGCGGACACCTGCTGCCTCATCCCTCACTTCCTGTCTGCTGGTGACCCAGGAGGATAGATGGCCCAGGTGCAAATGCCCACTCTCCTGATGGTTTTTCGTCCCTGGCTTTTTGATTGTCATTCCCAAAATGACCTTTGAGTTCTGGCTTTCCTTTCACTTTTGGAGGTCACCCCTGTATTTGAGGGATATTTTTTGAAGTTCAGATTCTGGCATCAGCAGGAACTGGGTTTGAATTGTGGTCTTGCTATTTATAGTCTGTGTGACCTTGGGCAAGTACTAGCACCTCTCTGAGCTTCCACCTGATCTTCCTGCCTCCTTTGTCTATCCTCCTGTGGTAGTGATTGGGAGTTTCTGAATGCAAATCAGAGCATTTCAGGGCCCTGCTAACAGCTACAGAATACATACCACAAGGCCTGCCTGATCTGGCCTTTCCCACCTCTCCAAATTCACCATGGAGAATTCTACACTCCAGTCAGGCGAGGGTCTCTCCATTCCACCAACCCATGTGCTCTTGCCAGCCCCAGGGCCTTTGTACTCACTGTTCTTTCAATTTGAAATGCCCTTCCCTCCCCAACCCCCCCCAACCCCCCCATTCTTCCCTTGGACAGCTCTTTCTGATCTTTTAAATCTTGGCTAAAATGTCACCTCCTCTGGAAGCCTTCCCCGACCACCCTTCCACTAGATCAGCTCACACATTCTCACCCTGTTTGTGTCTTTCCTAGCCCTTAGCGCTGGGTGCAATCTGGACTTATTTCCTTATTGCCTTTTGCCAAGCTTTTCCACTGTGATGACAGGGACCTTGTCTTCTTGCTCATCACTGCATCTCCCACGTGTAGCACAGTGGCCAGTAGGCAGCAGCACCTTGACAAACATCTGTTGAGTGAATATCTGTAAAATGGGCAAACCATTCATCAAGGTGCTTGTGAGGTGCTGGAGCCTGTGTAAGCCCTGTATCCATCTATTTATTTTTGAACAGGTGAATCAGGTGCATGGTATGGAAATTCAAAAAGTACAAAGAATATTTAGTGAAACAAATCTCCCTCTCATTCCTGTTTCCTCCCTAGAAGGAACATATGTTTACCAGTTTCCTTTTTACTTGTCAGAAATACTCTCTTCATCTCTCAGCCAGCTCTTTGCTTTTTTTTTTTTTAATTTTAACACAAATGGCTACATTTTACCTATAATATTCTGCACTGAGCTTTCTTCATTTAATAAAGTCATTTCTGTATTATTGATGGAGAAGACATGGTCCTATCTCTAAGGGCTTCCTCCTTTCTCTTTTCCTTTCCTTTCCTTTCCTTCACTTTCCTCTTTTCTTTCCTTGTTTTTCTTTCCGTTTTCTTTTCATTTTCACTTGATAAGTATTTCCCCCAACATTTAAAAAAAATTTTTTTTTTTTTTTTTAGACAAGAGTCTCAGGCTGTTGCTTGGGCAGAGTGCCATGGTGTCATCATAGTTCACAGCAACCTCCAACTCTTGGGCTCAAGTGACCCTCTTGCCTCAGTTTTTCTATTTTTAGTAGAGATGGGGTCTTGCTCTTGCCCAGGCTGGTCTCAAATTTGTGAGCTCAAGCAATCCACCCATCTTCACCTCCCAGAGTGCTGGGATTATAGATATAAGCCACCATGCCCAGCCTACCCGCAACATTTTACTATAAAATTTGTCAGCATAACAATAAAGGTGACAGAACTGCACCATGAACAGCCATGTACCCACCACTTTGATTCCACAATTAATATTTGGCTCCATCTCTGTTCATCTGTCAATTTCTCTATCAACCCAACCCTCCATCCATTTTATTTTTGGCACATTTTGGAGTAAATTGCAGACACTAGCACATTTCCCCATATGTGCTTCAGCAGACTTTCTTTTTTAGGGCTGGTGTGGTTCACTGGGTCAGTGAACCACATTCAGTTAATCAGCCTCTCTCCAAGGGACACATGGGTTTTTATCTGTTGATGTGCTGAGCGCTCTATGCTTACCCACTGGTTTCCGACAGTGATCCTCGTTTCATAGACCTGAGACCAAAGGCTCAGACAGGCTGTATCACACAGGCATGCAGCTAGGAAGGGATTCAAAAGGCAGGTTGTTTTATTTTGTTTTGTTTTGTGACTTAAACCTATGTTGTGTTCCCTGTGGCTTAGCACCTTCTGCTTCCCTGGGTGTTTTGAGGGGGGGTTGGGCTCAAGGGAGGTTTGAGCAGGGGAGGAAGGGGAAGGAGTAAGGAGAGGCAGTGGGGGCCCACAAGGCCACCTCCCAGCCCTTGGAGGGAAGGCCTCACAGCCTGCTGGGGTCACGAGACCTCCTGGTTTGGCATACCCCTTCCCTGGAGCAGCTGACCCTGGTATTCTCTCTGCAGCCTTCCCAGAGGAGCTTCTTGCAGACCCGAAGCACCAGAAGCTGGGTGAGCAGGGCAGGGGGCCAGGAAGGGGCCTCCACAGGTGTCCATATAAACTGACATTGGAAGCTGAGGCTCAGAGAAGGGAAGTCATTTGTACACAATCCCACAGCTAATGAGAGGGGGAGGTGGGAGTCAAACCAAGGTCAAGATTTTCCTAGCTCATAATCCTGCTAGGAGGGTCAGCATCTTCTATGAAGCCTGTCACCCCTTCTTCTTCATCTGAGTCGGAGCTGACACCTGCCCCCAGCCTTGTTCCACTGCTCCCCCATACCACACGTCTCCTTTTAAGAGTGCAAAGTCACTGGGGCCAGACAGGCACCCAGCAGCCCTCCTGCCCTCCTTGGGGGCCCATACCAGACCTTCCCCCAAGCTCCTCCCACTGAATGCCTCCTGCTCTCCTTCCTCTCCTTCTCTCTTCTCCATCCTCTCCTCTTCCCTCTCCTCACCTCCCTTTTTTCTTTTTCCCTCCTACCCGATTATGATCACAAAGGTGGGGAGACCAGCCCCTGTGTGGAAAACAGAGAAATGAAAGGCTCATAGTTGGATGGAGGAAGCCTAGTTCCTGCCCTCAGAAAGTTCCACTCTGATCACAGAGACAGGACTATGAAGACCCTCTCCAGGATGATGGAGAAGTGGTCTGTGTTTTCAGGGAGCTCCTAATCTAATGGGAGAGACAGGTGCCTATTCTCCAAGACCCCCGATCTGATGAGGGAGACAGGAGTTCTGCCCATGTGGACCTCAGCATGGTGAAGTGATCCCTGTTCTCAGGGAGCTCCCGAGCTGATGAAGGAGGCATATCATTTCCGTCTTAGAGCTCTCCATTTCACAGAGGAGATTGACCCCCTTCTTCCCCAAGTCTGAGGGCGGAGGCAGAGAAGTGTGCACTATGCAACCCCTGCCTTTCTTTGGGCACAGACTAAGTGCCTGGGGCCTCTTTGGGTCCGTTGAGGAGCACCCTGCCAGGCCATGCAGGGTGATAGCACATGGGGCCAGAAGCCTGTTCATAGGTTCTTTTCTGCCCTGACTGTGTGTGGGGCCTCTAGGGTCCTGCTCTGGAAAGCTCTCAAGGCCCAGTCACAAGGAGAGGGCTAGGGGGCCGGTGGCACAGAGCAGTTGTTGTTTGGCCCAGCTCAGCAGGATTGAGAAAGGACAGGCATTTCCTCTAACTGCCAGGAGAGAGATCAGGAGAGAGCCCTGCCACCCCAGAAAGGGCTCCCAGGCACCCAGCCTCTGACACACCCCCTTCCCCACAGCCGAGACCCCTGCTGTGCCCATGGTGACTGGCAGTTTCCTGGTGGGGCCAGTGAGCGACTCTTCTGCCCTGCCCTTCCTGCCACCACCTGCACTGTTCAACCAGGAGCCAGCATGTGGCCAGACCCACCTGGAGGAAACCCTCCAGATGGCCAGTACGTTAGAGGGCTTGGAGAGGGTGGGCTTTACCCCTCCCAGGAGGTGGCTGAGGAGCTAGCATGACGGGAGGGAACCCTACCCACCATCAATGTCACTCACCTCAGTCCCAGCCAGTGTCACCCCCAGGGTTCCCATCAGCTCAATCCCTGCCAGAGAATGCCTCAGAAGGAAACACATGCCTGGGTGGCCAAGAGAATCTGCACCACTTAGGGAATTCACCTGCCAGCCAGATATATTCATCAGCTCTTTATGGAGCACCTTCTCTGTGCAGCCACACTGCTCGGTGCTGGGGACACCACCACAGGCAAGACAGACACAGCTGCTGCTCTCAGGGGAATGAGACGCCTTTAGGGCAGTCAGACAGTAATCAAAGAATCAGAGAGCAGAATAACGAATGTGGATGCTGTGGGATATTCCACCTCACTGACTTTGTCTCTTGCAGTAGCCCCCTCCAGGTCCTCGGCAAGCTGCCTGAATCTCCCTCCTGGACACATCCAGTTCATCCCCACTCTCCCCACTTTGTCCCAAGGGCTCTGGCAAATCTCAGGGGCTGGGGTGTCCAGTATATTCATCTACCAGGGTGAGTGAGAAGCCTTGCCCCATGACCACCTCTCCCTCCCAACCTGACTTCTCCCTAATCTGACCGCTCCCTACCCCAGGCATTTGGCAGTAGGGACCTAGTGTCTTCTCATGATCCTTCCTCTCTAGCACACATTTCTCAGTTCCAATTTCCCAAACATCAAAGTAGAGGAGCAGAGCTTCCTGAAGTGGTCTGGTTGCATGACTGGAAGTTGCTCTGTTGCCCAGGCTAGAGTGCAAGGATATCATCACAACTTACTGCAACCTTACACTCCTGAGCTTAAGCAATCCTCCTGTTTCAGCCTCCAGGTAGCTAGAATTACAGGTGCCTGCCACTACACCTGCCTAATTTTTCCCATTTTTAGAAGAGACACAGTCTTACTCTTGCTCAGGCTAGTCAAATTTTCCTTCTTTTAAAACATTTTATGGTATTTTTAAGTTGCAACATCAATGATAAATGTTTACAAGAGTTGACTGTCTCCTTCACTCTTTAGTATACAGATGTGACCAGTTTGGTGTACATCCTTGCACAACTTTCTCAAATTTGTATTGTTTCCTTATCAGTAAAATGGTCTTTTATTGAGCTGACCCATCACACTGAGAGGTTGTAGATGGTTCTAGAGAAGGCATGCTTGGTCTCTCAGAAATGAGGCCAGGAAGGTGCTTTCTTCCGCTTGAGAACATCCTTTCATAGTTACATGCCAGTTTCTTTATAATGCACTGGTACCCCGGTAACAGATAAGCAGTTCTTGACAGCTCTAGAAAAAGAAGCACTAACCATGCAGTGGGAACAATGCTATTGTTACACCTGCCTGAAGCTCCTTCTGAGCTGATTATGTCCATTTCAAGAGTGGGGAAACAAACCAAGGCTCTGGAAGCTAGAGCTAACTCCAGAGCTCTTTTCCTCAGCTCCATCCTGAAATGTCTTCCTTTGGAATTTTCCCTCTCCTCTCCCCAGTCTTCCCAGGCTCCATAACCTGCTTTGGGGCGAGGGTGACTCAATTGGGTTCTGGGCTAAGTAGCTGGTTGTTCTTACACCCTCCTGTACTCATAATGTAGGTGAGATGCCCCAGGCCAGCCAAGCACCTCCTTCGGGTGGCCTTACCATCCACAGCCTCCCAAAGTCCCCAGACCGGCCTGGCTCCACCAGTCCCTTTGCTCCTTCTGCAGCTGACTTGCCCAGCATGCCTGAACCAGCCCTGACCTCTCACTTAGATGGGACAGGTAAGGACCCTTCGGGGCTGCGAGAGGTTCTGGCAGCAGAAGTGAGGCCCTGGGGAAGGAATCACCTCTTACCAGGTCCATGAGCAGAGCCTGCCTGTAGGACAGATCATGTTCATGGGTCAGACAGGACAGGGAGGGTCTTCAGGGAGTAGAGGGCATGGCTGGGAAGAGGGGATAGCTGATGAATCCATGTCCCACTCAAATGGAGTCACCAGCCTTCAACAGCTTGTTACCCAGCAGAAAAGCCAGATCCTCTTGAGCTGAAAATTCCAATTTCTACATAGATACTGTGATTTTAAAATATGAGTGAAATTTTTAAAAGTATACCTGGCCAAAGAAAGATGTCTTTGAGTCAAAGTTAGTCTTGGGCCAATATCTTGTTACTTCCATCTTGGGAGACTCAGCCCTTGTAGGCTGTGCCCTCAGGATGCTCTGAGGACTGAATGGCCAAGAGGGAGGGAAGTCTCCAGGGGTGCTCCCCACTCTAACTCTGACACAAACTTTTCCATCTCCAGAGGGTGAAAAGTCCTGCACCCAATGCCAGGTAGATGAGGAGGTCTCTGGCAAGCTTGCAAAGTGGCCTGGTGAGTGATGCAGGGGCCCTCTGTCCTGGGGGCTGGAGGTGGAAGCCCAGATCTGGCTTCACTCTGCTTGTTCACTCATTTATTCAACCATTCATTTGCTGGCTCACACTTCATTAATTCACTCATTTATTCGTTTATTTGATTATGCCATCATTTCAGCATTTGTTCCACCACTCACTCATGTAACATTTATCAATAACCCACTCCTTGATAAGCTCACGCTGCATGTCAACATCTCATTGGTGGGGCTGAGAGAATGAATGAGGGGAGAGAGGATAATGGACTGAGTGGATGAAGGAAGAAGTAGATGAGGATGAGAGTGATGGGAGCTGAGCATAAAAGAGTGATTAAGAGAATGGCTAAGTTACTAAATGCTTACTTTCAGGCACTCATTGAAGCGCATTAGATATGTTGAATCATCGAAGTGTCAAACAATTCTAATATTGTCTCCATTTTTACAGATGAGAATACTGAGGCATAGTGCAATAAATAACATGCTCAAGATTACACTAATAGATGGCAGAGCTAGTATTTGAACTCAGACACAGGGAACTGCCACAACACCCGGCTATTTTTTGGGACAGGGTCTCAGTCTTGCTCAGAGCTGGTCTTGAACTCCTGAGTTCAAGCAATCTAACCACCTCGGCCTCCTAGAATGTTAGGATTATAGGTGTGTCCTATCTCTCTCTCTCTCTTCTTTGAGTTAATGTGCCAATGTCTCGTTCCATTGCCCAGGCTAGAGTGCTGTGGCTTCAGCCTAGCTTATAGCAACCTAAAATTGCTGGGCTCAAGTGATCCTCCTGGCTCAGCCTCCCAAGTAAACTGGGACTACAGGCACTCAACACCACACTCAGCTAGTTTTTCTATTTTTAGTAGAGACGGGGTCTCACTTTTGCTCAGGATGGTCTTGAACTTCTGAGCTCAAAGAATCCTCCTGCCAACAGTGCTAGGATTACTAGGTGTGAGTCACCTGGCCCTTTTGTCCTATCTCTTAACATGCCTCCTCCCATGGCCTTCTGTGGTGAGCAAATGAGGGCCCCAGAGAAGAAGGCAATTAGTGAAGGCATGAAAGGAGTGGATAGAAACAAGGGTGAGAAGATGAATGAATGAATGGGGGTGGCAAGGAGTTACTCAGTGAATGAGCATCTGGGTAGCTGAATGAGGCAGTCACTGAAGACTGTGCAGTGAATGGATGAGCACATGGTGAGGGTGGCAGTGCTGGCCTCATGGTGGAGCCTGTGTCCTCCTTCTGGGCTTCCCGTGTGCTCCCACCTGACACATCCCTTGGCCTTTGCAGAGCCGGTGAAGCAGTTCTGTCACTCGCTGCAGGACAAGTATCAGGCTGAGCCCGAGGGCCCTGATGGCCTCCTGGTGCAGGTGGACCTGGTGAGGGCCAGGTTGGAGAGGACCAGCAACAAGAGCCAGGAATGGGAGCTGGCCACTCCAGACTGGGCAGAGCGGCAGCTGGCCCCAGGGGGTCTGGCCGAGGTGCTGTTGGCAGCCAGGGAGCGCCGGCGGCCGCGTGAAACACAAATGATTGCCGTGTTGGGCAGGGCTGGGCAGGGGAAGAGCTGTTGCGCCCGCGCCCTGAGCCGCGCCTGGGCCTGTGGACAGCTTCCACAGTATGACTTTGCCTTCCACATCCCCTGCTACTGTTTGGACCGTCCTGGGGACACCTACCGCCTGCCGGACCTGCTCTTCTCCCTCGGCCCACAGCCACTGGAGGTGGATGACGAGGTGCTCAGACACGTCTTGAGGAGGCCTGATCGTGTTCTGCTCATCTTGGACGGCTTCGAGGAGCTGGAGGCCCAGGATGGCTTCCTGCACAGCACGGGTGGCCCGGCAGCCACAGAACCCTGCTCCCTCCGGGGATTACTGGCTGGCCTCTTTCAGCGGAGGCTGCTGCGAGGCTGCACCTTGCTCCTCACTGCCCGGCCCAAGGGCCGCCTGGCCCAGAGCCTGAGCAAGGCCGATGCCCTGTTTGAGGTGGCCGGCTTCTCCCCTGAGCAGGCCCAGGCCTATGTGTCGCGCTACTTTGAGAACTTGGGGGTGACCGAGTACCAAGAGAGAGCCCTAGCGCTCCTCCGGGACCAGCCTTTTCTTCTCAGTCACGGTCACAGCCCTACTTTGTGCCGGGCCATGTGCCAGCTCTCGGAGGCCTTGCTGGAGCAGGGAGATGGGGCTGAACTGCCTGCTACGCTCACAGGACTCTATGTTGGCCTGCTGGGCCCTACAGCCCGAGACAGCCCGCCGGGGGCCCTGGCAGAGCTGGCCAAGCTGGCCTGGGAGTTGGGGCGCAGACACCAAGGTAACCTGCGGGAAGACCAGTTCCCCTCGGTGGAGGTGAGGACCTGGGCTGTGGCCAAGGGCTTAGTGCGACCCATCCCAGGGGCCACCGAGGCCCAGCTGGCCTTCTCCAGCTTCCTCCTGCAGTGCTTCCTCGGGGCCCTGTGGCTGGCTCTGAGCAGTGACATCAAGGACAAGGAACTGCCACAGTATTTAGCATTGACTCCAAGGAAGAAGAGGCCCTATGACAACTGGCTGGAAGGTGTGCCGCGCTTTCTGGCCGGGCTGATCTTTCAGCCACGCACCCACTGCCTAGGAGCCTTGGTCGGCCCGGCAGCGGCTGCCTTGGCAGACCGGAAGCAGAAGGTCCTCACTAGGTACCTGAAGAGGCTGCAGCCAGGGATGCTGCAGGCGAGGCGGCTGTTGGAGCTGCTGCACTGTGCTCATGAGGCAGAGGATGCTGAAATTTGGCAGCATGTGGTGCAGGAGCTCCCCACCCGCTTGTCCTTCCTGGGCACCCGGCTCACACCTCCTGATGCACATGTGCTGGGCAGGGCCTTGGAGGCAGCTGGCCGAGACTTCTCTCTGGACCTGTGCAACACTGGCATTGACCCCTCTGGACTGGGGAGCCTCGTGGGACTCAGCTGTGTCACCCATTTCAGGTGGGGGCAGGGGATGGGGAAAAGGGGCTCCTTTGTGCTGGGCACCCACGGTGGCCTCGCTGCCGGGCATCATATTCATTCTGTGGGGTCCCATTTGCGTGTGCACAGCAGCCGAGTGGGGCAGAATGGATACACTCTATGTTCGAGATGATAATGTTGGGCTCAGAGAGGGGCAGCTGCTTGCCCAAAGCCATGCAGGGCAGAATTGCTTTTCTAACCAGTATTTGAAGGACCTCTGTGTGCCAGGCACCAGGCCACATCTAGAATCCAAGACTGACTTGGGTTCAGATTTGTTTTCTTCTCTTCTTCCACTGATCAAGGCACCATGTTCTCATGTTTAGATTAGCGCCCTGGCCCCCCTTGGCCTCACTACCTTCATTCTCTGCTCTTCCACTCTATTTTATACGCAGCCACTAAAGTGATCATCCCACAAGTTAAATTTGATCATATCCCACTCCTGCTGACAATTCTTAAGGGGCACTCTGCCATCCTTGGTATATTGAGTCTAAATTCATTCATTTGGTGCATTTGAGTCTTTCTGAAATCTGCTTGAGCGCTTCAGTTTCATCTTCAGAGAATTGCCCCCACATTCCTCCTAAACGTGCTGTAATTGTGCCAAGAATTTAGCACTGTGCTTCCTGGTAGCCAAAGTAAAAAGGGAAACAAAACACTATGAGAGTGGTAAGAAAAGAGGACTCAATAAGGGCTGGAGTGGTTATGGAAGGCTTTCTGGAGGAGATTAAGCTAAGAAAGGAATGAATCTGAACAGATAGGAGGTCCCTCATGGAACTGCCCCTTTATTATGGTCTAGCCCAGTCACCGTGCCTGGGTCTGAGGCCCTCCCTCCACAGGGCTGCCTTGAGTGACACAGTAGGGCTGTGGGAGTCCCTACGGCAATGTGGGGAGACCAAGCTACTCCAGGCTGCAGAGGAAAAGTTCACCATTGAGCCTTTCAAAGCCAAGTCCAAGAAGGATGTGGAAGACCTGGGCAACCTTGTACAGACCCAGAGGTGAGAGGGTGAGGGATGGGATATGGTCCAGGCTGCATATGTTAAGGACACATAGGACCCATTGTCATGGTCATTTCCAGTGCCTCCTTTCCTTTGGAACACCTGTGTTTTCCTTCTGGGCAATGGCTACCTGGATTAACTAACTACAGTTGCTGCTCAGGCAAAGCCTACTGGATTAAACACTTTGCTCCATTTGAAACATGCCCTCGTATGCCCAGTTCTTCTTAGCTGAAGGCGAGGAGACACGTTCCCTTTCTGGGAGTGGACAAAGATGGCTTCTGCATCCAGTAACAAAAGTGATGCCTACTGCTACCCTTTGAGGAATTTAGGACCAGTGTTATTCTCATTTTATAGATGGCAGAGCCAAGATCCAGAGGGCAGAGGAAACTTGACCACAGAACAAGTTAACTGTCTCACTCACCCCTTCATCACACACTGTTATGTGCTCACTGGGCCCGGTGCTGCTAAGTGCTGAATCTGAGGCTCTGTGTCAGGAAACACAGTCCTGAGATGTCTCTTTTCAATAAAGCACAACAATAACCCCAAGGAAGGCAATCCTCCCAGGGAGTTTTGGGCACTGGGAAGCCATCATGGTTCCCATGCATAAGGGCTCTGTGGCAGAAAATCCTTACCCCCCACCAGCATTGCCTATTTTCTTCAGGATGAGAAGTTCCTCAGAAGACACCACCAGGGAGCTCCCTGCTGTCCGGGACCTAAAGAAGCTGGAGTTTGCGTAAGCAAAGGGGTAGATTGTTTCGGGTCCACCCAAGGTTTCTTTGCCCATGTTAGGTGGGCTTGTGCTACCAGGGGTAGAGATGGGTCTCCAGGACCATTCTTACCCTCTTGTCTACCGCTTTGGAAACCAGCTACCAGCAGCCAGAATGTGGCTAGTCTGAGAAAATGCTGGAGAGTCTCAGATTCCAAGCTAACAGACCCATTTGCTGGTGTACATGCTCATTTCCATTCACTCAGCCAGCAGACTTATTGAGCACCTACTTGAATGACATGCCGTCCTCAATGAGCTTACAGACTAGTAAGTACCCATCTGGAAGAGCTCAGAAGGACTTCCCTGGAGGAGGTGATGTCTGCATTGAAGCTTGACCAAGGAGAAGGAATGAGCCAAGTGGGGAAAGCGGGTGGCAGAAAGGCCCTCCAGGAACTATAATTTGGCCAGGGATATAAGGGCCTAACGTGTCCCCAGCCGGTGACCTTCCATAGGAGGATGCTGCTGTGACCACTGCTTGAGTCCTTTTTCCTGCTGTGCCAGGGACTGCTCATACCCCTTGAGCATGAGCTTGTTTATGTCCATAAACAAGAGGTGGGCTCCCCAGGGGCAAAACCAACCCTCCCTAGCCAATATCAGCCTCTAAAGCCCAGGTGTCTGCCCACCTCCAGGCACCTGTTTTTCACCTTGGTCACAGAGCTGAATCCTTCCTTGGTGGTTCCAATCATTCCAATGCTCAGACCACACCCCAATCCAGTGACTTAGCCCAGGGATTCTTTGCCCAGTTTGAAGGATTCCCAAGAGCTTTTGATGTGCAGCTAGAGGAAACAAACATCCAGCTTTCCTGGAACTGGTTTTAGCACTGAAAGTCTCATATTCCATGACACCTCTCAGTCCCAGGTAAACCAGGAAAGTTGGGCACCCTACGTGTGGTCAGGGCTGGAAGTCAACATCCTAGGTGGGGCTGCTAGGGTGAAAGAAACCAGGAACTCAGTGGACTCTAGAGTGCCTGGTTGTGCCTGGTCACTCTGTAAGGGCAGCCTGTGCACATGGGCCCAAGAGCACAGTGATTATCATTATTTATTTAAAACTGTCGGTCAGAACATAGCTTTTCTTTTTTGTTTGAGACAGAGTCTCACTATGTTGCCCTCACAGCAACCTCAAACTCTTTGGGCTTAAGTGATTCTCCTGCCTCAGGCTCCCAAGTAGCTGGGACTACAGGTGCCAGCCACAATGCCTGGCTATTTTTGTTGTTGTTGTAGTTGTCATTATTGTTTAGCAGGCCTGGGCTGGGTTCAAACCTGCCAGCCCAGGTGTATGTGGCCGGTCCCCTAACCGCTGAGCTGAGGAGCCAGAACATAGCTTTTTAATTTGCAAACACCTTGACCTCTGTTATCTGAAGTAATCTTCCTTGGGGAGAATTGCTGTTATCTCTTCATTGCGCTCATGGCAACACCTAGGCCTAGAGAGTTTAAATTGTTTGTTCAAAGTCATAAATGTCAGATCAACTCAGCTCAGAGCTCCAACCAAGAAAAAAAGCTAAGTTAGTGTTTGGTTCTTATCAAGGGTCTAAGATTATCTCGTGATTAGGAAGGAAGCCTAGGGTGCTTAGTGCATTTTACATAAAATCTCATTCATCTCAAGAACTACTGTGGGAGACAGTCATTATCTTTTCCATTTTACAAATGAGGAAACTAAGCCCTGACAAGGTTAAGTGACTTGCCCATGCCCCCTCCTCAGCTGATCACTCATACGCTTCCTCTGTACCCCAGAAAAAGCCAAATGTCTCTTGTTTTAAACAGAGACAAGGTGCCAAATTTGTGTGTGGTAAAAATGCCACTGAAAAGAGGAAATGTATGAAAACAATCAACAGAGGCCCTTTTTGGCTTTGAATTATTTTCAGCTTAAAAAGCCCCTAGTTTGAGGTCGGAACTGCGCTCTGGGGAGCAGCGAGGATGGGGTAGAACAGCCTAGAGCCAGTGACCAGCCATCTGGAAACTGGAGGTCCCAAGAAAGTTCTAAGGAAGGAAGGAAAGGACTATTTCAGGCATCTTCTCTAGCAGCCTGAAATGCTGTGCCAGGCACCCTGTAGCCCTCACCTGCCTGGCAGATCAGGCATCTAGGCCACCCAAAGCCCTGCCATCACTCCACTCACTGGCAAGGTCCTTCCCTGATTTGGCCCTGCTTACCTGTTCGCCATAAACTCTCCCTTGCTCATCCTGACCCCAGCCACATGCACCTCCTCTCTGGTTTCCACCTCCCTAGGCAAGGTCTGGCCTCTCGGCCTTTGCACTGGCTGTACTCTCTGCCTAGAATGTTCTTCCCCAGATATCTGTGTGGTTCACATTCTCACCTCCTATGGACTTTACTCCATGACACCTTTTCTGATTCTCAGATTTAAACATAAATTCTTGCCCCCCTCACCACTGTACTTTCTCTGCATGAATCATTGTCTCAAACACTAGCTCATTTACGGATTTCTGTAATAACTTGTCTTCCCCACTGGCATGTCAGCTCCACAAAGTCAGGTGCTTTTGTTTTGTTCATGGTCTTCTCTGGAATGCAGGCAGGAACTAGGTGAGGTTCAATTCCTTAATTCTTCCACCAGCTTTGTAAGGTGGGGGCTACTAAGACTCAGAGGTGACAGAATTTGCTGAGGCCCTTAGCACAGCAGTTAAGTGGAAGATCCTGGGGTCAGTTCCCATCCTGTGGCCTTTTAATATGGCCAGTGGTTCCCAGACTTCTTGGTTTAATCCAGAAACCAAGAACATTTCAGAATAAATTTGGGTCACTATGCAGTTACCATCTTTTCATTTTATCAAGTATGTTTTACTCAAACAAACAAATAACAGTATGGTAACCATTGCTGGCACCATAATTTTTATTAAAAAATGACCATTTTAGGGTGGTGCCTGTGGCTCAAAGGAGTAGGGTACGGGCCGCATATACTGGAGGTGGCGGGTTCAAACCCAGCCCTGGCCAAAAACTGCAAAAAAAAAAAAAAGACCATTTTAATATCAAAAAATTATCAAATAATTTTAGAATAAAAGACAGGTCTTTACATTGCATATTTTTAACCATATTTTTGAAACAAAACAATCCTTCATTGTCCTTATTTTTCTCATTTGTTCAGCCTGGTCTTGTATGACCTTGTGTGAGCTATTTAACCTCTCTGTGCCTCAGTTTCCCCGTATATAAAATGTGGGTAAAAAGAGCCCTTTGCTCAGAGTTGTGAGAATTAAATGAGATCTAAGCTGATTAAAGCTCTCTGCATGTGCCTAATATATAATAAATGTTCAACAAAGGCTCTTTCTGTTATTAAAATGAAAAGACAAGGCCAGCGGTGGCTCAAGCCTGTAGTCCTAACATTCTCAGAGGCCAAGGCAGGTGGATTGCCTGAGCACAGGAGTTGGAGGCCAGCCAGATAGCTGGGTGTTGTGGCGAGTGCCTGTAGTTCCAGTTACTTGGGAGGTTGAGGCAAGAGAATCACTTGAGTCCAAGAGTTTGAGGTTGCTGTGAGCTATGATGCCATAGCACTCTCCCAAGGGTGACAAAGTGAGATTGTCTCAAAAAAAAAGAAAGAAAGAAAAGACAAGTAAAACATCTGGCTACCACTTGCCACGGTCCTCAACTGGCATTTGGGGGACTGGCTCCCTGTTTAGACATTAGAGGCCCAGCTGGCCTCATGGGGAAAGGGTTTTGAGAAATCTTTCCCAGGCAAAAGGGGTTGGGGGTCCCACTTGGCAGGTAGGGGGATAAGCGATAGGAAAGCAGGAAAGGGGAGGAGACCCCAGACTGGTCCTGGCTTCTGCGCCCATCTCTGCCCCACTCTGTGGCTGAATCAAGGGGCCACAACTGTTCTGGGATCTTACCCTGCTCTTTGCCTCCTAGGTTGGGCCCCAACTCAGGCCCCCAGGCCTTCCCCGGACTGGTGAGGATTCTCACAGCCTTTTCTTCCCTTCAGCATCTGGAGTGAGTATAGACCTGGCACCATCCCCTCCATCTCTAGGTTCTTGTTTTGTTTTGTTTTTTACTTGTGAACCTTCCAAGAAATTTCTCTAGATTTTCACAACCCCAAGCCCTGCCCCAAAGGCATATGCAAAGAGAAGAGTTCTCTCTTTGTCCCTTTCTCTCTCTTCCTCTGCATGGCCAATGGAATGATCAGATGACCCCACTGCAGGGAAGGGACAGCAGATGGGAATCCACAATAACAAAAAAGTTTTGGATCCTTCAGTGACCTTTGAAATTCTTTCCCTTCACAGTCTCATTTGCTGCTCTGGGTGGGTGGGTGGGGAGACAAGGCGGGGGCATGATCCCACCTCATAGTGGAGGTTCCAAGAGGTTGAGGAAGCTTTCCAGGCTTGTGGGGCGCTTAAGAAGTAAACCAGGCATTCCAGTGCCAGCCATTCCAGGCATTAGGTCCTGCTCTTGGCCGGGCAGTTGGTGTCCTCAAGTGACTGAGCCCTGACCTCCATGGCTCAGCAGTGGGATGGCTGCCTGTGCTGCATCTAGGCCTGGGGGGGAGGAAGGGCAGGTGGCTTCCCAGGCACTGGCTAACCATCTCCATCGGATTCCACCTGCAGCCTGGATTCGCCAAATGAGAACAAGATTGGGGACGAGGGTGTCGCTCAGCTCTCAGCCATCTTCCCTCAACTGAAGACCCTGGAAACCCTTAAGTGAGTAGTCTGGGCCTGCCCTTCCTACCACATCTGGCCCCCAAAGTCCAGCTGGTTTTTTTATTCCTCCATTCACTCATCTGTGCAATCAGCCATCCATCTTACCATTCAATTATTCATTCATCCAACCACTCATTCCTTTATTTAATCATCCACACATTCAAACATTTATTAATTAAATTAACATATATTTAAGGAGCACCTACTATGTGCAGGCACTATCTTAGACCCTGAAGACCCAGCTTTAAACAAAACAAATAGATCTCTCGACCTCAGGGATTTTAAATTCTAGTGAGGAGACACAATGACCAATCAAACTTTATACCCTCATTATAAAGTATACAGTAATGAAAATTAAAATTTAGTGACAGAAAATCATACTGGGGGTGAAGTGGAAGTAGATTAGGAATTATTGGCGGCAGTGACTGCGGCTCAAAGGAGTAGGGCACCAACCCCATATGCCAGAGGTGGTGGGTTCAAACCCAGCCCCCGCCAGAAACCACAAAAAAAAAGAAAGAAAGAAAGAAAAGAAAATGGGTAAGATGCAGGAGGTCAACATGATTTTTTACTGAACCTGGAGGGTATCACAATCTTCCCACACCGCCTCTCATCACGGAGGTCGGGATGGCACAGAATTCACCAGGATTCACTTTGAAATTTCCTTGATTGTAGGACACAGAGACTTCTCCAGTAATTTTTAATGTTCTAGGAAACTGTGGAGAGAGCTGGATTCCACCTCTTAGTCCTCTCTCCTGTCTCCTCTTTCCCTCTTTTTCTCCCCTTTTCAAGTATTTACTGAGCACCTACTGTGTGCTTGGCACTATTCTAAGCACAGGGATACAGTAACAAACAGAGCAGACACAGCCCCTCTCCCCAGGGAGCCCTCAGCCTTGAGGGAGGAACAACCATTGAACAAATATCACAAACACTTATTTAATTACAGTGCTGAAAAGTGGTCCAGGGGGAAAAGAGAGGATGCTATAAAATTATAAGACATTCTCACTCCCATCATCCCGTTTGGCCACAGGATGGAATATCCTTTTCTTTTTTGAGACAGAGTTCATTATGTCCCTGTTGGTAGAGTGTGGTGGTGTCACAGCTCACAGCCACCTTAAACTCTTGGGCTTAAGCAATTCTCTTGTCTCAGCCTCCCAGGCAGCTGGGGCTACAGGTGCCCACCACAACGCCCAGCCGTTTTGTTTGCAGTTGTCGTTGTTTAGCTGGGCAGGGTCAGGTTCAAACCCACCAGCCTTGGTGTATGTGGCTGGTGCTGTAACCACTTGCTGTAACCACTATGCTACGGGCACCGAGCCTGGAATATCCTTTTATTTATTAAGAGTTAGTGCAAATTTACCGATAGCATTAGTCACAGTGTATTACCCAGGATTCTCAAGGTTAATTGTTACACATTGCTTCTGTGGGCCACTCTGTGAGGAAGGAGAGTTTTCCGACTCTGCCTGGGCTGGGGCAGATGGATGGAAGGGTGAATGGACGGATGCTGGTAGGGAGTGGGGCAGACCCGTTTGGTCCTGAGCCCTCCCCCTTACTGTGTCCTTGCAGCCTGTCCCAGAACAGCATCACTGACGTGGGTGCCTGCAAGCTGGCTGAGGCCCTGCCTTCCCTTGCTGCGTCCCTCCTTAGGTTGAGGTGAGCGGGGGCCCCAGTCACTGGTCAGGTGCAGAGCTGGCTGGTTGGGGAGGGCAGGGTGCTATCTCATGTTGACTTCGTGTTCTGACCCTGGGACCCTACAAGTGATCATCACAACCCTGAATAAGATTAGCAGGATCCAGGAAAGAGACTCTGCACAAGGTGCTGTTCATTCACAGCCTATTTCCTCATCTGGAAAACAGGGAACCATCCCAATAGCTCATGTAAGGTACTTAGCACAGTGCTGGCCCCTGGTGGGCAATACATTTTGGTCCTCTTTCCCCAGGGAAAGGTGAGACCAAACTTTTTCTGGAGTCTGGGATGGTGGCTTGTGGAATGTTGACCACGGACTAGCAGCCGTGCTCTCCCACACTGGTCAGTGCTTATACTGCCACCTTCTGCTGGCCCTTGGTATAGCATGTCTTGCTTTTGAGTTATTTCTAGCCCTAGCCTGGTGTGGTACCAGAGACTACTGAGAGAACTGAGTTCCAATCAGAGAGCCCCAGCCGCTCAACTCAGAATTACCAGCTCTCCTTCCTGACTCTCCAGACTGGAAAGAACTTCCTTTCCCTACCCCAGCCCTCTTCACATCCAGAGTCAAAGTCCCAGGAAAGGCGGCATCTTATTTATCTCCACTGATGCATCAATTCATGTACCCTTCCAGCCAGGACCACCTTGTGCAGCTGTAGAGGTTGTGCACTGCACAATTGGTAGTTTATGTGATTGGTGGCACTCCATCCCCCGGAGTTGTAAAAGGCATCTGATATTCTCTAACAGGAACCATGGGCCAGAACCAGAGATACAGCCATGAGCACAATGGATGTGGTACTTACTTTCAAGTTTTGAACAAGAAGAAATAAACACATGCATCACTAAAATATTTTAAAATAGCAATTTATGCTGGAAGGTAAACTAACAAGACCTAGGAGGGTACAACAGAGAGTATGAAATTCGACAGAGAGATCAGGGCACCCCTGGGAAGGTGATTCTTCTGTAGGAAGCTCTAGGGGGAAAGTGTTCTAAGACGAGGGAAGAGCAAGTGCCAAGGCACTGAGCAGGGAAGGGCTAGGCTCCTGAGCATCTCTGTTGTAAATGGGGACAGAGGGTGGGACATGAGGTGGGAGAGGTCAGCAGAGTTCATATCACAGAGGGAGGCCTTTCTGAGCCAGGGGAGCCATCTGTAGGTTTTTCACCAAGAATGGAGAAGTAGGATTGGACAGAATCTGGCTCTGAGACATGTCCTGATCTCAGTGATAGCCACATGGGGGCACATGCAACTTGGCATCCCTGAAATATGGTCAGAGCCTTCGGAGGGGAGGAAGGACCTTCTGGATCGGAAGACCACCCTCAGGACGAGAGTTTAACCTGAATCCACTTAGCAGCAGTGTAGACCCAGTGCTTTTATGGCAGCCCTGCAGTGCAGCTCTGAGGCTGAGTCACAGCAACGTCACGGCCCTGAAATCAGAGCTGTAGCAGCACCTGGCCTGTGAGAAGGATGCCTGGTGATGAGTGTACAGGGGAAGTCGGCTTGGTGCCAGTCATCATGCTATTCTCACTGCTACTAATGGTAGTTGTGAGTACACCTCAGAAACTCAAGTTGGCCCAGAGATTCTGGGTTTTTCTCTTCCTTCCTAACTGGGGGAGAGAGTTATGGTAACTCTATGGTAACTCTCACGACTCTCAAAACTGCTCCTGTTTTGTGGTCATAACCTGAGTTAACACACGTTCATTCTAGGTGTTAGGGTGCACTGGAGTAATTTACCAGCAGTAACTCATTTACTCTTCTTTCCAATTCCTTGACTCAAACTGAGTCTTATAGAAGTTGAGTACCTTGCCCAAGATCACACAGACCATAAGAGGCGGAGGTGGGATTTGAACTTGGGAAGTTGTTCTCTGCAGGGTTTCCAGACTGTCAGCCTGGAAAATGACATCCTTTTAGTCCTTCTGCTTCTCTGGACCCACTGTGTGACCACAGAGAAGTGGCCTCAAATCCCTGGCCTTGGTTTGCCCCTCTGTAAAATGGGGCAGTGAGCTAGTGGGGGTGTGAATCCTGCTGGGCCCTCACCACCCCCCAGCAGCCTCAAGCCCTTCCCCTGGCTTCTGTTTCTGGCAGCTTGTACAATAACTGCATCTGCGATGTGGGGGCCGAGAGCCTGGCTCGGGTGCTTCCAGACATGGTGTCCCTCCGGATGATGGAGTGAGTGAGGGGTCTCAGCACTGGGAGGCTGGGCCCAGGGTGTGCAGAGACTGTAGGTCTCTCCCTGACACCATGGGAGGGGCTGAGTGGCTGGTGGTCTTGGGCAGGAGCTGGGTAGCCCCAAGGGCCAGGCCTCAGGATGGGTTTTCTCCTCAGTGTCCAGTACAACAAGTTCACGGCCGCCGGGGCCCAGCAGCTTGCCGCCAGCCTTCGGAAGTGCCCTCACGTGAAGACACTGGCGTAAGTCAGGGCAGCACTAGTGGATGGAAAGCCAGGGTCTGCTGGCATGTGGCTCAGCATGTGACCTAGTAGCTCAAATCCTGCTTTTCTCCTCACCAAAGTACAACCTTGGGCAAGCATGTACTTTACCTTCTGGACTTAGTTTCTTTATGTATAAAATGAGGATATAATAATGTATAGCCCAAGAGGTTTCATGAGGTTTAAATTAGTCAAGAGCATATAAAGCTCTTAGAACAGAAAAATGCTCAATAAATGCTATGTTAGGGTGAACCACATAAAATTGCCTACATCTAGCTATTTTTGACCTATAAAACTGGCAGTTTCATATGGCTCAAACTCATTTTTTATTAAGTCATTATGATGTGTACTGTTTGAAGCACTTTCATGTCAGAAGATACTAATCACCGGTATCTTCTGAGGTGTATGGGGTGGGTCTTATAAGGTCCATTTTATAGATGGGGCAAATAAAGCACAGAGCAGGTTAACTAAGCTCTTTGAAGTCACAGAACAAGTCAGCAGCAGAACCAGAAAGGGTTCTCCGGGTTCCTAGGCCTCTGCCTTCCTTGAGACCCCACACCAATCTGCGTCCTGCCAGGTGGGAAGTCCCCAAGGATATAGGCTGGGTGGGAGGAGGAATTTGGGAGCAGCTTTATTGGAGCTCCAGGCCACATCTCTCCTCTGACTTGGGCTTTGTGTCCCATGCCTTCCTTGTAGCATGTGGACACCCACCATCCCATTTGGTGTCCAGGAACACCTGAAACAACTGGACTCCCGGATCAGTCTGAGGTGATCCCAGCTGTGCCCCAAACAAGGTAACTGGGTGGGCTATGGAGGGGAGAACCACAGGAGCCCTGGGGACAGTCCCTGGGAAGATGGTATCCACAGAGAATGGGCCACACTGGGCTGACTACCTTAGGGACTGGCTTCTGGGATCTTCCAGAGGACAGGGAGCTTCCCCTGTCTCCGCACAGGGCTTAGTGGAGGTGTCCTCCCGGCTTTGGGGACTTGGTCCCTGAGGGTCCTACTTGTGGTCAGGCTTAGAGACCAAGGGAAAGATCAGATAGGTCACCCGTCCATGTCTGTAGCATTGGGAAGATCTTCCTTTGGGGACTTCCAAGCCTTTCTTGGTGCTGTTTCCATTTGTTCACTGCCCCGGATTCATCTTCTTAGTAACTTGCTCTACAAGTTCCCTGCCTTTAACTATGAAGATGACTGTCCCCTAGCCCTGTGCACCCCACACTGTGCTGTCACCTGTTGATCCCCCTTTCATTCCATTGCTCCTCCCAACCCCTGCCTTGACAGGTATCTAGGTCCCCCCTGCTCCAAGCCTCCTGCCTTACCTCCCTCTCCTGACTCCCTCCCCCACAGCACATTCTCTGAGGACTCTGACTGTGCTGGACCTTGAACTGGGTACTTTTGGACACAGCCATTTTCTGGGCTGTATACCAGGAGCATCAGCATCCTGGCACCCAGTGCCTGCCAGCTCAGGGCTGGCCACTGCCTGCTGTGGAACAGATCACATCTTGCTCTGCTGACAGACACAAGCTCCGCTCCAGGTTCCTCAGGGCCTTGATGGACAGGTGCCCAGTGACAGCTGCAGTCCACCCAAGAGCCCTGAGGTGTTTCCTGCAGGACACTCCAGACAGCCACTGCCAGGCCAGAGTGAGGAACTGAGGCAGCCACCTTTCTGCCCCAGCCCCTGCCAACCTGGTGAGAAAGCCCTTCTCCATGCTGCTGTCCGTCCAGACACCTGACGGGGCATACTTGGCGCTCTGAAGACACTGGTGGACAGCTGCCGGCCTGCTAACTCCCCAGACCACAGACCACAACAGGCTGGGTTCTGTGGCAGCTGCTTTTGTCTGTGGGACTCATTGTTTGCACTAACTTTGTTGGCTGAGACCAAAGCCAGGCCTGGCTGATGCACTGGGCCTTAACAGCTAAGGGTACACTAAGGGAAGGGGAGTGGCAAGGGGACAGAAGGGAACCATAGCTTTGTTTCCTGGGTCTTTTTTCACTACATTACAAATGTTTCATTTAACCTCACAGGCAGGTCCAGTGTTTGAATTTATACCATGATTACCATTTGGGGGCACCTGCTGTCCTGGACGTCTAATGTGTACCCCAAAATGTAGTGGCTTAAAACAATACACACATTTATTCTGCTCACACACCTGTCATTTGGGCAGGGCTTGGTGGGGACAACTCATCTCTGTCCCTCTCACTGTCAGCTGGGGCAATGAAAGGGGCAGGCTGGGATCATCTGAGACTTGCTCCCCTATAGATCTGACATGATGGTGGCTATTGGCTGGGAGGCCTCAGTTCCCTCTGCATGCGGCCTAGCTTGGGCTTCCTCATGGCATGGTGGCTGGGTTGAAGGGCAATCACCCAAAAAGAGAGAGAGAGAGAGACAGCAAGAGAGAGAAAGGCAAGGGGTAAAAGAGAGAGAGAGACCACAAGAGAGTAGTATCCTCTTGATGACTAGGCTTAGAAGTCACACTACCACTTCAGCCTTATTCTGTTGGCCAGTGCGACCAGGCTGCCCCTCTCCTACCCACCCCCATCACCACACATGTGCACACACACACACACACACACATGCACACACATGGCAGAGTCCACCCTGGCCCAAGACCTATCTTTTCTGAAAGGATTTTCTCTGTGGCTTCCTAAGATTCAGTGGAAAATTCATTGTTTGGGGGTCAGAAGGTTGAAGTACAGTGGGCTGTACAAAGGGGACTGTTTTCCTCTTCCTCTGACATGAGGCTCTGTCCTGGAAGCTACTTCTTAGCCATATTGGAGTCTTGCCCTGGATGCAGTGAGCCCAAGAGAGACTTGGTAGCTCTGCTTTCTACTCAGCCAGGCCAGCTCAGTGCTGGTCTTTGCCTGGGGGTGGCCTGCCTATCCAGAGCCCCCGGAGTGAGGCAGCTCACTGTGGCCTGCTGGCAGGGGGAGCTGCTCGCTCAGCTCTGGCATGCCAGCCCACATGCCCACAGGATCAGCCTGGTTTCCACACTCTGCCCCTCTTCCCAGCACACAAGAGCTGAGAATCAGAAGGTGTGAAGGATTCAGACCTTAGTCCCCAGGTAGGGGCAGGTGTCTTCTGCCTTGCCTGGTTCCAAAAGGTATCAGGTGTTGCCACCTGGTTTCAGTTGTAAATCCAAACTCTCAGGGTGTCCCTGCATTCATAGACTCTGTGGAGTACATGGGACCCCAATTTGTGAGCACCTGGTCTCTTCCCAGGGCAGGGAATGGCAACCCCATAAGCCAGGGAGATACTACTGTACCCAATGCTTTTGGTGTGTTTGGAGATGATGAGATAAGATCAGAGGCTAGTTATTCACAGTGATGACCTTTAATGAGAGCTACCACTTATATAATGAGTTGATACATGCAAAGCACTTATCACAGTGCAAGGGAGCTACTGAGTGCTCATAAATAGCAGTAAATATGACTGTTGTGTGCATCATGCTAAGCTCCTCCAGGAGAGGGATGAGAGTCCAGGAGTCAACAGCACAGACTCTTAGGTAGGTTGCCTAGGCTCAGTGGCCCGGTCACCATTTACTCATGTAAGTTACTTCTCTGTGCCTCAATCTCCTCATCTGTAAAATGGGCACCACAGTACCTTCTTCCTAGGATTATGTGAAGATTTGATAAGCTAATACACTGAGAAACAGTGGCTGACATGGAGGTCAGTATGCATTAGCTGCATTATTACACATGTTCATGTGTTTTATTCTTGCTTCTGCTGTAAGTGTTCTCCCAGCTCTTCACATGGCTGGCTTCTTTTCATTCTTCAGAACTCGGTCTAGAGGACATCTCAGGAAGGCCTACCTGACCACCCTACTAAATGCAGATACCCCTCTGCCTCCACTCTTCAATCTTCTATCTTTTTCACACTTATTTGTGCAACATTTGCTCTTATCCCAGGTTTGTGAGCTGTAAAGGGCAGGGGACTTGTCTGCTTTGTCCACTGCTGTGCCCTCAGCACCCAGCAAGGTGTGTGTACATAGTACGTGCTCAATAATAAATGCATAATGAATCATCCTCACTATAACTTTGCTTTTTCATTCTACAAATATGTACTGAGTACACTGTGGCGAATAAGATGTTCTTGCCCTGGTGAGTCTTCTATTTTAGCAAATTAAAAAAAATAAATCTCTCTGGCCTGTAATCCTAGGACTCTGGCAGGCCGAGGTGGATGGATTGCCCTGAGCTCAAGGGTTCGAGAGCAGCCTGAGCAAGAGCAAGACCCCATCTGTAAAAACAGCTGGGCATTGTGGTGGGCGCCTGTAGTCCCAGTTACTTGGGAGGCTGAGGGAAAAGAATTGCTCAAGCCCGAGTTTGAGGTTGCTGTGAGCTATGACACCACGACATTCTACCAAGGGTGACAAAGTGAGATTCTGTCTCAAAAAAGGGTTGCCAGGTATGGTTGAGCAGTCTGTGCACTGTACAAAGGCACCCAGATGTGGGAATGACTGGGGGCTGCAAACTAGTCTGGACTCTGTTTACTAAGCTGTGAGTCCTGGTGTAGAGCCTCATCAGTTCAGAGTGAACATGAAGTCATCATAAGAATAAATTACTGTCCCCATGTTACAGATTTAAGTGACATTTATAGGTCACACCCCCAGAAAGGAAGGAATCAAGGTGTTAACTAGACCTCTGACTGCTTTGGAGGATCTCTCTGTGGGCATGGGCATGGTATAATGGACAGTGAAGCGATGCTCAGAGGACTGAGGGTGTGGCGGCAGGGTCCCACGACCATGTGCCTTCTGAGCCCTCGTCTCTCCCCTCAGGCCTCTCTCCTGACACAAATGTCCCCATTCCATGCACACCTTTCCCCTTGGGCCTTTCAAGTGTCTTCTTTTCATATTTCTTATCATCCCTTTCCTTAGAACCACATGGAGACAAGTGGCACTCCTACTGTCTTTCCGCTAGGATTCTGCCGCACCTGTCCTCTCCCACACCGCAGTCCCACCTGTGGAATGGAGTTAATCATGAGAACCTTGCTTAACTTGGTATGTATGGGAAGGTGCTTTGCAGATCAAGTGTTCTGTTTGACTGGAGAGGATTACCATTTCCCCATGAAACTGCAAGCTGACCCAGTTTCACTTATTTATTCCTTCCCTCCCTCCCTCGTTCTCATCTTTAACAAAGGTCTATCATGTACCTGGCACAGGGGATATACATTTCAACTTCTATGGGATTCAGGCCATGTTTCCAGTTTGGCCACCAGGCTTTCCCCACCACACTCTGAAAGCTGTCCCCTGGCTTGCTGAGCTTGTGGGAGCTGGGCGGGGGGCAGTGTAGGACTCTTATGCCTGCCTAGGTGGGGTAGTCTCCAAACCCTGCCAGGTCTCCAACTTGGAAAGTCCTGACTCTTCTTCTCTTTGCCAACCATGATGTTCTATATAAGAACCCATTCCCCAAATGTCAAAGGGAAAAAATAAGGCAGGGCCCTCAGGGGTTGGAGTTGCATACACTTTTTAATCAAAAGAAGTCAGCCTCCTAAGTATTGCTTTTACAGGTTTATCAAAATCAAGTATTCACACCACTCACGTTTTCAGAAAAGTATTTCCAGCCAGGAGAGCAACGTAGCTCTCCCCAGCACGATGTCTGAGTTTTGCCAACTTGATGAAGAAGAAGCAACTTGAAACGAAGAACTCCAAACCCTACCCTCAGCCTTCAGTAGCTTCCCAGCTGCTTTTCCTTCTGAGTCACTCCCTGAAACAGGGACCGCATCTAAGACCAGCCTCAGGCTCACCCAGCCGGGCTTAAGGCTCAACTGGCATCCTGCAGCGCTGGGAGTCGCTTTTGTGTGTGTCTGCGGCTTGAAGTGTCCTCTCCGAAGGTTAAGTGGGGGAAGCAGGTGCAGTTGGGGGTGAAGAGCAGGGAGGCAAACTCTGGCTGGGTTCCTGTAAACACCCATCGTGGCTGCAGAGTCACAAGCCAAGGCCAGGCCATCTGTGGGACCCTGCAGGCCAATGAGGTCTTCAAGTTCCCCTTGGCTTCCCCCTTCTCTGGGGACAGGCACTCAGTCCCAATCTCTCCTTCCACCCTACTGGGTACAGGCAGGAACCTCTCTGTTGGCACAAAGCATTTGAGGGGAAAAAGCCTAAGAAGAAGGAAAAAGGGCAGTTACTGGCAGAAATAAGGCAAATTCATTAAAAGATTTTTGTTTTGTGGAGACAGAATCTCACTCTGTCACCCTGGGTAGAATGTCATGCCATCATAGCTCAAAGCAACCTCAAACTCTTAGGCTTGAGCAATACTCTTGCCTCAGCCTCCCAAGTAGCTGGGACTACAGGTGCCCGCCACAACACCCGGCCAGTGGTTTTTTTTTTATTTTTAGTAGAGACGGGGTCTCGCTTTTGCTCAGGCTGGTCTTCAACTCATAAGCTCAAAGGATCCACCTGCCTTGGCCTCCCAGAGTATTGGGATTACAGGTGTGAGCCACCACACCTGGCTTAAAAAGAGTTTGTAATAAAAATTGTGGAAAAAATATTTCCAGCCTAAATCTGTGGCTTCCGGTGGTTTACGGAATTCAAGAGGTGGGGGAAGACTTCCCAGTCTCTGGATTGCTGGATTATTCCATGTCCCCAGACCCCAGTCAAACTGGGGAACCCAGGCTGGAGAACTAGTGCAATTTTCCACAGGGGAGGAAGAACTATCCTGTCTATTGGGAGGGAGAAGGGTGGCTGGTGCACAGAGAAGGGGTGCAGTCTGCTCAAAGGTCACCCAGGGTCTGCGGCTGCTGTGAGGCTCAAAGGCAGCTGAGTAGAGCTTGGTAGCACCTCCCATCTTGCTTGGAAAATTCTCTGCAACCTTAGGAAGGCTCTGGCCACAGCTAAACTACTCAGAAGCCCCACACAGCTCCTCCTCCCAGGACATGGCACTATCTCCAAGGCCTGCTCCCTTGGAAGGTCCCCATTCCCCATTCCCCATTCCCTTCTCTGTGTCCGCCTGGGTACCAGGTCTCTGCATGTCCAACCCCCTTACAGCCCCCAGAAGTCCTGCTCCACTCAGGTCTGAGCCTATCCTTACGAGCTCAGACTATTCCCTCTACAAACTTCACTGAGCATCAAATAGAAATTGTATACTAACCCATTAACTGTCACATGAGTTGTATTTAACTCATGCTAGTTTTGAGCCTGAGGCCTTGTGAAGCTGTAAAACCTTTTCTCATTTTTTCCTGCTGTCAATAGGCACATCCCCCCCTCCTCCTGTTGCCCTGCTCCAGCTGCCCACCCAAGCATGCCATGAGTGCTGGACTGTGTTCTTTGATTACCATAACTTTTTTTTTTGGAGACAGTCTCATTATGTCATCCTTGGTAGAGTGCCGTGGTGTCATAGCTCACAGCAACCTCAAACTCTTGGGCTTAAGCAATGCCTCAGTCTCCCAAGTAGCTGGGACTATAAGAGCCTGCCACAACCCCCGGCTATTTTTTTTGTTGTGGTTGTCACTGTTATTTAGCAGGCCCGGGCTGGGTTCAAACCCACCAGCCCTGGTGTATGTGGCCAGCGCCCTTTACCATAACTTCTGATTGCGTGTTTCCCCTTAAAATCTATACCATAGTATGCGGTGACATGACATTTTACACACACTTGGGTATGATTCAGAGGTTGTCATCTAGGACCACCGAAGGTCCACTCCAGATATAAGTAAATACTTGTGGAATGACTCAATTCTCAGAAACAAATTCTATTAAGTATGTCACATACAAATCATATGAGGTACAGTATAAAAATTGATTCAAGCCCTGTGTGAGTTGCATATAACTCACACACAAAATAAAAAATAATAAATTTATCATTAACTTCGAAAGGATCATTTTGTTTTGAAGTCTTTATTCTATTTTCATATTAAAACATCGTGGCCCTGGGGCACTCAACTTGTTAAACATGTAAAGTGTATTGTTCAACAGGGCACCACTTTTTTTTTTTTTAATTGTTGGGGATTCATTGAGGGTACAATAAGCCAGGTTACACTGATTGCAATTGTTAGGTAAAGTCCCTCTTGCAATCATGTCTTGCCCCCATAAAGTGTGACACACACCAAGGCCCCACCCCCCCTCCCTCCGTCCCTCTTTCTGCTTCCCCCCCCATAACCTTAATTGTCATTAATTGTCCTCATATCAAAATTGAGTACATAGGATTCATGCTTCTCCATTCTTGTGATGCTTTACTAAGAATAATGTCTTCCACTTCCATCCAGGTTAATACGAAGGATGTAAAGTCTCCATTTTTTTTAATGGCTGAATAGTATTCCATGGTATACATATACCACAGCTTGTTAATCCATTCCTGGGTTGGTGGGCATTTAGGCTGTTTCCACATTTTGGCAATTGTAAATTGAGCTGCAATAAACAGTCTAGTACAAGTGTCCTTATGATAAAAGGATTTTTTTCCTTCTGGGTAGATGCCCAGTAATGGGATTGCAGGATCAAATGGGAGGTCTAGCTTGAGTGCTTTGAGGTTTCCCCATACTTCCTTCCAGAAAGGTTGTACTAGTTTGCAGTCCCACCAGCAGTGTAAAAGTGTTCCCTTCTCTCCACATCCACGCCAGCATCTGCAGTTTTGAGATTTTGTGATGTGGGCCATTCTCACTGGGGTTAGATGATATCTCAGGGTTGTTTTGATTTGCATTTCTCTAACATATAGAGATGATGAATACTTTTTCATGTGTTTGTTAGCCATTCGTCTGTCATCTTTAGAGAAAGTTCTATTCATGTCTCTTGCCCATTGATATATGGGATTGTTGGCTTTTTTCATGTGGATTAATTTGAGTTCTCTATAGATCCTAGTTATCAAGCTTTTGTCTGATTAAAAATATGCAAATATCCTTTCCCATTGTGTAGGTTGTCTCTTTGCTTTGGTTATTGTCTCCTTAGCTGTACAGAAGCTTTTCAGTTTAATGAAGTCCCATTTGTTTATTTTTGTTGTTGTTGCAATTGCCATGGCAGTCTTCTTCATGAAGTCTTTCCCCAGGCCAATATCTTCCAGTGTTTTTCCTATGCTTTCTTGGAGGATTTTTATTGTTTCGTGCCTTAAATTTAAGTCCTTTATCCATCTTGAATCAATTTTTGTGAGTGGGGAAAGGTGTGGGTCCAGTTTCAGTCTTTTACATGTAGACATCCAGTTCTCCCAACACCATTTATTGAATAGGGAGTCTTTCCCCCAAGGTATGCTCTTGTTTGGTTTATCGAAGATTAGGTGAGGGCACCACTTTTTTAAAGAGACACAGTCTTACTATGTCGCCCAGGCTGGACTTGAACCCTGTCCTCCTATGTCTGCCTTGAAGTGGTGGGAGTCTCAGACTGGCTGGGACTACAGGTATACACTACAGGTGCCCAGCTTGTAACAGGGCGTTATTGACATTTGGGTGAGGACAATTCTTAGATATGGGGGACTATTCTGGGCACTGCATGTTTAACAGCATCCTTGTGGCCTGACCATTAAAAATGTCAGTAGCAATCCCAGACACTGTGACAACTAAAATGCTCCCATCTCCATCTCTAAGGGCCACCTAAGAGAACAGGACTCTCCTGCTGAGAAATGTGCATCTCTCCAATTGAAAGGCCAAGACACTGAGGTTCCAAGAATCCAAGTGATCTGCCTAAAGCTGCACAACTGTGAGAGATGAAGCTGGCACTGGTTTAGTGATAATGATGGGAATCCTGAGCTCTTACTGTGTGCCATGAGCCTATAGCAGAGGCAGCAGGTACCTCACCATTCCCTCCACTCACTTTGGGCATGCTGACCTGGCACCTGGCACCTTCTACCTGCAGAGCCTGCCTGGGGTCTTCATTTGCCTCCAGAGCCTTCTTGGCCCCAGGCTGGAAGTGCAGACATAGCTAATGTCTTCCAAGAGCTGCCTGGTGTCCTGCAACCTGGAGCAGAATTATTTATTCGGAGTTATCCTCATGGGTACTCACTGTAGCAATCACTAAGCCCGGTTGGGGGTGGTGGTGGTGGTGGTGTCCTTAAGCCCATCTCAGACTTGTGTGTCCAGGGCTTTAGAGACGATAAAATATCAGCCAGTGAGGAACTCATTCCACCCCAATCCTTGTGACTACTAACAGCGGCCTGAACAAAGTCCCAGCTGAATTCCTCTGTTTTCATTGTGGTTACCTGTAGGGTCACCTATTTATGGCATGTGATGCCAGGTTTCCATTTCTGGTGGTTTCTCTCTTTTTAAAGCATTTCTTTCTTTCTTTTCTTTTTTTGAGACGAAGCCTCAAGCTGTCACCCTGGGTAGAGGGCCGTGGCATTACAGCTCACAGCAACCTCCAACTCCTGGGCTCAAGTGATTCTCCTGCCTCTGCCTCCCAAGTAGCTGGGACTACAGGCGCCCGCCAACATCCAGCTATTTTTTGGTTGCAGCCATCATTGTTGTTTGGCAGGCCTGAGCTGGATTCGAACCCGCCAGCTCAGGTGTATGTGGCTGGTGCCTTAGCTGCTTGAGAGACACACACACACACACACACACACACACACACACACACACACACACGGCGGCGCCTGTGGCTCAGTGAGTAGGGCGCTGGCCCCATATACCGAGGGTGATGGGTTCAAACCCACCCCGGCCAAACTGCAACAAAAAAATAACTGGGCGTTGTAGCGGGCACCTGTGGTCCCAGCTACTTGGGAGGCTGAGGCAAGAGAATCACCTAAGCCCAAGAGCTGGAGGTTGCTGTGAGCTGGGATGCCACAGCATTCTACTGAGGGTGACAAAGTGAAACTCTGTAAGAAAAAAAAAATTATTTCATTTAAAAAAGAGCTGAGCCAGGCATGATGACTCACACCTGTAATCCCAGCACTTTGGGAGGCAGGAGGATCACTCGAGCCCAGGGGTTTGAGGTTATAGTGAGCTATGATGGCCACCGCACTCTAACCTGGGGAACAGACTTGAGACTGTTCAACTCTGTTCTATAATAAACAAACAAACAAACAAAGAAGCCAATTTAAAGAAAACAACTGGCCAGGTGCAGTGGCTCAGGCCTGTAATCTAGCACTGAGAGGCCAAGGTGGGAGGATCGCTTTGAAGGATCCAGTGACGCCATGACACCATTTTGGGCTTTTTTTTTGGATTTCATCCTCCATTTTTTTTTTTTTAGTTTTCATCCTCCATTTTTAGAAAACCTGAAAGCTCCCTATCTTCCAGAATGCATCCCTATAGGTTATCACTATAACCTCAGTTTCGTTTCTCCTAGTTTTGTTTTTTAGTAAACCACACCCCTCCCTATCTCCCAGAATGTGTCTCTATCTCCTGAAGTGCCTCCGCCATCCCCCTCCCCCAACCCAATAAGCCTTAAACTCTAGTATAGGCACAAGAAATAACCAATCCAAGGGCCACACGTTGCTTCCCACACCCCTCACCCCATATCCCCCTCATAAAAACCCTGCGTGCTGCGAGCATGGGGCTCTCGGTCCCAGCTGCGTCTGGGGGTGCCGACAGCCCAGGCCCAAGCTTGAATGAACACCCTCGTGTGATTGCATCGGTGTCTGGCTCTCTCGTGTGGTCATTGGGGACACTGATTCTTGGGTGTAACAGCTTAAGCTCAGGAGTTTGACACCAGCCTGAGCAAGAGTAAGATCCTGTCTCCACTAAAAATAGAAAAAAAAACAGCCAGGTGCCTATAGTCCCAGCTATTCAGAAGTCTGAGGAAGAAAGATTGCTTGATCCCAGGAGTTTGAGGTTGCTGTGAGCTAGGCTGATGCCATGGCATTCTAGCCTGGGCAACAGAATGAGACTCTGTCTTGGGGAAAAAAAAAGAAAAGAAGGCACCACCTGTGGCTCAAAGGAGTAGGGCGGCGGCCCCATATGCTGGAGGTGGCTGGTTCAAACCCAGCCCTGGCCATAAACTGCAAAAAAAAGAAAAGAAAACCAACTATATTAATACTAGTTCAGGTGTTAGGCAGATACAGCAAAAAATGCTGACAATGTTGTGTAAGGTTTGAGAGACCCTGATCCAAGTGGATCCCAGTGTCCCACTGCTGAGAATGAAAGGGCCCAGAGAGGGCAGTGATTTCTGTCCAAAGTCACAGAGTGAGCTGAGGACAGAGACAGGATCTCAGGTTTCTGTGTCTATGGCTAGAGGATGCCCTGGGACACAGGTCAGCTTTCATCCGTCACCCGCAGAGCGGTTAGGGATCAATCCTTTCATTCCTTCGACTTGCAACTAGAGTGTTGGCAAACCTCCAAATGAAAATTGTGACAATACACTTATTAAGCATGTACTTTATATTCATCTGGTACTGACTACTCATGTCTTAGCTTCTTTATTCCTCAAAACAACCCTAGGAGGTAGGGCCAAGTAGGACCATTATCCTTGCATTTCAGATGGAGCTCAGAGAGGTTAAGTAAGTTATGCAAATTCACAGGTCATAAATGGCAGAGCCAGGACTTGAACCTGTGGTCTGGCCTCAAAGCCTCAACTCCTCTGAGCACCCTTTCCTCCCAGGCATGAGGAGTGCCAGGCTGAAAAGCACCCTAGAGATATAGCTCATAAAATCCATGGCAGTAGGTTCCCCAGCTTTCTAATACCATTTAAGCATGACAGACAATTCATTAACTTTTAGCTTCTTTTTTTTTGTAGAGACAGAGTCTCACTTTATGGCCCTTGGTAGAGTGCCGTGGCCTCACACAGCTCACAGCAACCTCCAACTCCTAGGCTTAGGTGATTCTCCTGCCTCAGTCTCCCGAGTAGCTGGGACTACAGGCATCCGCCACAACACCCAGCTATTTTTTGGTTGCAGTTTGGTCAGGGCTGGGTTTGAACCCGCCACCCTGGGCATATGGGGCTGGCGCCCTACCAACTGAGCCACAGGCGCCGCCTAGCTTCTTTTTTCTTTTCTTTCTGAAACCCTAACCTTTCATTCCAGGTCACTGCCTGGCGTTATGCAGATTGAGTGCCTGACTGGCTTGCTCCTATAGTCAGTACTCGATCCACTTTAAGGAGCAATGTCTCAGCTCGATATCTCTGCAGAGAAGCTGCCTGGTTCAGAATTTGGCTTAAGTGAGAAAACGGCCCTAGCATCTTACAGGAGCTGGTGGGTGATGCTCTGGGGATTCTTTCCTGCAGTTCAGCGGCCCACTGTCCTATTCCCTGGGAGTAAGTTCTGGAATCAGCATGTCTGGGCTAATCTCAGCTTATCCCTTCCTCACTGTTTGACCCCAGGCAAGTCACCCAATCTCTCTGGGCCTATTTCCTCATCTGGAAATGGGGACGATGTCCCCTCCATGTGCAGTTAATCTCAGTTAAGTGCCTGGTAATACCCAGTACATGGTGCCTCTGTCCCTCCTTATCCCCACCTGTTCCCAAGTGGAAATCAATAGTCCAGTGAAGCTTTTTCAGGGCCAGGGCCTTCTGAAAGCAGCAGCACTTTCCCTGCTCTGAAGACCTTGCCTTTTAGAAACCCACTGCTCATTTCTTTGTGAAGACCCTTGGTCCACACAATGTGCCTCTGGCTGGTCACTGCCCAAGACTCTGTGAGACCTTTCGAGGGGTAGCATTTGCCTAACACTTTCATTGAAGTGTGGCCACACCCAGGAACCACCTGGACTATGATTTACTTAGAATTTATGTCACTATCATGAGTACAAACCACCATCGTTTGTCATAAACAGAAGGCAATGCTAAAAATACAGTGAAAATGAAACCATTAATCTAGCACGATACCCCTGGCCTGCAAAACTGAGCCAGAAGCCAGTCAAAAGGGGAAAGTAGTAAATGTTCAGGAGGCCTCAGGGGCCCTGAAAGCCCATCTCCCTCTGGCTCCTGCCACCATGTATTCACTGCCTCCCTGGGACAGGGTGTGTAGCCAGGAGGCCCAACACTGTCACCTCATAGATGGGTATCTGGGGTGAGTCATGGAACCTCCCTAAGCCTCAGTTTCCCTCCTTGTCTAATGCAATCCTGCTCAGTCAGCATCACTGAAGCTCAGGGGAAGCTATGGAGATGTGAGAGGTGGGAAAGGCAGTTATTTTTAACCACCCAGCCAAGCCCCCTGCCAGGAAAGAATCCCAAGAATGAAGTCTTACTGGCATAAGCTCCATCCACCCCAGGCTTGGGACACTGGATCACAGCTGAGAGGTACCGCATCACTCTGGACTCACAGGGTACCAATTATCCCCACCCTTAATCTGCTTCAAAGGCTGCCCACATAGACACACCCTCTTTGGTGACTGGCTGTCAAGAGTAAGGGTGCCCTAGGAAAGGGGAAGGGCTTCCTGGGCTGGAGCCCCTCTAGGTCTGCCACACCATGAACACTGACTACATCATTAATTAAGCAGTGACCACATGCCATCCACCATCCCATTCCATCTATTAATAATTTGCACAAGCAGGGCTTGGTGGCTCGTGCCTATAATCCTAGATACTTGGCAGGAGGATGGCTTGAGGTCAAGAGCTCAAGATCAGCCTGAGCAAGAGCAAGACCCTGTCTCTACAAAAATAGAAAAAAAATTAGCCAGCCATGGCGGCGGACACCTGTAGTCCTAGCTACTCAGCTACTCGGGAGGCTGAGGGAGGAGGATCACTTAAACTGAGGAGTTTAAGGGTACAGTGAGCTATGATACCACTGCATTCTAGTCTGGGCAAGAGAGTGAGACCCTGTCTCAAAAAATAATATGCACAAGTCTATAGGCAGTTATTGCTGTTATCCCTATTTTACAGAGGAGACTGAGGCTTGGGGAGGTGAAGTCACTTGTCAGAGGTGTTGGTGGAGCTAAGATTTAAAATAAAATGTATCTGACTCCAAAGCCTCTAAGGCAACAATTTTAGTGGGTACATGGATGTGGCCACATACTCAGTGAACAAGTGATTCACTTCTCAGTTCTTGATTGATCCTTATGATTACTTAAAGGAGAAAGTTCCAGTTTGGTGCTGGTATAGCTTTATCTCCTGGCAGTGACGAAGCTCTCTTTTCAACAAAGAGGGAACAGGTCATATGGGCCCTCGGTCCTTAGCTGGCTTCAGTACTTGGCCAAAACTTAACAACTGTGGCACTCACTATCTTTTTTTCCATACCAAGTGGTAATAGTTTTCTCTTTACAGTGACATAAAAACTCTTTTTAAAATAAATTCACAAAGAAGAGGAGAAGTTGGGCACGATGGCCTGTAACACCAAGACTCCATAAGGCCTTCCAGAGAACGGCATTTTGCCAAACACCTTTATCCACGTCTGGCTACATCCAAGAACCACCTGGACTATTATTTACTTAGCATTTTAAATAGGACAGGCAGCACTTTTTAAAACTCAAATATTTAAAAGGAACCTTTATATCACTATTGCGAATTAAAAACAAACAAACATAATTTGTCATAAACAGAAGGCGACGTTAAAAATACAATGAAAATGAAATCATTAACTCCAGATGGATACCTCTAGCCTGTGAAACTTAGCAGAAGCCCGTTTTACTCTCAGCTACTTGGAAAGCTGAAGTGGGAGGATCACTTAACACCTAGGAGTTCAAAGCCAACCTGGGCAACATAATAAGACCCCGTCTCTAATTCTTAAAAAGTTTTTTTGGGTAGCGCCTGTGGCTCAGTGAGTAGGGTACCAGCCCCATATACCGAGGGTGGCGGGTTCAAACCCAGCCTCGGCTGAACTGCAACCAAAAAATAGCCAGGCATTGTGGCGGGTGCCTGTAGTCCCAGCTGCTCGGGAGGCTGAGGCAGAAGAATCGCGGAAGCCCAAGAGCTGGAGGTTGCTGTGAGTCCTGTGACGTCATGGCACTCTACTGAAGGCGGTAAAGTGAGACTCTGTCTCTACAAAAAAAAAATAATAATAAAATAAAAAGTTTTTCACAAAGTAAACTTTTTCCAAACGAAACACTAAGGCTAGAATATTTCCTCTTAAACTATAAAGGGAAACATAGTAACTTAACAGTGGAGAGATGTGGCAGACACCACCTAAGCCAAGTGATCAAAGTTAACATGACCAAGAATGGGACAGACAGCACGCGTCTCTCCGTAACATGTACTGAGAAGGACATACACTTGCTTCTGTGGTATTTCTGCCGAGACATGTCCTCTGAATCTAACCTTGAGAATCAACACCAGACAAACCCAAATTGGGAGACAGTCTACAAAACACCAGACTTGTACTCTTCAAAAATGTTAACATCACAAAAGATAAAAAGACAGGCTGAGGAGCTGTTCCAAACTGAAGAAGGCTAATACGAACGGTGATCTGATTCGATCCTGGACCTCAGCTCGCTTTGTTCTTGTTCACTAAAGGACACAATGGGACAAGTGATAAAACTTGAATGATATTGTAGATTAGATTGGTCATAGCACAATATTAAGTTAAATTTGCTGATTGTGACAACTGTTTCATGGTTACTGGTATATAAATAAGTTCTTGTTCTAAGGAAATAAAGACTCAAATATTGAGGAGTAAAAGAGCATAAAGCCTATACCTCTTTTTTCCAAATGGCTCGATAAATAATTATACACATATGCACTGTGTATATACATACATATGTGCATATTTTACATACAAAGAAAAGAGAAAACACGCATTTTGTGCATAAGCAAAATGTTAACTCGTGCAATTGATGCATTAGGTGAAGGGTACATGGGAATTCTTTGTTCCCTACTTACTTTTCTGACATGAGAAATTAAAAAAATTCAGAAATAAGGAGGAAGAGTGCATATGAGACTGGCCTGGTACAAACTGTGAGTTGGTATTCCGAGGTTAAGGATTGGGAGACCCTCACTAGAGGCCCCGTCAAACCTTGTTGTTGTAGCAAGACACCATGCTGGGAGTCCTACTTGGGTTTATTTCCTTGGCCCGTCATTTTGCCATCTGGGTCTCAGTTTTTATTTGTGAGATAGGGATAAAAATATCCGTCCCCCTTATCATTATCTTAGGTTTCTCAAAAGCAGACTACACTTTCGGAAGCTGTGGGGAGAAAGACAGCTGATCAACCAGAAATAATGAAAGTCAATAGGTCTCACTTTCTTAGTTTGGCAAAATACACACGAGGGTTGTGAGGGCGTGGTGTCAGTCCTGCCTGTTTCTTGGCTGAGATCTCCAGTTTGTATAACTCAGGGCCAAGGGAGTGGGGTCCCTGACATCTCACTGTCTTGAGAGACATGTTGGAGTCTTCTCCTGTCCAAGAGGCAGTGAGCACTGGCATATTTCTGTGGCCATGCCCTTCTGGGTGGGCCTCATGTCAGGAACACAGCTGTAGAGTCAGCCAGGCCTACAGGTGCCCCTGCCTGTCATGCCACCACTGTGTGTCTCTCATCTGGATGACAGCCACAGCCTCCTGGTCTGGTTTCTTGTATATGCCCTGACACCTGCCTATAGATCTCCCATAGTTCGAGTCTGATTATGTCCTCATGGAAGGTTTGGGTTTCTAAGCTGGGCAGCGACATGCCTATTGGGTGTTCTGCTGATAGCAGAGGCCACAGATTGGCAAGGAGGGATGAGGGCAGGTACCAGTCGGGAGATAAATGAGGCGAAACCATGTAACAAGACAGACCACTGAGTGTGGTTACCCTTAGCTCCAAATCTGAGTTGCAACAGGCCAGGCCATATTGACTCTGGCAGCGACAGTCCCCAGTGTCTGTGTCTGTAGCCGTGGACAGCTCCTCTCCCACAACCCCTCCTGTGTGCCAAGAGGAGGCTGGCAGGCACCAGCCACTTTCATTAAGAAGTGGGACAAACCAACCCAGCTGAGCTGCCTTTGTACCACAACTGCTGGGACCTGAGAATGCTCCCTGGCTTCCCGGCTAGCTCAGTGGCCCTTCCTCCCCATTCCCAATCCCTGTTCCTGAGCAATAATTAACACTCTAGGAAAATGAAGAGCCAGTTCTCCAGAGCTCTGAATCTGGTGCCCTGAGAACCACAGAGCAGTGGGAATGGTGTCCCAAGGGTCCTGGGGCTGGGAAGGCAGGTGGGAAATCTCTCCCAGGTAGGCCAAACTAGGATTTCCCTGGCACTCAGGCAGCCAGTCCTCTTTTGCTCATCATAGGATCTAAATATTCATGCATGAATGTAGGTGCAGCATTCACAGGGGTCTGTGTGTACACATTTTCCCATTATATCTATTAATAAGAAGGGAGAGTTTCATTATCTCCCTATTTTATAGCAGTAGTAACTGAAGCACAGAGGTTAAGTAGCATGCCCAAGGTCACAGCTAGTCTAGGTTCTGAACCCAGATAATCTGAATTTAGAGTCACTGCATTGATTTGTGCAGAACGCAAGTAACCATATGAGAACCGTGAAAGAGAGCAAGATTTGACTACTTATGTTCCCCTGCTTATGGAAAGGGGCCCAGAGATAAGGTCCCATTAGGTCATCTTGGGATCTTTCTCACAGGCTTTCCTGCCATTGGCCATCCCCCAACACATCCCTTGGGACTGGGCTTCCTGGGCACGTGGGGCCAAGGCCTCCTTGGCTTGGATTTGGGATTGGAGAGGAAGGAATGCTGTGCATGGCCCCCGTCCTCCCCCAGGCCTAGGTCTGTCTCACAGCCCCAGGTCCCCACTTCCCAGGGCCGGGCCGTATGATTCCAAGAGCTTTACAAGGGTGTCCTTGAGAGATACTTCCTGGTGTTTCTGCTCAAACAGCGTTTGCTGCAAAATATGTTGAAGCATTTGGGCTTTGGTTTTCAGTTCAGAATATGCCAATGTTTTCATTTGGAAGGGGAAGTGTTTCTGTTTATATGGTAAAGAGATAAAATAAGACGTTTTTCACCAAGTTACACTGCTTGAAAGTCAAATGCTTGGCTTGAAGACAGGGATTTATCTTGAGATCTTCAGGGACCAGCTCATGGCTTGGCAGAAGAACAGGCAGGACCAACATTTGTTGAATGACTGAATGAGGGAATATACAAGGGGCCTAAAACCAGGAATGGTATTAAATCAGTACTCAAACAGATTTTGAATGGATCTCATAGGTTTAACGTCTGATAAGAATTCTATGCGTTTCTCTATCTTCACTAATCTTGTCTTTTCCAAGCTTCTGTTACCTCTGGCTTGGACAACTAACAGCCTCCTACCTGGCTTCCTTCCTTCCACTCTTGCCCCTTCAGCCCATTCTGCCCATAACTGCCAAGGTCATCTTCACAAAATGGGAATTGGATAGTGTCCTCCCCTACCACAAACCTTTCAATGGCATTCCAGTGCTCTTGGTCATGGCCTCCCAGCCCCTCTTGGTGTGACCCCCACACATCCTGCTGACGGGGCTGCTCTCTAGCCACGCTGGCCTCTTCTTAGATGCTGGAAGAGCCCACCCGAAGGTCTTAGCACTAGTGGGTCCTTCTGCTTGAATGGCTTTTCTCTGCATCTTCATGTCTGCCTCCTTCTATCAAACTAGGGCCCAGCTCAAACGTGTCAAATCCTCAGAGAAGCCTTCTCTGACCTCCCTAACTAAACCAGCTCATCTGTAGTCTCCTGTTTCACCTGCTTGAGATGTTTAAACCAGATGCCTGGTGCTGTTCTAAGTGCTGAAGACACAGCAGCAAACACTATAGGGGAAACCCCTGTCTTTCTTACATGGCTTTGCAGCTCTTAAAAAATCTGATTATCTTGCTTGAGTACCTACTGTTTTCCTCCCCAGGTGCCAGGAGGGCCAGGGCTGGGTCTGTCTTGCTCACTGCGTTTACTCACTCGGCATAATATTGAACAAATACTCATCTGTTCAATACAAGAATGAACAGAAAGCAGGCAGGCAGGCTTGATAGGTATGCAGAGCAGCTGGCACACGCTCCCCCTGGCACTAGGCTCTTAATAAGATCTTACTGAAATTAATTTTCTTCAAAGAAATCTCATTGTTGACCCTTTGCAGGGGTCCTCAAACTGCGGCCAGTGGGCCACATGAGGTGGTGTGATTGTATTTGTTCCCATTTTGTTTTTTTACTTCAAAATAAGATATGCGTAGTGTGCATAGGAATTTGTTCATAGTTTTTTTTTTTAAACTATAGTCCAGCCCTCCAACGGTCTGAGGGACAGTGAATTGGCCCCCTGTTTAAAAAGTTTGAGGAACGCCTGCTTTAGGGGAACCCTGTACTCCCAGCTCTGCTGCCAGCAAGTCTGGCCCACCCTGCATCATCTTCTGCAACAGACTGTTTCCCCTCAAAATTCCTATGTTGAAACCCTAATCCCAATATGATGGTATTAGGAGGTGCCACCTCTGGGAGGACTCCACCCATGGTAGGGGGAACCGTCCTTGCGTATGATTATAAGAACTAAAAGAAGTAAATGTTTTCTGTTTAAGCTGCCCAGTCTATAGTATTCTCTCACACCATTCTGATCTATGACACCCTCTGATGATGGTCACCTTGGCAAGGACAGACAACACAAAAGAGGGGCAAATTCAGCTTGTTTGGGGTGAATGGGATCAGTGTTCATTTTCCAAAAGGAGGCCTACCCACTTCTTCATATCCCCCCTTAATTGCCTTGCAAGCCCCATCCAGGAGATACTCCAACACCTCCAACACCATCTAGCTTCAGGGGGGTGAGCCCTTAAGGAGTCCCTGACTGCCCTTTGAACCCGCCAGCCTGACAGCTGCTGACAGCCTGCCTGACACATATGTTCTCTCTCCTCCAGTCCGCTGCCTCTCTTCCTTGCTAGGTGACTTTGACCAAGTCTTACTCCTTTCATTTCTCTACCTCAAACACTCAAAGTGTGGTGGATGCAAGCTCCCTGGTCACAGCACTGAGACAGGACTTTAATACCTCAGTACAGGGCTCCTGTGGTCCCTTCTCCTTCTGATCCAAGAGCCTTTTAAGGCCTTGCAAACACTGCAGACAAAGCCAACTCCAGCACCAAATACCCACCCTCCCGCTTGCCTGTTCCATGAAGGCAGCCTGCAAAACTGGCAGTCCCTGCAGATCTGAGCTGCAGAACTGGTGAGCTGGGGCACCCTGAAACCTGACTCCAAAACAGCAGCAAGCCCAAGGCCAAAAGGAAGTACAGGGTTCTTTGCTAAAGGCGTCTTCTCCCACAGCCTTAGCCTGGGGCCCCTGCACTCAATCCCCACCCTGTCTCCCAACCTCTTCTGACACCTTCATGTCTTTATCTGCCCAGGACTAGTGAGAATCCCCAAAATTCCAATGTCACCATCAAAAGAATGAGGATGGGGGAGGAGCTGATGCCTCTATTTCAAATGGAATTAGGTGCCAAGGCTTTTTCCACAACCTGTGGGGGTAAGTCCCATGACTACCCTAAGCATAACTTGGGCTCTGGGTCCTCTCCTACTTCAGCTGTTGTCTCCTTAGCTGAGGGAAGCTTTCCAGCTCCAACTAAGGGTTTAAGAGGGGTCGGGCCTTTCCTGGCATCCAGTTAGACCTGGAGGAGGTGCACGGAGAAGTCCCAAGCCTAGGGGAGGGTGTGTGTCCAGCCTGGGGGAGCCTCCCTCTCCCTTGCAATGCCCCAAGCCACCCTCGTCCTGCGTAGAGAGGGCACTTACAGGCCTCGGAAGCAGGGAAGAGCCTCGTCCTGGGGTTCCATCCCCATCCAGACGGTGCCCCGAACCAGCAGTGGCGGCATGATATGGGCAGTTGGTTCAGCCCCGAGGGTTGCGGCTCGTAGACGGGAAGGGGGAATGGCAGTTAAGACTCTATTCCAAGTACGCGTCGAAGACGTCGAGCTCCGAATCAGCATCGTAGAGGCCAGAGCCGGGGTCGGAGAGCACGCCGAGGTCCACGAGCGCCTGGTCCATGTCCTCGGGCAGAAAGACAAGGCCCACGTTGAGGACGATGTACTCCATGAGGAAGGCGTAGTACAGGATTAGCACATTGACGAAAAACAGGCCCACGTAGAACATAGAGGGCAACAGCGGTGGCGGCACGGAGGGGACCAGGGGGCCCAGTGCGTCCAGGTGGGCCGCGACCCGGGCACCGGGCATGCAGGGGATGGCGAGGGCGGCGGCGGCCCGGCGATCCCAGGGAGCTCAGCCGCTGCGGCGCCCGAGCAGCCGGCGAGGGGACAGCTCAGCCATCCAGGGGCACCCCGGGGGTCGACAGAGGCGGCGCTGGGTCCCAGGTGCCCCCCTGCAGATGCGCCCCGACCTCCGAAACGTACCGGGCGGGGTCAGCGCACCGGCGGATGTGCCCACAAGGTCCTCTCGACCACCCAGTGGCCAGGCGGTCCCTCTTGGAGTGGCCGGCGGCTGCCCCACTCGCGCTCACAGGCTCTCGCAGAGCCGGCGGGGAGCCCACCGCTGCTCAGCGTTGAGGGCCAGTCCCAGCAGCGGTCTCTCCCGTCCGGCCCTGCAGTTCCTCGCGCCTCCTGCGCGCCCCCGCAGGCCCAGCGCCCATGGCTGCAGCCGCAGCCGCCGCGTCGCTCTGGGGTCCAGTTCCGAGCACCGCCTCCGGAGCGGCCTTGCACTCATTGGCCCGCTGCCCCCTGCCCGCGCTCATTGGCCAGCTCGACGCCCGCGTTCATTGGCCCGAGCATACCTGGGGGCGGGTACCGCTTCGCTCCGCCCCCCCGTGGCGCCAGCTTCTGACTGGCTTTGCCGGCTCGAGATCTGCGCTCGAATCTCAAACCCGATTCACTCTGCCAGGGAGTAGGGTCCAGGGAGTAGCGGGGAGGGAAAAGGGACTGAACGTAATTCAAACCTCAACTTATCCTAAGACTACAAAAGTCAAAAGAAACCCCGGGCTTTTTCTGCACCTTGCAGGACAGGGAAGGAGCCACTCCTCTTTGGGACTCAGTTTCCTGTCTGAAAGGAGGAAGGGTGGGGGGATCGTCGGAGAACAGTTCCACTGAAAATCTTGGACAATACCCAAAGCGCCAGTTGTCATGATGGAGCTCATGCCCTTTGCTTCTCCATATTCTGGCAGCTGGAAGTCTGCCCCTTGGGGGATTCGCATCACAGAGTTTCGCGAACACCCGAATAAAGAGATTTCCAGGTAGTTCAGACCTTCAAGCTATGAGGTTGCTTTTTGTTTATTTTGCTTTGTAAATCATGTTTAAAGACAATAATAATAATGCATGTGGCTAAACATTCAAACAACCACGAAGAGCACGGAAAAGCAGGTCTCTCCTGCCTGCTGATTGCCCTACTCTTGGGCACCTGTTTTACACTCTTTTCCAAACTAACCCTGCCCAAAGCGCCTTCCAAAGCAGTTCAACGAATCTTTAAATCTCAGGTCACACTCCGAGCTGGGGAATATATATGCATTGTTTAATTGGAGGCAGAAGACTTATTGTAGCATGTTACCCCGTTTTACAGATGAGGAAACTGAGCCCAGAAAAATGGAGGGGCATTGGAAGCTTTGGGGGTCCGGAACCTGCTCTTTAGTCTCCGTGACTTTCTCTTAGCCCCTCTGCATGAATTACAGGGCAAACCATTAACCGCTTATGGTGAAACACCTTCACTCATTAATTCACTCTGCCAATATTTGTTGAACACCAACTCTGTGCCAAACCTTGTGCTAGGCATTGAGGAGGAATTGACCCTGACCTAATTCTTTCTTGAAAAGAGTTAATGGGACACACTAGATCTTAAAAATGCCCTCACTGAGCTTCTAATCCAGGAGAGAAATTTACATATATGTCTTGGCTCATGTAGAAAGTTTGGTGTTTCCTTTTTCTTTTTAGTGTGGTAGTTTGGGAAATGGCATGGATTTTGGCTGAAAACCAGACAAATCTTCTGAAAGTACAAGATGTTCAGTTTGGTACATTGTTGCTTGTAGGCTTTTCCAACACACACACGCACACACACGTACACAGTCTTGATGGAAAAAGGAAAAAGCTGCGAAGACAAGGCAGTTACAGATTTGTTGCAGTTCAGCTTTACTGGGAAGGTATAAAAATAAGGGTGCAAGGGTATGAGCCTTGGGTATGCCACTTATTAACTGCATGACCTTGAGTAAGTCAACCTCTCTGTGACTCAAGTTTCTAACATTAAAATGGGAATAATAATTGTACCTATCAAGAGTAAGGTGGTTGTGAGAATTAAATGCCTTAATACATGTAAAGCACTTAGGACAGTGGTACATAGTATACGCTATGCAGTACGTATTCTAATCTTATAAAGTTAATCAACGAATTATTAATATCGTGGACACTAACCTCCACTCATCCTCACCGATTTCTTCCCCAGGTCTCGCCTCACAGGTTTCCTAGTCCCGCCCAACCGGATGTTTCTGCGGCCTCCCCTCCTCTTGCTCCGCCTCCTCTCAAAGGCCGCAGGCCCGCAGTTTCGTGCTGTATGCCGGCTCTTGTAGTCGGTTCGCAGAGTCCCGTCGTCAGGGGCCTCGCGCGTGAACTGCATTTCCCAGCATTCCTGGAGACGGCGGCCGTAAAGCGCGACGGTCGAACGGCCGGTTCCGGCTGAATGTCAGTGCGGAGCTGTGGGCTGGGGAGGAAGGTGGTTGGCGGTCCCTCCACCGCCTCCGCTGCCTCCTCCGCTTGTGCTGCTGCCGCGGGTGCTGGGCCGCTCGGCCAGTCGGGCATGAGACGGTGAGGCCAGCGACGAACCGGGACCGCCGACATGTTTGGCCGCTCGCGGAGCTGGGTGGGCGGGGGCCATGGCAAGTCCTCCCGCAACATCCACTCCTTGGACCACCTCAAGTGAGTGTGTGAGGGGTGGAGAGAGGAGGCCGCGGGACTGGGCATGGGGATAGGGGGTTAATAGATCCGGGCAGGGAGTGCTGGGAAGTGTGTGAACGAAAGTAGTGGACGGAGAGGGGCGCCCGGGGAAGGTTGAATGGTATTAAGAGCGAGGGCTCTGGAGTCAGAGCGCCTGGGTTCGAACCCTGACCCCGTCGCTTCTGACTGTGTGACCTTGGACAAGTCGCTTAGTTTCTCAGAGTCTCAGTATCTCTGCCTTTCTACCATATCTTTCTATATAAGGGGATGCGATTTCAGTTTATGGACGCGGACTTTGTTCTCGTCGGTGACGGACAGTGGCCACCAAGTCTCCTTGGGTGGTACTTCTTAGACTGGACAGTTTAGGAGTCAAAGGCCTGAATCCCGGAGTTGGGCAGACCTGAGTTTGAATATAAGTGTGTAAATTTAGGTCTCAATTTCCTCACTTGTAAAATGGGTAGAGCGACAACACCTGCTTCCTGTAATTGTTTTGAGGGTTGATTGGATAAGAGAACGAACATAAAAGCTCAGAACATGTATTAGTACTCAATAAAGAGCAATAATTAAAAGGACAAGTTATATTCTGGGGGGAGACTAAGCTGGGAATAATCAGAAATAGAAACCTGTGGGAGGTCAAGTGGCAAACAGGGCCCTGGGAAGCAGGAGTGCCCAGAGGTTGAGACTAGCTCTGCAGGCAGACCTGCCTTCAGATTCTTATTCCACCATTTAGTGCTTGTGTGACCTTGGACAAATTACTTTACCTCTCTGAGCCTCCATCTCCCCATCTGCAAGTGGGGATAATGAACATTGTACAATGATTCAGTAATGTCATGCTGTGTTTATCACTTCTGGCAGGGCCTTCCCAGACCACCACAGCTAAACTGGCCTCTTATCCCAATTTCTTTTTACCATATCTTTCTCTTGATTTCATACAGTACCCCACTGGTACTTTCAAGGGGATGGAAACTGCTTGGTTTGTTCACAGCTGTATTCTCAGCATCTACCTCTGCACCTGGCACAAGTAGGAGCTCAATGGATTATTATTATTTTTTTTTTGAGGCAGAGCCTCAAGCCATCACCCTGGGTAGAGTGCTGTGGCATCACAGCTCACAGCAATCTCCAACTCCTGTGCTTAAGCGATTCTCCTGCCTCTGCTTCCCAAGTAGCTGGGACTATAGGGGCCTGCCACAACGCCCGGCTATTTTTTGGTTGCAGCCGTCATTGTTGTTTGGTAGGGCTGGCCTGGATTCGAACCCGCCAGCTCAGGTGTGTGTGGCTGGTGCCTTAGCTGCTTGAGCCACAGGCGCTAAGCCTGGATTCTTAAAGAATGAAAAATGAATGAATGATTTGGGGAGAGGTGCAGAGCATGCAGGCTGAGACTCAGGATTTGGGGCAGGTTGGGGAGAGTGATGAAAATTGGGACCTTTGAGGAGGAAATTGCTTTAGGGAGGAAAATGTTGGGTGAGTTTGAGAAGGGGGAAGTAGGCAGACCTCTAGTGGTAAGAAATAGCTTCTGAGATTACTAATGAGAAAGAAGAATGGGTGGGGGTGTGGCAGGGAAAATGGAAGGAAAGATTGATAAATCAGATGGGGGGACTTCTTGTTTGACCCCAGGGTGGATTGTGTGCTGTGATTCTCAGCTGTGTCCTTTCTAGCATGGAGTGAAATTTAATAAATAATTTGTCAAAGATTGAGGGGTGGAGGGTTCATTCTGTGATCAGGGGACTGTTTGGGGGAAGGTGGTGAGAGAAGACAAGAGGAGGAAAGAGGCTTGGACAAGGATGGGGGTGGATAGGCAGGCAGGAATCTTAAATGGGAGGGCAGCTGGCCGGGAAAGGGAGAGACTAAAAGATTTCAGGAATTTATTGAGTGGGCGGATGTGGCTGAGAAGGGGAGGATGGTTATCCAAAGGAGGCTGGGCCTCCTGCCAATACCCAGGTACCTGCAGACTCTTACCTAATCTGCCTGACTCTAGCCTTTTAAAATTACTTTAATAGTTATTGGATGCTTTATTCTGTCTGAAGTACTTGCTAAGGACTTTCTGTGTATTATTTCTGTTAGTCCTCAAAAATCTCTGAGTTGTAGGAACTATTATGGTTCCATTTTATAGATGTAGAAACTAAGGCTCAAGGTGCCCTAAGGTAACAACAGCTAAAAAGTGTCTATAGCACTTGCACTTCTTACACTGTCTTCCTGAATAAAACTTCCTGGTAGGTCAGTTGGGGGACACTTTTGATTCGGCTGAGTCTAATTACCCATGGGGCATCTTTTCCAGCTGGCTAGCTGGGGGATAGTAAAGTCTCAGATTCCTTTGTAGTATCCTGGGAAACTGCTCAGGTTCATTGTGTGTCTCTTGGGTACTTTGGAAACCTGAGCCGCCTATCCTGTATCAGACAGATCTGCTTAATTCATATTACAACCAGAAGAACCCGAGATTCATGCATTAGTGGGAGGCTTAGAAGAGTCCTAGGTGAAGTGGAAAAGAGTGCCATAAAAGCCAGTGCCCACCCCAGTGCTTGTGCTACTCTTCATTTGACTGTGCTAGTAAACATATTGAGTCTTGGGTACAGAACAGCTCATTCCCTGAGAGTTTGTAGGCTGGTGGGGGAGACAGCCATAGAGCCAGTGGCTGTGCCATATGATTAGTGCTGGGAACACCGTAGGCTGAGGGCTCTGTAGGAACTCTTCTTGGATAGGTGGGAGTCACTGTCTGGGATAGTGGGGTGTGGAGGGAGAACACCATAATTAGGACCCTGGGACTTGTGGCATGTTGAGGTGGGGTCTGGTAGTTGTAGGAAAAAGACTAAAGGGAGGAAAGGGCTTGGAATTTATCTGACATTTAAGGTGGCCAACTGTCCTGGCTTGCCTGGGACTTAGGAGTTTTCTAGGACATGGAACTATCAGGACTAAAACTGAGAAAGTATTGTACAAACTAGTACAGATTGGTCACCTACCAGTGACAAGTGAGAGTTCCTAATACACTCTTGCTCTGACCTACAGCAGGATGGGTGGAGAGGAGAGGTTAAGATATTTAAGCAAATTTAGAATTGATGATTTGTATCTGGGAACCTTCCTCTTTGAATGGACTTTACTTTTTTAGAACACTGAGATTTATAGAATGATTGAGAAGATAGTACAATAAGAACTAGAAACCCTTTTTAAAGCACATTATTCTTCTTAACGTTCCCAGCTTGCAAACTGGAAAGGATTTTTCCTGTTAGGGTTTTGCTTTTGTTAAATAATGGAATAATGGAATTCTCCACCTTCTTTGGGTAATAACCCCTGTTTCTCCCATAGAGAAACACCCTTTTCTCTCAACCTCTGTCCTTGTGGTCTTTGTCTTCTGAATTAGTGATTTAGTTGAGGCAAATTTAAGTAGTGAAAAGGTTATTCCTCTACGTCATGGGTGTAGTGGCAAGGTTGTGGTATTGACTGACAGGTGGTCACCACTAAGTAGAAAATCGTTAATGATGGAGTCGCGTGATTGCTACTGAAATATTATCTTTACCAGGGACTGCATGTTTACCGCTTGTAGAACTTGGTTGTTGTGTGCTGGGCTGTTGCCTTAATTCTGGTCATCATTATGTGTGGGCCAAGATTCGTAGTTGCAAATAACAGAAACCCAGCTGGAATTGTCTTAAACCCGAAATGGAATTGGATAGCTTCTGTCACTGAGTAGTCTGTCCTGGCTAAACCATGACTGAATACAGATATTTAGACAAAGCTGTCAGGAACCTGCCTCTTTCCATCTCTCAACTCTGCTTCCGTCTGCGTTGGTGTCATTCTCAGGCGGGCTCCAGGCTTACATCATGTTTTGTTTAGTAAATCTCTGGGGGAAAAGAGAGCTTCCTTTCTTAGTATTGCCAGCAGAAGTCTAGAATTGAGTGGTTTGGCCAACCTGAGGTCTCATGCTATTCCTGAGCTGTCACTGTGGCCAGGTGTACACAGTGCTCTGGGTGGCCAAGTCTCATTCATGCACCCTTCCCTGGAGCCAGGGTGGGATCAGCTCCACCCATGCTAGTGGACCGAGGTTAAGAGAAAAGGGTGGTTCTCTATGGGAGAAACAGGGGTTATTATCCAAAGAAGGTGGAGAATGTATGCCCAGCAGGTAGCTGCTCATCTACTCTTAGTATATTCAACTTTTGGCTAAGATGGTGCCGACAGTTTCAGAGCTGGGGGACAATATTGCCATATTGATTTTCAAATATCACATTCACTAAAGGACACATAATGGGTCGTAGATACTCACTGTGTCTTTTGGGCTTTCAAAGTGTTCCAGACTCCGTTCCCACCCATTCACTTTGGAGTACGGAGGATCAAGGAACATTCTTGGTTGGCAGATACCTGTTTAAATGGAGACCTAAAGGATGAGTCGTTGTTACCAGGTAGTAGGGGGTCAAAGGAAAGAAGGATGTTTCAGGCAGAGAAATGGCACTGGAGAAAGCCAGTGGGGGTGGGGGTACAGGGAGAGCAGTGCACATTGGCAGAACTCAGGTGGTTCAATAAGGGAGTGAACATGGGGGAGGGGGAGTTGTAGGACCCAAGTGCAGTGCCATGCAGTAGAAGAGGTCACCAGAGGCCAGGTCCCTCTGGGCCTTGTAAATCGCATTAAGAATTTGCACATTAGAGTACAGTGGGGAGCTACTGAAAGTTTTTAACCAGAGAATGCTGTGGTCTGGCTGAAATTTGCAGAATGGATTGGAAGAGGGCCAGACCATAGGTGGGTGTCTGCTCAGAGGCTGCTGCCATCTTCTGGTGAGTTGTGGGAACTGGCTTCCTGCAATCCAAGATGCCGCTGCTCACTGGCACACACCACACACCGCACACACCCACCTGAGCCCCCTTCCCCTTCCTCCCCACTCAAATGCCAATTCTTCTCTAAAAGTTGCTTGCTCCGGTGACTTCAGCTGTGTTCTCTAACTTCTCTTGTGCTTGTTCTCATTGTCTCTCTCAGTTATCACATTATTATACACTGTGTTCTCGTGGCCAATGAGTGGACCAGCTGTTCGGTCCTATAGGTTTTTCAAGCTTCAGCTTAGCCTTGAATAAGATCCCCAGGAAGCTTGTAGGACTCCTTGCATGTCCTTTTGCCATAAGAAATTATCTTACTTTGTTATCTTTTTTTCTTTGTAAATTTGAACAGAAGCTCCATGAAGGCCTGTGTGACTTGCTCAGCTGGGTAAAGTTAGATGCCAGCACAGGGCCTGGCAGTTAATAAACAGTCACCAAATATTTATCACAGGATGCATGAAAAAGGCAAGTTCCAGCTAGCCTTATCGTAACAACTGCTGGCTCTTACAAGTTTGGTCACAGTGCCTGTGCTGGAGCTGTGACTTTCTCTGGGGCTGAAAGCTCTGCCTACACCCTCACTGTGTAACCCAGGCCCAGTCGCACTTGCTGGCCCAGTTTGACATCTCTGGGGCATGATTCACCAGAAGAAGTGCTGCCTGTGCACACCTTTCTCTGTTCCTCTGATCCCCCATCCCCACGTGCAGCTGCTTCTTGTCCTGCTGGCCAGAAGGCTAGACATTGACCAGATGGTGGTTTTCGAGACACAGAGTGGGACATACTGGAGAATGTCAGGGTACTGAAAAAGCCAAACAGACACAGGCTGAGTGGTTCTCACCTCCTTTCTACACCTGGCACCTGGTTATTTGGAGGTGTGTGTGTGCGCACTAGGGGTAACCATCCAGGCCTCCTACCTCCCTACTTATCCTTCCTCAAGCTCCAGCCTGAGGATAATTTTTCAGGATCTTCAAACAGGAGCATCTTATGAGGCATATTGTGGTGCAAGGCATAAAATTTGAAGCTGTCTTCAGAAAATGCTCTCCCTGAAGGTGAACTTGGACAGTATGACTTCTGAGAGGTGTGGGGCTTTATTAACAATAGTGGTTTAACTTGTGAAAGTGACTCTTTTGAGAAATCAGGGGCCCTTGAGGCAGGATTTGTAGCCGTCATCCTTGGTGATGAACCTCTGTTGTGTTGGTTGGAGTTTTTCAGTCTAGGCGTTTGACAGACAAATGCAAGCTTGTCTGTCAGTGTGGAGTTAGCTAATGTGCAAGGGTCTGATACTGAGACTCCACATCTGCAGAGCTTCTTTTAGGGCTGTCATAATGCTGGCTCTTTTCCAAAGAAATAGAGTAAGGGTCAGTTTTAAAGACTTTCCTTAAGATCAGAAATGTATTTTCTGATGAATACCTGTTTGGTTTGTTGTTTATTTGATTTTCTTTTATTTATTAATTTATTAATTTATTAATTAATTTATTTATTTTTTGTAGAGACAGAGTCTCACTTTATGGCCCTGGGTAGAGTGCTGTGGCCTCACACAGCTCACAGCAACTTCCAGCTCCTGGGCGTAAGTGATTCTCTTGCCTCAGTCTCCCGAGTAGCTGGGACTACAGGTGCCTGCCACAACGCCCGGCTATTTTTTTTTTTTTTTTTTTTTTGGTTGCAATTCAGCCGGGACCGGGTTTGAACCCACCATTGGTTTTCTTTTACGTAAGACATTCATGTAAACACTTGGCCAGTAAAAGTGTTTTTTACTTCATTGTTGCATTTGTATAAGACTAGAATGAATATAATCATGAGGTCTGGAGTAGGACTGTGTAGTGCTATAATCCTGGCCCCACCTACACTGCAAGGGGCCTTGGACAGATGTCTCAGCTCACCAGAGCATCAGCCCGGTAGGGTTGTTGTGCAAGGGTAAGTAAATGAATACAGCTGAAGCATGGAGAACAGAGCCTGGCATTAGTAAGCTTCAACTGTCTTTATGACAATTAAAATGGAAATACACAGAGTTTGAGAGGAAATGTTATCATGGTTAACAGTCCTTATCATTATATGAGAAAAATCTTTTTTTTTTTTTTTTTGGCTGGGGCTGAACCCACCACCTCCAGCATATGGGGCCAGCACCCTACCCCGTTGAGCCACAGGCACCCTCTGAAAAATCTTAATTTGCTGTAGATAAATGTCCCTGGTAATCATTCTGTCCTTGGAAACTTTTCTGAGATAAGGACCAGCTTTGCACATGGAGCCGGTCATCTGCAACATTGTTATCAGCCAAACAATTAGTAATCTTCCTGCCTTTCAGAAGAGTAGCTGCTGTGACATACTATGTAGTAGAAGAGTAGCTTCGTGACATACTATGTAGTCATTAGAGATATTTGCAAACAAGTTGTCAATAACAAAAATGCTTTTATTTTAATCGAGGTGGGGAAAAAAATGGCCATGAAATAGATATGCAGCTTGAACTTCACTGTGTAAATATCCACGGCAAAGAAAAAGGCCCTAGGAAATACATAGCATGGTCAACACTTGCATTTCTGTGTTTTTGTTTTTGTCAAAGTTTCCTTTTCCTTCCTTCCTTCCTTCCTTCCTTCCTTCCTTCCTTCCTTCCTTCCTTCCTTCCTTCCTTCCTTCCTTCCTTCCTTCCTTTTCTATTCTTTTCTTTTCTTTCTTTCTTGATTCTGTCTCACTTTGTCACCCTCGGTAGAGTGCTGTGGCATCACAGCTCACAGCAACTCTAGCTCTTGAGCTTAGGCGATTCTTTTGCCTTAGCCTCCCGAGTAGCTTGGATTACAGGTGCCCACCACAACACCCAGCTATATTTTTGTTGCAGTTTGTCCGGGGCCAGGTTCAAACCCGCCACCCTCGGTATATGGGGCCAGCACCCTACTCACTGAGCCACAGGTGCCGCTCTTTGTCAAAGTTTCCAACCTCTCTAAAATAAATGTTCCATTTATAATCAAAAATTATTAAAATGTTTATATCTCTTAAGTGGTTGAATTACTTGATTTTCCAAAGCTTTGGAATTAGATGCAGCATTAAAATATTAAATTTTAATCTGGTCAGTTTTTTTCCCCATTACATTAAAATAAATGTATATTGAGAATATTTTTCTAAAACATTACCTAAAACAGTGTGCTAAGGCATTGTGGGGCAGAAAGACCAGCAAGAGCTTGAAATGTTGTGGGTATTTCTGGATGTCAGCAACAGATATTTAGAAGGTGAATACTGCAAATACTACTATTTATGATAGCATTAAAAAAATAATGCCCAGTAGTAACAAAAAATGTGCAAGACCCCTATTCAGTAAACATGGAAAGAAATGATATAAATATTATAATGTTTCACTGTTGTAAAGATGGATACAGTTCTTTCTAAATTTAGCTATAGATTTAGGGCAATTTCAAAGGAAATCTTAGGTATTTTTGTGGGAATTGACAAAGTGATTTTTAAATGTAAAAGGGTCAAGGATAACCAGTATAATATTGAGAAAACAGAAAGCAAGAAGATGGAGGTCTTATTACCATATGGCAAGATATTAATATAAAGCTGCAGTAGTTAGGTAGCATGGTATTGCACAAGGGTAGACAAGTAGATTAATGAAATTAGAGCATCCTTAAAGAGGCCAATGTATATATTCACCTAATTAATGACAAACAGGACCTGCATTACGGAAGAGAAATGAAGGCCTTTTTGGTAAATGGTGCTAGTCAACTAGATCTTCATATAGAAAAAAATGATTTTTGTCAATACCTCACACTGTGCACAAATATTAGCTCCAGATGTACTCTAAGTTAAAATGGGAAGTGTAAAAACAATAACTTTGGTGGAAGAAAATAGCTGTTAACTGGCTTAGAAGCAACACCCCTACCACCCTGCCTGAAACCAGTAAAATGTGCTTCAAGGGAGGGACAACGGGAACAGGAATTTATGCTGAGTGGGGTGGCCAAATGTATGTATTTAACAATCTATAGGAAGAGTCATGAATATTTATCAAAGGAGAAACGTGTCTGTTCAGTTGAGCTTTATGCTCCGTTGTGGGATGCATGTTCAGAAAATTAAAGTCCCTCTGATGTCAAAAGGTAAAGCAAGGACCCAAAAGCCCTCACTACGCTTGCTCCATAGACAAGTTAAAACTCTCAGTGGTTGGTGGTCTCATTAGTAAAGAATGCAGCTTAGATGTAGTGCTGAAACCACAAATAAGGAGGTGTAGATCATAAAATTCGGTTCTTTTTAGCTCCCAAGGAAAAAAAGCCTTATGGTTGTCCGCAAGGGAGGGGATGTAAAGAGGCAGGTCTGACTTCTGATCTGACATGGCTAGTTTCTCTAGTTAGAGAGGATGATTAGGATTTTACTTTAGTTCACACAGCATTTCTTCATGACCTTGGGTAGGTAAGAATTTAAGCTTGATTAAAAAAAAACTGTTCAAAATAAAGACTCATAAATTAGACGACATTAATGTTAAGAACTTCTGCTTTTCAAAAGACTAGTATAAATAGAGTGAAAAGGCAAACCATATTTGGAGAAAATTTTTGCAATGCGCATATCCAATAAAGGACTTATGTTCAGAATGTGTAAAGAACTCCATCAGATAAATAAAAAGCTACTTAGCCTAATAAAAAATGGGCAAAAGACTTGCACAGGCACCTCACAAAAGAAGATATTCAAATGGTCCGTAAGCATATATGAAAAGGCACCCAACTCCCATTAGTCGTCATGTAGTTAAAACCCCACTGCACTGTCACCATACACCTAGCAGACTAGCTTCAACGAAAAGAGCAAAGAAGGCTAAGTGTTGGATAGGCTGTGGAACAAATGGAATATTCAGATCATGTCTGCCATCCACAGGGCTGTGGGTGAGCTACTGAACATCCCCAAGCCTCAGTGTTGCTGTCTTGTCCTGTGCAGTGTTAACAGTGTGCACATGCCCAGGTTACTGTGCGGCTCTCTCATATAGCCAGGGGCATGGGAGCTCCTAGAATCTTCTTTTCAGTTCTTACTACCTTGCCCTTTCATTAGTGTTGCGGTAAGAGCCTTGTAGTAGTTACTAAGATTTTTTCCAGAGATTTAATGAAAGCAACAATAATAGTATCTAGAATTTATATCATACATAGAAACTGCCAGTTTAATTTTCTGTCTCTTACCCTTCCTACGAATACCATAATACAGTGGTTCTCAACCTGTGGGTCACAACCCCTTTGGGGGTCAAACGACCCTTTGACAGGGGTCGCCTAAATACATCCTGCATATCAGATATTTACATTACAATTCATAGCAGTAGCAAAATTACAGTTATGAAGTAGCAATGAAAATAATTTTATGGTTGTGGGTCACCACTACATGAGGAGCTGTATTAAAGGGTCGTGGCATTAGGAAGATTGAGAACCACTGCCATAATAGTTGAGTACTGAAGTATTTAGGTACTCTTGTTACTCTCATTTTGCAGATGAGATAATGCGTGCTCTGAGATAAAGTAACATCTTGAGATCACCGAGCTAATAAGTGATAGAGATATGCTCAGAACCTATCACTCAACACCTGTGTTTGTAATGAACCCATGTTCTCTAGAGCCTCTCAGGAAATAACGCAGACTTTCTACTTACTGCTTTGGCTTCTCTGTACCTTCCCATCACAACTCCTCCCCTGAGGTCCTCTTTCCCTGTTTGGATTCAGCCTGATCTCTCCTTCCTACATTCCTGGAATATTCTTGTATAATGTAGTAAGAGGTTATACTGGTCTGCACTGTAATGACCACATATAGTAACAGCAGCTGACTGTGCTGCTGTTGAGTGCTCACTGTGTGCAGGCGCCATGCTTGGCCCTCTCTGGGTTATCACACTGACTCTCTGGAACAACTCAGTGAGGAGGCCCTGACTATTACCATCATTTTGTAGAATCTGAGCTGCACAGAAGTGAAGTGCCTGGTCTGGGACCACAGTGTAGAAGAGGCAGGGCCAGGGATCCAGCCCAAGTCTTCCAGAGGTCAGAGCCGGAACTCTTCACCACAGCTGTGTGCTGTCACTGGTGTGTGTAGCACTTGGACCCTTGGCTATGTTAGATCAGAGCATCTGTGTTCGTGAAGACCATCCCCTGCTTCATCCAGCACGTGTTGAGTACCTGCTGTGTACCAGACATTTGGAATATATTGGGGTCACCAAAAACAATAAGATGATGATGATCTTGAAGAACTCAGATCTAGTAAGGGAGGTAGATCATAGGAGATCAGGGTGATCTTTGCAGTCTTGAGGTGGGGAGCGAGGGAAGTGAGCCTTCTCTAAGGAAGACTTTACCAAGAAGTGCTTGAGCTGGGTTTTGAAATGTGGATAAGAGTTTGCTAGTTGATGAGGGCAGCAAGGGCATTCTAGGCAGAAAGCCCAGTCAACTGAAGTCAGACCTAGTCCTAAAGATTTTAAACTCTCATGTCCTTGTTGAGGGTCTTCAGAGCAGAGCCACTCACTCAGGCCACTGACTTCCATTGGGCCAGGAGTGTGACACTAATGGATGTCATCCTCTACACAGAAGAAACTTCCAGAGTGAAGGAGCATCTGCCCCTCCCCCACACTGCTGACAATACCTTATCCTTGGCAGGGTGTTTGGCCTCCTGTGCACTGCATGGACAATGTCACTGATAGCCACAGCTGGCATGGTGCAGTGGCTGTCAAACTTCAGGGATTGGGCCCTGCACCTAAAAGTCAATGGGTCTGGGATAGGGAGCAACTTAAATTTGAAAAACTCTACCTTTAGGTCTCTTGCAGAAGATGCACTGGGGTCCACATGGTTCATTCCAGCGTGATTCAAGTGTTGTAGGGTTACCTTATCATAGAGGGCAGCTGTCCTCATGCTCCTGCATGCAGCCCTATTCATGCATTTGGCCACAAATGGTGGAGGATTTGTGTTTTTGGAGGGATATTCTATTATTGTGTGTTAAAAACTGCATGCCATTTCTTTTCTTTTTTTTTTTTTTTGAGACAGAGCCTCAAGCTGTTGCCTTGGGTAGAGTACTATGGCATCACAGCTCACAGCAACCTCCAACTCCTGGGCTCAAGCGATTCTCCTGCCTCCACCTCCCAAGTAGCTGGGATTACAGGCGCCCACCACAACGCCTGGCTATTTTTTGGTTGCAGCTGTCATTGTTGTTTGGCAGGCTTGGGTTGGATTCGAAGCTACCAGCTCAGGTGTATGTGGCTGTTGCCTTAGCTGCTTGAGCCACAGATGCTGAGCCTACATGCCATTTTTGATGAATTAAATTAAGTGCTTGATTATATTGCCTTGAAAATATACCACACAGCAACAATATTATATAAACCCCAGACTTAAGCAGCAGATTGCTTCTTATTTATTGTTCCATCTGCAAAGTTCTACTTCTTTATAGCTTACCCATTTGTAGAGATCATAGTTGGAATGATCCCATCTAATCTTTCCATGCTTATTCGCACCAGCAGTCCACTCTGCAAAAAAACTGAAGATGGCCATAAACAGAATCTGAAGGTGACTTTTCCTGAGTCACTTCCTCTGGGTGTCCTCTTTTCCTTTCCAAGCTTGAGGCTTTCTTGGCAGGAGAAGTTACGTGGATCTGTAGGCCCTGGAGGAATCATCCAAAAAGTTGTGTCAGATGGCACTCTCAGGGCACCCAGCCAGGCTGCTAGTCCTGCCCTACTCAGGACTGGCCTTGGTGATTGTTTTGGTCTTCCCCAGTGCCAGCAGAGGTCTTGAGGACTTGACTGTGACTTCCTGTCTCTGCCCCAACGGCTGGCTTCTAGGCCTTTGGATGGGTGAAGTTTGGCATTGTAGCCACTCTAGCCTATTTAACTCTGAATTTAACAATCTATTCTCAGCAAATAAGATGGTTGCTCCTGGACTGAAAACCACCTACCTCATTTGAGCCCTAAGTTCTGATAGGCATACGGCACTTCAAGGGGGGATTATGGGCACTCCAAGGGGACTCTTTTTTTTTTAGACAGAGTCTCATCTTGCCACCCTTGGTAGAGTGCCATGGTGTCATAGCTCGCAGCAACCTCAAACTCTTGGGCTTACATGATCTTCTTGCCTCAGCTTCCCAAGTAGCTGGGACTACAGGTGCCCGCCACAGCACCTGGCTATTTTTTTAGACAGTGTCTCACTCTGGCTCAGGTTGGTCTCGAACCTGTGAGTTTAGGACAATTCACCCACCTTGGCCTCCCAAGTGCTGGGATTACAGGCGTGAGCCACCATGCTCGGCCTCCAAGGGGGCTCTTGATATGATTTTTATCCTAGCTACTGGCTTTGGGATCCACCCTCCCTAAGCTATATCCAAATCTCGGCAGTGGGTCCTGTGTTAGGCATTTGGGTCTCCTCTTGTTCTACTGGCATCGAATCTCTGGGGAGCTAATGCCTGCTCTTTCCTACGTCCAACTGAGTCTGAATGTCCGGGTTGGCTCCAGTAGCCCTAGCTTTATCCAGCTTTTCAGGTGATTCTCTTGCACTCTGAAATTTGAGAATAGGGTTTGATGATTCTTTTGTCTCAGTATGAGTTGGTGTATCTAGTTGTTTAATGCTCTAAAACATTGTCTGCCACTTTTCTTGGGTGGTAAATTATCTCTAATCTGAATGTGAAATTGTGCTGAGTCTGAAAATGTACTGCCCTGTTATTGCCAAAATGTTGCCAGTGATCACTGAGCTTGGATTTCATTTCAATTGGTAATCTTTAATTTCTTTTTCTCTACTTTCTTTCAGGTATCTGTACCATGTTTTGACCAAAAACACCACAGTCACAGAACAGAACCGGAACCTGCTAGTGGAGACCATCCGCTCCATTACTGAGATCCTGATTTGGGGGGATCAAAATGACAGTTCTGTATTTGAGTAAGGGTTTCTAATGATTTTGTGTTTTTTGATTCTTCTTCCTTTGAATGTTTTTGTAAATGTATGCCATGAGTCATTCCTGATGATGTCAGGATTTGACGCTAATTTGGTCTTGTCTAGATATCTATCTATATCTATAAAAAATGCCCTTGAAATACTGTAGAAATGCAAGCTAAAAATGGGGAAGTCATGGAAATGAGTGTCTCCACAAAACCTAAAAATGTCATGGATAACTTTCCTCCAAATAGTGTCTGATTATTTCCCCAAAGGAGAAAATGTCCTGGTTGGTTAGATTGTATATGAACAGAAAGGACTCTGCCCTGGGGAAGTCACTGAGGGTTCCCAGTTACTATGTTTACTGATGGCCAGGCACAGTGTTGAGCTCCTGAGAAGACAGTCCAGCTAAGTCTCCCATATACCACAGGGTGGAAGTGCTGAAGTGCTCCCCATTTTTTCTCAAGGTCATACACCTGGTAAGCAGTGAAATGACAGCCTACACTTAGAGTCCCTGAGTGGTTTCTCCCCATTCTTGTACTTCTTAGATGAGCAGTCTTAGGCTAGCCTCTTTATCTCCCTGAGCCTCAGTTTCTTCATCTTTAAAGGAGAGAGAAAGTTTCCTGTCTAGTGCCTGATACCAAGTAGGCACTCAATAAATGCTAGCAGAGGATAAAGACAGGTGTATCTGCTGGATAGTTAAAAGGCTATAAAATCATGAGCTGCCACCCAAATAGACCTGGCTCCATAGCTTAGTGCAGAAAGACTTGGGATTCGGTTATAACAACCATTGTGCTGGGCGATGGTGGCTAACACCTATAATCCTAGACTTTGGGAGGCCAAGGCGGGCGGATTGCCTGAGCTCACAAGGTTCAAGACCAGTCTGAGCCAGAGCGAGACCCCATTTCTAAAAAAGCCAGGTGTTGGAGGAGGAGCAAGCCTAGTAACAGCTTCCTTGCAACTGGGTGTGGTGAGACTGGGGAGAGAAGACTCCAGGCATCTCTGGCTGGTGGGATTTGCCTAGAAACATCCCTTTGGTGATACAGGGAGTCAATGAGAGACTTCTGGACCCCATGAGGAGGACAAAAGCAATGGAGAACTGGCAAGTGGTTGCATGTGTTCGTTCCATCCAATCCCTCCAGCAGCTGAAACTCTAGTCCAGAGGCATGGTAACTTAAAGAGCAAGAGGAAATGAAAGGTAAATTAGGGCAAGGAAACAGATAAAAGAAAACACGCATGAGGAAGAATCAGCAGAAAAATCCTGGTAACATGAAAAACCAGTCCAGAGCAACTCCCACAAGGGACCGTGAGGTAGCTACTGCAGAGGATTCCACCTATAAATAAATGTTAGAAATGACAGAAAGGGAATTTAGAATACAGATGATGAAAACAATGAAGGAAATGATGGAAACAATGAAGGAAGCTGCTGATAAAGTGGAAAATAACCACAAAGAACTCCAAAAACAGAATCAAATAAGAGATGAATGATATAAATAATATAGAAAGGATACAGCAGAGCTGAAGGAACTGAAGCAGTCAATTAGGGAACTTAAAGATGCAATAGAAAGTATCAACAACAGATTAGACCATGCAGAAGAAAGAATGTCAGAGGTAGAGGACAAAGTTCTTGAGATAACTCAAATAGTTAAAGAGGCAGAAAAGAAGAGAGAGAAAGCAGAACATTCACTGACAGAATTATGTGACTTCATGAAGCGTTCAAACATACGAGTTATAGGTATCCCAGAAGGGGAAGAAGAATGCCCCAAGGGAATGGAAGCCATACTAGAGAATATTATAAATAAAAATTTCCCAAATATCATCAAAGATTCTGACACACTGCTTTCAGAGGGATGTCGGACCCCAGGTTGCCTCAACTCTAACTGAGCTTCTCAGTCAAGACAAAAAAAAAAAAAAAAAAAGATTCTTCAAGCTGCCAGGAGTAAGTGCCAGTTGACCTACAGGGGCAAATCCATCAGGGTGACTACAGACTTCTCTAATGAAACGTTCTAAGCAAGAAGACAGTAGTCATCTACCTTTAATCTACTTAAACAGAACAATTTCCAGCCCAGAATTCTATATCCCGCAAAGGTAAGCTTTAAAATTGACAGAGAAATCAAATCATTTACTGATGTGCAAACATTGAGGAAATTTGCCATAACAAGACCATCTCTACAGGAAATACTTCAACCTGTTCTAAACACTGACCATCACAATGGATCAACAGCCAAGTAAGAACTCAGAAATTAAAGGACAGAACCTAACCTCCACAATGATGCAAAAGATAAAACAAAGCAATGGACTCCCACAAAATAAGATGACCAGACTTATCAATTATCTCAATAAATGTTAATGGCTTGAATTCCCCACTGAAGAGGCATAGATTGGCTGACTGGATTAAAAAACACAAGCCATCCATTTGCTGTCTGCAGGAAACACACCTAGCTTCAAAAGACAAATTTAAACTCAGAGTTAAGGGTTGTAAAACAATTTTTCAGGCAAACAATTCAGAAGAAAAGAGGAGTTGCAATCTTATTTTCAGATACATGTGGATTTAAAGCAAATAAAGTGAAAAAAGACAAAGATGGTCACTTTATATTGATCAAGGGAAAAATACAACAAGAAGACGTTTCAATTCTAAATATTTATGCACCCAACTTAAATGCTCCCAGATTCTTGAAACAGACCTTAGTCTGAGCAATATGATATCCTATAACACTCTAATAAGGGGGCTTTAACACTCCTCTTACAGAGCTGGACAGATCCTCTAAACAGAAATTAAACAAAGATATAAGGGACTTAAATGAGACCCTAGAACAACTATGTTTGATAGACGTATATAGAACACTCCATCCCAAAGATAAAAGAATATGCATTCTTCTCATCACCCCATGGAACATTCTCCAAAATTGATCAGATCCTAGGACACAAAACAAATCTCAACAGAATTAAAGAATTGAAATTTTATCTTGTATCTTCTCAGACCACAAGGCACAAAAGGTGGAACTCAACTCTAACAAAAATGTTCAGCCCCACACAAAGGCGTGGAAATTAAACACCCTTCTGTTGAATGACAGTTGGGTGCAGGAAGAAATAAAAGAAGAAATTGTTAACTTCCTTGAGCACAACAATGAAGACCAAAACCTGTGGGATACTGCAAAAGCAATTCTGAGAGGAAAATTTGTCACTTTAGATGCATACATTCAAAAAACAGAAAGAGAGCACGTCAACAAACTCACAAGCCATCTTATAGAATTGGAAAAAGAAGAACAATCTAAGCCGAAATCCAGCAGAAGAAAAGAAATATCCAAAATTAAATCAGAGATCAATGAAATTGAAAACAAAAGAATCATTCAGAAAATTAATGAAACAAGGAGTTGGCTTTTTGAAAAAATAAATAAAATAGATAAACCTTTGGCCAGACTAACTAGAAGTAGAAAAGTAAAATCTCTAGTAACCTCAATCAGAAATGATAAAGGGGAAATAACAACTGATGCCACAGAAATACAAGAGATCATCTCTGAATACTACCAGAAACTCTATGCCCAGAAATTTGACAATGTGAAGGAAATGGATCAATTTGGAATCACACACTCTCCCTACACTTAGCCAGGAAGAAACAGAGCTCCTGAAAAGACCAATTTCAAGTACTGAGATTAAAGAAACAATAAAAAATCTTCCAACAAAAATATGCCCTGGTCCGGATGGCTTCACACCAGAATTCTATCAAACCTTCAAGGAAGAGCTTATTCCTGTACTGCAGAAATTATTCCAAAAAATTGAGGAAGAAGGAATCTTCCCCAACACGTTGTACGAAGCAAACGTCACCCTGATACCAAAACCAGGAAAAGACCCAACTAAAAAGGAGAATTTCAGACTAATTTCACTAATGAATATAGATGCGAAAATTCTCAACAAAATCCTAGCCAATAGATTACAGCTTATCATCAAAAAAGTCACACATCATGATCAAATAGGTTGCATCCCAGGGATGCAAGGCTGGTTTAACATATGCAGGTCCATAAACGTTATCACCATATTAACAGAAGCAAAAATAAAGACCATATGATCCTCTCAATAGATGCAGAAAAAGCATTTGATAAAATCCAGCATCCTTTTCTAATTAGAACACTGAAGAGTATAGGCATAGGTGGCACATTTCTGAAACTGATCCAAACTATCTATGACAAACCCACAGCTAATATTTTACTGAATGAAGTAAAACTGAAAACTTTTCCTCTTAGAACTGGAACCAGACGAGGTTGTCCTCTGTCACCATTACTATTCAACATAGTGCTGGAAGTTCTAGCCAATACAATTAGGCAAGACAAGGAAAGGTCATCCAAATGGGAGCAGAAGAGGTTCAAACTCTCCCTCTTTGCTGACGATATGATCTTATACTTAGAGAACCCCAAAGACTCAACCACAAGACTCCTGGAAGTCATCAAAAAATATAGTAGTGTCTCAGGATATAAAATCAATGTCCACAGTCAGTAGCCTTTGTATTGAAATTTTGTAATTTCAGTAATAACAGTCAAGATGAGAGGCTAATTAAGGATACAATTCCCTTCACCATAGCTTCAAAGAAAATGAAATACCTAGGAATATACCTAACAAAAGAGGTGAAGGACCTCTATAAAGAAAATTATGAAATCCCAGAAAGGAAATAGCAAAGGATATTAACAAATGAAATGGGCGGCGCCTGTGGCTCAGTGAGTAGGGTGCCAGCCCCATATGCCGAGGGTGGCGGGTTCAAACCCAGCCCTGGCCAAACTGCAACAAAAAAATTGCCGGGCGTTGTGGCAGGCGCCTGTAGTCCCAGCTACTCAGGAGGCTGAGGCAAGAGAATCGCGTAAGCCCAAGAGTTAGAGGTTGCTGTGAGCCGTGTGACGCCACGGCACTCTACCCGAGGGCAGTACAGTGAGACTCTGTCTCTACAAAAACAAAACAAAACAAACAAACAAACAAAAAAATGAAAGAACATACCATGCTCATGGCTGGGAAGAATCAACATTGTTAAAATGTCTATTATTCCCAAAGCAATCTACTCATTCAGTGCTGTCCCTATTAAATACCAACATTGTACTTTCAAGACTTCAGAAAAAATGGTTCTGCATTTTGTATGGAACCAGAACAAATCTGTATAGCTCACATAGTTCTTAGTAATAAAAACAAAGCCAGGGGCATCAGCATACCAGATTTTAGGCTGTACTACAAAGCCATAGTGGTCAAGACACCATGGTACTGGCATAAAATTAGAGACATAGACATTTGGAATCAAATAGAAAACCAGGAAATGAAACCAACAACTTATAGCCACCTAATCTTCGATAAACCAAACAAGAGCCTCCAGAGGGGGAAAGACTCCCTATTCAATAAATGGTGCTGGGAGAATTGGATATCCACATGTAAAAGACTGAAACTGGACCCACAAAGGCTCACAAAAATTGATTCAAGATGGATAAAGGACTTAAATTTAGGCATGAAACAATAAAAATCCTCAAAGAAAGCATAGGAAAAACACGGGAAGATATCAGCCTGGGGAAGGACTTCATGAAGAAGACTGCTGTGGCAATTTTAACAACAAAAATAAACAAATGGGACTTAATGAAACTGAAAAGCTTCTGTACAGCTAAGGAGACAACAACCAAAGCAATAACAGCCTACACAATGGGAAAGGATATTTGCCTATTTTGAATCAGACAGACGCTTAATAACTAGGATCTATAGAGAAATTAATCCACATGAAAAAAAGCCAGTAATCCCATATATCAATGGGTAAGAGACATGAATAGAACCTTCTCTAAAGAAGACAGACAAATGGCTAACAAACATATGAAAAAATGCTCATCATCCTAATTATTAGAGAAATGCAAATCAAAACCATCCTGAGATACCATCTAACCCCAGCAAGGATGGTCCACATCACAAAATCTCAAAACTGCAGATGCTGGCATGGATGTGGAGAGAAGGGAACACTTTTACACTGCTGGTGGGACTGCAAACTAATACAACCTTTTTGGAAGGAAGTATGGAAAACCCTCAAAGAACCCTCAACCTAGACCTTTTATTTAATCCTGAAATCCCATTACTGGGCATCTCCCCAGAAGGAAAAATAATCCTTTTATCATAAGGACATTTGCACTAGACTGCGTATTGCAGCTCAATTTACAATTGCCAAAATGTGGAAACAGCCTAAATGCCCACTGACCTAGGAATGGGTTAACAAGCTGTGGTATATGTGTACCATGGAATACTATTCAGCCATTAAAAAAATGGGGACTTCACAGCCTTTGTATTAACCTGGATGGAAGTGGAACACATTATTCTTAGTAAAGCATCACAAGAATGGAGAAGCGTGAATCCTATGTACTCAGTTTTGATATGAGGACAATTAATGACAAGGACACGGTGGGGATGGGGGAAGGGGAGAGCAGAGAGAGGGAAGGAGGGAGGTGGGTGGGGTCTTGGTGTGTGCCACACCTTTTGGGGGCAAGACACCATTGTAAGAGGGACTTTACCTAACAAATGCAATCAGTGTAACCTGGTTTCTCGTAGTCCCAGGGACTTGGTATGCTGAGGCAAGAGAATCGTTTGAGCCCAAGAGTTTAAGGTTGCTGTGAGCTATGATGCTACGGCACTCTACCAAGGGTGACAAAGTGAGACTCTGTCTCAAAAAAAAAAAAAAACCCAAAACAAAATAAACCACCAAACACAGATTTCACGTGTGTATGTATTCTCAATTATAAATATAGAGGCCACTTTCAAAACTCATTTTGAAAAAGTAAAGATGTTCCATTTCCAGCCTGACTTATTAGATATCCTGAACTGGTTTTCAAAATAGCTTTGTATTTTCAACAGTTAGGTTATTTAATAAACTACTTGTGGAAAATGTAAACTCCTTAAAATACTAACCTGTGAACACTGGCTATGATCTCTGAAAGAAAACATGTGAGTAGTAAAGTAAGATGTTGCTTATTAAGTGGACTAGCTTCCTTTAAGGATCCTTGAGTGATTCATTTATATGTGTATTTGAATCTCCCTTTACTATAATGACTTAGGCTATCTGTAATCTTAGAAAAAAAAATACTGAGCTCTTAGAGTCCCTGTGATTCTCAAATAGCTCTCCGGTGGAGTCCCAAGAAAATTTTGTTTTCAGTAAATTTTTATAATTTTGGAATAATTTTAGATTATAGAAAGGTTGCAAAGATAATACAGAAAATTCCCATATAAAAAACTTCAGCTGGCTTTCTGCATGGTAAATATCTTATATTTCTAGGGTATGTTTGTCAAAAATAAGATACTGATATTGTCACATTACTATTAATAAGTTCCATCCGTGGTTTGGATTTTGCCAGTTTTTTCATTAATATCTTTTTTCTACCCCTGGAACACATCCAAGGTCCCACAGTGCATTTAGTCATCACATTTCACCAGTCTTCTCTGGTCTGTGACATTTTCTTGTTATTTTTATGATCTTGACAGTTTTCGGGAATATTAGCCAGGTCTTCTTTTTTTTTTTTTTTTTTTTTTTTGTAGAGACAGAGTTTCATTTTATGGCCCTCGGTAGAGTGCTGTGACGTCTAGCCAGGTCTTCTATAGAATGTGCCCTACTCTGGATTTGTTTGGTGTTTTTCTCATGATTAGCTTGGGTGCTATTGGGAAGAGTGCTGCAGAGGTGATGTACTCCTCTCATCCCATCATAGGCAGAGCACTTTTGATGTCCACATGACATTACTGGTGCTGTTAACCTTCATCACCTGGTGAAGGTGATGTCTGTCTGGTTTTTCTATTATAAAGTTAGCCTTTTTTCCTTTCTTTATGCTATTCTTTAGAAGACAATCACTGAGTCTAGACTTCCTTTTTAAGATGAGGGAGTGGAAATTAAGCTGTACCTTCTAGAAACCAAGAGTATATAGATTATTATTTGAAATTCTTCTAGATGAAAGATTTGTCTCTTCTACCCATTTATTTTATTTGTGCAATCATTTATTTATATTGATAGGGACTCATGGATATTATTTCATACTTTGGGTTATAATCCATACTGTGTTACTTATTTTGATGCCCAAATTGTTTAGCTTTGGCTGTTGAGCTCTTGAGCTCTTTCAAGTTTTGTTTTTGTTTTGTTTTTTTGAGACAGAGTCTTACTATGTCACCCTCTATACAGTGCTATGACATCACAGCTCATAGCAACCTCCAGCTCTTGGGCTTAAGTGATTCTCTTGCTTCAGCCTCCCGAGTAGCTGAGACTACAGGCGCCCACCACAACACCCAGCTATTTTTGTTGTTGTTGTTGTAGTAGTTGTTATTGATGTTTAGCTGGCCCCGGCCGGTTCGAACCCGCCACCCTTGGTGCATGTGGTCAGCGCCGTAACCACTGTGCTACAGGCCACTGCCCAGAGCTTTTTCAAGTTGATTCCTGTGTCCTTTTGACATACTCTGGTCCCTTTGTTTTTTTTGAGCACTTTCTTCTTGATACTATAAGGTGCTCCTGGCTCATCTTATACTTTTCCTGCCCAGCCCTAGAATCAAACTTTTTCCAAGGAACAACCCACCCACTCCCCAGGGAGTTTTGGCTTGTGAATTTCACACTAGACCTGCTAAATCAATCCCTGGTCACGATCCTAGGTATAGAGATCTAACAAGTTCTGAAGTTCATCACTGTGCAGCAATGCGTTTGTTGGTGATACTTGGGAGTCCCTGATTTATACTAGCTGAAGGCAAAGGTAGACAAGTAGGTCACATGACAGAAATCCTCTAGAGGTCAAGGCAGACAGGCTCTCAGAATCAGAGTCAGAAAAGATTTTAGGGGGCTTCTTTAGGTCATATTAATTCATTTAGTCTTTGTAGATTCAAAGAGGAGTTATGTCACATTGAGCAAGTACCCCATCCATGCTGCCACTACTGTGGCAATGACAGATGAGGGGAGAGAGGCACCCAAACCAAGTCAACCAGCAGGCCCACACGACTGCAGGGATTTCTTCTCAGTACCCCAAATGAGAGATTATGAATTCAGAGAACATGTAACTAGAAACATTATTTTTTTCCTTTAAAGAAGGAAATTAGGGGGTTCTATTTCCTTCCTTTTCAAGACTAAAAGAGCCATCTTGTACTTCCAAAAGCCAGAGCTTTTGCAAAGAAATATCCTATCCAGACTAAGAAAATCAGAAAGAAAAGTAGACTCGGGAACTGGCTAGGGCTTTCTCCATCATATTAGTACCTATGTATTTTTTTTTTTTTTTTTTAAGAGACAGTCTCACTTTGTTGCCCTCAGTAGAGTGCTTTGGCGTTACAGCTCACAGCAACCTCCAGCTCTTGGGCTTAGGCGATTCTCATGTCTCAGCCTCCCAAGTAGCTGGGACTACAGGTGCCCGCCACAATGCTTGACTATTTTGTTGTTGCAGTTTGGCCAGGGTCAGACTCAAACCCACCACCCTTGGTATATGGGGCTGGCGCCCTACTCACTGAGCCACAGGTGCCGCCTAGTACCTATATATTTCTTTCCAGTTCCTTCCCTCTAGGTGTGAAAACCACAAACTTGACAGTTTGGGGATCACAACTATTAATATTAATATTTAGCATTATCTTATCTCTTTGCAGAGGATTCCAGTTAATTGTTTTTCTTAACACTCAAAAATGTGGAGAATAAAGGAAAGAGGCTTAGTAAGGAAAACTAAGGATACCAAATATTGATAGAAAATGCTGCTTGTTGGGTTTACAAGCATGGGACTATATGATCATTTAGTCGGTAAAGGCCTTCCTCATTCTGTCAGAAATCTAGTTCACTGCTTACCAGAAGTTCTTCAGCACTGCTGTCTCCTTCTGGAGACAGAGAGTTGAATAGTTGTGTGTTAGCCATGATGGAAGATGGCATCTTGGCAAGTGGATGGTGTGGGAGCTGAGGCCACAAGAGGGGCACAATCTGGCATCTGTGCAGATGCCTTTGTTTGCTGGTAGGTCTGTACATACAACTAGAGTCTGATTTCAATTTCCACTTGAGGAAGCAAACCACTGACTTTTTTCTATTCTCTCCTCAGCTTTTTCCTGGAGAAGAATATGTTTGTTTTCTTTTTGAACATCCTGCGGCAGAAATCGGGCCGTTACGTGTGTGTTCAGCTGCTTCAGACCTTGAACATCCTCTTTGAGAATATCAGTCATGAGACGTCACTTTGTAAGGACACTCCTTGACATTTGCCTCTGTATTGCTGGGATCAGTGGGGTGTAGTCTGGATGATTTTTGTATGTCTGTGCTTACTGTGTGTACTAGTTTTCTTGGGCGACCCTAACAGAATGCCATAGAATAGGTGGCTTAAATAAAAGAAATTTGTTTTCTTATAGCTCTAAAGGATAGAATTCCAAGATCAAGCTGCCTTCAGGGTTGGTTTCTGGTGAGGGCTCTCTTTGTGGCTTGCTGACAGCCACTTTCTTGCTGTGTGTGCCCTTTTCCCTGTGCAGGAGTGGAGAGGGACACACAGAGACCTAGTTGTTTTTCTCTCTTTATAGGGCCACCATCCTTTTCTTTTTTTTTTTTTTTGTAGAGACAGAGTCTCACTTTATGGCCCTCGGTAGGGTGCCGTGGCCACACACAGCTCACAGTAACCTCCAACTCCTGGGCTTAAGCGATTCTCTTGCCTCAGCCTCCCGAGTAGCTGGGACTACAGGCGCCCGCCACAACGCCCGGCTATTTTTTGGTTGCAGTTTGGCCGGGGCCGGGTTTGAACCCGCCACCCTCGGTATATGGGGCCGGCGCCTTACCGACTCAGCCACAGGCGCCGCCCAGGGCCACCATCCTTATTACTTCATTAACCTTTAGTCACAATGAGGGTTAGGACTTCAACATATGTATCTGGGACAGACACAACTCAATTCCTAATGCTGAGTTTCTCTCTGTCTGGCATGGTACTGTGAGGGCTGAGGGAGGGTTGCCTTCTGCTGAACGATTCTGGGGGTGTTTGCATTTCTTCTTTATGATTTGATATTAAAGGGGGATGCTGAATGATCAGCCCATGAAATAAGTATTAGAAGAAGCATGGTGGGGAAGAACTTGACCAAAGACTGTGCAAGGGTGTGGGCTTTGGCATCTGCCTCTCCTGCTCCAGTCCTGCTGCCTGACTAGAGAGTGTGTGACCTTGAGCTTAATACCTGCCCTCACTAAGCTCCAGTTTTTCTTTATCTGTAACAAGCATTCCTGAGAGGCAGGTGTTATTGATGTCATTTTAATACCAAGAAAGTTTGGGTCACTGGCACAAGGTGATGGGGCCAGAATAGAGAATGAGTTTCATTCCAGGAGAGTTAGCTCAGGTATCCTTAACCAGGGGCTGTGTGTGCCCCCAGGGGACATTTGGCAATGTCTAGAGCCGTCCTGGGGGTGCTACTGATATCTAGGAATGGAGGCTATAGATGCTGTTAAACATTCTGCAGTGCATAGGACCGGGACCCTACAGCAAAGAGCTATCCAGCACTGAATGTCAACAGTGGCAAAGTTGAGAAACTCTGCTTTAGTTCTTAATTTGCTGTGCTTGGCCACTAGGTCCTAAGCCCCTGGCCCTACCTGCAAGAAGTAGGGGAGAGAGGCAGGTGGCCAAAGGTATATATCAGAGGCAGGCTGTAGGTTTTCAGGACAGGTTTGAAGATGTGTTCAGGACACTGAAGGAGATAGAGATAGGGACATCCCTCCCTGTGAGGAAAGGGAGAGGAAGGAGGTGCTGAAAAGTGGCTCTGAGCAGCCACCAGGTGGTGCTCGTGCCCCACAGACCACAACTTGACACATGGCTAGCTCTGGTCTCTTTAAGTGGTTTACCTTGATAACTTGCTCCTGTTTTGTGAAATAAGTGCCATTTCTGGAAACTCTGAGAGGGGAAACTGTGGTGCAGTGGCCAACCAGGTCCACGCTCCCTGCTTGTGTCAAGCACAGATAACAGTAGCTGGGAATAGAGGGACTTGAGGAATAGCAGGGAGAGCAGGTGTGCAGCGCTTAGCATGGGGCCTGACAGGAGGGAAGTGCCCATGGTGTTGGTGTTATCACTTGTACAGCCCCTCAGTGGCTTTTCTCTGGTGACCCTTTCTGAGCCCAGTTAGGGCTGATGGAATAAAGGTGGCACAATTATGTAGCTTTTTAAAAAATTGTGTGTATTTAAGGTATACAACTTGAGGATCTGATATATGTATACATTGTAAAATAATCACCACAATTAAAGTAATTAACATATCCATCACCTCACATAGTTACCTTTTGTGTGTATGTGTAGTAGAAATATTTAGGCTTTATCCTCTTAGCCGATTTTGAGTATGTAATATAGTATTGTTGGCTGTAGTCACTGTGCCGAACATTAGATCTTCAGAGCAAATTCATCTTGTATAACTGAAACTTTGTGCCCTTTGGCCACTGCCTCCCCGTTTCCCCTTCCTCCAGCCCCTGGTTACCGCCCACTACTTTCCACTCTATGAGTTTGACTGTTTTAGTCCTACATGTGAGTGAGATCACACAGCGTACATGGCCGACCATGCAGCATGAGCAGCTTTTCTTGTACTGGGAACAAACTGAGAGACCCCACTGTGAGAGACCCAGGCAGATGCCCCTTGTTTCACAGACAGTTCACCAGGGCTCCTCTATGAGCCCTGCAAAAAAACAGGCTTGTTTACAGAACGTAGATTTGCAAGAGGTGAGGATGATTGAAGACCTTTGTTTTAATTTTTATTTTCTAATTATACAAAGAAAATATCCCTATTGTAAAGCAACAACAAAAAGCAAAACGTTGGAAAAATATAGAAAATCAAGTTTCCATGGACTCTCACCCAATCAGTTCATTGTACACAAATCATTTTGCTGTTTGCTTTTTTCCCACCCTCCCAACCTTCTCATTGTCCCATCATGTAACCCTACTTGGTTGAGACTCAAGAGCTGCATCTTGGTGTGCCATATCTGTTTAACCTGACCATGGGCATTTAGGTGGTTTCCAGTTTTTCACTATTACAAGCAGCTATTCACAAATGCACCTGTTGCCTGTTGGGTTTGGTGACCTAAGTCATAGCACCCCGAGAGACTGAGATTACTTACAGACTCCTCGGTTTATTAGAAAAGGACACCACAGAAAGTCAGCTACACAGTGAGGGGGTAGCAGAAAAATCCCAGCCCAATAATAGAGGCACTGCCACTGCCCCCATGTGGTCCCCACCACCCACAGAGTCATCTCTTGGAGGCTCTGGAAAAGTCCCTGCTGGGGAGTAGCTGGAGCCTCACCATTGTACATCTGAGGCACCTAACATAGGTGTCTGTGCAGCTGGTGGCCTGCAAGCCACTAGCTAGTTACAATAAGTCTCAATAACATGTTCCAATAGTCCCTCTCCTGTCAGCCCACTATCTGTCCCCACTTGTCCCCAGTCATAGCCAGAATGACACAAAATGAGAAAGAAGTGCTCCTGGTATCACAATCACCTGGGATGCACGTTTCAAGCTAGGTACTAGGTAGATAAATAAATCGTGGACTATTCAGAGAATGAAATACTATATAGCAGAAAAAAAGGAAAAGAAAAATATACTGCTACCAGCATGCAGGCAGCAGCATGGATAACCCTCAGATGTGGGGGTGAGCAAGAGTCCAGACCAGGGAATGGGCATCCTGAGAATTTTGAAAGCAGGCAAAAAGAGACTATGGTGATAGAAATCAGAATAGGGGTTGCCTCTGGGGGAGAGGGTACTGATGGGATAGGGAAGTGAGGGACCTTCTGAAGATCTGGAAAAGTCATATGTTTGATCTGGGTGGTGCCGGCAGTGTGTGAAAATGTAAAAATTCCTCAGGCTGGCACCTTGGGTTTGTGAGGTCTGTATGTGAAAAAATGCATGAGTATGTGTACTTAAAATATGTATATATGTAACTTCATTTAAAAAAACATGAAGACTCTTGGGACCCACTGACTCCTCACTTGTCACAGGCCCCAGGAGTTTCCTCAGGAATTGTTATAATCAGGAGACTTTGGAAACCATTTTTCTAAGTCTATAGATAGTCTGCCTGTCCACCGTGCCTGCTCAGGAATGCACAGTGGCTTTCCCAGAGAACTAGTGTGCAAGGAGGACCCATTCATGGGCCCATGTCGTGGCTTCTGTCACTGTCCTGAGCCCCTAGATGGCTCCATGTGTTGTTTTTGGAGATTTGAAATGTGCTTCAATTATATATATACAAGGTATACATAAAATTTGTGTGCAAATTACTGTGTTAAACTATTTTAAATTGCACGCAAACTTTATGTCCACCCTGTGTATGTGTGTGTGTGTGTGCGCATATATATATATATATATTTTTTTTTTTTTTTTTTTTGAGACGGAGTCTCACTCTGTTGCCCAGGCTAGAGTGCTGTGGCATCACAGCCACCACATCCGGCCACTACAATAACACTTTGATTGCCTGGGTGTAGTTGGTGCTCTTGCCTATAATCCTAGCACACCGGGAGTCCAAAGCAGGAAAATCACTTGAGATCAAGTTTGAGAACAGCTTGAGCAAGAGCAAGATAACCACCTTTAATAAAAAAAGTAAAAATTATCTGGGCAAGGAGGCACAGGCCTATAGTCCCAGCTCCTTGGGAGTTGGGGGGAGGCTGAGGCAGGAGGATCACTTGAGCCCAGGAGTTTGAGGTTACAGTGAGGTATGATGATGCCACTGCACTCTAGCCTAGGTGACAAAGTGAGGTTTTGTTTCAAACAAACAAACAAAAAAGAAACCCTATGCTTGACTTAAGTTAACAGGTGCATTTGACTTGTTGGCTCCAAACAACTTGATGGCTAATTTCATACTTACCCAGGAGTAATTGTTCAATCCTAAGAGTATGGTAGTTGAGATTTTGAATCTCCAATAATACTGGTAAGAATAATGGCAGCTGAGTGCTTATTGTGCATCATCTCCTTTAATCCTCATCACAGCCCTTTGAGGAAGGTACTGTTATTCTGTTTTCTAGACAAAGAAACTGGGGAGTGGGCAGGATCAGCCTCTTACCCAAGATCACACCTCTAGAAAGTGACAGGGTAAGATCTCAGTGGAGGTAGGTTGATCCCCCCATACCCCAGCATGCCTGGGGAGCCCCTGCAGGCTTGTCCCACACACATCTGCCTCCCCAGGGCAGGGCTGGGGCCCAAGATTCTGCAGGTCTGACAAATTCCCGGGGATGCGGTGCTGCCAGTCTGAGGACCAGACTTTTGAGGAGTATTGAGGTCCTGAACCTTGCCACTTTGTTCTGTCTTTAGCCCTCTGTGGGGTGGCATGTGATCTAGTGCCGTGGTCAAACACTGGCAGCTCCAAGGACACACAGTGGGACCGCAGTACCTGCTTTGCACATGGCTAATGAGAACTCAGAGGGGGATGTGTTCAACACGGGCCAACTCCAAGACTTCCAACCATAGGCCACAGGCTACAGTGGGTTGATAGATTTGTTTCTGTTGGCTGGCATAGCTTTTTTTTTTTGTAGAGACAGAGTCTCATTGTACCACCCTTGGTAGAGTGCCATGGTGTCACACGACTCACAGCAACCTCCAGCTCCTGGGCTTACACGATTCTCTTGCCTCAGCCTCCCGAGCAGCTGGAACCACAGGTGCCCACCACAACGCCCGGCTATTTTTTTGTTGCAGTTTGGCCGGGGCTGGGTTTAAACCCACCACCCTCAGTACATGGGGCCGGCGCCCTACTCACTGAGCCACATGCGCCGCCCAATAGCTTTAAAAATTAGCTTATCTAATGGCAAACATTTCCAATTCTGGAGATGGAGCATTAAAATATATGGTTTCTAGCCTCTCTTCCATAGCAGAAGCTTTTGCCATGTTGAGCCTACATTTCTGCAGTGCCAGGGCTGGGAGCTGGGGAGCTAGGTCCTCTCCAGTTGGGCCCAGTACCTTCAGGCCCTCATCATCCAGTTTCCATTGTCAGCTCCCATTAGTGTATAACAAACACAAGCTCTGATATCTGACCTGAGTTCGAATCTCTTGTCTATGACTTACTGTTTCTGTATCCTCAGACAAGTTAATCAACCCTTCTGAGCTGTTTTTGCTCATTTGGGAAATAGGAAGATGATTATAATGTAGAGTACGCAGCCTGATGCTAGGCATGGTGTAGGGTCCAGCATAAAGTGACCTTTATGGGGTGGCGCCTATGGCTCAGTGTGTTGGGTGCCAGCCCCATATACCGAGGGTGGCGTGTTCAAACCTAGCCCTGGCCAAATTGGAACAATAAAAAAAAGATAGCCAGGCATTGTGGCGGGTGCCTGTAGTGCCAGCTGCTTAGGCGACTGAGGCAAGAGAATCGCCTAAGCCCAGAAGTTGGAGGTTGCTGTGAGCTATGTGATGCCACGGCACTCTACCAAGGGTGATAAAGTGAGACTCTGTCTCTAAAAAAAAAAAAAGTGACCTTTATGAAATCATGTTGCTATCTAAGGAGGAAAAAACCCATGCGTATCCCTTTGTAGCATTCAGGGATGATGATGTGATTTGTGATGGCAAAATGGGATAGCTTTTTATGAAACACAGTGCCTTTTACCCTCATCCACGGGTGGGTTGTGAAAATGCCCATGCACTGACTAATCTTCCCCACCCCTGTCTCTTTGCTGAACTTTGCTAGTAATGAAAAAGTGTTGAGTGTCTTTTTCTGTTTGGTGTGGGAGGGAGGGAAGGACTTTTCTCTGGCAATGCCTTTGAACTTTCTGAATACTGTGTGCAGCAGATTTCTTTGCTGGTTAAAGGTTGAGCCGCTCCTTCTTAGTTTGTTCAAGCCCAGCAACCCAGAAGTTTAACTGATTCAAGTATCTTAATATGGTCATCTGCTCTACCAGGCATCTTTTCCTTATCTTTCCTTTAGCACGAGTTAACCTGTGTATGTTTTGCTTTGTTTTTTTCTCCCTCTAGATTATTTACTCTCTAATAACTACGTAAATTCTATCATCGTCCATAAATTTGACTTTTCTGACGAGGAGATTATGGCATATTATATATCGTTCCTGAAAACACTTTCATTAAAACTGAATAACCACACTGTCCATTTCTTTTACAATGAGGTGAGTAATTGCCAGAGGGGCACAGTGGTGTGTAAAGTTAAACCAGTCATTGCAGTGGCCTTCTGGGGGATCTTGTGTCTTGTATCTATTTACACTTATTAAGCACTTATAAGCTCACTATCATGATTTTCACAGCAGCATCATGCAGCTTGGCATGCTTTAAAAACATTTTAAAGGGCGGTGCCTGTGGCTCAGTGAGCAGGGCGCCGGCCCCATATACCGAGGGTGGTGGGTTCAAGCCCAGCCCCGGCCAAACTGCAACAAAAAAATAGCCGGGTGTTGTGGCGGGCGCCTGTAGTCCCAGCTACTCGGGAGGCTGAGGCAGGAGAATTGCCTAAGCCCAAGAGTTGGAGGTTGCTGTGAGCTGTGTGACGCCACGGCACTCTACCGAGGGCAATAAAGTGAAACTCTGTCTCTACAAAAAAAAAAAAAAGTAAAAACATTTTAAAATCACTGTCATGATTTTCACAGCAGCATCGTGCTGTTTTGGCATGCTTTAAAAACATTTTGTTTTTTATTATGCAAGTTACCTTTCTATTTTTAATGTAAAATTCAATTCATGCTGAGAACATTATACTTGGCAGAGAAGAGAAGTGCCTGGAAGTTATCTTGGGGCTGTGTTTCCCTATGGGAAAAACAGGAACTTCAGTCAGGCCTGGCTTTGCCATTTTCCTGCTGTGTGACCACAGGGAAGTCCCAGTTCCTCTCTAAGCCTCAGTTTCCTGATTTGAAAAATTGGGATAAGAATATATGCCTTGTAGGGTTTTCAGGGGTTGGATTAAATGGGATGATGTTTTCAAAGCACCTAGTATATATCTGGCTCCCTAAAATCATAGATATTGCTATTTTTTTTTTTAATTGAGACTGAGTCTTGCTCTGTTTCCTCAGGTCAAGTGCAGCGGTGTCATCATAGCTCACTGTAACCTCAAACTCTTGGGCTCAAATGATCCTCTTGCCTCAGCCTCCTGACTAGCTTGGACTATAGTCTCCCACCACCATGCCTGGCTAATTTTTCTATTTTCAGTAGAGACGGGGTCTTGCTCTTGCTCAGGCTGGTCTTGAACTCCTGAGCTCAAGCAGTCTTCCAGCTTGAGGCTCTAGCTACTCCCTAGCAGCAGGGACTTTTCCAGGGCCTCTTACAGTGCTAGGATTATCGGCGTGAGTTACTGCCAAAGCCAGATATTGCTATTCTTTTTCTTTTTGAGTTTTTGGGCTGGGGCTGGATTTGAACTCACCACCTACGGCATATGGGGCCAGGACCCTACTCCTTTGAGTGATGGGTGCCACTGGAGATATTGCTATTCTTTACCAGCTAATGTTTCTGGCATTCCTTGGAGGGAATGATTAGCAGCTTAAATAAACAAATTACAATTGTTCTCATAATTAAAAGGAGCTTGAACAATGAGGTCCATTTATCTCATGTACCAAAACATAGGGAACCAGGCTTTTCTGTCTTCCTGTTCTGCTGACTATACAATTGGTGCAGCCCCTCAAGGTCACAAGATGGCTGCAGCAGCTCCAAACATCACATACTCATGTGCTACTGCTCAAGGGCCTGATGCGACTGCCTCCCTTTTTGTGTCCCCTTTTGATTTCCAAAAAAAACTTTCCCAGAAGCCTCCTACCAGACTTCCCTTTATATCTCACTGGTCAGAATTATATCACATTGAGTGCTTTTTAGGTGTCAGGTGCTGAGGTAAAAATGGGACTAGAAAGGATCTCTTTTAATCCTACCAACCATGAAGTGGATGTTATTATAGCCATTTTAAATGGCTATGAATAAACAGAGGCTTAAAAATTTTATATCACATAGCTTAGAAGTAGTAGAACAGGAAATGAACCCAGGTCTAATATTATTTGGACCCTTTCCTATTTTTTCCATGACTTTGCCTCCACATCTCTTTCTGCATTCCCCATTGGGAATGAACCACTGACTTAAAGTTCACACTGACAACATTTTTCTTCCTTTACTGAAGTTTCTGATGGAATTCAGAAAGTGGGGTGGGGGCAGGCCTGGCTGACATGCTTGCTATTCATTTTCGTACTTCTTTTGTTATAGCACACCAATGACTTTGCCCTGTACACAGAAGCCATCAAATTTTTCAATCACCCTGAAAGCATGGTTAGAATCGCTGTAAGAACCATAACTTTGAATGTCTATAAAGGTAAGTTTCCTTGTGAACTTGTGCCGTGGCTGATTTCTAACTTGGCAGCAAGTACTTGCTCCTGTGTGTCTGTTCATACAGTTCTCTGAAAGCAGCAAGGGAGATTGTTTATTGTAAGCTGTGACTCCTTGTCTTATGTAAGACTTGCCACCACTGAACAATTAGCCTCTTACGTAAATCTTTGTGCCACTACCTTCTCCAGTGTAAGTTAAAGTCTTCCTCAGTACTGCTGCACAGAAGTAGGCTGTCCTAAGAGAGGCACATAAAGGATTCGAGTGGCCATGTCAGAATTAAATAAAGCAAAGTTATCTTTTAAATTTAAGTTAGATTTAAATTTTTGTGTTTTGGGTTATAGAATATACTTAAATATAACTAGGGGATAACTTTAAATAATGTATAAAAGCATGTCATATTACGAACAGCAGGGGGCAATATTGTATTCCCAATGGGCTACAAAGCCTAGTACTAATAAATTCCTCCTTTCTTGTAAGATGTTCTTAATGCCCAAAACATTGCCACCAAGAGTAAGTGTGGGCCTCTCTGCCTGCGCTGCACTGGGTTGGCTGGCTACAGGTTTCTTGAGCTGGACTTGTCCCTCCAAGGCAATGTCTTGGAATTTCTCTGGCCAATGCATGGATTATTCCTCTGTAGTCACCACACTGGAGCTGGGACTCCTTTTTCTCAGGGAATAGAGAGCTTTGACCTTCATGAATCAAAATGTTATTACTTGAGATGACCTCTAACTGGGGTGGGGGTTTCCTCAGGTATCATTCTAGCCTAATTTGGGGTTTAAAGAGCCTTGCTAAGAGCCCCACCCACAGGTCGCAAACTTAGTTCCCATGGAGACATGTTTTAATTGGCTTAGATAGTTTTTTTTTTAAATATATAGTTGTCAATATTTAAAAATTGGAAGATTTTGCATGATAATATGGATTTCTGACTTGACGATGGAACTTTGGCTATTCTGGGCCTGTGACCCTACAGGGCAGGGGACAGCTGACACAAAGAAACAGCTCTCCGCTTTGGGGTCAAGGTCTAGGTTCTCCAGATCACAAGCTGGGCCTGCTGGCTTGACTTTTTTGGGCCACCAGCCAATTGTCAGGCTTCTAAGTTTGCGACCCCAGCCCCCTGCCTCCTGCACTCTGTTTTCTCTTGTTCTCTTCTAACTTCTCTTTCTCGGTTTAGATGCCCCTGGCCCAGCTCTCTATCCTCTGAGCAGCTGTCTCACCTTCCCAGTTCCTAACCCTGTTAACTGTTGTCTGTTTTTTGCCTTTCCTTCAATGACGATTCCTGTGTTCCTTATTCCAGTGTCATGTAAGTTATTAACCTCTGGTTTTCCATTTCTTAACTTATCCTTACATGTAAATACAGGAAACTTGCTTGAGAGTAGTGTAATTTTCAGTGCAGTCCAGGTCAGTCTACTGCTGATATGTAGGCTCTCCGATGCGCTATTAATGTTTAGCTCAACTAATTTATTAATCATAGAAATAACACAAGAACTGCCTTGATGAGTTTATAAATAAGATGAACATTTTCAAGTACTTCCAGGAAAGACAGACAAGTTGAGATTATAGCAGAGGGCTTTTTCATTGTGGTTTTGTTTTATTTTAATGTTCTCCCAGTTATTTTTGGTAGCTTGACTTCTTTTCCTTTTCTTTTGTGAATCTCCTCAGTGGATAACCAGGCCATGTTACACTATATCAGAGATAAAACTGCTGTCCCTTACTTCTCCAATTTGGTCTGGTTCATCGGGAGTCACGTGATCGAGCTTGATAACTGTGTACAGACTGATGAGGAGTAAGTGATGCCCCTGGGATGCTCTCAGGAGTAGGCAGGGTGGCTGGGGGCACTTTAGTTTTCACTGAGGAAAAATTAACATGAGAACAGCACTTACTTTGCCATGTATGGGGAGAGCACAGATTTCCCTATTCTAAAAGGTTCTACCCACATGTTTATAAAAGTGGAAAGTTAGAAACAACTCACATGCCTCCCCGAGGGTAAATAAATTCTGTACACGCAGAGATGGGGTTGCTAGGCAGCAGGTCACAAGATTAAGGTGCTCTGTCAACTGATGAATGGATAATTAAAATGTGGCATATCTGTACAATGGAATAGTATTTGGCAACAAAAAGGAATGAAACATTGACGTGTTCTGACATGGGTGAACCTCAAACACGTTTTGCTAAGTGAAAGGAGCTAGGCACAGAGTCACATGTCAGATGACTCCATTCATGTGAAATGCCCAGAAAAGGCAAACCTTTGGAGACAGAGTAGGTCTTCCCTAGAGTTGTGGGAGGAGGGCGGTGTTGTGAGGGGAAAGGCGAAGTGATTGCAAATGAGTATAGGGCTTTTTGCAGGGAGGATAAAATGTTCTAAATTGATTGTGATGATGGTTGGACAACTGTGAATACTAAAAGCAATTAAATTATATGTTTAAAAGGGTGAATTTTATGTTAGATGAATTTATATTTCAACAAATCTGTTTTAAAAAAGATTATTATGGTGATTTTGTCCTTGGAGTGATAAGTAGAAATTCAAAAGCAGGATTTTTCTCCATTGGCACTACTGATTTTTTGAACTGGGTACTGTTGTTGAGAACCATTCAGTTGAAAACCACTGTCCCAGAATGGCACTTTACCCAGGTGTGGTGAGAGGTACAGCTGGATAGGGTCAGGACACTAAAGGAACCTCGAATGCCGGTCCTGGCGGTAGGGGAGCTAAACAGATAGAATAGTAGATCTGATACTGGGAAAGAAGCAAGGATAGATTGATGGCAAATCTGACTGAGCATTTGGGAAAATAAGAACCCTTGTGGATATGAAGAGTCATGAATGTGAGATATAAGGAGGACTGGCACTCCATGCAGGACAAAGGAAGGGAATGAAGCCGGAGTCCTCTATTTAGCTCTGCAATAAAACTCCACTTACCACTGAGGGGAAAGGGCAGAGAGAACTCAGAGTTCTGTTGTATCAGGAATTCAGTAGATAATCTAAAGTGGCTCCATAGCAAAACAGAAGTCCACGCAAATTTTATAGAAATAGGTGTGGAACTATCTGCAGAAACAACTAGACTTGTTAACTGCTTCCTTTATTTTTTTATTTTTTTTATTTTTGGCCAGGGCTGGGTTTGAACCCACCACCTCCAGCATATGGGGCCAGCGCTCTACTCCGTTGAGCCAAGGCACCACCCCAACTGCTTCCTTTAAAGAGTGGGTAGAAGTAGAGGGGGCTGGGCCTGGAGCTGTTATTTTTCTTTTCTTTTTTTTTTTTGAGACAGAATCTCAAGCTGTCCCCCTGGGTAGAGTGCTGTGGCATCACAGCTCACAGCAACCTCAGACTCTTGGGTTTAAGTAGCTCTCTTGCCTCAGCCTCCCAAGTAGCTGGGACTACAGGTGCATGCCACAATACCAGCTATTTTTTGTTGCAGTTGTCATTGTTGTTTTAGCTGGCCCAGGCCAGGTTCTAACCTGCCAGCTTTGGTGTATGTGGCCGGTGCCCTACCCACTGGGCTACAGGTGCTGCCCCTACTATTTTTCATTATCAGCTTATTAACACTATCTGAGTTTTAAACCCATTTGCACATATTACCTTGATATTTTTAAAGCTAAGGTATTGACAAATGAGGTGCATGGAATATCCCAATAAATAAAATTTCTCGAAGTATCTGCTAAAGTGGAGAAGAAGTGCAAAACATTGTGTCTGGAATGTTCAAAGTCTCAAGTGCATCATGGGTTCATGGGTGCTCGTTATGCTATTAGGCTTTCCAACATGTATTTGCTATAAACATTTACTAAATATCTTATGAAAACATCAAAGACATAATGATCCAAAGTAATGTAAAAGTTTTTGAGGCAAAATTGATCTTATTTTTTTGCACATGTGGTTAGATGGATAGGTAGGTGACACTTGTGTACGTGTTCTAGATTGACTGTAGAGAGGTAAAAATGTGGTAAAACAGACTATAGCGTCATAAGTCCCAAAATGTTAATAGTGGGTATCTGTTCATGGTGGGTTAATAGGAGTCTTTGGGTTTGTTTGTTTTTTTATATTTTTCTGTAGTTTTTTTGTTTTCTAAAATAACAGTTTATTACTTGGGTAATAATACAAACAAAATGTCCTGCCTTAGCTAGATTGCTCTTTGTAACAATACTTTGGGCGGGGGGGTGGGGGTGGGGCGTAAATGTGACTCCACCCACGAGACCCACCCAGCATGCCTATAGCTAACTTCAAGGAGACAGAGATGTCTAGGGAAGGGACCTGGGGGAGGGATGTTGTGTCCTTGCTCTATGTCCTGCATATTGTTGGGGGCACGTGGATGCTGAGGCCTGCTTTTCTTTTCAGAACTCCTCTGGAGCACTTTATTAAGGATTTATTTTTCCATTAATGCTGCTTATCTGGGGAGCCAGGGGCATCTTGCCACGTTGGCTAGTAGCTACTCTTATAAATATATATATATATTTCTTTTGCAGTTTCTGACTGAGACTGGGCTTGAACCCACCACCTCTGGCATATGGGGCTAGCGCCCTACTCCTCTGAGCCACAGGTGCCTCCCAGTAGCTACTCTTGTTCAGTAGCTTTCTGTAAGGGCTTAGCTGATTTTTGCTTTTTTAATCTCATTTTGGGAAGGCTGTGTTGGTGTGAGGAGAGTTGCTGAGGCCCCCGGATGGTGAGGGGACCCTGACAGTCCCCTACAATTGATTGCAGCAGACCTGTCCATTTTCTCTTTGTGTTAGCTCGTCAGTTCACCTGGGATAGATGTCACCTGAGACTAGCTCAAATACTGGTTGTATGAATGAGCCCCCAGTGATTTAAGTTCCAGGCCCTTAGCTTTAGGCCCAAAGACTCTGAGCAATGGCTTCCAGTCTGAGGTGATTATTTCTCTCGGCAGGCACCGGAATCGGGGGAAACTGAGCGACCTGGTGGCTGAGCACCTGGACCACCTACACTATCTCAATGACATCCTGATCATCAACTGTGAGTTCCTCAATGATGTGCTCACAGACCACTTGCTGAACAGGCTCTTCCTGCCCCTCTACGTGTACTCTCTGGAGAACCAGGACAAGGTAGGTTACGCCCACTGCTTCTGCTGGCTGCAGGCTGTCTTTAAGAGTGGAAAAGAACAGTTGCCTTGAATGGGACTGAGCTTTGCAAGGGACCATGATTTTGAGCCTAAAGGAGATTTCTTTCAAACGATGTAAATTTCCTTTCTTTTCCTCTTAGTTCTGGAATGAGAAAGAGAGACAATGCCCAAGTGCAAGTATGCTTAAGAGTGTGTGTGTATGAGAGAGAGAGAGATTATAAAAGTGAATGGGAAAAGATTACTGAGAGAAGGAAACAGGAAACCTCTATGAATTTATGTTTTTGGTTTCTATGCATCCTTCCCTGAGGTGTTCTCATTCCTGGTAACTTTTTCTGATGGTTGCCAGAGCTAATCGATTTGGAGAAGATCCAGACAGCAGCCACACTTGCGCAGACTGGAGGAGAGGGATGGAGCACACCTAGGGAATGATCCCAGGGTGAGGGTTGTCCATGGTGAGCAGGCCCTGGTGGCCTCGGTGGGGATGGAGGATGGTAACATGCAGGTCCTTGGGTCTTCCTCTCTCCTCTCAGGAAGTCTGGTTTGGTGGGTCTGGGCTAGGACAGACATCTGCATTCTTAGCCTGCCCCTCAGGGGATTCTGAGCTGTTGGTTCTTAGATCTCTCTATGAGAAATACTGTTTCAGGGAGGGAAAGCCTCTCTCTGTCCAGTTCCTCCAGAGTTAAAGGGGCCAAAAGAAAAATAGTAACCAAAGGCCCCAATAGGAGGCAGGACAGAGCCAGCTGGTCACCCTACACATATGCCCCAAAGGGATATAGTTTTCTTATGGGAGATGGAGCATGAGGTTTCTCACTACAAATAAATAAAAGAAAATCACAACCCTAATTTAGCTTAATCGGAGGCAGCTCTGGAAGGCATTAATAAAATATAAGAATTAGAGTTTTCAAACCTGAGTTCAAGTTCTGCCTGTTCCCATTCCTCACTCTGTGACCTTGGACAAGGTGGTCAGTAACACACACACACACACACACACACACACCGCCGCCTGTTTCTTTGACTGCACAATGAGAGTCCTGAAGATCCTTCCCTCATAGGGCTGATGTAAGATGGAGCATATTGAAACTCAGAACAAATGAGGGGCTTTTCCAAGGCTGGAATACCACAGGTGTCTCCCTTCCCCATGTTTTGAAAATGGGTTCTTGAAGTCAGGCATCTAGGGGGGTGCCTCTCTTACACATTAGGGAAATGTACATTCTTTGTAACTTAAGGAGCAGGTTTTTCTGTTGGGTCCCTCTCTAATGCATGACTAACGGTGAAGGACTTCTTTTTTTTGTTTGTTTTTAGTCCCCTGAGTCTTCAGTCTAGGGGCTTTATTTTTTATTTATTTATTTCCTTTTTCTTTTTGGCCCGGGCTGGGTTTGAACCCGCCACCTCTGGCATATGCGACCTGCGCCCTAGCCCTTTGAGCCACAGATGCTGCCCGGTGAAGGACTTCTTAGGTGGAAAAATAGTGGCATTGCAATAGTATTGAGTGGGATTCAGACCTTTAACTTACACCAGGAAAGGGCAGATTTAGGGCCATGGAGGAAGTCAGTGGGACAGGGTGCCTCTTGTTCAAACAGATGGCTTTTGGCTTCTTGTATTTTGTGATACTCACTGTGTGACCCGGACCTCTCTTTTCTCTTGCCCCCCAATCTGTACTAGGGAGGAGAACGACCGAAAATCAGCCTGCCGGTGTCCCTCTATCTTCTGTCACAGGTATGTTTGGTCCTTTGCCCATGGCCCCACTACATTTGGGGGCCCTTGGAACACTGCTACCATCAAGAAATCCTCAGGCCCCATTGCCACATATTCTCTCTCTGTGTTCTCCATCTGGAAATGCAATAATAAGAAAGTAGTATTCTATTTTCCAGACCCTGAGGTGTATGTATCTTCTTCATGGTAGGGGATGGACATTTAAAGGGAAATGTAAAATAAGCTCAGCACTTGTGCTGTTAATTTTTACCATGTGGGCTGAGGTTTCCAAAACAACAGAGGAATGCTCAAAATACCCTGGAAATATGGGCTGGAAGGCTTTGATTCACACTGCTTTGAAATAACCGCCAAACTACAGAACCTGCAACGCACATATACACAGCATCCTTGATTTAACAAACTTCCTATACCGAGGCTATTTTTAAAAGATTTTGTTGTGGTTCTAGTTCCCAGATTAATTACCTTCTGGAAGGTATCTTATAGCAGCCTCAGCTCCCTGATTTGTGTCTTGAGCCAATTTGTCTGCCTCCCCTCCTTAAACAAGTGTGTTTCCTTCTTATAATTATGTAATATTTACAAGAGGGGAAAAACTCCATGGTGACTCAGTTACATAACTTTAAAAATATTTTTATTACAAGCAGTCCAGACTCTCAGGCCATCTCATTAGACTGTCAAGTAGTCAAACATTTGACCAGACCTCTTGTTCCCACTTTTGAAATGGCACAGGTATTTATTTGCTTTGACGAGAGATTGTCCTTCTGACTTAATCCCTAGCTGTTTCAAGTTTGGGATAGGGATGTCTCCTTTGGCCTGAGAAGAAAGATTCAGAAGCCACCTCCTCCCAGCAGCTATAGGTGGATCCGGACATGGCCTGACCACTGCTCACATCCCGTAAACTTGTTCCGGGGGCTCTGTTTGCTCAGAGTTATACACTGTGTCGACTCAGTCTGAATGCCCCTCTGTGCAGCGGAGCTCAGGACAAACTCCAGCCTCTCCTGGCAGCCTTTTCCACCACCACTTCCTTATAAGTCTGCCAGCATCTCCTGCTTGGGATTCTGGGAGTCTGGCAGGACCTGAGCAGGCCATTCACTTAGCCCTAGAAGTCACGTGGAAAGCAGGATGCTTCAGTGTTGAAGGCAGCATTGCACAGTCAGAGTCTCCTCCAGGGAGCATGGCTGCCAAACCTCCACAGCTTGTCCTTTAGTGGAGAGAGGTTACATCTTTTCTCTGAGAACTCGCTCCTACATAATTACTTGTTCTAATATCTCACAATAAGCATAGCTTAGAATTTGGTGTTCCTCAAACTTGAGTAAAGATCCCTTTAAAGATAAAAAATATCTTCGAATCCTTGCTTCCCTGCATTTGCATTAGCTTAGTTAGGCTGTGGCCTAAATGTGTAAAAACCTAAAGTCAGGTATAAATGCCATGTCCTTAAACTATATCACTATAAAATGCATACTTACAAGTTACTTTACAAACACAGCTCCCAAACCATGGACATTCACAGTGATGATGTTAATTTAACTAAACTAAAACTAAACTGTCATTCATAATGACAGCATGGTGCAGGCAGCTGACCCAGCTCAGGTCAGAGCCAGGAAAATGAGCACTGTATGTGTCCACAGGCAGGAATTGGTTGGTGTTTGTCCTGGGGGGTAGGTGCTTACTAAATATTTGTGGACTGAATAAAAGAATGTGTTAATGATCACTTATGATCACATTCATGTAAGCTGTATAATAGGTATTTATGGAATGAATGAATTTGAGTAATTTGAGTTTTATTTGCTGAAGTGTGGCGGTCTTTGAACGTGATGAGGTGAAAAAATCATCTTCATCATTGCTGATGTTTGAGTGCCTACCACGCCCCTGGACATGGGTTAACTCATTGGATAATGCTGTATAGTCTCTATGATAGGAAAGGTCTTCCTGGTGTTTTAAAAACAGATATGCTTTTTCTAAAGGAAAGTACCATATTTGGCTATTCTGCCTGTACCTTTTATTTAATTTGAATTGTATTTGTTTGTCTGAATAGTATATCTTCCCTATTCAAACAATATAACACATGACCTGGGAAAAAGTCTCCCTCTTACCCTGTCCTCTGGGCACACAGCCTCATTACCCACAGGCAGCCTGTGTTAGTTTCTGCCTTTACTTTTTTTTTTGAGACAGAGTCTCACTGTGTTGCTCTTGGTAGGGTGCTGTGGCGTCACAGCTCACAGTAACCTCAAACTACTGGGCTTAAGCGATTCTCTTGCCTCAGCGTCTCAAGTAGCTGACTATAAGCGCCTGCCACAATGCCTGTCTATATTTTTTTGTTGCAGTTGTCATTGTTGTTTAGCAGGCCTGGGCTGGGTTCGAACCTGCCAGCCTGGGTGTATGTGGCCGGCACCCTACCCATGAGCTATGGGCGCCACGTCCTTTACTTTTTTTTAATACAATATTTATTTTTTTAATAAAAAAATTCTTTAAAAGTCCAAACAGATGTGAGCCACCCTGTGGCTCAGTGAGTAAGGCGCCAGCCCCATATACCGAGGGTGGCAGGTTCAAACCCAGCCCCGGCTGAACTGCAACCAAAAAATAGCCAGGCGTTGTGGTGGGCGCCTGTAATCCCAGCTGCTTGGGAGGCTGAGGCAGGAGAATCGCGGAAGCCCAAGAGCTAGAGGTTGCTGTGAGTCCTGTGTACATCATGGCACTCTACTGAAGGCGGTAAGGTGAGACTCTGTCTCTACCAAAAAAAAAAAAAAAGTCCAAACAGGTAAAAACCAGGTTTCTTTTCTAGTTTTCTTCAGGCTCCTGATTTCTATCCCCACAGTCAACTATAGTTACATGTTCTTAAATGTCCATTCAGAGACATCTCTGCCAGGGGTTCTCATATGAGGTTGATTCTCCACCTCCACTCCTCGGGGATATCCAGCAGTATGTGGAGATGTGTTAGAGAGAGGGGCTACTACTGGAATCTAGTGGGTGCAGGTCAGGGATGCTATTAACCAGCTTGCAGTCTATAGGACAGCCTCCCGCAACACAAAATTATAGCCCAAAATGTCAACAGTGCCGGGATTGAGAAACCCTGTTCTTTGCTTATATCAATAAATAGATATGTGCACACATACTTCTTAAAATACACAAATGGAAAACCATGAGATGAAACTAACATCTTACAGCCACCTGATCTTTGATAAACCAAGCAAGAACATACACTGGGGAAAAGAATTCCTATTCAATAAATGGTGCTGGGAGAATTGGATAACCACATGTAAAAGACTGAAACTGGACGTGCACCCTTCACCACTCACAAAAATTGATTCAAGATGGATAAGAGATTTAAATCTAAGGCATGAAATGATAAGAATCAGGTGGCGCCTGTAGCTCAAGTGGCTAAGGTGCCAGCCACATATACCAGAGCTGGCGGGTTTGAATCCAGCCTGGGCCTGCCAAACAATGACAACTACAACCAAAAAAAAAGGCCGGGTGTTGTGGTAGGTGCCTGTAGTCCCAGTTACTCGGGAGGCTGAGGCAAGAGAATCACTTAAGCCCAGGAGTTGGAAGTTGCTGTGAGCTGTGACACCATAGCACTCTACCCAGGGCGATAGCTTGAGGCTCTGTCTCAAAAACAAAAAAAAAAAAACAAAAGAAAGAAAGAAATGATAAAAATTCTATAAGAAAGAGTGGGAAAAACTCTTGAAGATGTTGGCTTGGGGCAAGATTTTATGAAGAAGACTTCTGTGGCAATTGCAACAACAACAAAAAATAAATAAACAGGGCTTAATTAAACTGAAAAGCTTCAAGGGCGGCGCCTGTGGCTCAGTGAGTAGGGCGCCGGCCCCATATGCTGAGGGTGGCGGGTTCAGGCCCAGCCCCGACCAAACTGCAACAAAAAAATAGCCGGGCGTTGTGGCAGGCGCCTGTAGTCCCAGCTGCTCGGGAGGCTGAGGCAAGAGAATCGCGTAAGCCCAAGAGTTAGAGGTTGCTGTGAGCCGTGTGACGCCACGGCACTCTACCCGAGGGCGGTACAGTGAGACTCTGTCTCTACAAAAAAAAAAAAAAAAGAAAAGAAAAGCTTCTGTACAGCTAAGGAGACAACAACCAAAGCAAATAGACACCCTTCAGAATGGGAAAAGATATTTGCATATTACAAATCTAATAAAGGCTTGATAACTAGGATCTACAGAGAACTCAAATTAATCAACAAAAAAGCCAAAAATCCCATCTATCATTGAGCAACAGACATGAATAGAATCTTCTGTAAGGAAGAGATGAATGGCTAATAAACATGAAAAAATGCTCATCATTCCTAATCATCAGAGAAATGCAAATCAAAACCACCCTGAGATATCACCTAAGTAACCGCAGTGAGATTAGCCTACATCACAAAGTCCCAAAGCTACAGATACTGGTGTGGATGTGGAGAGAGGGGAACACTTTTACATTGTTGGTGGGACTGCAAACTAATACAGCCTCTTTGGAAAGAAGCATGGAGAATCCTCAAAGAACTCAAATTAGATCTCCCATTTGACCTTAGACTCCTACTACTAGGCATCTACCTAGAAGGAAAAAAAATCATTTTATCATAAGGACTTTGTACTAGATTGTTTATCACAGCTCAATTTAAAATTGCCAAGATGTGGATGCAACCTAAACGCCTATCAACTCAGGAATGGATTAACAAATAGTGGTGTGAGGCTCAGCGCCTGTGGCTCAAGTGGCTAAGGCACCAACCACATACATCTGAGCTGGCAGGTTCGAATCCAGTCCGGGCCCACCAAACAACAATGACGGCTGCAACCAAAAAATAGCCGAGCATTGTGGTAGGCGCCTATAGTCTCAGCTACTTGGGAGGCGGAGGCAGGAGACTCACTTGAGCCCAGGAGTTGTAGGTTACTGTGAGCTGTGATGCCACAGCTCTCTACCCTGGGCAATAGCTTGAGGCTCTATCTCAAAAAAAAAAAAAAAAATAGTGGTGTGTACACACCATGGAATACTATTCAGTCATCAAAAAAAGATGGTGACTTCATGGAGACTTCCTATCTTTTGTATTATCCTAAAGGGAGTTGAAACACATTCTTTGGGTGGCGCCTGTGGCTCAGTGGGTAGGGCACCAGCCCCATATACTGAGGGTGGTGGGTTCGAATCTGGCTCTGATCAAACTGTAACAAAAAAATAGCCTGGTGTTGTGGTGGATGCCTGTAGTCCCAGCTACTCGGGAGGCTGAGGCAAGAGAATTGCGTAAGCCCAGGAGTTAGAGGTTGCTGTGAGCCGTGATGTCACAGCACTCTACCAAGGGTGATAAAAAAAAAAAAAAAAGAAACATATTCTTTTTAGTAAAGTATCACAAGAGTGGAAAAGCAATTATCTAATGTTCTTAATACTAATATGAAGCCAGTAGATGATCTAAGGCATGCCCATGTAGGAGAAAAACTCATTTCAAGTTCTGGGGAGGGAGAAGGAAGTGGGTTGGGATACTCTCACTGAATGGGCACAGTGTGGGAAGTGTTTGGCATACTTTTTGCATGTGGGACATAACCACAAGAGGGATTCTACCTAACAAAATCAAATATTTTTACCTGGTTGTTTGTACTCTCACATTAACCTGAAATTAAAAAAAAAAATGTATACACACACACAAATGGTAGATACACCTCATACTGTGCTAGACCATGTTGTCTTTACATTTTAAAACAAAATAGCAGGTGTATCTAGGCCAGCCTTGGAAGGTAGTTTTCCTGCTTCCTATAGCTGTTCCAACAGAGTAGGGTGGTGGGTCCAGCTTAGACAGCTCAGAATTCTCTGACTCTGCATTCTGGCACAACTGATCTGCTTCTGGCTATTGTGCCTTTTCTTCTCCCACAGTTTCCACACTTTCTGATGCTGCTATGGAATCCTAGTGTTCTAAAACCCACCGAAAGAATCAGAGCTGCTCCCCGTGATAAAATCTCTATGTAGCTGACCTTTTGCTAAGTCTTTGATTGGAACAAAACTCCCTGGCCCCTTCATCCTATATAGCTAAAGAACTGGGATGATGCCTTCTAGTCTTATCATAACCAAATTTAATACTAAAGTGCCCATGGAAAGGAAGGAGTGTGCTGGTTTGTCTGTTCCTTTCCCACATTGTTCCACTTTAGCCAGATTTGGCTTCATCCAGTTGTGAGGTACAGTCTTACATTAATGTACTTCCTTCTGAGGAAGAGCAGTCAGCCAAATAGGCAACAGTCTGAAGGAGAGGCCAACCTTAGGAGAAGAATGTAACTGACTTCTGCTAAATATGACCCATTCTTTGGACTTTGCATCACAGGAACTGCTGCTTAATATAGGCCTTTATGTAGCCCAGCCTGGTTGTTTCTGATTGGGGAAAGAAGTCGTCAAAAGACTATACCCTTTAATGCAAATCCTATTTTTTCTTTTTCACCAGGTGTTCCTAATTATACACCATGCACCGCTAGTGAACTCATTAGCTGATGTCATCCTGAATGGTGATCTGTCTGAGATGTATGCTAAGACTGAACAGGATGTTCAGAGAAATTCTGTAAGTCATTAGCTTTGGGACTGTTTTCCGACCTTGATAATTAAGGTTTAGTTTCTCTAAAATCAGAAACTAACATTCTGCTTATATTGAATGATGATGCGTCATCTGGTCTGGGATTCGAGAAACCTAACCAGAGTCTTGAAATGCATACCTGGTAAAATCTGGGGTATGGTACTAGGAGTGGATTTGATTGGTGGTATGTTATTAAGCATGGAATTGTACCACCCTGAGCCTCAGATTGCACATTTGTGAAACACTATTATTGGGACAGAATGAGAGAGTGCGTTGTCTAAGACATCAGCATCTGCACAAGTTGGCCAGTGAACATCTATGAATGATGCAGGCCCTAGGCAAAAACAGTAGGAGTGGGGGAACTTTAGCATGTTGCAGAGTGTGTGCTGTTCCATCCCAGCCTGTAGTCATTCTTTAGGAGGATGGACGTAGTATTGCCAGTTATCATGTTTCTAGATAAGCTTGGAGTCTGTGTTTTTATCTATGATCTCTCTACTTTTAAATTATCAGTGAACTTTCAACTAAATGGAGCATGTTTGTGGTCTGTAGTAACCTTGGAGTTGCACTTTGTACACTATTGAAGGAAAGCACCTGATGGCCACCATTGTGACATCTCCCACTTGTCTTTGCTGTCATTCCTCCTGCCATCCTGAGCTCTAGGCTGCCTAAGATCTAATCCAACTCACTTTTCCCTCAGCATGCTCTGTGATTCTACCTCCATATCTGGCCTTTACAATATCCACAGCTCAGAAGGCCCTTGTGGCTGGTTTTCTCTCATCAAAGGTCTTTCTGCGCTAAGCTCGTTATGGCAGGCCTCTTGCCAGTTGTTGTATTGGCTGCAGCATGGGCTTGGCATATGTGTCTGAGATGAGCACAGTGTGCTTTATACAAATCTTGTTCTGTAGGGTTCCATCTCTGCAGCCAGGTGTTCAGGTGGTAGTCAGGCTGGTAAAGGGGCCAGCTTCCCCTGGGGTGGTGGACTCTGGAGCCATATCTGATGGGTGGAAAGAATGTGACTCTGAAGGTAGAAGTTTACCACTGCATGGAGCACCATCATAAGTGGCCCTTGCCTTTCTCGGATTTTGGTGTACAGTGGTCTGGCCAGGCATGAGCATGAGCATCTTGAAAAGGAGATGTTATTCAAAGGAGCATGAGCATCTTTGAAAAGGTTCCCAGAAATTTTCTGTCCTTGTTGGTGGTGACATTAGTTTAGTGGAATTGAATGGGGCCTTTTTATGGCCCCTGTCTGGCCAATTCCTTTTTTGATTCATTGACCCAAGTGTTTATTAAACTTCTTTGGGCCAGACATCATGCTAATTCTTAGGTTATACAAAATCATAGTCTCTGTCTCCCTGGAGCTTTAGAGAACGGTAGAGGCACAGACATGGATCAAATATATGAATAAATGTACTAGCTCAGGTGCTTTAAGGGAAGAAGTGTTTGGTGTGATTTAACCTGGAGGTGACAGGGGTGACGTGTTGAACAGACTCTCCTGGTAGTCCGTCTCATGACAACACATGGTCTAGAAATTGTGTACCTGACTCAGTGTTTATGGAGCTGAAATTACTTCTCCATAGCTTGCTTAAATTAGCCTTTGTTAAATGAATGGTAAGTAATAGAATGCTGAGTCAACAGAACCAACAGGGCCTCCAGCAAGAGCTGCCAAGCACCCTGCTGACTGCGTGACCTTGGGTGAGTTATTTTGCCCCATTTAGAATACAGGGAGAGCAAGCCCTGCTCTGGGGGGCTATTAGGGAGGATGGGGAGAAAATACATTTAAAGAGCCCAACAGGCTGCATTCTGGTCCTCAGACCTGTTCGGTTTGGTTTTCACCGTGTTTAAAAGAAAATTTAATGAATCACTAACCCTAAAATTTAGAAAGAAAAGTCCAGATTTCTGCAATTTCTTAAACAGCAGAAGATCTGATCCCCTTTATGTACCTGTTTCTACGGAATGCATTGCAGTGGCCACCCCTATCTGGTGAGGCACACGATTACCATTAAATTTGCCCTGTCCCCACCCTGCCCACTGCTGACAGACACTGCATTTATGTTAATAATTATTTGAGGTATGTTGGGTCCCTTTGCACTCTGTGTGTGTGTCACATGATTTCCAGATCCCAAGATAGCTGCTAAGGCTTCAGCACACATTCTTTTTCTGTAAGACACTCAATGCTAAAGTTGACTTGGTGCCCTAAGAGAGATGAATGCAGAGATCACTAGAGCTCTTGGATTTTTATTTAAATCGTGGTCAGTATACTGAACATGTGATCTACTCTCCTAATGCATTTTTACATGTATAACTGAAACTTTAGAAGTCCAGTTCACTATCTATTGTCCTACAGAGCCACCTGTATAAATGAAATGGTATACTCCTACAACAACAACTCTCCATTTTCCCCCTCTCAGCCTCTGCAATCACCATTCTACTCTGTGCATGAGTTTGACAATTTTAGATATCTCCTATATCTTTCTGTTACTGGCTCATTTCACTTAATGTAATGTCCTCAAGGCTCATCCATGTTGTGGCATGTGTCAAAATTTTTCTTTCTTTCTTAAGGCTAAATAATATTCAATTATGTATATATACAACATTTTCTTTATACAGTTATCCATCAATATGTAATTCTTTAATTGAAATGTTTTACTGAAATGTAGATTTGCATGTAGTTAGAAAAAATAATAGATCTTACCCAGTTTCCCCTAGTAGTAACAGTTCGCAAAACTCTAGGTACAATATCAAAAGCAGGATATTGGCATTGATAAGTGGGATTTTCAATTTGAGCAAAAGCAAATCACAGAAGGTTACTGCTGACCTGTCAGCCAGGATATGCACTTTAGTTGGACTGTCAAATAAGAGGGAGTGTTTAAGTGATCTGTTCTTTCTTCCAATTACCTTTTCTTGGGATGAAGATCCCACAAAGAGATTGGGAGAGATCACATCCGGCCTTTCGGACACAACTGCTGATTGTAGTGGATGCCTGAATGGAAAACGAGACTCTAGTGTGGAGGGAATTGCCAGCCCACGTGTACGTGTCAGCTTTCTACTTGTGATTATTGCCTTTCTCCAGGTGTCAAATTGAAATTGGTTTTATTTTGATGACTACAGTTGAAATTTGGGAAGAGCTTGAAGAGACTCTTGTCTGTGACTTGTTTGACAATAGTCCTAATAAGATTCACCTCACTTCCCTGTGAGTGAGAACAGTCTCCTATTGTTTCCTGCCCAACTCGGATGTGGTTTGATCATACTTGTTTTAAATTTCTTGGTCTTTTTTAACCTACTTTCTCCTTCCCGTAATTTGTAGATAAGTTACTGGTATTGCTTCATTTTTACCAGCAGACTTCTCACAAAACCAAACCAAAATTGAAGAGAAAGAAGCAGAGGGGAGATCACAGTTATTTGAAAGGACTATAATTTAGAGTTAAATGGAACACACATCAGCATGGTTACATGAATGTCTAATTGAAATTCGTCTGTGCATTAAAATCATATGGTTCCTGCTAAGGGATAACTCTTGCCACAGTTCTAATGCAGAGCAGACAGAGTAGGAGAACACTAATTCTGAAACTGTTAACATCCCATTGTTTTTGCAGAATGAACATACAAAGTAGAATTTGGGATGTGCATTATTACCTGAAGGTATGTTTTTTTTAAAATGGGCTTTTTTTCCTCTTGGATTTCTATGGAACAGTTTCCTTGGGTTTTGCATTCATCCATCTGTTCCTTCAGTAGACATCTGTCATGTTCTCAGCTGAGAGATTAGGGACATGGTGGTGCACGGGAAACACATGACCCTGCCCTTATGGGGGCTTCCACTTCTGTGAGGATAGGGGACCATATCTCAGAGACACCTGCATAGCCTGAGCCATCATGGGGCTTGCCAGAAATGCTCGGGAAATTCTTGGTGAAGGAATGAATGACTCAGTAGGTGAAATGGGGGCAGTAACAGGGCTCTCCTGATGTTCTCATAAGTGACTCTGAGTGACTCTCAGAGCAGAAATCACTTGCGAGCCTGTCCCTGATATCCCACCACTGCTTGGCAGGAGGCAGGATTTGGGGAAGGAGTGTTGGAGGGAGCTGCCTTCCGTGCTTTTCCACATCCTACTTCCAGAGGCAGCTTAGTGGAGTAGATGCTTGAGCCTGACCAACTGTCCAGGCTCCCCAAATCCTGGTTCCTCACTTCACTGGGTTCACCAGGGCAAGTTATTTCACCTCTCTGGGCCTCAGTTTCTCACTTCTATAATGAGAATTACAAACATAGATTTGTGATGAAGATTAAATTCTGTATAAAGTGCTTATTCTAAAGCCTAGTACACATTGAATGTGTAAATATGAGATGTTACCATTATAAGGATCTTAGTTCCTGAGGCTGCACAGTGACCTTTCAACCCTGACTTGGAACCTCCCACTTTGGGCTGATGAGGAGTCTCTGGACTGATGAACATGGAAGGACACACTGTACACTCCATAGGCGATATCTTCTGAGCAGACACCAAGGCATGGAGGGGAGTGTTGGCTATGGCAGTGATGTGAAGACAGCACTAACATTAACCATGTGCCCTCCACTCAACTGGATCTAGATTTATTCTCTGGAGAGTGAAAATACCTGCACATGGTTAGTTTGCTATGAATTCAGAGTCTAAGGATTCCCGGGCAGGATAGGCTTGTCTGTTCCCTAACAAGGACATCGGCCATCTCTCTATAGGCACCAGTTTAGTACATTGGGATGGTCTCCAGATGATTCTCTGGGGATCCAGAAGAGTGAGTACACATCTAAAGTGTTAGCCACCAGTTCTCTGCATGGCAACTGTCTTTTCTAGTAGTTGGACTTTCTGCTTAGCAGAATACTCCGCCAGGATGTGGTGTCTGGAGCCAGTGGCTAAGAAAGTAGCCTCCTTGCCTGTCTGGGTGTTTGCAGATTCAGGGCACTAATAATTGGCTTGGTTCCCTTCGTCACTGCTGTGGGGCTTGTGTCCAACAGCAGCTTGATCTGCCATGTGCTCTGCCTTGAGCTATGCCTCAAGCAGGATAGCTCCCCTTTGACCAGGATTAGAATTCCTGAGTCTTGGTGACCCCCAGCTAGGTAGTGTTGATTCTGAGAACATACATGCTTCTTCTTGAAAGTGCTAATAGGCTTCTGGGGGAAGGTTGATTATGAATATCAAAGGGCAAAAATAGTCTTCTCTAAAACTAGGCCCTTAACTGACCCAGCTGCAAACATTCACACAGAAGAGTTAGAACCCAGTGTGTATTCTCCCTCTTGGTGTGGCCCTTGTGGTCTCTTCCCTATACCTCAGTGGAATCAGAGCTCCAAGGCACCATTTTTGCCTGCAAAAGTATTGAATATGGCAGCTTTGGTTCACTGTTTAAGAGGAATTAACAGGATCTATATCCAGAGAGCAACATGTTCCTGTATCAGGAAGGCATTGTTGTCTTAGAAACAGTTGCCTCTCCCCATCTCTGGAAGCAGAAGGTGGTCTAGACGACTGGCAGGGGGTTGGGGGTCACTATAGTGTTGAAATTCAAGGAAGAAGCAGCTTTTGTGAGGCCTGTAGGCAACTAATACCCTGGGCTGGGGGTTCTGGTACTGGGTCAGCCAGAGAAGGGCCAAAGACCTTTTAAATCACCACATCCTAGAGGAGCCGACAGGGCAAGATGGATTGGGCAGATGGGAGAAAGGCCTGTGATTCAACCCTGGCTAGCTTTTCTCTATCTGCCCTGACACACAATGGGCTTGGGGCAGCTAGTAGGCTGGACGTGGCTCTGCAGTGTGAGTTAGAGTGACACTACAATGCTGATAGGGACCTTCCTTAGGTACATCAAGCCATTTGTGATTTCTTCCAGGTTTCAGATAAAATCAGGAAATCGAGGATAGAGGCAGACAAATGAGATACCCACCACTTTTGGTGTCTATCTGTGGGGAATGGCTTATTTGGGCATTTGTGTTTATTTTTTATTAAATTATTTTTAAGAGAGCAGGTCTTGCTCTGTTGCCCAGGCTGCTGGAATGCAGTGACATGATCATAGCTCACTGCAACTTCAAACTCTTGGACTCAATCGATCTTCCTACCTCAGTCTTCCAAGTAGCAAGGACTGCAGGTGTATGCCACCATGACTGGCTGAATTATTCATTTTATTTCTTAATTTTTTGAACAGTTTGGGTCTTCCTGTGTTGCCCAGGCTGGTCTCCAATTCCTGGCTTCAAGTGATCCTCCTGTTTGGCCTCCCAAAGTGCTGGAATTATGGATGTAAGACACCATGCCTGGCTCATTTTTCATTTTAACCAGACTTTGAGTTACTTGAAGTTGGGTCAGTATTATTTAATCATTTATTCAGTAGAAAATTATTGGGTATCTGCCACATGTCAGGCACTATTTTAGGCACTAGGAGGATACACCAGTGAACAGATCAAAGACCTCCCCACTGTTGCTGCCCCCAACCTCTAGGAGCTTCAGTCTTGTGGGAAGAGTCAGAGAAGCAGAGGAAAGAATAGTGAACATGATGCTAGGTTAGAGGTGGGAAGCCTCAGAGGAGCGACCTGGAGCAGTGCTGGCATACTGAAGGGGTGGGCAGTTGTCACTAGGATGTCCAGGGTTGGCCTTGGTGCGAAGGGGACATGGGAGCACAGACTCAAGGAAGTGAGGGATTGAGCCATGTAGATATCTGGGGGAAGAGCATTTGAGTCCAAAAAAACACCCTGAGGTGGGATGGCACTTGGTGTATTGGAGAAACAGCAAGGGCCACTGTGTCCAAGGGATGGTAAGTAGGAGATGAAGTCAAGGAGGGGACAAGTGTCTGAGGCATATGGAGCCTTGTGAGCTGTTGGAGGACTCAGGGGTTGACACTGAGAGATGGGAACCTCTCCATCTGTGTCCCCATGTTAAGTGTGGTTCCTGCAGCCAGGATGGACTGTCTTGATGTGATGAGTCTTAATGGAGCAAGGGGCCTCCTCTGTTCACTTCTCGAAGACCCCTGCCATTGCTGGCCACTCCAGCAGATTTAACAGTGTGGGATCTGGGGGCTGGACACCTGGAATCCCAGTGGTATGATCTGAGACCCTTGGCTTCCTTGTGGGGAGCGTGAGACAATAACACTACCTCACTCTCTGGGTTACTAAGACCATGAGATGAGACAAGCCAGTATGTTCGTTTCTGTAAAATAAAAATTGTTCCCTGGCAGTGATGGTGGGGTGGGGGGAGTCCCTCATTACATGTTGAAGCCAGTGCAGCTCTCATCCCAGGAGGTGATTGTTAGGTAGGAGTTTCCCTAGAGAGTTCCTTTTTCATGTCCTTTTGTCACCATCTGCAATGATGGTCACTCCAGTTTAGCATAAGATGGCAAAGGGTGTAGTGTTCCTTCCTGTTTTGGGTAACTGAGAATCACTGGTATTTCATAGTTCAAGTTCATTATATTTTTTTAGAGAACAAAATATAGTAAAATACTCTTCCTAAGTAAATTCCAAGGAAGTTCTTGGCATGTCATAGTTTAACAATGGAATGTGAGATTCTTCGTTTTGTAGGATTGAAGAGGCCTGTTTGACATCATGAGGATCTTTCAATTAATTCTTCTCAAAAGCATTTATTGGCTCTTGATTGAATGCCAGAGACAGTGACAGACATGGTGCTAGGTATTGAAGGGGACAGAGAAGATGACTTGGGATAGAAAAGGCCAGGGAGTCAAGGCTTATGTCCACAGACATAGCGACACCATTATGATGGTCCCAGCTGTTTATCTCAGTGTCAGTGTGCTGAGCATGTGACTGTGCAAGCCTGTGAGATCTGAGTCTGTTTTGATTCTAGATGAATGGGTATTGCCTTGGTTCATGCCTTTGCAGCTGCCACGCTCCCTGATAATTGGCAATTAGTGGCGAAGAAAGCCGTGTTCCTCTTGTTAATGAAAGTAGTGGCCTGTTACCTTTCTTCATGTTCCCCACTCAATAAATAGCTTTTATTTTCCCATTAAATTTGGCAGCGTTATCAAATCACCTTACTGATGTTGCAATTGTACATTTGGGGTGCATGTTTGGGCATTGGTTCAGCAGCCCCACGCAACTCACTGTTTGGCATTTGGGCATTGGTTCAGCAGCCCCATGCAACTCACTGTTTGGCGTGTAAGACGGGGCACCCCATACGTCACTCTGGAGTTGATTTCTTCTGATGTTTGCTTGCAGATCACTTGGTTCTAAAATGAGAATAGGCTCCGCCCACCTTCCCCCTTCCTCTTTTCCCTTTCCCCCTTCCCCCATTCTTAGGTTATAACTGAGTTATAGCTTTCATGTAAAAGCCATAAATTAGTTTCATAGTAGGACTGAGTACATTGGATACTTTTTCTTCCATTCTTGAGATACTTTACTAAGAAGAATATGTTCCAGCTCCATCCATGTAAACATGAAAGAGGTAAAGTCTCCATCTTTCTTTAAGGCTGCATAATATTCCATGGTGTACATATACCACAATTTATTAATCCATTTGTGGATCGATGGGCACTGGGCTTTTTCCATGACTTAGTAATTATGAATTGGGCTGCAATAAACATTCTGGTACAAATATCTTTGTTATGATGTGATTTTTGGTCTTCTGGGTATATGCCTAATAGAGGAATTATAGGATTGAATGGCAGGTTTTTAGATCTATTTTTAGATCTCTAAGTGTTCTCCAAACAACTTTCCAAAAGGAATGTATTAATTTACATTCCCACCAGCTGTGTAGAAGTGTGCCCTTTTCTCCACATGCACGCCAACATCTCTGGTCTTGGGATTTTGTGATATGGGCTAATCTTACTGGAGTTAGGTGATATCTCAAGGTAGTTTTGATTTGCATTTCTCTGATGATTAAAGATGATGAGCATTTTTTCATATGTCTGTAGGCCGTGTGCCTGTCTTCTTCAGAGAAGTTTCTCTTCAAGTCCCTTGCCCAGCCTGCGATGGGATCACTTGTTCTTTTCTTGCTTATACGTTTGAGTTCTCTGTGGATTCTGGTTATTAAACCTTTGTCGGAGACATAACACGCAATTATCTTCCCCCATTCTAAGGAATATACCGTCTGCTTGCGTTACTTACTGTGTTCTTGGCTGTGCAGAAGCTTTTTAGTTTGATCAGGTCCCAGTAGTGTATTTTTGAAGCTGCTTCAATTGCCCGGGGGGTCCTCCTCATAAAATACTTGCCCAGACCAATTTCTTTTTTTTTTTTTTTTTTTTTTATTGTTGGGGATTCATTGAGGGTACAATAAGCCAGTTACACTGATTGCAATTGTTAGGTAAAGTCCCTCTTGCAATCATGTCTTGCCCCCATAAAGTGTGACACACACTAAGGCCCCACCCCCCTCCCTCCATCCCTCTTTCTGCTTCCCCCCCCATAACCTTAATTGGCCCAGACCAATTTCTTCAAGGGTTTTCCCTGCACTCTCTTCTAGTATTTTTATAGTTTCATGTCTTAAGTTTAAATCTTTAATCTAGTGAGAGTCTATCTTAGTTAATGGTGAAAGGTGTGGGTCCAGTTTCAGTCTTCTACAGGTTGCCAGCCAGTTCACCCAGCACCATTTGTTAAATAGGGAATCTTTTCCCCACTGAATGTTTTTTTTTTTTTTTTGTAGAGACAGAGTCTCACTGTACCGCCCTTGGTAGAGTGCTGTGGCGTCACACGGCTCACAGCAACCTCTAGCTCTTGGGCTTACGTGATTCTCTTGCCTCAGCCTCCCGAGTAGCTGGGACTACAGGCGCCCGCCACAACGCCCACTGAATGTTTTTAATTGGCTTGTCAAAGATCAAATAACGGTTAAGTAGCTGGGTTCATCTCTTGGTTCTCTATTCTGTTCCATACATCTACCTCTCTGTTTTTGTGCCAGTACCATGCTGTTTTGATCACTATCGATTTGTAGTATAGTCTGAGGTCTGGTAGCATGATTTCTCCTGCTTTGTTTTTATTTCTGAGTAATGTCTTGTCTATTCGAGGTTTTTTCTGATTCCATATAAACGAAATATTATTTTTTCAAAATCTTTAAAGTATGACAGTGGAGCTTTAATAGGGATTGCATTAAAATTGTATATTGCTTTGGGTACTATGGACATTTTAACAATGTTGATTCTTCCCAGCCATGAGCATGGTATGTTTTTCCATTTGTTAACATTTTCAGCTATTTCTTTTCTTAGAGTTTCATAGTTCTCTTTATAGAGATCTTTCACGTCCTTTGTTAGATAAACTCCCAAATATTTCATCTTCTTTGGTACTACTGTGAATGGAATAGAGTCCTTAACTGTTTTTTCAGCTTGACTATTGTTGGTATGTATAAAGTATGTATGAATGTTGATTTTGTAACCTGAGAAGCTGCTGTATTCCTTGGTCACTTCTAAGAGTTTTGTAGTAGAATCCCTGGTGTTTTCCAGATACACAATCAAATCATCTGCGAAGAGCAAAAGTTTGATCTCTTCTGACCCTATATGGATACCCTTGAAGAATGTGACTATTTATTAAAAGGCAGCTCCTACCCTGCCATCTTCTTCACCCTAGTGATCTATTTGCCAGGGGCTTGAAGTCAGTAAAGATATCTCCAGTAGCATACACAAATTACAAAAGTCTAAATTTTTTTTTTTATCAAGAGGGATAAAAACATCATGAAAACAAACTTGAATAAACTGAATATTGATCTTTTTTTAAAATGGCAGTAGGATACTATGTCACAGTACCAGTTACAGGAATAATTCTCTTTTCCTGACCAATCTTGTTTTACCCTATATATCTACAGGGTTTTGACACTTGTCCAGTTGAAAAAAAGGTTGTGTAGCTGGATCACATATATACCTTTTTGTATTAAAAGGACATTTAAAATTCATTTCAGGTTAATAAAGGTGGCCCTTTCCCATTTTATTCCAGTTTTATTTTTTAAAAAGATATCTCCAGTGCCCCTTTGTGCCAACCACTTTGCCTACAGGATCTTATTCAATCCCCATGGTGACCTGTGAGTGAACTGCTCTTGGCTGTGTTCTGGAGATGAGGAAACTGGGGCTTATTAGGTCTGGGTTGCTCAGCCAGCGAGTGGATCTGATATGTGGCCCCACGTCTGTCTGGGACACTTTGGGCATGTTTTTATAGTTATCATGGCCTGCCTCCTTTCTTAGGGGAAAACCTTTCTCCTACTTCTCAAATGCCTTAGCAGAACTGTTTGAGGAAGCATCCTCAGAATGAGCTAGGCCTGAGGGACCCAGAAGAGTCTTCTTAGCCTGATTGTCTTAATAGCTTCTACAAATCCAGACAGAATCCCGGGGCTGCAAGACCTCTCCTTCCCTCACCCGTCCCCTCTGATCACCAGTTCTCCAGCCTTCCTCCTCTGTGAAGACCTTCTTCTTTTCCCCAGTTCCTCGCAGCCCTTCCTCTGTCGCCCCATCTCATCTGTGTAAGCTTCCCTTATCCCAGCATTTTCTTGGGCTGCCAGGGCAGTACACGACAGCATACAATGGGAGTCCCATCCCCTGCTGCACTGAGGGCAGGAGGGGCGTGGCTGGGGCACTTGCTCTTACCCAGCACTTCCTGGGTGCTCAGTGAATGAGCAGGTCAGCCCCGTGGTGGCTCCACTGAATCCAGTTCCCTATGTGTCTAACTCACTCTGACCTTTCCTTTAGGGCATCACTACAACCTGACTTTATTGGAAACCCTCTGGGTAAACTTGGGTTTTTTGTAAAATTATGAAATATTTTTATTTTAGTTTTATAGTAACACTTATGTTTGCCTCAACTTTTATCAAGGTTTTGGTCTTTTTGTGTTCAATTATATCTTTTAACAATAAAATGAATCCACGTAGTCTCAGAAAGTATCAATAGTATTCCTATGTTCCAATGTTTATTCCTACGTGAGTTTATATTTCACAATTTTTAATCTACCTTCATAATTATTTTTATATGCTTCTTTACATAGAAAATGTATTTTTTTCCTATTTTTATTTTTATTTTCTATTAAATCGTAAATGCATAGATCATGTATACATTAACGCATTTATGGGGTACAATGTGCTGATTTCATATAGAATTAGGAACGCTTACATCACACTGGTTAATATATACCTCATCTCATTTACTTAATTATTGTGTTAAGACATTTATACTCTATTCTAATAGATCTGACATGTATCCTTGCATTATGCATCATGGATGTGATCCCACCATTCACCCTCCCTTGATCTGACCTCCCCCAACTGTACTTTTTTCTTCAGGAAGATCAAGACAAGAATTTTCCAGCAACATGCTGAGAAACAACAATTGTTTTAAACTGAGGGCTAGCATAAATAAAGAACATAAAAGTGTTGCAATCATAGATATAGTGCTTGAGAATCTTGTACATGATTATACTACGCATGTATAATTTGGTGAAGACAGAAAACACTCCTAGCATCCCACACAGCCCCTCCCCAGTCTATCACCAACTCCCTCATACTAACCCACTCCTGGTAGTCACCATTTTTACTTCAAAAGGGACCTTTTTAAAGTTCTGAGGTTGGTTTTTCGTTGTGGTGAAATAAACATAACATTTACCATCTTAACTTATTTCTAAGTGTACAGTTCAATGACATTAAATACGTTCTTAAAGGTATTATTTTACATTTAAATGACACTGGCAATACTTTCTTGGGGGCAAAACAACCAAGTGATAGAGAAGCAGATAGAGCAGAAAGTGAAAGTTCCCCAACCTCAGTGTCTTCCTCAGAGGGAACCACTGTTTTCAGTTTATGTATCCTTCCATATCTTTCTCTTTGTATTCTCATGTAAATATCAATGCAGGAATACATGATATGCGCATATATGCATGTTTCAGTTCTATAGTTTTGGGGTTTTTTAATCAAAAACTGACTGACTGCTTACAGCTTGCTTTCTCACATGCAGCTCTGTGTCCAGGCCCCTCTAAGCTGGCGCTCCCAGACCCACTGGAGAGCACCCTGTTTGATGTCTGTCTCCTCAGAGATGTACCTCATTTCCCTCACTCAGGCACTGGCCCTTGCTTATTTCTCTCCTCTCTCCTGACCCTTGTTACTGCCCTTGCAGAGCCTGTATTCCAATCCCCTCAGACCCTGAGAAGTCTTAGTCATTGCTAACCCCGGGGGAGTTGCCTTCCCTGGAGTACTGGCTTCTTAAAAAGCAAGGACCAAAGCCTTAGGTGGAGGAGTGAAGGGTTGATAGACGACTTCATGGATGAGCAGGCAGGTGCAGACCCTTTAGGGAGTAGGTAGGCCTGGGAGGCACCCCTGGGATCCCATTGCTGGCCCTCAGCTGATCTTGACTATGAAAGCCAGCCCAGTGTCCAGCCCTGAGAGTTTTCTGGTCTGGTGCCTGGCAGAAGCACTACAGCTGATGAGGAGGGCACTGGGAGCTTAGCCCTGGAAAATCCTGAACTTATGGCATTTGGGAAATGTAGACTTTGTTTACAGAATACTTTTCTCTGGAATATGCGTTGTATACTTTCTTTATGTGAAGATAAACCCAACGGACTTCTACCAAACCTTTAAAGAGGAACTAGTATCTATATTACTCAACCTGTTCCAAAATATAGAAAAAGAAGGAATACTACCCAACACATCTATGAAGCAAACATCACCCTGATCCCCAAACCAGGAAAAGACGCAATAAGAAAAAAAATTATAGACCAATATCACTAATGAATATTAATGCAAAAATATTCAACAAAATCCTAACAAACAGAATCCAGCAACACATCAAATTATACATCATGACCAAGTCGGTTTTATCCCAGGGTCTCAAGGCTGGTTCAATATACGTAAACCTATTAATACAATTCAGCACATAAACAAATTAAAAAACAAAGACCATATGATTCTCTCAATTGATGCAGAAAAAGCTTTTGATAATATCCAGCATCCCTGCATGATCAGAGCACTTTAAGAAAATTAGTATAGAAGGGACATTTCTTAAACTGATAGAGGCCATCTACAGCAAACCCACAGCCAATATCGTATGGAATAGAGTTAAATTAAAATCATTTCCACTCAGATCAGGAACCAGGCAAGGCTGCCCATTGTCTCCACTGCTCTTTAACATTGTAATGGAAGTTTAGCCATCGCAATTAGGGAAGAAAAGAGGATCAAGGGTATCCAAAAAGGGTCAGAAGAGATCAAACTTTCACTCTTTGAAGATGATATGATTGTATATCTGGAAAACACCAGGGATTCTACTACAAAACTCTTAGAAGTGACCAAGGAATACAGCAGCTTCTCAGGTTACAAAATCAACATCCATAAATTGGTAGCCTTTATATATATCAACAATAGTCAAGCTGAAAAAACAGTCAAGGACTCTATTCCATTCACAGTAGTGCCAAAGAAGATGAAATATTTGGGAGTTTATCTAACAAAGGACGTGAAAGATCTCTATAAAGAGAACTATGAAACTCTAAGAAAAGAAATAGCTGAAAATGTTAACAAATGGAAAAACATACCATGCTCATGGCTGGGAAGAATCAACATTGTTAAAACGTCCATAGTACCCAAAGCAATATACAATTTTAATGCAATCCCTATTAAAGCTCCACTGTTGGCTTGGCGCCTGTGGCTCAAGCGGCTAAGGTGCCAGCCACATGCACCTGAGCTGGCAGGTTTGAATCCAGCCTGGGCCCGCCAAACAACAATCATGGCTGCAACAACAAAAAAAAAAAATAGCCAGGCATTGTGGCGCGCGCCTGTAGTCACAGCTACTTGGGAGGCAGAGGCAGGAGAATCTCTTGAGCCCAGGAGTTGGAGGTTGCTGTGAGCTGTGATGCCACGACACTCTACCCAGGGTAACAGCTTGAGGCTCTGTCTCAAAAAAAAAAAAAAAAAAAAAAAGCTCCACTGTCATACTTTAAAGATCTTGAAAAAATAATACTTCGTTTATATGGAATCAGAAAAAACCTCGAATAGACAAGACATTACTCAGAAATAAAAACAAAGCAGGAGGAATCATGCTACCAGACCTCAGACTTTACTACAAATCGATAGTGATCAAAACAGCATGGTACTGGCACAAAAACAGAGAGGTAGATGTATGGAACAGAATAGAGAACCAAGAGATGAACCCAGCTACTTACCGTTATTTGATCTTTGACAAGCCGATTAAAAACATTCAATGGGGAGAAGATTCCCTATTTAACAAATGGTGCTGGGTGAACTGGCTGGCGACCTGTAGAAGACTGAAACTGGACCCACACCTTTCACCATTAACTAAGATAGACTCTCACTAGATTAAAGATTTAAACTTAAGACATGAAACTATAAAAATACTAGAAGAGAGTGCAGGGAAAACCCTTGAAGAAATTGGTCTGGGCAAGTATTTTATGAGGAGGACCCCCCGGGCAATTGAAGCAGCTTCAAAAATACACTACTGGGACCTGATCAAACTAAAAAGCTTCTGCACAGCCAAGAACACAGTAAGTAACGCAAGCAGACAGTATATTCCTCAGAATGGGGGAAGATATTTGCATGTTATGTCTCCGACAAAGGTTTAATAACCAGAATCCACAGAGAACTCAAACGTATAAGCAAGAAAAGAACAAGTGATCCCATCTCAGGCTGGGCAAGGGACTTGAAGAGAAGCTTCTCTGAAGAAGACAGGCGCATGGCCCACAGACATATGAAAAAATGCTCATCATCTTTAATCATCAGAGAAATGCAAATCAAAACTACTTTGAGATATCATCTAACTCCAGTAAGATTAGCCCATATCACAAAATCCCAAGACCAGAGATGTTGGCGTGCATGTGGAGAAAAGGGCACACTTCTACACAGCTGGTGGGAATGCAAATTAATACATTCCTTTCGGAAAGATGTTTGGAGAACACTTAGAGATCTAAAAATAGATCTAAAAACCTGCCATTCAATCCTATAATTCCTCTACTAGGTATATACCCAGAAGATCAAAAATCACATCATAACAAAGATATTTGTACCAGAATGTTTATTGTAGCCCAATTCATTATTGCTAAGTTATGGAAAAAGCCCAAGTGCCCATCGATCCACAAATGGATTAATAAATTGTGGTATATGTACACCATGGAGTATTATGCAGCCTTAAAGAAAGATGGAGACTTTACCTCTTTCATGTTTACATGGATGGAGCTGGAACATATTCTTCTTAGTAAAGTATCTCAAGAATGGAAGAAAAAGTATCCAATATACTCAGCCCTACTATGAAACTAATTTATGACTTTCATATGAAAGCTATAACCCAGTTATAACCTAAGAATATGGGGGAGATGAAGGGAGGGGTGGATGGGCGGGGGGAGGGTGATTAGTGGGATCACACCTACGGTGCATCTTACAAGGGTACATGTGAAACTTACTAAATGTAGAATATAAATGTCTTAACACAATAATTAAGAAAATGCCAGAAAGGCTGTGTTAACCAGTGTGATGAAAATATGTCTAATGGTCTATAAAACCAATGTATGGTACCCCATGATCACATTAATGTACATAGCTATGATTTAATAATAAATTAAAAATAAACCCAATGGCCTTCAGATTTTTTATTCTAAAGTGGGCTTTTCCTTCTTTTTCTGTTGTGTCTTTTACTTTGGATGCTGTCTCCTGCAGGCACTCACTCCTGCAACCTTGAAGTCACTGGAGCCCCTGCCCTGCTCTAGGCCCTGTGGGTTAGTATTGAGAGCACAGTGGGGAGAAAAAGGAAAGAGATGCTTCTCCTGAGGGTCTTCGGTCTGGAACATGTCAGAACATCCAGTATAACAGTAAGATTCTTGAGAGGCTGACAGCCAGAAGGATTATGATTGGAGTAGCAGGAATGGTCACAAATCTCTACCCACTTCCCAGCTAATCTAAGAGCTTCTCTGAGCTAATGGTGGTGTTTGATGTTGTTAACATTGAGGAAAAAAAAAAAATCAGGTTTTTTTTAAATATAAAAGGAAGCGAAAGTAGTCCATAACCCCAGTGTCCAAATGACCCCTGTTCAATTTTTTACCCCAAATGTCCAAATGACCCCTGTTCAATTAGTTACCTAATGTTAACAGGTGCATATGATTAGAAATTTTAAACCAAATGGAAGGGAAAAAATGAAAACCATGAATGTGCTCATGTGGGTACATATGCAGTGTCCCTACTTGTTTTGGTTCCTCAAAAATGAAATGCCAATTCCTACACATCTTTCCAGGAAAAGTCTTTGAAAAGCTTTATCTGAAAGGGACCTACTGTGTGATCTGTTCTCCTTTTTTCATCCTGGTGCTGTGTCTGCATCACTATGCTTGGGAATAAAAAGACCTCAGTCTTTTTAACATCTATATGGATTCTCTGTGTGTGCACAAACAGCCCGTACTTATCTAACCACTCTCCTGTCAATGGACATTTAGGTTATTTCCAGCTGTTTACTGGACGGTTACATTTTAAAGGTTTGAAAATTCCCAGTAAGTATGCCTCCCCGCCAAACACCTGATCATTGAGAAAAGCAGATCCCTTTGGAAAGTTTTTAAATTCATTTTACAGTTAATTTTTCTTTCTGTCTTTCTTTCTTTTTTGGAAACAGGTAGAGAAAAGAAGATGAACAGTTGTAACAGAATGCTTGTTGTTTCACTAGGTTCTAAAGGTGCTTTGTATCCATAATTTCTTTTGGTTCTAAGAGGGCAGAATTACCCTCACTTTGTTTTAGACAAGGAACCTAAGGCTCAGAGAGGCCCCACAGCCCATGAAAGGTCCAACTGGGCTGGGGGTCAGATCACACTGGCTGGCCCCAGGCCCCAAGCACTTGTTTCACTTTCCGAAATTCTGCCAATTGTTCTGTACCTCAAAGTTCATCTGAAGCAGTGGTTCTCAATCTTCCTAATGCTTCAGCCCTTTAATACTGTTCCTGTGGGTCGCAACCCCCAGGTTGAGAACCGCTGATCTCGAGCTTCAGGAGGGTTTTTTTCCTATTTGTGTGAATTTCTTCTCATAACTTCTAACTAGGATGGATTTGCTCTGTGTTTGGCCTTGATTTTCTGTTTCAAATGTTTCGATTGCTGTGTAGCATGGTCTAAAATTCCCTGGGAGTAGGTGATGATGAGAAGATGTGAGTCACCTTATTTTGGGAGCCTAACCCAGGCTCAGGTCCTTTAAGAGAAGAGGAGGAGCTTGCACAGGGCTGCATTTGCTCACATAGCACAGCGCCTAAGTGTGCTTTGATGGATGCCATCTGTCAAGTCGTGTATACTCAGAAGGCTTCTACCTCTGGGCTCTTGGTTGTTGACGTCTGTAATACACAATCTGGGTTTCCTAGACAGTAGAATCATGGCTGAATTTATCTGTCATTTTTGTGGTTGAATGATCCAAAGTGGGTAAATAAAAATTAATGTTTAGATTTAGATGCTAATTTAGCTTTCAATTGAGTTTTGTTTTGAGCGTTATTGAAATTAATCTGTGTTCCTTGAGTACATTCCACTTATTGGTAAGGTACGGCGGACCCCACAGTATAATTGGTGGTTGTTTGGGTAAAATCAGAAGATGGATAATCCATATCAAGATAATGGAAAAGTATATTTTAAAACTTTTTTTTATGACAAATTATGTCTGAACATTGTCCATACTCTGGAAAGAGAAAAACACTTTCATCAAAATCCTGCCCCAAACAAATCAGTTTTTTTTGCCTTTTGCTCTGTTCTAGACCTGGTCCATTTGCAGGTATATATAAATACTCTTTAAAGAATACTAAATATGGAGCTGAGCTTGAGTCCTAGTGAAACACTATTATTTTAGGAAAAGCTTGGGCTTTGGAGATGGGCAGGCTCCAGTTCAAATTCTGACCTGCAGGAATTCTTACAGGAATTCTGACCTGTAACGTTGGACTTATCCCTTCTATGCCTCTATTTTCTCAACTGTAAAATGAGACTAATAATTCCTATATATCATGGTTGTTATGAAGACTGAGATACAGCAACACGAGACAGGAACAGGTGACATAGGCTTTTAAAAATTTCCCTTTGAAGACTCTGACTTTTCTGGGGAAAATCTTCTTCCTTTGGGGCGAGCTGATCTTTGACTCATTGCTGATACTTGCCAGCCTCCCTTTCTAAAGAGAGCCAGCATTGACTACACCCAGTATACCTTGTTTTTTCTTTTTAGTTATTTATTTTTATAATAACAAGGCACATGTGTGTTCCATTTCCTGTAGTCATACATGGTTTCTTTTTAAAGTTCAAATTAACAATAACATCAATGTGTTGTAGCTAAGACATAGTATGTGGTTTTGAATCCCAGCTCTGTCACCTCCTGTCTGTGTGACCTTGGGCAGATAGATCATTTAATGTCTCTGAGCTTTCCTTTCTTTATCAGGAAATTGAGGATGACACAGTAGTATCTCATGGGGTTGCTGCAATGTTTAAATGAGATAATATAGTCTGGGCACTCGGGGCAACATCTGGCACTTAGTACCATAAAAATGTTAATCAAAAGTGTTTTTCTTATGCAAACAACTGACACATGGGGAGCATAGGACTGTATTAGTAAAGTGCAGCATTTCTGACTTAGGACTGTGGGCAATAAATGTTACTGGGCGTCATTGTTTTGATTATTTGATAATGTGGTATTGATAGTAGGCATAATAATAGATTAGGAAGTAGCACTTAATGTTTCGGGGATTATTTCTTAGGATAGTCCAGCGCTCAGATTCACCCATTGTCTTTGTTCGACTTCCCTAGGCTAAGCCCAGCATTCGGTGCTTCATTAAACCCACTGAGACGCTAGAGCGGTCCCTTGAGATGAATAAGCACAAGGGCAAGAGGCGGGTGCAGAAGAGACCGAACTACAAAAATGTTGGGGAAGAAGAAGATGAGGAGAAAGGGCCTGCTGAGGATGCCCAGGAAGATGCCGAGAAGGCTAAAGGTACAGAGGGTGGTTCCAAAGGCGTCAAGACAAGTGGGGAGAATGAAGGTGAGTGAATTCATGTACACTGCCCTGCTCCCATGTTGCCAACCTGCCCAGGAGTGAGGCTGCTGTCTGTGTGCTCCCTCCCTAACTCCTGGCCCCTCATGTGTGTCCAGTTGGTGCCTCTGTTCATTCCTGATACTGGCGTACCTCATTCTAGACAACCAGCCATTTGGATGCAGCTGTGGGCTGTTTGTCCCACACAGATCTGGTACTAGTCATGCCCTCATCCAATGGCCCGAAGGCTTCATACTCGTAACCCTGTGCCTAGGTTTCCTCATCTGTAAAAAGAGGATAATAAATAATACCTACTTTGTGTGTCATTACTGGAGTTAAGTGAATAAATATGTGTAATGTGCTCAGAACAGTGCCTGGCCCACGTTAAGTGCCGGGTCTTGTTTGTTGCTGCTCCTACGATCACTGTTACTATCGTCCTCTTCATCCTTACTGCTGTTGTAATTATTCCTGACACTCCAGGATTATGAGTTGTATTCAGCGTCCTAAAGAAAGAAAGGGGGTTTGTGTTGAGTGAGATCGAGTATGTTTGGGGGGGGAATCAGGTGATCTGATGTAATTCCTTTGACTCTTACAGTAATATTTTTTTAAAAATCCTGTGTTTATAATGAGGCCCACTTGTATGTGGTACATATATGTTCAATAAGCAGAATCATTCCTCTTTTTGCCCTTGGGAATGATTCTGGTTGATTTTCTACCTCCCTCTTGTTTAAAAGCTAAAACCTTGAACTGAAGAGCATTTCCTCTGGGATTAAGCAAACTTGAACTGTCTAGTTGCTTATGTCATGGGCCAGGCTCACGGCCACACAGATGGGGCCTCTGGCTGTGGCCCTGGGCATGGGGGCTGGGGAGAGATGATGGGGAGTTTGATACTTGGTAGAGGTGGGGCAGGGGCTTTGCTCACTGGAGGAAAGGTCCAGCCATACTGCCTGGGGTGAACTCAGCCTCTTCTCAGCAGCCTGGGGTGCAGTTTGCTGTGGATGCAGGGAGAGCTTCCCATGAGCCATTCTCCTGGGCTTGCAGTGGCTGCTTTGAAGCCACCTCTACCCAGCCAGCCCTGTCAGCAGGGACTGTGTGAGCCCCCAGGCCAGGACATCTAAAGCCCTAACAGAGCCACTCACTGGATCAGTGAGCAGGAACTCATTCACCTTTGGGAGTTGCCTGCAGTTCTGCAGCCAGAACATGTCTCCACCCCCACCCCACTGCCCCATCATGATTTTCTTGGCATTTATCAGTGAATGCAACGATCATATTTTGGTAAGTATAATCAAGATATCTCTCTGGTGCCAACTAGTCCTCTTTTTAAAGGTTGAGATCTCCAGCCTGCTTTCGTTTGTGTTCAGTGTTCATAGTGAACATTTTGGTTTAAGAATTCTTTTTTGGCCTGGGAAACCTTTGCCAACAAATAACACTTTGGTGGGGAGTGAGGAAAAAACACAAGGCAAGCGTACCTACTTAGTTATTTGGGTGATTTCAATTTTTTCTTGTAGTGGTTAATACATAGAAAAAGGTCTGCCTTAATGTAGACCTAGCTGTCGTATAGCCACACTGGGGGAAAATGGACATCTTTACCTCATTTTGTACACTGTGTTCTTTCAATTTTGTTTTGGAAAGATGCTACCTCTTTTGTTCCAGTCCTTTTAAGGGATGCTCTCTAACAAGGCCTTAGCCATGACTAACAGTGGTGTGGACAGGGCAGGCTTGGGCCCGAAATCACAATCAAATTAGTCAGCTGGGTGGCCCAGTCCCAGAGTACAGGGGCTTCAGGCCAGCTCGGGAAGGCCACCATTTCAGCGTGGGCTGCTTGTAGTGGAGTGGAGGCTCCTGCATGCTGAGCCCAGGTGCCCTGTGCAGGGCATGGGGGAGGAATTGTCATCAGCCAGCAAAAGCATGGTTCCCAAGGAGTTACTCAGCCTGATTGTGCCAGATGGGACCCAGGAATCTCCCCAGAAGCCTTGCTGAGACAGTTGGTGGTAACTTCAGAGCTTGGTCAAGTGTGGCTCTTCAGTGACCCTCTTGGCAGTTTTGATGCCTTCCTAATTTGAATATATTAATCATTTTTGGTATGATGGGCCTGCCGTCTTCCTTCTCCGCTCACCGTAAAGAAATAAACATTTACGGACCAGTCCTGCTGGGCAACAGCAGTTGTATTCTGGAGATTTTTTAATTGTATATTTCTCACTTAATTATTCTCATGTTTGAAGGTATGGTTGGTGTGTATTTTCTCCCTAGATTATGTCTGTGTTTGGGTAAACCGCGCAGCGGTTAATTCCTGTGACTTAGAAGGGCATTGGCACATTTTCTCATTCGTGTTGTAAACCAGGGAAATAGTGTAGATGGGATCTGTCTCAGCATCCAGGTTTATTATATGCCTCGGATGGTTGATCGATGGTGTCCTTAAATGCTGGACCTCATTTTCCCCATCTGGAAACTATGATTATAGAAAATATAATTCGTGTGATGACTTTTTTTTTTAATGAAAGTGCATTGGTTGGTCTTGTGGTCGCAAGATTTAGAAATTCAACTCAGAGTGGCTTAAGCAAAAAGTGTCCGTATGTTCTTGCGAAGCTTGGGTGGGACTGGACCCAGGTGCAGCTATAAGCTTGCATCCTGCCAGCTTAGCCACCCAGTGGACAGAAAACCTCTCCAACCAGTGGCTGCAGCTAAAGCGCTGGGGCTGATGCATGTGGAGCCTGTGGGCCTGGCTTGGGTCCTCTCCCAACCCCCACCCTCCAAAGACATTCTAGCCTGAGTGATGAGTCTACCCCATGGTGGCTACCCCACGTGTTTATCTGAAGTGGAGGCATGGATGCTAGGCCCGCAGAGATAACAGATTCTCCCCAGAAAGCCACACTGTTTCTGGGTATTCCCCATCTGACTCAGGGCCATCTTCTCCCTTCCTAATTTGAGGTAGACATGTGGCTGTTTTCTTCTTCATTTTATTTTTTCTCTAGCAAGCGCCTTTTGGTATCCCTAAATCTAGAGGCTTGTTAACAGCGTACTTGTAACAAGCAGACACAGGTACCTCTTAAGGAAAGAAATGCTGGCACTGGTTCCCTGCTGCATAACCTGCCACCCCTAGTTTAGTAGTGAAATCTTTACTTAAAAAGATGGGTAAGACACAGGCATAAAAATGGCATGTGGTCACAAGGCACAGTTTTGCTGTGACCTGATTTGAATGTGGCATTAATGTGTTTTTTTTTCAAATGCACCCAGAATTCACACCTCCTCCACACTGAAGCCCAGACAAGGAAACTGTGTGAGATGAATGTGCACACAGACCCTCCACTCCCATCCCCAGTTTGCAAAGAAATTTGTTCTGCCTTGGGTCCCAAGTGATAAGCCACTCATTCTGAAACCAAGAAATCACAGGACCCCTAAATTTTTAGATTAAATACCGAAAGGAAGAGGAGGGATGGTGTTGTCCCTATAGTGAAACAAGCGTGCTCATTTCTTAGCTTGTCCTTCAGACTGGAAGGACAGTCATCTCTTTTTGTATTTACTTAGAGCAGTAACTTAATAAGTAGATCTAAGACAAGATTGAATTGTTTGAACTCTTTGAAAAATAGGGCTGGACTATTACTTTTTGCCTATGGAAAAAGGCATTAATTGTATAGCCTGACTTTCAAAGCCTGTTCCTTTCTTGGAATTCTAGCAAGGGCATAGAGGGGCAGGACTAACTTTAATTGGGATTTGAGAAGTACCTGAGATTTGAGAGCCCCAGCATTGCTGCTTTTTTTTTTAAATCTCTTTTGAAACAAAATGTAACCTGGCCTCATTTCCAGCTCTTCTTATAAAACCAAAGCCAGACCCACACCTGCAGTGTTCTGATTGGAGCAAACCAGAGACTGACTGGGGACTGGACCTGAATCCCAGTCGCAGCCATGTGACTCTGGGGAATTCATGGTTCTTTCTGTGCTTCTCTACCTGTAGAGTGAGTGTCCAAATGCCCGACCCTCAGGATGTCACAAGTGAGGATGTCAGTGCTGCAGTGTTCAGCATGTGACATGGGAGCAGAGAATGGGAACTGTGGAGGGTAGAGTAAGGCATGGGGTGGGGTAGACTGTGTTTGGGCACCCTGGTGAGTTTCTAGGGGGCCCATTCTCTGTTGATTCCTATAATATATAAATGTGTGAGTGTGTGAAATCATGGAAAGAGAGGGAGGAGAACGATTGGCAGGCTTAGGCACTGTAGAGAGATGTGGGGCTGCCAGCTTTTCAAATGGGCTTAACTAGGATAGGAAGGAAGATTGACGGTGAATTAGGACAAATCCTCTGAAGAGCAACTTCCGGGAAAACCATTCTGAATTCAGTCTCTTGCTGTCCAGGTAGAAGATAATAAAAAACAAAGGAAGGGACATCCCCAATACTCAGCCCGCACACACTCTCTGTCATTGCCAGAGGCAGTTTACTTCTTGATATTTGGCTCCAAAGCCAGCCAATAGCATGCAGGCCTGCCCTTATTTCCAAGGGAACCAGCAACAGTGTCCTCTTACCTCCTTCCCTTAGCCTTTTGAAGGCCTTTTTATTCTCCTTTTCCCCTCTTTGTATCATCTGTCCTTGCTGATTGCTGGAATATGGAACATAGAGGGCAATTCAGAAAATCCTTGAAATTGTAAAGTCAAAGACTATTCAGAGGTCATGCCTGCCATTTCCCTGAAAAGCACTTCACTTACCAAATATTAATCAGATTAGAATGGACATTATCCCAGGCAAGCTGATGAATTGTTACTGTTAGTTGAAAAATCAGAACATTGGGGAAGCTCAATATTGCCATATCAAGAGGTAGAAGGTGACGACTTTGGGCCCAACGGTCCTCAGGCCTCTTGTGGCCTGCACCAGCTCTTCTCAGCGTAGCCACTGCCTGGACACGTAGGAAGATGTGGCCTTTTCTGCCTTCAAAAAAAAAAAAAAATTGGGTAAAATACAAATCATGCAAAATTACCATCTGAACCATTTTTAAGTGCACAGTTCAGAAGTGTTAAGTACTTCATACTGCTGTACGCCCATCATCACCATCCATCTCTTTTTTTTTTTTTGCAGTTTTTGGCCGGGGCTGGGCTTGAACCTGCCACTCTGGCCTATCGGGCTGGTGCCCTACTCCTTTGAGCCACAGGCACCACCCACCATCCATCTCTTTTATCTTGCAGAACTGAAGCTCTGCCCACTAAACAACTCTCCATTCCCTCCTCTCCTCTAACTCCCAGTCTACTTTCTGTCTTCATGGATTTGACTCTAGGTACCTTATTTAAGTGGAGTTATACAGCATTTCTTTTTGTGCCTGGCTCAGCTCCCTGAACATGAGGGAGGGCTCCTCCATGGTGTAACATGTAACAGACTTTCCTTCTTTTTTAAGGCTGAATAATAATTCCATAATTCCAATATGGATAGACCGTATTTTTCTATCCATTCCTCTGTTGTTGGCACTTGGATTGCTTCCACTTTTCGGCTGTTGTGAATAGTGTTGCTATGAACATGGGTGGACGAATCCTTTCCCACCTTTGAGGCCTTTGCAGAAATGATAGAAGCTATGGAGGGCCTGGGTGGGTCCCCCTGAAGCAAGAAGATTTGGAGATTTGGGTTCCTGATCCCAGTTTTGCAGCATCACAGGCTGCGGGATTATGAGCATGTTACTTGACTCCCAGAGGCTGGAGATTTGGGTTGTGTAGTAAGGTGCAGGCTATGTGCTGGATGGAGTATTGGAGATCAGGGGCCGTGGCACCCAGCGTGGGAACCGAGACTGTGAGGGTGCTTGTTTCCATGATGCAGCAAACCGGCAGTGCAGGGAGAAGAGCCCAGGGCCCCCTGGCCAGAGCCTTCTACTCAGTCTCTCTGTGGTCATCATGTCCCCCACTGCAGGATATGGAGATGGCTTTAGGTAGTACAGAGAGGGCCTTGAAGGATGTAATGGGAAAGCTGTTATTTGGAGTGATTATCTCCAGGTGGAGGAGGGCAGGGGGCTGCATATTTGGTGTGGCAGGTCTTTAAATACCTCCCTGATATTTGTTGGTCTCCCTTTCTAAATGCATGCTACAGGCATTGGCACCTTTTTGTTTATTCATAATGTATAGTTTTACAATTGATTTCTACTTATAGTGGTTTTATGCTTATAGTAGTAAGTTTTTGAACTTTTTACTTGGGAGTAATTTCTAATTGACAGAAAGTTGCATAAACAAAAATAGTATAAAGCACACCCATTTACCCCTTTAACGGTTTGCACCCTGTCCCTATAACATTTTATGCCTTTTGCTTTTCTATTTGTGTTTTCTCTCTATACACACACAACTCCCACATACAGACACACTTTGGGGAGGAGTAAGGTAAGCCACATCCATCACCCCCATGTCCTTCTAAAGCTCCAGTGTGTATTTGCTTAGAGTCAGTGTTCTCATTTGTGGCCACAGTGCAGGATACTGTCTCGTCTGTGTAGTACTTTCCTGCTGTTCATGTTCCAGTTGTCCTTATCGGCCTAATAATGTCCTTTCTAGCACTTTCTCCCTCCTGTGCAAGAGCCAGTCCAGGCTTGGATGGTACCTTCAATTGTCATGTCTCCAGCTTCCTTTACTTTGGAACACTTCCACAGCCTTGCTTTCTCGTTTATGATGTTGACTTTTTTTTAAAGAATACGGAACCTCCTTCACCTTTGTTCTAATAAAATGTTCCCCATTTTGTCTCTGTCTGACGTGTCATGTTAGACTGAGGTTGTGCATTCTTGGCTAAAATGTGGGTGATGTCATGTCCTTCTCGGGGTGTCACATGGGAAGGCACATGATGTCCTTCTGTCCTGACCGGGTGATGTTCATTTGGTCACCTGATTAAGATGCTGCCCAGTTGCTCCTCTGTATAACTACTTTTTTTTTTCTCTTCACAACTAACAAGGAGTCCATGGGAAGATAGACATTTTGGGACCATGCAGATACCCTGTGCCTCACTGAAATCCCCCCTTCAGTTTGGCATTCACTGATGAGCCCAGCCTGATGGGCTTTGCCGTGATGGTCACAGACTGCTGACTTTCCAACGTTAGTGTTCTCTTCATGGTTAAAAGTCAGACCCCAGCATTCTGAGTGAGACCCCTCCTTTCTTTTCACTTATTTATCTTATTGACATGGACTCATGGATTGCAGTTTTTTAAAGGTTTGTATTTTATTACTGTATTTAATTATTTTGGTGCTCAAATTGTCTCAGAGTTGGCCTTTGGGAACCCTTGTAAGCTGACTATTCTATCCTTGTGACAAGCCTCCACTATTTTTTCAAGCTGTCTGTTACACTTACTTTCTGATATAACAGAGTATTCTGTGTTTATCTCAAACCTGCTCCACCAATCCCTGGAATTAGCCATTTCTCTGCAAAGCTCTGGTTCCTTTTTATGGGCAATGCCATTAGAAACCAAGATCTGGGCACTGAATGTGCTGTTGCTATTGGGATGTCTGCTGTTCATTCCATTCAGTGGACAAAGGTGGAAATATGTGTATATATTCACAAAGTACATATTACACAGGCATATATATGCATACTGTAGAAATGATAAGTTCATATCAGTACCTCTGATTCCAACCAATTTATACAGAATTTTTCCTTGTCCTCTCCGATCCAGATTTATATGTCTCCTTTGCCATGTAAGAGCCCTGGTTCCTAACAGCATCAACACATGTATTAATATTTGCTCAACCTTATAATACAACTAAAAGAGCTTCGGAATTGTTCCACTCAGAATTGTTTATTGTTTAGTAAACAAAGAGTTCAAGATATATTTGCAGTTCTTCCTCCCCTACATCCACCCCAATACTTTTCCTATCCCCAAACTGAGGGAATGTAGTCAAGTGTAGTAAGTCCTTCTATGATATCATCAGTGGGCTCTTGGGAAGTACAATTTAACGGAAATAATGTATAAAGCCAGTTTTACTACAGGGTAATTGATGTAAAGAGGAATTAAGTTTCTATGGCATACTCGTCACAAAAACATCACTAAACTTCCAAGTAAAGACCTAATATTAAACACTTGAAATACACGTGAACTGTATATACATTTAAGAAAGATTAGTAAGAACAAGTAAGGTAATTATTTACCCAGATTTTGTTGAATCAGTGAACAACAGTGGTCATAGTGATGGTGGGTTAAATCAACAAATAAATGTTTACAAAGGGAAAATCGTCTGGAGCATCTCCTCCCACCGCGTAGTTCAAAAACAATCACAAATATGGTGGGCTCTTGAGTACATTGATACTGCATTGTTTATTGTCATGCATTTGTATGCTTATTTTCTACTTTATGAATTTTTATTTGGCCATCATTTATATTCATTTATTCATTCATTTTCCGACCCACTTATTCCAGTTCAGGCTCTCTCATGACCAGAATCTATTCTGGCAGCTCCGGGTGCCAGGCGGAACCAGCCCTGGATTGGATGCCATTCCAGCGCTGGGCACACTCAGGCATACCCACTCTCAGACTGGAACTGTGTAGACACACCATTAACCCAATGTGCACAGCTTAAGGCTGTGGGAGAAACCCTACAGACATGGGGAAGAATGTGCAAACTCCACATAGACATTGGGCCCAGCCAATAATTGATTTCCCCCCCTCATCAGTGTTATAATGAAATGACATTGAATGAAATGATGTTATTAGAAGACCTGCTGTGTTGTATTCATAGGCTATTTATCAAACTTAAAACTGTACAAATGTGTTCAAAGAAGCACCCCCCTCAATCTCTTCCACCTCATTTCCACCATCTCTCATAGATTATCAGCCTGATTGTCTTTGGGAATATCTTTCCTTGTTTCTTTTTGTAAAAATAATCAGATTCACATGTATTTTCTTTTCCTTTTTTCCTTGTATACAGGGTAGCATAGTTACACACTATGTATATATATACACACACACACACACACACACACACTGTTCTTTGGCGTCTTGCACTTTCACTTAGCAGTATCTCTGGAAATTACTCCATAATCAGAGATCTTCCTTATTGCTTTTTATAGCTGCACTGTGTGTATGCACCATGGTTCATTCAACCAATTCTTATGCTTGGACATTTAGGTAGTTTCCAGTATTTTGCAGTTATAGATAACACTGCAGTGAATACCCTCATGCATATACTTTTATCTTCCAGATAAGTACCTACAAGCGGACTGCTAGGTTGAAGGGTATGATAGTGATTTAAACTTTTCTTTTAAACCATATTTAAGTGGGCACAAAAGTGAAATGGTTCAAATAAAATAAATAAATAAATAGTACTAGCAACAACAGACATGACAAAAATCAAAGTCAAATGAGTGAAGTTTGAGCAAAACGAGGCTAAATGATTCCACAGTCCCTTTAAACTCCAAAATGGAGACATGGTTGGTGTGGGGAAGTGGCTCATAGTATAACAACTGGGGTTCAGAGGGAGCCCCCCGGAATCCCCATCATCAGAGCCTGAGTCCCAGCCTCAGTGATCATCAGAGCCCACTGAGCTTCCTTCCCTGGTGGCCACAGCATGGTACATGTACCCTGGTAGGGAAGGCAGGTCACGCTGAAGATGCACAGTGTCAGCAGGGACAAATGGGAGCCGGGGCCCAGAAGTAGTGCAGAATGCCAGTGTGCTGGTATGGCACAAAAGAGGGGCTCACTGTGACTCTGAGTCATCAGGAAAGGTCAAATCCTCTTTGGCATGCGCTTTTACAGATGGCTGTAAAATCCATTTGAGTGCGGTGAGAATCCTTGGAGAACTTTTCCCTAGAAACCTACCCCCCATTACACCCAGGCCCATGGACATGGTAAAATACAGTTCCAGGGAGTTGCCAGACTCTAGGCAAGAAGCAGTACTTTAAAGGACTGTTTGTGTTTTGACATTTGAAGAACTGATCTGTATCCATCTAGAAAATTAAGTGAAATAGCTCATCCCACAATGTGCTAGCTGAATGAGTAAAGTCGGTAAACTTCATTCTGTGTAGGGAGGCCCTTGTGGGCCTGGTCCTACACCAGGACAGGACATAGGGGTGGGGAAGGGGAATAGTGCTGGTTCCGTGCTGCATTTGCAGCTGTATTGAGAGTCCCTATACTTCACGGTTTCTATTTTCTCATACACAGTATCCAGGGGTAGACTAAACCAGTGGCTTTCAGGTAGTTTTGCGTGAAGGCCCAGAACTCCAGAAAGGAGCTCTGTTGAGTAGTCAGAGATGTTTGGTACCCACCGTCCTTTACCTAGAGCAGCTCTGATCTTATCTGTTTACTGTGTAGTGTACCCAAAAAGTTGTCATTCACAATTAATATTCAGGCCCACTGGCTATGGTGGCTAGTGCTTGTAATCTTTGCACTCTGGGAGACCGAGGCAGGGAGATTGCTTGAGGTCAGGACTTCAAGATGAGCCTGAGCAAAAGCAATACCCCATTTCTACAAAAAATGGAAAAATTAGCCAGGTATTAGGAGGCTGAATCAAGAGGACCACTTGAACCCAGAACTTTGAGGTTGCTGTGAGCTATAATGATGCTGCTATTGCCTGGGCAACAGAGCAAGATTGCGGATCCGAAAAGGGGGGGAGAGGAGGAGAGGGGAGGACAGGGAAGGGAAGAGAAGAGAAGAAAGGGAAGGAAGAAAGAAAATCAGTTTCTTCAGTTGCTTAAAACATTAGATGAGCACTTGAATGGATTATCTGTAACTCCTCTGCTTCAGAATTCTGATAGTGTCCAGGGATATTAAAAAGCCAGAAAAGAGACAACCTTGTCTCCATAGACTTGGCCTGCAGGCTGAGGCGCTAGGGCTTGGCCCTGTAACTTTAGGGAGTCTCAGAGATGAGTTCCTTCTCAGCCAGGGAGGGACATGGCTGTGCTTGGAAAGGGGAACTAGCAGCCGCAGGGGAGGTGGACCTGTGATCACAGGGCAGAGGCCCGAGACCAGGAGACAAGGGGGAGACTGGCTTCATAGTCTTGATCAGAGGTCTTCAGGTGTCTTTGATGGTACAAATAAGCAAATACATGCAAATTTTAAGCATGCATCTCCCAAATACATACACATTTATTTATTATAAATTATACATATTTGGGTTGTGCTAGTGTTACAGACAGTATAAAACAAAATAGATTTTTAAAAGATGAGAGGAGTTAGAAGTAAAAGTCCTACTACATCTTGCATACCCAGTGAGGTGTCTGTATCCACCTTGGGGAAGACTAGGGAAGCTGGAAGGGCAAATGGGCACCTGGAAGAGGTTGAAGAGAGAAAATGCAACAAAAGAATGATGGTTCCTAACAGCTGTCCACACTGTCTTCCTGCTCTGCTGTAACAGAGTACTGCTTAAACTGCCATTTACTCTGCAGGTTTCTTTGAGTTGACTCACTTGTTTTTTTTTTCCTGAAATTAAACCTCATTTTATGTAGTGATAGCATAAAAGGTATTCTGTGCAGCTATAATTTTCCTCCTAAAGCACAGTGAAATGAATACACAACTATGCAAACAAAACATTTGTCTGTGTGCCATATAGCGTCTGCTGGCTCCCACCTTGTGACAGGATCCTACCCTGTGGGAGACTCCCATCTGTAGGGTCTGACTTCAGATCAGATTGGGAGGGAAGGGAGCCAGTGAGAGTGAGCCTTACAGAGGGCCAGGGCCATGTGGACGTGCAGAGTGCATTCCTCTATGCCAGGGGGCGGCTGTAAGAGAACTCATGCCTAATAGTCTGGGAAGAGTAGGGGAGATGAGACATCTCCACTTAATAACACTTTCTACACAAGTCAGTCACAGATGCTATTGGGCTGTGGCCCACTGTTGCCTCACATCACAACCACCATAAATCCATTAATTCCTCTCATCTTTTAAAAATCTATTTTGTTTTATACTGTCCATAACACCAGCACAAGACTGTGTACTGCCAAGACTTCCCTCATTGGGCTAGACCAATGAGTCATTCATTCATCCGTTAAAATGTTATCTGTTACACACCTTCTCTGTACCAGAACCTGGATTAGCCAGTGGAGAACAAGACAGGTAAGGCAGCTACTCTTACAAAGCCCCTGTTGTAGTGGAGGAAGGCAGACAGTAAATAAGCAGCACAACAGAGAATTTATTTATCTATTTATTTTATTTTATTTTATTTTATTTTATTTTATTTGACACAGAGTCTTACTATGTTGCCCTCAGTAGAGTGCTGTGGCATTACAGCTCACTTCTCTTGCCTCAGCCTCCCAAGTAGCTGGGACTACAGGCGCCCACTACAACGCCCAGCTATTTTTTTGTTGTTGCAGTTGTCATTGTTGTTTAGCAGGCCTAGGCCGGGTTCGAACCCGCCAGCCTCGGTGTATGCGGCCAGCACCCTAACTACTGAGCTACGGGCACCAAGCCCACAATAGAAAATTTAAAATCCAAGTAGTTGTAAATGCTATGAAGTAAAATCACGGTAAAGGGGGAAGGAGGAGAAATCTTCATTCCAAATAATTTGTGTAGGTAATTGAGGTAGAACTCTTCATTCTTTAATGTGACCTGTGCTAACTGATGTTCTTCCAGAGTTTGGTGTGGAAGGAAGAGAAAAAGTAACTTTTCAGTGGAGACAGCTGATTAGCATTAGCTTGGTGAAATACTACAGATTAACATCAGCAATCTTAAGCCATATTGATATGATGTGATGAAAAGAATACTTACTCTCTGTGGCCTTCCCCCAAACCCATAACCCCAGTGCAATTACCAGAAAAACATCAGACAACCCAGATTGAGGACTCTTCAAAATCCCTGACTAGTACTCCTCAAACTGTCCAGGTCATCGAGAAGCAAGGAAAGTCTAAATGTAACAATTGATCTGCACAGAAAAAGGGCATGGGGAAAAATTAATGAAATATGAGTAAGTGTGGAGCTTTAACTAGAATAATTTAAAAAGAGATAGAGAAAAAAACAGGTGGAGAGGGTATCCAAGATGTCTCCAAAGAGGAGACATTTGAGCTGAGCCTTGAATGGGACATCTCCACATGGGTAGGAAGGACCTGGGTGGGGGCCTTCAAGGCAGAGGCAAATGCTGTGTAAAGGTCCTGGGGTAGAAACTGTCTTGGGTTGTTGAAGAGCTAGTGAGAAGCCCAGCCAGGCAGAGAGAACCAGGAGGTGAAGTCAGAGGTGGATGGGGGCCAGGGTCATGGCCAGGTGGAAAGGCATCTGGATTCCATTCTGGGCGTGATGGGAAGGCACTGGGAGTTTTGAACAGAAGTGTGACATGAGCTAATTTCTTCCAAATCATTTTGGGATTGTATGGAGAACAAATGAGGGCTGCAAGATAGTAAGCAAAGGCCAGTTAGGAGGCCTTGGCATGAGTCCAGGGGTAAGACCTGGTAGAGGCCATGTCTGAGTCCAAGTTACACGTTCTCATTTTTCCAGAAACAGAAATGTAGGTTTGCATTTCATCACCTTTTTCTTTTTTCCCATTATGCCCCCCCCAAAGATGGGGGAAATGACCTAAATAATGACCTGCTCTGAGTTCCAAGGACTGACTGACTGACAGTCCACCCTCACATGGCAGAGACCTCTGTGATGGAGACATCGTGAAACCCAACTACCATCCATCTTTAATTCAAGATGTTTTTCTTTGGTGGCTCATAACTTTTTCTGAAAATTAAAAATGTTAAATTAAAAATTAAAGCATGTATGCCATGCTTAAGTTGTTTGGCACAAGTTGCCCTTGTTTAATTAGCAAAAAAGTAAAACGAGGTTTCTAACCTCTCACTGCCTTGCAGAAGTTGTACATGGAAAAGGAGGCTTCGGTCACATCAGAGCCTTTCCTGAAGTGTAAGCACTTTAGAGCATATCATCAGTGAGTTTGGTTGTGTTTACTAACCATGTATCTTCTCGGCTGACTCAATCCCTTGGGAAGGAGATATGGTATCAGTATAGTAAAATACATATCTCTTTAAAATCTTGAAATAGGATAAATGATTGCAACATGTGTTTTGTTATCAAAATCAGGGACGGGTTTCTTGGTATTGCTGAGATGAACGGAAAGAGAGGTTCTGGCCTCTGTCTTACTGCACCTCCAGTGTGTTGCTGGTGTTCAGATCATCACTCTTGGACATTTGTGTGACATGTTAGGAGTGATTTATGCATATTTATTCTTGAATATGAGCATGTGTATAAATCTAGGTCTGTAAAGCTCTCTGGGCTCATCTCAGTCTCCTTGTTGGCTTCCAGAGATTGAGATGGTGATCATGGAACGCAGCAAGCTCTCGGAGCTGGCCGCCAGCACCTCTGTGCAGGAACAGAACACCACTGATGAGGAGAAGAGTGCTGCAGCCACCAGCTATGAGAGTGCGCAGTGGAGCAGGTAGCTGCCGCCCTGCCCGGTCTCCCAGCCAGATTGTGCTGCCTTCTTTCCTTTCCCTGCGTCTTCAATCTCTGGCCACTCAGAGATATGGCTCCTCTCAAGAGGCACATGGACAGAGCTGTTTCTCCACACTGTAGTGCTTGCCCCTTGGAAAGAGATTGCCAAGACAAGGCAGTGCCACCCCCAAGCACTCTAGTTGTGCTGAATCTTAAGGATGTGGCCCTATTTCCCACTGGCTGCTGCTGAAAATGCTGTGCTGCTCCCAGGAAGGGTCCTCTCAGGACCCAGGCTTGGATCACCCTCCCTGGTTCATTCACTGCCACGTATTCTCCCATCGATAGGCCCTGCCCTTATGAGTCAGCTAGCGCCATTTAATGCTGCTGTCCACTGTCACCTTTGTGCCTAGTTGTTCATTTTTGTGACAGCCTGCTATAGCTACCTCCTCTTAAACCTTGGCAACTCTACATTTCCTGGAACTTTGCCATAGCACCAACCTCTCCACAATAGGAGTGAGCGGAAGGCCACTTCCAAAGTATGCCTGGATCTGTGAGGAGGGCTTCCTCATCCCAGAGCTACTTCCTTTCAAGTGGCCCCAGTGCACAGACTCCTACAGCAGCTTCCTTATTAGCACTGCCTCGGTGTTAGTTAACAAATGCATGACAGGGTTTCTCTGTCAGCCTACGAGGCATTCACTTCCTGAACCCTTCGGGTGGTGTGGTGGAAATATACACACAGCCCATCCTATTGATTAATCCACCTCGAAGTGAAGAGTTGAAGCCCACTGATTTTCCTCCTGCATCCTGTTTGTCCCTTTGCTTGGGACATCTAAAAGAATTAATTTTTATCAGATGTCCAAGGGGCCATTTTTAGTTTTTGTTAAGTAAAATATCCTTTGGAGTATGATGTGAGCTATCAGTTGTTATAACTTATAAAGCCTTTTTGATTTTACTTGGCAACAAAAAATGTAATTACTTCTGAAGCTCTGAAAATTAAGAAGTCATTCTAAACACAAATCTGTGGCAAACCTTGGCACAGCCTTAGTTACAATATGAATAATTGGAAAAGCCACAGGTGACTAGCAGTGGCGGGTGCTTAAGCAACCACAGGTGTATCTGCTTTATAGAACATTGGGTATTGCTTTTAGGTGAATACTGTCATGATGTGTTCAGTTTCTTAGATCTAATACATGGAAGCAGAGAGCATATTTCACATAGTATGGTAATACTGTAACTTTGCTAAAGGAAGAAAAACACCCATGTATTTCTGCACCCTCCCAAAACAGGAAAAAAAAAATAGACCAATATGTTGTGTTTGAAGATTGGGGTTAATGACTTCTTTTTTCCTGAATTTTAGGAAAGAAAAGGGTTCTCTTAGAGTTGATTGGGATGGTTTCTTAACTTTGTACATCTTCAACCACATGGCTAATAATAGAAGCTTATTCAGGTGCCTTGAATTAGGCCACCTGTAGGCCAGGAACCTCTGGACCAGATCTCTGCTCTTTTCTGAGGCTGAACGCCAGGGAAAAGACCTTGATGGAGAGTTGCTGGTTTTGAGAAACTGCTACACCTTCTGTCCTCTGATTTCCTGGCAGGAGGGTGCTGAGGATGAGGGAAGGTGACCATTTGTTCTCTAGGATGTGGATTGGATTATGACATTGGTCTGTTACCCGAAAAGAAACAGCTTAGGAAAAAGCAGACTCTTCTTCTATTCCCCATATATATATTATGGCCAGCATCCGCCTTCAGGGTTAAATGAAACCTAGGGAATGAGAAACATTCAAAATAGTGGTTTTTAAAATAACTACTCTTAAAAACACTTTTAAATATTATGAAAATACCCATTTAGAAAATGAAAACTCTTGAAAAATATGAAGTTACTTCCATTTTAGTTATTTTTTACCAGTTTTTTTTTTTCTTCTGTGTCCACTTTCTGGAAATTCTGCCCTTCTTTCCCCTAGTAGCTTGGATCATTCCACATCTATCTTTTCTTATTCTTTATTTTTTCAATCTAATATCAAACCCCTAGCATCTTTTTCACTGTTATATTCTTAGTAAAGAGAATGCTTAATAGCCGTATAACACTTCATCTTATAAAGATGATACGTTCACTCAACCCTCCCGCTGCTTTTGGCACTTGGTTATTAACATTATTCTCAAAGGAAACTATAACCCACATCTCAAGCAGCTGGTTTACAATAAAATGTTTTATACTTTATCTTGCTGTTAAGTTTGAAAGCATTATTGCTGAAGGCTTTCAGAAAACTAGACCTACACGTGGCAAAACTTTTAACACATTTGATCAAACATAAATGTCCCTTTTAAGGTTTTGGTTTCTTTTTTTTTTAATTTTGTGTATCACATGTTTATTTGAAACATAAGATAAGTACCTTTTTTACTGCTTTTGCATCTTTCAATTTAATGTTTAACATCCATGATACTTAGAGTTAAAAATTCAAAAAAAGTTTCTATTCAGAGCTTCTATAGTGAAGAGTCTCCCTTTTACTCCACCCTGCCCAGTTTCACTCCCCATAGGCAACTGATGTTGATAGTAGCTTGTGTGTCCTTCCAGGGACTAAATGCACCCTTGGTCATCCATTGACATACTCTGCTCTCTTGGCCTCAACCTGGATCCAGAGGGGCAGCTGCAGATGGTCATAGGACCAGAGCCTCCTGCTTATGGGCCAGATCTGTACATATTCTACTATATTTGTGTTGAGGAGCCCTTGCTGACCAGGCTTTTCACTTGGAAGGGCGGCATTTGGGATGTGCAGTTTCCAATAGCACACCACTCTATAGGTTTTGTCAACAAAATGTCAGGGGTGAGAGACCTTGCTATCAATTCTTACCAGTCAGGGTAAGCCAATCCAAAAAATTACTGGGGCAGGACCCTGCCAACATGAAATCATGGAGAAGTGCCCTTGGAATATTAAACATAGAAATCAAATAACAGCTTCCAAGTACTGGCACCTTCACAGTATCTGGGCCTGTGCTAAATGCTTCTCAAATATCCTTGCCCTTGAATCCTCAAATTAACCCCACAAGGTTCTAATTCTGGTCCTAGAGGTAGGGAAATGGAGAGGTTTTGAGTAACTTGCCTGAAGGTTTGCAGCTAAGAAGAGGCAAAATCAGAATTTGAACCTAGACACTCTGGCCCCATGGCCCATGCTCTTGAACTTGTTCATATTGTTGTTCAGTCCTTGTCTGGTGTTGCCAGTCTATCACATTGTTCATTTTCTTCATTCTCTTGTGACACACATCACTTTGAATTGCTGTCTGTCTGTTCTCTGTTTCTGCCAACTGGCATGGCAGTGCCAAAGAGCAGGGACTTTGTATCAATTATTCCCAGTGTCTGAGACACCTGGTGGATGATTGTTAAGTGACTAAATGATCTGCTCCTTGGTCATTTTCCCCTATAACTAGCAGCTTTGTGTAGGAGGAGCTTCTCTCTCATTTGTCTTTGCAGCCGTGGTGCCTAATCTGGGCACACAGTAGACTCTCTATACGTATGTGGCCTGAATGAGTGCAGTGATGTGAGAGGCAAGAGCAGATGGTGCCCCATGTGCAGGTGGGAGAGGGGAGGTGTTCACCTATGTGTGTCTCAGGGTTCACATATGCCCCTCCTCTTTTGCAGACCCTTCCTGGATATGGTGTACCATGCCCTGGACAGCCCAGATGATGATTACCATGCCCTCTTTGTCCTCTGCCTCCTCTACGCCATGTCTCATAATAAAGGTAAGCACGTGCACCTTGCCTACCTCCCTGACCCTGACTTGAATATTCAGGAAAAGAAAGGCACCTTCCCTGCAGGATTTCCTTTCTCTTTTCAGTGGACTCTCAGAAAACTCCTCCTCAGCCTTGTTAGAATTTCTCAGGTATTGGGTGGCACCTGTAGCTCAAGTGGCTAAGGCACTTAGCTACATACACCAGAGCTGGTGGGTTCGAATCTGACACGGGCCTGCCAAACAATGACGACTACAATCAAAAAACAGCTGGGTGTTGTGGCGGGCACCTGTATAGTCCCAGCTACTTGGGAGGCTGAGGCAAGAGAATCGCTTAAGCCCAAGCGTCTGAGGTTACTGTGAGCTGTGACGCCACATCACTCAACCCAGGGCGATAGCTTGAGTCTCTGTCTCAAAAATAATAATAATAATTTCTCAGGTGTTTTTCTACTAATTGAAGCCACAGGGATTGGTTACTCAGGCAATGTGGAGGAAGGTGGGGAGGTGAAAGTTTTGACTATCTAACCTTGTATGACTGTGTTCACACCGTGGTTTTCATTTGACCCCTTGATTTACAACTGACTTAGCATCTGACCTCTTTCCTAACATCAGAACTGAAATCAGTCAAACTGTAATCTTGGTTTTGCTATTTATAATACTTGACGTTCTTGCTCTGGGTTCAGAGCTAAAATAGACCCTGGGTGGATTTTGTGGAAGTGTAGGTTTCCTTTCTGAAGAAAGGTGTGGTTCTCTGACTTCCCCTGTTGAGTCTGTGTGGCCAGGATCCAGCTCCTGTGGAGGTATCAGGTTGCATTAGGATTCATTCCCTCACTCTCTCACTGCCAAGTCCTGGGAATAATCACCGATGTTTACCTCCCACCCCCTGTCTTGATGCAGGCATGTTCTGAGACCTCATCAGAATCTCTGCAAAGAAGAATGTAGGAATATTCCTTCTAGCCTCTGCCAAGAACAGCACATCCAGGGATGTTTCATCAGGTTTTTCATAAGCTTGTTGGGGAATGGGCAGACTTGCTTCTGCTAAGACTGCCTATGACTAGAGATATTAAAGTGTACTCAACAAACTACAGTAGAACCTCCTTAGTTGACCACCTCCTTAATTTGACCTAATTTTCATAGACTGGACATGCACCACATGTGCATATCAGTACAGTAGGCCAAGTTCCTTATGTTGACCACCTCTGTATGTTGAACAGTTTGTTACAGTTCTTTGGGTGGTCAACTTAAAAAGGTTCTACTGTAGTTATTTATTCTAAAATCATTAATCATACAAATAGGTCAATTGGTGACAGAGAATATATAGTAAAAAGAGTATCCCTTCCTACCGTTGGTCCCAGCTCTTCTCTTCAAAGGCAGTTCACGCAGCCAGATTCTTGTGTCTTTTTACGGACAGCTGAGCAAACCCAAGTGGGAGTATCTATGCTTTTATTTCTGTGACTGCTGGCCTGACTGTAATGGAGGTCTCCACATTGTCTGTCTTTTACCTTACTCTCCTCACATCATCATGTGTCAGCCCGTGGGTTCATGTCCACACAGAACTGCCTTATTCTTTTTGATCGTGTATATCTGTGCCATCATCTATTTTGTCGTCCCTTACTGAATGGCACTGAGACTGTCTCCAGGCTTTTCCTGTTGTAGATAAGCCTAACCACGCTGACTCCACTCAGGTGCAAGTCTGTAGATCCAACCTAAGACTTTAAAACGAAGAGTGGTAGGTTCAAAATCCTGCTGACATTTTTCCCCCCACTGTCTTGTCCCTTCCAGACTCTGGCTTGGTGCCTGGTACATAGGGGCCCTTTGTTACTAAGGTAAACCAAACTCCATGAGGCCCACCTCTCCCCTGGCCTCCATGCTCGATGCCCTCTTCCTTTTAGCGCTGCAATTATAGCTCCTGCTGATTACGTGCTGGAGACTCCTATCCAGGTGTTTCAGCAATATGTTGAAACAGTCTGTCTACTATTACACTCATATCCCATAAATAGACCCCAACCTGGTCATACTTCCTACCATTTCTGTTTCACTTGAGTTGCCAGCCAAGGTTGAAACTGCTATAACATTTAGCTCTTTCCCTCTTTTGATCCCAGTATTTAGCCATCAAGTTTGTCATTTTTTCCTTTTTAGCCTATGAGATCAGCAGACTTCAACGGAGTGCCTACTCAGTGCCTGGCTCCAAGCTACATACTGGAGGTGATAGCCAAAGGCATGGGAGCAAGAGAAGTCTGGGCATGTCACTCCAGTAGCCAGTATCTCATGTCTGGACTAATTAATGGCCTCCCTGAGGGGTCAGACACGTTACTATAATCTTTCCTCTATAGCACACTGCCAGAAAATCTTCTAAGACCACCATATCCTTTCCCCATTAGAAATCTGTAGCACCTGTCTTGCTCCCTTAAATTCCACCCTCCTATACCTCTTATTTAGGTATCCAAATTGCATCTACCTGTCAGGTGGGCTTGATCTGATTCCTAGATTTCCCTTTACAGACTCCTGGCTCTGGCCCAGTAGTATTCAAATTTTTATGTAGTCACAGAAGTTTTCCTTTTGTTGTTTGTTTGTTTGCTTGTTTGTTTGTTTGAGATAGTCTTGCTCTGTCTCGCCCTGCATAGAGTTTCATGGCAACATAGCTCACAGCAACCTCAAACTCTTGGGCTCAAGTGATCTCTTGCTTCAGCTTCCCAAGTAGCTTGGACTGCAGGCACATGCCACGATGCCCAGGTAGTTTCTCTGTTTTCATTAGAGATGGGGTCTTGCTATTGCTCAGGCTGGTCTTGAACTTCAGTCAGTCCACCCACCTTGGTCTCCCAGAGTGCTAGAATTACAGGTGTGAGCCACTGTGGTAGAGAGAAGCTGCTGTCATGGTACTCACTGAACTCTTTAATGTTCTCTCAGTTGTAAGCAACAGACCCTGCCTCTTATTAACTTAAGCTAAGTTAAATAAGTTAAATGGCAAGTCTGTAGTAAGGCCGCTGGGGCAGCTCACAGGACCCAAGAGGTTGCTGCAAATCTTAGGAAAGGACAGGAACCAACCAGCTATGGGGACTTCACCAGCAAAAAGACTCTGAGTTGGTCCCAGCAATTCCCAGGCTGGGAGTCTGGCTTAACTCAAGTTTCAAATCCCTGGGCAAGAAATATGATTTAGCTTGGTGGTGTGTCTAGTTCTGGAATAGTCAGCTGTGGTGGGGGCAGGATGACACAGCACAAACTGGGTCTCAGGAAGCTCAGCCCTGGATCTGGGACTGTTTTTAGGAAAAGGAGCACCTTTGGAAGCCTGGCTGCCAGCCCAGTCAGTGCCAGCACTCCTGTCTGCTCCTGAATATTCTGCCACCTTTGTATTTGTGTTTTTTCTCTTCTATTTTTTTCTTTCCCAACATCACCACCTGTTGAAATTCTGCTTGTCTGTCAAGGTTCTGCCCAGAAGTCACGGCTCCGGGAGGTTCTCTTTGATCCTTTCAGGTGATGTTCACTGGGGCTAGCACCACCTAGTGTGGCCATTTATGTGTGTAGCTTCATTTGATCTGCTAAAATTTTGTTAAGGAATTTGACGTCTATATTCATGAGTAATACTGTTCTGTAGCTTGTAATTTTCTTGTCTATATTTGCTACCAGGGTTATGCTTACCTTATGGGATGAATTAGGTAATATTCCCTCCTCCTCAATTTTCTGGAGGAGTTTTTGTGGAACTGAAGTTGTTTTTTTCCTTAAATGTTCCTTAAACCAGTGAAGACATCTGGGCCTGGAGTTTTCTTTTAAGGGAAGGTTTTTAACCACTCATTTTCTTTGGTAGGTACAGAGCTTTTCAAGGTTACCTGTTTCTCCTTTAGTGAGTTTTGGTATTTTGTGTCTTTCAGGAATGTGTCATTTCATCTCAAGTATCAAATTTGTTGGCATAAATTTGTTCATAATATTCTTTTGTTATCATTTTAATGAATGACTATAAAATCTGTAGTGATATTCTCTCTCTAATTCATGAGCTCAATAATTTTGGTCTTAATTTTTTTTTTTCCTGATCAATTTGACTCAAGGATTATGTCAACTTTATTGCCACTCTCTATTGTTTTTTTGGTTTTTTATTTCATTCACTTCTGTTCTTATGTTTATTTCTTACCTTCTGCTGTTTACTTCTAATTTAATTTATTCTTTTTTATAGTTTCTTATGATGGAAGCGTAAATCATTGATTTTTTTAAAGCTAGTTAATATACATTTTTAATTAACATAGAGTAAAATTCACTCTTCTTCATATTTAGTTTGGTAAATTTTGGCACACATATGGCTATATTACAGTTTCAATATTTTAAAAAACTTCCTCATACCTTCTCTACACCAGTCTTTGATTTTTAAATCTTGTTTTTTTAATTTTGAGTCTAATATTATAAATTTCCCTCTAAGTGCTGCTTTGGATGTGTCCAATAAATTTTGATATATACCGTTTGTTTTTATTCAGTTTAAAATATTTTATACTTTCCCTTCTAATTTCCTCTGTTCTGTCATTTGTGTAATTTCTAGCTTTTTGTCTCTCATGGATTTCTCTCCTGCTTTTGTATATCACTTTTTATTTTTGTATGACTGATAATTTTTGATTGTTTGACAGTTACCCTAAATTTTATATTGTCGAGTGATGGATTCTTTTAAAAAATATTCTGGGGCTTATGGTTATCTTAGTTGGAATTGGTTTGATACTTTTTTGAGGCTTGCTTTTAAGCTTTGTTAGAGCTAGTTCAGACAGCCTTTAGTCCACAGAGGTGATGCCCTTCAGAGACTCTGTATGATGTCTCATGGTCCACACTGGCCAGCCGTGTGTGAGCTCCAGGGCAGCAGGTCTTTCCCTTCCCTCACTCGCGTGCACAGATTAGAACGTAGCAGAAGCCTCAGAAGGAACGCTCTGATGTCTCTAGAGCTCTCTTTAGCTCCCTCCTCTTCAGTACTCTCTCCCACAGATTTTAGCCACTTGACTTCCTCAGACTCCAGACTCTTTCTTCTCATCTCAGAGAGACTATAGGCTTTGTTTGGGTTTCCTCTCCCTGGGCTGAGATCTGCGTACTCTCCCCAGTGAGCTGGAGCAGTCCCTGGGCCACCTGCTTTGCTCCTTCTTTGTCTCTCCTGGGAACTGCAGGGGGCACCAGGAGAGCCATAGGGGGTTACTCTCCTATGCTGCCTGGTCTGATAACCCTTGTTTTATATATTTGGTCTAGTTTTCTAAGTTGCTTGTATCAGGAAGGTAAATCATCAAGGTAATCATCTTGGCCAATAGTACATCACCTTTTTTAAAAGAAAGTTTTATTGAGGTATAATTGGTATACAATAACCTGCATGTATTTAAAGTATACAATTTGACGAGCTTTAACACATGTAAACACCTATGAAACCATCACCACAGACAAGACAATGTAGATTTCCACTCCCTCAAAAGTTTTCTCATGCCCCTCTCTCTTCCACGCCCTGCTTCCTAAGCAACACCCATCTGTTTCCTGTCACTGTAGACTAGTTAGCATTTTCTAGAATTTTGTGTAAACAGAATCATGTACTGTGTCCTCTTCTTTCAGTCCACATAATAATTTCAAGATTCATCCATGTTTTTGTATGTATTAGTAGTTCTTTCCTTCTTATTATTAAGAGTATTCCATTGTATGAAGTCCATAATTTGTTTATCCAGTCATCTGTTTATGGACTTTGGGTTGTTTCCAGTTTTTAATCATTGCAAATAAAGCTGCTGTGAGTGTTTGTATACAAGTCTTTCTATGGGCATATTGTTTGTGTACAAGTCTTTGTATGGACATATATTTTCTTTCTTTTTAGTATATACCTAGGAATGGAGTGGCTGAATCATATGCAGTGTATGTTTGCCTTTTTTTTTCTTTTGTATAGAGACAGAGTCTTACTTTATTGCCCTTAGTAGAGTGCCGTGGCGTCACACAGGTCACAGCAACCTCCGGTTCCTGGGCTTAGGCCATTCTCTTGCCTCAGCCTCCCGAGTAGCTGCGACTACAGGCGCCCCCCACAATGCCCGGCTATTTTTTGTTGCAGTTTGGCTGGGGCCAGGTTTGAACCCACCACCCTCGGTATATGGGGCCAGTGCCCTACCCACTGAGCCACAGGCACCGCCCTTTTTTTTCTTTTTTTTTTTTGTAATTAAAGAAACTGACAAACTGTTTTCTAAAGTGCCCATATAATTTAACATCCCAGCATCAATGTATGAAAGTTTCTTCCTGTCCTCAATAGGACTTGGTATGGTCACCTTTTTAGTATTAGCCGTTCTAATAGATATGTAGTAGTATCTTACAGTGATTTTAATTTGCCTTTCCCTAAAGAATAATGATGTTGAACACCTATCATGTACTGATATCTTCTTTGGTAAAAAGTCTTTTCAAATCCTTTGCCCATTTTTATTGGGTTGTCTTTTTTCTTTTCTTTCTTTCTTTCTTTTTTTTTGAGACAGAGTCTCAAGCTATCACCCTGGGTAGAGTGCTACAGTGTCACTGCTCACAGCAACCTCAAACTCTTGTGCTTAAGCAATCCTCTTGCCTCAGCCTCCCAAGTAGCTGGGACTATAGGTCCCCACCACAATGCCCGGCTATTATTGGTTTATAGTTGTCATTGTTTGGCGGGCCTGTGCTGGATTCGAACAGCCAGCCTCGGTGTATGTGGCTGGCGCCTTAGCCGCTTGAACTACAAATGCTGAGCCAAGATTGTCTTTTTTCTTATTGTTGAGTTTCTTATTGTTGAGTTTTGAGAGTTCTTTATATATTCTGGGTATAAGTTCTTCATCAGATGTATTTTGCAAAGATTTCCTCCCAGTCTGTGCAATGTGTTTTCATTTTCATGACAGCATCTTGGAAAGAGTAAACATTTTTAATTTCTGTGAAGTTCTTATGGCACTTTTGTGTGCTGCTTTTTCTCTGCACATTCTCTCCCATCTGGACTGCAAACCTTGGAAGGGAGAAACCATGGCTCTCTTGGTGCCCCCTGCAGTTCCCAGCCTAGCCCCTGGTACTCCATCAGCGCTCAGCCAAAGTTTGCTGATGGGTCACCTCTCCACCATGTGGCAACTCCCCAAGGCTGCTGTCTCCCTGGCATCCTGTGCTCAGGGTCTCAGCAGGGGAGGTGCTGGCTGTGAAGTGGAGATGACAGGCTTCTAGGTACAGTGAGCAAACTCTTTATGTCTTGGGTGACTGGCTTTCTCGATGGTCTTCCTCCCTCGAGCCCTGACTTGTGGGGACAGTGGGAATGTGGTGCTTATCATGTGTGCTGTGGCCTGCCTTCATCCAGTAATGTGGCCCTCTGAACTTCCTGCTTAGCCTGCAGGAATGAGGGTCCACTTCCTGAGGACACCTAACTGTGGGGTCAAGGAACTGGGAAGAAGCAGCCAGAAAGTGGGAAGGGTAACAGGGAGAGGGCAGAGCAAAACGGGACATAGAGCCTGGGACACATCTATAGGATCACTACTTGTGCTTCACGGTGAGCAGCAACGTGTCCCTGGCGCAGGGTGCCCTGAGAGGCGGGCGGGCTGGAGGCAGTTTGCAGGCTTCCGTACAGGCAGTGTCTGGGTCCTGCATTCCTTCCAATGTGTGGGAGCTGCTAGAGGGCAGTGGGTCCAAGAAAGGATCTGATCCACTCTGAACTCCTCCATGGGTTCCTGGTAATTTCAGCTGGAAGATAGGAAGGATGGAGAGATGTGGGCCCTGGCAAGGAGGGGAAACTAACAGACTTTCTTATCATTCAACAAGTGTTTGCTGGACTCTTACAATGGGTAAGGTACTATTGTAGGAACTAGAACAAATCTCATGAGTCTTATTCAAGTGAACAACAAGATAAATTGTGATTGTAACAAACCATAGAAGAAAATGAATAGAGTGGAGTGGTAAGTAATGGGTGGTCATGATGCAGGGGTCAAGAATTTACCAGCCAGGGTGGTCAGAGAAGTCTTCTGTGAGGAAGGAACATCAGAGCTGATGCCTGACTAGGGGGAAGGAGCCAGCTCGGGGAAGATCTGGGGCAAGAATGCTCCAGGCAAAGGTGCACATGCAAAGCCTTGAGGTGGGAACAAACTTATACATCTGAGGTGCAGAAAGCAGCCAAGGTGAGAGTGGCCACGTGGGCAGGGACCAGATGTGAAAAGAGATTTAAATTTTATTCCAGTTGCAGTGGGAAACCCCTACGGGATTTTTAAGTAGGACATCTACTTAAATGTGGTGTGATCAGGTAGAAGTTTTTTGTTGTCGTTGTTGTTTTTGTTTTATTTTATTTATTTATTTTTGAGACAGATTCTCACTATGTTGCCCTGGGTAGAATGCAGTGGTGTTCTAGCTCACAGCAACCTCAAACTCTTGGGCTTAAGCAATTCACTTGCCTCAGCCTCCCAAGTAGCCGGCACTACAGGCGCCTGCCACAGCACCCAGCTATTTTTTTGTTGTAGTTGTCATTGTGGTTTAGCTGACCTGGGCCAGGTTCGAACCCACCAGCCTCGGTGTATGTGGCCGGCACCCTAACCAATGAGCTACAGGCACCAAACCCAGATGGAAATTTTTAAAAGAAACTTCTGGCTACTAGATGGAAAGTGGATTCATAGGGGTGTAGGAATGAGTCTCAGAGGGGAAAGCTGGGAGCCTTGTTAGGAAGCTGCTGCAGTAGTCCCAGCAAAAGATAATGTGGATTGGATTAGGGTGTTGGCTAGAGAAATGGGGGAAACTGGAAGGGTTCATGACAACTTTGGAGCTAAGGCCAGGGCCTGCTGATGAATTGGATGTGGGGAGGTGTGCAGTGACGTGAAAGGGATGCATTAAGGATGGCTCTTGTGATTTGGCCTTATCAACCCTGGGGGGCCATTTACTAAGATGGGGAAACAAGAAGAGGCACGGGGGTGGAGATGGACTTGGGCTAGATTTGAATGGGGGTGGGCACCAAGGGAAGAGTCTGAGTGAGGCCCAAGTTCCTGGCTCCTATCTCTGTGTGACAAATGGTGCCATTTCCAGAACCAGTGAGCATAGGCCGTCACAGAGTGGTTTTGGAGAAGAAACTGGAAAGTTCAAGTTTGGTGCCCTGAGGCCCAGGTGCCTGGGAGAGCTGCCAGCTGGCAAGAGTGCCAGTGGGCCCAGGCTGTGCACTGGTGGGTTTGGGGGGCTGGCTGCTGGCTGGTTTGGATTAGGCAGCAGGAGGTTAGCTTCTTTCATCTTTAGTCTTTCTTTTCCAGATCCTTACACCCAAGCATGCCCCCAAATGAGACAGTTTCTTTCTGATAGATTTTTCCTCATAGACAATTTTAACATAAAAGCAATGTTAATGAAAACCAAATGTGAGCACAGGCCTTCCAGTAAATCATAATAGATGAGATGCTGCACCGAAATGAATAGCCCACAGTGGAAAGGGTTGACCAGTTGGCAGAAGGCGCTTGTTGTGATTCAGTTGGGCCACATAATGAATTCTGGTTCATATCTGTAAAAGAAAATGCAGGCTTTGCTCTTTTGTCAAGTCCAAGGGCAAGCGGAGGTGGGGGATGAGTTTTGCAGCTTTTGTGTTCTTAATGCTTCCCCAATCCACCCACCACCCTCTGCTCCTGCCCCTTCCTTTCATTTTTGTTTACCCCGGAGGAGTCTTAGGCTTTTGTGTTTTGTGTTGTGTTTGTTTCACTAAGAAGTAACTAGATGAGAGATATGGGAACGTTTGAAAGGTAATATAGGATAAGGGGGGTCATTGGTCATGCAGAGAACTGGCAAAATATCATTTTGGATCTTGACTGACTCATAATCAGAACTGGAAATACATTGGAAATTAACCCAACATCTGGTTAGCTTTTGAAATAGCTGGTGTATAGTTCTCCAAAGCTGGCAACACTTGATATGACTTGCCAAAGAGACCTTGCATGGTCAAAAGAAATGTTAAAAGTTTGAACATTATTTACCTGGTATTCTCATGGTCTCTGTGTCCAGGCTTGTCTGTCTGAGTTGATTCAAGGCAGCTTTGGTCTGGATCTTTTCCACTCCTGCCCTGAATGGGGGCCACCACTTACGGGGAAAGAATCCAGAAATCACAACTGAGTGGGAAGCTTACATTGCAGAGCCGCACCCTTCCCTTCTGGTTTGGATTCTTTGAATGAGTTAGTTGAGAGCTCCACCCCTCAGCTCTGTAGAGAAGGGGACACCCTTTCTGACTCCCATTTGGGCAAGCAGACTTTGGCCCCCAAGGCAGGTCTGAGGGAGAGGGCAAGGAACACTACTTGGTCTGTGGGAACTCAGTGATCTAGTATTCCTGGGGGAAGCACATCCAGGGTTTCTTTGGAATTTGTCTGTCACTAGGTACTTAATGGTTGAAGCAAATAAGATAATATATTATGTACAGTGTTTATTTCAATCAGAGGGAAATGAGTAGCAAAGAAAAGCTATTCAGTTTGCTGCAAAACCTGCGTTTCTGTGACTAAAATCTGTAGCGTGTGTGTGTGTCCTTGCACACGTGCTATCTTACCTTTCATATATATGTCCTTGCTAATTCTGTGATGTTGACCTTATTCATTCAGAATTGTCAGCCATCATTTTGCTTCAAGAAGGTGGTTGAAGCCCAAATCAAATGCTCTTCTACAAATTAAATGCCTTCCTAAGAATAATGATGATATAATGCTTGTTACAGAAAACAAAAATGAGAATACGATTTTTCTCACTTGCCTATGGTTTTACCACCTCACAGGAACCATTTGCTTCTTTCTTTCTAGTCTCTTTTGTGCATGGGGTGATAGTTGAGCTGTTCTGCTTAGTTGTCATGTTGTAGCTTCCAATTTATGGATGTTTCCCTTAATTTTGAGATATGTCTTATCTCTCTTTTTTGTAGTGGGTTAAATTTGATCAAAATTAATTAACTACTTAAAACTTAATTTGATTCAGCAAGCATTTGTGGACTGTTGTCTTTGTGCCAAGAACACTGGAGCTAGAGGAATATTGGGAGCCTTCGAATTGCTGCACAGGCCTTGAAAACTGATGGTCAGTGTGGATTGATTCAGAGTGACAGAGGCGGGAAGAGACTGGGGAGAGGAGATAAAGCACATGGCCCAGAGGCAGATAAGGAGATGGTCAAAGGTTTTTTTTTTTTTTTGATACAGTTTTGCCATAAGTTATGTGGAATCTCCTCTGCTCTCTGTCTTCCATGGTTGGTGAAATTCACCTCACGCAGAATATATTGCAGTACTAGGCCTATTGGGGGAAGGGCCAGAGCATGGAAACCACCCCAGAGTCAACCATAGCACAACCAGGTCACACCCCCACCACTAAATGCCTCTCATGGTCCCTCCAATGCATCACCCACCAGGGGTCCTGGTACTGAGCTTTGCCTATCCCTCCCAACCCTCCAGCTCACGGTCCACCTAGCTCTGCTCTACTACCTATAGTCCCCCCCTTGGCTTTGCAAGTCCTGGCACTCTCTGTCCAGCTTTAGGCAAACTCCTAATTCATCCTCAGAACCCAGCAGCTCTCACCTGACAGGGCCCCCCAACAGCTCAGCATGCCTTCTTTGGGCCTTCTGTAACATGAATTCCCATCTGTGCATAATGGCAGGACCTAGCAGTCATTGACCTGTGACGGTGTTCTTCTCCTCATTCAATCATGACAACAATCCTGTTGTGGATCATTACTATAATTATTCCCATTTCCCAGGTGAGGACTGAGTCTGAAATAGGTCAAGTCTGAAAACAAAATTCCTCCCACACTGACTCTTCCCCTGGGAGAGAGTAAGCCTACCTCAGAAGTGGTAGCTGGTCAGCATGCAAGGCCATGGGGCTCTCTATGTGGGTGGTGCCACCCCTTCCTACCTGCACCTTCCTTTGGAATCTTCTGAAGGTGGTTCACACTATGCTTGGGGAAGCAGATTAATGTCTCTGGGCCTCAATTTCATTACCAAAGGAAGAGGTTGAACTTGGCATCTGGTGCAGATAGAAGCTCTGCATTCTCTTTGGGGCCCTCCCCATGGAGAGTGGATCTGCCAGTGGGGAACGGTCAGGAGAACCTTGGAACATTTTTCTTCCTGTCAGCAAAAGATTTTGCCATACATTTCCTCATTTTCCAGAAATTCTACATGGGGGTAGGGAAGAGGGCAATAATTGGAAAAAAAGCAAAATGGACCTCTCCATGGAAATTCAACACCAGTTTCCTCTTTCTGTGATTCTCTGGCTACCACTATGTCCCAGAGGTAGCTGGCAGCTGGGCTTTTTCTGCAGCCTTCTCTGACCTGCGACGTAGAGCGACGGATGGTCAGGCTGTATACTTGGGTGATGTGCCTGGGAGGCAGGGGAGCCTTTTTTCCCCTAGCACCACTGACTAGAAGTTTGCAGAGGGCCAGGAATTAAAGGCTAGAGAGATTTTGAGATGGTGCTATCATCTTCAGAGAAAAAAATGCTAGAAAGATTCAGTTGATGTTCTTTTTGCCATTTTATAAGCCAGAATGCTTCAGAGTTAGACATTTAGCATCAAAACAGGATACAGAATCCACAAATTAAATATTCACTGCAATCACATTTTTTGACGAAGCCACGTTTGTGGCGCATGAGAGAGAACAGTACCAAACTTGAGCTCTCAAGCTGTCCCTCACCCATCATCCCTTTGGTATGATTTAGCCTCTCGCTAAGAGTTGGACAGAATTCAATAAAGTAAGATATATTGTTATGATTTATTACATCAACGTGTGTGTAGGAGTTACTTAGAATCCAGACACTCAGCTCTTCAATGCTATCTTCCACTGTTTTGTCAAGGTTCTAAATGAAGCGTCATTTGGTACTCAAGAGGCCATATTTCAAGAGTTCCGAGAAGTGCCACCTTACCCCCCTATTGTAGAATAACAGGAAAGGATGTGCTTCAAGCATAAACAATCCATTTGTTCCTCTGAGCTTGGATGGATCAAGCAAATGTTTGTTTCTACAAGTGTATTTTTAAGAGCCACGCTAGATGAGCAAGTAAGCAGTTTGAAGACCTCTTATTCAAGGCCTGGACTGTTCTAGCAGCCCTGGTGGGTCTCTAGTTACCCCAGCAACTAGGTACTGCTTTAGAAAAAATGATAACATGGCTTGTAATTATCAACTTTGCTCATTCCCTCTTTCCTCTTCCCCCTCACCTGCCCTACTCCCATCTCATCTTTTGTCTATCAAATGCTGTTAGTTTTTACACAGGGAACTGCAGGATTTTCACTGAAGGAAAAATAATTCCTTTGCCTCTTGGTAGATCTCCTTTATTGGTTTTGTTATTTGTACACCTTTCCATAATAAAGGTTTAGTTTAGTCTCTTTCTGCTAATGCCATGCCCTCAGGCCATAGTAGCATCTGCCTTGCCCAGCTCACAACCTGCTGCCCAGTGTGTTTGTTGAGTGGGCCTCAATCAGACCCAGCTCATTAAGTTTGTGGTTAAGAGCTTGAAGGTATGACTGTTGGAGATGACTATAGCTTCCTTTATGTCTGGACTCTTTCTCTAGATCTGTGTTTTCCCACATGTGGAATGTTCCTCGTGTAGGAGTGGCTTCAGGTGGCACACAGACCTGGCACAAAATGACAGTCAATCACACTGGGTGAAAATTACTCTTTTTTCCATTCCCTGTGCTCATGTCTAGGAGAACGTTACCATTTGGACCAGTCAACACTACTAAGTACCTGCTATCCTCCCTTTTAAATGAAAATAGATCAGGCCTTGGGCCACGATTAGTAGACAGTCTACAGTCATTGGCTAGAATGTAAAGATACTTTTTGGTTTTTTTTAATGGTTACTATCAATTTTTCATTGCATCAGGGCTGCCTTCCTGTTTGTAAGTAGTGGTAGAAACTGTATGTATTAGGCTGAGTGTGGGGCTCACACCTGTAATCCCACCACTTTGATAGACTGAGGTGGGAGGATTGCTTAAGGCCAAGAATTTGAGATGGGCCTGGGCAACATAGTGAGACCCATCTACACAAAAAATAAAATATTAGCTGGGCATGGGGTGCACACCCATAGTCCCAACTACTTGAGAGGCCAAGGCAGGAGGATCACTTAAGCCTAGGAGTTCAAGGCTACAGTGAGCTATGATTACAGTGCTCTTTATTCCAGGCTTTATGACAGAGTGAGACCCTATCTCAATGAAAAAGATAACAACAACAACAGAAAGATAATGTATATTTTAATACATTTACATGAGTTCAATTTACCGAGAACTCTGAAGTAAGGTATAGTACCAGCAGAAATCCCTAATGATAGAAATCACAAAGACGGACCATGGGAGGCTGAAGCTGAGGAAACCCCGCTGTGTGGGACCTTTCAGAATGAGAGTTCTTGTAATAAGGCAGCTCCACTCACAGCTTTCCTCCTTCTCTGTCTCAGGCATGGATCCTGAGAAATTAGAGCGAATCCAGCTCCCAGTGCCAAATGCAGCCGAGAAGACCACTTACAACCACCTCCTGGCCGAGAGACTCATCAGGATCATGAACAACGCTGCCCAGCCAGGTGCCTGGGGCAGCTGCTTACAGGGCTGGGGTCAGAGGGTCTTGGCGTCTGGCTATGGCCCTTCTGAGAATCCAGACAAATCTCAGCTACTCTCTCTGCCCCCTCAGCCCCTGTGTCCTGGGCCACCAACACTCTCCTGCCTGCTGCAGCTGGGCCTTTAGCTCTGGGTCTCATCCCCCTCCCTCCAGGTGGCCCAAGGCTATGTTGGGAGAGCAAGGGAAGAAGATTGGAAGGTTTGGATCAGATGTTCTTAGTACTATGTGATGTGCCGAGTATCTGCACTGGGCAGGGGGAGGGCTAGAAAGAGCAGGTGCAGTGACCTGGCATAGTGCTTCTCAACTGGGGGTGATTTTGCTCCCCTCCCCCACAGGGACATCAACAATGTCTGGAGACTTTTAGGGCCATTACAACTCAGGGAGCGGGTATTATTGGCATCTAATATGTAAAGGCCAAGGTGCTGCTGAATGCCATGCAAGGCACAGGCCAGCCGACCACATGGGATTATCCACCAGCAGTGCCGAGGTTGGGAACTCCTGATTGCAAAGGCAGGGAGAGAGGCCACCAGGGCAAAGTGGGTGCAAGGTAGAGGCCCGACTGAGCTGCTGACCTGGTAGAGAAAGAGCTACCAGGTCATGGGTCTGGAGCAGTCCGGCAGGCTGGGCTGGGGCAGGGGTGAGGAGGTGGTGACTACACAGGGGAGCTTTTGAAGTCACGGAGGGTGGGGTTTAGGTGGTGACTGGAAACAGAGTGTGGTTGTGCTGGTGAGTGGAGGGACTCAGAGGGACTGGTCAGTGGCCTCAAAGGTGTTTATTCACTCAACGGATGTTCACCGGTGCTTCCTGTGTGCTGGCCACAGAGTGTGAGGGATGAGGGCAAAGGTGGTGTGGGATGGAGGAGGGTCCTGGTAGTTTGTGAAGTTTGAGGAGCCTGGGGGCTTTACGTGGAGAGGGCTCTAGAACTCAGAGGTGAGGTCAGGGCCAGAGCTAGCACTGTGGGACCCAGGGACACAGGGGTGGCTGGTGAAGCCCCAGTAGAGAAGGAAGGGGTGTTGATGGGGCCCATTTCCAGAGGTGAGGAAGAGGAAGAGCCAGCACAGGAGCCCAAGCCAGGACCCATGTGGGGAGAAGAGAGGGGGAGGATGTGGGGTCTTGGGTGGTGAGCTCAGGACAGAGGGGTGCTCCATGGAGTTTGCGTCTGCTGAGAAGCCCCATCTGGGAGGCCCAGCATGTCACTGATGGTGGTGCTGAGGGGGCCTTTGGCAGGTGCTATGTGAGCTGGACGGGGCCAGGCAGGTGAGGCAAGTTGGGAATGGCCTGGGTGTTGGGGGTCAGGGTGAGTGGGAATAGGGCTCAGTTTCTTGGCAGGAGCTTGCAGATATAGAAAGTCACACTTCTTTGAGTGGAAAGTGACATTTCACTTCTCTTGAGGCAATAGGAGTATTTATAAGGACAGCAGGTGCAAGACAGTCTTCCAACAGGGAACAGTGGGGGCAGTATGAGGCAGGCAGAAGTGGGACTGTGTCCCTGGCGGGACAAACTGGGAGGAGACAGCTGAAGAGATGTCTGTTAGTGAAGGGTTGGAAGAACCGATGGAGCTGAGGCTACCCAGCCTTTCTTCATGGAGGTTCCCAGGGTTGGTGTCATGCTTTGGAAGAACTATTTTGTATGATATGCTTTTCTTATCTTTTAAGCAAACAGATTCCCCATTCTCATCTGTTTCTACCTGATCCAGGGGTATTAACAAAGGGGCAGGCAGGGAGGTGTGCCAGGGCGTATGTACCTAGAGTTTTCCCTAGTCCCCCCCCCCCCACCACCACCACCGATGTTTCTGCCTTAGAGACGTGGCCTAGAGACTCCCTCCTTTCCTGGGCCCTCCTTCCACACTGTGACCCTTCCCCAGAAATAAGCTTACAGACCCACAAAGGAGCTGGCTTAAGAGCAGTTGTCCCTCAGGCAAGCCGTTAACAGATGCCAGATGTGGGTTTTGGCACCTGGACACTTGGAGTTCACCACTGCTCAGCTGTGAGACCCTGGACAAGTCACTTCACTTTTTTAAACTTTCACCTTTAGAGGACCCGTTGCATTGTGATAGATGTTTATAGAAACTCCTTGAGGGCATATGGATAGCACCTGGCTCATGGTAGGCTGGTGTAGCAGGCTGTTTTAGTCAGAAGTTGGTTGTAGTTGACAAAAACTCTACTTAGACTGGCTTAATACCAACAGAAACAAATAAAACTGTGTTGTCTTGTAAAATGTTTAGGAGTCTGGCTTCAGGCACACCTGGATCCAGGAGCTCACATAGTGTTTTCAAGACTTACTACCTTTGCACTCTGCTGCCTCCAAGGCTAGCAAGATCATTTCCAGCACCTTCAGCCATCCCTTTAACACCGACCCTCTAGACTTGCTTGAAGGGGTATGTTTAGGTTTGTGCAATCCAGATGGAAGGGAGATCTTCAAGCTCTCTTTGCAGAGTGCTTTACAAAGATTGAAAATGCTGGCAAGGGTGGAGAGGTAGCAAATGTAGGTTATGCTTGTGCCACTCATGGCCCCATTACCGTTGCTGTCCTCTCCACAGCTTAGCACAGGAGGGATTCTCGTACCTAATAGTTTGGCAGATTGTGGGATTGAGCCTTACTGGCTCTTACTAGCTCCCTTGCCTGTCCCTTACCCAATCACTGTGACCAGGGGAGTGGAACACCCTGACTTGAACACTGTTGTACCCCAATCACATGACCCAGACTGGGACTGGTGTTTCTCCAAAGGAAAGCATAGGTGCTCATCCCTGAGAAAGGGGAAAGAACGCTGAACAAGCCAAACAGCCACAGAGGGCCACTTCCTAAGCCTTCAGTGTAATGCTTAGTCATCCCCCACCCCAATAAAGGGACTTCAGGAAGTCTTTGGTTTAGGTAGTTTTGAGGGGGGGCATTGAATTGTAATTTATTGAGAAGGAGATTGGCATTTAGGGTCTCCCTCAGTGTCCCCATTAGATGTTGGGGACCTTGAGTGGTCAGCCGATCAGCTGACCTGTTAGCTTCAAAGTAGGTAAGTCAGGAGCCTCATGCAGTCTGCCCTGGGTGTGCGAGGCTCACCCAGGTGTGCTCTGTAGATGGGAAGATCCGGCTGGCGACCCTGGAGCTCAGCTGCTTGCTCCTGAAGCAGCAAGTCCTGACCAGCTCCGGCTGCATCATCAAAGACGTGCACCTGGCCTGCCTGGAGGTGAGGCCTCTCTTCCCTCCTTCTCCCTGCAGCATCCAGATATGGGCCCTTGTCCACAGTGTCTCCAGTCACTAGTAGTAGTGGGGCTGGTCCCCTGAGACCCTGCTTTCACCCACTTGCTCAGAAGGAACTTTGCTTCAGCTCAGATTTGCTGAAATTTCACTCAGCTATGAATTTTAGCAGTTTCTGTTGCAATTATTTGCTTCTTTATTTGTCCCGAGGATTTTTGAATTTTTCCTTTTGTATTACAAAAGTTTTATACATATACAAACCTATACACATACATGTGTATACATTTATTTATAGTTTTTGTGCTAAAGTATATGTTAAGTTTTCAATAGCTTTTATGGGCTACTCACCTTTATTTTCCTTGTTTATTTTAGGAAATTTAGGAAGTACAAAGAGAGAAAAAGTAGCAGCTATAGTTGACTTTGGTGTGTGTCTGTGTAGACATTCACACTCACACTTATGTAGACACACACTTATTAGATAAATCGTTCATAAAATTGGAGTCAAAAGAGCCATAGTTTAAAACCCATTTCCTCCCACTTAACTGTGTATTAACAATTTTCCTGGCCATTACACTGAAATGCCTGTCCTTTTTTCCATCTTTTTGAGCTCTCCCTCTCTCTCATTAAGACCCATTTTATATGAAGGGTATTAGCCCAGCATCTGTGTTATATATATGCAGACTTTAGAATTATTCCTAGTTTGCCCAACCACTCTGAAACCTGCCTCCTTCACACCCTCCCTCTCTTTTAACAGGGGGCAAGAGAAGAAAGCGTTCACCTTGTTCGACATTTTTATAAGGTAATTGGCAGAGCACAGGTAGACAGCAGCATGGTGTGTCTTGTAGAAACAGGATTGTGGTGTCTAGTCCTATACATGTAAAGGTTATATGTCTTAAGGTATTTTTTGTACCTGAGCAAAAGTGTTCAATTTCATCATCTCAGAGCAGCAGTCTCTGAACTTTTCTGCCCATGTTCTCTTATCATTAAAATTTTTGAGGACTCAGCCCTAGTTTATGACAGTTTTCTTATCAATTATCTATGAATTTGTTTATTTAGGAATTTGTATGTAAATTGCGAATTGTATATGACTAAATTATACATAGTGAACTTATATTCATGAGCTATATTTGCTTATACGTATGAAATTGTGAATTACCTATGAATTTATGACATGTACATGTACATTATTTATATACATATTTACTAAGAAAGTTTATAGAGGCTTCTAAATTTATTAAGTTTAGTGAGATTTTCTAATGTACTATCAGGACTCTGAATATCTGAAAAATTTGTAGAGCTTTGTCTTTTTGTCTTTGTCTGATTATGATGGCTTGTTTAGCTTTAATCTTAAGAAATAGGTTTTACTCCATTTAGGCTGCTGTAAAGAAAATACTGCGAACTAGGTAGTTTGTGAACAGTAGAAATTTATTACTCCCAATTCTGCAGGCTGAGAAATTTGGTATCTGGTAAGGGCCTGCTTTCCTATGGATAGTACCTTCTTGCTGTGTCTTGACATGGTGGAAGAGGCAAGCAGTCCTTCTGGGGCCTCTTCATAAGGCCACTAATCCTGTTCATGAGGGCTTCACCCTCATGACCTAATCACTTCTGAAAGGCCCTGCCCCTTTTCCTGATACCACCACCTTAGGGGTTAGGATTTCAACATATGAACTGGAGAGGATGCAAACATTCTGACCTTACCTGTATAATATCCCTTAGACAAGGCTCATCACTTGTTAGTTATAGTGGATTAGTCCATATGTCAGACAGTCTTATTAATTTTCTAATTTTTTTGGCCACCATAACATATCTGTGCAGATCCTATCACTGATTGTTTTGCTTCTTAACATGGCTGATGAAGATCTTCCTAGAAAGGGGAAAGGTGTCAGCCCTGCCATTTTCTTATTGTTCACTTTTGTTATTTGTGGCCTCTTTAAAGTGCTGATTCTTTGCAGAAATCTATTTAAGCCATTATCTGTATTGTCAGTATGTGCTGAGATAAAATGAGCTCATTTAATCTAGAAGCCCACCTCTCCAGGTTCAGATGGCACCATCCAGCTGCAGCAGTGGGCGTTCCCAGACAAGGGCGGCACCCCTGTGGCCACCCTGAGGGGAATCCCAGCTCTCCTTCCTATTCTAGGCACACTCGGCCTCTCAGTGAGGGTATACCCCTCTAGCAAAGCTTCGAGGAAAGCAGAAACCTCACAGTTATGTTAATCATCTTTGAATCTCTTTCCTATACAATTTCTCTAAAAAACTTGTAAGGACCTCGGAAGATTTTGAATTGTAAAAACAGAAAGACATACAGGTAGACATTTTCTCAGGGGGTTATTCTTTTTTCTTCACAAATCCCTATCCAGATTTTTCTCTCTTGCTTTTATTCTATTACGTTTATACCCTACGTATAATGTTTCAGAAGCCTTTTTTTAGGGATGTTTTTAGGGATTGTCATGTCTTTTGGTGGTACTGATACCACACAAAGGTGTTCAAGTTTATCTGTAGTTCTGAAAACTGGAAAAATATAAAAAAGAGCTTTTCCCTTTCCCACTCCATGTGTGTGCATGTGTGTGCGTGTGTGTGTGTGTGTGTGTGTGTGTGTGTGTCTCCTTCAGGACCTATGAGAGAGACAGGATGGCTCTACCCAACTTTGTCCAGTAGAGGTTGCAGTGACAGTGAGTGCTAACATTTACCCAGGTCTGAGTGACAGGCTCTGTGCTCTGCTTTTTATGCACCTTCAGACTCATTTCACTCCACAACAATTGGCAGAGACAGGGCAGTCACCCCATTCTTGAAGCAGAACAAATAGTCTTCGAGTGGTAAAGCTGGGCTTGGCTCCTGGTTTACAAGTCTCAGAGCCGAGTTCTTACCCTGTTCTGAAGGAGGCCTCCTGGGCATAGCCAGGACTCTAAGGAACTATAAAACCCCAAAGGCCGTCCTTGCGAAACAGGTGGTTTCCAATTTTTTGACTATGGGGCTCTGGTACTGCCTGAGCTGTTGGTCCTGCACAGAGGTACTTAAAACCATTATTTAAAAGGTGTGAATCTCCCTGAAGCCCAGCTAAACCCAGGGTTTCCAGGCGATTTAGGTGGGAATGGGGTTGATGATCCTGATTGTTTGTAAAATCACAAGTGCTAAAAAGAAGAAAAGCTTTGAAACTATCCCTCCTGCTTGTGCTCACCATTGAGCAACCTTACTTGGAGGGTGCCAGAGATGAAACATCAGTCTGCCAGTAAATTTAAGTACGTTGTGTTATATGGGAACATGGAACGTCACTGTACGCTTTTATAAGTACAGTGAGCTTCATAGCACAAACAAGTATATCTGTGAGATGCACCAAAACAAAACAAAATGAAAAAAAAAAATGGAATAAGCAATAGAGTTTTAGTGTTAGGTTTATTTAATTATACTTGTCCTTTCAGAGGTGTGGCACCTCATATTTTTAACATGGCAACTTACCCAGGATTTTCCACTTCTCCAGCCATTCTCCATGAATAGATGATTTTAAACATGGAAATATTAACCTTTCCTATATTTTAAATATATATGGTGTTCTGTTGTTGTTTTTTAATTAATTGCTTTGACAGAAGAACTCTAACTCCATATACTTAAAAAAGGAGGAAAACGTTGTATAGTGCAATTTGAGATTTGGTCTGTCATTTGAGCGTGCATATTCATGTTCACATGTGTATTTTACTTCCTGGTGATTTACGAGAACTCACTAATGAGAAACAGATGGCCTCAAAAGCCACGAACTAAAGTTTATAATACTCTCTTGTTTATGGAAAAAAAATGAATAATCTTTTCTTCCCTCCCTTTTTAGGGAGAAGAAATCTTTTTGGACATGTTTGAAGATGAGTACCGGAGCATGACAGTAAGTGGGATTCAGAAGACACCTGCGCTGGCGTGCAGCCACGCCCCGGCCAGGCTCGCCTGCCAGACCTGGGGAGGACTCTCTGACTTGGGGGCTTTTTGACCAAATGGCAAAGATTGATGGGGAAGTAAATTTAAAGTGGTGCCTTTTGATTTTCACATTACATTCACTCCCCCTAAATTGAGCCACATCAGTAAAATTGGTCAGAAAGATTCACTTTGATATAAATAGGATTTGGTGAGCAGGGGTGTCTTTTTTTTTTTTTGTAGAGACAGAGTCTCACTGTACCGCCCTCGGTAGAGTGCCGTGGCGTCACATGGCTCACAGCAACCTCTAACTCTTGGACTTACGCGATTCTCTTGCCTCAGCCTCCCGAGTAGCTGGGACTACAGGCGCCCGCCACAACGCCCAGCTATTTTTTTGTTGCAGTTTGGCCGGGGCTGGGTTTGAACCCGCCACCCTGGGCATATGGGGCCGGCGCCCTACTCACTGAGCCACAGGCGCCGCCCAGGGGTGTCTTTTTTATTAGAGACTTATTCCATGCCAGATGTTTATAGCATGTTGTATAAAATCTCTTTATCCTTATATCAGCCAATGGGAGCAGTTCCTGTCATTGTCCCCTTTTTTGCCAGTGAGGAAACTGAGAATCAGAGAGGTCAAGTGATGCCCCCAAATCTGCTTGGCCAGTGAGTGGCAGAGCCAGGCTTGCAAAGCAGAACAGTTTACCTCCCAGTCCCCGTGCTTCTCCATATGTTATGCTATTGGCTGCTCCCCCAGAATGTTCCAGCACACAGCTCTTCCCCAAATCTGCAGCCCCAGCACAAGGGCTTTGTTTTCCCTCCAACAGGCAGCGTCCAGGGAAGCAGAAGGTCCACAAGGCAACAGTTCTCTCTGCTTTGCTTGTTTATCTCTACAGCCTAGCACCTGCCTGTTAGGAGGCTTTCAATAAATAGATGATTGAAGATGACTCTTCCCTCCAAATATTACCCACCAAAGCATGAAGTGATCAGGGAGTTTACAATAAACCTAAGTGTTTAAAGTGTCAAAAGGAAAAGGCAGGCAGTAGCTGCTAAGTGGCTATCTGGCTCGCTGTGCCTTTCCCTGGGTATCTGGGCAACTGAACCCCTACCACATCCTTGGTCACTGCATGTCTGAGGCCTCTGTGGGAGCCTTTTCAAGGGAAAAGTTTAAAATTGGCATAACTCCTCTCCAGAATGCCCCGGTAGCCCCAGTGCCCAGGCCTACATATGATCCGTGGGCCTCACTCCTGTTGGCATCTGGTCCCTTAGAGAGGGGCACAGTCTTCTACTCTTTGGACCATTAATTACACTGGAGTGGTTTCAGTGGTCATTTACCATTTTACCCCTCTGACATCCCCTTGTGTGGCGGAATTCCCCATAGTTTGGTTTCCTCTTTAGAAATGTAAGCTCCTGTGTCATTGGACAATGTGGAAAAGCTTGGCTTTGTTGTTTACCATGTAAGCTTGGATAGGTTGCTTAAGTTCTGAGCTTTGATTCTTTTTCTCATCTGTAAGATGGGACCTGTACCACAGAGCTACATGAGCTGGATGTGAAATACCCAATGAGATGCCTTGTGTAGAATCCTTGTGCCAAAAATACATATTTCCTCTGCTTCCCACCATAGGGAACTTCCTGAGTTTTGTTTCTTTGTTTTAATCAAATGTTTATTATGTGTCTTACACAATGCCAGGCATTCTAGAGAAATACAAAGATGACACATCCCCTGGCCCTGCATCTGAAAGTCAGTCTTCACCTCAGCCTTCAGGACCCCAGCCTGAGTGGAGTGGGGGGGTGGGGGTGGGGACAGGCCCTTGAGTGCTGCTGAGTGGAGGCCACTGCCCTAAAGGCAGCCCATGGCTTGCCTCCCTACCCTCATTTCCTTTGTTGTCCCTGCTTTGAGGCAGAAGGGGTAATGAGCTAGCAATCTAGCTTTGCCCTCAGCAGGCTGGAGGTACTCCCTAGGGCATCAGTTAGTTACAGAGGGATGGAGCTGGAGGCTGCTCTGCCACCCAGCTGAGGTAAACAGATTTGGGGTGGGGCACCTCAGGCCTGGAAGAAATGCTGTACGGTGGCTCCTTGGCCCCCAGCTCACTCATTGTGTGTCTAGTTTTATTTTGTGCTGCGGTAACAGAGCACCACAGCCTGGGTAATCTTTAAAGAAAAGAGAATATTCTTATTCGTCTGGAGGCTGAGAGGTCTAATATCAAGGCACTAGCATCTGGCGAAGGCCCTCTTGCAACATCATCCCATAGTGGAAGGTGAAAAAGCAAGAGATCAAGACGGGGCTGAACTCACACAAACCCAAGGGAACAAACCCCCTCCTGCAGTGGAGGCAGAGCCCCCAGGCCATCATCACCTCTTATTAGTCCTACCTCTTTTTGGGGGGGAGTGGGGGGAGATAGTCTCACTTTATCACCCTTGGTAGGTAGAGTGCCCATGGTGTCACAGCTCACAGCAACCTCAAACTCTTGGGCTCCCAAGTAGCTGGGACCACAGGTAACTGCCACAATGCCCGGCTATTTTTATAAACGAGGTCTCCCTCTGGCTCAGGCTGGTCTCTAACCCGTGAGCTCAGGCATCCACTCACTTCCGCCTCCCAGAGTGCTAGGATTATAGGCCTACCTCTTTTTTTTTTTTTTTTTTTTTGTAGAGACAGAGTCTCACTGTACAGTCCTCGGGTAGAGTGCTGTGGTGTCACACTGCTCACAGCAACCTCTAACTCTTGGGCTTACGCGATTCTCTTGCCTCAGCCTCCCGAGCAGCTGGGACTACAGGCGCCCACCACAATGCCCGGCTATTTTTTTGTTGTTGCAGTTTGGCCAGGGCTGGGTTTGAACCCGCCACCCTCGGCATATGGGGCCAGTGCCCTACTCACTGAGCCACAGGCGCCGCCCAGGCCTACCTCTTGATTCTGTTGCATTCGGGTTAAGTTTCCAACACGTGAACTTTGAGGGGCACATCCAAAACACAGCGCTGAGTGTCTGGACAGCTGGCTTTCCTCACATCCTTGCCCTGTTTGTTTAGTCATCTTTCTATAGCAGGAGCAGGGATGGGGAATGTGATGTTTGAAGCCCACTTCCTGAAGAGAAGACAAAGAGAAAGCTTGTGGTGTGTGAAAGAGTAAAATTAATTCTATAGGGTGGCGCCTGTGGCTCAGTGAGTAGGGTGCCGGCCCCATGTACCAAGGGTGGCGGGTTCAAACCCGGCCCCAGCCAAACTGCAACAACAACAAAAAATAGCCAAGTGTTGTGGCAGGCACCTATAGTCCCAGCTACTCGGGAGGCTGAGGCAAGAGAATCACCTAATCCCAAGAGCTGGAGGTTGCTATGAGCTGTGACGCCACGGCACTCTACCAAGGGTAACAAAGTAGGACTCTGTCTCTAAAAAAAAAAGTAAATTAAATTAATTCTAAAAAAATCTTAGCTTTGTGAAATGTCATTCCTTTGTGATGCCAACCAAATGAAGTGTTAGTGTTCAGTAGACCACATGCATTAAGTGGTCAGTACTGATGCAGCAAAGTTCTGCGAGGGGAGGTGGGGCTGGGCTGTAACCTGGTGTCCTGATAATTCAAGAAGTCTTCATGGAGGTGGTGTGGAAGGAAACCAACAACTCTGCCCCTGTTCCTCTGAGCTCAGTCTGCCCCACTGTGATATGGGCACAACAGCAGGGCATGAGCCCCACAGAGGCCTGGTACTTAATAAAATAAATGTTCCCTAAGTGACTTTGTTCTCTTGTTCTGGATGAGGTGTGAAAGGGACAGGGAAGGTGTGGGTAGGAATTACAGTACTGGAGTAAGGCAGGGCTAAGCTCGAGTGACCCCAGATCCATTCCTCTACTTCTCTGGGACTCTGTTCTCTCATCAGCCACTTGGGAAACATCCCCTCTCAAGCCTTTAGGTCACAGCCTGTCCTGTGGTCAGTTTTATTAGATAGCAGCTGCCATCTTCTGCAGCTATCGTCATCATCCCTGGGAGAACCAAGGGAAAGAGACTCACCCATGAGCATAGACTACCCTCAAACTGTACAAAAGCAATTCATGTAACCAAAAATCTATACTCATATAATCTGAAATTAAGAAAAAAATTATGAAAAGAAAAATCTGCAGCTTAGAAAACAAGGCATATTGCTCATCTGTCTAGCTGCCTTTGGCCTTCACCTCCGTCTAAATCCAGGGTTGACATCATTCATTAACTACATGCCAGTGAAGGCCAGAGGCCTGTGCAGCCAGCCCCAGCCCCTTCCTCCCCTGGGTGAGGGACCTGCTTTGAGGTCTTCCTATGATGTCTCTTGTAGATGAAGCCCATGAATGTGGAATATCTCATGATGGACGCCTCCATCCTGCTTCCTCCAACAGGCACGCCGCTAACGGGCATTGACTTTGTGAAGCGGCTGCCATGTGGTGACGTGGAGAAGACCCGGCGGGTGAGTGAACGCTGGACCTGTCCTTTCCTGAACAGCTCTTCACTGGAACTAGTCCCAGGTCAGGGAGCATAGGGTCTCTAGGTCAAAGTTAGAGTCTGCCTGGAATATAGCTTAGCTAGCAGGTGGAAAGCATCTTCTGCTATGTGTGCCTTTCCAAGGCATGCTACCCTTTGAATGGTGAGGATTGGAATTCTATTACATCTGGCCCTGGTATTGGCTGCAGGCAGGGTTGCCTTCCCTGGTGGAGAGCAAAGCCCTGACTCCTGAGCTCAGGGAGTGGAAGCAGGGCAGGAGGGGGGAGGAATGTGGTACATCCAGTGCAGGTGAGGTTGGTGTGAAATCTTAGCCCAGCGATCTCAGGACCCTCAGAGATGGTATGATGTTAAGTTATCTGACTGATCTTGGGACTAGGCACACGCATATGAGTGTGATTCTTGTCAAACTGTGGGAGGAATGTATGTGAAGAGCAGATTAGTTCTCAGAACCAGCTGGAGTGTGTGTTTCTGTTATCAGCACTTTTTTTCTGAAACAGGCACTCTAGGAAGCGGTCTCGGCAAGACTGTTCACGGTATTTTATCTCCCACGTAATATCACAGTTTCTTTCTTAGAAAGTACCATAACCTCTTCCTAGAAAATCATTCCCTTGGAGACATGAATATTAGTGGATAATTTAGAGGAATTCATTGCATGCTCCTCTTGTCACCTTCTGAGTCTTCTGAGTTAATCTGTGTGTGACCAGAGCGGCAGAGGTGTTTCACTTTTGGATTCTGCAAAATAGGAGTGACCTGTCATGTGTACCTCAGACAAGAGGAGTCTGCGACCTTCCTACAGCAGCCTGAAGATTTGCTTTGGAGGCCTGGGGGTGCAGAGGAAGTAGGAGCCATGTGTCTTAAGTCAATCACATTCCCAGCTGTCGGACCAAACCCACAAACCTCACCACAGGACCCACCCTGTCCAAGCCACTGACGCCTTCCTTCCAGTGCTCCCAGCCCATACTGCAACCCTGCTGGCCAGGCACGCGATTTTGTTTGTGGGTGGTAGTGTTGAAGTGGGTGTCCTTGGCATCAGCTTTCACTGAGGACTGGTGCTGACAAATATATATCGTGGCAGCAACTCCTGGGTGCTGACACACTCACCCTTAGCCTTGGTTGGCCTTAGACGTGTCCCCTCAGCCAGAGATGCAGAATCCCCATGCTGAGAGTGCCCCACCTCTGAGGGTTGCCCTAGCCCATGAGCCAGGAAGCCCAGAGGACTCAACACTGACGCTGTTGCTCCAGGTTACACTCTGCCTTCTTGGGTTCATGGTTCATCAAGATTTTTCTTACACCCTTTACGAACCTGTGGCCTGTGTTAGGAAGTGGACCATTCATTTCAGTTAAGTCGATTTCCTCATTTAATTTTATAACCACTCTAGAAGATTGGCACTTTCATTGTCCCCATTTTACTGAGAGAGAAATTGAGGCACAAAGAGGTCAAACAGTTTGCTCAAGGCCACCCGGCTAGTAAGTATTTGAACCCAGGCAGCGTGGCCCGTAGAGTCTAGCTCTTAAACAGTTCCTCCACTGCTTCCCTCTGTCGCCTTCATCATGTCTATTAGCCCTAGTCAGGCTGGACACGGGGACATCAAAAACACAGCCCCAATCCTCAAGGAATCCAGGTCTAGAGGGCAAGATGGGAAAAGGCAGGAGCAGGTCATGTGGCCAGGGCCAGGAGTAAAGCAGCATTAGGTCAGTTTCCTAAGCCTTCCTGGAAAGGGAGGTAGCACGGGTAGCACAGAATGTGGCACATTCTGGCACCTCCAAGGAGGTGATTGGTGCTAAGACCCAGAGTGGGTTGTGATGGGGTCGGTGGAGCCGGCAGGAGTTAGATCACTGGAGCCTAGAGAGGGTCTTGCCCATCACCTCATAACTCTGTTTCATGACATCCCGCTTGCTCGTTGGGGCAGACAGTTCTGATCCACAGGCGAGAAATGGGAGAAGTGCGAGGGTGTGAGGCACCTGTCCACTGTGCGCCACCTTCTCTTCATCTGTTGGTGGAATGCACCTGCCCCTCATCACTCATGTAGTTGGGGGTTCCCAGGGCTGTGCTGCCCACCTCTCTTACCCTGGATCGGATGTATAGCCCGAATGGCTACTGAAGCACAGACAGAGCCCCTGGAATGTCTGGACTTGCCCGGGGTTTCTTACTGGGCCTTAGTCTGTCTGACTGGTGTCTAAAAGTAACTCAAATTCTAGAGGCCCTGGGCAGAATGATATAAAATAAGACAGGCCACCCCCAAACAAAGTCATCTACTTTGCAAAAGCTTCCTTTTGTGACTTTAAGAATTTATATCTGAAGGGGGGTTTGGCCATTCGTCTAGGCCAGTTCCTGTTACAAGGCAAATGTCTAGAATCATCCAGAAGCTTCACTCCTCAAGCTCATTTCAAAAATCAGAGCACAGCAGTGTGCTTTGAATTTGAGCTAAAGGAAGTTATATGATTTGGTAAGCAATTGAAGATTTATGTGGTTTGTTTCAAGTTTTTTTGCTTATATCCAAAGAACATTCCATTTTATCCCTTTGGATTCAGGGGTGGGGAGAGTTGTCCTTTTTTTTTTTTTTTTTTTTTTCTTACTAAGACTTTTTTAACTTTTAGGAGGCTGGTCCTTCTCTGAATTCCACATTTTATTTTCCTTAAGGACTTGTCAGAGAAGTTCAAACAGTCGTTACTGGTAAATCATCCTTAACTTATGAAGCACTCATTCATACATTCATCCAGAGCCACTGGATTCCTCCTACATGCCACACACTGTGCGGAGCCTGGGGGTGCAAAAGTGACTGTGTTCCTGTTTTCTCAACCTCTCTGTCTTTACATAGAGAGGTAAAGTTTATTAACACATAGTGAGTAGCAGGTTTGAGATCAGACTGAAGTCGACACTTAGAGGAAAGAAATGACATGATGTGGCCGGGGGCTTGTGAAGATAGGCGACCTTCCTGTAGATGAGTGATTAGTAAAAGCTACTCTGCAGGGGGGACATCTGAGCTGAACCGTGGAGGATGAGAAGGAGCTGGAAAAATTAGAGTTAAAGGAGGGGAACAGCATGTGCCAAATTCTCGAGATGCCACAAAGTGTGGCATGTTCATGGAACAGGGCAAGCGGCACTTTGCAGGCATGGGGAGGCATCTTGCTATAACGTTGCTCCCCCTCTTGTTGCATTGTGTACGTGACACCATTTTATTCCTTCAATTGACATATATATTGAACATTTCCTAGGTGTCAGGCATTGCCCAAGATGAAGAATAGAACAGTGAACAAATAATATGAGACCAAAATAACAAGGGTGCCACTGAGCCATGCTGGCTGAGAATGGAGGTTCGTGTTGAAATTAAGGTCACTGGAGCTATAGGGTCCAATGACGTGGGCCAGACTCACCCCACTTATGGAGGCTGTTGAGAGACATAGTAAAGAAAGAACACAAGTTCATGAGTCTGACCAACCGCAGGTCAATCCCCAGCTCTAGTTGTGTGACCTTGAGCCTCAGGTTCCTCATCCTCCCTCTCAGCTGTTGCCCACAGCAAGATGAGAGAGGGGCTGTGAAGTGACAAGCCCAATGTTTGGCAGAGAGTAAGCACTCAGGAAGTATTGGCTGAATAGTGAGGCAGTGTTCTAGCATCTTAGGTGGAAAGGAAATAAGGTCTTTAATGATGTAAATCTGCTGAAGCTGATTCTAGAGAAAAGTGTTTTTGTAAAATCAACATCCAAATTTAAGCCACTAGCCATCTGTATATAGTAATCTTGGAAGGTATTATGAAATCAGTGTATTCGCATGAGGTTTTATTTATCCCTGCTTTCTGTTTCCCTGTTCCCTTGTAAAACCACAAGCAGTTTTTGTGTTTGTTGCGATTGACCTTGAGGAAACAGGATATTTTGCTTTACTTTTTGAATGTGTATTGTATCTTAAAGAAAATACAATAGTATCTCCTGGATGGAAGTGGAACACATTATTCTTAGTAAAGCATTACAAGAATGGAGAAGCATGAACCCTATATACTCAATTTTGATATGAGGACAATTAATGACAATTAAGGACACTGTGGGGTGGGGGAAGGGGAGAGCAGAGAGAGAAAGAAGGAGGGAGGGGTGGGGAAAGGAAGAGCAGAGAGGGGAAGGAGGGAGGAGGGTGGGGCCTTGGTGTGTGCCACACCTTTTGGGGGCAAGACACGAGACTATAAGAGGGACTTTACATAACAAATGCAATTAGTATAACCTGGTTTCTTGTACCCTCAGTGAATCCCCAACAATAAAAAAAAGAAAGAAAATATAATATCTCATAAAATTTCAGAAGTAAAAGAAAAAGAATTTCCCATGATTTCCTCACCCTAAACCAACAACATCTTTTGTGTCTTCTCTATCTTGGTTTGCAGACACATCTTTTTTTTTTTTTTTTTTTTGGGAAACAGAGTCTCACTTTGCCATCCTCAGTAGAATGCCCTGGTGTCAGATCTCACAGCAACCTCAAACTCTTGGGCTCAAGCGATTCTCTTGCCTCAGCCTCCCAAGTAGCTGGGACCACAGGCACCTGCCACAACGCCCGCATATTTTTAGAGACGGGGTCTTGCTCTTGCTCAGGTTGGTTTCAAACCCGTGAGCTCAGGCAATCCACCTGCTTTGGCCTCCCAGAGTGCTAGGATTACAGTTGTGAGCCACCACGTAATCAACCAAAATGTCTACCAGCAGGAAAATGGCTGATCAACTTTTTGCAGCCACAAGAAATCGGATTTGTTAAAACTACCTCATAACTACATCATAACATGAAAAACTTCTCATGCTACAGTGAAAAGAAAAAAGGAGGGGGATACTCTTAGAATATGCCGCGTTCTTACTCTCATCCCCCCTCCTTTTTTCTTTTCATTGTAGCACGAGAAGTTTTTCATGTTATGATGTAGTTTTAATAAATCTGATTTCTTGTGGCTGCAAAAAAGTTTATCTGGCATTTTCCTGCTAGTAGACATTTTGGTTGATTATATTACTTTCAACTATAATGAGCAACTTCATGAATACAGTGTTTTCTTTCTTTTGAATTATTTCTTTAGGATAAGTTCCCAGAAGTGGAATTTCTGGTTCAAAGGGTATGAACTTTGTGTGTGTATGTGACTACACATTGCCACATTGCTTTCCCAGTGGGTTGTGCCCATGTTAATCTGCTTCAGCACTCTTTTAGGAATGACTGACTTTCACAGCAATTTCCCTGGTCTTGGTAGACTTTTTACCTAAAGTCACCTAAACTGTCACCTAAACTGAGCTTGCGAATGCAGCAAGGAAGCAGGAGGGAGAGGACTGCAAGGTGGCCTCAGGGCCAGCTCAAGGCTTAGTGCATCACCTGTGCCATCTTATTGCACCTACTTGGTACATACCCTATGTGCATCCCATTGCCAGAGCATAAGCCTGGGCTCCAGGAATTCATGTATTTACCTATACCCCATCTTGAACCACAGTCTGACTGCAGAGCCTTCTTCCTGCCCTACTCATTGGACTGATATCTGGGGTATGTTGAGTTTGCCAGAGTTTGCTCCCAGATCCAATGAAGCAAAGAAACTGGAAAAGTCTCTTTATGTTATATTTGGTCTTGATCAGCTGTCACCCATTTCAAAATCTATTCTTCTACGGTCAGTCTTCCTGGTATTCTATGCAAGAATCTGAAAGAATAGCAATTTCTTAGTAAATTTGCATCTTTATTTAGCAAGGAAGCACTTTATAAAACCCTGGATCCCAAGCCTTAATTCTTTTAAAGGCCAAGGAGTGTGATCCAAAGAACACAGTTTGCAATCCAGTCATTTATAGAATGACCTTGGGCGAGCTGTCTGTCTCCCAGGGCTTTTGGTTTCCCCATCTATAAAGTGGGAGCCACACAGTGTTATTAAGAGGCTTGAATGAGATGACACTACTCAGCAGGGGCTGGGTGATCAAAGGGAGTGGTTACTGTTTTGGCAGGTAGTAGGATGAATTTTATGACACTAATCCTGGTATTTTAACTTTCTTTTGTGAATTAGTAAAGTGTGGGGCTGGTTGATGTGCCTGCCAGACCATTATAGCCCATGGTGGGAACCCAGGTCTTGCCCTGTGGGAATCGGCTCTCCTCCCATTTCTGGGCATGGGCTTCTCCTGCACTCTTCCTTCTTTTAGGAGTTGGAGGAGGAACCAGGAAAAATCTTGGTGGACTTTATTTTACAGTCATCCCTCCATATCTGTCAAGGATTGGTTCTAGAACCCCCCCCCCCCCAGGGATGCCACAATCCACAGATATGAGTCCATTATATAACAGGGCATGGTATTTACATATAAATTTACATACAACCTACACACATCCTCCCTACACTTTAAACCATCTCTAGATACAATGTATAATGCTATGTGAATAGTTGTTATACAGTATTGTTTAGGGAATAATGGTAAGAAAAAAAGTCTGTACTTGTTTATTAGTGTCGACACAGCCATCCATTTTTTTTCTTAAATATTTTCAATCTGCAGTTGGTTGAATCCATCAATGCAAAACCCATGGGTACAGAGTGCTGGCTGTATATGTTTTATATTCTATTTCATGTTTTGTTTTTTTATTTTGGTATTCATTTGCTCTTTACAGAGCAAAGCAGATGCTTTACCAAAAAGGAGCCAAATTCTGAACTCCTCTTTTTTTTTTTTTTTTTGCAGTTTTTGGCCGGGGCTGGGTTTGAACCCGCCACCTCTGGTTATATGGGGTTGGCGCCCTACTTCTTTGAGCCACAGGCGCCACCCTGAATTCCTTTTTTGTTTATTAGAAGGCTCCAGGTTTTCAGAGTGATGGGCTATAGAAAGCCATACATGTTTTTGTTTTCTGTCTACTAGCTGTGCTCCTTCTTTAGTTCTTTGCCTTCAGAATCCCAAGAGAAATGGGGATTTTGACACAGAAATGAAACATCCTTTCAACTTGGACCGATCGGGGTTAGGCCTCCCCCGCCTCCTATTGCGCCTGAGGTCCTGACTCTTTATTTGAGAGCTAAAACTGCCAGATATTTTTTTGAATATATTTACCCACAGATATTTACCTACATTTTGGGCATTCTGCTCTTGGGCTGGCGTACATATTCCCTAGTGCACTCGGTTAAGTAATACAAGTATCAGACATTCCTGGGTTCAAACCCCTGCTCAGCCACTTAACAGCTGTTTGAACTGAAATTGCTCTGTCCCTCTCAGCTCCATTTATTCCTCCATAAAATATTAACATTGCGATGAGGTACCCACAGTTTTAATAGGTATACAGTAGGTACTTAATAAATAGAAACTCTTTTGGCTTTTTTAATAGAACTGCGCCTCTTTAAAAACTGTTAAAAAACAATCAGGGCCGGCCAGGTATAGGTTGCTCATACTTACAATTCTAGCACTTTGAGAAGATCTCTTGAGGCCACAAGTTTGAAACCAGCCTGGAGTGGTGAGACTGGCACCCAATGAGACTTCATCTCTACAAAAAATTAAAAAATAAGACTAATGCCTGTAGTCTTAGCTACTCTGGAGGCTGAGGTGGGAGGATCACTTAAGCACTGTAGTTTGAGGCTACAGTGAGCTATGTTGATGGTTGATGCCACTGCACTCCAGCCTAGGATACAAAGCATTCCTTGAAAGAAAAAAAGAATGATCAGATACTGATGCTACCACCACCATCACCTTTATTATAATATAAAAGCTTATTTTTCCCTAGTGCTTTATAGTTTACAAAGAGGACTACATTACCCACAATAGGACCAGAAGGTAGGCTTGCTCTTCTAACTTCTAGGGTAGGAGATGGGGCTATGCCAGGGTTAGGGTTCAAGCATGCTGGTCAGTGTCCCTGTTGCCTGCATAGAGATAGGCCCAGCTCTTCATAGGCACTAATTTGTCCCCTTGTTTGGGGAGACACTTGCTGTATAAAGGGCCCCTCCCCTCACATAGGCCTGGACTGTAGCCCTCAGAAGTGCAAACAAGACCACCCAAAAGTGTACTGGAATTCACCTGTGCACCGCTCACTGGTTGTGACAGGTGCTTGTTAAGTGTCTGGATGGCCACCCTACTATGCAGCACTGTGCTGGCTGCTTCCTTCCAGCATTATCGCAGAACCTCCTAGCTGCCTATTTCACAGATGAGGAAAATAAAGATTGCAGGAGTTAGGGCAGTGGTTCTCAACCTTCCTAATGCTGCAACCCTTTAATACAGTTCCTCATGTTGTGGTGACCCCCAACCATAAAATTATTTTCGTTGCTACTTCATAACTGTAATTTTGCTGCTGTTATGAATTGTAGTGTAAATATCTGATATGCAGGAGGGTCTTAGGTGACCCCTGTGAAAGGGTCGTTCGACCCCCAGGTTGAGAACCACTGGGTTAGGGGCTTGCCCATAGCACAGAGCTGGACATCCACTGCAGACCTGTCCGACTGGCTCTGGAGCTGTTTTCCCCGGGGTGCTGCCCTCTCAGGCAGGCCTGTCAGCTATGTGCAAGGAGGGAGGTCTGAGGTGCCTTCTCATGGAACCACCCCTCTGCTTCCTTTCTCTGGTTGGTGGGCAGCCTATTCTGGGGCTGAAGACTGCTTTCTGCACAAACTTCTCTGCCTTCTGAGGAATCTGCTTTTTTTCTTCCTCTGGAAATGCCTGATGACCACGTGATTCTGACCAGACCCCTGTTCTAGGGAGCAGGAACCACCTCCGCCCCATCAGCAGCACACTACCCATCATAAGGCCGAGGGGCTGAGTGGTGAAGAGAGTCACCCAGACTCAAAGGGGTGTCTAACCTGTGGCCCACAGGCTGCATGCCCATTACGCGAGGACTTTTTTGCTTATCTGCGGTGGTGGATATCACGAAAAGTACGCATGGACCTTGGGATTTTTTGGTGCTCATTAGCTTTCTTTAGTGTTTGTATATTTAATGTGTGGCCTTTGACAACTCTTCTTTTTCCAATGTGGTATAGAGAAGCCAAAAGGTTGAGAGATAGGCTTCTCATCATTTCTCTCTGGCTCTGAAGCCCACAGGCATCTCACCTTCGGTTGTCTCTCCTACCCCCAGTAAGTGGGACCTTAAAACCCTTCGGCTAGTGATTTGGATTTCCAAAGTCCATGCTGGTTTAGTTGAAACAGACCTGAGTTCTAGCTCTCCTTAGAAGCATAACCTTGGATAGGTCACTTCACTTCCTTAGATCTCAGTTGCCTGGTCTGGGAAATAGGGGTAACTGCTGGGCAGGGGTATAACAAATGTCCCTGACATGTGGGGACAAAGTCCTAGCAGGTGACAGGTGCTTGGATTAGGTAAAGTGACCCAAACAGCACCCTCTTTAATTTTTTTTATCTAAAATATTAGAAGAAGTAGGCTTCATTGTGTTTGTTTCTTTTTTAAAAATTGAGAGTCATTGTGTAATTTCTTGACAGAGGGCATCTCACTGAAATGGCTGCTATTTCATTCCTCTCTGCACTTTGTTGCTTTAGGCCATCCGGGTTTTCTTCATGCTGCGTTCCCTGTCACTGCAGCTGCGAGGGGAGCCTGAGACCCAGTTGCCGCTGACTCGGGAGGAGGACCTGATCAAAACGGATGATGTCTTAGATCTGAGTAAGTTAGCCACCTTGAGTCATGGCAGGAGACTGGGGGTCACAGAACAGTGCCCTACTGACACTTGGCACCACTGGGACAGTCAGTATGCAACCTGCATTTTGTATTACAGCAGTACTAGTTTGATTGGGTTTTATGTGTTAACAATTTTCTATACAATTCCAATAATAAGGATTCTGCTGCTAAAGAAAGAAACTTGGCAAAAACAAATCACCAGTGTTTAGTAAGGATGAGAGCTTTAGAGGCCAGAGAACCGTGTGCTCAGAGTGTATCCTTGAGTTAGCTGTTTAATCCTGCATTGCCTCAGTGTTCTCATCTACAACACGAGACTGGGATTTAAGTGAGACGATGGGTGTAAAGCCTAGTCATGTTCCAGAACCCTTGTTCTTGGCTTTCTCTTTCCTCCCTTTGCAGTGGGGCATGTGCCTTTCTTAAGGCATTGTGGTATATTAAGAGTCTGGTTATAAGAGACAGAAAACTCAACATAAGACTTTAAGGAGAAAGAAAAGGGAATTGGCTGATGTCACTGGAAGTCCAGTTCTGCCTTTGGACATGGCTAGATCTAGATACTCAGTGTCATCAGGAAGCTGCCCTTCTCCGTCTCTCAGCTCTGCTTTCCTCTGTACCAGCTTCATCCTCAGGAAGGCCTCCACCAGCTCATGGCAAGATGGCTGTCAACAGCCCAAGGGTCTATTGAACCAAATAAGCAGCCCCAACAGAAAGACAGCTGAGGGCTGCTCTTTCTTTTCAACTTACATAAAAATCTAGAGTAGAGCTCTTATTGTCCTGGTTTGGGTCATGTGACATCCCTAAATAGCTAGGGGTCAGAGAAATGTGATCCACTGGTTGGCTAAACCAGGGCCACATGGCCAGCCCTGAAGCTGGAAGGAGGATCAGTTCCTATTGAACCCTGGTCACCTGAGAGAAAGGAAGGAGGAGGCCCTCAAAGTAACATCACAAAGAAAGGGTGGAGTCTGGGCAGGCAGAGACAACACATGGCCACTCTCTGCAGTATTGTTCTAAATCAGCTTTATTGAGGTATAACTTACATATAATAAAGCTCACCAACCTTTAGTGTATAAATTCAGTGCGTTTTGATCAGCTATTAAGTTGTGACATAGACTGTTGAGTTTTGGCTTTTGAGCCAGACTTAGTATCCCCCTGAGCAACGACTGAAAGCTGCACAGCCTCTGTTACCTTGCCTGCAAAATGGGATGTCTTCCTTACTTTACAAGGTTGTTTTGAGGATTGAATGAAATAGGATATGAAATGCCATGTGATCAAGGATAACGCATCGCATGTAACTGTGCTCAGCAAGCCACAGTCAGTATCACCTGCTAATTAAAAAAGATAATATGTGACAAGAGGACAGCACACTGCCTGACACATAGGTGGTTCTCAGTGAGTATGGTGAGTGTCACCTGATGGTCTGCTTCCTATGGCCTTCATCTTGTTTGTGCTGTTTCATCTTTCCCTTTGTTGGAAAAACAAAGAAGCTATGTCCCCTGTCTATTCCATGCTTGGGTCCTCTAGCCCTTTCACCCTTGAGAAATGGCCACAGGGATTTCTGTAAGAGTTTAAATTGATTGAGTTGGCTGGAGAGAATCATAAACCAGTCTTTCTCTGATTTGATTCAAGGAGAGAAAGGGAAACAGCTGGCTTTAAAGGGGCCCACTCCATCAGGGCAGCAAGAATGTTTGCGTCCGTGAAATGGAATTAATTTTAATGCTAGGAATTCACATTCCTTCCCTATCTCCCTAGGAACATCCCGCTGAAATAAAGGTTAAAATTATCAATTTTAATTGATTAGATTGCTAGTTGAGATCACTTAACTGAGCCCTTTTGGGTAGTTGGCCATTAAGAATGTGATGGCTGTCTGTCTTTACCTAGCCTGATTGCAAATTATGTCTTTTGCTGAAGAGGGTAACATTCAGAAAATACTAGTAATTATGGATGTTAAGAGCATATGGTACTAGAATAAGATATGCCTCTGAGGTTGGTTGGCTTTTTTTTTTCTTTTCAATTTCAAATGCTGGAGCTTCTCACCTGCCATTGAGGGAAAAAGTTACCGTATGCTACATTAGACAAAATGCCTGCTGTATATACAAAATGTAGGTAAAAGCATTTATACTTGATGAATGATTGAAGCTAGGCATGTTTTTGTCTCCCTGGTGACCTTGAAGAAGCTGACTCAGTGAGAAGTGGTTGGGACTGGTCACCCTTTATCTAACTTGATTTGTCTGATAGGCTTAAAGGAGTGCCGTCTCCTCATGGCAGGAAGAGGCGACATAAAGTGTGTTTATTGACCTCATCACACTTTGATAAGAAGCCACAACTGTAAGGAGAGTTCCCCAGAAGCCATCTCAAGTATTTGCTGCCTAGCAGCAGGTCTCTGGGCAGAGTATAACAGGCAAGCCCTGGGACAAAAGGGACTTTTGACAAAGAACATCGAAGATGTGGTCACCACTTGAGAAGGAAGCAAACTGACCAGGCTTAAAGCAAAGCCCATTTTGTTTTTTGGTGGACAGGAGAGTGGCGTGGGTCGGAGTCACAGATTGGCAGCTAGGTGGGCTGTTTGCGCTAGGGTGGGGGAGGGAAGGGAAGACTCAATAAAACAGATTAGGGTTTTAGAGCAGATAGCATCATGAATCTCAATACACCCAGCCCTCAGCTTCAACAGTTATTACCATTTTGCTAAGTTTTATTTCATCCATCCCATCATCTCATTTTTAAAAATACTCCTCCTACCCATGCAGTTTGATTGCTCTTCACAATCAAATCGGTTGCCACATTTGCAAACTGAATGCCTCCCTAGCCCTGGGTGCTGTTTTGGGCTGCACATGGGGGCCTGAGGCAGCCCCTGTGGATGGGGCCTATGCACCGTACCCCTACGTGTTGCCAGCCCAGACTCATTGACTGATGTTTGATTTTGCACTTCTTGGTGAAGTTGGAAGTAATCAGCTTTCTGACCTTCCCCAGAGTCCTAATGCCTGTGAGGCTTTACCTTTAAAATGGGCCTAAAGAGCCGGACACAGTGGCTCATGCCTGTAATCCTAGCACTCTTGGGAGGCCGAGGCAGGTAGATTGCCCTGAGCTCACAGGTTTGAGAGCAGCCTGAGCAAGACCAAGACCCTGTCTCTAAATAAGAGTTGGGCACTGTGACAGGCGCCTGTAGTCCTAGCTACTTGGGAGGCGGAGGCAAGAGAATTGCTTGAGCCCAAAAGTTGGAGGTTGCTGTGAGCTATGACGATGCCATTGACCTCTACCAAGGGTGACAAAGAGAGACTCTGTCTCAAAAAACATAAATAAGCCTAAAAGACTTTATAAGGAAGGCTGTTGCGAAGATCAAATGAGATCATGATGTATATAAAGCACACAGCACATGCTTGGGGCAGAGCAGGTGCTCCCGTGAATGAGAGCTCCCTGTTGGCCTGCGGTCACTATTGAATACGTGAGCTATAACTCATACTGCTGGGCTCCAAGGGGTTGCTTGAACAATGTTCTGAGGAATATATCCTGAAATATTGAAACCAGTTGGTCACTTGTATGATGGCACTGTTTTTCATGATAAGAAAGAGCTCTGGCTTCTTGGGCCAGAGGAAGAGTTGTGTAGCTCATCTAGGCTATAGGCCTCATTCCCAAGGACAAGTGGGCTTTGAGGAGAAGCCACAGATTCCTGCCTGGGACTGGATCCTTGACTGTTGCCAAATACCATGGGCACTCACAGTAGGTGAGAAATTCATCCATTCCATACACATTAAAAAGAAATACCAGGTGGGCAGCACCTGTGGCTCAAAGGAGTAGGGTGCCGGCCTCATATACTGGAGATGGGGGTTTCAAACCCAGCCCCTGGTTTGAAGAAAAAGAGTAAAAGAAATACCAGGCAACTAGGCGTGTTCGTTTCCAGTTTCCTTCCCACCTTCTGTATGATGCCAGGCATTGGCATTCACAAACTTGTAGCGATAGCACTTGCTGTGTGCATCCAGTCTTATCTTCTGATTTTTTAAATCCATACATGAAACTCACTCAACATAGATCTTATTTGGTGAAAATCGATTTCTTCTATTTAGTTAACTATTTGTTAAGTACCTGCTATATTCCAGGCACAGTGCTAGGAGTTGGAATGTGATAGTGAGCAAAAGCCAGAATTGACCTCTGTTTTGGGGGTGCTTCTAGTTTGGGGGAGAGGGAGAAGATAGAGGAGTGGGCCACTAACAGGTAGATTAAGTGAATGCATGATCACTGACTGAGGTGGCTCTGTGGAAGTGACAAACAGGGTCCTATGTTAGAAAGAAAATGCAGAAACAAGTCCTACCATTTGAAGATGGCAGAGGTGAGCCTTAGGTGGGAGAGGGTTGGCACATCCCAGGATCCTGCTGCAGACTAATGTGGCTGGCATGTGAGGAACAAGGGAGTCAGTAGCTGGGAAGAGCCAGGTCTCAATTCTAGGGTTTCCCATCGGGACATCTAGAGTAGGCACCGCCAGGTGAGACAGTCATCTGGGAGCTAGGAAGGCCGTGTTACCTAGTGAGTATGAGCATGGGCTCAGGGGCTAGACCGTACCCAGATCGAAATCCCAGCTTTGCCCCTTGCCACTTGCCAGCCATGTTACCTTAGATAAGTAACTTAATCTCCTGGTGCTTCTGTTTCTGAATCTGTAAAATGGGAGTTGTTAGAAGGAGTAGATGAATTAATGTATGTGAAGTACCTAGAACAGGGTCTGGTATGATTGTAGAGAAGCCATTTAGGAGGCTTTGGTGGGGTCTGGGGCAGGGAAGAGGCATCATTGCCAGCGGACAAAGGGGGATGTGACAGTCTGGGGATAGCATTTTGTGACTGACTTGCCATGGTGATGCTGAACATCCAAGTGACTCTGGGGTTCAGAATTTCGGGACAATCTGGGTGGCAGGTGCTGGGAGGATGGTGATTCTGTAATCAAGAGGGCCAGTCCTGGAGGAGTAGCTGGTTCCAAGCAGAAGATGCCAAGGTTACTTTGGTGATCGGGTGAGAGGTGCTGTAAGGAAGCTCAGCAAGCCAAGGGGGCAGGTTGGCAGCCTCTTCACATTTGTCCATAGATTTCAGAACTGTCGTGTTTAAGAGCCTGCATAATATTCCAGATTGAGACTTGTAACATAAAAATGCCACAATTATTGGACATTTCCACTTTTGCCTGGGGTAACCTAGATAGCTCTTCCTCAAAAGATCCTTGCAGCAGTTTGTTGGAATCCTGCATCATGCACGAAAGAAGACCAAAAACCTCTAGAGAAATATCTGATTGCTCAGCCAGGCTTGGATACACTTCCCAGGGTCTGGGGTGTCTGGCAAGTATCCATCAGAGTATAGAGCAGTAGGTCCCAGACCTTAGCATTTCACAGCCCAGTAAAGTATAAAGCTTCTGGGGACAGATTTCCAACTTTTTAAAATTTTTTACCAAATAGTCCCATCTTTTTTTTTTTTTTTGTAGTTACAATAACCAAAACTGTGTAATTTTGACACACAAATAAGCATCTCACAGAAATAGACTAGTCAAATAGTCCTATCTTTAAAAAAATTTATGAGTTGGGCGGCGCCTGTGGCTCAGTGAGTAGGGCACCCGCCCCATAAGCCGAGGGTGGCAGTTTCAAACCCAGCCCCGGGCCAAACTGCAACCAAAAAATAGCCAAGCATTGTGGTGGGCGCCTATAGTCCCAGCTGCTCCGGAGGCTGAGGCAGGAGAATCGCGTAAGCCCAAGAGTTAGAGGTTGCTGTGAGCTGTGTGACGTCATGGCACTCTACCCGAGGGTGGTACAGTGAGACTCTGTCTCTACAAAAAAAAAAAATTTATGAGTTGTCATTTCATAAAAGAAAAAGGCACTGTTAATGCCAGGTAAGAAGGTAGAATATGACTTCAGAACAAAGGTCAATCTTTCCAAGAAACCGTGGGACTGTATACCCACATACTGTGTTTTAATAGGGAATTCTTTTTAAACAAATGCAATTGCATATGAATTACAAGAGCAAAGCTCACAGTCTCTCCAAGCTCACAGTCTCATGGAGGAGGTAGACACGCCTGTGGCTCAGTGAGTAGGGCGCCGGCCCCATATGTGGAGGGTGGCAGGTTCGGACCCAGCCCGGGCCAAACTGCAACAGAAAAATAGCCAGGCTTTGTGGCGCACGCCTGTAGTCCCAGCTGCTCGGGAGGCTGAGGCAAGAGAATCGCGTAAGCCCAAGAGTTAGAGGTTGCTGTGAGCCGTGTGACGCCATGGCACTCTACCCGAGGGCGGTACAGTGAGACTGTCTCTACAAAAAAAAAAAAAAAAAAACAGCATCTCATGGGTCACAGTCAGATGGCCATTGTGCTGCTGCTCTGAGAGCAAGGAAGGGGGTTGACCTGGCCAGAGGTCACGGAGGCCAGTGAGAGAGCAACGACCCACCTGAGATCTAGATGTGGATGTGGAGTGATGGAAGCATGGCTAAAGGGCTGGTCAGGGGGAGGATGAAAGTGATTGTGCAGTGAGGCTGGGAGGAGGCCTTATAGGGCCTGAGGGCACAGCTAGGATAAGGTTTTATCCTAAAAACAGTGAGAAGGTTCTTATTCTAAGAACAGTGAGTAACTGATGTAATCATATTTGGATTTAAAAGGCTCTGTCTGGCCTCAGTGTGAAGGGTAGATTTCTGGGTCAAGGCAGCATTACCTGGGCCAGGGAGCCCTCTTGGGAGGCCAAACCCAAAAGGCCTGTTTTACAGAAGTGTCCGTAAGGTGGTGTCCACACATGGCTTGCACACTCTGGTTTGCCCCAAGGAATTGTTCTTGACTACTGCTCTCTTCTGCAGCTCAGCATGGGCACAGAGGCCTGTCCTGTGGGATCCAGCTTGTTCTCTGGGGCCCAAACCTTCATGCCTTTGAAGCTAATTTTTCACACCAATAATCCTATTTCAGGGTAGCGCCCGTAGCTCAGTGAGTAGGGCGCCGGCCACATACACCCAGGCCTGCAGGTTTGAACCCAGCCTGGGCCAGCTAAACCACAATGACAACTACAAAAAAAAAAAAGAAAGAAAGAAAATAGCCAGGCATTTTAGCAGGCATTGTAGTCCCAGCTACTTGGGAGGCTGAGGCAAGAAAATTGCTTAAGCCCAAGAGTTTGAGGTTGCTGTGAGCTGTGACTCCACAGTACTCTACCAAGGGCGGCATAGTAAGAATCTGTCTCAAAAAATATATAATTTCAGATGTGTTCACTTCCAGCAAAGACAAGCTACTGTGAACCTTTCCTTTCCTTTCCTTCTGGCTGTTTACAGCCCAGGACCTGCCTATTTAAGAGAGGTAGCTGAGGGTAGGGGGAAGCCATGGGTCCCAGAAAAATTTAGCCTGAATCCTAGTTCTGCTTCATCCTGTCTGTGTGACACTCTCTGAGCTTCTCATCAATAAAATGAGAGCAGCAGTGCCCACCTTTGCAGGATTATTATAAGGCAGGACAATAAGGTGGACATAGAGGTTATGAACTGCTGGTCCTCAGGCCGACAGGCCCACAGACGTAGTTTGTTTAATAGCCAGTACAACATTTGTGAGTAAATCTTATGTTAGTTGCTTACATTTTAAAATCACATATTTTATTATAAAAATCCAGCTATCTATCACTTTGGTTTATTTTTTATTTTATTATTATTATTTTTTAAATCTACCACTTTGAAAGTGAAATGATCTAGCCACATAGGGTCTGCATACCCCAGGTAGCAGTCAGCTTCCCCTTTTCATAGGACTGAGCCCTTCTCACCAGCTTGCTCTGTCTCCATTTGTGAGCCTCTGGTTAACTCTAGAGCTGTGTGTTCAACTCCCTGCTCAGCATCTCATGCTTCCTAGGAACACAACAGAACTTGATCTTCCCCACAAAACCTGCCTCCCTGCAGCATCACATCTCAGTTGGTAGCATTCCATCCTGGTTGCAAAAACCTTGGGCTTGTACGTGACTCCTCTCTTTTTCTCAAATTCGACTTCCAGTTGGTTAGCACACCTGTTTAGTTCTTCCTCCAGATGCAGCCAGTCCTCTAAACCTCTGGGTTCTGCATCCTTGGATCCAACCAACCACAGATTGAAAATATTTGGGGGGCAAAAAAAAAACAAAAAAAAAAAAACACAACAATAAAAAACTCAGTTCAGTATAACAATTAACGTACATACCATTTACCATTATGCAGGTATTATAAGTTACGTAGAGATGGTTTGAAGTATACAGGAGGCTGTGCATAGATCATGTGCAAATACTAGATATGCCATGTTACATGAAGGACTTGAGCATCTGTGGGGGTGTCCTGGAACCAGCCTGACAAGGGATAACTGTACATCCAGGATCTGACCATGTTGTGGAATGTGAATGCGACTGCTTAAAGGTTATCTTATAGGCTTTCCACCTATATACCATCTTTCCCAGCTACACCCTAGCACCTCGCTTGAGTTGCTATTATCTTTCACCCGAATTATTGCAGCAGCCTCTTACTCAGTCACTTGCTTCTGCCTTGTCCCCTATAGCTTATTCTCAATAGCATGCAGTATGTGCTCCCATGCCATTCTGAATAGAAAACAGAAGCCTGTGAGGTGAACTGTGAATGTTTTCTGGCACCCACTCCCTCTCCTTGCTTCCTTGCTCTTTTCAGACATACTTGGGATGTTCCCACCCCAGGGCCTTTGCAGAATTCTTGATCCATGTTTGAAATCCCACCAAGTCTCCCTTTTTATTATGTTTTGTTATCTGATGAACATGAATGAAAAAGCTGTGGGAGATTCTGCAGTGTTACTCTATACCTCCCCATTCCTAGCTTCCTGGTGCTCACCTCAGCCCCCCATGCAGCCGGGAGCTCTTAGGTAGAGTGGAAGTCCCTGGCCATATTCATCTGATTGCCTAGTGATTCCGTTTCCAGCAAAAGTATTATGAAGCTCCCCAAGTAAGTTATGTGGTTTGACTGTAAGTCTATGAAAATGTAAGCTCATTGATTTGCTTCTCTGGAAAATCCAATGATAGTTTTATGGTCCTGCCTGTCAGTTCTGGAAAATTCTCTATGTTGGTTTATTTTGCTCATGGCCCAAGTCGTTCTCATGTGCCTTATCCTGGTGAAAATTAGAAACTAGCATAAATACCCATATATCAATGGGCAAGAGACATGAATAGAACTTTCTCTAAAGACGAGAGACGAATGGCTAACAAACACATGAAAAAATGTTCATCATCTCTATATATTAGAGAAATGCAAATCAAAACAACCCTGAGATATCATCTAACCCCAGTGAGAACGGCCCACATCACAAAATCTCAAAACTGCAGATGCTGGCGTGGATGTGGAGAGAAGGGAACACTTTTACACTGCTGGTGGGACTGCAAACTAGTACAACCTTTCTGGAAGGAAGTATGGAGAAACCTCAAAGCACTCAAGCTAGACTTCCTATTTGATCCTGCAATCCCATTACTGGGCATCTACCCAGAAGGAAAAAAATCCTTTTATCATAAGGACACTTGTACTAGACTGTTTATTGCAGCTCAATTTACAACCGCCAAAATGTGGAAACAGCCTAAATGCCTACCAACCCAGGAATGGATTAACAAGCTGTGGTATATGTATACCATGGAATACTATTCAGCCATTAAAAAAAATGGAGACTTTACATCCTTCGTATTAACCTGGATGGAAGTGGAAGACATTATTCTTAGTAAAGCATCACAAGAATGGAGAAGCATGAATCCTGTGTACTCAATTTTGATATGAGGACAATTAATGACAATTAAGGTTTTGGGGGGGGAGCAGAAAGAGGGACGGAGGGAGGGGGTGGGACCTTGGTGTGTGTCACACTTTATGGGGGCAAGACATTATTGCAAGAGGGACTTTACCTAACAATTGCAATCAGTGTAACCTGGCTTATTGTACCCTCAATGAATCCCCAACAACAAAGAAAAAAAAAAAAAAGAAACTAGCATAAATAATAAAGACAGAACTGGGTGGCACCTGTGGCTCAGCAAGTAGGGCACCGACCCCATATTCCGAGGGTGGCGGGTTCAAACTGGCCCCGGCCAAACTGCAACAAAAAATAGCCAGACATTGTGGCGGGCGCCTGTGGTCCCAGCCACTTGGGAGGCTGAGGCAAGAGAATCGCCTAAGCCCAGGACTTGGAGGTTGTTGCTGTGAGCTGTGATGCGACAGGACTCTAGTAAGGGTGACAAAGTGAGACTCTGTCTCTAAAAAAAAAAAAAAAAAGGCAAAACCAAATGCATAACATTCTAGAGGATGACTGACTTGAGCTTTCTAAAAATGTGATTGTTTTTGGAAGACAAAAAAAGGGGAGGGGACAGGTGTATTGTTCTTAAATTACAGAAACAAAAAGACATGGCGGGTGTCAGGCTAGACTGAGTCTTGGATTGAGGGAGAAAAGTAGCTTTAAAGGACTTTTTTCTGCAAATTGGGTAAATTTGTGTGCAGATTGTGATTAGATAATATAATTGAGGTCAGTATTGCATTTCTTGGATGTAATAATGGCTTTGTGATGCTGTGGTAGTGTGTCTTTGTTCTTAGGAAGTATGGGATAAAGAGTTTAGGTATAAAGCGCCTGACATCTATGATGTTGGACTGACTCAGAAATAAAAATGTGGGAGTGTGTGGGTATAATGAGAGAGGAAGTAAATGTGATTAACAAGTGATGAATTGAAGTGAAGGGCTTACATGTGTTTACTATTCTTTAAACTTTTCTGGAAGCTTGAAATTTTTCAAATTAAAATCTTAAGGATGGGGCGGCGCCTGTGGCTCAGTCGGTAGGGCGCCGGCCCCATATACCGAGGGTGGTGGGTTCAAACCCAGCCCCGGCTGAACTGCAACCAAAAAATAGCTGGGCGTTGTGGCGGGTGCCTATAGTCCCAGCTATTCGGGAGACTGAGGCAAGAGAATCGCTTCAGCCCAGGAGTTGGAGGTTGCTGTGAGCTGTGTGATGCCATGGCACTGTACCCAGGGCCATAAAGTGAGACTCTGTCTCTACAAAAAAAAAAAAACAACTTAAGGTGGACCAAGAGAGATCAAGGCCTTGAAAATCCAACATTTAATAACTAAGGAGTATAATACATAGAAAATGAAGCCTCAGATTCAGAAAAGCCTGGGTTTGAATTCCAGCTGTGTGACCTTGGTGGGCAAATTAGTTAACCTCTCTGAGCTTTTTTTTCTCTTTTGTAAAGTGGGACTAATATGCCTGCTTCAGTGCTAGTCTATAGATTAAAAGAAAGAGTCCATCAGAAATAATGAGCATCAGATTCACAGGTTTTTCATGATAAAAAACAGTAATTAGCATTCATCATCTTGACTGCACTTTAGGCACTGAAATATTTTTCTCACTAGAAGGTTCTTTGTAGGAGTTCTAAAAAAGCAAAGCCTCATGACTATTTCTGTCCAGGGGACTCATTGAAAAGTGAGTAGGGGAGGTTACACAGGCTTGTTAATTAGATGATAAGCTTCTTGGAAAGATGACTTTCAGGAAAGTGGGTGCCAGTTGATTGGAGAAGAACTGAAACCACAGGATGGGGGCTTGAGTCAAACCCAGATGGTTCCTTGGGGGCAATTTAGTTCAAGCATCCAGGCATGAGGCCCTTTGAGAAGTGGTTTGTTTAGTGCTGACTCCAAAGTGAACTGATGATATTAACGTGAAACCAAAGAGGCAGGAATGTATGTGGCATTCCAAGAGTCGGATCGTGAGGCAAGTGTGGTTTTGTGGCTCTTTGCCTGTGCTCTCTCATCCATGTTTTGTCTTTAAAAGGAGCACAGTCCACTTGGCATCTCTCTACATGCAGACACTTGGTAGAGCACCCTGGGGCCCCCACTGACCCACCCTTTACCTGACCTGCAGGCTTGGAACCACTCCTGACCCCTCTCCAGCCCCACGATCCAGGGAGTCACCAGCCATCTGCAGCTCCAAACCCCTCCCTAATTTAGCCTCTGCAGACCTTCTCCTGCCCAGCATCTCCTACGTGGTAACCCAGCATGGCCTTGCCCCACACTGGTCCATCCACCTAATGCCCAGTAATTCAGAGGCATCCTGTACCACATCACATCTCTGCTTGTAAACTTCAGAGTCTCCCTGGCAGTGCCCCGGCCTATCTCAAGCACCCCTCTGTGCTGTGCCTCTTGTTATATCTGCACCCCCTGGACCTGCACTGCAGGCTCCTGAACACAGCTGTCTGCCTTGTGGCCTCTGCCTAGATTGCTGTCCCAGGCCCCAGGCCCAGCATCCTCCCCTGCCCCACTCTCCTGTCTGCATATCACACATGCTCTGATCACTTTGCCTATCCTCAGTGCCTGGCACATCATAGGCACTCAAAAAACCTTCTGGGATTGAACTGATTAAAGCTTTATCAATCACTTTTATTATTCGTAAATCCTCAAGGACTTTCATTAACATGTAAATAGCATTTCTTAATGTCCTCTAGAGTAATTTGAGGCAGTTGGATTATGAGTTAGAAGAATGATACTTGTTAACTAGTCATGATTGAGTAGTCATGTTCCTACTGTTTTTCCCTTTTTTTCCCCTCCTATACCAAGAATCTTACACCTACCTTGGCAGGTTCCTAAAAATGTAGATTGTCTTGATTTCATTCAGTTAAGTTACCCCAACTTATTTTACCTCTCTAATAGCTAACATGCCTCTCTTGTTTTTCCTTTTTTCCCCCTTACTCTGCTTTGAAACTGTGACCCTGAACTAGACCAATCAGAAAAAACTCATGTTTGAATTAAAACATTACTAATTCTCTAAGGATATGGAAAACATGGAATTAACAACATTTCCCCTCTCTCTATGAATTAGACTTCTTCTCTGCGCCCTTAATGAATAATGTTGCTGGCCACTTTTCAGAAATAAAGTAGAAATATGGAGAAATGAAATTTATATCATATAAACTGACTGGAAATGCGATTATAATACAGCTGTCAGTTTTGTTCAAGTGGAAAATTTTTAAGTAAATCCAATTGCAGCATTATTTGGTTCATTTAAAGCAGGGTGATGCAGCCATTTCCTGCGTATTGATTATTTGATTGGTACCTGTCTGCTGGACCTACTGTTTTTTTCTTAGTAGCACTCATTGATGTGGTTTAATGTATATTCCTGTAATCTTTCCCTGTTTTATAAACTTACAATAATAATTGAGCTACATTAGAGAGGCATGTTCTGCTGAGATCACAAGGTCACCTAATGACTGTGCCCTCTTTTGTTGGTGATGTATTGAAGTGGCTCTAGGATAGTTCTGGAAAAAAAAAACCAACAACAACAAAAAAAGTATTATTTTTTCCTCTATACAGCAGGATTGCTAGGTTCCATACTAGGCTTTGGGGAAATGAGGCATTTGAGTAGTAGAGACTGTTTTGAGATTTTCCTTTTTTTGCCCAAAAAAGTTATTGTTTTTCCTGAAGACATACTGTAATTTAAATATTTTTTTCCAAATCCAAGTCCTTCTCATACATTTGAAAATGGAGTCATGGTTTTGATTTCTTAGATAGGAGGGGTCCTGGTGGCTTAGATTTGCCCCAAGAACATTGTTTTCTGAGGGACATCATAGCCCTGGGAATAGGAACATGTTCTGGGTACAGCTGTTTCAGGGCTGCCAGGGGCAGGGAGGAGGTCCCTGCTGGTGGTCAAGTCTGGGATAGCACTCTCAGCACCATGAGCTGGGCATGTGTCTTGACCTCACTAACCCCTGACCCCCACCCCACCCCACCCCCACCAACTATGCTTCATGGGGCTATTGGGAGGATGAGACAGCTGCTTATGGGTGCTGAGCACAGTGCCTGGTGAACCTCTGTGAGCCCAAGCAGCAAAGGCTGGCATAGGAGCAGCTGGAAAGCTGGCTTTGGGTTTCCAAACCCCACTCCTCTATAGTCAAGAAATAGTCATTCTGTCTTTCTGGTCACTCAAGCCAAAAAACTTGGCGTGCTTGTCTGCTCATTTCCTTACATCCCTGTAATAAAGTTCTCAGCAGATCCGTCCAGCGCAAGCATCAAATAGATGATCCTGCCCCCTTTCTCATAGCCTCCAGCCCCTGGCAAGGACTCTGGAAACAGCCCTTTGACTGGGGGCCAGCTGCCTCCGCTGCCCCCACCCTTTCAACAGCTGGTGGCATCCTTCATCCAGTCATCAGACTCTTCAGCAGCTCAGGGTCAAATCCAGAGTCCTACCTGCCACCTCCCAAACTGTCCCTCACACTGCTACCCCAGTCACACAGGGAGATTGCCACCCTGGGCCGCGGGCCTTACGGTGCCCACTGTCTCTGCTGGCTCCAACCAGGCTGCTGAAGCCAGGCTCCTTGACAACATCTGGGGGCTGGGCACTGAGAGCCGCCACAGAAAACAGGAATTCGTGGGAGCATTAATATTGCATTTCAAGCCATCCCTTGCTGAGTCCACTTGGTGAGCTGTCTGGGGCTCTGCCTACGCAGGACTCCACCCGCCTACCTCTACCACCCAGCCAGCCTGCAAGGATTACACAGGACACAGTGACTGCTCAGCCCTCCAGAGGGAAGGGTTGTCTTCTGTCCCTTATATCTGATCAACCACAGAACACCCAAAACAAATCTCTGGGGAAACTGAACCATCTGCAGACAGTGTGACCTTTACAGAAGGTCTAAGTCAGGAGATGACTGCCCCCCTACACGCCAACTCTCCCAGCCCAGGGAGTGGGCCTAGCCTGCTGACGACTCCTCTCTGCTTTCAGCCAGTTCTCACCTCCAGCCCATCCCAGTCCCCACTGGAAGAATAGGCCTGGGGGTGGGTGGGCCAACACCTTCCTCCTATTTTCTCTGAGAAGTGAGATGGGTCTGTTCAGGGTAGGCAGAAGTGCTTGGAAGTGTTGTCACCTACACTCCTAAATACACATCAAAGCACAAGAAGCCCTTGGAATAAAGTGGAGTGACTATTAAAATCTCTTCATTAAAACACAGAGTTGGTCATGTGCAATGGGTCACATCTGTAATCCCAGCACTTTGGGAAACCAAGGCAAGAGGATCACTTGAGGCCAGGAATTCAAGACCAGCCTGGACACCATAGTGAGGCCCTGTCCCTAAAAAACAATTTTTTTTTTTTTACTTAGCTGGCTGTAGTGGTACATGCCTTTAGTCTCAGCTGCTCAGGCTGATGTGGGAGGATCCCTTGAGCTCAGAGCTTGAGGTTGCATTGAGCTGTGATTGCAATTGCACAGTGCACTCTAGCCTAGCATGGGTGACAGAATGAGACCCTATCTCCAAAAACAAAAAACAACCAAAGGGCAAATGCCCTGGTTTAAGACACAAGAACTCCCATGTGGGATCAGCATATTCCTGGTGGCTGGCCTGCTGTGTGGCGCCATAGGCAGTCTGGACTGATACTTCAAATGAATGTCAAATGTTCACTCTTCCAAGCTTTTAAGAAATGTACAGAATACTGAGCTTGGGACATTTAAAAGCTTGACTTGTCATTTCCACTTTGACCTACCTGGAAATAGAAGTGAAAATCGGTTTGCCACACTGTCCTGCATGTGGCTACACAGCAGAGGAATTGCTCCAGGCTCACCTAATTGGCACCTCTGCCCGGGCAGGGCTGTGTTGGAGGGTCCCCTCCCTGGCGCCCTCTGTGCCGGGGGGGCTGCAGTGCACAATCACTTCAGGAGCTTTGAAAAAAGTTCGATGCAGCAGATACCTTTATACCTCATCACAAAGAGAAGGCAGAGAAACTGAAGCAGTCTCTGCCCCCTGGTTTGGCAATAAAAGAGCTGAAATGAAGCAGACATGCTGATTTGAATTGTATTAAATTTTTTTAAATTCTTAAAATTAAAAAAAAACTTGCTGTACCCAGGCTCCATTCCAGAAGGTTCTATGGTACTTGCTCTGAGGCGGGCACCTGCACTTGTTTTTTTAAATGCTCCCTAGATGATTCCATTGCATAACCAGTTTTGAGAACCATGGGGTTAGACAGCGTGAGGAGTATTTTGGAACTCCACATTAAGTCTCTACTTGGCTGCTGTCCGTGAATTCTAGTTCTCTCTAGGAACTCTCCTTGCTCACCTCTTAATCAGCCAGATGGCATCAGGGAGGCTATATTTGGTGGTGTAACAGCAGTCACATCTCTCTCCAGGTTGCAAAGTTAGTACCATCCAAGTCATCCTCAGAGTTCCCTTGTAGGAGAGTGAGATTCCTCAAGGAGAACTCCAGCACAGCTGATCATAAACCCAGGCCTGCTGTGGACCCATGTGCTGAACGCTCTGCAGGGGAAGAGGTGGGCCACGTTGAGGTGCCAATTTCTTTACCTGGACCCTGAGAGGTGCTCAACGGAGAGGCAGGAGGAACTAGACCCTTATCTTTCTCCCCTATGGCCCTTTATGGGGACAGAGAGCCCTGTATTATTTAACCTTTATTCTTCTCCCTCTCTCCTGCCCTCTTCCTGAATACATGTAATTGAATTTATGTAAGTTAACCTTGTACACAGCGTGCCTCTACCTGAGTTGAAGACAGATGACTTAATCTCTTGAGCCTTGGGCAGGCCTGAGTGATGGGCAGTGCCTCCTAAGTCCTGTAGCCCTATGTGTGCTCAGGCATTGAATGAACTGCCCTGTGCTTGGCCTTGTTTATGATCAATTGCCGTGTGCTGGACTACGCAGGAGGTTTCCTTAAAAGAGCCCCAAACTTGCTGCACTGAAACCTCAGCCGTCCCTAACTCTCCTGGTTGTCCTGAACCAGTGCCAGTCCTGGAAATGGTCTGTTCTCTTTCAGACACAGTTGTAAAAATGCCTCAAGAGCAGAGATCATCCAGGCTGGAGTCAGACAGCCAGACCACAGAGGCTCAGAAGTTGATAGGCCAAGCTGGCCTCTCCCAGTCCTTATAACTTTGCTTATGAGGAAGAGCTAAACATGCTCATCCTGTCTTCCTCTCCACCCCTTGGACTACTCAGGGCCACCATGTTTCACATGGGGTTCAAGGTGAGATACTGTTCCTTCCTCTTCCTGCCAAACTCTCATGCAGAAAAGCCCTATGCAACTTCCTGGTTTTTCTACTTGGCACATCCAGATTATCTTTTGCATTTATCCATTTTTATTACCTGTACCCAGGCCATTGAATTTTATAATATGCTTTGCATTTTTCTAAATGCAATTGGGGTTTTCCAGAGCTGTGCAAAGCCAAGAAATATGCATGTCATTTAAATGACTCCAGTTAACCTTTAGCCTTTAACTGGTTTCTCATAAAACTCGCCTCAGCTATGGTTTGCATCCTCCAGAGCAGTAAAACTGATGAAAATCTATTCTGCAACTTTCATTGTTCCCTTTGCTGCTCCACTTGGTGAGCCCTGCTAACGGACTCTTACAGAGGAAGCTGGAGGTGGAAATGCTGTGAGTCTCAAGCAGTGTCTAGCAGAAGGTCCAGGGTAGATGAATGCAGCCCTTGTGGCCACTTCCTGAGGTCTACCAGGGCCCCAGGCTTCAGCTGTTTCCCTTTATCCTCTGCTGGACAGCACAGTAAGGATAATGTAATAGATACCATCTAATGGTCCATTTCCTCTGGTCAAGCACTGATACAGGTATCTCCAACACTGCTTAACTCATCTACCTTCACAATCTGGCAGGATAGGTCCTGTTATTATCCCCATTTTACAGATGAGGATGCTGAAGCACAGACTAAATAACTTGCCCAGTGTCAAGCCCTACCAGAAGGTGGGAAAACAAAAATGCAAATGTAGGATTCTGACTGCAGAACTTGCACACTTGACTCCAGGGTAGGACTCCTCCATGCACCCACTCACCCACTCTTGCACCTATCCTTCTATCATACACTATGTGGTGAGCACTGCACTAGGTGCCAGAGACAGAAAAGGACAAGATACAGCCCTCTCTTCAGGCAGCTGGTGACCCCAGACCCGGCAACTGCAGTGACTTCTAGAGAGCCCAGACAAAGAATCTGAGAAGTCCTGTGGGCCTGAAGCTGGCCAGATGGGTGGGGTAATGAGTCTCCCTCCCTGGCAGCTCCTTGTGTGAGGCAATGTCTGAGGATTATATGTTGAGGCCCCCTCAGCCAGGAGAGGCCCAGTAGTCTTTGACCCCTGACCCATTAGCCACAGAGCCTCCATTTCTTCCCCTAAGCCCCATCCCCTTTCATTCCATCCTGGCGTCATCCAATTGTTTTCTGCCCTACAGTCTTATCCTTCCTCAGCACATTTAAGAACATCTCCCAGCTTCCTCCAACACTGGTTTGGGTTAAAGCTGAGGTTGGGGGCCCAGGATAGTAGGTATTCAGTGAAGATTTTCCAGATATAAATGAATGAAAATAAAAGAGTAAATTGGAGTCCAAGCTCATAAATGAGGACATGGGCCTTCTTTTCCAAAAACAGGCCGTAATTCCAGGGCCTCTGGGCTGCCTGTAAACCTCCCGTCTGACAGACATCTCATGTAGTTCCTCACTTTGTATTCTCTTTTCTTCCCTGGGAACTTGGAATAAGAGTAAGACTTAATTCAAGGGCCCAGCATTTGTCTTCTGAACTGACCCAGCTACATGAGTCATCTCATGTGGAGGGAGGCAATTCTAAACTCTAAAGGTCAATCAGTACGTCAGAATAACTAGTAAATCATACACAGTCCACCTGGTACAACCTTACAATCCTTGAAAAGCCTGCCCTTGTTCAACTACCCTGAAGACAGTGCTAAGAAAGAAGCATCCAAGCTGGGTGGTGATTATCTCGAGGAAAATTAATACCAGGCCATCAATCCTGAAGGCAGAAAGGGCCCATAGCCAGATGGCTGCATACAAACTGGAATAACTCACAGCCCGTGTGGACCCCAGGTTTGGGGAGGTTCACCTTGGCCCTGAGTATAAATCAGCAGGCCTTTTGCAGAGGGAGAGTGGGAGCCTTTGTCAGGGATAGGGGAAGGGAGACGGCGCCGGAAACCCCTCCTTCCCTCTAGTCTGTCATCGTTACTGAGGGGTTGAAAGACACTTCTCTGACACCTTCTTGAACAGAGCACTGCACTCATTATGGACAGAGCTGAGAAGCCATGTCCTGGGTTTTGGTAGGATCACGGGGGGAAGGGTTTTAGCCTGGCTGTTAGATCATAAGGTGACAGGCCCCCTTTTTACCCCAGAGGTCCTAATTGGATGGTCAGAGGGCACACTGGTGGCTTATGGGAAACAAATGGGAATGGTTTAGTGAGTAGGAGGCAGACTTGTTCAGGCTGAGTACCCATGGAGTGCTTGTTATGCTGTCTTCAGCTTTCTAAGTCTCTGCGTCCTCAGCTGTGAATGGTGATGATGAGGTCCAGTGGTGTAGTATCAAGCATGTAGTGAGGAAATGCATGTGAAATTACTGCAGGCCTTGTGTGTTATAAGCACTTGGCAAGTGCTTTGGTCCCATGACGGTCTTGGGTCTCATTGTGTCTAGAACCCTGGCTCCAAATGTCCTGTGCCATATTGGTCAGCTCAGGCCAGGCTGTGCTGTGGTAACAAATTTACTTTGAAATCTCCATGGCTTAATAGAGATTGATTTCTTCTCATCCATGTGAATCAGCAGAGCCTTGCACTGTGTGACACTCAAGAGACAAGGCTGTTAGAGGCAGCACTGTCCATCACTGCACCCACTGCCTGCACACACCCATCTCCCTGGGCTCTATAGCCGGGGGTGGGGGGTGGGGGTGATCTGGAGGGCCACATGCCAGTTCTTAAACGCTTTAGCCCAGAAAGGAGTCACTTTGTGCTCACTGCCCTGGTGGTCTCACCACACTGGCAGGGGTGGGAAAACAGGGAGAGGGTGACTATTTGGGGAGCAGTGAATGTGTTGGCCACACTAATGAACATACATCCCCTGCTTTTCTCTTGGGAACCTCCTACTTCAAACACTGGCATTTGGGTGTTTGGGGGATTGTCAGAGCACCCAGCACTTACCACAAAGCAGGAGGAAATCTGGGAAACTAACCAGAAATCAGAGAAGCGAAGACCAAAACTGAAAGGAAAGGAGAAGGACTCAGTGAATTTGTCCTTGACCAATTTGAAGACATTAGGCAAATACTAGGCTAGGCCAAGATGGAGCAGGCCCATTAAGGGAGTTGATTTGCAAATGATCATGTGCCTAAACCATCACTGGTGCTGCTGACCATCAGGCACCAGGGGAAACCCCAGAATGACCCTCAGGTTACAGGAATTGATAGTCCACCTTCCCAGTACCAGCAGAAAAGGAAACTTGGGACAGTGTGACCACATCTTGAGTCGACTGCCTTACAGGGCTTCAGAACTGGTTTAAGAGGGAACCGACCTGGGTAGCAAGGCTGAAGCCTTCATGGTGGAGGCTGCAGAGTGTGGAGGGAAGGACCATGAGCTTTTGGGGGCTGGCTGGCCTGAGGCCCAGTTCCAGCTCTGCCGTTTGGTGGCTGTGGGAGGTGATTTCCCTCTCAGGCCTTCAGTTCCTCTTTTATGAAGTAGGAGAATCGTAAGTAATGCCTGCCCAACAAGGAGGCTGTGAAGTTGAAGCAAGACAATGTATGTAAAGCACAGGGCCTCCATTTGTTGAAAGCGCTTTATTACTATTTCTGCCATTATTGTTGTTATGCTTATTTTCTATGATGAATTTCTTTCCAGGGAACTTCATCTTCCATGGTTTTCTGGGGTATACACATAAGCAACCAAAGCTAAGGATAAGGCTCAGGTGGGGGTCCCTAGGCCCATGCCCTCACCTGATAGGCCAGGCCACCTCACCTGGCTCTAGTCCCCATTTACTATCTCTGTGACCTGGGCAAGTTATTTAACCTCATCTGTAGAGTGAGACTATTAACCCTTTGCCCTGACTGATATTATTATGAGAATTCAGTGAGACAGTTCCTATTGTAATAACAATGCTTTGCCACAAGGCTTGGGGTATTAATTCACTGCTAAATATTTTCCCTGTTAAAGACAGCCAAGTTATCCTGAGTTCAGATGGTCAAGGTAAGAACTGAGACATTTTATGCCATTGCCCAGAAGAGACAATTCATTCCTTGCCTCTTCAGGGCTTAGTGCCATGTTGTAGGCCAGTGCTGCCCCGTCTCCTTCCATGCAGCTCACGTGATCTTAGCTTGGCAGATGTCTCTGTGTGTAGGTACCAGTAACCCCCAAGCAGAGGCCTTTGAGTGCCACCTTTGAGATGTTTGCCCTGTCAAAGAACCAACTGTATGATCCATTATTTAATATCTTTCTTTGAATTTATTTGCAATTTCTTGCCCTTAGGTTTAGGGAAGATAAGAAAAGCTAGTCCTAACCTATACCCATGAAATTAGGGGATTGATAAACTAAATTTATATTTTCCTACAACATATAAAGCTAAAATGAATTCAAAATCATTCACAGGTGCTATTTAAAACCATCTCAGGTCCCCCCCCTGCTTGTTAGGTGTACTTTCCAGGGCACCTCTGGGACCCCTGCCTGCCCTCAGAGCCTCTCCTGTGCTGAGGGCAGGGCCCACTGTAACGTCCAGGAGAAAGCCTTGCCTCCCCAGTGGTCAGGCTGTGATTTTCATCATTCAGCAGTGGGAGGGTGGGCAATTTAAAAATATATATAATATTTTTAATGAGATGGGCCTAAACTATTTCTTATTTTTTTATGGCTGCCTATAGATATTAAATGTGGACAGATTTTGCTTGGTAGAACATCTGTTTAAAAGGCTAGGTTAAGCCCTGTATTTGAGTAATAGTAGGATTCACCCTCGGGTTCTTCTGGCCCCTGCCAGAAAGTTCTCATATACCTGTCTCATCAGTAGTTCTTCCAGGGAGTCAGGGAATCACATACAAACAAGTTTTGTTTCTTTTTTTTTTAATCACAATGACAACTGTAGCTAAACCAATGCAGAATCTGCGTGTTCCCAAGTTCAGCAATCTCCTTTTACGTGGGTGCCCTGAGGCCCAGGCCACCTGCCAGGTGGAGGTGCTGCTCCTACACAGGACAGCTGGGAAGGAAGGAAGTTCGAGGTAGGTAGGGTCCAAAAAAACTGGTCAGCTGTCCTGGGAACCCTTGGGACAATTCCGAGGGCCTTTTAATCTCTGTAGTCCAGGAGATTTGGGGCTCATGTTGCCTTAGAGTCCTGTTTCCTTACAGAGCAACCTGTTAGACCTTTGTGTCATCTGGATGTCCTTCATCCCTAAAGGAGCCTGCCCTTCGGTGTGGGTAACTCATGTAGGCCCTGCTCCATGCCAGATGCTTGGCTGGGCTTTTTATGTGTCAGGAGAGAAACCCCCCATGGAATCCTCCTGCACTTCTGAAGCAGGCAGCAACTTCATTTTATGACTTTGTTTGCGACCCAAGTCTCTGAGAGGTCACATGGCCAGCCCAAGGGTGCTCAGCTATCAGGACTAGGGGGCAGAATCAGCCTCGGGGCCCAGGCTGCCTGGCCCCCAAGGTCCCTTGCTCCTCTGCATGGCCTGGTCTGTGTCCTCAGCCTTGCCTGGTGGAGTCAGGCTGCCCTAGCCAGTGGGTCTGAAATGCTTCTGCTCCAGGCTGCTGGTGCTTATGGCCCTTCACTGCGTTATCACTTTCAGTTGGAAGTGGGTGGGCTAGAAAAACCCCTGGGCTGCTTTTCACACCCAGGGAGAGCTGCTTCAGATCTGGGCAGGCAGGCTGAGGAAGCTCAGTGCTCTCAGAAGTCACATTTTGTGCCCTCTGATGCATAAGCCTGGTTGAAGGTGTGCCATATCCCTAGCCATGGGCTCTGATGGGCTGCCAGAGCCCACGTTCTGCAAACCTGTTCTTTTCACAGGGCCTGGAAATGATGCCAAAACAAAACCTTGGCATTGGTCAGAAAATTGGCACACACTTAATGCCATCTCAGCTCTTCACCCCATGGAGTAGGCACCGTCCAGGGCCTAGTCAGGTTGGGTTCCGACCATTGAGTCAGTAATTCAGGTTTTCCTTTTGCTGTCTAAAGGTATACTTGTTACAACCACCAAGTAATACAGAAACACATTCATATTGTAAAAGCTCAAATAGTACAGGGTGTGTAGCAGAACAAGTGAAAGTGCCTCTCCCCAGCCACCCCACAGCTCCTTTCCACCCACCAGCTTCCATTTGGGGCCGTGTCCTTCCAGGGCACGCTCCGTGCACCTGCATGTCCATCTGCAGTGAGAGCTGTAGCCTGCCTTGTTCACCACTGTCACCCTAGCCCAGGCCCAGCCCCTTGGTAAGCACTCAGTAAATCTTTGCTGAATGAATGAGTATGACTGTAGTTTGTATACAAATGGAACCATGTATATCTTGTTCTGCAACTTGCTTTTGGCACTTTAAAGTGGGGTTTTCCTGTGTCAGGACATCAGGGTGGAGCTTATCAATACAGCTCTGTAATAATTACTGCAATAATTAGAAGCACCCAAAGGGCTGTCTCTTGTGTGGCCATGCTGTTGTTAGGCACCAGGCTGTGTCCAGTTGTTCACTCACAGCACCCAGGAGTGTCGGCCTCGTGAGCAACTTTGTTCCCAAGTGCAGTACTTTGGTAGGAGGGACTCCTACCTGTGGACTTGCTGGATTCAGAGTTAGGTTTCTTGATATTTATTACAGTTCTCCTTAAGAACTGTAAATAAATAATAAGAATAAGAATAAATAAATAGTATTTATTACAGTTCTTTCTCTTGCCCTTGAAAAAGAAGCTGGTCCCGCTGAGCCTCCTGCTGACAGTGCTATGGAATGCCCATTCCCTCACCTCGCTCCTGCACTGATCACTGTCAGCCTTTGTCATCTGTGTTGGTGTGACAGGCAAAAGCACATCCATCAGCTGGTCAGAGGTGGCTGTAGGAATTTCCACCTTCTTTACCCCAGGTGGCCAGGGAGGGGCCCCCGCTCAGAGCATAGCATTGGTAAACACACCAAGGCAGCCCAGTGAGTGGTGTTGGGCACGGCATGCAGCTCAGGCTAGCCCACCCAGCTGCCACCAGGCATCACTCCAAACTCATCAACCCTATGTTCTGCTCTGCTTTTTCCATCCCTGTCTTTGGTCATCAAAGAGGTGCCAGAAAAGACTTCCTGCCTCCTTCATGTGTATTTAGAGTCCACACAGCTGCATTCTCTCAAACCTCCACCAATCCTTCATACTTGAAATATCTGTTTAGACATTCCCAACCCTCTGCTTGGTAGTTATTTATTTTAAACAGTCCCAGAAATATGCTTGCTTAGTTATTTAGTTCTCTGGCAAACAGTCCATTGCATGAAAGAATACATCCCCTGCATTCTGGCTCCTCCGAAGGGCTACCTGCCTCCTGTAACGGAGCCGCGTAAGTCATGGGGTGACCCATCCGGTGTTGACTTTGAAATTCTTGGCTTGACAGTGCTTGAAAATGGTTCCTTACTTTCTTATGTTTGTGGATTCATTGAATGATTTTCGGGGTTGGGGGGCAAACAAGTGACTATGGGCAACCCAACTGGAGTTCCTACGCGACAAATGCCCTTAGCCAGCAAAGTGTGATGTTGACGGGTATCTGGAATACTGCCATGGAACCTCCACGTCTACGCAAAGGGCCACTTCTTACAGCGTGTCTTCCAGTAACTTCCCACCCACCTCCAGAGAATCCACAGTCTGGCATCATAGGAGGCTCTGGTGGATTTTGGTCTTAAAGCTCCCAGCCTCCTTTCTCAGTAAAGACCTGAGGCAAGCAGCTTCCCTCTTTTGTTTGTATCTACCCCACCTCACACCATGAACTGCTTCCATTGGAAGAAACAGGACATTGATAACTGGTGTTGAGGAAGATATCACTTATTTCTAAGGTAAAAAAGAAGTTATATATGGCTTTGAGGAAAAGCTCTCAGGCTTTTACTTGCAACCAGTTGATAAAGAAGCCCCACATTGTGGTGGGTGCTCCAGCATCTGGTCCCAGCCTCTGTGAGAGGCAGCAGGGTGACAAGGAAATCTCATGCTGCCAAGGCTGTGATTCATTACCTGGTGGCTGGAACTGTATACACAGCAGCTGTCTGCATCCACGGAGCCTCAAGGCGTCCCCAGCTCTAGAGGGTTGTCACAGGGGCTGGCACTAACTGCACAGGGAAGGTGCTGGCACCGAGGCAGGTATAGAGGCAATGGGTAAATGGGTGTCCTGTGGCATCCGAGTGCCAGCATTCGAGCCAACTCTGCAGCTTTCAGCTGGGTGACTTCCGTACATCACTTAACCCAAGCACAAGGTTTCCGTTATCTGGAAAAATGAGGAATGTTGTTGGGAAAGCTTTGAGCACAATGCCCAAAAAACAGCAGGCCTCTAATAAGTATGAACTATAGTTTCCTGAGTAAGGCTACCAATGTTCTGCTAAACTGAGTCCTGAGCTCCGTTTTTGAAATCACCCCACTTTTCTTTGCAGGAAAGGCATGCTCAAGTCACAGGTCTCCAGCAGGGCTGCTCTGATTCCCTAGATAGTTCTGAGTGATGGCACCCCACAACTGCCCCCCAGGGCTTTGCTTTGTCAGACTGTCACTGTAGGAGCCCACCAAACACCATTGAATAAGCTCTTTAAAAACACACTAAACCAGGGGGTGCCTGTGGCTCAGTGGGTAGGGCTCTGGCTCCATATAGCAAGGGTGGCAGGTTCAAACCCAGCCCCGGCCAAACTGCAACAAAAAAATAGCCAGGCGTTGTGGTGGGCGCCTATAGTCCCAGCTACTCAGGAGGCTGAGGCAAGAGAATCACCTAAGCTCAGGAGTTGGAGGTTGCTGTGAGCCATGGCACTCTACCGAAGGTGATAGAGTGACTCTTGTCTCAAAAAACAAACAAAAAAAAAACACACGCTTAAACCAATCCCTGGTTTGCAGGCATTTCCAGTGTTTTCTTTTTTATAGCTGTGTACATTAGTGCAATCAAGGGGTACAATGTGCTGCTTTCATATACCATCTGAATTATTCTCATCAAACTGTTCAACATAGCCTTCATGGCATTTTCTTAGTTATTGTATGTAGACATTTGTATTCTGCCTTTAGTTAAGTTTCGCCTGTACCCATTCTAAGATGCACCGTAGGTGTGGCCCCACCCATTACCCTCCCTCCACCCTAACCTCCCCCCTCCCTTCCCCTCCCTTGGCCCTTTCCTCATAGTCTTGTGCTATAGTTGGGTTATAGCCTTCATGTGAAAGCTATAATTTAGCTTCATAGTAGGGCTGAGTACATTAGTTACTTTTTCTTCCATTCCTGAGATACTTTGCTAAGATGAATATGTTCCAGCTCCATTCATGTAAACATGAAACAGGTAAAGTTTCCATCTTTCTTTAAGGCTGCATAATATTCCATGGTATACATGTACCACAATTTGCTAGTCCATTTGTGGGTCAATGGGCACTTGGGCTTCTTCCATGACTTAGCAATTATGAACTGGGCTGCAATAAACATTCTGGTACAGATGTCTTTGTTATATTGTGATTTTTGGTCTTCTGGGTATATACCTAGTAAAGGAATCATAGGATCGAATGGCAGGTCTATTTTTAGGTCCCTAAGTATTCTCCAAACATAATTCCAGAAGGAACATATTAGTGTGCATTCCCACCAGCAGTGTAGAAGTGTGCCCTTTTCTCCACATCCACGCCAACATCTCTGGTTTTCGGATTTTGTTATGTGGGCTACTCTTACTGGGGTTAGGTGATATCTCAAAGTAGTTTTAATTTGCATTTCTCTGATGATTAAGGATGATGAGCTTTTTTTTCATGTGTTTGTAGATCGTGCGTCTGTCTTCTTTAGAGAAGTTTCTCTTCAAGTCCCTTGCCCACCCTGAGATGGGATCACGTGTTCTTTTCTTGCTAATACGCTTGAGTTCTCTGTGGATTCTGGTTGTTAGACCTTTATCGAAGGTATAACTTGCAAATATTTTTTCCCATTCTGAGGGCTGTCTACTTGCTTTACTTACTATGTTCTTGGCTGTGCAGAAGCTTTTTTTAGTTTGATCATGTCCCAGTAGTGTATTTTTGATACTGCTTCAATTGCCTGGGGAGTCCTCCTCATAAAATATTCACCCAGGCTGATTCCTTCAAGAGTTTTCCCTGCACTTTCTTCAAGTATTTTTATAGTTTCATGTCTTAAGTTTAAATCTTTTATCCAGTGAGAGTCTTTCTTAGTTAATGGTGAAAGGTGTTGGGTCCACTTTCAATCTTCTACAGGTTGCCAGCCAGTTCACCCAGCACCATTTGTTATATAGGGAATCTTTTCCCCACTGAATGCTTTTAATTGGCTTGTCAATGATCAAATAATGGTAGGTAGCTGGATTCATCTCTTGGTTCTCTATTATGTTCCAGACATCTACTTGTCTGTTTTTGTGCCAATACCATGCTGTTTTGATCACTATCGATTTATAGTACAGTCTCAGGTCTGGTAGCGTGATTCCTCCTGCGTGTTTTTATTGCTGAGTAATGTTTTGGCTATTCGAGGTTTTTTTCTGATTCCATATAAAATGAAGTATTATTTTTTCAAGATCTTTAAAATATGACAATGGAGCTTTAATAGGAATTGCATTAAAATTATATATTGCTGGGTGGCGCCTATGGCTCAGTGAGTAGGGCGCCGGCCCCATATACCGAGGGTGGCAGGTTCAAACCCAGCCCTGGCTGAACTGCACCCAAAAAATAGCCGGGCATTGTGGTGGGCACCTGTAGTCCCAGCTACTTGGGAGGCTGTGGCAGGAGAATCGCTGAAGTCGAAGAGCTAGAGGTTGCTGTGAGTCCTGTGACATCATGGCACTCTACTGAAGGTGGTAAAGTGAGACTCTGTATCTACAAAAAATAAATAAATAAATAAAAATTATATATTGCTTTGGGTAGTATAGACATTTTTAACAACGTTGATTCTTCCTAGCATGGTATATTTTTCCATTTGTTGACATCTTCAGCTATTTCTTTTCTTAAAGTTTCATAGTCCTCTTTATAGAGATCTTTCACGTCCTTTGTTAGGTATACTCCTAAACATTTCATCTTCTTTGGCACTACTGTGAAAGGAATAGAGTCCTTGACTGTTTTTTCGGCTTGCTTATTGTTGGTATATATAAAGGCTACAGATTTATGGGTGTTGATTTTGTAGCCTGAGACGTTGCTGTATTCCTTGATCACTTCTGAAAGTTTTGTAGTAGAATCCCCAGTGTTTTCCAGATATACGATCATATCATCTGCGAAGAGTGAAAGTTTGATCTCTTCTGACCCTATGTGGATACCCTTGATCGCCTTTTCTTCCCTAATTGCAATGGCAAAATCTTCCATTACAATGTTAAAGAGCAATGGAGACAATGGGCAACCTTGCCTGGTTCCCGATCTGAGTGGAAATGATTTCAATTTAACTCCATTCAATACGATATTGGCTGTGGGTTTGCTGTAGATGGCCTCTATTAGTTTAAGAAATGTCCCTTCTATACCAATTTTCTTAAGTGTTCTGATCATGAAGGGATGCTGGATATTATCAAAAGCTTTTTCTGCATCAATTGAAAGAATCATATGGTCCTTATTTTTTAGTTTGTTTATGTGCTGAATTACATTTATAGGTTTACATATATTGAACCAGCCTTTGAGACCCTGGGATAAATCCCACTTGGTCATGGTGTATAATTTTTTTGATGCGTTGTTGGATTCTGTTTGTTAGGATCTTATTGAGTATTTTAGCATCGATATTCATTAGTGATATTGGTCTATAATTTTCTTTTCTTTTTGGGTCTTTCCCTGGGTTGGGGATCAAGGTGATGTTTGCTTCGTAGAATGTGTTGGGTAATAGTCCTTCTTTTCCTATATTTTGGAAGAGGTTTAGTAATATAGGTACTAGTTCTTCTTTAAAGGTTTGGTAGAATTCTCATGTAAAGCCATCTGGTCCTGGGCTTTTCTTTTTAGGGAGATTTTGTATAGTTGATGCTATTTCAGAACTTGATATAGTGGATATGTTCAACATTTCCATTTCGTTCTGGCTAAGTCTTGGTAGATGGCATACTTCCAGGTATTGGTCAATTTCTTTCAGATTTTCATATTTCTGAGAGTAGAGTTTCTTGTAGTATTCGTTAAGGATATTTTGAATTTCTGAGGGGTCTGTTGTTATTTCATCATTACCATTTCTGATTGATGAAATTGGAGATTTTACTCTTTTTACTGGTTAGGTTGACCAAAGGTTTATCTATTTTATTGATCTTTTCAAAAAAACAACTTTTGGATTTATTGATCTGTTGTATAATTCTTTTATTTTCAATTTCATTTAATTCTGCTCTGATTTTGGTTATTTCTTTTCTTCTGCGGGGTTTGGGGTTGGAGTGTTCTTCCTTTTCCATTTGCTTGAGATGTCCCATTAAGTTACTAACTTCCTCTCTTTCCGTTTTCTTGAGGAAGGCTTGCAGTGCTATAAATTAGGACTCTTAGGACTGCCTTTGCAGTATCCCAGAGGTTCTGGTAATTTGTGTCTTGATTGTTGTTTTGTTCCAAAGATGTGGTGATTTCCTTCTTAATCTCATCTATAACCCATCTATCCTTCAACATAAGGTTGTTTAGCTTCCATGTTTTTTTTTTTTTTGTAGAGACAGAGTCTCACTGTACCGCCCTCGGGTAGAGTGCCGTGGCGACACACAGCTCACAGCAACCTCTAACTCTTGGGCTTACGCAATTCTCTTGCCTCAGCCTCCCGAGCAACTGGGACTACAGGCGCCCGCCACAACACCCGGCTATTTTTTTGTTGCAGTTTGGCCGGGGCTGGGCTTGAACCTGCAACCCTCAGCATATGGGGCCGGCGCCTTACCAACTGAGCCACAGGTGCCGCCCCAAGCTTCCATGTTTTTATATGGGTATGCAGGTTCCTGTTGTTATTGAGTTCAACTTTTATTCCATGATGGTCTGAGAAGATGCAAAGAATAATTTCTATTGTTTTAAATTTGCTGAGGTTAGATTTGTGGTCTAGGATGTCGTTGATTTTGGAGTATGTTTCGTGGGCTGATGAGAAAAATGTGTATTCAGTTTTGTTGGGATGAAATGTTCTGTAGATGTCTGTTAAGTCCGGATGTTGAATGGTTAAGTTTAAATCTAAAATTTCTTTGCTTAGCTTCTTTTTGGAGGATCTATCCAGCACTGCTAAAGGGGTGTTAAGATCTCCCAACTACTATGGAACTGGAGGAAATCGAGTTGCTCATGTCTATTTGAGTTTCTCTTATAAATTGAGGTGTGTTCTGGTTGGGTGCATAAATATTAATAATTGAAATCTCATCATATTCAGTACTACTTTTAACAAATAAATCCATCCTTATCCTTCCTTATTTCGGTTTGTTTAAAGCCTATTGCGTCTGCGAATAGGATTGCAATGCCTGCTTTTTTCTGCTTTCCATTTGCCTGGAGTATAGATGACCATCCCTTCACCTTGAGCCTATATTTGTCTTTTAATGTAAGATGTGATTCTTGTATGCAGCAGATATCTGGCTTGAGTTTTTGTATCCAGTCAGCCAACCTGTGCCTCCTTAGAGGACAATTTTTTTTTTTTTTTTGTAGAGATGGAGTCTCACTTTATGGCCCTCGGTAGAGTGCCATGGCATCACACAGCTCACAGCAACCTCCAACTCCTGGGATTAAGTGATTCTCTTGCCTCAGCCTCCCGAGTAGCTGGGACTACAGGCACCCGCCACAACGCCCAGCTATTTTTTGGTTGCAGTTCAGCCGGGGCCGGGTTTGAACCCGCCACCCTCGGTATATGGGGCCGGCGCCTTACCGACTGAGCCACAGGCGCCGCCCCTTAGAGGACAATTTAAACCATTCACATTAGTTGAGAATATTGATAAGCCTTTCAAGAGTCCGGTGGACATTTTTAATCCTTTTGCAACTGTGGAAGTTGGAATTTGATCAAAATTTTCTGGGTGGGTTTACTTTTGTGGTGGAGGATTATGCTGGTCTTTATGGAGGATAGGTCTGAGAATATCCTGGAGAGCTGGTTTAGTTATGGCAAATTTCTTCAATATGTAAATGTCATTGAAGTATTTAATTTCTCCATCATAAATGAAACTCAATTTAGCTGGGTACAGGATCCTGGGTTGAAAGTTACTTTGTTTTAGGAGATTAAAAGATTAAAGAACCATCCTCTTCTAGATTGAAAGGTTTCAGCAGAGAGATCTGCTGTTATTCTAATATTCTTGCCCTTGTAGGTGATGGTTATCTTTCGTCTGGCTGCTTTCAGAATTTTCTCCTTCATATTAACTTTAGTGAAATTGATTATGATGTGTCTGGGGGATGTCTTATTTGGGTTGAGTCGTGCTGGAGTTCTGAAACTGTCTGCTTTCTGAATTTCAGAATCTCTTGGCATGTCTGGAAAGTTCTCCTTCATAATCTCATGGAGAAGAGACTCTGTGCCTTGTGAAGCCACTTTGTCACTTTTGGGGATCCCTATAAGACGAATATTGGTTTTCTTCGAATTATCCCAGAGCTCTCTGAGAGCGTGATCTGTTTTTGCCCTCCATTTCTCTTCCTCTTTGAGAGTTTGGGAGCATTCGAAAGCTTTGTCTTCAATGTCAGAAATCCTTTCTTGTGCTTGGTCCATTCTGTTACTGAGGGATTCTACTGTGTTTCTCAGATCTTTGAGGGCTGCAACTTCTTGTCTCAATGTGTCAAGATCTTTGGTCATTTGGTTTTTGAATTCGTTGAATTCTTGAGCTATCTTTTGGGTTACTGCTTGGAATTCTAATTTGATCTTATTTGCTATGCAGATTCTGAATTTGATTTCTGATATCTCAGCTATTTGTTTGTGCATGGGATCTTGTACTGTGTCTGCCCCATTGATCCTTGGGGGAGTTGATCTACTCTGATTATTCATATTTCCAGAGTTTTTCTGTTGATTTCGCCTCATGATTGTTTTTCAGCATTGCTTCTGGCCGTCCTCAGAATTGGAGACGTGTCTCTCCAAGATTAGACCCCAGAAGGATCACTCTATTGTTGCTGGATCTTTGTAGGGAGTGACCCTGTGTAGTTCTGGGGCTGCCCCAGCCAGGGAGTTCTGGTTGTGGAAGCAGCTCCAGAGTATGACACACCCGGATCTAGCAACAGGGCAGGAGGTGGTGCGCACGGTTCTGGGAGTGCCTGGCGCCCAGTGACTTTGGCACAGACAGCCCAAAGAGCCCAAGACTCCAGCAGTCTCTGGCCAGGAGAAGGGCTCTGCACAGAGGCAGGTATGGCTCCGGAGGGCACGTGGCTACCAGAGTCCCTGGCCAGACGAGCAGGCCGGTGTGGAGGCAAGGAGGGTACAGGAGAGAGGACGCAGGGTTGCACGGCTCCCACAGTTCCTGGTCAGGGCATGCAGAGGCCCTGCGGGCGCGGGTCGCAGCTCAGGGGTCATGGCGCAGCTCTTATGGAGGTCCGGGCGGTGCCAAGCCCAGGAGTTTGAGGTTGCCATGAGCTGTGATTCCACGGCACTCTACCCAGGGCAACAGCCCGAGGCTCCAGTGTGCCAAAACCAGTCTCCCTCTGTCCCTGAGGGGTAAGGCTGTAAGGCAGCTCAGTCCCTGCCTTTAGGCTTCTCAGTTTCTAGGTTACTAGCTCCCGCCCGATCCTTGCTCTGAGTCCCTGAGGGCGGAGCTTGCCGAGGCAGTTCTCTCACAATGGCTCCCTGTGGCCCACAGCCGAACACTATAAGCTCCGTCTGGCTCAGCGGCTCAGTCTCAGACCCTGGACAATGCCCAAATTTCTCCACACTCCTGCTCAAGCTCTCCCCAAGGCAGTTCTACTGAGTCCCAAGTCCCAAGACACTGAAACAGGTCACAGGTAAGGCCTTTCTGGTTTGCAGTCTCATTGCTGCTTGTACTTATGGCTGCCAACGGGATTGGGTTGATCGAACACACGCAACCACTTGCCAGTTTTCCAGTTTTTGTCCTCCTCTTGAGGTCCAGAAGTCCCTTGCTGATTCCCTGTATCCTCAAAGGGATGATTATAGGCAGAACCCACCAGCCAGAGATGCCTGGAGTCTTATCTCCCCAGACTTACCATGCCCAGTTGCAGGGAAGCTGTTACTCGGCCGCCATCTTGCTCCACCTCCTCCTCCAGTGTTTTCTTGAAAGTTATTTTGCAAATACAAATTTGAACATAACTGATATCAGTTCTTATCTCCAAAATTTTTCCTCCCTTCCAACTCCTTTCTACCTTTCTTGGCATAGTGGTGAGCTTAGGGCCTCTGGAGTCAGGCTGTATTGGGTTTTGAGTACTGGCTCTGCTGTCCATTTGCTATATGCTGTGGGCCTCAGTTTCCTTATCTGTAAAATGGGGTGGTCGTGACAATTAAATGTACTGAGAAGTGTTTGGCTCATAATGTATCCTCAGTGCAGGTGGCTGCTATCATCCTCATCTTCATGACTGTCCCCAGGCCAGTGAAAGATAATCAGGAGGCAGGCACTGAGTGTTGAGGCCCTCTTGGAGCAGGAGACTCTGCAGACCCATCCCATGAGCCTCTTCCCCCGAATCCCCCATGCCTCCTGCTCCTTCACAGCCCATGTGTCCCCCTTTCCTGGTGTTTTTTGGACATTGTGTGAAGTATACGTGTTTGTCTCCTGTGAGTTCAGCTTAACTCGCTCAGCACAACAAATGGCGAGAGGGGAGGCCTAGTAACGGTGGAGCAGCCCGTCCTTGCCTGGGCTGTGAAGCCAGGGCATCCAGAGAATGAAAGCCACTTGCCATGGCCACACTCATCCCAGCGAGTGTGAGATTCTGACACAAAAATATCTATTTTGAATGCATCAAAGCCTCTAAACACCAGCCAACTCTTCTGTGGTGCTCAGGCGAAAGAATGGCAGACTTCCAGTGCTGAGGGCAGCTGGCTGTGAGCAAGTGCTAGGAGGCCATGAAGCCTCCCCACCAGACACTTCAGTGACATTTCCAGACTCGGTGGTCTGTTTCTCACCCACTTCCCTTGGTGGAAGGCAGATGGTGACAGGCCACCTTTCTCTATCCATCTGCCTGCCACTGAGATGCTGCCCAATAAATATCTCTTGAAACAACTGAACTTATTTTGAAGAAGTAAACATTAGCCAAACACCCAAGGGTGGATGGGTGCACATCAGGCCTCCGGCACAGCATAAGGGGAAGAGGACAGGGTGGAGTGGAGGTGGATGGGAGGACCCAAGGTCCTGGCTGTGTAATGAAAGGCTCCCTTGGAAGGAAAGGCAAGTGAGCTGTGAGTGGCTCCAGAAAGGCCATGTCCATGCTTGGGATGACGGGGGGAGGGTGGGGGGCGTTAGTAAGATGAGGTGGCAGTTTGTGGAACTCACCTCTCATTAGACCCAGAGCAAGTGAACAATGACCAAAGCTACTACAGGGTGGGGGCAGTGTGTTTGATGCAACATTGGTTAGGAGAGGGGATCCACCAGCCTCCTAACCTATTGGAGTGAGAGTGATGGGGCCCTCTGGATGGCAGGCAGGACTCATTGTGCCCTGTGGGGCTGTGGCAGTTTGCTTCTACCTTCCTTTGTAACAGCAGCATTAGGAAGGAGGACTGACTCCATTCTAAATCACTGGTTCTCAACCTTCCTAATGCTACAACCCTTTAATACAGTTCCTGTGGGTCAAGACCCACAGGTTGAGAACCACTGTTCTAAATGATGCCTGATCTCATCTTTTTCCCCAGGGTGCTTGCTAGTTCTGCAGGGCCCCTTCCCAGCCCATGTCAGTCCTAAGGAACCACCTTGCTGTGTCATCTTTAGATACAGAAGATGCATGCTTTGGGGGCTCAAAAGGAAACCGAAAGGTGACATGATTCAGGGGTTCCAGAGGCTGACCCAGAAACCCCACACCAGTCCTGGCAAGCTGCACCTGAAAAGTTTCCACTCCTCAAATGTGATTACAGTAAACATTCAGAAGCCAGAGCCAGCTTCTCTACAGGTGTGAAGTTTGTGGAGGAGGCAGGAGTGCTCCTGTGGCTTAACGGGTCCATCACTCCAGCTGCTCAGACGAGACAGCTGAGAGCCACAGGAGGCCTCGCCTTCTTAAATTGGAGGCAGTTGCAGGCAGCACCTCCCCCCAACACCCATCACTTTTTCCAGGCCACCCCAGTTAGTTCCCTTCTTAAGAATTGACCTTATGTGTCTCTCTTGAATCTGAGTTCTTTAGAAAAATATCCCTCCCTTTTTTCCTTTGGGGCTCTGTGTGCCTGCCTTGTCCCCACTGCCGGAACATGCATCTCTCGTTTCCCTACTGCTTCTGTCATGTAGTTCATAATATAACTCAAACATGAAAAATTAGCTTCGCATGGTTGCCATGAATTTTACATGAATCCCATTGAAATCAATAAAGTCTGTAGAATGAATCAAGTTATTGTTATGAAGAAGTGGGCTGTGGGCCTTTAAGTACATAATGGAAAAAGTTGTCCACCAATGGATCAGCCACGATAAAGCACTTTAACTAACCTTCAGCAGCTCTGAGCTCCCTTAGTACCCAGGATGCCTTTGAAGTTTCTGCCTTCTTCTTAGGAGGTGTGATCAAACAGAACCAGAATGAAAGTCACATTTTCCATGACTTGTTTCTTCTTTGAACAGTTGGTAATCTTTTTCTTTTTTTAAGTGGGTAGTCTTTTAAATGACAGTCTGTTTCAAATGTGTGAGCTTGGGATCTTTGATGTAAATAGCAGGAAAATGTGGGTGGTAATGTTATGGAACGTGGAAAGCCTGCGTTTTCTAGGTCATGCTTTCAAAGCGAGAGCTGGAGAAAAGAAAAGTAGGAAGGGTAACAAGTATAAGAAAATGCAGTGGAGAGTGAACAAGAAAAAAGCCTACGGAGAGATCAAGGCTAGAAAGGCCCATCACACCTGGCATATCATGTTCCTGGGCTCTCCCCTCCCCCTGCTCTTCTCCTGGCCTTCTGCCCACAGGCCAGGTCTATTGTGGGGAAAGTGAGCTATGTGTTGGACAGAACCACCCTCGGGGCAGAGGCCAATTTTTTTATTTTTATCTTTAGAGATGGGTCTCACTATGCTACTCAGGCTGGCTTGAACTCCTAGACTCAAGCCCCTCCCACCTCATCCTCTCAAGTAGTTGGGACTATAGGTGTGCACCGCCATGCCTGGCCATTAACTTTTAATTACACATATATAATGCAAATGCCTTGTCTTTGTGAGACAACAAAACTAGGTAGTTTCTACCCCTTCCTCTCACTTTTCCAGATAACCAGAGTTACAGTTGGGTGTGATCCTCCCAGACCTCTCTCTCAAGAGGCACACAGGGACCCATAGGAGACCCACTGACATTTTTCTAAATTTATTTTTTGATTATAAAAGTATTATAAATTCACTGTAGAAAACTGAGAAGAGAGACAAACATTTTATAAAACACTGACAACCATACCATAACCACTTGCGTTCATTTTGCAAAATGAGATCACCCTGTGTGTGCTGTTTGGTACCTTCATTCTTCTCGCCAGGCCCTGTGGGATGCCTTGCTATGTCAGCGGCCAAGACATTCTTCTCCACCAGACTTTGTGAGAGGTGGAGCCTGAGAAAGTTTTTCATTGGCACGTATAGGACTATTTTGTCTATGTGAACAGTTATATCTTCTTTTGACAGATGATGCTAATTTTGCATTTGTATAAATGGTACAAGGTTTCTTTTTAAAATAACTTTAAGTGCAAAAGGAGAGAACATAATTTTTAAAAGTATCAAATAGTGCAGATGATAAACTATGAAAAAATTCTTAAAGTGGTAAAGAGATGATTAAAGTTCAGAAAACACTATTTCAACAGCGTTTTTTAAAAAACTGACCATATAACAATCCATCAAGGGGGTGTTCCCTGAGTTTTTGCCTTTTTGAGGCACTTCACCCATGAACAGTTAAACTTCTCTGTAGCTGAATCTCTGCACCCATCCACAAGGATGGCCGTAGTTTAATTAAAATTGTAGGAGTGGACTTGTGAGTTTAAGGGCAAGCCCAGCTGAAAGACTTTACCTATTACCAGGTTGCCCTCCAGGAAGGCCTCACCAGTGTGAGCAGTCAAGTGTGTGACCAGGAGCTATTTTCCTGATTTAAATTCTTGGCTGTGAATAAACACCTCACATCAGTTACCAATTCCCTTATCTGAAAGATTTAATCAGCTCCCTCACCCATTGCACATTTCTTACTCTCCCTGTGTTTGAGGGGCCTCTGTAAGTGCCTTTTAATATTTCCATTGTGTGTGTTAATCTTTCATTACAATTTGATGTATCAGAAATATTTTTAAAAGGCTTAGCTCAATTAATTTCATTCCCTCACCTATTAGTTTACATCCTTCTTTACCTGAATCGTGAATAGCAAAGAGTGCTGACACACAGGAATGAGCGCAGGGCTATTGTAATTAACTCCCGAGGATGCCGTGCAGTCCATCAGCCTGGGATTGTATTACAGCCTCTGTGTTTACTGACATCTTTTCAGTGAGCTTTCCCTGTCCTGAAAACCTCAGCAGCTTTTTGGCCCCATTGGGCGTCTGTTTTATGAATGGCCTGAAAGATCTTTTCCCAGTGTTTCAGAGTAAGACGAAGACAAGGATTTTGTGCTTTGTTTTTAATTATCCATGGGCTGCAGGCTCCTTATGTTGTAATAGCACGAGCACAAGCAGTATGATCAGACTCAGCTGAGTACCATGTTGGCTCAGGGTGGGATTTGGGCAAGTCTGCCTCCTCACCTCCCCATGAGGGATAGGCTAGGGAGGTCTGCCTCCCCAGAAGAAACTGGAAGGCCAGGTGGTGTGCATACTTTGCTGTGTACTAGAAACATTCTCAGTCAACCCAATGCCTAGGTTAACGCCACACCAATTAAACCAGACCACCTGGGGGCAGGAGCCAGTGTCTGTGTTTTTTTTTTTACTTTTTTTTTTTTTTTTTTTTTTGTAGAGACAGAGTCTCACTTTATGGCCCTCGGTAGAGTGCCGTGGCATCAGACAGCTCACAGCAACCTCCAACTCCTGGGCTTAAGTGATTCTCTTGCCTCAGCCTCCCAAGTAGCTGGGACTACAGGGGCCCGCCACAACGCCCGGCTATTTTTTTGGTTGCAGTTTGGCCGGGGCCGGGTTTGAACCCGCCACCCTCGGTATATGGGGCCGGCGCCCTACCGACTGAGCTACAGGCGCCGCCCCAGTGTCTGTGTTTTTAAAGATCCCTGGGTCATGCCACACCCAACAGAGTTTGGGAGACCCTGTTCTAAGGATGAACTGAGGCCCCTGCAGCACCCTCTAGCACAGTGGAGAACAGGATGGGTTCTCAGTGCCTTCCCCTTAACAAAGAGCTAGTTCAAGGAGAAGACAGAGACACAGAAATCAGATCCGACTCGGCCCCATCTCCGTGGAAAGGCCTGTGTGCTGAGGATGCAGGAGGGGATAGGGGCCAAATGGCAGTTAACCTTTTGTTCTAAACTGCCACCAAGCATTTCTGTGTCCTGTCCTGGGTAGTGTCACTACTGAGTCCCATCCTTGAAAAAATTATCAGGTTTCTTGACAAGGAGCTCCAGGTCTTGGCCATGGTTTCCTCACTAAGAGCAGAGCATACTGGTGACCACCCGTCACCCCATCTGTCACAGTGCAATCATCTGTGAAGGTATGTGAAATCTAACAGGTCTCCAAAGCACTTGTCTGTGGACTTTCCTGGGCTGTGCCCTCTAAGAGTCAGCCTGGCAGAGCTGGAGTCCTGAAGTCTGTACTTTAAACCAGTGCCAGTGCCCCAGGCTGTCAGTGGCCCTCACTTCAAGGAATCCTGGCTCCTTCCCAAGTCACCGTGTGTGAACTTCAGGCTTTCCAGGCGGCTGCACATTCCCACCCAAGTGCTGGCGCAGGAGGAACTTTTCCTGCCCCTCTGCTGTGCTCACCCCATGTGGGCCAGGACAGAGGATATGCAGGCAGTGAGCCTGTGAGACCCTTACTCATCTCAGAGGCCAGGGAGGATGGCAGGGAGTGGCCCATGAGGAATCCACCCAGCAGTGAGACCAGCGGTGCCATGCACATCTGCCTCATTATCCCTAGTGCTCCTGGCTTCCCCATGCCCACCAATGGTATCTACTTTCTTTGTGACACAAAGAGAGCTTTGTGGGAATGTGCTGGCTGTTGGCTCTGCAGGGGGCATGTCTGCTAAGGTGACACACAGAATGAAGGCTCCCACGCTGAATGAGCCAAGAGTCAGGAGTGTGTGTGGCCAGAGCTTCCTATTCCTTCCAGGTCAGGGCACTCCAAGGCCCTGGGCCAGGCTGCTTCTGTATGACCCTGGTTTCCTGGGATGGGTCTTTCTCACTCCAAGAGTTGGCAGAAGTGAAGCAGGGCTGTTTCCTGCAGCCTCACATGGTGGTCCTGGTCTCTTTTTTCTCTGTGGCTGCCTCTAGCCCTTCATAATCCCGCATGGTAGCCACAAGCCACCTGTGGCCATCTGGCTTTAAATTAATGAAAATCAAAATTTAAATTAAATTGAAAATTCTGTTCCACTGTCTTGCTAGTCACATGTAACCACTGAGCCCTTAAAATATGGTCAGTTTGACAGAGGAGCAGAATCATTGAAACATAAGTAGCCCCATTTGTGGTGGCTCCTTACTAGACAGCACAGCTATAGCACATTTCCATCAGCGCAGATAGTCCCGTGGTGCAGCACTGCTCAGCATGAGGGGATAAAATCAGGGAACAAGAAAAGTTTTGGAGAAGTTCAGAACCCCAGCTCCTTCACTTACTGGCATGTTTTCAACAGGTGTCTTCATCTGTGGCCTGGAGGCAGTAGTCGTGGTGAAGAGAAGGTGAAGCAAGGGTGATAACAGTGTCCATGATTTTGGCCAGGTGTTTGCCCTCTGCTTCTCTGAGTTCCTCATTGCCTGACAGCCAAGTGCCACTGTCAGCCCTGTTTTCAGATTGGAAAGTGGAGGCCCAGAGCCCATACTGTGTTTAAGCACCCAGCACATGGCAGGAAGCAGAAACAGTGGGGATCATGATTCTTATCTCGCCAGGGTTGCACCTGAGGGTTAGGGGCATGGCTGGGTCACTAGCTCACTGAGCAGGCAGGCTTCTGCCAAGCATTGACTGCAGCAGCTCTGCTTATAATGTACGTAAGTGTACTAGTGACAACTTCACTAGCTCTTTCCTTTCCTTTTGTCTAACGAATGTGAATCCAGGGCTTCCTAGCTCAGTGAACCTGCCTCTGTTCACTTGTCCTGCAGCAAGTTCAAGGTGTGGGGGTTTTGGAGCTGGCCACGTGTTGGCCAGGAGATAGGCCTGTGGGGCACACAGCACCTTGGAGGCCAGGCTTTCTCACCATCTGTTGTGCCCTCCTACCATCCTGCTAAAATCTCCAGACTCTCTTTAACCTTTCCCTTTCTCTGCCTGCTGATGGATTTCCTCTGCCAAGAATTCAGCAAGAGCAGCTGAAGGCACCAGTGTGCATGCAGCCTGGCCAAAGTGAAGTTACCCCTGCCTTTGCTCTGAAGGCAGCTGATTTCTTAGCACAGGCAGCCAAATGTCATTTTGTTTGGCTGTCAGATTCCTCTAACTCAATATGGCCTGCAGAATCTTTTATGGGATTAGAGTTTGGTTCCAAGAATATGGAGGAGCTTGGGCTTGACTCACTGCGGGTATTTCCTGCCTGGAGTCCTGGGAATTGACCTTACTGAAGATCATAATATTAGCAGTACAACCTTGGGTAGGTTATTGACCCTGTCATGTCTCAGTGTTCTCATGTGTAACATGCATGAAACAGTGCCTCCCACACTGGATGGTTTTGAGTGCTTAGCACAGTGCTAGGTACTTACTAAATACTCAATACCCTGTAAATGTTATTTTTTAAAATTAGCATAATTATACATTTGCAAATGGGTGAGACTTCGAAAAGTTTATTTGTAGACTTTGCAAATGAACTTTTTGTAAAAAGTCTATAAGCCAGGTAAGTGCTGCCTAGCCATTGTGCTAGCACAATTGATACTAACAGATGTATTTCCTTTACTGGTTTATGGTCTGTCTGCACCCAGCAAACTGTGCATGGAGAACAGACCTTCATTTTCACGTCTGCAGCCCTATGACCTGAGGCTGTGCTTGGCCTGTAGCAGATACACAGTAAATATTAGATGAATTGATAAATAAAGGAATGAATGAGAAGTATTCTTGTTATTTTTTATGTATATGTATATCTTTAGTAAACACTTTCTTCATGTATATTCTAATCTCCAGTCTAGGTCTTAATTATGAACTTCCAGTTAAAGGCATGAATTAAATTTCAGTGAATAATCATGGGCAAAAACTTTGAGTTACCATGATGACCTTCCTGTAATCCTCAGTTCCAGGGAATTTTCTAAGCATGGCTTAAATGAAGCCACTCTTACTGACAGGTCCCCAGCCTCTGCAGCCTCACCTCCCACCAACCTTTGCTGCCTTGATCTTCATATTCCAGCCCCACAAATCTGGGAGCATCCTCTCCCGACCCTTTCACCCTGGCCTGGAAGCCTCAGCCACTGTGTCCTTGGCTTTCACATCCATCTCACTGTGCGTGTCCCATTTAGTCTGTTTTCTCTCCCTGTTCTGAGAGCTCCTTGAGAGCAGGGACTGAGTCTTGTCTCTCTGTCTCACCAACACCTTACCCAAAGTAGGCATTTCTCTTTTCAACAAGTATTTAATGAGCACCTACTCTGGGCCTGGCCATGAGCACTAAACAAAAATCCCTGCCCTCATGGAACTAGCATTCTAAAAAATACTCCATAAAAGATTCTTGAATGACTAAAATAAAATGAGTGAATGGAGCTCCTTTTCCTATTTTGCTCTTTATGAATTTAATGGAGTAGTTCCTATACAAGTTCATTTTTAAAAGAAGAAAAAGCTGGCTCGGTGCCTGTGGCTCAAGTGACTAAGGTGCCAGCCACATACACCTGAGCTGGCGGGTTCAAATCCAGCCCAGGCCCGCCAAACAACAGTGACGGCTGCAACCAAAAAATAGCTGGGCATTGTGGTGGGCACCTGTAGTCCCAGCTACTTGGGAGGCGGAGGCGGGAGAATTGCTTGAGCCCAGGAGTTGGAGGTTGCTATGAGCTATGATGCCATAGCACTCTACCCAGGGCAACAGCTTGAGGCTCTGTCTCAAAAAAAAAAAGAAGAAGAAAAAGCTTGGAAAGATGGTTGAGATCCTTAATTTCTTTGTTATTTAAACATAGTTTAATAAGTTAAAGAAAAAGCCATCTGATTGGGTGTATAGTATTGTACAGTTAAGCTGATAAGATTTAGTTTCACATTAACTGTATTACTTTAAATCACATGCTTTTTCCAAGTGTTGCTCTAGTGCCAGAAGTTTATTGGTAATCAGAACACTAAAGATTAAACACATGGAGCAGGGAATTTGGTTTGTGAAGTATATAGCTTTTGTTTAAGTCTAAAGGTACGGCTGGTCTCCACCAGAGGTCTCCCATATTTTACTGTTAATGTTTGAAGTACACTGAATTCCCACAAGCTAATTAAAAATCAGACTGCTATGCCGGTAAGCATTCACTCTGTGAACTAAATTTCTGCCAAACAGCTATAAATGTGTCCCCTGGTATGAAATTTAGATGTTCCTTCCCATCAGAAAAGCGGCATGTGGTTTAGTCCCAACTTCTTTGTTTGAGATACAAGGAAACCAAGGCCCATGCAGGAGGGTCAGTTGCCTTGACTGAGGCCATACAGCCTAGTAAATGGCCCAACTGGGGGTGACACCCAGGCTCCCTCTCGCTCTCAGATCATTTCTTACCAAACTCTGCTGTTTCTGGCTATATAGACCTTGAAGAGCTTCTGTTATTCCCAAGTGCTAGGCCCTAGTCTAGCACTTTAGAAGTACAATAGAGCCTTTATAGCAACCTAGAGGGAAATACTATTACCGTTCTGTTTGTTCATGGATGAGGTACCCGCGGACCACAGGGAAGGTGGGAGCATGCTGAGGTCCCACACTGGGGAGTGGCGGAGCTCAGTCATGAGGCTGAGTTGCCCCTGGAGGCTTAGATTCAGGGAAGGGATTCAGATGCAGAGGGAGAGCCCAAGGGGTGTATAAGCAGACGCCCCAGACATTGAAGCTAAAAAGAGGCAAAAAGCCTGAAACTCCAAAGGACTGGTAGAAAACGGAGGTGCTAGTGCTGGGCCAGCAAGGGTCAGAGAGGTTCACTGTTCTCTGCTTGGCCAATTGTAGGCTGCTTTCAGATTCAATTTAAAATGTTACCTCCTAAAAAAATAAAATGTCACCTCCTACAAGGAAGTCTTCTCTGACCTGCAGGCTGTGTTGGTGCCCCTCCAGCTTCCAGTTTCTGCAACCTCCTGGTCTTTCCCTGCCATGGCTCTTCCCACACGTCATGTAACTGTCATTTGTCTGGGCTCCCCCAACTAGACAGGAACCCCTGAGGGGTGAACCTTGCTATCTCTGTGGTCCTTTTTTTTTTTTTTTTTTTTTTTTTTTACCAAGAACAGGGTCCAGCTTGGAGGAAAGCATCCCAGAAATGTTTGAATGAAAAGTCTGAAAGAGGATAAGAGGGAAGGTGGATGTACATGGTTCTGTCTGTGAAGCCATCTTCTCCCCCAGCTGGTCTAATACACAGAAGAGTATAGGTTGGATATTGGCATCAGAGACTGTCTCTCGATCTAAAAAGAGCCCTGAATGCCAAAATTAGAGCCATTTGACCAAAGGAGCTCCCTGAAGTCTGGCCAGCATCCGTGGGTACCAGATCCCCTGCAGATAGATGTGTGGCGCCCACATATGCCTTCTCTACTAATGTGAGTGATGCAGATCCTTGAGGTTTTAACACATTCCCCAGACTGTGTGCTTGGCCTGGGTGCCCCCATCACCACCACCGAGGAAGGAGAATCCCCTAGGCCAGGATCTGCTCTCTGGAGTACCCTTGTGCACTTCTCCTTAACAGGAAATCCAAGAGAAAGAAAAGATGTTGCCGCTATCTTTAAGAACCTTCTATCCAGAAGGAGGAAGGCAAGGTGGGCCCTCACTACATCCATGGACAAAAATCACAAGCCCTGTCTGCACCTCAGCTCATTCGTTTCCATTCACATAAAGTAGTGGTATCTCCATTTTTCAGAGAAGGAAATAGCCTCCAAAAGGTCATCCAGAGCAGGAATGTGTCCTCTGCCTCCTTCATCCCTGCAGCCCAGTGCCTGGCACATAGTAGCCACCAGGCAATACAGGGTGGAGAGTCCCTGACCACATCCTGTGGAGGGGCCCAGAGCAGAGAAATGGGAGGCAGGAGGCTCCTGAATACCTGGTGTCCTTGCTCCTTGCTCCTGGGCTGCTGAGAAGGAAGGAGGAGTGCGGGAAAGTAGAGTCTGCCTTAGGTCTATCTTGCTACACAGTGAAGAGCTTAGGTATTCAAATCTTTTCTTGGAAATCTCAAGCATTCCATTCAGCTGCCTCATAAAGTTAGGTAACTTTATTTACTCATGCTAAACAGAGCCATTTCCAGAGAGGAAATTATGCAATGTACTATGCAAATGTGGCATTCTGAGAGCCAGTGTAGAGATAAGTGTGGTCACCATTGCATTATAAGATCAGATCTGTGTGTCACTTGATAAGGGGATATGCCATGCTCTACTTGGAATTTCTGTTCACTGGGATTCTATTTCTGGTAATTCTGTTTTCACAGTGTTGCTTATCTGTAAACTCTGCACAGTGTGAAGAAGGGGGACGAGGATTAAAGCTTTTGCAAGTTGCCCATCCTTATGTAGACTTGAGCAGTCAGAGGAAGCTGCCCACACACATTCTGGACATGTGGGAATGAGAATGGCAAAAATCTCATCCTTTGTTCTCCCAAGAAGAGAGTCTCTTGAAATTTCCTAAGGGAAAAAGGTAAAGACATATGACCGGTTTTCCTGGCCACTTTGTGAAAACCAGCCACCTGATTTTACTAGGCACAGGGTGTGCATTGCAAACTAAGAGAAAGGAGGTAGCTGTGGGAAGCCCCGCCTTTGGAAGCAGGTAGCCCTACCCGAAGCCAGCATGACCCCCAGCCTGCGGGCCCCAGGGGCAAGGTGCCTGGCCTCCCCAAGCCTTGGGCTCTTTGTCTGAAAATGGTACCAATGCCCCTCCCTCCAGTTGATTGTTGCTCTCAGGCCATTTATCAGTCACCGAGACAACTGACCCATCACCCAGGCTCTGCTCAAATAGTTGCTGGGTGAGCAAGTGACAGATCTACCCACCTATATCTGCCAAGCGAGCATTGATCCAGTGGCCTTGGTGATGTTGGAATCACCTGGGAGAAAGCAAGATTCTGCAGTTAAGAGATTCTAGAAAGGATCCTACAGATACCCCCTTTAATTCAAACACTTCCTATTTAAATCCCTGCTATGCAAACTTGGGAACCAAATGGAATTTCCCAGTGAGGGGCTCCTCTAGTAATGAATCACACAGAAGTGATAAAAAGGCCAGAAAACTAATAATAATTATAGTGCAGGTTCTGTGTATGGATCATACACCTTGTGTCAAACCTGTGGTCACTTGTCTGAAAGTTACTTCACAACAACCCTAGTAAGTTAATCCCCCCACTCCGATGGTTTATTTTGGAATCTTTCAAGTGTACAACGAAGTTGAAAAAGAATTGCCCAGAAACACCCTTTTATTCACCACCTACATTTTATCACCACCTTTACCATACTTGTCATATTGAAGCTAGAGTGCAGTGTCACAATCATAGCTCACTACAGCCTCAGCTCAAATAATCTTCCTGCCCCAACATCCCGAGTAGCCAGGACTATAGATGTGTACCAGTATGCCCAACTTGTCCTTTTTAAAAAAATTCATTTTGAAGTAAATTGCAGGCCTCAGTACCCTTCTCCCTAAATACTCCAGCTTGCGTATTTTGAAATAGTTACAAAGTCATTGTATTGCTCCCAGCCTATAAATGTGCAACTAAAGCAAAGCCACATACCCAAGGTCAGCACAGCTAGAAAGTGGTGGGGCTAAGACTCAATTCCAGGTAGTCCCATATAGTGGTAGCGGTGCTTCTAGCAAGAAAAGAAGGGCTGGAATGTGTTAGGAAGCAAAGAGGCCTCTCAGCAGTGCCTCCCTGGCTTGCTGCTGGCACTGTGAGCAGAGAGGTTAGGTGGGGAGGAGGTTGAGGCCAGGACACCAGTGTGGTAGCTGCCCCAGCAGTCACAGTTCACTGTCAGAAATAAGCACCAGGTCACGGGTTCCCTGGGTGACTGGATTTCAATAAATTACCCGCTGTGTGCATACGTCATTGCTGGTACCCTTTGCAAATCTGAGGAACGGCTCCAGTGTATTTTATTCTTTTTGCATTCTTAGAGGGATGTGGCTTATGAGCCTGGTGATAGAAAGGTGCCATGCCCACTGTCTACCCAGTAAATACCATACCTCATGGCTGCCCCTTCCCAGGTTAGGAAGGGATACTTTAGGGAGCTACAAAGAAGACAGAGTAATTGATTGCTACTTGTAGCAAATAACCCATAAGCTGTTGCTGGGTTGATAGAGAAATGGTTACTTAATTTTCTTCAAAGGATTGATTTGACTGTCAGGAGAAGCAGCCAACCTAACTGAGCATGCTGTTTCACACCCAGTGTGGAGTTCTATCTGCTTTTGGCTTCTGAGTGTCATGGGCGGTGTGTGGAATCCCCCTCAGGGTTAATTAAGGCTCAGGAAGGTCTGGGTTTTGTTCAGAGAGGGCTATTCTCCCTGCTTTGGTGAGTCTAGAATTTACTATGGCCCAGTTCCTTGTCACTCCAGCTCTGTGGGTTACACTTGAATCGGTACAAGCTTCCTTCACAAAGTGAGCAGTTTCCCAAGGAAATGTGATGTGAGCAACTTTCTTATGCCACAGAATGGCTACCGTTGTCATCATGTAGTAGGCTTTGATGGAGAGGTGACACTGGGGAGATGAATGGCCTTCTCCTGCTGGGCGGCTGACCGACCTCCCCATGCTGCCTGGCACCTAGCCTGCTTCTGCCTGCCAGCCCCCAGCAAGTCATGACTCACCCGGCGCTCCTCATTGGTGCAACCCTGGCTGGCGGCAGCTTCTCCCCTCAGCAGCATTCTGTCATCAGGGAGGCATGCTATGTTGGTGTTTCCCTTAAGTCTTCAGCTTTATTCTCTGCCAAAACATAACCGTCTTTATCCCACAGATGCTAACCCCTAGGGCGTCCAGTAGCTCACCTGCCATCCTTCTGGTCTGGAGGCTCCATGAGGGCAGGGCTTTGCCTATCCCAGCATCTGAAAAGATCCCAAGGGCCATATACCCAACATCAGTCTCTCTGCATGCCAGGAAGAGAAACTCTCAAGGGTGGGAAATAGACAGAATTTCCTGAGCCAGAGAAGGACCTACATCTGCCACTGGAAGGGGCCACCAAGTGCTCGGTGAAGGGGAAACCTTGCCAAGGGCAGCTGAGGAACACAGAGTTAGCTTCAGGTCCTTGGCCTCCGTGGGGTCAAACGTCCAGAGCCTGCCTATTGAGAGCTGATGTCATTTGACTGTCCTCTTGCCAGAACCAGCCAGCATCCCTGCCCTCAACTTCTAGCTCTGGTGGGTTGCACCCTCCTCTGAGAGAAATGACCCCATCCACGGGACCAGAATGCTGGGTTTCAGTTAGCTTGTTCAGGATGGTATAAAGGTCACATGTCCATCCGGCTCCATACCTCAACCAGTTTATTTATCAGGGTGTGTCTTTGGGTAAATGGCTTGAGCTCCTACAATTTGTGTCCTCTGGAATCAGCAAACCACCTCAGAGGATCCCAGAACCACATAAAGTGGGAGCTCAGGACCTGGCATACAAAAGGTCTCAACAAAGATTAGTTGTAGTGTCAGCAGCAGTTGTCATTGATGAAACTACTGGGGAAGTGTCCTCAATTCCAAACTTAGTGCTGACAATCTTTCAGTATGTGGCTTTAGAGAGCCATAGCCTAGAGTGACACATCATCCCCAGCCCCTGAGAAAGTCCGTGAGCCTCATTGTCTTTGCTAGCCCTGCACTGCCCCTCACTAAGCTCTGGCAGCAGGCAGGCCCTGGCATAGAAACCAAGTCAGCTAGCCTGGATGGGCAGAGAGATCAGGACCCGTGAGTCCCTTGCAAACGTAGGCCCTGCTGTCTTGGAATCACAGGGTGCGCCTGCCTGGAATCAGTGCTCCTGTTCCTCCAGCCTCCTGACCCCTCTGATTAGCAACATGTACCCAAAAGACTCAGTGGTGTTTACTAAGTTGCTAATCTAAACTCCAGCTATGGCCTAAAACCCAGAGTTTCAGATTTCAAAGTGTTGCAGTTCAGCTGACCTAGAGATACTGCCTTAAGGATAGAAACTTCTTTGATTCTAAATGTAAGTTAGAGCCACCAATGCCAAGAATTAAATTATGGCATTGCATCCATATTTTATTATAAAGAAATCATTTAAATACAGCAAAAGTCAATCAGCCCCATTTGTTGCTCAGTAATGAGCAACAGCCTGTCAGAGGGAGCAATGGAGGAAGGCTTCAGCCAGGAGTTGACAAGTTGGTTGAGAACTCCTTGGTCTTGAAATGGGAGAACCAAAAGACATCAGCATCCCTCCATCCCATCCACAAACCCTAATTCAGCACCAGCCATTGCCCAGGCCCTCCTGGTGGGTACAACAGTGAATGAGGCCAGGCAGGTTCTACCTCATTGCGACGCACAGCCTGGACAGGGAGGTGGACCTCAACAAGGAAGGATACATGGGAGAATTCAAGCACAGCAGGACATGGGATAGGGCGGCCTGGGATGAAGGGGGCAGGGGAGGTCTCTTTGGGGAGGCCAGCAGGCCTGTATATCTTGCTTTTACTCCATGACCCCACAGGAGTTCTGAGAAACAATCAGAAACCATGATTCATTTTCTCCCTTTTAAGAAACTCATTTAGTCAAGAGCTTGCATTTAGAAAGCTTGGCTTTACCTCAAGCAGAAGGGTTCTGACTAGAGACAGTAGTGACTCCAAAAGTTAGGTTGCTTTCAAGTAATTGAACTTGTGCTGTGAGGACCCCACTACTGTTACAGCCTTACCAGATTCATTGCCTGCCACTCAAGAGGAGTGAGTGAGACAGCAGGGTTTACAGCAGAGAAAGAGCCATGCAAGGAGAGGGGAGGAAGTTCTCCTCAAGAATGTGGAAAAAACTGTTCGTGAAGATAGTTTGGCAAGCAAAGGGCTAGGCAGTTGAGTCAGCTGATTGCCTGGGCAGAACCATAGGGCTGAAACCAACTGGCTTCTTTGCTGAGTCAGTTCTTGGGTAGGGGTTGCAAGACCAGTTGAGTCAGTTCCTTAGTATGGGCCACTGGTCTGGGTAGGTGAGCCATTCTACTAGAATGCAGGGCCTAGAAGATATCTCAAACACGAGGCTTAACTTTCTTTCCAACTTGGGCCCAGCAGAGTGGCTCCCACAAAGAAGGGTGGTGAAAAGGAGAAGGACCAGTCTGCCATCGACGAGGTAGTGACTCGAGAATACACCATCAGCATTCACAAGCATATCCATGGGGTGGGCTTCAAGAAGCATGCCTCCCGGACACACAAAGAGATCTGGAAATTTGCTGCAAAAAAGATGGGGACTCCAGATGTGCGCATTGATACTAGGTTCAACAGAGCTGTCTGGGCCAAAGGCATAAGGAATGTACCGTAACGTATTCATGCAGTTGTCCAGAAAACGTAATGAAGATGAAGATTCACGAAACAAGCTGTATACTTTGGTTACCTATGTACCTGTTACCACTTCCAAAAATCTACAGTCAGTCAACATGCATGACAACTAACTGGTGATTGTCAGACACATCAAATAAAGTTACAAAACCACCAAAAAAAAAAACTAGATTTAGGTTTCACAGTGGTGATGTAATCTATGGGAGCAATAAAGAAAGCTAAGAATCTTTATGACCGTCAGCTATGTGACTTGTGAACAATAAGCAGTTATAGGAAAGCAAGCTAGGGGACAATGGATGGTTACATATATGAGGTCTAAAAATTAAGTTCGTGAACTCACTTAGAAAAAGTGTACATACCTCATTGCTGAATATCACTACAGTCACCTTTGCAGTATACACAACTTGGGAAGCAATGTACCAACACCAGTGCCTAGTCCACCTTTCAAAGCAATTTTAGAACTTTTTCTGGAATGGCCATCAGAGCTGTTGTCATACAGCACACAAAAACACTCAACAACAATAATGAATGCACTCAGCAAGATACCACCGCACATCAACACAGACACAGCTTTGAGACACTGATAGACCAGGCTATAAAAACTTCCCAAATTGTATAGTGCTGCCAATGTAAGTGCATGGTGGCAAGTTCACAAACTTTTTTTGAGACAGAGTCTCACTATGTTGCCCTTGGTAGAGTGCTGATGCATCACAGCTGACAGCAACCTCAAACTCTTAGGCTTAAGCAATTGCCTCAGCCTCCCAAGTAGCTGGGACTGCAGGTGCCTGGCACAACGCCTGGCTATTTTTTTTTTTTTTTTTTTTTTTTTTTTTTTGCAGTTTTTGGCTAAGGCTGGCTTTGAACCCACCACCTCCAGCATATGGGGCTGGCGCCCTACCCCTTTGAGTCACAGGTGCCACCCAACGCCCGGCTATTTTTTTATTGCAGTTGTCATTATTGTTTAGCAGGCCTGGGCCAGGTTTGAACCTACCAGCCCCAGTATATGTGGCTGGTGCCCTAACCACTGAGCTACAGGCACCGAGCCAAAGTTCACAAATTTATTTAACTGTCAGACCTCTGTACAGTGACAACTCTGATGACCATTCCAGAAAAAGAGTTCTATAAGTACTTTTTTTTTTTTTTAGACAGAATCTCACTGTACCGCCCTCAGGTAGAGTGCCATGGCGTCACACGGCTCACAGCAACCTCTAACTCTTGGGCTTACACAATTCTCTTGCCTCAGCCTCCTGAGCAGCTGGGACTACAGGCGCCCACCACAACGCCCAGCTATTTTTTTGTTGCAGTTTGGCCGGGGCTGGGTTTGAACCCGCCACCCTCGGCATATGGGGCCGGGGCCCTACTCACTGAGCCACAGGCACCGCCCTTCTATAAGTACTTTGAAGGTTGGAGTAGGCACTGGTGTCAGTGCCTAGCTACTTGAGGGGAGTACTTCAACCAGTAGCACAGTGGTATTCAGCGATGAGATATGTAGCACTTTTTCTAGGATGAGTTTGTGAACTTAATTGTCAGACCCTCTCTCTCTCTCTCTCTAGATATATATATAGACAGATCTTCCCTACCCACAGTTCCCACCTCATGGCCTTTTATTAATTTTATAAGGGACGGTTCACTATGACCGCCCTTAATAAAGAGCACTTATAACAGTGGTTCTCAACCTGTAGATCACGACCCACAGGAACATATTAAAGGGCTGTGGCATTAGGAAGGTTGAGAACTACTGACTTATAATAACAACAACCCCCACTGCTTGCCCCTCTGATGGTCTTATTTTTGTGAGAAAGCTGAGACTCAGAGAAAGGAGGTGGCCCATCCAGGACCACAGTTATTACTGGCAGAGCTGGTATTTAAATCTAGTTTCCATGGCTCCAAAGCCCAAGCTGTTCTTACCAGGACAACTACCCCAGTTCTGCGCTGGTAAAGTGGTTCTTTCATGCTTTTTCCTTCTCTCTTTCTCAGTATCTTAAAAATTCCATTGGGAAATGGCTGTCCTGGTTTCCCTTCCTGCTGCTTAGTACTTGTAGGACCTTCTGTACATCCAAAACAGCCAATAGCTCTTTCTCCAAGCCATTCTTCTGAGATGTGGTAGGCAGCCCCTTGGTGAGTGCTAAAAGAATTTTAGAATCTAGGTATGCCTGGATATAGGACTAAATTAAATCATCATTGTGATTATCTATTGCTGACTTATAAACCACTTTAAATTAACTTAGTGGCTTAAAACAACCACAGGTTGGGTTTTTTTTGTTTGTTTGTTTGTTTTTTTCTCCGCTCACAAAAGTGTAATTTGCCCAGGGCTCAATGGGTCTCTGCTCCAAGTGGCATCAGCCAGGGAGGATAGACTGGGGGTTAGCCATGGGCCCCAGACCTTGGTTTCTTTTTACAGATGTATCCATAGCTTCCTGGGCTCCCTCACAGCATGGTGGATAAATTTGAACAGCATTTTTATGACCTTGCCTGAAATTGTATGTATAGCATCACTTCTGCTGTTACTCTTTTGATCTAGGCAATCATAGAGGCCCACACAGGTTCAAGTAAAAAGAACCCCACCGCTTGATAGAAAGAGAGTCAAAGTCGCGCTGTAAGAACACAAAGGGCAGGAAATACTGCTGTGACAATCTCTGTAGAGCTCATAGGCAAATCCATTCCAGTGCCCCTCTGGTCCATTCTGTTACACCAAAGAAAAAATCTCAGATTGATACTCGTTTGTCTTAGAACCTCTATAATTCTTGGATTTCCATTTTTATCAAAAGAGCAAGCATTATGTTATAACTTAATAAAATGTTCTTTTCTCTTTAATCAAGTTCTATATTTACCTTATTGATTGTAAGTAATTCTGGTTTTTCCATTCGTGGTAATGATATGAAGTTTCTTTTTTAAATAAATTTATTTTGTCAAAACACAAATGCTTTAGAGAGAAAAATTAACCCTAAACTCTACTTTGCTGCTATAGATTTGCCCTCACCTGTGCATAGGAATAAGAATATTCCTTCAACTATCTGAGCAAAAGCTTATAAGCAAGCCGAATACTCATCAGTTGGGGACTTGTCAGATCATTTAGGGCAATCCCTACCATTGAGAGAATGCAGCTTGAAAAGTGTGAGGAGAGTCTGTGTACTGGTATGTCTGTCACCAGGATACATGGTTCAATGGAAATGCACAACACAGTGTGGGTGGCACCATTTGTAAAGAGGAAACGGAAAGTCCATAGCTCCATGAGGACTTGGAAATGTGTAGTGGATGGATAACAAGAAATGCATACAGTGGTTGCCTCCACAGAGGGGTACAAGGGAGACTTACTGTCCTCCACTATAAAAAACACTTTATACCTTTTAAAATGGGAACTTATGAGTGTTATCTAGTGAAAAGGATTTTGATACACTTAATATTTTGAAATAAAATAAAATGGTGAATTTTCTCCCTCCTTAAAAAATAAAACAAAATCCCATTTGATCCTGCAATCCCATTACTGGGCATCTACCCAGAAGGAAAAAAAAATCCTTTTATCATAAGAACACTTGCACTAGACTGTTTATTGCAGCTCCATTTACAATCACCAAAATGTGGAAACAGCCTAAATGCCCACCAACCCGGGAATGGATTAAGAAGCTGTGGTATATGTACACCATGGAATACTATTCAGCCGTTAAAATAATGGAGACTTTACAGCCTTTGTATTAACCTGGATGGAAGTGGAACACATTATTCTTAGTAAAGCATCACAAGAATGGAGAAGCATGAATCCTATGTCCTGAATTTTGATATGAGGACAATTAATGACAATTAAGGATGTGGTGGGTGTGGGGGAAGGGGAGAGCAGAGAGAGGGAAGGAGAGAGGGGGGTGGGGTCTTGGTGTGTGACACACTTTAGGGGGCAAGACACAACTGTAAGAGGGATTTTACCTAACAAATGCAATCAGTGTAACCTGATTTCTTGTACCCTCAATGAATCCCCAACAATAAAAAATAAGGCAATACTTAGAAGCAGGAGGGCCATGTCATGTTTCCCTAGAGTGGAGCTCCACAGAAGGGCACACCATGCCTGTAGGGTCCTGGGTGGATGGTAGAGACCTCTACCACCCTACCTGCTCTGTGCATAGGGTCTGACCCCTCCCCAGAATGGAGCCTTGGTCTCTGTGGCCCTTTATGGTTCTGAGCCCAACTCTGCCAATGGGCACCAAGGCTGCACAACTGGACCCTGAGCTCCTTGGGGTGGGGGCCAAGCCTCATTCTCGGTCTCAGTGCCCAGGAAGGTTCTGGCCTTGAGCGGGTGCTCAGATTGCACTCACGCATCTGAGGTGAGCTGGACACCGGAGTTTTGAGCTCACTGGTCTGGCCAGTTTGGAAGTATCCATAGCCGTGCCCCAAGGATGCCATGGGGGATCTCTTAGGTTCTCCTATTACCCAGTTAGTGATTATCTGCTGTCTTTGTGGTCAGGCAGAGCCTAGCTGGCCAGCAGCTTGGCCTATTGCTTCCCGAGCCCTGGCTGGGCCCCAGGCCCTGTGTGTAAGGATATGGAAAGAGATTCACTTTTCTCTTTATTCAGTTTTAAGTACGCAAAAAAAAAAAAAAAAATTTTTTTTTTTTTTTTTTTGAGACAGAGTCTCACTTTGTTGCCCTCCTCAGAGTGCTGTGACATCATAGCTCACAGCAACCTCAAACTCTTGGGATCAAGAGATCCTCTTGCCTCAGCCTCCTGAGGAGCTGGGACTACAGGCACTCACCGCAACGCTTGGCTATTTTTAGATGATGTCTCGCTGTTGTTCAGGCTGGTCTCGAACTCCTGAGCTCAAGCAATCCACCCGCCTCAGCCTCCCATAGTATGCAAATATTAGTAACATTTCCATTTTCCCTTTGGAAAATCAGAGCATTGCACATAACCTAAAATTACCTTGCAGCTTGCTTTTTCCACTCAACAGTATGTTCTTGAGACTTGACTCTGTTGAAATATCTGGAGAGCTGATACCTTCCTTGTTGTTACCATGCAGTTTTGCACTGAATGATTTTGTTTAGGCTTTCATCATTGCTGTCAACGTCCTTATACATGTCTCTTGGCCCACGCGTGTGAGTGTTTTTCTTGGGAACATACCAATTGCTAGGTCAGTTTTAATGAATAATGCGAATTTGCCCTTCAAAATGGCTCAGTTAGTTTATTCTCCTAGTAGCAGCTTTTGAGAATACCAGTTTCTCTGTGTCCTCGTAGCACCTGATGTTATCAGACCTTTTTTTATTCTTGCCCATCATATATGTAGGATATGGTGTCTTGTTTTGATTTGTTTCCTGATTTCCCTGAGGAGCACCTCTGTGTGTGTTTCTTGGCTGCCCCCATTCCCTGTCTGTGAGTGGCCTAAGGGAGTCTGTCACAGTCACTGCTTTATTCCCTGCTTGCCTAGTAGATCATAGCAATATCCTCCTGTGTTGTCTTCTGATTATTTTAATGGTGTCCTTCGCCCAGCCATTTTGAAGTGTACAGGATTCAGATGGGCAGTGACACATGGACAGCAGCAGTGTATGGAAGCCAGGAAGCCTCATGTCACTTATCACCTGCCCTGGCCTCTCCTAGCCATGGGCACTCCTGAGTGTCAGGCCCAGGGTCTCCTGAGGCTGCCCTACTCCAGGACTGGCCTCCCTGCCACTGAGTCCTTCCATCGGGCCAGCATGACTTCTCTGACTCCCAGCAAAATTATCATACTCTCACAGGGAGGCTATAGGTGAAGGCCTAGGTGTGTAGGCGAAGTCGGGTTCCATTCCAGCTGTCCTGGTTTCCTCCTCTATCCAAGACATGGTGGCAATCTAAGGTGAACTGTGCCTGTCCCCCAGGAGCTTCATGGCCAGTGTGTGGAGCAGCTGAGGGCTAGGGGGAGGGAGTTTGTAGGAGTTCCCTAAAGTGATACCCAGGAAGCCCACTAACAAGTAACCCCAAACCAGTATTTCCTTGATCAGCCTTGAGGATGGCATTCTCTTGTAATGGGTAGAAGCCGCTTCCTTTCTCTTTAACTGCCCCACAACTTTTGAAAAGCAAGAGGCTCCCTCCCCGGGAGCCCTCCTGCCTCACTGGTTTTTAGTTTAAAACTGCACTGTAGTTTTCTTGTGAAATCTCTCACTGTGTTCTCACCAGGCTTTGATGTCTCAATTACTGCTTCTGGCTTCTGAAAGCTGTTCCGCTTTGGGGTTTGTCTTTCCTTTTTTGCTCCTCATGGTCGAGGGGGCAGGTCTTTTCTCTGCCGCCCAACCTTCCCCAAGCCAGGCTTCCTGAGGGGGGTGGTGACAAAGCCCACCATGACTGTGCTTCCCCCAGGCTGGCCCTCAGATGAGCTGCTTCTGTGAGTGTGAGAACAGAAGTTATGCTGTCCAGTTTAGGAGAGACGGAAGAGAGGAAAGGATAGGAAGGAGGACAGAAGAGAAAAAAAAAGGAAAGAATGTTTATTGTCTTTGTTCTATTTTTTAAAAGTATTTTTAAAAAAGATTCCCATTTAGGAAGTATTTTAAATATTGGATAAAGAAAACAAACCCTACCTACCACCAAGGAAATGTTTAGAAGAATGAATATGATGACTTTCATTTTTGACAATACAGAAGACTAGAGATCTAGAGAGAATCATCCCATGTAGAACTAAAAATTCAGGGTACAATATATTTGAAAAAATATACTTTCAAATACTTGACTGTTGGGAAAGGGAAGAAGATTCTTGCCACAGATAATACAGAAAGAAAGTACAGATGTAGACAGGTAAGCCTGTTGAGTGCTGGTGTTTGCTGTGGGGACTTTGGCTGTCCTCAGTGGTCATCTGCTAGAGAGAATAGGGAGAAACACAAGGCCTGTAAGAGCTGAGAGGACAGGACAGGCTATTTCCATATACAGTCAGACTCCTAGGCAGGTCGCACTATCAGAGGGTTGAACCAAGGCGTGTGTGGAGTGGGGAGGTGTGTGCACAGGGTGTGGTGATGGTAGGGTTACCTATTATCTTTAGATTCCAATGAAAAGTACAAACAGTAGAGTAGTGGGGAGATCCTTGGAGAATACTTGAGCCCAAATTTTTTATCATGTGTGTTTGGAGCGAGAATTAATGTAATTTGTAATACCATCCTCCTCCCCCAGTAAAGGTAAGCCTAATATTTGTTTAAAGTGCTCCCAACAAAACTTACTGGAGTTATGGAGGTATTCCACAACTGGAATAGCAAACTCATAATAATAAAATTTGTATTCTCTTTCATTTAAAATGGTAATGTTTTCCACTGTCATTGCAATTACTGGCAAACATTTGAACTTGGGCCTATCATATGTGTTTCAAAAGTGTATCTTGCATTTCTCATTCGAAAATCACCTCAAGTGATAGAGTGGTACATAGAGCAAAAATGAAAGTTCTCCCATTAATACTTTCCCCCCAACACACTCCCACCCCCAAGTCTCACTTCTCTCCCCACAGATAACCACTATTCATAGTTTGGTTAAACATAATTTTTAAATGGGTATATAATTTTCCATCTGGTGGGAAAAAAAATCATACTCAAATAGTTCTTCTGTTTGGGGATCTTTAGGTTGTTTCCTGGTTCAGCTATTTTGTTTAAAAGAAATGTGGCAGAGGATTCCATGAGTGGGAACTCAGGCTGTACATTCAATGGTCTTCTCTTAGTCCAGTGATTTCAGTGTCTCAAGAGCAAGTCGTCAATCAGACACTGAATTTGGGGATTACTTCAAGTAAGAGAAGGGACTGAGCATATGCTGAGGACCCTATGCAAAAGGCCCCACTTTTCCTATCTGTTCTTATTCAACACACCAAACACCTCAAGGTAAGGGACATTATTCCCATTTTACAAATGAGAAAATTGATTCCCAGGGGCCAGGTGCTTTGCCCAGGTGATCATATGCCATCTAGCGCAGAGGTTGGCTCCAAATTGCCAGACTCTAAATTTAAGGCTTGGTGATTCTATAACACTTAATGTAGGTGAACCCAGTTTAACTAGAAGCTGCCATTGGTCTATATGGAAGCATGAAATGCTAATGGGATTCTTGTGTTGTTGGTTATTTTTAAGCTGTAGTTGGACCACCTAAGACATGGTGCACATTGGAGTAGTGCTGCTTTTTGTCCTAACAGTAGTGCCTTGAAGGAGTGGGCATTGTCCTTATTATGCTGGAGAGGAATCTGAGGCCCAGAGAGGCAATGAGGCTTGCCCAGCATTAAGCGGCAGAGGAAGGTCTCAGACCCGGGTCTGTGTGACTCTCAGCCTGGGCTTTGATCTCTGAGCTTTGCTGTGTGGCAGAATGAAAGTCAGCTCGAGTATCTCCACGAGGTCAGGCAGCTGGGCTGGGCCTCATTCTGTCCTCTACCTCTCTTCTCCCAGATAATAGTGACTTGATTGCGTGCACGGTGATCACCAAGGATGGAGGCATGGTCCAGCGATTCCTAGCTGTTGATATTTACCAGATGAGTTTGGTGGAGCCTGATGTGTCCCGGCTTGGCTGGGGAGTGGTCAAGTTTGCAGGCCTTCTGCAGGTAAGATAGCTGAGAACTCTGGAATCCCTTCTCAGTTGGCTGTACAAACACACACACAAAACTGCAGTCTTTAAAATTAAATGCTAATGATTCAAGGAATGTATAAATAAATTACCACCAAAAAAGTGCTAAAATATTGCACAGATAAGGGCCAACTCTTCTTTAACCAAAAACCTCAATTCCTGTACCTCTCCTCCCCAACAAGAGATAACTCCAGTTACCAATATAATCCTTGCAGATCTGTTTCTCTCCTAAATGCATATGTAAATGTAACAATATGTACATTTTTTTAAGTTGTGTGCATATACTTGAGAGTGTGTTTGTATATTTTTTTATGGTGTCACATTGAGCATATTCAAACCTTTGCTTTTTCAATCAATCGTATGTCTTGGAGAGCTACCCATGTTACTACTTAGTATATGCAGACCTACTGGTGTTCTTTTTAACTGCTGTGTGTGTTTGTCAAGTACCCTCTTGGCTGTTTCCAGTTTTTTTTACCTTTCCAAATGGTGCTGCTGTGACCAGAATTGTTCTGACTTCCTTATGTACTTGGGCAAGATTTCCCTAGGCAGATGCCAAGAAGTTGGAGTATGCCAATTTTAAGTGTTAATAGATAGTGCCAAATTCCTCTCTGAAATGACTTTTGCCACTCGCACTTTAAAAGAATTCCCTTCTGCTCACCTTCTCTCCAGCAATGGTAGGCTCTAAATTGCCAAGCATCAAGTTGGGGCTTGGGTTTTTTTCATGTTTGTCAATGTGATGGGTGACTGATGCCAGCTCATGGAGCAAATGAAGCAAAGAACCAGAAGGATTGAAATCTGGCTCCCAAGCTCACCCCTCTGCCACACCACGAGTCCCTGAATGGCTAGCAGATGCTTCCAGCTTGAGGGTCACCTACTTCAAAGCAGTCTGTTTCTTTGCTGGGCAGTCCTGGTTTCTGGAAGGGCGTTGCTCAGGCTGCCCTGCACCACAGTATGACCTGCTCTCCAGGAGAACCACCCGTGTGTTTGAAAGTCCCATTGCACTCTCTTCCCCAATCTCCTCTTTTTCAGGGTCTTTCTATTTTAAAAATGTCTTTTGCAGAATCGGATATGAGCAACAACTATAGAAGAATCTTTCTTTTAAAAAAAGACTTCCGTGGAAGACATTGTCCATTAGGTGACTTGTGCTTCTTATTTATCTAGGCTTATGATCAATTTCCTTTACAATTTAGTGTAAGAAAAGTGTTTCTCCTCCAAAGGATTAATACGTCCTCCATCAACAATAAAAGCCACATAAACCTTTTTTTTGTTTTTTGTTTTTTTTGGCTGACATCCAATGGCTACCATTCATCAGATCACTGCTATACCACACTCCTTGCTTTACATGCATAATACCTCATCAAATCCTTACTGCCACATTTTAATGTGGGTGTTATTTCCAGGGAGCTTGTGCCAAGTAGTGCCCAAGAATGCAACTACCTCCCTAGACAAGTGATTTTCAACATTTTCTCCACCTCCTCCAGCATGTCTGACTAGCATTCTCATGTTTTTGTCTCAGATCACCCTAAACCATCATGGGACTCCCTGTGAAGAGCCTGTTCTGAGGTTTTGATTGGATTGGTCCTTATTATACTTGCTGTAATTATAGGTTCTTCTGCACCTTTAAACATAGCTTTCTTCAAATCTCTGCTAAGTGGCCCTCCTTGTCCCTTTCTCTGGGTGAGCTTTTTTCCTTAGGAATCAGAAGTTCCTCAAAGACATACAAATGGTTGTAAATGATGTCTCCTTCTTAAAAGAAATAAGGAAGAAACTAATTAGTAGATAAGTGACCATATCTAAGATCATGCCGATAGTGATAGGAATTTTGGTTCATTGCCTCTGGTTTCTCAGGAGTAAGAATTGTGGAAGTTTGCCTGTTGAGTTATCTGTGGCCCCTTGAAGAGGCTGGGGTATTTGTTTATTCATTAGGTGACTCAAGTCCCCATGGAAATGGGGGCCAGCCACCACACTCAACATCAGCTCATTTGGGGCCCTCTGTGCCTCCCCCCACCCCATCTTTCCATCTGGTCCTGGTCTGGTCTGTGCCCATTGACCATCTTGGACATGAGAGGCCAACGGTCTCCTTCAGAGCAAAAGCAGTGTTGAATTTAAAGACTTTTTTATAGATAAGACATGACCCCACAGCCTCTGAGCAGCTGCCCTCCTCCCGAGCCCAACAAACACTCTTTCCTTTGCCCCTCACTGTGCAGGACATGCAAGTGACTGGTGTGGATGATGACAGCCGTGCCCTGAACATCACCATCCACAAGCCTGCATCCAGCCCCCACTCCAAGCCCTTCCCCATCCTCCAGGCTACCTTCATCTTCTCAGACCATATCCGCTGCATCATCGCCAAGCAGCGCCTGGCCAAGGGTCGCATCCAGGCGAGACGCATGAAGATGCAGAGGATAGCTGGTGAGTGGCGGGGCCCTCAGGGGCGGGGCTTTGGCATGGCTCTCACACTGACCTTGAAAACCTTTGCAGCCTCTCCAGAAGATGACACACATGGGTTAGGAATGTTGGGCTTCATTAATGAGAGTGGGGAATCTGCTCAGAGTTACCCACTTCCTAAGTATTTGGTTTCTAGAGAATTTCTAGGGCTGCACAGAAAAAAAAAGGGAACTCTGCCTGGCAGGGAGGAGGCCAGAAGTAGGCAGACGTCAGTGTGGGGCAACTGTTCTCACTCTTCCACACTGAGGTACTCAAACTTATAAAGTGCTTTGACATTTGTCTACTTTCTTTGATCCTTAAAACAACTGTAGAGATCTATAAGGCAGCTCTACACATTTCTCAGAGGAGGCAACAGAGGCTCAGTGGCTTGCCCAGTGTCACACAGGCAGCAAGTTGGCATAATCCAATTGCAGAACTTCCTACTCCAAAGCTCTCACGTGGGGCAGCCCTGCTTAGTGAGAGGCCAGGACCCAGCACTGAATTCAGAAGGAGGTTGTTTTATATTTCACAGGGATTGTGGTGAATGTTCAGGCCCTGCACTGCCCAGTGTCAGGAAGGCCCTGGCTTCCTTACAAGGGATGAGGATGTTCTGTTTGTCAGGGAGGAAGGCAATACATTCTTGGGGCACTCCACAGCACCTAAAATTATAAGCAGTCTTTGTCAAGATACTCTGCACTGTTCATTTCATGGTCATTCTGGTGTGGTTGCTGAGAGGATTTCCAGCTCACTGGGGGAGGAGGAGCTTTCTCAGGGGATGACTTAAAAGTTAACTCTTGGAGGGCTGGCTTGTTGGACGTTGCAGATCCAGTTGCTGCTGCACGCCTGGGTGGTTTGCACAGGCTGCGTTTCATGGTGTCCTCCCTGTCTTATTTCTCATTTAGCTGAAACTTGGCCTGCAAAATCATTATAGAAGCATTGTGTAATGTGCAAAGTGACTTAAATCATTCAGACCTTTCTTTTAAGATTTATTAGCAAAGGGTTTTTTCCCTCGTGTAAAGCAATTTCTCGCAGTTGGCATGAAGGCCAAATATTTCATTTGAAAATGGAGAATTATGCCGTAAAGTGGCTGTTAGAACTAACGCCTTGGGTATTTCTTAAATTGATTTTTAAAAGCCCCTCTGAATTGCTTTATCATGAGACTTGTTTATGGAAGAAAGGGTAACAGCTGAGACAGATACACATCCATTCATAAATATACATGTATATAAGCATATGTGTTCTGTCCCACGCACCTACTCTGTCTCTCTCTCTTTCTCTCTCTCTCACACACACACACCACACATGCACGCACGCGGGCATGCAAACTTTCCAGGTAGAGTTGGTCTCTCTCACTTTGGGGTCTAAAAGGGTACCAGAGGCTCAGCCTTGGTCAGAGACCTTTACACATGGAAGCTAAGAATACAAGGTGGAGATTGGCCTAGCATCCATTCCGTTTGCGAAGCCAGGCCTGGAACTCCTTATTCTTGGTCTCAACCTTGGCCTGAACCCCTCACTAGATGCCCTTTTGTGCTTTGAGCCTCAATGGGTTCTTTGGCATCTCACTGGTCTCCCCAGCTCAAGGCTGCCTGCTGCCTGCTGCCTGCTTGGACCTCCCAAATGATAACTTATCTGGCAGGACTATAGCCCCCCCCACCAAAATCTCATCACTTGCCCCCACATGGCATGTGCTGAGAATAATCCACAGTATTATTTGACTGCAGCTCTTCTGGACCTCCCAATCCAGCCAACAACCGAAGTCCTGGGGTTTGGACTCGGCTCCTCCTCTTCCACCCAGCACCTGCCTTTCCGCTTCTACGACCAGGGCCGCCGGGGGAGCAATGATCCCACAGTGCAGCGCTCTGTGTTCGCATCCGTGGACAAGGTACCAGGTAAGCCAGCCCCCCCACCCCCCGATCCTCTGCATGGCTCATGGTGTGGGTTCTAGGCCTTTCTCTATGTTGAGCCTGTGTAAGCTCCCCATCCTCTCTCAGAAATCCGCTCAGCTTGAAGCACCAGCTTCTTAGAATTTATCAAAGCAGAGCAAAAGATTAAACACAGGCCTCAAAAATAAATCTTGGCTTTCCCTTTGGTGTTTTGCCACCTTGGTTTGGTTTTCCAGAGATTTCTTGGGTATGTGGAAGAACTTCTCAGAACTGACTAAGAAGTTTCTTGGAAGTTTCTTGGAAATACTTAAATTATTAGTAATGGTTTGTGGGAGAGTAATTTCCTTCTCCATGTGAGATGACTAGAAAGAGATAGTGTGTTTGGTTCCTGTTACAATCCCCTGAAGAAGTGAGACTCAGAAAAGGCCCTGCCACCCACAGAGCAACTGTCCATCTCATCCATTTAGTAGCATCTCTTTCCACTTCCACCAAAGTTTATCCCTAATGCTCCCCCACCCCTCCCCCCAAAAGAGAAACTTGAATGGAAAGTATAAGGTGGACTTGGCAGAGCAGAAAGAACTGCTTCTGCAGAAGACCAGGCTCTCCCCATCCTGTCCTGTTACACGTGTGCTGTAAGTGAATCCACATAGACCCTGATCCCTTGAAAGAGAGACTGTCTCCTGATGACAAAACTTTAGAAAACCAGCCAAGCTTTCCCCTGTAACTTAATCCCTCCACATTTAGGGTTTCAAACTTAAATCACAAGTGTTGTGAAATGTATTCAAAAGCAAAAATTGATTTAAAAACAAAATACAGCTGTAAGAACCTGCCTAAAATCTGGGTCCTGGCCCCCTGTCTCCCCCACACAATGATTTATTCTATTTTCATTCTTTGATTTGATTAATTCATTTTTTAAAAGCATATGCTGTAGGCATATAACTTTTTAAAACTTGATACGGGGCGGCGCCAGTGGCTCAGTGGGTAGGGCACTGTCCCCATATACCGAGGATGGCGGGTTCAAACCCAGCCCTGGCCAAACTGCAACAACAAAAAAAATAGCCAAAAAATTGTGGCGGCACCTGTAGTCCCAGCTACTAGGGAGGCTGAGCCAAGAGAATCACCTAAGCCCAGGAGTTAGAGGTTGCTGTGAGCTGTGATGCCATGGCACTCTACCGAAGGCGATAAAGTGAGACTCTGTCTCTACAAAAAAAAAAGAAAAACTCAATACAGGACATGATAAAACAAAAAATAAGTCTACTTTACTCCAGAAGTAACTACATTTCATTAATAATTTCTTGCATATTCTTAGAGAAATGTTAACTTTTATATCATATACATGTTTTTTCATGTTTGTTTTTAAACATGGGGTTATACTATATATGTAATTCTATATCCCCTTCCCTTTTGACCTAATAGTGTTGCATGTTAACACATATAAATCAGCCTGATTCTCATTAACTGTTGTGTGGTATTTTATCATATGGATGGACAAAAAAAGTTTCATAGCCATTACATATTGATGGATACTTGGTTCATTTCCAGTGTTTTGCTCTTAGAGTGTCACAGTGAACATTCTTGGCAAGTCTTTGTGTAATTGTGCAAATCTTGCATGCCGGTAGAATAAATTCCAGCAATGGATCTGCCAAGTCAAAGGGGAAAGTTTTTAATCTTCAGGTATGTAGTCCTAATGTGAACTCTAGAAAAAAGTGAGCCAGTTCACTCTGCAACCCACAGCTTGTGACTGTTTTTATTCCTAAAACCACTTTAGGCTGCAAGATTGATTGTAGCACAGCCTCTTTTCAACTATGAAATGTGAGATGATTCTGCCTATTCTAGGATCTGGAAGATTCTTTGTCTAAAACCCTTTCTTAGTTGTTTTATGTTCTGTAGCAATGGCTTCTAAGTAAATGTAAGCTAGAACTGTGAATACAGATTGACTAAGTGTAGGTTGGCCTGGTAAAAAATTATTTCTTTAGGGTCATCAGGGCTTCTTTCAGTTTGAGAACTTACTGGTTAAGGAGAAAGGTATTTCAGGCCTCATTTCTGCTGCTGTCCTTTTTGGAAGAAGCCAGTGTAAATAAATCAATGGAGCTAAATGTCATATTCTTCAGCATCTGTACAATAGTTTCTCTGCACAGTGCTTCACGACTTACCTACTTACCTCTCACACCCTGCCTGGGCTTCCAGGGGAGGTGTGAGATCATTAAGTGCCAGGGGTTTGGCCCCAGCCCCAGTGGCCTGGGCCTGCCTGGCAAGATGGTTGGCACAGCTGGGATGCCCAGTGTCCTGTTGTGGGTCCCAGGATCAGGGAATACAAGGCTGTGCCAATTGTGACAACAAATCAAGGTAGTTGCCGAAGGTGGCATCGAACTCTTGGCTGCGTCTGTCCCCCGACTGCCTCTGGAAGTGCCACTCAGGGGTGGGCAGTGGGTGGGGCATTCTCATGTATCTCCCTCCCGGGGAGAGAGGCCTGACTGTCCTCCTGCCTTGGCTTGGGGTCAGAGCTGTGGCCTGAAAAGCAAGTCAAAATCCTAGAGAAACAGTGTGGGGTTAGTGGGAAGTGTCCCATAACAGGAGGAGAGATAGTGGTCTGCCCCTTCTCAATAGTCAGGGCCTCCCACAGAGGCAGGCAGCCACTCAGCTTCTATAGTTATCCTTAGTTCTCTCCCCGTCCCATGCTCACCAGCTTGCGCACCTCCAGAAAATGCCTCATCTCTGCTCCCCTCCCTGCTCTCTCAGGAGATCACCTAAGAGTCGCAACCTCTTCATCGTCCACTCTCACACCCTCCCTTCCATTTGGCCTGTGGGATCTTTCTAGAATATAAATCAGAATGTATCATACACTTGCCTACATCCTTCTGGTAGCTTCCCGTTACACTTAGAACAAAATCCACATCTCTGCTTCTCATCTTGGATGGTGGCTGTGTGACCCAACCCCTCAGACCAAGTTCCCCCATGTTCACTTCAGACTCTATCCTCCAGCCTGGCCACACCAGCTACCCCTCTAAGCCAGCCCCTTTCAGAGTTGAGGCCTCAGGACTCCTTTATGCTCTCAAAAAGTATTTATAAAGTATTGAGGAACCCAAAGAGCTTTAGTTGGACCATATATATAGATTTTTATGGCATTAGAATTAAACTAAGAAGTGCTTTTAATATTTACTTATCGATTTATTAAATATATCCATTGCATACAAATATAGCATTATTTTCTATGAATGATAACTCTGTTTTCCTAAACAAAACAAAAAAATTAATGGTTCACATTTTTGCAAAGCTCTTTAATGTCTGGCTTAATAGAAGACATCTGGATTCTCTTCTTTGCATCCACTTTCAGTCTGATGTGATAGCACACATTATGTGGCAGCTGGAAAACTCCTCTGTACACCACTGGGAAAATGAATGCAAAAGAAAAGTGTCCTATTTTTATGAAAACAGGGATTTTGCAGGCCATGCTTTAAGAGCCACTCTCGTAGACCACAGAGCCTTTCCTGCCTCGGGGTGTTGACATTGGCTTTGGCCATTCTCCCCTAGATCCTGGTGTGACTGCTGGCCCTAATTGCTCAGGCCCAGCATATGTGTTGCCTCCTCAGAGGCCTTTTCTGATCTCTCTCCCTGTCCAGGGTCTCCTCCCTGCCCATCACAATATCCTGCTTATTTTTGCCACAGCATGAAGTGTCTTACCTGGCTGATGTGTTGTGTACCTGGCCATAATCTTTCTGCCCCACTGAGAAGGTCGCCTGCATGGGTGTCCTGCTCTCCTCCGTGTGTCAGTGCCTCGCACTGTGCCTTCTCTCAGTGTGTGCTGAGGGAACAATGGGTCGACGCAGCCTTGAAGCAGATCCCATCAAAGACCTTCTCCCTTCTCTGAACACCAAAAGACGAGGAGAGTCGGTCTGGAGCCCTAGATGCTTGGTGGTCTAGCCCATAGCACTATGACAAGGAAACGTAAAGAAACTAAAAGCCCAAAAGATCTTAAGCAGCATCCCTTTTCTTAATTTCTGACACCAAAGTGAGCAAGATGTGTGTCTGGGCAGATGCACCCTGACAATAGATGTCAGTTGGTTGCACGTCAACCCAGAGGTTTGTAGAAGCAGAGCATAGGGCTGGAAGGGGAGCTAGCACCAGTGAGAGTCGCTGTCAGAGGCAGGGCCTGGGCTGGCCTCCAGTGCTGTGGCATCCACAGTTGCCATCAGACCCATGGGCACTGCGGCGTGACCCCTTCCCACCTTCTGCAGTGATGTCTCTGCCATTGGCCACACTGTGTGGGATCCCTGCCTCTGCCTGGGGAATAATTCACAAGGAAGAAAACAGCCCTGGCTGCGTGCCTGGGGGTGAGTACTAGACGTGTTTGTTTTATTAAGATACATCTTCTGATTTTACCTGTGGGCCCAGGTAAGTGTCACAGAGCAGTTTGTCTCCCCTTTAGAAGCTATAAACGATTATAGTTGATGAAAATATACCTTTCATTTCCTTGGAGGAGATATTAAAGTAGAGTATAAATCAGAGCTAATAGGTGACTAGCCATTTTGGTGTATTTTTCTTCTTCCATTTGGCTTAGGAAAAAAATCACAAATTCTATTTATTGGGCAGTTTTACATTTATGGCTCTTGCCCCCACGGAATGTTCAGCTCTTCGAGGTCAGAGGCATGTGCCTAGCCAGGAGAGAGGGGTCAAAGGTGGCCAGCATCTGGGGTAGCAGGATCACCTGGGTCTAGACTTGGCCCTGAGCTGTCCGCTGCTTTGTGATGCTCTGTTTCTGTGGTGCCTGCTCTCCCCGACAGCCCGCCAGCTCGCCAGCTCACAGAAACAGCTGCTTTCCAGAATCTGCCTCAACAGAGTCTCCAAAAATTATCTCACAAGGCCACACTTTTTTTTTCTTGCAGTTTGTAGCCAGGGCTGGGTTTGAAGCCACCACCTCTGGCATATGGGGCCAGCACCCCACTCCTTTGAGCCACAGGTGCCACCCACAAGGCCACGCTTTTTATAAACTCTGATGAGTACAGGAGCCGACCCCAGAGAAGAAGCTGTTTTCCAGACATGACCTAGGGTGTCAGGTGGTGGCAGCCTCCATAGGCTTCCCAGCACAGCCTTGGCCCTCACTTCTGGCCTCCTGCTGGCCCAGAGCTGCTTACAGGCCTTCATCCGGCAGGTGTGTTAGGGCAGGAAGGGCTGGCAGAACACCTAGCCCGGAGGAGTACACCGGCCCCCACCGACAGGGGTTCAGTGATGTCACCAAAATGTGACACCCTCTCTCCCTGCCTACCCGTCCCCAGACTCTAGTCCTCGCTTGTCACCAGCCTCGCTCCAAGACCCATAGCTTGGCCCTTCCACCACACATATCCTATTTCAGGGCCTCTGTCCACTTGCTTCTCTCTGCCCAGATCCCTCTGCATAGCTGGTTCCTTCTCAACATTCAGGGCTCTGCTCAGATTCCTCAAAAAGGCACCTTCCCTGAGGGCCCAGGCTACCCCAGTTCCTCTCTGGTTTTCTTTTTTTTTTAACTGAGGTGGACTTTACATAAATAAAAGTAACCGTGTGAAAGTGAACAACTCAGTGACACATAGTCCATTTGCAGTGCCAAAGCATTTTTATCCCCCAAAAATAAAGCCCCATAGCCTCTCCCAATCCCCGCAGCCCCCAGCCCCTGGCAGCCGTCAGTCCGCTTTCCATCTCTGTGGATTTACCTGTTCAGGATGTTCTGAAGACATACAAGACATGCCCTTTCTGCCCAGCTCCTTTCACTTCACGTCATGTTTTCAGCCTTCATCCACCTTGTGACATGTGCCAGGGCTTCCTTCCCTGCTCACCATTGGATAGGCCTCGTTTTGTTTGTCCATCCCTTGACGGACACTGGGTTATTTCCACCTCCTGGCCGTTGTGATTCATGCTGCTATGAACATTTGCGTATGGGTTTTTGTTTGAACTTGTGTTTTCACTTTCTTGAGGCAGAAGCCTGAGAGTAGAAGCTGGACCATGTGACCATCTAACTTTGTGAGGAACTACCAGGTGGTTTCTCCATGTCTTCATGGACCTTACCTTAAGCTGAAATTGCCTCATTTATTTGTTATTTGCTGCCACTCTCCTGCACTAGAATGGAAGGCATTTGGGTGGGGGAACTTTGCTTATCTTGTCCCCAACTGTGCTGACACTTAGTAAGTAGATGCTAAAAAAATGCCAGTGGCTGGGTGGGCGGGTGGGGGTGGAAGGATGGGCCTGGATGACATGTTTAGTCTTGTCTTCCTGGCAGACCATAAATTCCTGTGGCCAGGATGCCTCTGTCTTACTCAGTTCTGGTACCTGGAGCAGTTGGTGGTGGTCTGGATGCCAGCCAGCTGGAGAGTCGGTCTCATCCCACAAGAGCCAGCCTCTGCTCTGCTCACTTCCAGACCCAGCTTCCTAGTGAATTTAGGGAACAAACCTTTAAATCCCCTGAGTATCAGGCAGTGCTGAGCTCTCACGGGTGTTGTTATCATCAAAGGCAAACAGACCGGCAATATCAGTCCCCAACCCAGAACACTTAATAGTTCTGTGGAAGAGCTACCTCTGGCAGCTGATGAACCGAGGAAGAGTGCAAAGATTGCAGTATGCCGGGAGCCAGGCATGCTGACCGCGAAGGTTGGCCTGGCATCCCAAAAAGAAAAGAAAAAAATTGATGTTTAATTCATACACATCAATTCTGACTTCTCCTCCCCTGAGGATAACATACAAGGTGCTCATGTCATCCTGTGGTGGTGTTTCCCAGAAACTAATTTTTTAGGCCTGTTATTTTTCTTGTTTCCGATTATAAAACTGGAGGCAATTCTCTCCTTTCAGCTCCACTTTGTGGAATCACACAGGAAAGAGGGCCTGTCCAGCCTCTCCCTACAGGCCCCAGCCCCGGGTTAACCCCTCCAGCCCTCAGCTCTGGTCAGAGAATGGCCAGTACATGAGTGAGACTGGGAAACTGGAGTCCCACCCTGAGGTTTTATTTTAAAGCCCTTTTTTTTGAGCTGCTAAGCACTTTATACTTTATTCACGTTTGATCTTCCCGACAACCCTTGGAGGGTTTTACCATTTTTCCTCTCTGCATGTGATGAAGGGTCCTGTCCAAAGTCACAAAAATACCTTTCCCCTAGCCTAGGGAAGCTGTGAACACAAGTCTCCCCAGGTCCTGAGCCCCACCACCATTCACCAATTCTGAAGTGAAGTCCCCTTTTCTGATTTTAGAAGTAAAGCCCTAACCACGCCTACCTGAGCCCTCACTAATAACAGGCAAAACCACAGGGTCAGCTCCAACTCTAAGCATGTTCTGAGTGGAAAAAGCTCTCTCAATTTCTGAAGGTGCAGACTGTAGTTTAGAAGAACTAACTGTGTCTGGCACTTTACATGCATGACTCCCAGCCTCCTGACCACTGTGGAAGCTGGTGACTGTCACTTGCGCAGCTTTACAGATAGGAAATTGAGGCTCAAAGACTACAGCTCACACAAGGCAGGCCGAGATGGTACCTCCACTTCCTGCCTCTAAATCCCATTTGCTTCAAGGCTGGCATTTTGGATAAAGTTCACTTATCCCCTGGGACCAGAAGTGTTTCAGATTTTGGATTTTTTTTTTCCAATGCTGGAGTATTCATATTATACTTAACAGTTCAGCATCCCTCGTCTGAAAATCCAAAATGTTCCAATGACCATTTCCTTTAAACATCGTGGCTGCAGTCAAAAAGTTTCAGATTTTGGAACATCTTGGATTTGGAATGTTCAACCTGTAACGACAGAGCTACTTCAGATGGCAGCCCTGTACCCGTCCCAGAGGTTGGCAGGATAGATCCTTGTTAGGGAATGGCCTGGAGGGATGGCCCTGGCCTAGTAAGAATGTTCCCTTTGTGCCACCCACACTAACACACTCCCAAGTCCTGCCTCCCACGGATCAAGGACAAACCTGCAAAGCCGAGGTCCAGAAAGATACCTTCTCTCAAGACCACTTCCAAACCCGACTAGCAGTGCAGGACCCATTCTTGATAAGTTTTTCCCTGCTCTGTCATGAGCAAAAAGCAGAAATAAGACTTCAGATTCCCGTCTGAGCAAAAGCAGCAGGATTTGGATTCCTGGCAGTTATTTCTAAGAGATCAGACTCAAGGTGATCAGGTGGGGGTGTGAGGACAAGATCCCATCAGAAATCTGAGCTGAGTCCCGGGGGTTCCCTGTTTGTCAGGCCTCTTTGAGGGGCTCCCAGGAAAGCCATGGTGAGAGGGAGCCTTGGGTGCTCTGGAGCTAGGCACACATACCCAGAAAGGAGCCATGTGGTCAAGTCAGAGCCCACAGGTTTCCCTACTTGCAACATGTCCATAAAAGACACTTTCCCAGGAGACACAATAGCACTTGTTATCTGAGGATCTGTCTCTTTGTAAATGTGGACAGACAACAGGCAGAGCCGCCATCTGCCCAGATGCTCTTCCTAGGAGGGGGGAAGGAGGGAGGGAACGAGAGTTCTGAAGAACTGAGTATTGCTTCACTCCTCAGGGTCATTCCCTCCCGAAATGACTGAGTCCCCAGGAGTCTCTGGGCATGACAGTGTGTTAGAGAACAGGGAACACTCCCTGGTTGCTTAAGGAGAAGAGCACAGAAAGCCCACGTAGGAGGGTGGGAAGAGAACAAAACCCCACATGCAACCCACCACGTGACCTTGGCTACCTGTCGCACGTGTGTCAGCTCAGGCGGGCCCCCTGCAGGGCAGAGTCATGCCAGCACCTGCGGCTGAGCGAGTAGTGTGGCTGCATGTCCCCTGTGCACACCAGTGCAGACCTGTTCTTACACTTAGGTGTGGCTCCTGCACATCCTAACTTCTTGGTATAAGTTAAGTATACTGATTGCAGAACAGTTGGAAAAGACAGAAAAGCACCAAGAAAAATAGAATTAGTTAACTCTTGCTACCCCAAGATAGCCAGCATGCCCCTTTCCCATTGTGTTTTCTGTGCATTCACTGTGAGGTTTCTTTTCCCAGCAGTAGAATGTTTGTCTGGGAGAGAGTCAGCAGCATGAAGCCCTGGAGCTAGAGAGTGTGGGTTCACACTCCGCCTTAAACTTGTTACATGGCCTCGGGCTCACCACCTTGAGTTCATCTCAGTTTATTAACATAAACAGGGATGATGTGTTGTGATATGAGTGTACTTAACACTCCTGGAATGCACACTTATTATGGTTAAGATGGTAAATTTTGTTTTTTGGTTTTGGGGGTTTTTTGACATTGGTAGCTTTATCTGCAAACCTCACACAGATACAAGACTAGGACTGGAGCCGTGGCCACAGGATGGGGTGACTGAGGGCAACCTGAGTTCAAGCTCCTCAGTCCTCCAGGCTGCTGTGCCCAGTAAGTCAGTAAATTTTGTTATGCATACAATTAAAAAACCATAAAACAGGGATAAAAATGCCACCTACCTTGTTAGGCATAAGGGCCTAGATTAGAACATCGAGGAGCTCACATGGAGCATGTTTTTTTTGGAAGCAGGGTCTTGCTCTCTTGCCCCACCTAGAGCATGGTGGCATCATCACAGCTCATAGCAACCTCAAACTCTTGAGCTGCAGTAATCCTCCTGCTTTAGCCTCCCGAGTGGCTGGGAATAGAGGCACACGTCACCATACCTGGCTAATTTTTCTAGTTTTCATACAGATGGGGTCTTGCTCTTGCTCAGGCTGGTCTCAAACTCCTGAGCTCAAGCAATCGACTCTCCTCAGCCCCCCAGAGTGCCAGGATAACAGGTACAAGCCACTGTACCCATCCTCACAAGGGCATTTTGATGACCCCAACTTCTGATCCAACAATCCTTGTTACTGGTAGATATTGTTCTTTCTAAGAGGACTTCAAGAGCTGTGATGATTGGAAAGGTACAGGGGTCCTCAGGGGGCCAGTTCACTGTCCCTCAGACCGTTGGAGGGCCGGACTATAGTTTAAAAAAAAAAAACTATGAACAAATTCCTATGCACACTGCACATATCTTACTTGAAGTAAAAAAACAAAACAGAAACAAATACAATCACACTGCCTCATGTGGCCCGCGGGCCGCAGTTTGAGGACCCCTGGGACTGGGGGCGGGGGATCTCCAGGGGCTGGCCACTCATGGCTTGGCTTATCATCCCAGACAAAGCCTCAGAACTTGGCAGGATAGACCTCCGGTGGGTTCTGCACCTACCTCCTGGCACCTCTGCTAAGATTCCAACTTTCTAATTTCTTTCCTTTCTATACTATACCCAGAATCCCATGACTAAAATACACTTTCCTTTATTTGTAGCTGCCCCACCATGGCATTTAATATAAATGTGCTTTTCTTCAAAAACATGCACAAGTATTATTTTTTTAACATCCGAATTCCCAAAGGGCCAAAAAGTCAATATTATCCCAGTGTGATGGGAATGGCTGTGTTGTGACATCTTTTCACACTTAAACAGCCTTCTTCCTTAAACAACAGAGTAATACCAAAAACATTCCAGAACCCATCAGCTGAAGCTGATGGATTGTTTTACTCTCTCCATAGCTATGAGCTCAGGTCCTTGAAAACCACCTTCTCTGTTTTCATACTGAGTGTGAGAAATCCACAGTGTGATTGGGGGAGCAGAGGCTTCAACTGTGAGAACTACTGAGTTTGAACTGTGATTTATAGTGACTCTTCCAAATATATTTGCTAGTTGGTAACAATTCAGGTGCATGGCGTATGTGGTCTACTTCTAGCCTCGTGGATTTATTTAAGGCTCCAGGATAAAAGTCCCATTTATTGGATGCCAGGTATGTGCTAGGCACTAGGCTAATTGTGTTATGTGCAATGAAGAGATAAATATGTAAAAACCGCCCCATTTTATAGTTGGGATGAGCAAGATGCAGAAAACAAAGCCTCTTGCCCAGAGCCTCAGAGTTAGCCCCTGGGGAGCAAGCCTACTTCTTCTGAGGCTTCCACCAGCTTCCTCAGAAAAAAGTTACCTACTGCTCTTGGTTCTTCCCTTTCCTGCTAACTGATTTGAAGGCTCTGCAGGGCTTCTGGGGGTTAAAACACCCTTTTGTTGTGACTTTCTGAGCATGTTGACCTCACAGACTGACAGTTGGGCCTCTGGTGCTGGGTTCCATGCACATGCCAGTCTCTTGGCTCACAAATATCTTCTTAAACCTTAGGGACAGCTGGGTGGCAGGAAGTGTCAGTGTTAATGGAACAATCTCCCCCAATCCCCACCCCACCCCTCACAATAGCCCTTGGTAACCTGGAAACTATTCTGGAATAGTTGACCTTTATACAATCTTGGGCGTTTTGGAAAAGTGCTCTTTTTTGCCAGATTTCTAGCCTAAAGCCCAAGGGAAGTGTCCATCAGCTGAGAGTGGCGTTCTAGTGTCCCGACAGTGTCCAGCTTGGCAGGGACCGTGGTCTGCTCTCTCTGACCTCTCCATTCCACCTCCAGCAAAGAGCAAATGCTAATCCACCCAGTACCCCTGTCCCCACCATGTCCAGTGGTGATCTCTGCACCCCATGCAGCCAGCACAGAGCACCCGTAGGAAGCTACTGGACTCATAGCTTAAAAGCTGCCATCACTGCTGTGCACCAACGTGTGCCCTTGTGCTATTCATACCACATCCCTGCCAAGGGAGCCCTTACAACAGGAGGTGAGGGCCAGCTGCCCTGGAGTCAAGCCATCTAGGTTCGAGTCCACACTTCCCCATAGACAACCATGTGATATCGGGAAGTTCTGTAAAGCCCCTGAGCCCCAGTGTCCCCTTCTGTAAAATGTGGCTAATGATAACACCTGCCTCCTAGAGCCAGGAATTTTGCTGGGCCAGCACTCCATGTCTGTGTGTGTGCGTGGTTGTGGTCACACCGTCACAGTAGCATAATAGTGAGCACTGTTGAGAAGGGATCTGAGGCTCAGAGCAGTAGAGCAGCCTGCCTGGAGTTGTGAGTTGGAGGGGGTGCAGACTAGCACCCCCAGCCTTGCAGCCTGGCTCCTCCAGCTGCTCCCGGGACACTCACAAGTATTCTAGCCAGTATTCTCAACCTCTGCTGGCCATGAGGATGGTGCCAGGCAAGCAGACTTCTGAGCACCCGCCCTGGTAGAGCTACCTTGGAAGGCACTACCTCTGGCAGCGTCCATTCTTCCAGGAAGCACACACACAGTGCCTCGTGCAGCCCATCCTAGGCCCTTGTGCCCAGGACAGCCTCATGCAGGAAATGGATTACTATGGTGGCTGAGATGACTGGGAGCGAGGGGCGCTGACAGCAAGACACAAGACACAGCAGCCAGGGCCCAGAGGGTAGAGTAGAAGGTCACTGAGTCACCACAGGGTGGGCCACGGGGCCTGGAAGGCAAGAGAAGCCATGTGGATTTCATTCTAAACTCTCTTTTGAGCTTCTGGGGGCTTTAAGCAGGGGAAGTGGCTGGACTTGGCTTGTGTTTGTCTAACCTCCTGTGTATACTGGGGCTAGTGGATTGGAGACCGTGTTTTGGAGCAGTGGGGTCCCCCCAACAAAAAGCAGTTAGGTGATAGGGGCTGGAGGGTGCCTTGGCTGGTGTGGTTAGTGGTAAGTTTGGGTACAGCTTGCCTGGTTGTGACACATCTGCTCCAGAGCATGGCCTTCCCTGCACACTGTGTAGCAAGCACCTCAGGGTTGGCAAAGCAGTTCCTGTTCGGGCCTCAGTATCCACACGAGGATAGCGAGGTGGGAAACTGAGGCTTGTGAGGTAAGGTGACCTGCTTCACACTGCTAGGGAGCTGGGTGTGCTTTGTGCTCTGCCCCTGAGTTGTTCTGAGGTTGAACTGTCAAAATGACCCAGGTACTACCTGACAGGAGCACCTCATGAGGCCCATCACCCCACGCGTGGCCAGCATGGAGCTAAGCGTCTCCACAATTTGGGGTCACAGCAACCTGGGTAGTAAGGTGCATTGTTCCTCACTCCGTTTAATAGGCAGGGCCCAGAGAGATGAAGCAATGTGCCCAAAGTCACACAGTAGCACATGGTATTGCTGAGCCCACCCCTAGGGCTGACCCCATAGTCTGCCCAGTCCAGTGTCCAGGGATCCTCCTCAGGGCCTGGAACCTGAAGAAATTCTTGGCCTTGTCTTGGGGGGAGATACAGCTAGAAGCTAGGGCACTGTAATCTCACCTGCCACCCACACACATTGTTCCTAAGCACACCTGTCAGAGGCTGGTGATAAACGAGGCCCCCAGATGCCTGTGCCTGGCCAGCAGCACTAAGTGGTTGTCTGGGTGCCATGAGCCAGTTGACATTTGCCCAACAGGTGTGATGTATCAGTAGCTTTTTCTCCTGCCTTTTGCAGCCTGGGCTGGATCTCAGACAGAACTCTTTAAAAATAATAAGGCACTGACCTGCAGTGGTAAATGCTGGTATACCAGTTGAGGCACAGGAGCCTCTGCAGTGGAGATTTAAGGCCTGCTGGTCAGAAACAAATTTTAAAACTTTCTGGAAGGTTCTGAGGCTGGCCAAGAGTACAGTTAAGCCTTTCAGTAATATGAGTTTGGAAAGGTCTTTAGCTCAACTCCAGACACTGTGCTTGGGGCTGATGACCCAGCCACATAGAGCTTACAGTCTTGTAAGAGTGACAGGCAGCATTCAAATAATCACACCAATAACTATAATAATTTGCTTATAACAGGGAACCTGGCCTCATCTAGTGGGGGTAAGGAAGGCTTCCCTGGGCAGGCCAGTGGAAGGTTTCACTGCAGCTGATGGGATGGGCACAGGGTATGCAGGGCCCTGAAGCAGGAAAGACCTGGACACAGAGTGAGGGGAGGGGCAGGCTCCCCGGTCCTCTCCACTGGGTACCTCTGTGCCTCACGCTCTGTACCTGGCATGTCCCATGCCTTCATTGTCTCATTTTCAGAACCTCCCTGGGGTGAGGGGGCATCTGCTCCCATTGCAATCGAGGGTTCCTAAGGCTCAGAGGGGCTAAGTAACTTTCCTGGAGTTGCACAACTAGTATGCAACAGAGCCAGGCAGAACACTGGCCCTGTGCACCGACCCTGGTCTGTGCTCTTGCCACCACCCAGCCACCCGCTCTGTGTTCTCATTTTCGCCTTTATTCCCTGTTCTGTGTTGTTACTGACGTGGGTCAAAAGCCTGCTGGAAGGCTGAATCCCATAACTCTCAGGTCCACTGGAGGATAATTCTAAGTTATTGACCTCAAATCCACAAATAACTAGAAACCCAATGCCTTGAAAGCGTCTCCTGGCCCTGGTTCTCTGAAAACCACTAGGTTGATCGACTCCCACCTCCATCATCCACCTTAGAGTAAGTGAATCTTAAAATCACAGTCAGGAACCACACCCAAGCTAGTAAAGCTATGCTGTCCCAGAGAAGCAGGGGACCAAGTGTGCTATCCAGCCTCCAGAAGTGTTCTTATAGCCTCAGACTAGAGAACAGCCTCTGTTGCCTGCTGCGAGGGGTAACAAGGCCAGCTCAGCTCAGCACAGCCCTAACATCAGTTCCTCGCTTCTCCAAGCAGGCACACTTGTCCTTTCCCTGTCCTGTACTGCCACAGCTTCTGTCGGATGGCCAACTAGGTGACCAGAAAGTCGGTCAACTGGAACCCTAAGGAGCAAAAAAAAAGCTCCCCTTCCCTCAGCTGACAGAGCCCAGGCACCCAGAGGATGTCTCTTTTCGAAGCTCAGACTCCCAATTCCTGAAGGATCCTCCCCAGCTGGAAGGCCCTGGCCCGAGCCAGTCTAGTTCTATGATCGTTGGCCCTTGCTGGGCATTCTTAGAATTGCCTTGAGAGCTTTTGGAAAAGGCCACTGTCTAGACCTAGCCCAGTTGAGCCACAGTGAGAAGAGAGTCGTTGGTACCACTCTGTAGGAAAAGCAGCTTCTTCCCTCACATGTTCCTCAAAGCTTGTCACCCTTTCAGCATGGGTGTGGCCCTGCACCGTGTTCTGTGCTTCCAGAGAGTTTACAGTGTTCTGGGAAGGCAGCAGCTTACCGTTGTATTAAGAGCCTAATCCTCACTATAATGACGTGGGGGCCCAGAGCAGGTGTGGAAGGAGGTGTCAAAGGATGGGCAGGTTAAATGTGGTGCATTGGGGTAGGGGGGCATGTTGGGCTGTGTGTAGGGGGCTCCTGCAAGCAGCCTGAGGTGATGAGGGACAGCAGAAGAGGCCACGTGGAGCTGGCCCCTGCTCGAGGTGACCTGCTAGACTTTGTAGGTGGGCCAGGGAGCCACTAATGAGAGCTAAGACTCCCACCCCACACTGACCACACTTGGTTCTCAGAGCAGGAAAACTGCTCACAGGAGCGGGTCCCCAGCCAGGCTGCCCATGGAACCCAATGACCACACTTAGCTGGAAAGAAGAGGCAACTGATGACCTGTCCTTGTGTTGAGTGACTGGAGCCCAAATCCACTAATTGAACCAGGGCCAAAGCAGGTGTCATTTTGTGGCCTCTGTCACACTCAGGTCAACCCCAAGCTGTCAGCTCTACCAGAGAAGAGTAGATACAACCCAGGACTCTTACTAACACACCCATCTCCAGCTAACTCCCTTTTTAAGCACCAGAGAGTAAATATTTTAGGCTTTTAGGGCCATATGGTCTCAACTAGACTCACACATCACAGCCAAAAGCACAATCTATAACCAAGGGGATATGGCTGCGCTCCTGTAAATCTTCGTTGACAGGACAGGTGGGTGCTGGGTTTGGCCTGCAGGATGACGTATGCTGATTCCAACCTTGGCCAGGTTTGGGCTGTTTCAGTGGCTTCAAAATTGCTACTTCCCTACTGTCTGTTCTCAGCACCATAGCTGGAAAGATCTTTTCAAGGTATAAGTCAGGTTATGTATTTCTGCTGCTTAAATCCATCACTGGCCCCATTTCACTCAGAATGAAAACAGGGGCCTCACAGTAGCCCCAGGTTGCCTACACTCTGTTTCTCCTAAGACTAAACCCTAGCCTCCCCCTGACTCTGAGGCAGCCCTAGGAGCCTGGGGCCATTCCTGGCGCACCCCTGCTTCATGGGCCCTGCATTAGATGGCCTCTGCTTGGAACACTCACCCCAGGTACCTGTGTGGCTCTGTCTTCACCTCCTTCAGGTTCTTCCTCAGGTCTCACCATCTTAGGGGGTCTTCCCTAACCATCCTAGGTAGTAGCAATTCTGTCCTGCTCCCAGGACCCAGGGTCCCTCCCCTGCGAATTCTCTTCATAGCCCTCAAGCCCTCCTGACATGTTCTGTTTCGTCCGTGTCTACCCTTACCCCATCTCATCCCATCCCATTATCAAACTGTAAGCTGCAAGAAGGCCGGCACTGTGTTGGTTTATTGCTGAACTCCCAGCTTCTGGGCTATATCAGGCATATACGTGTAGGTTGTACGTGGTCGGTACTCGGTAGATGGAGCCAGCACATCTTTAATGCCCCCTTCTCTGTGCTGGACATCGCTACTGGAGACTCAGGGGTAATCCTAACAGATCAGTCCTTTGGAGTTCTCAGGCACTGTGGGTGCCATAGTCAGTCTAGAACCGCCCATCATGATCAGTGCCCTAAAGGAAGCTGCTGTGTGCAGAAACAGCATTTGACCTAGACGGGGAGTGCAGGAAGGCTTCTCTAAAGAAAGGATATTGAAATACCTGAGAGGAGGAACGCTGGGTGGCATTGTATCCCTGGCAGGGGTCCCCAGGGACAGAAGAGCCTTTGACACCTGGCCCATAGGCTGCCCACATGATACCTACCACTAGTTTGGCCAGGCACAGAATTCCCCTTTGTCATCAATTTCCACCCTGGTCCTGTTTCCCAGGCAGGTGTTCAGCGCAGTGCCTCCTACCATGGCCCTGGTCCCTGGCCTCTACCCTTCATTAACACAAAAGGAGGAATTTGACCTGGGATGTTTTTCCACGGTGAATTTTGTTGGAAGAGAAAATTCTTGGGCTCGGTCCTCATTTGAAGAATGAAATGTTTTGTACCACACTCAAGAGAATGGATAACAGAACCTAAAAGACAAGGTTCTTCAAAATGCCAGGCTCTAGCCCACTTGGCAGGATAAGGGATAAAGTGTTTGCAATCCCCTGCTGCAAGCCATACTCAAAACTTGTTATGTGGGAGATGAAAATGGTCTAAAAGTGATTGCACCAATGTTTGCACAGCCTTGTGAATACACTAAAAATCAAGTAAACTGTATGCTTTAAAGGGGTAGACTATACTGTATGTGAATTTTATCTCAATAAAGCTGTTGATTTAAGAAAGTACAGTTCCAAACTGTCAGACTGTCACAAAGCTGTCATCAGACAGCACATAAAGACCAGATTATCTCATTTGTGTCCCATTTTGATCATAAAATAGTCCAATTTATGTAACATTTTCCTTAAAGCAGTCCAAATGTGAAAAAAGAAATTGGAACCCACGACACATTCCGGAATAATTTGGAAACCTTGATGCAATCCAGACTCACCTGGCACCCTTCCTCTTTCCTAAAACGTGCCTTTTTCCATTTCTTTTTGACTTTGAAGAAGAAAACTGTGTTCTTACTGGTAAAATAGCCTCCTGTTCCCTTTCCTTTCCTGTAAATTATGAGATAAGTTTGCATTTCATACCTTTCCAGAAATCTTTGTTGATTGTGGTCTGACCTCAGAATCACAATTTCTGGGAAAGAAAGTAGGTATTAGAATCACTGCCGTGAACATTTGTTGAAAGCCCTGAAGTGTGATGAGCAGTTTGTGCGGTGGACTGGAGGCAGAACACAGGTGAACAGGGCCTGCTTGTTGCTCTGAAAGTTACTTCCTGGTACCAGTAGATGATATGCCAGCAACTCTACTGAATGGCTTTAAAAAATATAATCCCAAATGCTGTATCTTATGTCTTAGGCGTAATTAGGGCTAGCTGTGCTCTTTTTGCAAGGTGGAATTTGGGAAGGTGTCTGGAAGCCCTAGAGCGTGATGGGCCAGCCGTTCACTGAGCAGTCGCTCCATGGCAGGCACTGTGCTGAGAGAGTGTATGGACGCTTCTCACTTAATCCTCACAGTGAAGGAAGATGTAGGGTTTATTTCCCCCATAGTATTACCAGGGAAATGGAGTTTTGAGGCTGTGTTCCTGGGTACACAACCAGTCATCATCAGAGCTGGGGTTTGAACCCATATCTGTTTGTCACCAAGGCCCAGCTTCTTAACTCACATGGCATGCCTCTATTTCCCTGTCCACACCCCAGCATTTAGACTCCAAGTCCAGTGCCTCTAAAGGATGGCTTTGGAAGCACAGCCATCTCTCAGGAAGGAGCAGGAGCAGCTCAGATAGTGAGCAAATGGTTGGTGCCTTCCCCTGAATGCACTGCTATTGCAGGACGCTCAGTACCAGCCCAGAGGAGCCACAGAAGAGAAGCTCCACCGGTTCTGTTTAGGAGGCAGAATGTACTTCTGTCTAAGAAGTGCTCTCACGATTATTTATTAATTGTGAAAGGGAAGAAAAAATACTAAGGTTTCCTGGAAAGGGCTAAAAAGTTCAATATGATAAACTCCCAAAAAGCAATCAAAGGCCAGAGAAGGCAGAAAAATGAAGGACAGAAAGATTAAGAGAGATGCTGAATCAAAGCTGCCAGCATGTTAGAAGAGCCAGGGAGGGGATCATGCTTCATGGCTGTGGAGTTGCAGGGCCGGCACTACTGTCAGAGCAGAACATGGTGGCGAGTCAGGGAGGCAGTGAGACTCAACCCCACCAGGTCATGAAGGCCCTGGGGACAAGCTGATGATGACGGGAATGGGTGGGACCAGCAACATCAGATTGATTTTTGTGTGCTGATAAATGAACACAGAAAATTATAAATAAACATCATAAAGCTACAGGAAGAAGAAATCCTTCACAGTCCTACCAACCCAGAAGAAAGCGTTGTCAGTATGTCAGTTTAATCCAGGTTTGGTGGCTCACACCTGTAATCCCAGCATTCTGGGAGGCAGAAGTGGGTGGATTGCTTGAGCTCAGGAGTTCAAGACCAGCCTGAGCAAGAATGAGACCCCATCTCTGCTTAAAAATAGAAAAACTAGCCAGGTGTTTTGGTGGGAGCCTGTAGTCCCAGCTACTTGGGAAGTTGAGGCAAGAGGATCAGTCACTTGAGCCCAAGAGTTTGAGGTTGCTGTGAGCTATGATGACACCACGGCGCTTGACCCCACAGTGACAGAGTGAGACTCTGTCTCAAAAAAAATTTTTTTTCAGTTTACTTTCCATTTTTGTTTTCCCTGTTTTTTCCTTCATTTTTTAAAATAATTTTTATTTTTATTTCTTTCTTTTTTTTTGGAGACAGTTTCACTATGTCACCCTTGGTAGAGTGCGGTGGCATCACAGCTTGCAGCAACCTCCAACTCTTGGGCTTAAGTGATTCTATTGCCTCAGCTTCCCAAGTGGGGGGACTTGTGGTGGGGACTACAGGCGCCCACCACAATACCCAGCTATTCTTTGTTGTAGTTGTCATTGTTGTTTTAGATGGCCCGGGCTGGGTTCGAACCCGGCACCCTCAGTATATGTGGCTGGCACCATAACCACTGTGCCACGGGTGCTGAGCCTAAAATAATTTGTAGTTGCCCAAGAAATACATGAGTTGATTTTAAAAATCAAAATATTTCAAATGACACTTAAGTCTCCTTTAGCTTTTCGTCCCCACTTGCAACTCTTCCTCGGACACCACGTCGTCATTGTTTGCCTTACCTTTTCCTTCCTCCTCCCTGCATCTTTCTCTGTGTGGTTGCACTAAATACCTGTGCTCAGAGCGGAGGGACAGGACAGGGCCACAACCTCTGAAACTCTGAAGTCCAAACAGCTCTAAAAATAAAAAGATTTTTCCTAATTCACTTAGTGGGAACTGGCCCTGAACTATTTAAGGGCTATTTATTGTTCATGCCAGTTATATATATTTTTTTCCTGTAGAAATGTAATATTTTGTTTTAGCTACTTGAGACCCAGCTGAGGGTGTAACATCATATATACATATACAAAAATGGACTTTTAACTCCCAAATATTCTAAATTCCAGGGCATGTATGGCCACAGAGTTTTCAAATAAGGAGTTATGGATCTTTAATTATCTTATGGTTTGGGCTGCCTTAAAAAAAAACAAAATGCAAAAAACACCTAGACAGAATCGCAATTCCTTATATCCTACTGCAGCTTGCTTTTCTCAGACACTGTGGTGAATCAGGAATCCTTTCAGTGCTTACAGATCTCACGCATCCTTTTTTGAGGCTGCGTGGCATTCTGCAGTGTGGATACTTGCGTCTTTTAGGCTGAGCAATAATTCATTTGTTCCAGGCTTTTGCTGTCCCAGACTCTTGTGGGCTCCTGCAAACATACCTCTCCATGCACATGTGTAACACATGAAACAGAATTACTGGGACACAAGGTTTTGTTATTAACATTGTTGCCGGCATGTCAAAAGTGTCCCCCCATGCTGTAAAATATCTCTTTCCAAAATTAATTCTTCATGGCTGTGCAATCATCCTTCCTGAGGTGGCTGTAACAAAGTTCTGCAAACTTGGTGGTGTAAACAACAGAAACTTATGGTCTCAAGGTTCTGGAGGCCAAAAGTCCAAAATCAAGGTGTGGGCAGCTTGTTGGTTCCTTCTGAGGGCTATCAGGAAGAGTCTGCTCCAGGCCTCTCTCCTTGGCTTCTGGCAGTTTGCTGGCCATCTTTGGTACTTCATGGCTTATGAAGCATCACCCCACTCTCTGCTTTCATCTTTATGGTATTCTCCCTGTGTGCGTGTGTGTGGCCAAATTTCCACTTTTTAGAAGACTTAGTCATGTTGGATGAGGGCCCACCTTAAATGACCTCATCTTAACAAATTACATCTCCGAAACAACCCTATTCCCAGATCAGGTCACATTCTGAGGTATTAGCAGTTAATACTTCAACATAAGAATTTGGAGAGAGCAGAATTAAACCCCAAACAGTCTGAATTAGCCCAAATTTACTTATTTTACTTATATTGCCTACTTTAGTTGTTTCTACTACGTGATAATGAACATCTTTACACAGAAATCTTGATCCTTGTTTCCAATTATTCCTGTAGAAACCATTCCTAAGAGTCAGAGGGAATGTCATACAGGGTGTCCACAAAGTTCATGTGCAAAGTCTATTTTAAATTGCACATGAACTTTATGGGCACCCTGTATAAGGCTCTTGCTAGCCCTTCTCCAGGTTGCTTTCCAGAAATCAGAGTAGAGGATTCCCCCCAACCTCCTCTAGATCCCATGTTTTTTTTCCCCACCTGGACTCAGCGGAGTTGCAGCCTGCCTGAGCATGTGCATGCCCACCAGCATGGGCTCAGGCATACTTTCTATCAATTCACATTATTCCTGCCAAAAAGAGAGACAGTCTATAGGTTAATAGCAGATTGGAGAACACAGCTCCAAATGTCTCTTTAGGGCATGTTCTCTTGCAACCATAGAGATGAATAGAGATTTCAGAAATACCGGGCCCTCTGGGCATCAGGCATTAAATCAATCAGTGCATTTTCACTCACAGGGCAGCTTGCCAAGCCAGACCAGGAGGGAGAAGTGAGTTCTCTGATTTAGTTCAGTCTGTAAAGTCCCCAGCAGCCTGCATCAGCCCACTGCTGCAAAAGGCAATCAGATAAAGAGCCCTCAGCCACTTTCGGGGGGCTGGGGGCTGGGCCCGGGCAGGGTTCTCAAATCCATCCAGCCTGGGGAGCTTTTTAAGGTAAACTGTGAGAGCTGGGGACAGGTAAGGAAGCTGGGAAGCCAGAGCTTATTTAATAGGGACTTCAGAGAACAAGGCAGAAGAGGACTCCCTGAGAGCCAGAGGGCTTTGTGTGTGTAGCAAGCAGAGACAGAGAGGGGTTCTGGGGTGCTGCAGGTGAGGATTAGCACTAGGCTTAGACACCTAACTCAGCAAGGGCAGGGCCAGCCTAGCATGGAGACCAGGGAGCAGGATGCAGGGAAGGATAAATTTAGCCTGTATTTCAGGGGAAAACATTGATCTTAAATGTAGCACTGTCTTTTAAAGGAAAGTGGAAGCCTTAGGTTGGTCATTTGGGACAATTTCACTTGAACAGATAAAAGCCCACGAAAAACGAACATTTATAACCAGCTCATTCTACTAGCAAATCCATAGGATCTCCCATTTGGCAGGAGGGTGGCTGATTTCTGCATGGACCTGATGAATGGTCCATGACCAATGGTCCTTTTCTGTTCCCAAGAAAAGGTGCTGCCTTGTTTTCTAGAGAAATTTTTGGTTTATATTTCTGATCCCACATGTTCGTCTTCACAAGGCATGATGCAGGGGCTAAGCTCAGAGTTTGCATGGCTGCTGGGCCCAGGTCACTGATATCTGACAGGCTTCACATGTCAGAACAAGGTTACTGCCAGCCCCCCTCAGTTGTCCAGAAACTGAACAAAGGACATGAGTTAGTGGTGGCTGTAGACAGAAATTCCTGTTGTTTTGGCATTCACATGGCATCCTGAGCATTGTTTCTACCTGGACAAAGCCAAAGGAACCACCACACCACCAAGCAATAGAGCACCTGTCCTAATGACGAGTCCGCAGCCTCACTAACCCAATGGCCTCCCCCTGACACTGCCCCCTTGTTTGGAAGGGGAAGAAAGTCCAGGCTGTCGATGTTTGGGGCACTAATCATCGGCATTTGGGCGCCAGGGGTCATTGAAAGGCTGAGACGTTTCCAGGAATTCATGGCTCTAAAACAGTGAGGCTGACCGTAAAGGAACTCCAGCGAGGGTATGAAAGAAAGAAACCCAAATCTCCGCCCACCCCCACTCCTCACCCCTGAGCATTGTCCATTGTGTCTTGGATTCTTGGGAAGAAACGAAGTCAATGCACACAGTGATGCGGGTCCAAGTTAATAATAAATGTAGAGGAAGGAGAAAGGATGTTCAATATTTAAACATTTCAGAGCGCTTAGTTTGTTTTGCCAGTTACTGCCCTCCGCCTGCTTCCTGGATGGGTTCTGTAAAGCTAAGTGTTCTCTTCCCTAATTCTGCAACTGGCCTCTGATGCTGGTGATTTGGATAAAAAAGGAAATGGTGCTTCTTCTAGGCAAACCCAAATCAGCAGGGTCCCTTGTTATTTTCTGTTGCCTTTTTTAAAAGAAAGAAGAGGATGACAGAGTGGAATGTAAGGTTTTTATGAATACTGGGGCACTTGTGAGGAGTTTCTAAGTTGTCTGAATTTTACCAGATTTGCTTTTCTTGGAGTGATCCCATATTTTAATATAAATGTTGTGCTTTGGTTCTTACCTCTTACAGCCTTTGTAAAAAGGCTTAACAATAAAACATACAGTTGTGTTTAAGAAATGTCTTAAGTATACATACTAGACGTGTTCCTTAAAAGTTGCCTGTAATGCAGAATTCTGTGAATCAATTTCTTTTTTCTTCTTGACACACATTATATAAACGGAAAAGCATTCCTTCACGGAGGGCGGTGGGGGGGAGGGGCCGTTTGGCCTTAAGACATAATAAAATCATGCTTAAGGATGCAGCAAACTTTAAAGTCTCTTAGTTAAAGGAAATCAATACTTTTATGATGAAATATTAATAATACTAAAAAAATAAGTCAAAACTACAAATGCAGAATAGCCAGGGTGATTTTAATGTTGAACACATTAGCTTAGCATTTGCAAGGACATGAAGAGTGAAAACAAATCCAACCATGGCTTCTTCAAGAAGCCCCTCCGGTTCCTTAGAAGCCCTTTTTTAAAATAGGTTTCCTGTCAAAAAGACATACCCCTCTCTTAAAGACCAAGGCTATTTCCAAGCATGAAAGCTTATAGAAGCTGCTGGCTTTTGGAAATGAAAGGATGAGATTAAGCTGGAGAAGGGGGCGTGCAGAGGTACGTATGGGAGCACACATCCACACCCGCTCCGTGGCCGGACAGAGGAGGGGAGAACTCTGCGGAGCCACCTGTTTGAATACACAGCTGGCTGCTCCCTCCTTCACTGCCCTCTGAATTGTCCCAGCAGATGTCTTTAAGAGGGGTATATTCGTGGGAAGTTTTCGTAAGTCAGTTTGGTTGAGTATTTGTGAGTTTATACATTTCAGCCTAATCCATATCTCTCCATCAAAGAAATACTAACAGAACAATGTGTCTTGAAAACAACATAACCTGATATTTAAAGGATCTATATGAAAGTAACAAAGGCTCCGTTTTATCATAAACTTTTTATATAAATCCCTTAAACTTAAGGTATTTGGAGTTCCTTAGGAAAGCTCTCTCATATCTCACTTTATTATAAACTCGTAAAACCTTCAGTCATAAAGACTAAAGTGAGGACAATTTTTTTATTTTTACTTTTGTTGTCTTCTCTAAAGAGCTGAGCCATTAATTTTGCTACATACCCCTTTGTCTAAAGACATTTATAAAAATGAAAATTTCCAGTTCTTGCCTCATTGGGCCCAAGTTCCAGGTACCATAAATTCCAGCTATGTCATTAGAACAGCAAGCACTACCTGAACCTGAGACTGTATCAGTCCTTTAGTCCTCGTGAGCCCTGTGAGGTGTGTCATTGTCACCCCACTCTGTATGAGAAAGGACACAGACTCGTGGGGAAGGTGGCTCACCTGAAGTCACATGCCCATAGGGGGACAGATGCCTCTGCACACTCTTCATGGCTGTACCCTGTACTCAGAGTAGAAGCCACAGCCCTAGAGCCAAAGAGCCACTATTCTCAGGGCTTCTTTCTGCAGATGGAAGAAGGCTATGCCCCCCAGTCTGCCAAGACAGAAGTAGACAGAGTCCTGCCCACCTACCCAGCTTGGTATGAGTATGGGGTATGTGTGGCTTTGTGCACACACTCCCTGATTACTTCTGACCCACACAGTCCCAGAGAGGATCTACAATTCTCCTTGTGATGATATGTGATAGAATGTCATCCACTGTCAATCTGACCTAACCCCAATTTGTTAAAACACATGGTAGGAGAGGCTATGGCGACAGGGCCAGGCTGCAGAATTTAGCCACTCCACTCTGCAAAATCAGAGCCCTGGCAAAAACATGAGCAAATGGGATGGGACTGTGGCATATGACTCTCGGCCTAGGGAGCCCATTAAGTGTGTGTCAACTGCACGTCCCTTTTGTGGAGAATCAAAATGAATTCCGTGGCCCCTTTGTACACCTCCACCTTGTCGAACACTCAGGGCGTGACATACACGTGTGAGACATGCCAATGTGACACGCTATGGGTGCCACGTAGTCTCCCCCATTCTGGCCTGAGAGGACAAAGCAGGGCCGATGGGACTAGAAGCTTGCTGGGGAAGTTCACTCCTTAGCCTGCCAGGATGTCCTTTGCAGGCAGAGCTCTGGCCTCCCCACCCTACCTCTGGGTCCCTGGCTCATCGCCCTCGGGCTCTTGGGGTCGGTGAGCTACTGTGTCTGGATGCGCTCCTAGTAACTGTCTAACCCACCTCCCTCTTACTGCTCTTTCAGCCCGATTTGCTGCCTCGGTAGAGAGGCAGCCGAGATGGACGCTGAGGAGCTCTCTAGTGCCTTGGCTGAGAGACTTGTGGAGCTTTTTGGTTACTAATGTTCAGACGGTAATGCCATCGGAAGAGGGCAGGGGCTGGGCAAGGCAGGGACCTGGTCCTTGGGAGGAAAGCCCATCCTGGCAATGCTCAGTTCCAAAAACTCAAAGCCAGGTTGTGCCACTGTGAGAGATTCTCAGAAATCCAGCCCCCTGCCCCCTGCGTCTTAGAGGGGTGCTTACGTCTGAGGCAGCACAGGGACACCAGCACGGTTGCACACACAGAGACGACAAAGACGCACGCATTCCTGACATTCAAGCAGCCCAAATGTCCTCAGCAGCAAAAGGGACATTTAGACATCGGATCTGTCCCCCGGGTGGCCACCCACACAACACAGGCAAGCCTTCACCTGAGAGCAAAAGAATTCTGAGGGCACTGTTAGAACAGAGATGGCACAAAGAGAAAGCAAGATACTGAAAGACCATTTTTTCTTTTCTGCAGGTTTTCAAGTATAGCCCTTAAAATCCAAGAGGATTTATCCATGGATAAAGAGCTATAGGCTAAAAGATTCTACAAGTTCCCAGCTATTTTTATATGTTGAACATGTTATCCCTTGAAAAGCATCCAGAAATAAAAAGTCTTTAAGTTCATTTTGAGGTACAGCCAGTCAGTGATGTAGGGGTCGCCCGTGGTGAAGGTTAAGGAAGCAGCCCGCGGTGGTGGCTCCCAGCTGCCGGATTTGTAGATCTACCCCTGGGCTGGACAGGAAGTGGCTACTTCAGTGCCAAGACACAAGTGGAAAATCAGAAATCCCCATTGTAGAGGGAGCCCTTAGATTTCCCTGAAAAGAGGTTTTGCGCACAACCCTGTTAACAGTTGATGGTTTGAGGCTTAATAAAGGGAAGCAGGAAAGAGGGTCTCTGTGCAAGAACCTGTGTTTCTGCCTTTACCCAAACCTCAGAGTCCTAGCAGTGAGGAAAGGGACTTGTGGGGGACTCTATGGGGCCTGCTGGCCCTCAGGGTCACTGCCACCTGAACCCTGCCCATGTGTCAGTAGATACCTTTGGTTTTGTGAAGATTACTCTTAGGAGTCCTAGGTGAGCATGGGTACACCTGTTGTTGGACTTAATTCTGAACCCTGTTTTCTCAGCCCCCCAACACATGTCTCTTAGAACCTCTGTGGGTAGTTTGGGACCTGTGCCCCATCCTCCTGGGTTGGCTGTTCAGAGGATGGGGGGTAGGCTCCAGAGCTGCCTCTTGGGACAGATGTGTGAATGAGAAAGGTTGGTGTCCCCTATAGATCAATCTAATAAGCTGTAGTCTGTCCAGCGCCACCAGAAGCTATAGTCCCAGACTTCGTCGCATCCTAGCCCTTTCTCTCTCGCCCCAGGGACCTGGCAGACAACTCTGGGAGGTGAAAGGGCAGAGCTGAGGACGGAGCCAGCCAGGGGAAAAAATAAGGCCACGGTGCACTTGCTGTCTTGGGTTTGTGCACAAGGTCACAAGGCCAATTGATTTTATACTGTTTCCCAGCATCGTGATGGGTGTGAGAAAATATGAGCACTGCATCGTCAGAAACCTGAGCTGCAGCCTCCAAACGGATTTGCTAATGAAAGGCAAGCTCAGCTCACCCACGCCGCGTGGTCTTCATTCACCTCTGAGACTAGAAAATGCATGAGTTGCTTCTCCTGAATCAGCCCTCAGGGGATTTTATATTATTATGCTTTTCAATCTGGAACAGCCATAAATAAATGTTGGTTTTGTTAGGGCAGGCAGCTCTCCCCTCCAGATCTTAGATCTAGAAGAGATCTATCGAAACCTGGACTTCTTTATTGTACCTCTCTGAGACATAAATGTCTTGATCATGTGCCTTAGACTCAGTAGCTACCCATCTCTGGGTTTTGGGCAAGGTGGCCCCAACACTTGGACCCCAGGGCTTAAAATCAAGGCTAGAGACCCCTGTCTCAGCCCAGGGCAGAACAGTGAGTTTGGTTTGGTTTGGTTTGCCTGGGGTTGTCTGCCTTTTATTTTTTAAAAAAGAATGGGAATTAAGGTATCAACATTTTTAAAAATATGGAAGCTTTGCATACAAACCCAGATATCCAGCTTCCCTTGAAGAACCAGAAACTGTAGCCACACTGGGGCCTGTGTTCTCAGGCAGCAGCAGTCAGGAGAAGCTGGGAACTGCCCTTCTAGCTCACCCCGTCTCCACCAGTCCCTGTCATCGCCCTGCCCTCTCCCTGCCCCAGAGGCAGAGTGCCCCACACAGACTAGCCTATGCTATTGCTTTCTAATAGAACAACATGGTGTGTCAGTGTCCGTGTCCGTATCAAATAAAGAAAAACTGAGAACAAGTGGGGAGCCCCCGATTCACCTCTGTGCCCAGCTGGCCAGCCTTGCTGTGTCTACAACTTTCAAAAGTAGGATCCACGAAGGTATCTCGAAAGGGGAGGAGAACCCCTCCTTGGCAAGGCACTGTGCCAGCCAAAGGGGTTCCATTTTCATCTTGTGTGGGAGTTTCACTGTTTATTAACTGGAAAGGACTGTCCTCTGGCGTTTTGTCTTTGCAGGCTGAGGCTCCATCTCCGGTCAGGCAGCTATATCTCCTGTGAAGCTGCTTTCAGGGACATGCTCCCAAAGAGGTTTAATGGGACAGGAACTTTGTGGATGAATTGGCCTGTCATGTAGATCACCTGCTACAAATTCCCCTGAGGTCTTGGCTCCCAGGAAGCGCAGAGCCAAATGGTGACATTAAATTCCCATAGCTGAAGGTTGGGTGTAACTTTTCACTTCCCACTCACCTTTTATTGTTGGACTCTTATGTAGTTTTTGTTTAAGTGGCTTTCCGTATTTAGATCTATGGCATTTGGATTTGAGTTTTAAAATATAAGCCATTTCAAATCCTTCCTGAAAGCAGGTGATACATAAGCACATCTGAGGGTATGAAGCAGTGAGGTGAGGTTAATACCATTGGGTAAAGCATGGAGAATCCCCGGAGTGAGTTCTGAGCCAACGGGGTTCCTTCCACTTCAGCTCTCTGAAAGGTCCCTGTGGATCTCTCAGAAGCTTGGGTAGTTTTCTCATCTTCCAAAGGGTAGTTGTGTTTTTCATTTTGTTTTGTTTTGCGTATAAGAGTTATACTTTAGTCACATAGCCAGTATCCTCAGAGTAATTATAGTGTGCAAAGCAGCACAGCTCTGGGCAGGTTACAGAGGTCAGCTGGGGCCTCCCTGCTCAAACTTGGAGATTTGGGAAACTCAGTCCCCCTACACTCAAACCCCCTAGGAAAAAAACTGAGATTTCTGGCCATCCGAGCCCATCCCATCATTTAGTCTCTCCTGGTCTCCCTGGTTTCCAGGTCTTGACCTCCATATGAAATCTCTGTGGCCTGATATGACACCAGAAAGCAGTCCTTTCACTGATTTCTACCCAAAACGTCCACTTGCACCATGTGGAAAAGAATTGAGAGAGTATTTTGTAAAGATTTGGGGGACCAAGAGAAGATTCACTTTCCAATCTCACGGCCCTCTCCCCTTTCTCTTCACCTCACCACACCCAGATTCCTCCAGCAGGCATGGTCAGCTCTGGTGGCTAGTCTGTTCCTTGTCCCTCATGGGGACACCCCTGCATTAATAAAGATTTTTTTCCAACTATATCAGTTAATACTGATATAGTATTACATTACTATAGTTAATACATTGTTGATCAGCAATTTTATGTGGAAGCTATCCCATGTCAACAGTTACTATTCCGTAATTAAATGTAAAAGTGAAATGAAGCTTTTACATCCCCTATGTGGTACCATTGCTTCATCTAGAGATAACTCTTGACTGAAATTTTAAAATATAGTAATCCCAAAGAGGCCTAATTTTATAAAGTTTGTCTTCACTAGACATAGCTTGTGAATTATCACTAAGATGAAAAAATGTAAGGATTCACTTGAACCTCATTCTGGTCATAGTTTTAGAAAATATTGGTGTTTCAAGCAAAGGGTCCATTGACCAGTAATCTCTCTGATGTTTTTTGTCTGTCTCATCAATACCGATAAACTGAGAAACTTCTTTATATCACTAGTGGTAATTTCCATCCATGATAAAGTTTTAGCAGAGTTTCTATAAAATTGTTCCATTTGTGATAAAAACCTGCATATCTAGAAAAATAATTTCTTATAATAAAGTGAATACAACTGAACACAATCGCAAAAGCTTTTACATTATCCCACATTACCCTGTGTCTTAAAAATTTCAATAAGTAATGCAAGTGCAAACATGAGTTAACTCATGACTGGTCAATAATGTGTTACGATAAGGCTCAACTAGATAGGAAAGACAATCCCAAAAGGGAAACTCATTTCCCTCTCAGGTAAAGGAACCCTGGGTGGAGGTGGTCAAGAGCTGCATAGCTCCTTCCTGCTCAAGGATCTGCCATCCCTAATGTGTAATTCATCCTCATGGCTTAGGATGGCTGCTGGAGTTCCAGCCATCACATTCATTTTCCAGGAAGCAGGATGGAGGAGGGTACACCTCCTTTCCTTTTAAAGGCCTTCTTGGAAATCCCACATGCCACATCCATTTCTATCTCGTTGGCCACAATTTAGTCATATGGCCATGCCTAACTGGTCAGGTTCTGTAACTGAAGGGGAAAATAAGTATTGAAAGACAGCAATATCAGAAACACTGTTCAAAACCATCTTATCCCAGAGAGTTCCAGGTGCTGGCAGTTAAAGTAATGATAGTCCTTGCACAAAATGCAGTCAAGTTCCTTATGCCTTACTTGGGCAGACCAACTCCTACACAGCTCAAGGCTGACAGGGCAGGCTGTAGGAGCACAAGGGAGAGAGCAGCTAATGCCACTTGCTGTAAAAACTCCTGCCCAAGCTGGCCCTGAGCTTCATGAGCTGTGAGGGATTGGTGGAGGGGGTTGTGAAGACAGAACAAAGGAAAGAGGGAATTCCAGACTGGGGGACCAGCCCAGCAAAGGCAGAAAGCAGGTGGTTCATTAGAGGTCTGAGGCTGGCTCTAGGCTGCTGGAGGCAGGTGACCTATTTCCACATGCCCCTCACATCCCCAATAACTCTGGGGTTGAGGAGCGAGTCAACTTGAAAGGTTTCTGGAGGGTCAAACTTCCCTGAGTCCTGTGCATTTAATCAGAAATCTAAAGATAAAAATCAAAGATTATCATTGAAATGTCCACAACGCCAGACAAGTCAGGAGGGGAAGGAGCCCACTGCACTTAGCCCCCTCCGGTTGTTCTCCTGTGGAAAGTCATCTCAGGAATGCCAGATCTTTTGATTTCTTTAAAAGCCAGAAATCCAGATTTGTATGTAAAAATCTCCTAATGTATGAATGGTATAGTACCCAAAACAGACACAGACATGATGTGACAAAGCAAAACACAGCTGCACACCCGCTGTCGGATCCTGGATCACAGTAACCTGCTTCTCACCGGGAAAAGCCCACAGACTCGAAGCCCCAGGGAGGAGAAGGAAGGCTCATCCAAGGTCTCAAAGCTGGTGTGTACAGAGCTTGGACTCAAACCTGGAATTCTGACTCCAAGCCCAGTCCTCCCTCTATCAGTGGGCCTAATATAGAAGACTGACCTTTTTGTGGTATTTCTACACTTGACAAATGCCAGGGAGTTGTTCTTTAGTTCATCTTCCCCAAGTAGGTGACAGAACAGGGCCAGAGGACAACAGGAAGACCCCCAGGCTTTCCCTGCAAAACCCAGGGCTCCTGGAAAATGGTATGCATTTTGCCATTGGCATAGGTCCATCTGCTTCTGGGGCAGCCTGCCTGGCCCCAGCCCTGGGGATGTGCTGGTGTGGTTCTCGGTAGGTCTGGGGGAGAGACTGAGAGCTTGAGTCTACCCCGCTCCCCAGCAGCTTGTGTTCCTTCATTCATCCTCCTTTTTTCCTGGTTTAAAATAATGTTCATAGCAGTAGTCTTGAAAAATTTAGACAAACACAAAAAATAAAACTCCCTATAGTAAAACCACCTGGCACTCTTCACTGCATCAGCTTCAACACCACCCCCCCAACCCCTGCTCCCTTCTGTGTTCTGTGCTATGGACAGCAGGGGAGGGAGAGCCTAGTTGCAGAAGCACACGGAAGTGCTTTTTTCTAATAACCCTTTTGCATTTACTCCCTCTTGAGCATTTCCCTCCATGCTGAACCTTCTTCATCCCAGCATCTTTGTGGGCACCAGAGAATTTTATCATCTGGATGTGTTAGAATTCATTTATTTGGCCTTGCCCTTGCTCTTGGACATAACCGTCGTCTTCAATGCTCTGAATGTCCTTATGCTTCAGTACGTGGATCCTCTCAGTGCCTTCTGCCACGTAAATTCCTAGATGTGGAATTGGTCAGACAGATGGTGGGAAAGTCTGAATGGCCTTTGATATACTTTTCACAGTCTATTCTTGAGACATACCCTGGGAGAGCCAAGAATGTTATCTGCTGGCGAGGATTTCAGGGAGGCCTGCGCCCTGTCCCATGATCTCTGGCTTATCTGTGTATTTGCTCGTACTTGGCAGTCCGTGCGTGTTTGGTTTATGCCCAGAGAGGCTGACACCTCCACCAAAGCTAATTCATCAAGGACTGCTGTGCTGGGATGAAGCAAGAACTAGGGGGCAGGCGCTCTGGCCACAGCACTCGTCCTAAATTTTCTCCAGGGCCCTCCTGACCTTCTTACACATCCAGCCAACTCTTAAAGTAGTTGCCACCTCAATTAGGGGGAAAGCCCTTAAAATTTCTGTGGAGGCCTAGGCACCCACTAAAAAAAAAAAAAAAAAAAATTACTATGCCTTTCTGTACCCCAGCATCACTGGGGAGGGGCGAGAGTAGAAAGGAGAGAAGGGGGTCCTAGCAGAAGCAGCAGAAGGAAAGCTAGGTTGGATTTTCTCTGCTCAGCCATACCTTGCAAATGGGTGGTAGTGGAGGCTGTTGATTATTTTTCTGTTTTGTTCATACTCTCAGTGAGTGTAAATTTCATTGCCAGTCTATGGTTTCACCCTACCCTATTCCCAAGGTGAAAGAACTTTCGTATTCAAAGTGTAATGTCAGCATCACATTTGTGGCCCCATAGACCCCACTCCAAATACATTTCCATAATAAAGGGGAGCTTTAAAGAGAGCCAGAGGACTGTGTCTTCAGAAAAGGGCTGGTGACCACCTCGGGATAACCATGTCATTCATCCATTTGGGCTGGGATAGTCATCATCAAGAGCATTCAGGCCTGTTCTTGGCCCTGGTATGACACTCCCTGGTCCCCTGCTCACAGCTCTGATAAACAGGCAGCTCAGGAAAAACCATCTCAACATTTTGATTTGTTAAGGAGTAATTCATTTTTGAGCCAAGTAAACAGCTTATAAACTGGGGGGTTTACCACTTTATGTAATTAAGAAGTAACAGGTATAGGGGCAGCACCTATGGCTCAGTGGGTAGCTGTGCCACCCCCATATACCCAGGGTAGCTGGTTCGAACCCAGCCCCAGCCAACTAAAACAGCAGTGATAACTGCAACAAAATAATAGCCAGGCGTTGTGGCAGGCGCCTGTAGTCCCAGCTACTTGGGAGGCTGAGGCAAGAGAATCGCTTAAGCTCAAGAGTTAGAGGTTGCTGGGAGCTGTGATGCCATAGCATCCTACCAAGGGTGATAAAGTGAGACTCTGTCAAAAAAAAAAAAAAAAAAAAAGAAGAAGAAGTAATAGGTATAAAACTGGTTCTATGAGGCTGTGGGAATTGCCCCAGGGACTCTTCTTGACCAGTGTTTGGACTTGCTGGATGTTTGCCACAGTTCATCTGAGTGCTCTCCCAGCACACATAGTGTGTCACATAGCACCTCTTCCTGAGAACTCTCTATGTGAACCCTGCTATCCCCTCCATAAGCAGCCCTCTCAGCAGGGGAAGGGGAAGTGCCTTCTACAAAAAAGATGACCACCACGCTCAGCACACTACTCCTGTCACAGGCCAGGCAGCGAAAATTTATAGGCTTTGCTGGCCACATGGTCTCTTTGGCAACTAACTGCTCAGCTCAGCCTCTTAGCACTGCTAGTCTGTGTAGATGCAGGGCTGTGGCTGTGCTGCAGGAAGACGTCACTTACTACACAGGCAGTGAGCTCTCATTTGCTGACCCCTGCTCAATACCCTGCTGCCTTCCCAAGTTCTAAGAAAGGTAAAGTCAGGGTCGGAAGACCTTCTGGAAGTATCAGCGGGGCTAGACCATGCAAGGTTCGGGCATCCCAGGTAATAGGAATGAGGTCTGGGAATGGCTGTGGTGTGTATTCACTTAGGGAGTGACAAGGCTTGTTCTTATGACCAGGGAATGGCCAGGAGGACCAAGGTCTACTCTCTCAGCTAGAAAAATGACACACACACACACCCAATTTGGTGCTGCTTCTGAACACGGGACAAAAGCAATGTGGTCCACAGAGCACCAAGGATCCTGCCCAGCTCCTTAAGGCCACATGTGGCTTTCTGGATCCTTAAATGTGGCCTTGTGAATCCACAGAACATCTTTAAAATTTGGATTCAGTCAAAAGGCTGCACTTAAGGATTTGGAAGTTCACAGGTTCCCCACCCTGTCTGTAGAAAAACATATGTCCACCAGAAGAGGCTTCTGGACTGGGTGAGAAGGGCTTACACTGGTCATAAGAACACGAGCTGCACCCTGTACAGGTTCTCTCATTTTATTCCCACAGCAGTGGAGTCATGAGAGCAGGTCATGGCTAGAAAACAGACTCAGAGCAACATGACAGTTTTTCACATGTCTGGTTATCCTGTGGAAAGCAGGGCTGTGCCCAGTCCTGACTGTCTCCAAGTTATGGGGCTCATCCACCCCATGCTGGGTACAGCCCCCACCTGCAGGTCATAGCATTGCCCTGAGGGCTACTCGAAGTTCTGCCATCGGTAGCTCTCCACCAGAGCTCTCCTTGCTCCTGAACCTGACCTCCCGAAAACCCTGAGGGCAGAGCAGGTTCTCTGTCAGGGAGACCCCCAAGGTGCTCTCCTTCCACCAGGGTGTGACTTCAGAGCTTATGTCCAGTGCCTTTCCTCTGGTGGGATGTGAGTGGGACAGCAGAGGCCTGAGATTTTGTGGATACAGTATCCCCATGTGAACTTGTAAGGAGCCTTGGAATCCCCAAGGCTGCATGTCCCCTTTATGGGCACAGCTGGTGCATTGCTGAGCCAGAACCAGGCCCATGGCCTCTGGGCTGATTGCACCCTTGACCAGCAAGGTCACGTATTCTGGGGCAGAGCAAACTTTTCAAAGAGCTGGAACTGGGTGGTCCCCAAATGTGGAGGCCCCCAGTCCTGCCTGTGAGGTAGGGGCTCACCCCAGTGTCTCAAACACAGTGTGGGGGTGGCAGCCCCTATTGGGCCTGTAGCTCCTCCCACTTGGTCACCTACCACCTTGCCTTGCAGGCTTCGCCGTGGCCCAGTGCATTAATCAGCACAGCTCTCCAACCCTATCCTCACAGTCACTGCCATCTGCCGGCGGGAGCCCCAGTGGCAGTGGGAGCACCAGCCACTGTGACTCAGGAGGTGCCAGCTCGTCCTCTACTTCCTCCACAGCCCAGAGCCCAGCAGGTATGACCACATGACTCAGTCGGGGGACAGTTGGAGGACCCCAGAACCCTCACCACTCCAGCCACAGGCTTCCAGCCCATCCTTGTCACGATGTTTGGAGGATGCTGCCACCCCAGAGTATTCTGTGTGCCTCTAGCATAGCACTGCCCACAGGCTGGGTCAGCTCCCAGCTGGGGAGGAATCGTTCCTTTTTCAGGCCGGCATTGACTGCAGAGCTGCTCGGTGCCAGGCAGGCCACACCTAAACCCACCTTACCGACACCTCTGAAGCCCATGGGAATCATGGGAAGAGGTCCCCAGGTGATGCTATGCACCCTGGGTAGAGAATCAAGTCCCTGCTCATTTTTTTCTCCATAGCCAGTTTCCCCTTTACATGTTTGGTGCAGTCTGGTTGTCTGACTCAGTGTACTTTGCCACCCCTTTGAGAGTTTGGCAGGATGAGATGGAATCACATCTTGCCATCCTGCAACTTACACCACTTCACACATGGCACGAGGGAAGCCATGAGTTGGCCTGGAGCAGCTCTCATTCTTGGCTGCCATGAGCCGGTCAACATGGGCACCTCGCAGTGAGGGCAATAAAGACACCAGGCTTGTTTCTGGAACAACAGGGCCCCAAAATGCAGCCAGAGGAAAAGGACCCAGGCAGGATAGGCCTTCCAGTCCTCGAGTCAGTGGGATTCCTTATGCCCCCCGCACAGCCCCTGGGTCTGGAGGGCCTCAGCACCTCTGGACTGCATCTTCAGTGTCCTTCCTGACTCCCGCAGGGTCCAAACCAGAGTCCTCATATTTCAGGGCAGCCTGACCTGACTCTCATTAGAATATGGATGTCTGGATCATGACAAAAGAGATGACAGGGCTGTGCCACTATAGTGATGGGGAGATTGAGGGCCCTGGGCCACCATCCCCTCAGCCTGAGGAGCCAAGATCTCCTTGGGTACCCACATCTCTGTCTTGGGCATTTTCAGCCTCTTGGCATCCATGCCTATGGCTCAGGGCACCCCAATCTGCCTATGCCTTCCCACAGTGAAGTCTTGACATTCACAAGGCCCAGGCAGGAAGACCACCCCTTCCCCTCCCTGAGGCTCTCCGCTACTCAGCACCTGCCCCAGGCTGGGGGAAGGGGGCCGCCCCTTCCAGGCTGTATGTGAGCCTGATTTAAGGTTGACTACACATCCAAGCAGTAGCCACCCTGCTCCCAGCCTCATTCCTGGGAAGTACAGCAGAGCTTCCTTCAGAAGCCAAGAGCAGCACTCAGTGTCCCTCTTCATCCTGTTCTCCTGCTTGCTTGGAGACAGGGGTGCAGGGGTGTGGTTCACGTGCTCATGTGCATCCACTTTCTGCCTGCCTGTGTACGTTTCTGTATTTGCATGTGCACCCAGACACACACATTTACCCTTGCATTTGGGATAAAAGGTCGCTTCCAAATGTAGCTGCAGACAACTTCCTTTGATTTTTAAAAAGGCACACCAACAGCTAAGTGAACAAATGAGCCACACACTTCTTTGCCTAAAGTTGAAACCAACTAAGACCGACATTATCAAAATTGGGCCTCTGTATACACCTGAACATGACACCCAGGGCTTTGACCTTGCACCTTCTCCCAGAGGCTGGTCTCTGCAGCAGGCACTGGTTTCTTTTCTCTGGACCTCCCTCAGCCCCTCTGTCCCTAACCCACCATTCCCTGAACAGTGCCAATGATGTATCTTCTCATCTTAGAAATCCAGGGGCTATTAGCTTGGCTGTCAGGTGGCCAGGCAGTTGCAGTCGATAAGTGATAGCCATGCCCTCCAAGGTGCTTGCTCCCGCCCAGTGCGTCCCCGGCAGGCTGGTTGAGGCAAGTGTGCAGGTCCTCATTTTTTATGTTGCATGACAGTAAAAGCCTGAGGCCCAGCCTACAGACACAGTATAACTCACTCCTGATGAAGGGCCTGCCTGGCGGCAGTATGTGCTTTACTCTTACGGACGCCTCGGGATGTACCTATTGATCCCTAGAAGGAGAGCACATCAGAACCCATGAGCTCCTTCTGTCTCAATGCCAGACTTCCAGGCCAGCTTCAGCCTCCCCTATCCATCCAGAACAGCGGTTCTCAACCTGTGGGTCGCGATCCCTTTGTAACAATGAAAGTACATCCTGCATATCAGATATTTACATTACAATTCATAACAGTAGCAAAATTACAATTATGAAGTAGCAACGAAAATAATTTTAAGGTTGGAGGGCAGCGCCTGTGGCTTAGTGAGTAGGGAGCTGGCCCCATATACCTAGGGTAGCAGGTTCAAACCCAGCTCCAGCCAAACTGCAGCAAAAAAATAACCAGGCATTGTGGAGGGCCCTGTAGTCCCAGCTACTCAGGAGGCTGAGGCAAGAGGAGCATGAGAGTCCAAGAGTTTGAGGTTGCTGTGAGCTATGACGTCACAGCACTCTACTGAAGGTGAGAAAATGTGACTCTGTCTAAAACACAAAAAGAATGGGCAGTGCCTGTGGCTCAGTGAGTAGGGCGCCGGCCCCATATAACAAGGGTGGCAGGTTCGAACCCAGCCCCAGCCAAGCTGCAACAAAAAATAGCCAGACATTGTGGCGGGCGCCTGTAGTCCCAGCTACTTGGGAAGCTGAGGCAAGAGAATCGCTTAAGTCTAGGAGTTGGAGGTTGCTATGAGCTGTGTGATGCCATGGCACTCTACCGAGGGCAACAAAATGAGGCTCTGTCTCAAAAAATAATAATAATTTTATGATTGGGGGTCACCACAACATGAGGAACTGTATTAAAGGGTCACAGCATTAGGAGGCATTAGGAAGGTTGAGAACCACTGATCCAGAACAAAGCATATGGCATTCCCATGTTCTGTGTAGGAACGGGTCTAACTGGATGGTTCCAACATCTGCTTGGTATCCTACCAAGCTATGCTGACGGGACAGTGAAGGACAGAAGAAGGAAGGCAGCTTTTATTGGTATGGGAGCCCTTCTGCCAGTTGCCTGGTTTGACATCAATTTGGAGTGTGGCCCAGTGTTCAGTCTTCTGGTTACGGAAGGCCACCCTTCTGTGGCCATCCACCAGGGCCTGGCCACAGTCCTCCAGACACAGCGTCCCTGGAGGGCCAGCCAGGCAGCAGGATGTGCCAGGGTCTCTCCTCCTCTGCCCTAACCACCCCTGCCCTCCTTCTGGGCAGCTGAAGACAGCTGTGGCCCCACCAAGGAGCCACTTGTCCTCAAAGTGGCTTTTGAGGGCACAGTGCTAAGTCAGAAGCATTCCTGTCCCTGTGGTCACAGAGTCTTCCTGAGTCTGGGAAGCTCCCTATTATGCAGAGCAGCTGCCAGGTCTTTGGAATGGGAACTAGCAAACTCCAGTGGCTTCTGTGTCATTGAAGCCACATTCTGCACAGTCAAGTGTTTGGTTGGGAAAAGGCATAAGAGATGCCGTCTACTAGGTGACTGAGACAGGCCCTGTGTTCCATGGCTCTGCTCCAAAGTTTTTAAAACTTGAATTGAGGGCGGCGCCTGTGGCTCAGTCAGTAAGGCACTGGCCCCATATACTGAGGGTGGCGGGTTCAAACCCGGCCCCAGCCAAACTGCAACCAAAAAATAGCCGGGCATTGTGGCAGGCGCGTGTAGTCCCAGCTACTCGGGAGGCTGAGGCAAGAGAATCGCTTAAGCCCAGGAGTTGGAGGTTGCTGTGAGCTGTGTGAGGCCGTGGCATTCTACCAAGGGCCATAAAGTGAGACTCTGTCTCTACAAAAAAAAAAAAAAACAAAAAAACTTCAATTGTTACCTTGGTGTGTGTCACACTTTATGGGGGCAAGACATGATTGCAAGAGGAACTTTGCCTAACAATTGCAATCAGTGTAACCTGGCTTATTGTACCCTCAATGAATCCCAAACAATAAAATTTAAAAAAAAAAAGATTAAAAAAAAAAAATAGATGATCTTCTGAAGGCAAATGACATGAAAATAAAGGAAAAAAAAAAAACTTGAATTGTTAACAATGCTGTTAAAAGCAAGGGGTGACCTTCATACTATTTTGGCAGTTGGTGTGGTCTGGGCTTCTGCTGTAGCCACTGCACAGCCTTCTCCATGCGTACTGGCTGAGCGGTGTTCCAGTCGACACTCCTGAAATTAAACATGCCTCCCACTGTGCCCACTAGCACTTTACAGATGCTCCTCATGAATCCTGCCACGTTCCACCTCACCTTGTGCAGTTGGGAACACAGGGGCTCAGAAAGGCCGTGTCACTTGTCCAAGATGATGATGCTGGCATGCAGAGGAGCCCAGATTTGAACCCTAGCCCTGGCAACTCCAAAGCCCACGTGCCACCTTCTGAAATGTCCAGCACAGCATCCAAGGTGGTTCCTAAGTCTGTCTCAGGACCGTCCAAAGTGTTTCCTGGAGACCTGGGTCTGGTTGGAGAGAGCCCATGAAATGTATCTCTCCTCCCAATGCGCATGGCTGCTCTGGGACCCAAGTGAAAAGGCATAGCCCCACTCAGAAAGGCCTGGTAACATGGATGGCCTCTGCCAACAAAAGGCTGGCCAGCACAGGCCTCCGTTGGAGGGAAGGCCTGTGATCCTCCAAAATCAGCAGCAAAGTGCGCCCCAGATGGCCACGTCTCCTCTGTGGGCCCATATGGGTTCATCTCCAAATAAGGGGGTTAAACCAACTGATGCTCAGTTGGGTTTTCTGCCTTCACCTTCTGTGTAGCCCAGGGGTCCCTAAGCGTCCCACCTGGGTATGAAAGAGGCCCATGCTATTCCCAAATACACATGTTCTCATCTTCCCATAGGGCTGGCTCCCAGGGGCTAGGCTGAGGCTGCTTCTCTTGGTTTTGTGGACTTGAGACCTGATCCAAGAGGTCCCTTCACCAGCCCAGGCCGCATTGGGCCTCTCACTCCTCTTGGTGGCTTCTATCCCTGGATCTTATCTACCCAGGGTTGAGGCACCCCCTCTCCACTGTCTTAATATTTCCTAACCAGGTTTGTGTCGAGTCTCTGCTGCACACAGACTTTAGGAACCAGAGTGGCAGAGCATGGGTCTCCCAGGCAAGCAGGGCAACAAATGGAGGCCCAACAGATGCCCACAGATTGTACAGTTACAAACCGCAGTGAAGGAGGCGTGCAGGGGCTCTGACCGCCAGCGCGGGACAGCCTCAGAGGCTCCAGGGGCTCCCAGCCAACATCACTGGAATCAAAAGCTGAAGACTGAGGGGTGGGCTAGGCAGGGAAGAAGCCCCAGTTCTCACATGAGCTGACCAGACCCAAACCCATTTGGACCAACTGAGAGCTAGACAGCTTGAAACCTGCCATTGTGTCATTGCCCAGGGTCCCCACAGTCCTTCAGCATTTTTAAGGGCAGAAACCCAAGTGAGAGATACTGTCTTTTCATTTACTTCATTGTGTTAAAATATACATACCATGAAATGTACCTTCTTAGCCATTTTTCAGCAGATAGTCAGTCCAGTGGTATTTCAGTCATTTTCCCTGCCCTGCTCTGGTGATGTGATTTCTGAGCCTTGCTTCCGCTCCCAAGTTTGCCTCTGGGATTGTGAGTCCTTTCTTTGCAGTGAGATGTTCTAACATTTTTGTTTCAGCCAAGTAAAACTCAGCACTCGGGCACCTGCACGTGGTCTCAGCTCTCCTGCTGGGTTTTCAAAGGTGCCAATTACCCGATTACCACCTGGAGGGGTAACCCCATGGCTGGGGAAGGGGCCCGAGGAGAGTTACGGAACTCAGGGACTGTGCTGTGGGCTTCAGGGTATAACATTAAGAGAACTGAGAAATCCACTGGGTTCACTTAGCTGGAGTGGCCCTGATCCTGCAGCCACGTCCTGCCCTGCTCGGACTGTCCTGGGGATGTGAGTTTTCGTGTCTGAACTCCTGGTCCACGTCTCAACTGACAGGCAGTTTGTTCTGTCCCTGAGGTTTCTGACTGACAACAGCTGTTGCTGATGACTTGAAGTCTTTCCTTTCCCATAGAACCGACTTTCTCTGTCCTTGACCCTTACATCTCCCAACCTTGCCTCATCTTGGTGGCAGGGTGGGTGTCTTACCTGCATGGGAGACTCGTGCCCCATGTGCCAGCAGCCACCAGCCCACTGGGACACTGTCACCTCCCCTCCCCTCTCATTGGTGCTCAGCGTCCCGTTGCTGCTCTGTGTCCCCTCTTTGTGTCGCCTGTGCTGTCCCATTGTTAAAGGCTTTCTATGATCTGTCGCTGTGTTTTCCCTCTAGTCAGGAGTGGCAGGAAAGGACGCCGGCGAGTGTTCAGCCTGTCGGAGGCCGACAGTCACGGCGGCCACTGGGTTTAGTGCTCCGAACGGCAGCTGCCACGGCAAACCACGCACAGTCAATTCAGGCAGGTCTCCTCTGTTAGCCGCTGGCGCCGCGACGTCCTCTCACCACGCTGCGTTTCCACAGCCGGTAGGGTCTGCACCAGCAAGGTGGGCCGGGCCGGGCCTACACACAGAGAGCTGGGCACCAAGTTGGCGTTTCCTCAGTTCCCCGCTGCGGCCCTTCCTGTTCCCTTTGTGGCCTTGTCTCATCTGAGACCAAATCCCTGGTCCTTGACTGACCCTCAGGTCAGTTCTTCCAAACCAGACCTGTGCAGCCTAGAGACACCGCCGCCTCTGGGAAGGGCCAATGGCAGGTTCTTCTGCTGAGTTCCCTCAGACACCCCCAGTTTAGGCCATGGGGATTGGGCAGCAGTTGGCTGGTGAACTGACAATTTGTAAAAGCAACTAAGTCACCTGGTTTCTTTTTTTCTCCTTTTCTCCCCTGGCTTCACCCAAAGTTAAGTGGTAAAAGTCATTTCCTGTACAGTTGCCTCGATGGATGTGGCCCCATTGTGTCCCTTGTACACATGGTCCCACACAGCCCATGCAGCCAGCCAGGGTCAAACCGGGGGCCGCTGCCCAGTAGCCTGGCTCACTGTCAGGGCCCCTCCTTCCAGTGACATTTCTTCTGTGATCGGCAGTTGCACTTGTCAGCTGGAAGCCTTTCGCCTTCTTTTTCATTTAAAAGCTGTTTGCTCTGTGCTTTGCCCTCTGCTTGCTGTACAGGTGTTCTTTTCTTCCCTGCATCACTCAGCCCTACCTTTCCCAGCCCAGAACAATAAATCCAGGTTTTTACTGGAAACTCTGTCACTCAACAAAGGTCAATTGAGGCTCCAGTCCAAAGCTGCAGATCAGCTTCCAAGGTACTGGTCCTCACAGGCCAGGGCTGCGGGGTGGCCTGTCCACTGCTCACAGAAACACGGCCATCCCAGGCTTCCCATTCTGGCCCCAGCTCTCTCTGCTCCACGGCCAGGAAGTCAAGACTTTTCTCCCAACCCCTCATTTCCTGGGCCTGGCCCCAACTTGTGGCCTTGGAACTCGAAAACACCAACAGACAGACATAGCCAAAGGTTCATGGAATACCTTTGCAGCTGAGCACTTGCCCAGAAAATGTTTCCTCAGAGGATGATTTTCCCCTGGGTGAAAATCTCGCAAAGGTCTCCTTTTTTCCTCTTTCTTGGTCGGGTAAGTTTGTAGGTCACACTCAGGAAGCAGCTCTTAGTTTAAAACACTAATAATAAAAAGATAATGTTGTAGGTGGTGGCTAAGAAGAGGTTGCTTTTTGCCTTTTAAAAACAAATAGACTATTTTACAAGGACAAACCAACTTTTTAAAATTGTTGATGCTTTTTAAAATTGTTTCCTAAAGAAGAAACTAGTTTTGTGTGTGTGGTTGGTTTGTTAGTGTCTGCTCTTTTTAATATATTTGCCTTTAGCTTTTCCACATCCTTGATTATCCTCATCACCAAAATCCCCATCAGGGAGAAGGGAAAGAGGTTTGCCAGCTTTTTTGACTGTCTGCATGCAAATGCAGGCTTGAGCAAGAGGGGGAAACTTATATTGAGAAAGCGTGAAGGAAATGCTTTGCCTCCCTGTCTTCAGATGGCAGGACAGCGCCTTTTGGGGAATTAGTCATTTTTGAACTTCCTCATCAGTAGCTGAACTTACACATGGATCCACATGTGTGTGAGCTGGTAGATGCACTCATGCCCACCAAAGCAGGTGAGCCCAGCTCAGAGAACCACGGGTTCTCACCAGCAGCAAGCCAGGACACAAGCCTGGGCTGACACCAGCCCAGTGCCACAAAGTGTCCCCACTGAATGGAGCAAATTAGTTGAAATTCAGAGAAACCAGAATATGTGTGTAATGTTCACTCAGCATTTCTGGGTGCAGATCACACCTCAAATCACTTTTTCCACTGTGTCTGTTGGTACCCATCACCCCCTCCCAGCGAGGACAGCCCTAGCACCCCATGCCGTGGTTTCCTCTGGACATAACTCTCTCTCTGTCTCTCTGTCTCTCTGTCTATCTCTCTCTATCTATCTATCTATCTTTATCTCTCTCTCTCTCTCCAAAAAAGCCTTAGGAAGAAATTAATTGTAACCTTTAGTGCTCATCTTGCCCAGAGCCCTGTGGGAAGATAGGGCGATGTGAGCTTTGAGGGGTTTCCTTCCGCTGTGCCTCTGTCCCTGCTCGGGACTCTCCTGTCCTGCCTCCCCTTCTGCATGCTGTTTGGTTTTATTTTGCGCTTTACTTTTTCATTCTCTTACTCTATGTTCAGTTTGCTTTTTTATTTTATTTTGGCCTAACTTGAAAGAAAAAAATAAATAAATGGAAGCACACCGAACAAAACAAGGTCTGCCCTCATGTCCGGATGCAGTCTACTAAAACCTTAGCTCAGCACAGCAGCCGGGCCGGCCCCTCTGCCTGTGGCTTGTTGATCCTCTGATCTGGACAGACAGGAATTTGCTTTCCAAGTGGGGTGTGCACACAGCCTTCTCAGTGTCGGTGAATGACTGGCATCCGACATCCTAGAAGGTGCTTTGCACAGTGAACTCCAGTTATATCTGGTGTTTGTTTCTCTCAGACAAGGCAGACTTGTCACTGGAAAGCAAATAGGCCATCATCTGTAGAATTTTGAAAAGCACCAAGAAAAGAAATTCTCTTCCAAAACTAACTGCACCAGGTAGAACCTCACCGGCCTCCCCCCAATGTGGTTTCTCTCCACCACCCCATGGGGAAGCTCAGGATAGCAATAGCCTGAGCAATCACATCCCTCCATGGTGCTAACACGGCCAAGGTTTTATTTTGGTTTGAAAATTCCTTTTTTTAAAAAAATATTACTGGCTCGGCGCCTGTGGCTCAAGCGGCTAAGGCACTAGCCACATACACCTGACCTGGTGGGTATGAATCCAGCCCGGGCCCACCAAACAAAAATGACGGCTGCAACCAAAAAATAGCCAGGCGTTGTGACAGGTGCCTGTAGTCCCAGCTACTTGGGAGGCGGAGGCAGGAGAATCACTTGAGCCCAAGAGTTGGAGGTTGCTGTGAGCTATGGTGCCATGGCACTCTACCCAAGGCAACAGCTTGAAGCTCTGTCTCAAAAAAAAAAAATACTACAATGAGTTCCCCTTTGGGTAAATGTCACCAAATGTAGACCTTGTAAACAGCCTGAAGTTACAAGCACAACAGCTCAAGTATTTATCATCCAGTAGATGGTCCAAGATTCACCCACACATAAAGCCTGCCCAGGCCAGGTCTCTGCACCCAGATACTGTGCTTTTGTAATCTACACATTGATTTTGCACAGGCCCCCAGTTCACAAGTATCACAAGTCAGGGTAACCTAGGGCCCCGACACATTTTTCCCCAGGCCTACATAGGACTGGATTTACCAGCTCCGTGTCCCCAAAAGGAGTCAGTAGAGCCACTCTGTGTCCCCAGCCCCAGCCACCTCCTGTCCAGCTTGCCCTGGGCCTTGGTGCAGTCTGGCAGCAGTGGGTCCAGTGTGAACAGAGTAGCCCCAGGGCTCAGGATATTTCTGTTTTTTTCTTCCCCCACCCAGATGCTCCCACAACTCCGGAACAGCCTCACCTTCCTGACCAGTTGGTGATCGTAAGTGAAACGGAAGCAGACTCCAAGCCCAGCAAGACTGTGGCCAGGGGCGCAGCCCTGGAGACAGCCAGCCTGTCCCCCAGCCTGGTCCCTGCCCCACAGCCCACCCTCTCCCTGCTCTGCGAAGATACTGCCGACACACTGAGCGTCGAGTCCCTGACCCTGGTTCCCCCCGTCGACCCCCACAGCCTCCGCACCCTCACCAGCATCCCCCCATCGCCCACTCCAGTCACAGTGTGCACAGGGCCCCCAGGTGAAGACCCTGCGTGTACAGAGCCTGCAGACCCCACCAGCCACTGAGTGGTGCTGGGGCCTCGCTTTGTGTGTTTGGCCCCACTGGCAAGGACCCCAGTGCAGCTGATTAGCAAGACACATCAGGAACAGCAACCATCTCAGCTACCTGTCCTTGTGCCTCTCGAGTTGGAGGAAGACCGTGCTCCATTTGAATCTTCAAAAGCAGGCTGGGGCCAATGGACACCCCTCCCAGCGAGTCCTGAGGATGGTGGTGGTTGCCTCAGGGAGGAGGGTGGGGCCTTGTCTCTGAGCCAGCTGGAGTAGCAGGACCCATGGGTGCCTCTCCCTTCAGACCACTCCTCTGTCACCATCCCCAGCACACTGAAGACTTGGGCCAGGTCACTTTAGGGAGGATTTGTAGAGATGTGAACTTAGATAATACATTTCCTTTGGATATTTATTTCTGCTTTTGGCAACAGATGACAAGCGTTTCTTTAAAAAGCATCTATTTAAAAAAAAAAAAAAAGAGTCCAAAAAACTCCTCAGCTCTAAGCTTTGATGTCATGTTAAAAGTATAATAACAATGTTGAGATTTCACTTTCATTTTCAGTCTCTCTCTCACCCTTCCCAGTGTTCACTTTCAGACTGCTCAGTGTGGCTTTCTCCATTTATTCAAGTGATTTTTATTTCTTTGTTATTTAGTAACTCTGCAAGCTTGTGGAATGAAAAAGTACCTTCCTGGAAATTTTATTTTTTAAATAAAAATAAGCAGGATACATGTATTCTCAGGTACACACAGAGCTGAGAGGGCCACAAGTTTCTCTCCTGTTGCAGCCGAGAGGGTGTTGCCTGTAGGAGGTCTCCCGCGGAAGAGGAGGACACAGCCAGCCCCCCACTCAGGACATGCTGTGTTCCTCTCTTTACAAAAGTCAGACGGGGACAGCATCCAGCATCGTCTTCAGTGTTGCCATCTTTTTTTCCAAGAAAGAACCACAGCCACTTGCAGCCATGATGGAAGAAGATAAAGGCAGCTGGCCCGCCCGCCCCCATGTGTGGGGCCCAAGAGACGCCCAGAACCAGCACCCTCCCCAGCCTCAAGGGACATGTCCTAAGAGAGACTCTGAGTCTGTCACCTCTTCCTTCCACTACTGCTGCTCCTCTTAACATGACAACCCACAGGTCCCTTCTTCGTGTGTGCCAGGTGTGAACAGGCTGGGATGCAGGTGTATCTGCTGCAGCACCCAAGATGGTCCTTTCTGCCTGGCCAGCTTGGTAGCTGGACATGGCTGAGCGATCCCCACCTCTCTGGTCAATGGTAAGACCTTCCTCACCTTTCTTCCAGATACGCCCACAGATATGTCTGTCCACCAGGAGTGTTAGCATGCAGAGTGTCAGAGTCTGCCAAAGGCTGGCATTAAGGTGGCCCTAGGAGGCACCCCAAGATCTCACCATCTGCCTATTAGAGGAACTCAGTTCTTACCACCTCCGTCAAACAGCTGCCCTGCCAGGGCCTGCCAAGGCCAGCTTCAATCTCCTGAAGGAAACAGTGGTTCTGCCAAGAAGGGGCAGTGGCACCCTGGGACAGGTCTCACCAGGCATCAGAAGCCCCCTGGGTGGGTGTGACACCAGTGTTCACAGCCATAGGCATGAGGACCTTCGGCCTTCAACCGAGAAAAGATGAAAGGGGCCATGTGGGCAGAGATTCCAAAGAAGGACAAGCCATGACCATCAGCAGAGCCCCTGGGGAGGGAATAAAGATGAGGCAGAGAAGGGCAAAGGCACCAAGGAGGAAGGACCCTAGTATTGGGATCTGGGTACCCTGTGCCCTGGCAGCCAGCCCACGTTTTGTAGGAGGGTGGAGCTCATCGTGAGCTGGCCCACCCAGAGCCATGCGCTTGTGGTTTTGAAATTATTCTGTCTTTGGGTTGGCAGAAATGAGAGAAGGCAAGTGACTCCCCTGCCCAGCAGCACGACCATAGCTCACTAAACACACCATGTGGGTGGGCCCAGGCCCTCCCGGACCTGCCACTAGACACCCAGCTGGCCTTGTTGCCACCGAGCACTGCAGAAGAGAGGCCTTGGGCAAGGACTGGACAGCATCCCAGAAGAACCATGCCCTGGACCAGAGAAAGCCTGACCTCCAGGAGGGCTTGTGAGGCCATTCCCAGGAACCTCTTTGAGCTGAGGGCTGGCCCCTGCCTCAGCACACCAGCGGGTGTGTAGGGTGGGGCTTCCATTTAACCAGGAGCTCCCTGATACTTGTCATGTGCCAGGAGGTCCGAGAGCTCAGAGGAAGCAGACGGCCCTATGGCTCTGAAGGATCCCACCTCGCCCAGGCGCCGCTGTGTCTCAAGTACCTTGCAAACCTAACAACTAGGGCACTCCCAGACTGGCCTCCCCAGACAGGTCATACTGGGTCTCTGGCATGGGACAGCAAGAGCTAGAGCGTGGGCCATGCCTCCCACATGTAGGCCATGGATGTCTGGGGCGGGCCTCCCTGCAAACCCCTCCGGCCCACCACCTTTGAGTCCCTGCAGAGGGCACTTGTGGCCTGGACCCTGCCCCTCACAAGTCCACCATTGGCCCACTAGGTGTGCCATGTCAGGTTGGCCCCATAGACCACCCACCCCAAACCTTGGCTTTGAAGAACCTCTTTCTGGTTTGGAGGCGCAGGCAGGTAGGCACCACTCCCAGCAGGTCTAGGCGAGGAGGGGTCCTGTGAGCAGGCCGGCATCCTCTGCGCAGGGCTCGACACTTGTGTTAACAAGTGATCCAGGGGCTAAGGGAGGAAACACCCATGACGTGTGCTGAACTTCTCTGAGATGCACCGCCCTAAAGAGGCATGGAGTGAACTGATTTTGATCTTCTTGTCTAGATGCAATAAATATGGAATACTTAAGGTTGTCAGTTGACATGGGCATAAACTGTACTGATCCTTACGTTCCTCTGAGCTAAAAATATGTACATAATTTTTGTCCCAGGGAGGGGGAGGAGCAGGAGGGTAGGAGAGGTTGATGCTTCTGAGCCTTGGGCCCATTCTAGGGAAGAACCTGCTTTTGCCAGCGTGACTCATGCTTTGTGGATACAGAACACGAGGGTGGAAATGAAACTGGAACTTCCTTGTAAATTGAACTTGGCAATAAAAGAGAAAAATGTTACCAAGAATGTGGCATGCTTCTCCTGGGTGCTGAGGCAAGAGGCCGTGGCCTGGGAGAAAGGAAACTTCTCAGCAGCCTGACCCCTCAGCCTGTGGTAGTTGTGAAGAGGGGCGTGCAGTGGCTTGAGCTCCTCCCAGCTCCCCAGGTCTCTTCCCAGCCCCACCCACCATACACCGTTGGGTTCCAAGTACCTCTAAGGCTGGGTATAAGGCCTCCAGTGCAGTTGAGTGTCCCACCCTCCCCTACCAGGTGCAGTGAGCTCGGTCTGTGTTCCGCATCCCTCACCTGTCGGGCAGGTGGCTCCCCACCCAAGCCTCCAATTCTGCACCTGTGGAGTGGGACGGTCCCAGCCCTAAGTCTCAGGGCAAGCACAGGGAGCAGCTACGTTCCTGAGGAGCAGGGTGAGGTGACATGCTAGGCCAGCACAGCTCAGAAACATGCCAGCATGCACCAGCAAGCCCTGGAAAGTCCTGGAAGCCACACCACGTGTTCTCAGACACTTTTGGTGCTGCAGCTCCTACCCAGCCCAGAAATGGCCAGAACTTCTGGGTCTTGAGAGCAAACCCAAGATGAATGCAAAAAATAAACAGGGCACCCCCCTCATGCCAAGGGCTGAGGTGATACAGGTGGAAGGAGGAAGCTGCTGTGGAGGGCACCTCCCCTCCACACCGCAGCCTTACTGGTGGCCACAGGGCCCTTCACCGTGCGGAGTTATCCCAGATCAGTTCCTTGGATCTCTGACCCCGGGCCTGGGCCTAGCAAGACTCAGGTCCCTTGGGCTGGGCTGGATCCCACTCTGCACCATAACCTGGCCACCGCAGGCCTTAACTACTGCCCAGGACACTGGACCAGTGCCTGACCTTGCAGCCCACTTTCATCCCCACAGCTGCCCTGCCTCCTGGGCACATGGCCATTCACCCATCTCCACTTGGGTCTAAAGAAAGGAACTTGCTAGAAAGATGCCCAGGAAGAAGGTGGAAGATGGCCTCAGGTGAGAAGGCCAGGGGATAGTAGCTGCTGTGGGTCTGGCCCCTCCCTCCCTTTCCCAGGTGTCCATACCCCTGGCCAGGCCCTGAGGGTGGGGCGTAGGTGAGGCAGCATCTCCTTCACATAGATGACGACCCTGAGGCCTATGGGGCACAGCAACCTTCCTGCAGACTGCTGAGTGAGTCCGTGCCTGCATTCTCTGTGGTGCCGTGTGCTGATCTGAAACCCCAGACTGCAGGTCCACACGTCCCTGGACTGTGGGCAGGAGGACAAAAGCAAAGCAGCAGTTCGCAGGTGTGAAGGGGTATTAAAATCATCTGAAACATGCCCTGCACCACACCTAGCCCATGAGACCTGAGGCCATTCAGGCTGAAGGCCCTGGGCACACAGCAGGTGCCACATAGTGGTGGCTCTTCCTTCAAGCTCTTTCTTCAGGAGGCGGAGTTTCAAACCACCTTGGCCAGGTCTTCTCTCTGAGCTCAGTTTGCTTCTCTGTAAAGTGAGGACAGCGCAGCTGGCACCTGTTCCCAAGGTGGTCAGGGCTGCGGGTAGCACAGGCTCAGGAGAGGGGCCCTGCAAGCAGGACTGGGGGACGCTTAGCATGAGACCTGTTAGCTGACAGCTCTACCTGTACCCCCAGGCCAGGCTCACAACCAGTCATCACCCGCTGCTTGTTTGGAGACTGGGGGACAGTCACAGGGCCCCTTCAAGTCTGTTCTCCCAGAGTGTGTGTGTGCCCCCCTGTGAGGGGTTCCGTGAGGCATAGTGAGGGAACCATGAGCCAAGGCCTGGAGGGAGGGGCCATGAGGGCAGGTGGTGGCACTCTGCCTGCCATGACCCCAGAGCCTGGCACTCGAGGGGAAGACCAGCTACTGGAAACCCCCTTCCTCTCCTGTCCTGCTTCTTCATAGCACTTCAGGGTGGTGGGAAAAAACCCTCAGTGGCTGCAGCACTTTTCTCCAAACTAAGATCTGCTCTGAATCACCAGACTGGGTACACTTTGGGCTTCCCAAGCATTCACCCGAGTGTCCACTGGGCACCTCCCCTGTCCAAAGGCCACGGGGTCCCTGGCCCTGCTCTGTCCACATGTCCACCTGCTGTGCCAAAGTCCCCACCTAGACCCACCACCATGAGCTCACCCCATCGTGTGCAGCCCAGTCTCTCCTCCCCACTCCATGTGCCACCCAATCCCACATGGTTCCTGCCAGAAGCAGCACAGGCCCAAACACAACACAGCTCAGACCTGCTGTCAATTCCCTGACTCTGGACCTGCCATTTAAATTCTGGAAACAGAACCAGAGCAGCTTAAAACAACAGATACTTACTTTAGAATCACAGGTGATTCTGGAGACCATGAGTCAAAAATCCACCCATCCTGTGTTTAAAAAAATCAAGGGGACAGCAGGGTTGGTCCCCTGAGGGAGAACGGGTGACCTGCCTCTCCCGGCTTTGGGTGGTCCTGGCAGTTCTCGGCCTTTCCCTCCTGTGAGCCCCACTCCAGCTCTGCCTCTTCACATGTTCTCTTCCTTGTGTCTGGGGTTAAATCCACCTCTCCTTTCTTTTTCAAGGAATCAGTCACTGGATTTAGGGGCCACCCTGGTCAAGGATGATCTTCTCTCAAGAGCCTTCATTACACCTGCAAAGACCCTATTTCCAGATAAAGTCACATTCCCATACCAAGTTGGAGGACATGGACATATCTTTTTAGGGGGGGAATCACCATTCAACCCATTACACATGACAGAAATTAAAGATACCATAAAAACAAATGCAGTAAAAGCAAATCCACATAACTAAGTTTGTTTTTTACTGCAGTGGCATCACAGCTCACAGGGACCTGAAACTCCCAGGCTCAAACAATCCTCCTGCCTCAGCCTCCCAAGTAGCTGGGACCACAGGCGCCTGCCACAACACGCAGCTAAATATAACTGGGTTTTAGCTACGTCGCATTACTTGCCATAGGCTCTGGGCCTAGGCTTGCCCCCTCTCTGTTAAAGAGGACACCTGTTAGCCCCTAACCAAGACTTTCTCTTTAATAGGATCAGAAGGTCACAAGGACTGACAGAAAAAAAGAGCCAGCTCTGGGACAAGGTTCTTTAAGACTGTGTCCTTGTACACCTAAATGTCATCTCGAGATCACCAGACAGGAGATCTGCCATAGTGCACACAGGTCATGGTTTATGGGCTCCGAATTCCCACAGCCCAAATTCCATTCACCTCTTACTGTGCCTGTGGTCCTGACCTTTAGCCCCATCCTGTCTGTGTTTACAAGGGCAGGCCTGTTTAAGGACCTTCCTTTGCCACCATCAGAAATTCTGTGTCTTCCAGCCTCCCCAGCTGTCTGAGCTGAGTCTGAGCTGCGTCTGGTACCTCAGCATTCAGTGAAACCACATGCAGGACAGGGTGGTGGGCAGCACAGACCGTGGAGCCAGCTAATGGGGTTCAGGTCCCCGCACTGATGTTCCCAATCCTTATGGACTTGAGCACGTGGTTAAAACCTCACTAGCCTCAGTTTCCTCATCTGTAAAATGGGAGCCTTCCTGGCAATGTCCTTGCTTGTGCAGATAGAGTGAGAGGTAGGTAGGTAGCATGGGATCTCAGCTTAGGGTGGGGTAAGGAGCCTCACCAGCAGCCGAGCTAGAATCACAGATGGGCTTCGAAAAAATACCTGCTGCCCAGGCACCCTCAGATACATGGAGCCAGCATCTGTGGGGTATGGTATGGCTGAGGCCTGGAATTTTTTAAAGTCCCCAGGTGATTCTAAAGGGCAGCTGTGATGGTTAATTTCATGTGTCAGCTTAACTGGGCTAAGGGATGCCCAGATAGCTGGTAAACCATTATTTCTGGGTATGACTGTGAGGGTGTTTCTGGAAAAGGTCATTTGAATCAGTAGCCTAAGTAAAGACAACCAACCATCCTCCCCAGTGTGGGTGGCCATCACCCAATCCATGAGGGCAAGTCTGCTCTGTCTCTGGGACATCTAGGACATCTGTCTTCTCTTGCACTCAAACATTGGTGCTCCTGGTTCACAGCCCTCCAGGCAGGAACTAGACCACTGGCTTTCTTGGTCTTCCAACTCTCAGACAGCAGATAATGGGACTTCAGCCAATTCCCATAATCAGTCTCTGTCTGTCTATTCATCTACCTCCTATTGGTTCCATGTCTCTCTCTAAAGAATGCTGACTGGTCCAGCGGCTGAGAAGCCAGCCGGGCCACTGCCCACCCCTCATTGAAGCATAAAAGCCCTCAGCCTGCCCTGGAAGACCCCCAGCTCATGTCCACCCCAGGACCTTGGCATCTGCCTTTCCTCCCCTCAAGCCTCCCCTTCTACTTCTGCACCTGCAGCCACTCTTCATCCTCCGGTTGCAGCATCAGTGTCACCTTCCAGAGGCCGTCCTGTCATCATGCCCTGCTTTCCTCAGTCACAGCAGCCACCACTTTCCTTCCTGCACTTGTCACACCTCTAAGGATATCTGTTTCTTTGTTTGCCACATTCAACTCTCATAGTTTTCACTGGGGAAAGCCCTGACAGCAGAGCCTGAGAGAAGGACAGGGTGCAGGAGGTATATTTGGGGGGAGCCTCAGGAAGCAGGTGTGGTGAGCCAGAGAGAAGGGCAGGAAGCCAATAAACAGGGCTGGCCACCGCTGGGCACTGCTGTGGCCTTGCTGAGGACACTGGATAGAGCCATGCAGGATGAGCCTCAGGGCTGGCCCTGGGAAAGGCAGGAGGTTGACCACTTATCCACCAACTCTCACACCCTGTCAGTTAAGGGTTGTCCCAGCCTATGGGTGCAGGAGGTAGTCTCCTCCCAGCCGCCCTGCCTGTAGCCCAGACAGCTCCTGAGCCAGCTTCCCCTCTACACAGAGTAGAGCCAGACACCATGCGGCCTTCTGTGTCTGGCTTCTTTCTCTTGGCATGATGTTTGAGGTTCTTCCCTGCCGTAGCGTGTATCAGAATTTCATTCCTTTTTATGGCTGAATTGCATGGACAGACCACACGTCGTTCATCCACTCAGCATTGATGGGCTTTGGGGCTGTGCTCGCCTTTTGGTGTTGTGGATAATGCTGATATGAACCTGCATGTGCCACCCTGGCCTGCATTCTGGACACAGTCACCACCCTCACGAAGGCCAGGACCTAACAACAGACAGATTGACGGACATTACTCCCCAGCTCTGCCACATACACCCAGGGCGCAGTAAGTAACCTCTCAGGTCTCCACCTGATAATGTGGAGGCTCTGGACAGTGGGTCTGGTGAGAGTAGCTGGGCTCACATTTGTTCTTCGGGTTCCCTCTCCCCCATCTCATGCCTTCAAGGCTGCCCTGGGAGCTTGCTCAGGCCAAGGGCAATGGCATGCACCGAAGGATATTAAACAAAGAAATGGCACGGGCGGACATGCCTGGCAAGAGGATGGTTGGGGCTGCAGGTTAGTGGTCAGCACGGGCCATTGCAGTGGTCACAACCAAAGTAGGTGGCACACGACATAGTCAAGACGTAACATGGACAGGTTTGGTTGGCAGACATGAGGGAGAGGGCAGGTGAAGGACAGTCTTTAGTGTGCCAGGCCTGCAGCTTGGGAAGGGTTCCGATGAACCATCCCTGTGCCCGGTGTCCCCCTGAGCTATCTGTCACCTCTTCCTTGGAAAAATGGTATTTCCTATAAAATCTGCTAAGGATACCCTGGAGATTTCCTTCCATTCTCTTCTCTATGCATTTTAGCAGCTGAAATAACAGTGGATGTCATTTCATGTCCTGCTTTTGACCCAGGGCCTCCTAGGCCCTGCATGCCCCATGTCACTGGAAACTCCATTTCTAAAGAGTATGATGAGTTCTGTGGCAGAGATGTGTCCCTTGGGTTGGCTACCAGACCTCTTGGACTGTTTACGTTTTATATTATCTCAGTAGCAAAGATTCTGAGCATGGGGATTACCAGATTGTAGAAATATAAACCATTTAAAGCTCTGGATACAAATTACCAAATCGCTTTCTAAAAATATTAGAGTAATGAGACTCAAGTCTATGCCCATCTCACCATGGTCTCCCTAGCACCCAGTGTTGTCAGTTAAATACTTCCCACTTCACAGCCCAGTTGGCAGCTCACCTCCTCTGTAAAGCCTCCTTGGATCTCTCCTCTCTCCTCAACATTCCCAAGGACAGGGGTGGGCGCGGTGGCTCACGCCTTTAATCCCAGCACTCTGGGAGGCGGAGGTGGGTGGATCACTTGAGCTCAGGAGTTTGAGACCAGCCTGAGCAAGACCAAGAACCCTTTGTGGCAGGTGCCTGTAGTCCCAGCTACTCAGGTGGCTGAGACAAGAGAATCACTTGAGCTCAAGAGTTTGAGGTTGCTGTGAGTTGTGATGCCACAGCTCTCTACAGAGGGTGACAAAGTGAGATTCTGTCTCAAAAAAAAAAAATTCCCATGGACAGTCTTCCCTCCTTCCACTTTCCCCAGTTGCAGGTCTGATGTGTCCTGGGCTGGAGCCACCTCTGCACCAGGTAGGGCCTCCACCCACCTGGTTCCCAGCCCTGATCAGCCAGCATATTTTGACTCCCTGTTAGACACAAAGGAGACTCCCCAGCAACCTATGAGGTCAGTGTATGCTCTTTTACAGAAGAGCAACCCCAGATCAGAAAGGCTGAGTGATTTAGCCCAGGTTGCATAGCTGCTAAGTGGTGATGCTAAAATAGCAACAACTCCTGCATAATGGGCACTTCCCATGTGTCAGGCTCAGCTAAGCAGTTTACAGACTTGATCTCAGTTCATTCCCTGGCAACCCTTTTGTTACCCATATCCTATGGATGGGGAACCCTGACCCTAGAGGTTTAGGAGCAATAGAGCTGGGGCTTGGGACCGAAGCCCAAGGTCTGTAGTGCCTCGAGTAGGAATCTGTGAACTTAGTTCAATGCCCTGGGCCGAGCGTCCTTTGCCCCTCAAAGAGCAAGTTTGTGGTAGCAAAGGACAGAGCTTCCACCCCTGCCAGCTTCCGCAGGGCCCCAGCCCCACCCCCACCCCAGCTTGCCCATGGAATTCCCAAGAACTGCCTGGAGCACAGCCAACCTCAGTGTCTTCTCTCAAACCTGCTTACCTCCCACACTTTATCAACTCACAGCTTTTCCTGCCAATCCGACTGGGTGGGGTCAGTCCTTTTGGGCCACTGCCAAAATACCTCAGCAAATATCATGTAGGACACCATCTCCCTTGGTTCTGGTGGTGTCTGTCGCTGAGAGGAGCTGTCGGTGGACCCCTGCCCTTGGTCCCACCCCTGGTCCTACCCCAAGAGGCCCCAGTGGGCGAGTAGGAAAGGGTTGGCTTCCCCAACACTTTGACATTTATTCAACAATGATTGAGCACCTGCTGAGTACCAGGCACTAGGAAGTCAGCAATGAATGAGTCAGACAAACCTGCAGGCCACGGAGCCTACCTCCCTCCAGGGTAGACAGGCAACCTAGAAAACTATTATTATTATTTTTTATTTTTATTTTTTTTTGGCCGGGGCTGGGCTTGAACCCGCCACCTCCGGCATATGGGACCGGCGCCCTACCCGTTGAGCCACAGGCGCCGCCCGCAACCTAGAAAATTAAAGGGAAGAAAATTCTGTAGTGAGCTAGGAAGTGTGCATGCACAAGAAAATAAAAATAGAGCTGAGGAAGGGGGATGTGGGGCACTGGTGAAGGTACAAAAGGAACTAAAGTTTTTTTGTGTGTGTGTGTTTTGTTTGTTTTTTTTTTTTTGAGACAGAGTCTCGCTATGTCACCCTTGGTAGAGTACCGTGGCATCACAACTCGCAGCAACCTCAAACTCTTGGGCTTAAATGATTCTCTTGCCTCAGCCTCCCAAGTAGCTGGGACTACAGGCGCCCGCCACAACGCCTAGCTATTTTTTTCTTGTAGTTGCTATTGTTGTTTGGCAGGCCTGGGCTGGGTTTGAACCCACCAGCCATGGTGTATGTTGCTGGCACCCTAGCCACTGAGCTATAGGCGCCGAGCTGGAGCTAAAGTTTTAAACGGGAAGTTTAAGGAAGTTCATGCTGGGAAAAGACCCTTTGGTGACGATTGCAGGAAGCAAGTGAGGGAGCCACGTGGATGTCTGGGGCGAGAGTGTGGGGGGCACAGGGAATGGCAGTGCAAAGGCCCCAGGGCCGAGCTACAGGAGCCTTAAGCTGGTATGGCTGGAGAAGAGCCAGGAAGGGTGAGAGGAGAGGTATGTCAGAGCAATGACGGGGCACACGGTATGCCTGGGAAGCCACTCAGGGGACTCAGACTCTCCTTGGAGAGGGATCAGAGCCATGGAGGCAGGAAAGAAGGGCTTGCTCCAAGCCCAGCAGGAAAACCCTGACGAGGGCTGGACCCAGCGGGCAGTCTCTGTGCACCTCACCTCTGACTGATGCTGTCCGGCGCAGCGGTGGGTCTGACTTCCTCTGTGCTCCCCCAAAGGGCTTTGCTTTTCCCTGGGCTAGTGACTTGCTCTAGGAGCAGGGGCAGGATTTGAACCCATGTCCTCTTCCCACACTGCAGCCATAGAGGGCTCATGAGAAGGGAGCAGCCTCTGAGGGTTGGGAACAACATCATCTGCATGGCATGGCCACTGCACCAAGCCCCAGGGACCTCCCAAAATCACCCCTCTGAAATCCCTAGGGGCTCTTCTCACCCCAGCTGGGTCCCTTCAAATCCCCTCAGTCACAGGAGAGAAAGCTGTTCTCTCTGTTCATTTCTCTTCAGTACTTCTGGGGCAGGCAGAGGAAAAGTCTCCACTGGGTGCTATTCTATGTGTAATGGTCACTGAGACATTGGCTAATCTCCCCTCTTTGGAATCAAGGGAGTCTCCAATCTCTAACCTGACACCTCTGGAGCTGAAACTGGCTGGTTTGTTTTATTTTCATAGTATTTGTTTGGTTACGTGCTATTCATGGCAAGCTAGACCTGTGTTCTGCTAGTGGCAGTATTGTGGAATGTCTTTTTTGATTGAAATTAGCTTCTTATAAAGTATCTGGTTAAAATAAACTAATCAAATAACAGTGCTCAGTTGAATCACTGGTAGTATGTGAGAGACATGAGTTCCAGGAATAAGTGATCCACAAGTCAGACCTGATCCACTTAGCCTGGCCATTTACTTCTCCAGCCTGTCTCCATTGTCTTAGCTTCCACGCTCTCATCACTACCTCAGCATTTGCTAGTTCATGCTTCTGGGCCTGAACTCCTATGCATCTTTCAAAGCCCTGCCCAAGCATCAGCTCCTAGGGAAAGCAGATCCAGGTTTCTGTGGGTTGTTGGGAGCACCTTGCTGCTGTGTCTTATAGCCCTTTGTACATGGCTTATGGCAGTAGTTGGCTTCCCCAACAAAGAATGTTCCTATTTTTAATTTTCTTTGTTGCCCACCAACCGTGTGTATGTCTCTGTCCACAAAGCCCCCATTCTATACCCTAAGCACTGAGCCTGGCATCAGGGGAGAAATCATAGCCATCCTCCTTTCCTGCCCATGATTGGTCCACGGAGTGGACATGTGACCTTCTTTTGGCCAATGAGATATAAAGGGAAGGAGAATGGGGGGAGGGAGGAAGGGAGAGCTTCCTGAAAAGATTTCTCACCCTGACAAAGTAGTGACCCTGGAGGAGAAAGATCTTTCCCTTGTACCTAATCTCCTAGGATGTGATTTATAGGGCTGAGGCAGCTATGTTAACACCATGAGGCAAAGAAGCCACAAGAATGGGGCTGTCTGATGCCAAAGCAAGATCATGGGGCAGATGGAAGACAGAGGCTCAGAGAATCAGGAGCCTGGGAATCAGGCTGGGAGAGGATTAGTGGTTAGGCAGACCCCAGAGCAAGGGATGGATAGAACCTAGAGCCTCAAACACAGAGGCCCCTCCCCCCATCACTATCCCCTACCTTTTAGCTCCTTTCCTTCCTCTTCTATAGCCCTCTTTCACTCACATTCCTGTCTAAGCATTCATACTTTTTTTTTTTTTTTTTATTGTTGGGGATTCATTGAGGGTACAATAAGCCAGGTTACACTGATTGCAATTGTTAGGTAAAGTCCCTCTTGCAATCATGTCTTGAGCATTCATACTTTCAACAAGCACTCAGTATACACCTACTGTGTGCAAGCCCCTGTGAAAGACCAAAAGGAGTAGTGGCCATAAACAACAACCAGCGTTGATGAGCATCATGGTGGGTTTAAAATTCTTTGACACTCCTGCTTTCCAAATATACAGTCTAATTCTCCTTTCCCTTGGTGTGGCCTGCACTAAGTGGCTCACTTCTAATGAACAGAAATAGCAGTGACAATGTGTAACACCACAGATTAGGATATCAAAGGCATTACAGCCTCCTCTTTGCGCTCTCTCTCTCAGGTCACCTGCCGTGTCATGAAGACGCTCAAGTTGCCTTGTGGAAAGGCTCCTGTAATAAGCAACTGAGTCCTGCAGCCAACAGCCATGTGAGTGAGCACATCTTCCAGCTCCAGTCAAACCTTCAGATGACTGCAACCCCTGCCAACAGCTTGCCTGAAACCTCGCCGGAGATTTTGAGCCAGATACACACAAAGAAGCAACTCTCTTACTTCTAACCCTCAGAACCAGGGCAAAACAATCAGTGCTTATTGTTTTAAGCTGCTACATTTGGGGATAATGTGTTACATGGCAGTAGATAAGTAATACAAGTACAAAGCTCTGTTCCACACTTAGTGCTTTAAGTGTATTAACTCATTTAATCCTCCCAACAATGTTATGTTTTTTCAGATGAAGGACATGAGTCACAGAGAGGTTTATTAACATGACCAAAGCCACACAGCTAGCAAATGGCAACTTGGAAGAAAGTTGAACGCAGAAAGGAGATCAGATTTGCAGATAATTTTAATACAGGGTAGGGAGTGATAGGACATGCCCATTCCAAGGAGGTGAAAAAAGGGAAACAGTAGCTCCATGTCAGCACAGGAAGGAAGGGTGGATGTGGGGCTGTGGAAGTCCAGAGAGGATGAAAGAGGTACAGATGAAAGCAGGGGAGGCTAATGAGCTGCTCCTGGTGGAACTGCTGCCAGGCCTGGAGGGGGCCATGGCCATGGCCGTGGCCGTGGGATACGTGCAGGCTGAGGGTAGGGTTGAGAGTGTGCCCACTCAGCACCATGACCTGTGATGGGCTTGCACAGAATCCGGAAGCCCCTGTGTGCCCAGGCATCTTAGCCAGGGCAGCCTAAATACTTCCAGGCTCACTCCCAATGGGTCCCATGGAGTGATGTTATTATCAGCCCACTGTACGGATGGATATACTGAGGGCCAAAGAGGGAAGATGACCTATCTGAGGTCCCAGAGCTGCTCAGGTCCCTCTGACCTCAGAGCTCAGGATCTTGCCCCAACCCTACATTCTCACTGGCAAAACCAAGTATCCAGTGCTCCTGGCCACATAGCCCTGGCATACAGAAGGGATCCCCAATAGAGTCACTTTGGGGCTCCAGCAGTGCCAGGGACACAGTGTCCTTTGCCCTGCCCAGGGATGGGCTGGGACAAGCTGAGCCTTGCCCATTTCTGTGAAGAAAACCTCTGGGAAGCTTGTTCCTAGAAAAAAGGTCCCACCCATTGTTGACTTGTCAAGCACAGGTGCTAGTTTCTAAATGGGTCCTGCCAGATGACTGCTTCTAGGGAACAAGGAGGAGCGGCAAGTAGCCCCGGGCAGTGGCGCCTGTGAATCCAGGTCCCTCTGGCTGTAGCACCCAGTTTGGGGACTGACACCCAAAAGGATGGAGGGAGAAGGAGGCCTGGACTCCAGGGTCTCTTTTCCCGCTGCCAGCCCCCTCCCCCACTGCACAGGGCTCTTCCTGCTCCTCCTGAGCAACACCAGCCCTCTGTGACTCAGTTTCCTTATCTGCACCACAGACACAGTAATACTTCCTTCCTGGGTTTATGCAAATTAAATGAAGTCACATATGGAGCTGTCCCAAGGAGCCTGAATTTTATCCTGAAGGCAGTGGGAAGCCCTGGTGAGGTTTTTAGGGGGATAATACAGAATCAAAGGAACTAACAAAAAAAAAAATGTATGTATTAATATATCAAATAGCACACACACTCACAGAGTAGAACCTCTGTAAGTTGACCACCCAAGAGACTGTAACAAATTGGTCAACATTCAGAGATGGTCACCATAAGGAACTAGGCCCACTGTGCTGATATGTACATGTGGTGCATGTCCAGTCTGTAAAAGTTAGGTGAAGGTGGTCAACATAGGGAGGTGGTCAGCTATGGAGCTGCTACTGTATATATAAGCTCAAAAGAAAGAAAGGCATAAAGGCAGGACTTGAAAGGGCTGTCTCCCCATGAAAGGGGACTTCACTTTACCTCCAGCAGGACTACAGCCACAGACTGGATTTGGGAAGAAGTGTAAGAAAGTGAATGTCTAAGCCCAGGAGCAGGTGGGTGGGGGTGCAGCGGAGCCCCTGGGATCTGGATTTAGTCCTTCCTTGGCACTGTTGTGCCAAGAATTCAGTGTGAATGCTGGTCCCAGGGGCATCACAGCCCTGCCAGGAAACTTCTCATCCTGAGTTATGAGGGGCCTGCACACCCACAAGCACGCATGTGACACCCCTCCCTGAGTGGAAGAGCTGAGTTTTCCACCCATGTGTGGAGGCATCGAGAGACCAGCTCAGAGCAGTGGGAGCCTGGGGCCAGAGAGGCTATGAGGACCAATGTAAGTCCCTGGAAATTCTCTGAGACTTGGAGGGAAGGCTTAGCCCTATGGGGGTGGAATGCAGTTAGGGAGATCTCAGCCTCAGGAAGTTGACCCTCATGTGGCAAATCTCCCAGCACCAAGGTGGGAAAGCCTGTGCCAGCCAGAGGGTCGCAGGTGGTCAGCCAAAGTCACAGCTCATGGTCTGGGGTGAGGCTGACCTTTCACATTGCCACACAGGTTTACAGGGATGCAGAGGGGTTCCCAACCCAGCAAAAGGAGGCATGGCCCTAGGGCCCAGTGACTATTTTTTCTAAAGACAATGGCAGGCCTGGATTCAAATCCTGTCTCCATACGGAGGTGCTGTGTTTTCCTGTGCCTCAGTGTCTTCCTCTGTATAATGCTGTAGTAATAGCTCTTCCTCCTGGGCACTGAAAGGATTGAATCAGAAAACACAGTAGGCAGAGCAGCTGGCCCGGAGGACAGCCCCGGCCAATGTCGCTGAGCTTATTAAGAATGAATGAAGGGCTGGACCTGCTGGTGAGTCACACCGATGAGCCACAAGGATGGATCTGATGCGATGAATGGACAAATGAGGGAAATGAGTCAATGAATGAAGCGCACAGTGCCTGCCTCCCAGCACCACAGAGAGGACCTGGCCCCAGGGATGCCAGCAAATGGAGGGCAGGAGGGGCCCTCCCCGAATCACCTCCCAGCTCAGAAGGAGGCCAGAGGTCAGACGACAGTTGGCCCTGCCACACATAGCATGCACCTGTGACTCCCTGCTTAATCACGCCCCTGTATCATGCTAAGGGGCCTGGCAGGATTCCCCTGAGTCACCTTTTCTGCAGGCTAGCCGGCAGGCCTTGCAGCTCACGGTTCCTCCTGGCAGACAATGAATCAGGGCTTTTCGAAGGGGAAATGAGAATTAAAACACTCAGCAAGGAGTGTCCAGCCTGGGGCAGGACCTGGGATGGTTCTCTGGCCTCAAAGGGCACCCTGACCACAAACTGCCAGGCTTAGAAACCCCTGGGGTGAGGGAGGGGCACCTCTGCCCACCACAGTGAATAATCACAAGGTCAATGAAATGCTCGCCCAGCCAGGCCCTGCTGTCTTCATTTAGGCTTCCTCTCTCTACCCAAGGCAGCCATCTGCTGAAACCATGGGATGATTGACCAGTAGTCCGCCCAATCTTGACCGGCAGAAATGACAATCCCATGTGTTGCTCAATCTAATAGTCTCGTTGCTGGAATTTGGCAGAACACAGAGGCTCAGAGCTGCTGAGGAATCCCATGGGAGGGGCCTGGTCTGGGCACGGCTGTGCCAGGAGCACACCAGAGCACAGCTGGGCAGTGCCTGCACCCCAGAGTAGGCACCGGGCCTCAGGGCTGCCTCCCGACCATCCCCAAGCCCTGAAATTTAGTGCTGGCGATTTTGAGGTGCTAGAGGGAAGGGTGGAGCTTTCTTGCCCTCCTCCTGGGCCCTTGGGGGAGGCCATGGTTGTGGCTCCAATTATCTGTCCATCTGTGTGGAGCCCCTCTGTTCCAAGTGGTGACCCTCCCTGAAGCAGCCTGCAGAGCCTCCTTGGGGTGCTAATTTAACATGCAAAGGTGACCCTAGGGAGAGGGTGCTGCTGACCCAAAGGGAGGGTGAGGAAGTATTTATTTCAGGCAGATTTGAGTATGGTCCTTCCCAGAGGGTGTGGGGGTGTGGCAGGACATCCTGCTAGAATGTTGGAAGTCCTGGGACAGAGGCACCAATTAATGGGCCTGTGGGGCATCTGGCCCCAAGAAGGGATTCAGCTGTTTTCTGCAGAAGGAGGGGAGGGTGGGGTGGGGAGGAGGAGGCACACCATGGCCATGCTGAACCCCCCTCCACAAGGAAGCTTACGGTCACCTCGCATGAGCCCCTCAGTTCCAGACTGACATCAGGGTCTGGCTCAAGTAGCAAAAGCAACAGGAGGTTGAGAAACTTGCCCAGAGTCATACAGCTCTAAGAAGTGGAGTCAGAGTCAGAACTCAGAGCCAACACACCTTAGCTTCCTGAAGAAATATTTGCTGAAATTACAGACTTCTCCACACCTCAGCCTGCTTACACCATGGGCCAGCCCATTCCCCAGCTATCGAAATGGTGCTTTGAGGTATTGCTCCCACTAGGAAAATGCTTGTGGCATATCCTTAAACGCAGGGGTTCTCAACCTGTAGGTCCCAACCTTTTGGGGGGTCGAATGATCCTTTCACAGGGGTCACCTAAATACATCCTGCAAATCATATATTTACATTACAATTCATAACAGTAGCAAAATTACAGTTATGAAGTAGCAACAAAAATAATTTTATAGTTGGGGTCACCACAACATGAGGAACTGTATATTAAAGAGTTGAGGCATTAGGAAGGTTGAGAACCACTGCCTTAAAGGAAAAAGCAGGTTGCAAGAATTTGAAAACCACACCCTCATTTTTGTTCGTTTAAAAATTATTTGTGTAGAAAAGTGACCAGAAGACAGTAGCATATTGGGCAGGCCCATAGCTCAGTGGGTAGGGCGCCAGCCACATACACCCAAGCTAGTGAGTTCGAACCCAGCCAGGGCCGGCTAGACAACAATGACAATGCAACAAAAAATAACCAGAAATTGTGGCAGGTGCCTGTGGTCCCAGCTACTTGGGAGGATGAGACAGGAGAATTGCTTAAGCCCAAGAGTTTGAGGTTGCTGTGAGCTGTGACACCACTGCACTCTACCGAGGGCGACATAATGAAACTCTATCTTCAAAAAAAAAAAAAAAGACAGTAGCGTATTACAATTCTGGCAGTGGTGACCCTGAGGAGGAACAGCAGGTTTCCCGGGGAAGGAGGCGGGTCCAGCCCAGCACACATGGGGCCACCAAGCCATCCCGCCCCATCTCTGATGATGGTATGTCCTGGGAAAGAGGCTGTCCCAATTGATGGGGGCTTGCAGACCCAAAGCAAGGGAGAGAATGGCGGTGCCCCAGTTGGGAGACGGGGTAGGGGAGGCAATGGGTCCATGTCAAGGGAGTGACCCGTCTCTCCTCTGCCCACAGTGAAATGTTTGCTCACCCTGGTTTGCCCCAGCTGACTGCTGGGCCTGGGATGCATCCCTTTCCACAGTTACCAAATCTGTGTGTCCTTGACACAGCTTGGATGTCCCCTCCTCTAGGAAGTGCCCTGGGCGTCCTGGCCAGTCCTGTACGCTCCTCAGCCCATCTCTGGATCCCTCTTTAGAGCTGATGCTTCTGGCTCCTCCTGACCTCTGAGCTCTCTGGGGGTTTATTCTGTAACCTCAGCCCCGCCAAGGGAGCCACCCCAGAGTTAAGCTTATAGTTAAGTTCATGGTCATGTCACACGCACCTTTCTTCTTACTGGGCTCTTTCTACCTGTTTCCTCATTTATTCCTCACTCTAAGGGGAGGGTGCCACTGACTCCCATTTTACAGATGCAGGGGGCTAAGGAGCCCACCCTGGCTCACCTGCCAGCAAGTCGAGAGGCAGGTCAGGCTATGTCTACAGGTGTCTGGGGGCACTAACCCTCTGCCACCAGGCTACATCTCATATAATGTTAAAATCTGGCCTCTGTTTTAACAGCTGCCATAAAGTGTCCAGAAGCATCACATCCTAAGGCAGCCGTGATCTCTAGAACTGCTGTCACCAGCATCCCTACGGCTCCTCCCCTTCTAGTTTCTCCTCCTGCCAACCTGAAAGGTGGGCGTACGAGCCCCACCGTAGATGTGAGAGGACCGAGACCTGGAGGTCCAGGGCTCCAAGGTACGTGGATGTGATGGGGCTCTGCTGGCTTGTCCCCCCCACTCCTGGTTTCTAAGCCCAGCTCAGCAGATGGAGTGCGGCGTCCCACCCAACACCTGCCCAGGGAGGGGCATCCGAGAAAGCATTTTCCTGCACAAACTCCGGCTTTCGGGAAAGGAACTGGGGGGAAGAGGAGGAGAGGGGGGCAGGCAGATTCCTTGCAGGAGGAAATTCTACCTGTCACTTCTGGGAACCAGGGTGACTCAGCAATAACATGGTGCCCTTTGCCCCCAGTGGAGCACACAGGTGTCACTGTTGACAGCCCCCTTCTTCCCCCAAGGATGCAGCTGTGCAGCTTGGAGTGTCCACATCTGATATCCAGGTGGGTGTGGCCACAGCCTTGGAGCTGTCCAACCACCAGACAGGTGGTTGGAGGACGGTCAGGCTGGACATCCATGGGGGAGCCCTGAGCTGTCCTGGCCAGGCCCAGCGCACGGTAAGGCAAGGGAGTCCTACTTCCTGGCACTGTGGCTATGCAAATAGGGGAAATCAGGGCCTTTCCTAGGCCTAGTTTCCTGGAATGATGGCAGTGACTCCCAGTGGGGCCAGTCCGGGAGGACAGTTGTAAGTGACTAAGATCCCTTTCTTCCTTACAGGCCCTCTGGGAGCTTGCTGGGAAAGCTCTCTCTAGCCTGGGCTTGGGCCATCCTTGTGTGTCCAGCCCTCCTGGCCCCGCTGCCTGTGAGAGCTGGACCATGGCTGTCCTCATCCCTGTCTCCTGCTCCCAGCACATCCTGGGCGTGGGTCCAACAGGAGCAGGAAGGTGGTGGCCTCGCAAGTCTCAGACCCTGTCATAGAGACCGCTATATCCCTCTATTTACAAACAAGGAAACTGAGGACACCAGTCCAGGCTGGGAGCCTGTCCAGCCCTCTACTCTCTTCCTCCTCCCCAGAAATGTCCCAGCAGTTGTGCAAACTTCTATTTGCCACCGGGAGTCAATGGAGCCTTCCGATCCCCTCTTTTGGTCCCCACTGCCTCACTAGCCCCAGGGCCCAGCCCATGCTTGGCTGGCCAGGGCTCTGCCACAACCACAGCTGGTGCCCAGTCAGGCTGTCCAAGGGTGTGTTCTCAAGTTCACACTTGACCGTGTTACACCACTGCCCTGGCACCCAGCCTTGCTCAAAGCCAAGCCCAAAAAAACAGCAGCAATCAGGCCCTGTCTACCCTGTGTGGTGACCTTGGTGACCCTGCTTCACACATTACCCCTGGTGAAGCCAGAACACCCCAGAATGCGCCCCTATCACCTCCATGGCTTTTCTCAAGCTGTGGCCTCAGTCTGGGATGCTGTTTCCAACACCTTTGTCTCTGTAACTCCTGTCTATCCTCGAAGACTCAGCATTGCCACCTCGAGGAAGCCTTCCCAGATGCCCCCCAGACCAACCGCCTCCTCGAGGCTCCCAGCACGTGCCCTTCACAGTGTGGACCCCACTGGGCTGTCCTCATCCCTCAGTGCCTATCTTCTCCATGGCACTGGGGGCTCCATGAGGACCTGCACAGAGGAGAAGGGGAGGTGTGGAAATGCATACAGGCACAGGACAAATAAAGGACATTCAGCCGACAGGGTTGATGAAGGGCTGGTTGAAGGGCGAGGCAGAGGGCTGAATCAAGGACTGAGTGACCAGATATTTGACTGTGTCTCTCCTGAGATGGGTGGTGCTGGGGGTTGAAGTGGCAGAATTTTTGTCTTTTATGAGTTCCCCTCTGTCTGGACTCCCTTCCCACTTTTAGGAAACTACCCTGCCCCCATGTAGGGCGAGGGGCAAGGCAGAGCCCACCTCCCACGGGAGGAGTCCAGATGGCCCACACCCCCTTTCCCATCCTCCCTTGCAGCAGGGGTGTGACATGTGACTAGGCTCAGCCAATCAGAGGTGCTTTCTCTGGAGTTTGAATGGGGAGCTGGCCCTGCCTGGGAGGATGATGGATAACTTCTTCTGGAGGGAGCCTCAGCCACATGGGCTCCAGAGTAGATGTGAAGCAGCAGATCATCTCCAGGCTGGCTCTGTGTCAGGAATGGTGTGAGGTTTTGCCTCCCCTTTTTCTTCATATGGACTTCCTGCCTTTCTGGGGGTTCTGCAAGCACCAAAAACATCTGGTTGATATGTTCTTCCATTTAAGTGAGCACAATTCGATTCTATCATTTGTCCCTAAGAACCCTGGAGTCTCCTCTTGGGAACACCACTGGGCTTGATCTTAAAGGAAGAGCTAGTATTGATAGGAAGGCCAAGAAGTGTATTTGGGAGTGCTGGAAACAGCTTACCAGTAAAGGCTAGGCTTTGGGAACAGCGTGGGCAATGTTGGGGTAACTGCTGACCTGGGTCAGGGTGGAGGTGCTGGTAGGCACTTTTTTTTTTTGAAACAAGAGTCTCATTTTATCACCCTCGGTAGAGTGCCCTGGCATCACAGCTCACAGCAACCTCCAACTCCTGGGCTTAGACGATTCTCTTGCCTCAGCCTCCCGAGTAGCTGGGACTACAGGCGCCTGCCACAACGACTGGCTATTTTTTTGTTGCGGTTTGGCTGGGGCTGGATTTGAACCCATCACCCTCGGTATATGGGGCTGGCGCCGCCCAAGGCAACAGGTTCTTAATGCCAGGACAAGAGCAAGCTTAAATGCTACTCTGCAGGCAGTGGGGGACCCAGTGACATATTATGATTGGACGTAGGACTTGATGTGGGTTTTTGGAAGCTAAGTCCAGGGCCAGGGGGCAGCTAGACCACATGGGCAAGACTGGGAGAGCCAGACACCAGCTGAGAGACTACTGCAATGGTTCCAGCAAATCATCCCAGAGGCTAGAAGGAAGGCCAAGCCAGCGGCAGTGGGCCAGGGCAGAGCTGGGATTCAGTGTGGCTGGCCAGCCACAGAGAGCCATCAAAGGTTTGAGTGGCCTGACACGACCCTAAGAAAGTGATGGAGTTGGATCCCCCCCTAGCTGCCTGGACATAGGTCCCAGGTGTCTCACCCCCAGAGATCTCCGATTGCTTCTTGGGGTTTCTGCAAATCCTTCGGCAAGGCCTCTAGCCTGTTCTGAGCCCCCATCCCCACCCTGTGGCACCACCCAGGTCCATGATGCCTTATCTCCTGCCTTGACATCTAGGGCACCAGCCGCTCACCTTGGCCTCTTGGCCTCTGCTCTCCTCCTCATTGATCCCAACTCTGCCCACAGCAGCCAGTGTGGTCCCGCTGCTCTGCCCACCATCCCACATTCATCACTTGCCATCAGCACAGGGTCTAGCCCCACAGCATATCCCATTATTAGGTCCCCTCCTGCTCCAGGACCTTCACACATGCCATTCCTCAGCCAATCACTTGGATCCAAGCAGGTGCTGCCCTTTCTGGACCACATCTGTGCCCTCCCATCCCCCACAGTTCTACCACACAGATCCAACATCACAGGTATGTCGTCTTTTTACATGTGAAGTGCAGAGCAGCCCTTGTGGCTCAGTGGGTAGGGCACTGGCCCCATATACTGATGGTTCAAACCTGGCTCCGGCCAAACTGCAACAAAAAATAGCTGGGCATTGTGGCGGGCACCTGTAGTCCCAGCTACTTAGGAGGCTGAGGCAAGGGAATTGCCTAAGCCCAAGAGCTAGAGGTTGCTGTGAGCTGAGATGGCATGGCACTCTACTGAGGGCGACAAAGTGAAACTCTGTCTCAAAAAGAAAAAAAAAAAAGATGTGAAGTGCATTCCTCAACCCCCATCTCCATCAAACAGGTGTCTGGGGAGGGCTGTAGGGTCACACCAGCTATCCTTGGTCCATTCATTCTTGTCACCTCCCTGCATCTGGGGGCAGCTGACTTTGCAGTTTATGAGGACCAGGAGTCACTGGCTCAGATTGGCATTTGGGAAGCCCCCACTGCTGCTGTTGTGTGGACAGTGGTTTGTGGGACCACAAGGAGTCCACTTGGGAAGCTGCTGTGTGCTGCTGAGATACAGGGCAGCTATGGGAGGCAGAGAAGCAAACGTTTTCCAGAGATAATTAGAGGTCAAATGGAGAGCACTTGGCATCTGCAGCAGGTTCTTTTTATCCCTTTACCGCCTCTTCCCAGAGAACTTTCTCTGGCAGCAGCCAGCACCTGCGCGTCTCTGACATTGTGCCATCTACCGCTGCTGGAGCCAGCTTTGCCTGCACCCTAGAGACCCTGGAGAGCCAGGAGCGCCTGAGAATTCCTGCAACCCCACTGAGGGGCTCCCTTAAACAATCACACAGGGTGTGGGGGCCATAGAAGTCCAGCTCACTTGCCCTTGATAAGGACCCACAAAGGGGTGACCTACCACAGTCACCAAACCTTCATCTAGGGTCAGCTTCTGGAGAACTCTCACTAAGGATGGTGACTTCAGATGGGGGGGCTAAGAGGGGAGGAGATGGAAGGCTAAGTCCTTGCACAAGGTTTTGGCTTGTGCAAGGGCAGCCAGTCTTGAGATGGGATGACTGGATAGGGAGCTCTGGTTGGGAGTCTGGGGGACAGTTTCCTCAGGGACAAGTGATCGTACTAGTTTCATGTTGCCAAAAGTGCACCTGGGCAGTGACTGGGCTAAGCACAGAGTGGTGTGCCATGCAGAGAAAAGGCCCACCTCCCAGTGCGGGTCCTCTCCTGGCTGGACCTTCCTGGCCTTGGCTGGGTGCAGCTGAGGCGGAGACATCTGCACAGGACAGAGGGGCCAGATCGGGGCCTTCCTGGCAAGTGCGTCCCAGGGGACAAGGCTGGTCCCAGAAAATGTGAGTCAGGAGCAAAGCAGCCCCGTCCCTGGCCAGGGCAGGAGGTGCCTCTCCAGGGACTTGCCCCAAGGGAGAGCAGTCTCCAGGCATCCCGGGAGTCAGGTCGGGCATAGCCACCCCGCTTCCCGTCTCTGCTTTGGTTCCAGCAGCCTGTAAACCCTTTAGGGCCCAGAGGACACAGCTCATTCAACACATACGGAGAGCTGGGCCCAGAAAGAAAAGCAACTTACTGAGGTCACACAGCAACCTGGAGCCTCAACCTACTCCTTCCTGACCCCCTTTCTGCTCCACCAAGCGGATGCCAGGGTTCCTAGGTGGGACTTCCTCGCAGTACACCCAGCCCCCCACCACATCATCCTGCAGAGCCATCATCATCTCGACGTGTGGGTGCCAGTCATCTAAATGCCCTTCCTGGCATGGCAGGGTGAGAGAGCCAAGTGTGCTGGGCACTCCCTGACCCCAGGGCCCCTCAGCCCTGCCACACAACCCCTGACCTCGCACTTTTCTAGATGAAGCTCAGAGTTGGTGGGCCCGCACCCTTCCAAGCAGTAGGTCTTGGGGACAGTGCTAAAGCACAGGGGTGTGCCCACCAGGCCTGGATGGGAGCAGGAGGCCACAGACATGGGGGCTGCCCCCCACTATCCTGCACAGGGAAGGACAGTGCTGGGGTGCAGGGTGGACAGGTTATCCTGGGATGGGGTCTCTTTCTCTTTGGCACCCCCTTCTGGCCTTCATAATCCTCTCACCCAGCCTCCAGGGGTAGTGACAAGGGGCTAAGTGGGTAACTCTCCTCTCCTTGGCCAGTACAAGCTCTTTGGCCCTTATTAACAATAACAGCCACATCTATCAAGTGGCCACCCCATGCCTGAGCTGAACTCTTGGCCCACATCACTGTACTGAGGAGTCTCATCTTTCAGATGCAGAAATGAAGCTCAGAGAGGTCAAGCGACTTCCCCCAGGTGCAGCTAGTGCACAGTGGGGCTCTGTGTGATCTCAGCCCCTGGCCTTTCCTGCTCTTCATAAACCCTTGGTGTGGATTCGTCCCCACATGCTCATGGAGAGCTTGCGAAATATTTGCGGAATGAATAATCCCAGCTGCTACTTCCTGAGGGCAGCCTAAATTGTGTCAAGCACTTTGTTTTTATTTATTTGTTTGACATTAAGTTCTTTTTTTTTTTTTTTTTTTTTGAGGCAGAGTCTTGCTTTGTCTCCCTCAGGAGAGTGCTGTCGCATCACAGCAACCTCAAACTCTTGGGCTCAAGTGATCCCCTTGCCTCAGCCTCCCAAGTAGCTGGGACTATAGGCACCCGCCACAACGCCCAGCTATTTTTTAGAGACGGGGTCTTGCATTTGCTCAAGCTGGTCTCAAACCAGTGAGCTCAGGCATTCCACCCACCTCAGCCTCCCAGAGTGCTGGGATTATAGGCATGAGCCACTGTGCCCAGCTAAAGTTGATCTTTTTAAAAGGATGATTCAAAATGCAGGAGACAAAAGTGTGCGTGTGTCTCTCTTCTTTCTCTCTTTCTCTTGTCCCTGAGCCATCCAGTCTCTTCCCTGAAGCTAGTCCCTTACATTTTCTTCCAGAGATAGTGTATTTGCTCAAATGTTAGTATACCACACTACTGAGTTAGTTCCCTACTGCTGCACAAGTTATCCCAAAACTTAGCAGCTTGAAATATAAATATCACAGTTTCTGAAGAGCAGGAATTTGGGGAGCATCTCAGCTGGGTGGTTCCTGCTCAGCCTCACATGTGGTTATGGTCAAGTTGTCATCCTGGGTTGCTGTCATCAGATGGCTCAACTGAGGCTATAGGCTCTACTTTCTGAATGGCTCATTCACGTGGCTTTTGGCAGGAGGCCTCAGATCCTCACCACAGGGATGTCTGCACAGGGCTGCTCGAACATCCTCACAGCATCAGGACAAGCAATCCAAGAGGAGGCGAAGGGAAGCTGCAATACATGTCCTTTATGATCTAGCCTCCGAAGACACATTCCCACCACTCCTCCTAACTGCACACGCCAGGGATAGCTGACATGGAAAGACCAACCAGCTCATGAGCACCAGGTGAGATTTGTGGGTCTTCTGGAGGCTGCCTCCCCCTCTTGCTGCCCTGCACCTCACTTTTGTTCTTTCCACAATGGGCTTCAGAATAGTTCTATATCTGTATACATAGAATAACTGTATATAGTATTCCACTGTGTGGGGGCAGCAGGATTTATTTATCCAAACCTCTACTGATAGACCTTTGGTGGCTGCTGCTTATTTGCTATGACAATCAGGGCTGCAGTGACTGTTTTGCATAGGCGTATTTCCAATATCTGCCTGAGTAATACTCGGGAGTGGAATGGCTCAAAGACTTTCAAAACACAACCAAAATGTATTTGACACTTATTGGATTGAGACGTGGGGGCCGTATCTCCTCCCTGTGAATTTGAGTGGACTTTTGACAAATTTAACTAAGAGAATATTGCAGAAGCTATGTCGTGTGCTGTCCAAGGCTGGGACATAGAAGACCGTACAGTTAGTTCCACACTGTTCGCTGGAACACTTGTTCTTGAAGCTCTGACCTAATACCTAAGAAGTCTGACTCCCTTTCTCCCAAGGCCATGCTGGGAGGAAGCCCAAGACAACACAGAGGCCATGTGTCAGCACATCACTTACTAGTCCCAGTGACAGTGACACCTAGCTTTTGAATCACACCAGCTAAGATACCAGACATATTTGTGAAGTTGTCTCTGTGCATTTTGAATCACCCCCACCTGAGGCCTTAGTCTTTAAGGATCAGAAATAAACCACAAAAAGCTAGAATAAAGGGTATGGGCATTTTTTTTTCTTTTGAGAAAAAGTCTCACTGTGTTGCCCTCGGTAGAGTGCTGTGGTGTCACAGCCCACAGTAACCTCCAACTCTGAGGCTCAGGTGATTATCTTGCCTCAGCCTCCCAAGTAGCTGGGACTACAGGTGCCTGCCACAACACCCGGCTATTTTTTGTTGCAGTTGTTGTTATTGTTTCGGCTGGCCTGGGCCGGGTTCAAACCTGCCAGCCTCAGTGTATGTGGCTGGCACTGTAACCACTGTGCTACAGGCGCTGAGCCGGGTCTGAGCATTTTCAATGTACATTGGGCACTTAACACACACCTTAGCTCATTTAACCCTCAAATAAGAATTCCCCAGGGAAGATCCAGCGCCTGTAACTCAGTGGCTAGGGTGCCAGACACTTACACCAGACCTGGTGGGTTCAAACCCAGCCTCAGCCTGCCAAACAACGATGGCAACTATAACCAAAAGCTAGCCGGTGTTGGCTTGGCACCCTAGCACAGTGGTTACGCCGTCAGCCACCTACACCGAGGCTGGCATGTTTGAATCTGGCCTGGACCAGTTAAACAACAATGACAACTGCAACTAAAAAACAGCCAGACGTTGTGGCGGGTGCCTGTAGTCCCAGCTACTTGGGAGGCTGAGGCAAGAGAATTTCTTAAACCCAAGAGTTTGAGGTTGCTGTGAGCTGTGATGCCACAGCACTCTACTGAGGGCGACATAGTCATATTCTGCCTCAGAAAAAAAAAAAAGAATTCCCCAGAGAAAGTTTTATCAACCCCTCCCTCTTTTATAGAGAAGATTAAAGCTCAGAGAGGTTCAGCAACTTGCCCAAGGCCTCATAGCACGTGGCTGAACAATTCTAACTCAGGTCTTTCTGGCTCCAGATCCACTCTCCTCCCTGGGCTATCTGCTAAGGGAAGGAAGTAACCTACCGTGCTGAAATTTCTAGATCTGAAGAACACACTGTATTAGATCCGAATTTCCATGCCTAGGGCCACTGGGAGCTATTTTTGGCAAAAACTAATTGAAAATTGTGTACCTGCTGTCCCTCCCCATGTCATTTAGATTTCAGGGAGGAGGGAGCAAACTCTCCACTCTTAGCAGGAATTCTGTTCATCGGGAATCTCAACTGGCCCAAGTGTCTTACAATTAGCTACCCTGCTGATCAACAAACAAAGCTTGCAGTCTTCTTAGTAAAATAATTATATATATATATATATACACACCCCCAAATGTATTTATTTAAATTATATTCACGTACTGCCATCAACACATATTAAATATCAATGAAGCTTGAGGGTTTTTTAAGGCAAAAAGCAAATATAGGGGTTATACTATTTTATTTCCTCATCCCAACGGATCTTCATATACCTTCATTGTTATGGTCACTCCACTCAGGTCCACCAATCTTAAACTGTCAAATCTTTTCCATAATATGCTCTAAAGCATCATTTCACCCATTCTGAATTTGTGTGATTTGTTTTTTAGAACTGAACTTAGAGCTTAATTTGTTTTTTGAGACAGAGTCTCACTATGTTGCCCTCAGTAGAGTGCTGTGGTGTCACAGCTCACAGCAACCTCCAACTCTTGGGCTTATGGGATTCTCTTGCCTCAGCCTCCCAAGTATCTAGGACTACAGGTGCCGGCCACAACATCCAGCTATTTTTTTGTTGTTGCAGTTGTTTAGCTGGCCCAGGCCAGGTTCAAACCCGCCACCTTCAGTGCATGTGGCTGGCGCCTGTAACCACTATGCTACAGGCACTGAGCCTGGAGCTAAATTTGTTACAGTTGCTGATTAGTTCCCTATGACAGGTGCATGCTGGTGGCCTTCCCTGAGTTATTTCTCTTGACTCTCATAATGGGCCCATGAGGTAGGATGTTATCCCCATTTTTCAGAGAAGGAAACTGAGGCCCAGAGCAGGAGTCACTTGGTTAGAGTCTCCCACTCGAGGTTGCATTTAGAGACAGAGGCTGGGCTCAGCATTTGTCTCTTTGCTTTCAGATCCATCCTCTGGGGAATTACACTTTGGGGAATTAAACCTTTGGAGAATTACACCTTGATCTTTTCTGTTAACTGCCTTTAAATAAACCACCTTTTTGTAATAACAAAAACAAAAACAAATGAAGCTCTTCCTTTTGTAGGAGGAAAGCTTTCTAAATGTGGAATTTTGTCAAAGCACTTCCAGCAGGGTACTTTCTCCTACTGGTGGTGAGTGGTATTACAACTCAGCTCTATTATAGAAGAGAAGCATATACATGGGGCAGTCGTGGGTGCTAAAGACACTTCAAAAGAAGGTTAACCAAGGGGCAGTTCTGCATGATGGTTAAATCTGCAGTCTCAGGAGTCAGATCTCAGTTCAAGTCTCTGCCCTGCCACATATTAGTTAGGGTCCAGTCAGAAAAATAGAAACCATACTAGATATTTCAAACAGTGGGAAATGGATGCATGAACAATGAAGGCCCACTAGAGATTACCATAAGCACAAAGCCAATACCAACTGAGGGAGGGGTCGGTGTTCCCAGAGCCCACCAGCTGGAGCCATCTGGAATGCAGGAATGACAGTGGAAGTGTTCAGAAGAAGGGACTTTGCCTGGGACCTGAAGCTACAGAGAAGTCCCTGCTGCTACAAAGATGCTACTTGAAACAGAAAGAGGGAGGAACACCCAATTTCTCCCTCCCACTCTCCAGCATCCTGCCGTGCCTCCCTCTGGCTGCATCCCATCGGCAAGGCAGGATGGGAACTGGTGTTAACCACAATCACCATGCAGAGTGAGCAAGAGGATGGGTCTGAAAGCAAAGGGGCAAGTGCTGAGCCCAGCCTCTGTCTCTAAATGCAACCTCGAGTGGGAGACTCTAACCAAGTGACTCCTGCTCTGGGCCTCAGTTTCCTTCTCTGAAAAATGGGGATAACATCCTACCTCGTGGGCCCATTATGACTGTCAAGAGAAATAACTCAGGGAAGGCCACCGGCATGCACCTGTCACAGGGCAATGAGTAACAGGCTTGGTGGGGCTGTCAGCAGAGCATCCTCATCCCCTCCAGGAGTTGCCAGTGCTGACAAGGGGACATTTTCCTTAGAACCCTTCTCAGATTTCAGTACAAGGAGGAAGCAGGAATGGGGAAATTAGCTGTGCAGTAATGGCCCCTTGCCTGCTACCACCTTTGTATGAAAGTGTCCCAGACTAGTCTCTGCTCTCTAAAGGCTGTGTGCGGCCGGTGGGTATGTGTGTGATGCTGTGTGAGTGTAAGTACATGCATCAGGATGAGCAGTTTGTGGGATACATGAGTGCACAAATGTGTCAGAGTGTGTGAGAGTGTATGGCATATGAGAGTGTGGCTTGGCACCTGTAGCTCAGCGGCCAGGGCGCCAGCCACATACACCAGAGCTGGTAGGTTCAAATCCAGCCCATTCCTGCCAAACAACAATGGCAACTGCAACCAAAAAATAGCCAAGCATTGTGGCAGGAACCTGTAGTCCTAGCTACTTGGGAGGCTGAGGCAAAAGAATCGCTTAACTGCAGGAGTTTGAGGTTGCTGTGAGCTGTGACACCATGGCACTCCAGCCAGGGCCACGTAGTGAGACTCTGTCTCAAAAAAAATAAATAAATAAAATAAGTGTATTGTGTGTGTGTTTGTGTGTGTGCTACATGTGAGGCCGTGACCCGTGTGGGTCCATATGAGAGTGTGTAGGTGTGTGGTCAGCATGAGGGCGGCTGCAGGGTGAGAGCCTGGTGCTCCCTTCGTCCCTCTAAGACAGATCCCCAAACCCAGCCTGCTGGGGTCTGAGCAGAGCAGGACCTGGGAGAGCCAGAGGTTCTTCAACTTGAGACTAAGCTGCTTCTGCAGCCCATGTGACATATTCTGTGCCTCAGTTTCCACATCTATAAAATGGGGATAATAAAAACTGAACCTCATAGGATGGCTGTGAGGGTTCAAGGAGCTAGTACTTGTAAAGTGCTTGGCCCAGGGCACGGGGCGTGGAAACTCCTGAAAGGCATAGCAGCTGGAATTGTATTGTCAACTCTTTGAAGTTCACTTTGGAAATAGCCATTTGCTTCAGTGCGTGTGCAGGTGTCTACCTGATTTTCACTCATCATCGTATTTATTTCATCTAAAGAAGTGGCAGCACCCAGCAGGAGAAAGGCTAAAATCGGCAGGGCTGACCACATCTAGTGCCACCCGGGATGTGAAACCCTGGGGACCCCTGGGCACCACTGGCGTTAGTGGAAATCATTCAGCCGTTTTGGAAAATGGGCAGGGTTCACTAGAGCTGACCATACACACGGCCCATGACCCAGCAATCCCATTCCTGGCACGCCCAGGGACAGTCAGGGCGGCACAGCCCAGAACGGCCCCAAATGGGGGACAACCCAAATGTCCACCAGCAGGATGATGGATAAATAAAGCAGGATGCGGCCACACAGCAGAATGCCACTCGGCGGTGAGCAGGATCAAACCCAGTGTGTACCATGTGGATGACACAGACATGGCGTTGGGTGAAAGAGTCAGCTATAAAACATCACCCACTGTCCAAGTTCACTTATGTGAAGCAATAAGCTGAATTTGGTTTTTTTGGTTGTTGTTTTTGAGACCGAGTCTTGCTATGTCACCCTCGGTAGAGTGCTGTGCCGTCACAGCTCACAGCAACCTCAAACTCTTGGGCTTAAGTGATTCTCTGGCCTCAGCCTCCCAAGTAGCTGGGACTACAGGGGTCACCACAATGTCTGGCTATTTTTTTGTGGCAGTTGTCATTGTTGTTTAGCTGGCCTGGGCCAGACTCGAACCCGCCAGCCTGGGTATATGTGGCCGGCACCCTGCCCACTGAGCTACGAGTGCCGCCCTTTCTGAAATCATTTTTTAATAGAGGGTAGGAATAGTAGGAATGAGATGCTGATTCACACTAAAACACAATGAAGCTTAAAACACCGTGTTAAGTGAAACACAAAAGGCCACACATTGTTGGATTCCATTTATAGGAAATGTCCAGAATAGACAAATCCACGGAGACAGAAAGTAGATCAGGGCTTGGGGGGCTAAGCGGGGGCATGACAGGGAATGACTGCTAAAGGGGGCAGGGTTTTATTCTAGGGTCACGAAAATGTTCTGAAACTAGCTTGATGGTTGCATGACCTTGTAAGTGTACTAAATCCACTGAGCTGTACATTTAAAATGGTGAATCCTATGTCCTATGTATTTTATCACAATTTTTTAAAAAGAGTGCTTAGTGGTGAAACAAAAAATTCAAACTTTGCTCTGAATCTTCACAGTATGCCTGCATGTGGTGCCCTATTTTCTCTGTTTGAAGGTGGGGAAGCTGAGTAACCTTATCTCTCTGGGTGGCACAGCTGGTGGCGCTGGGCAGAGGGGGGCTGGGGTCCCGCCTCCCCTGCAGACCAGGGCTTTGAACCTCTGCCTGGCGGTGGCAGAAGTGTTCCTGGAAAGCACGCGGAGTGAGTTCCTCGAGAAGCCACGATGAGATACTCAGGCCAGGGCAGAGATCCCCGCCCTGGACGCTGGTGACACTTCCTCTGGGTGGGAGGGGTTGGGGCAGGCAGATCTCAGCCCTGAACAGCCTGTCCTCTGCTTGCCTCTCTGTTCTCGGGTTCTCGGTAGACTTGGGAACAGCCTGTCCTGTTGGGTTTCCTGTCGCCTCTCTTGCTGCCCATAGGCTGCACAGCTGCCACCCCCAGCCCTATCTGAGGAAGGCTGGTCTCTCTAGGGGGGCTGTCAAAGGCAGGGCTGGGGGTGTCTTGGGGTCACCTTGAGCTGAAAGGCCAACATTGCTTACAAGCCATCTACCTGCTCGTCTCTCCCTGAAAACAATTTTTTTTTTGATTACCCGAAGTGGTGCATGGTAATGTGATAAAACACAGAGAAATAGAGCAGACGCCCACACTTGCAAGTAGCAGTTGGTTACAGGCTCCTTTCTGTCCTCCCTCCCTTCTCCTTCCCCTCCTCCTTCCCTTCTATAAACATTAATGGAGCACCTACTGTGTACTCTGAGCCCTGGAGACATACTAGTGAACAAAAGAGAGTCCCTGCTTATATCCCGGAGGGGACTTTCCCTGTGTGTGTGTGTGAGAGAGAGCGAGACTACACAGTGTATATAGATGGTGGATAATAAAAGCCAAGGTGTTTACTGAGCACTTTCTCTGAGTCATTCCATGCGTGTCACCTATATTCATTCAGTTAGTCCTGAGAACACCCCCATGAAGTAGGTGATATATATATTTTTAGAGACAGTCTTATTCTGTTACTCCAGGCTAGAGTGCCGTGGTGTCAGCCTACCTCACAGCAAACTCAAATTCCTGGGCGAAGGTGATCCTCCTACTTCAGCCTTCCAAGAAGCTGGGATTACAGGCATCCACCACAACACTTGGCTAATTTTTCTATTTTTTGTAGAGATCAGGACTCTCTCCTGCTCTGGCTGGTCTTGAACTCCTGAGTTCAAGGGATCCTTTCACCGCGGCCTCCCAGAGTGCTAGGATTACAGCACTTACACCTGGCCAAAGTAGGTGATATTATTCACAGAGGCCCAGAGAGGTGAAGTGACTTGCCCAAGGACACACAGCCAGTGAGCCGCAGAGCCCAGATTGAGCCCCAGCCACCTGGCTCCAGAGCCTGTGTGTGTAACCACTGCAGGGAGATGGTGCCACAGACAGTGACGGTGAAGACAGAGGTGCTAACAAACAGGATTCTCTTCACAGTGCCGGCTCATGCTTCACAGGCTGCCTTGTTTAATGGGTTTGGTGAGTCCCAGATCCTATAAGATCTTGGAGCAGATCCCAGCGAGGCATGGGTCGGTGTAAAGTCAGAAGCGAAATCCCCTCTGGCCCCAGACAACCCTTTACCCCAATTCTATTCCCACAGTTCGGGGAGTCCACCTAGGCTGCTAAGTCAGGTGGGGGCTGCCTGGGTGAGTGGGATGTGGCCACAGCCCCTGCCTGCTCCCTGGCCCAGGACCCGCCTCCCTGGAGGTGGGCACCGATCCTTCTCCGTAGGGCCGCCTGGTTTCTCTTTCTGGCAGCGTCTGCAGTCCCCTGCTCTGTCACCCACAGCTATTCTCAGCCTCTGGCCCCTTTCACTTTCTGCTCTGCCTCTTCCTGCCTCGGTGGTTCCCCACCACCCCCTGCTCCCCCAGACTGAGACTCCCCTTGCCTGCCCAGGCTCCTCTCTCTGCCTCGCTCACAGACTGGCCTGGCTCCACCCGAAAGCCCTGAAGGAGGCCAGATTCGGGCCATGGTAAGGTCTGGGTTCAAGTCTCCTGTCTCCTGCTGGCCGTGTGAAGCTGGCTGCCTCTTTCCTGGGAGCTTTGTGTCCTCTCCTGAGAGGAGTGCTGGTGCCCACCCTTCAGGGCTGGGGGGGCGGAGGCTTTCTGGGGACCCACTAGGAATTCCATCCTTTTTTAGGACTCAGCACACAGTAGGGATGCAGGTCGCCTCTCCCCCAGATGAATTGCCACATTCAGACTCCTGAACCAAAGCTTTAGGGGGAGTGGCCAATACAGCCCTGGAGTGGGTGGCCTTGGGCAAGTCACTTCTCCTCTCTGGGCCTCCGTTTCCACATTGGAAAAGAGGCAGCTGGACTAGAGAGTAAAGTCACAATGCAGGTGACTCAGGTGCAGCAGGGATACTTCTGGGAAGGCACCTGAGAGAGGGACACCCAAGCTGAGTCTCCAAAGGAGCAGGGTCTGTCCGTCACAGCAGGTGAGCCAGAGTGGTCCCCAGGGGCACAATGAGCACAAAGAAGGGGCAGAAAGGGGCTTGGGAAGGGTCCCCCCGCCGTGCTCTGTGTGGCTTCTCTTCCAGCTGGCCGGTGCCTCTCCTTCTCACGGCAGAGTGGGAGCCACGAGGCATCCAGCACGATGTCACCCCGGATGTCACCTCGTCCTTTGGCCAGAGCAGGCAGCTTCTGGAGATGGAGATACAGGTCCGACTTCTCAGTGACAGAATTACCAAGTCACGCTGCCACAGACATGGGAACAGGGAGGGAGGAGAACTGGGGCTGCCTTTTTGAGTCCCTCTGACACTCCGACACTCCCTTGGTGTCAGTCGAATGAGTTCCAGACCCTGGTCAGTGACCATCCTAGCAGTGGACAGTCAACTTAGTTGTGGCCAATGAGGCATGAAGAAAGGTTTTCCTGCTCCTAAGGGGAGTCCCAGGGAGGGATGGTCTGCTCTTTTTCTGAGTGTGACACCTGGAATTTTACTGGCCATCCCAGGACCAGCCTCAGGTGAAACCAACGCTGAGATGTCACAGCAGAGAGATGGAAGAGCCTGGATGTACAGTGACCTGGTGGACCTGAAACATCACCCAGGCCACCCTGCCTCTAGACTTCCTCTAAACAAGGTACTCCACTGCCAGGCTCTTTAAGACAGATAACATCAGGGCTCCCGTGGCTTAAACCCGAAGGCATCCCCAGGATGCCCAGCCTGATCTTGTCTCTGTGAACCTCCTCTGCCTGAATGAGCCAGGTCAGAGCTCAGAGGCTCCAGACCTTTCCCCCCAGTGATGCTTGAGGGCCCCAAGTACAGCGGACCATGGGACCAACCCCCACCCACTGCATGAAAGACTCCCAGCCCCTCATGGCTAAACTAGTAGCCATCACCCTGGATTCAGAAGACCTATGTTTTGGTGAGTTGGGCTGCACCCTTTTTCACTGAGTCTCCTAACCTCTCTAGGCCTTATGTGGCTCTTCCACAAAATGAAGAACTCAAACCTACATCTGCACAGTTAACACTTAATGATGGCGAAGACACTGGAAAAATCTCTCTCAGGCAATGAAAATTTGCAACCCTACAGCATTTTATAGTTTCCCATGTTCTGCTTCTTTTTTTGTTTTGAGACAGTCTCACTACATCACTCTGGGTAGAGTGCCGAGGTGTCACAGCTCACAGCAACCTCAAACTCTTGGATTTAAGTGATTCTCTTCCCTCAGCCTTCCGAGTAGCTGGGACTACAGGCACCTGCCACAATATCCGGCTATTTTGTTGTTGTTGCAGTTGTCATTGTTGTTTTAGCTGGCCCAGGCCGGGTTCAAACCCACCAGCCTCGGTGTATGTGGTCGGTGCCCTACCTACTGAGCTTCTTAAAAATAATGTGCTTCTTAAAAATAATACCAACAACAGTACTAATAACAGCCAGCATTTATGGGGCACCTGCTACGAGCCAGGCACAGCTGAGTGCTAAGCACACATCATCTCATGGACTCCCAGCAGATCTCTGCTCAGCACCCTACTGCACACCCATCTCTCTCTGAGTCAAAGACTCTCCAGGATCCATGGTCTCTCTGTGATCCTATTTCACTCCCCAGTCCCTGACTCCATCTGCTCTTCACACCCTCATTCCTGCTGCATCAGCCACACTGGACTCTCTTCGAACATGCTGAGCACAGTCCTACCCCAGGGCCTTTGCACCTGTCCTTCCCCTGCCTGGGGTGCTTTATGTCCAAATGAGCAGCCTGCTTACAACTTTACTCCCTGATTCTCGGAGAGGCCTGCCCTGGCCATGCAGATAAAGTAGCAACCCAGGCCTGGCACCTTCTAGCCTATCTGCCTCCCTTATTTCACACCTGTCACTTAGCTCCATCTGCATGCTATTTAACACACTTGTTGTTACGGTTTCTTTCTCTTTCCCTGCTAGTCTGTAAGTTCCTCAAAGCCAGGGGACTTGTTCTCTTTTGTTCACTGCCAAGAACCCAGAGCCAGGAAGAGTTCCTGGCACATGATAGGCATGGAGGAAATGAACAAACACATGCCCCTAGGAGGTAAATACCCAGGCTATTTCCATTTTCTGGTGGGCATGTACAAGATCAAGGAAGGGAACTTGTCCCTGATTGCCCATGGTACAATGACATGGAGCTGTGGTAAGATAACATTCTAGACCTGGAGCTACCTCAGCACCTGCTTCAGATCAGCCTCCTGCTCCTTTAAGGTCTCTGCTCCTGGGTCTGCCAGGAGAGGCCTACTGCAGGGCCAGCCTTCAGAGGGCCCCTCCTGTTGGCAACTCTGTAAAGTCTCACGTGTGGGCTGAGGGAGGTGTGTGACTGGGAAAGCAGGACCAGAGCACACTCAAGTGAACAAAGGTCTTTCTGAAGAGGAAGCAAGTGACAGGAGGGAGCCCTGAGGACCAGCTCCGGAGAGGACAGTGTCCTTCACAGCTCAGCTCAAGGTTGAATCCAGCCCAGACTCTCCTTGAGCCCCTGCTCTAGGCCACTCTTGTTTGGGCCTAAGATACCAGAGAAGATTCAGACCTTGGTTTTAGATCCATGCTGGATCCTTTGAGGGGTTCTATTTTTATTTCATTTCAGCTCGATTCTGATCCTTCTGGTAGAGACTATCTCCCCATTTCACAGATGTCCAAATGGAGGCTCAAAAAGTGAAGGGACCTTCCCATGGTCATTTGGCTAGGAAGGAATATATCAAGGTGGATGATGATAATGTGACTCCCAACACTGGGTCATAACAAGACTTGTGGATTCTGCCCTGCCCCATCCTGGTTCACTAACGGGGGAAGCCAGCCGCCAGGTCGTGAGGACACTCAAGCAGCCCTGTGGAGAGCCCCCATAGTGAGGAACCAAGGTCTCTAGCCAACAGCCAAGTGAGAGAACCTGCGTGGAAGTGGGCTCCCCAAGCCCAGACTACCCAGCAGCTAACGTCTTAACTGCAATCTTGTGAGACATTCTGAGGCAGAAGCCCTCTGAGTCACTCCCAAATTCTTAACCTGCCTGCAGACACCGTATGGAACAGGTTCATTGGGTTTGAACTCAACGCGGGCCTGCTAAAACAAACAAACAAACAAAAAGCCGGGTGTTGTGGTGGGCACCTGTAGTCCCAGCTACTTGGGAGGCTGAGGCAAGAGAATCACTTGAGCCCAAGAGTTTGAGGTTGCTATGAGCTGTGATGCCACGGCACTCTACCAAGGGTGACATAGTGACACTGTGTATCGGAAAAAAAAAAAAAAAGGTTCACTATTTCACTAGTTTTCTATTGTGGTGTGACAAATCACCACAAATTCAGTGGCTTAAAACAACCCATGTATTATGGCATGGTTTTTGCAGGGCAGAAGACTGCTACGACATGTCTGAATCTCTGCTCAGGGTCTCACTGGGGGGCAATCCTGAGGTCAGCTGTGGTTGTAGTTCCCAGCTGTCAGCTGTGGGGGAAGTTCGTTCTTTCCAAGTTGGTTCTTGATTTTGGCAAAATTTCAGTTCCTATGGTTGAAGAAGGAGGTTGAGTTTCCTCGCTGGCTGGCCGCTGAGGGCTTCTCTCTGTTGCAGCGGCCAACTACGTCTCATCTCCTGACATGAGACTCCTTCCACTTTCAGTATAGCGATGGTGCAGTGAATCTTTCTTGTGCTTCAAATCTCTGACTTCCTCTTCTGCCAGCAGCCAGAGAAAACTCTCTCTCATATAGTCCATCTTTTTGTCTTTCTGAGATATTTTCTTTACCTTCTCTTCTAATACATACATTGACATTTTCATTTCTGCTATCGTCTTTGTAGTTCTTTTTTTTGTTCTCAGAATTTTTCTTTTCATAGCATCTTGTTCTTATGTGATGGATGCAACACCTTATATTTCTCTAAGGATTTTCTTGTGTGTTTGTTTTCCTGAAGACTTTTCCTGCTCCCTGCTCTCGCTCTATTTTCCTGGAGTTCTTTTCCTCTGTTGATTTTGGTCTCTTGACTTTCATCGCATTGAACACTTTCCTCAAGCGTTCAATGACTCCACTGAGAGGTCATGTTAAAAAGTGGAGAAGTATAGCCGGGCGTTGTGGCGGGCGCCTGTAGTCCCAGCTGCTCGGGAGGCCGAGGCAAGAGAATCGCCTAAGCCCAAGAGTTAGAGGTTGCTGTGAGCCGTGTGACGCCACGGCACTCTACCTGAGGGCGGTACAGTGAGACTGTCTCTACAAAAAAAAAAAGTGGAGAAGTAAAAAAGTCCTTGGAAGTTCCAGGCTTGTGGACGGAACAGGTGAGGCTTGACCACATGACTGAGCAGAATCTGGCTGTCATTGTAGGATTCCAAAACCAGTGCCTGAAGCATCTTTTGCTAAGTAGACCCCTCCTGCCTGGGGGCGGGGGACGCAGGCTGGTAGATTCTTGGGGGAAAACAGGGGGATGAGGATAGACTGTCTCCTGGATGAGCCCATGGCCTTTCCCTTCACCCCTTGTTTCAGGACTGACCTGCCCTCAAGTCAATGCTCTGTCCCCAAGGTGTAAGCCTCCAGCTCAGTTTCCATTATTTACATATGTATGTATGTATGTTTTAGAGGCAGGGTCTCATTTTGCCACCCAGGCTGGAGTACAATGGCCTGATCACAGCTCACTACAGTCTTAAACTCCTGGGCTCATGTGATCCTCCTGCCTCAGCCTCCCAAATAGCTGGGACTAACAAGCATGTGCCACCACTCCCAGCTAATTTTTATGTTTTATTTTTTGTGGAGTCACGGTCTTGCTAAATTGCCTAGGCTGGACTTGAACTCCTGGCCTCAAACCATCTTCCCTCCCCAACCTCCTGAAATGCTGGCATCATAGACGACAGCCACTGTGCCCAGCCTTGGTTTCTATTTAGAGGGTGCTAATAGAGATTGGAGCTCTAGTGACCTCTTAAATGCTCCCTTTGTACCCTCATGATGCCAGGTGGTGGGGTAGAAAAATGAACGGGACTTGCTCTGCCATTAGTGTTAAGACTTTCAAGTTACTAAGCACCCAGTATCCACTTTGACTAGGCACTGAATCTAAGAGTTTTGTCCCCCGCCCCCTTCCAAGAGAACACTTAGCCATGGCTGGAGACATTTTTGGTGTCACAGATTGGGACTAGGATGGGGGCTGCCGGCGTCGGGTGGGGAGAGACCAGGGATGCTGCTTAACACTATACAATACATAGGACAGCCCCCCCAACAAAGGATTCCTCAGCCCTGTATGCCAGTAATGCCGAGGTTAAGAAATCCTGCCCTAGAATGGTGTGAGACGCGTTCCCTGACTTCACAGGGAAGGAACAAAGAGTTTCTGGCTCCTCAGCAGCTCCATGCTTTCATGGTGGCCTGGGGAGCTCTTGCTGGAGGGGGCATCTGAGGCTGAGCCAACTTCCAAGGGGTGTTGTACCCATGAGAAGAGCAGCAGGGACCCGTCTGCTGCCAGCCCACGCCAGGTGTCTGGAACGGGGCAGCTGACATGTTCACCTTCCCACCCACCCCCCACCTCCTACTTCAACCTCCGGAGGAGAGCTGGGGGTGGCAGCAGCTGCTGGGGTGCGAGTTGGCCCAGACCTGTGGCTCTGCCTGATGCTGGTCCCCATCGAGCCATGTGACAAGACCAGGCCACAAGAAAGAGGTTTCAACAAGCGTTATCGCTTCCTGGAACTCCGACTCAGCGACTTCCCCGAAGACCGGCTGTGCCTGGCGGGCGGGCAGGCTGCACAGTGGGGACCAGGCTGCCCCCTTCCTCCCCCGCTGCCTTGTCTATCTCAGTCTGACTACCTGGAAGAGCTCTGCCCTCCAGACCCAGCACCCCGCCTCTGGGCTCAGCTGCTAATTCAATAGCATTCTAGGAGCATGGGCCAGGCGCTGGTCCAGAGGGTTCTTCCCCTGGACTCTGGGATGCTTAGGCCAGACAGGATGAGGCTGGGACCCCTGGGTGCCCAGAAACCCACTCCCTCTCCTCTCTGTCCCTGAACAAGCTGCTCGGGCAACTGGCAATAAGACTTGGCACAGATGTGCCTCAGTGTTACTTTCAGAGAAATGGACACAAACCTCCCACCCCACTCATCTGGCCCATCAGACGGGCTACTAAGGCAGGCATATCATTTCTGTTTCTGTCTGTCTGGGCCTGAAAATCCCACTTGGTGGAGGTGGGACAGTTCAGAAACTCAGATTCTTGGATACCATCATCTCTGGGTGGCTGTGATGACTCTGGAATAAGTCACTTCCTCAGTCGTCCAGTTCACAGAAAACCCAGTTGTAAATATAGACCCAGGGGCAATGGGGCGGGGCAGTGGGCGTGTGAGTAGACAGAGTGAGATTGTGAGTGAGGAGGAGGAACCAAGGACAAAATCTGAATCCCCTGAGAGAGCAGAAGCCTTCAGACCCTCCCAGTGGGGGTTCCTTAACCTACTTTTTGGAAGGAAAGAGCCTCAGGCATGTGACCTTGCTGGGCTGGTTTCCCCAGCTATAAAATAAAGATGATTTAGACGGAACCACATGAAGTTGCCAATACTCTTGGTCTGTTTGTTTTTTAAGAGATGGGGGTCTCACTATGTTGTCAGGCTAGCCTTGAACTCCTGGGCTCAACCAATCCTCCCACCTCAGCCTCCAGAGTTGCTGGGCTACAGGCATGCACCGTACCACAATGCTTCTTGAGTTTTTGAAAATCGGCAATTTCATGTGAGTCAGCCTGACTTCATCCACTGGAAGACTGCTTGAAGAATTCATTGTGATCCTGTGAGATATTTAGCTTGCATATAATACATGCTCAATAAACAACAGCCCTTATGTTGTATTATAGTACATATTTTATATCTCCTACCTAATAAAATGTCACCAGTGATAATAATGACACTGAACATTACTAGTTCTTTCACCCGCCCTCTCCTTCTTAAACCCACAGCAGCTGCACCCAGGACAGGTGTAAGCATTCTTTGTTCATTCGTCACTAGTCAATGTCACCCCTGAGCGGATGCCTTATGCAGGCACAGTGCTAGGGCCCAGCACTTGCACACACAAAGGGCATACGCCAGCACTGCTCCATTCTGGGTCATGCCTCGCTCACGAGATTAACTTGCCCTAGCTGCACCGTGCTCACAGTTAACCTTGAGCTTCTAGCCTTCCATAGAATTAAAGTCAGAAGTCATTCTGTACTGAAGCAATTGATTTTTTTCAACTCAAATACAGCACATTTCATTAAAATCTTCAGTTTTACCTTTGTACCCACTCAATGCCTGAGTCCAGGACTGATTTGGGATTCTGACTCTATTGCCTGGTGTATTCACCATCCTTGCAATATAGCAGGTTGTCTGGCTTCTTCTGAAGGAATCCATGAAGAAGGAAAGAAGAACATAGCTGAGGCCAGAGGCCCATGGCACATCACCCAGCCAGTTGGCATGCCTATGTGCTTGTGCACATGTGTAGTTGACAGTTTACAAAGTCAAAGTGGCGTCTCTTCATTTCTGAAAAACAAAATTCATGTATCTGTAGAAATCAGATTAGAAATAGATTCTTTAAAAATATTTTTTGAAGAGTGGCACCTGTGGCTCAAAAGAGTAGGGTGCTGGCCTTATATACCAGAGATTCAAACCCAGCCCCAGCCAAAAACTGCAAAAAAAAAAAAAAAAAAAAAAAAATATATATATATACACACATATATATTAAACATATGTGGAAATTAAAAATAATGCAGACTGATGAGAATATTGGTGGCAGGGAAGGCTGCAGATGTAAGGCAGGGGTATGTGGGGACTCTCTGTACTTTCCATTCAATTTTGATGTAAATCTAAAACTTCCTTAAAAAATAATAAGTTATTCAAAGCAACCATGAATCAGGAGGTGTGAAACAGTAGAAGCCCTGCATGCCAGTCACATGCTCTCAAGCTTTCCTGAACAGCAAACATTAGTAAGAGGCGGTCAGCTCCTGGCAAAGCTAACCTTGGCTCTTCTACACCACAAGGCTGTTTTGCCTCTTCTTAAGACATGTGACTCCATTCACTCCCTGGCTCTTTATTCTGGCCAAACCTGACCTGTGATCCCTGCTTCTCTGCAAACACTGATAACCCATTTAGGTTATCTTTGGGTTGTAAGTGACAGAAACCTAACTCTGACAAGCATAAACAAACAAACAAAAAAAGTGGGACCCGTAACTAGGGAGCCCAGGGGTGGATTTCAGGCATGGCTGCATGCAGGAGCTCGCACGCTGCATCAGGGTTCTACCCTGTGTTCTTTCTTTTCAATTTCCTTGATACACTGAGCACATTAGGTGCCAGTGCCCCCAATTTAGAGAAGAATGTTCTTGTTGTTAAAATTAGTTTTAGTGGAGCTCGGCACCTGTAGCTCAGTGGCTAGGGCGCCAGCCACATACACCTGGGCTGGCAGGTTCAAACCTGGTCCAGGCCTGCCAAACAACAATGACAACTACAACAAAAAATAGCCAGGCATTGTGGCAGGTGCCTGTAGTCCCAGCTACTTGGGTGGCTGAAGCAAGAGAATTGCTTAAGCCCAAGCGTTTGAGGTTGCTGTGAGCTGTGACGTTACAGCACTCTACTGAGTATGACATAGTGAGACTCTGTCTCAAAAAAAAAAATAGTTTTAGTGGGAAAGTCTCTGATTGGTCCAGCTAATGTCACGTGCCTACTTTAGCTCTGATTGGTCAGGTGTGATCAGTGCCTGTCTATGACCAGGGCACTGTGACTGACAGCTCCTTTGGCCTGTACAGGATGGGGACAGGACAGTTCCTTGAAAGTAAAACTCCAGCTCACAGTATACCCCAGGGAGCACCTGCTTCCAGCCTCCAAGCCTTTGTGTGTTCTGTGTCCTCCACCTTAGCATATGGGACAGAGACTGTCAGCTCACGTCTGTGTTCTTAGGGCTGGGATGCCTCACGTAGAAGGAGGAGGCACTTTGGGACACAACAAACCTGGCCATGAATCCAAGCTCAGTCCCAGAGGCCTATGTGACCTGGGTATGTCACTTTAACTCTCTAACCTCCTTTTCCTTCCTGACCATGTCTCCTCACAGGATGGCATCAAGGATTTAAACTGGTCACTAAGGATAGAGTGAGAGCCCAGGGTCTGGTCCAGGCAGAACAGCCAGGATGGGGATCCAGGGCACTGCCTGGTCTGGCGCAGGCAGCATTAGGGAGCAGAGCTGCATTTGCCTCTCACCTCAGCTGTGCAATCTGGGGAAAAGCAATCACTACGCATCTGCAGTCCTCGGTCTCTTCACCTGCACGAAACAGAGAACCATGCCGTCTTAGTCTATGTTCTGATGCTCCTAACAGAATACCTGAAACTGGGTAATTTATAAAGAAAAGGGCCGGGTGCGGTGGCTCACACCTATAAATCCTAGCACTCTAGGAGGCTGAGGTGGGTGGATTGCTTGAGCTCATGAGTTTGAGAACAGCCTGAGCAAAAAATGAGACCTCATCTCTACTAAAAATAGAAAAAACTGAGACAAGAGGATCGGTTGAGCCCAAGAAATGGAGGTTGCTGTGAGCTATGATGATGCCACAGCACTCTACCCAGGGTGACAGCTTGAGACTCTGTCTCAAAAAAAAAAAACTCATAAAACAAAAAGTTGTTTATTTCTTATAGAGACTGAGAAATCCAAAATCGAGGGGCTGCATCTAGTGAGGACTTTCTTGCTGGTGGGGAATCTCTGCAGCCCTGAGGTGCCAGCTGGGGCCCATCTTCCTCTTCTCACAGAGCCACTGGGCCCACTCCCTCGATAACCCATTAATCCATTAATCTTTTCATCCAGGAATGTGTTAATACATTCATTAGGACAGAGCTCTCATGACTCAATCACCTCTTAAAGGCCTCACCTCTCAATACTGTCACATCGGGGAGCAAAAGTTTCAACGTGAGTTTTGGAAGGTCAGACATTCACAGATAGCATGTGTCTACTTCGGAGGAGTTATACAGATGACAGGAGATAACACAGGTCCATTTCCATAAGTCACACCTCCAAGACTTTGTGATGCTGTTCCCTTTGCCTAAGATGCCCTTCCCCACCAAGGCTGCCGGGGTGAGCTCCTTCCCACCCAAGTGTGAAGACTCAGATAGCACCTCCTCCAAGGAGCCTCCTCTGACTCTACATCTCCCACCCTCTTTCCCACAATTCTGGCCTAAGCAGCCAAGCACCTGCTAAGGCCCACCTCACGTCACACCAAAGCCATGCCCAAGTCCTTTTAATCCTAACTCTGTGAAGTTCAGATTCACCTGCTCCACAAAGCTGGCACACAAAAGGCACCAAGTAAATGTTTGCAGGATGAATGAATGACCTCCAAGGTTTCTGGGGGTCACCCAGCTCCAGCACAGGCCGCTGGTTCCATCTCGGTTGGCAGAGGAGGGGGCCCTGGGCTGGGGAGGAAGTCCAGGCTGCCTGTGGAAGCACAGGCGGCCGATTTCTAAGAAACCAGCTGGGGACAGGAAGGCTTGGGCAAGGGGTGCTCAGGATGGCTTTTACTTTCAGTTTCCTGGAGCTGGAGTGGAGCAGGAGCTCAGAGTTCTTGGTTGGCGAGGGAGGGTGTTACAGGCACAGCTTCCTGGGGTCAAGGCTGCAGCCACCACTTTTGGAAGGACATGAAGCAGGCCTGGAGACTGAGAGACCCTGGATAAGTGGGGGTAGGGGGCTGCCAGGGCTGGGGGCTTCTCAGGCAGGAGCCTGCATCTAAAGGCCTGTGACCTGGCTCAGCCCCCAGGGCTTCCCTTCATCCACTTGCCTTTTATTGTATCCATGCCTTGGATCATTCATTCATTCACACATTCATTCATTCACCCAATCCATGTGCCCTATCTTTTCTCCTTAGAATCTCATCCTTGTTTTCTCTTTTCTTCCTTGTTTTTCTTCTTGCCCTTCCACTACCCTTCTCTCCTCTCTCTCTCCAGCTCTCCTTCTGCGCCTCTCCCTCCTTCTCTGTCCATGCCTTTCTTTCTGTCTTCCCAACTCTCTCTCTCCCTTTGTTTCTCTCCCACTCTGTCCGTCTCTCTGTCTCCTTTACCCACCCATCTCTCTCACTTTCCTTTCTTTGTTCAGCATTCCTCAAACGTCATCATTCACCTAAGACAATTTGTTAGTCATATTTTTTGAAACACAGTCTCACACTGTCACCCAGGCTGCAATGCAATAGCGTGATCACAGCTCACTGCAACCACAAACTTTTGAGCTCAAGTTACCCTTCTGTTTCAGCCTCCCAAGTAGCTGGGACTACAGGCATGCACCACCACACCCGGCTAATTCTTTCATTTTTGTAGAGATAAGGTCTCCCTCCTGCCCAGGCTGATCTCAAACTCCTGGCCTCAAGCAAACCTCCCACCTCAGCCTCCCAGAGTGCTGGGATTACAGCACTGTTTACCACTTTTTTTTTTTTTTAACAAAATGCTCTCTCCCAACAACTTTAAAAAAAATCTAATATCTACTTTAGTGTTGTTGCAGAAAATACTGGCCATAACATCTCAGGTTTGATGTGGTAGATTTCCTTCTAATACACACTGAAATAAACATGTAACTAATAATAACCATTAGGGAGTGTGGGCTGGTCTCATCCCTACCCTAGGGGAGGGAAGGGCTGCGTTCATGTCTCCTCCACCTATGGGCCCTAGTTCAGCCTTTCTCTCTTCTCGCTCCATGGCTCTTCAGATTAGCCTATCATCCGTACTCCATGTAGGATTGGCATCCAGCTCTATAGAACTTTGTACCAGGCATGCTTCTATAGGCTTTATAGATACTAATGCATTTAATCCCCTTAATAGTCCTGGAAAATAATGACAGTAATAATCCATACTTAAGAAATGGAGAAACTGGTGGCACCTGTAGCTTAGTCGGCAGGACACCAGCCACATACACTTGTGGTGGCAGGTTTAAAACTGCCCCGGGCCTGCTAAGCAACAGTGACAACTACAACCAAAAAATAGCCAAGTGTGTGGCAGACTCCTCCCAACTACTTGGGAGGCTGAGACAAGAGAATCACTTGAGCCCAAGAGTTTGAGGTTGCTGTGGGCTGTGATGTCACGGCACTCTACCCAGGGCAATGGCTTGAGACTCTGTCTAAAAAAAAAAAGGAAGAAGAGGCAGAGAAACTGAGGCACAGAGAAGTTAAGTAAACATACTTGTACCATGGAAGGGTTATGCTAACAGAGGTCCCTGCCCTCCTTCACTCACAGTCTAGAAGGCGGAGCAAACCTCTTGACTCATATGGACTTTAACAGAAGCAATGGGGTCCAGCAGAGAGCATCAAGAGGGCTTCCTATGGGAGATGATGGCTGAGTTGGGTTTTGAAGGTTGAATAGGAGTTTTCCAAGTGAAGAGCAAGCAAGGAAAACATCACAGGCTTTCCCCAGGGAACTTGAAAGTCCTAGGGAACCATGAAAAATTTAGGATGGCAAGAGCAGATGCAGGGAATGGTAGAAATGATGTGGGCTGGAAATATACACAAGGCCAGGTGATAAGGGGCCTCAAATCTCATGGGAAAAGGATTTTTTTGTTGTTATTTATTTGTTTGTTTTTTGGTGTCTGGCAGTTGAGAGCCACTAGAACACTCTGGGGTCACCTTGCTTGGTTCAAATACTGCCTTTACTACTGTAGTAGAATGAGAGACCATGGAATAGGAAATATAGCCTCTCCTGGCCTCAGTTTTCTGCCTGTAAAACTAGACAATGGTGGTGCCTATCTAGAAAGTGCCAGATTCAGGAGATCTGATAGTGATACTCACTTGTAATGGAAACTGAGGGGGGGTGTGTGTGTGACTGGGGGTGGATGATTAAATTTGCTGTTTGCATGGCCCCACCCAGTTCCTTCCTAATGCCTGCAAAGAGCCCGTGACTCTGGTCCTCAGTTTCCCCCTCCCAAACCCAGAAAAGAGGATTCTGCTGTAAGGCTCAAGTGCACCTTCTCCTCTCCCCTACACCCTCCTCCCTTCAGCTGGGGGAGCCCTGTAGGCCCCTCCAGGCTGTACCTGAGGTGGTTTCACTCTGACCCACCTTCTGGGAACTGTGGCCTTTCTTGTCAACAGGCTAACGAGGAGGGGACTTGGCAACAGTGAGACAAAAGACATGGAGGCGCCCAGGGCTAGGCCTGTTGGGGTTTCCTTTTCAGTGGCCCAAGCTGGGCCCCTTGACTTAGTGCCAGCCTGCCCAGGGGACACTGTCCCTATTCTGGAGCCTGTTCTCTCTGTTGACTAGTTTATAATCACTTCCTTTTAATCCTCTGTGCCCTGTGATCTCTGGTTCTCTGACCCATTTCTCAGGTGAGGAAACTGAGAGTTAGAATGGGTGAAGGGACAGCTAGCCCCCAAAACACAGCTGGAAGCCAAGCTGGGCAGTACTGCCCACGCACAAGACAGGTGCCCCGATGGTTTTAGATGGAACACTGGGACTCTCCTATAAAACACTGAGAATCCCTCCCTCCTCCAGAAATAGGGCTTTCCTATTTTCTTTCTCTTGTAGTCTTTTTGCTCATATTGGTGCTATTGTGTCTTATACACCTCTTTAACATTTGCTAATCTCCCTCTCTCTTTCTTCCTCATCCTCCTACCTAACCTCCACCATCACCATCAGACACAGAATAGATCTTTTTCCCAGAACAGAGCAAGATGTCAGTATCTAGCTAGAAACTAACATGGGGTTTCATTGCTTGTTGAAGGCTCACCTCCTTGGGGAGGTGATTCTGGCTTTGCACGTAGGGCATTTCCTTTGAAATAAAATTTACTTAAGGAAACCAAGTGACTTGATTTGAAAAAAATATTAACTGAGTATCAGAACAGCTGAGGTTTAGATAGATCTGGCAAAAACCCATAGAAATGAAGCTCCAGTGACTGATATCAGACAGCCTTGGTTTAGAGATCAAAATGAAGGCATGGCCAGAGAATCAGGCCTCCTGTGTTTAAATTCAGCTCCTGCCAGGTTCTTCCTGCAGTGTGACCCTGGCCACTCATTTAACTCTGGGCACCACTCTTCTTATCTGCAAAATGTGGATAACAATAATTATCCTTGTTTCATATAGCTCTTGTGAGGATTCAAGGGGATACTACACATGAATTACTTAGAACAATGTCTAGCCTAGCTTCTAGTGACCATTTGACATGGGTGACCTGGTAGCCACTGTTGTTATTAGCAAGTGGCAAAGCTGCACGTGGGATGTGGTCTGTCTTCATGGTTATCCTGATTCAAATCAGCTGGGGCAGCCAGCATGATGCAAAGTATTATCCTATATTTGGGTGAAGATCCGTTTTCTTTCCACTTATTTAATCCTCATAACCTGTCTGAAGTAAATATTATCCTATACTTGGACGAAGATCCATTTTCTTTCCACTTATTTAATCCTCATAACCTGTCTGAAGCAGAGCGGGTGTAACTGAGCCTAATGGTGGTTATATAAATGAAGCCACCACAGTCACTGGCAGTCAGGACTTGAATCTAGGTTCTGGGTCCCTGCTCCGTGCTGCCTGCCTGACGGAAACAGCAGTGGGGAGAGGCCCTCCCAGGCTTATTTACCTCGGCCTTACCCACCCCTCTTCTCCGCCTTGTCTCTGCTCCCTGCACAGACCACTGCAGGTCCCCAGGTGCGGCCAGCCATTACACAGCCCTGTCCTTACATAGGATCCTGCTATTTGGTTCATCATTTGCATTCATGCTCACCAACTACCCCCCACCCCACCCCCAGCTGCCAGGGCTGCAGGCTGCTGCCCCAGAGCCATTCCCCAGGGCTTCTTTTGACCAAGCCGTCCTGGCAACTGTCCTGGGCTGAATTCTTAAGCAGCCTTGCAGAGGTCACAAGCCCACTGGCCTTCTGTGCTGAGTGAGACGCTCTGAGCTCTGGCTGGCTCCGAATGGGCGACCCTAGGTATCAAAAATGAAGCATGAACCTGCGGCCCATTGAGCACTGCAATGAGTAATAAGATTGTGAGCTTTGGCATCAGAAGCGTGTGGGCCAAATTCTGGCCCTGCCTTTCATACGTGCAATGGAGATAATTTTGTTGCTTTTCTGAGTCTCAGCTTTCTCATGATACATCATGGCGAAATGTTAACACCCATTAGGTGCTCAGTAAATGGCATTATTTTAAAGCAGCAACAATGCAAGAATTGAGAAGCAGAGGTGGTTGATTCCAGTGGCCACCCATCACACCCCCTGGAGGTTCCACACTTTCAGATTCCCTTCCTTTAACTTTGCCCACAGAGAGGGTAGTTATTAGCTGCATTTCCACCAGAGGAAGAGAGGTTCAAGACCTGGGGCTGGGTGAGGTTGGGTAGGCAGAAAGGAAAGGGTGGCGCAGGGGGGAGGGCTTGCAATTACCACCTTGGCCAGGCATTCACTTGGGACATGCCTTCCCCAGTCCTCTTGGTAGTGGAGAACACTGAAAGTCCGGTGGGCAGGTGGGCAGGACGTGATGGGTGGGGCTGGGACCCTGCAGAGGCGAGAGGGGCTGAACTGAGCAGGACCTAGCAGGGTTGAAAGGCTGGGGATGGCAGGGTATGGGACAGGCGGGAACATCACTGGTGCCGCACATGGGGGTCCGAGAGTGCCCAGTGGTGTGGAGGTGATGTTAACTCTGCTAACAAGTATACTCCCTACGCTGCCTGGGCACAAATGACACCCAGGACACACATCAAGGCAGGAGGGACAGGGTGCATGTCTCAGCCAGACTCCTGGGTCTTCTGGGGCATGGGGGTCCAACAGTGGCAGACTGGACCCCTACTAGTGTAGAGGGGAGGAGGCGGACATGTGCTGTTGCATTGGGGCCATACAGCCATGCAGAGCCTGGAACTCAAGTTTCCCATGAGGGGTGTCTTGTCAGGTCCCAGGGCCAGGGCTGGGAGAGGTAGTCTGAATGCCCACATTGGGCATTGTCCCAATGTGAATTTGCTTTTTTTTTTTTTGCAGTTTTTGGCCAGGGCCGAGTTTGAACCTGCCACCTCCGGTATATGGGGCCAGCACCCTACTCCTTGAGCCACGGGCGCCACCCATGAATTTGCTTTGATAAAAATTGTGCTTACCTCTCTGAGGGACCTTGAGACCTGCTCCCCACACTCCAATCAGGCCAAGCCCACAGTTATTCCTGGGAAGCTCTGAGCCCTGAGGGGGCTCTGAGACATGCACTGGGAGGCTAGTAGAAGGGGCTCCCAAACAGGCATCAGGTGGACCTGGCCACACTGCCTCTGTTAGTCCCATCCACCCCCTTTCAGGTCCCATGTGGCCTTCCCCAAAGTGAAGGTGGGCTCCACCCTGCACAGGGAGCATTGCCCCAAGAAGCCCTTGCTGGGGCCTGGGAGCCCACACACTGGGGCATGCTCAGACCTAAGGTCTGTGTCTGAGGCCTAGCCAACACTGGGTCCAGCACTTTGCCAGTGGGGGACGGGGGGGCTGAAGTTTTCCCTTATTGTGGCCTGATTGGCTGGAGCTGAGGGGTCTGGCCAGGAATGAACTGCTTCCCCCACAAACCTACACATGGGGCAGGAAGCCTCAGTCCATCTCCACCCAGCTGCTGAGGAGCTACCGACACCACCCCCACCACCACCCCCAATCCACACTTGCTATCCACAACTTCCAATCAAACTTCCAATCCACACTTGTCACCTTGGCCCACAGGGCCCCAAGTGCTCAAGCCCCTGCCCACCCCTCCTACCTCCTCTCCTCCTCCTGGCCTGGCCTAGTGCACCAGCACTGCCTGGAGCACCTCCCTCACCTGGCTGGCTCCTCCCTGTCTTTTCAGGCACAATCTCACCTCAAAGGAGCTTTCCTGCCCTTTCTCTCTAAACCAGCCCCTTTGTCTGTAAACCAGTCCCACCCTCTGTCCAAACACCCTGTTGAGTTTTCATCTGTCACTGTGTTCTTAGAATGTGCTTATGACTTTATTTCATATCTATTGTCTAAGGCCCTGAATGTGAATTCTGCGAGAGCAGGGACCAACCCTCCATTATGTTCATTCCTGTATCCTTTAGGCTTAGAATAATAGTGGGCACTCAGCACGTTATCTGAACCTTATTTATTGAGCACGTTATCATTCACAGGTATATTTACCACTTGCTGTATGCCAGTCTGTGCTAAGTGCTTTATGCCCATTGCCTGATAGGAGAGCCTGTCTGTGCCCCTTGGGAGAGTAACAGCACCTCATCAGGAAGCTGAAGTGAGACCTGGGAATATGCATTGCCACAGGGTTCCTCCCTCTCCCCGCTCCCTCCTCCACAGGAAACCCATCCTGTTTAGGGCAGGATGAATGGACCTGGTACAAGTCACTTTTAAAATGTGTGACTTGGGTAGATGACTGCACTTCTCTGATCTTCCATTTCTTCATTCGGGGTTGGCTTTGATGCTGGTCCAGCGCTGCTTGTGCACCTGCACAGTCTGTCATTCCAAACAGCTGCTCCAGCTCACCGATGCCCAGTGGGGAGGCAGCCTCACCACCCAGGCCTGGGCCCCCGACTCCGGCTCTGGCACACACAAACCCTCCTCTCACTTTTCATTCTTGTAAATTGACGTCAGCGCTGCTGAATCATGAAGCTGAGGTTTGAGATAGATAGAGAATCTGCACTCGGGAAGACACACACACACACACACACACACACACACACACACACATTTTCCCCTACAGTGGTGCCTGCACAAGATTTCAGTCACATGGGTCCTGGAGTGCATTTCCCTGGGGCTTTTAGGTCACTGTACATATGTTAGTATAGATTTTTATTTTTTTTCCAAATGACTCATGAAGGGAAGAAGGGGCCCGCTCTGGAGAGTGTGAACAGAGCCTTCATTCTTGGCTGTTCTGCTTCAGGTTTTATAAGGGGAATGAGTTTGGGTATTCACCAATTGTGGAATGAAAATAAGATTTTTAGGCCGTGCTTGGTGGCTCATGTCTGTAATCCTAGCACTCTAGGAGGCCGAGGCAGGTGGATTACTAGAGCTCGTGGGTTCGAGACCAGCCTGAGCAAGAGTGAGACTCCATCTCTAAAAATAGCCAGGTGTTGTGGTGGACACCTATAGTCCCAGCTACTGGGAAGGCTGAGGCAAGAGGATCCCTTGAGCCCAAAGAGTTGGAGGTTGCTGTGAGCTGTGACGCCACAGTACTCACCCGAGGGCAAGAAAGTGAGACTCTGTCCCGAAAAAATAAATAAAAGGAAAAAGAAAAATGTTATGCTTTTTTCAAAGGAAGAAAAAGCATATTGTAAACTACCTGCTAATTCACCCCTCTTTAGAGGAAGGCCTATTTCCTCATCTATAAAATGGGTTATTGATAGCATGATAGCTCTTAAAGCCTAAGGCCAAATGCTTGAACTTGGAATGGCACCTGCACAGTGAGTGCCATGTGTAAATGTCAACAGTTACGGCTGTTATTACTGTGACTGTCGAGGCCTCGTGTTGCATAGTGGGCCCAGCCTCTGAAGCAGTCCTGAAGGAGGTTGAGAAATCTGGCTCCACCCTTGCTGTGTGCCTTTCTTGGCCTATCTGGGCCTGTTTTCCCATCAGTAAAATGGGGGAGGGGCTGGGAGGCCTAAACAGGGCAGCACAGGGCCCAGTACACAGCCAGCAGTCACAAAGGGTCTGCGGCTTAAATTATATTATAACCTGATCCCCAAGCACTGCCCAGGGCTGGGTGAGGGCGGCAGTAGGAGCTATAGACAGAACAAGCACAGGACCTCACTAATCCACACAAGGCAGAAGGAAGGGCAGGGGTTGCTTAAAAAGAAAAAGCAGAGATTCTTTAAGGATGGAGACAAGACATTGCCTCTTTTCCTCCCACCTCCACCTCATAAAGGATGAAGCTGCCAGAGCACTGAGACCCTAAATCTCTCTGGCCATCCTTCCCTTGGGGCCTGGAACCTATTTATTAACTATGACAAGCCTGGGCAGCTCCAGCTCTTAGACCATCCAGTTAATTTTATGTTACACTTTCAAGTCTGAAAGGTATTATTAAACATTAGCACACTCCATTATCAGTGTGTCCAAGGCTGCAGAGGACCCTTCTAACTCCTAAAGATTAAGTGTGACCCATCCACAAGGCTGCTTAACCCTAAGCCTGAAAATAACTCAATTCACCGTGTGCTCAGCAGTGAATTCCCAGCATGGCTCATCGGTCAGGCTGGCCACAGTCATAGGAGCAGCCATAAAACCCATATCCTGGGCACCTTTTTATGCCATGGGCAGCCTCACAAGCATCCTCCAGTGACCCTTTCCTCCCCTGGCTCCTGAAAACATTGCCCCACTCACCCAATCATGCACAGAAAGTGGTCTGTTTTAGAGGTAGAAGTGGAGGTCCAGGGAGGCAAAGGGAATTGCCCACAGCCACCACCAGGGCGCTCCTGCCACCATAGACCACAAAGCCTCTTTCTGGCTCCAAGTTGTGTGTTCACCAGAAAGTACAGAAGACAGAACAGGGCAGGGGAAAAAAGGAAGTCAGACCCAGCCCTGTATCCCCATCCCATGTGAACTAAGCGTCTCCCTTGATGGAGTTTTGGAATGCACCACTCTTCCTTCCAAAAACTCACCAAGCCCCCACCCCAGCCCCCACCCTCTTCCTGGAAGTTGCTGTGGTCACAGAATCAAAGAAGTTTCCTCTCTGTCATCCATTTCAAACAGATTCTGGGTGGACAGCCAAAAAAAGGCTTGAGTGTCAACGGGGGTGGAGTGGTGCACACACACAAATTTACCCATGACTGGGTTTTCTCTTCTGTAAAACAGGGTAAGAGCCTGTACTTCACAGGGGTATATCTCTTTACGATTAAGTAAATTTAAGCATATAAAGCAAAGAATAGAAGCTGCCACACAATAGCTATCTTAACCAGCACACACCAAAACTAGACCCCTAGCTTCTCTCCAGGGCAGTCCTGGGTGGAACTGTGCAGGGTGCACCACAGACACGCCTCCCACACCACCTCCAGCTGAAGAATGGCCTTAGGACCCTTCTCCTGTGGACACGTTCTGGCCAAAGCACACGCTTTAGAAAACTTTTTTCTTTAAAAAACTTTCATAATAAAGTTTATTACCTAAACTGGCTGTAAAAAATATAAAATAGGATTCTGCACAGCAGAAAAATAAAGCCAGAGACCCTCCCCCAACCCCTGGTTTGTGCAAAGATACTGGGTGTATGTAAACATGAGGAGGTAGGAGGTGTGGGTTCAGGTCCCGGCCCAGATACAGTTAAGCTGCTACAACGTCCAGGGGGACCCAGAGGGAACACCAGGAGGGAAGCATCCCCCCAAGAGGTGAGGAGAGGTCTGAGGCCTCCTCTCCAGCTGAGAGCGGGAGGAGTCGCGCTCCCACACCCGCTCCCTCCAACCCAGGCGGGGAGGGCATCCATGTGGTTCCAGTCAAATAATAATAATTAGTTATAGAAAACAAAAGGGCGCCCCAGTTAATGCTGCGTGCACGGTGGGCGCGGGTGGTCAGATCTGGAAGGGGAAGGAGCTCAGGTAGTCCCGGAGGACAGGGTTGAGAGGGATGCGTGTCAGGTTCTCACGGCCCACGGTGGCCACGATGCGCTGGCGGCACAGCTCCTGCAGCGGCCGCACGCGGCGCTGGCGCAGCGGGGTCCCCAGCATGCGACGCGGCGCCGCCACGTAGTGCTCCAGCAGCTCGAAGAGGCAGTCGAAGCTCTCGCGGCTGCCGTCCAGGTGGAAGCGGCCAGCCTGGAAGTGCACGCGGATGCTCGTGGGGCCTGAGGCCATCTTCACGCTGAGAGTGAAGAAGCAGTTCCGCTGGCGGCTGTCGCGCACCAGGAAGGTGCCCACGGGCTCCGCGCGCAGCCGCTCGTGTGCCCCGTGCACACTCAGGGGCCCCCAGTAGAAGCCGCAGGCGTCGAGAAGCGCGCTGGTGCGCGTGATGCGCCGGTAATCGGCCTGGGAGCGGAACGTGCGGAAGTGTGTATCGCCGGGGGTCGGTGTCGGTGCCGCCAGGCAGGGCCGCGGGCGCACCGGAGCCGCGGGAGAGGAGGAAGAAGAAGAGGAGGAAGGCTCTGGCCGCCGTCGGGGCTCTGGTGCCGTGGAGATTGCATTGTCAGCTGCCACCTGGTTGTGTGCTACCATCCTACTCGAGGGGCCAGCTGGAGGGGTGGGCCATAGCGTCCGGGGTTGCGCTGATGGGGAGACAGAGGCAGTGAGCCAAAGCGTCCCGCGGAGGCCGGGGCTGGGCAAGTGAGCGGCCGCGAAGCAGCGAGGGAGGAATGGGGGCTCATCTAGAAAATGGTCTCTGTGGTCCGCCAAGCCCTTCCAGGCAGTGGGAGTTCAGGGGGCGGGGTCCGCCTCCGGGTAGCAGAGAGGGGGGCGTGGAGAGGTACCCGAGAGCAGCCCGCTCAGTCTCCTGCCGTCCCGGCCTCGGCTCGCCGCCCCGCGGCCGCCGCCTGCTGGCCAAGCCGGGATTGGCGCCCGGTCTGGGAGATAGGGCAAAGGCAGCAGAAAAACTACACTGCGGGTACTTCGCGAGCGGGGGGCTGCCCGCACGCGGCCGGCGGAGTCTCGAGGCCTGGCGGCTGCGACCCCACCACACAGCCAACGAGCCAGCCGGGCTCCCGCTCCCGGATGCCGGTCCTTTCCTCCCTTCTCCCTCCCGCCTCCTTGCCCAGTGCCCGGCTCACCTGGCGGCGGGGCGCCGCGGGCGGGGCGGCGGGGCGGCGGGGGGCTCCGGGGCCGCTCTCGCGCATGCTCCGAGGGCGGGAGCCGTGCAGCTGCCACGGCCGCAGCTTGCTCTGCTCGGCGCCCGCCCCTGCACCGGTCTTTTAAACGGCCTGAGAGGGGCGGGGTCCAGCAGCGGAGTCCCGCCCCCTAGAGCCCCGCCCCCAGCGGTATATTTTCAGTTTCTTTTTCCGCGGCGGCGCGGGTCTTCACTGGCCCTAATTGAGCTCACCCAGACCCTCCCGCCGGGGGCCCTCAGATACCCCAATTTTGTCTAGAAACTGTCCTAACGCCGCTGCAGCTGGGGGCGTTAGCCCGGACCCTGAACCTTCGGGCCATTTCCTGGACGTCCCCTTCGGACCTGGAGACCGCACTTTTGCCCCTGTTCCTTTCGGTCCGGGATTGCTCCAGCCCGGCTCTTCGGGATGCTTTGGACTGGCCATGAAACCTACCTCCTCTCAGGGGTCTCCACACCCATCTGGGGCAGAGCTCTCCTTTACTGCCCTCGAGTCGGATCCCTCCAGGAATCCCTAGGAGGTCCCCGCAGACCCTGAGATCCGACCTGATCCCTACACCGGCTCTCGGTCCCAGCTTTGCCGCAGACCCGAAGGGCCTAGAGCGGGGGGTGGGGGTCCCGGACACCTCAGGACTGCTCCCGCCCCTCGTAGTCCCGGAGCCTGGGCAGACTACTGCTTTTGGTCTTGGCTTGGGCTTCCCAGGAAGCGGCAGCCTGACCACAGGCTTCAGAAGAACCCTTCGGCGGGGCGGGAGGGGCGCCTCGACTCCTCCGGCTGAGTTCCTCGGAAACCGGGCGGGGCAGCACAAGGTCCCCGGCGGCCTCAACCGCTCCCCCTGTTTCCACTGCAGAATCGCTGGGGAAACCGAGGCCTGGGGAGGGGCTGTGATATTTGGTGGCTAGCAAATTGGAAGCTCTGGACCTGGTTCCCACCTGCCCATTCTCACTTTGGGGAGAAAAGCAGCTGGGCGCTTCCAGACGCACTTTGGAGAGTGATGCAAAAATGGTACATTTGCAGATGTGGTGATCAAAAAAGCAACTATCCTGGCCCTCCTCTCGCCCTACTCCTACCTTACAGGTTCCCTTCCCGCTGCTCCGTCCAGTACCTGCCCTTCACACCCTCCCCTCTTACCCACCCACCCCCCCGCTTGGGATGGAAGGGGGAGTTGGTCAGGGCTATAGCTTGTACACGTGTGTGATTTAGTGCTCTGACTCGGAAAGCCACAGAACAGGTCCTGGCTAGTGAGTGTATTTTTGAATAAAAGCGGGTAGGGAGCCGGAGAATCAAGGGGCACACAAAAGATTCATCACGGGGTGGGAGGGGTTGGGGGGGGGACTTGGTGATCGGCCTCACGCTGGCACACACCGCCCTCTACAGACGACTGTCGAGATGCAGCCCAGACGGCTCCTTTCCCTAAAGCTCTGGTGCCGGGGGCCTTCTTTTCACCTCTTCAGCCCCAGAATGCTAGGGTTCCTCCAGAATCAGCCTGGCTTAGGACCCCATCTGGTCCCTTTGTGGCCAGGGCTGGTGGTAGTAGTCGCTGATGTGGCTGTTTTGGATCTTGTGTCTGCATGCACATGTGTGCCAGGTGGTGATGCACAGCCAGGTATGCACCAGGAATCAGATGCTTGTGGTCATTCTAGAGACACTGACTGAGCCCCCGCGGGGGGCCACACCCTGTGGTGGAGGGTTGATAAAATACAAAGGTCAGGCACTCCGGCTCATGCCTGTCATCCCAGCACTTTGGAAGACTGATGCAAGAGGGTTGCTTGAGGCCAGGAGTTTGAGACCAGACTCAGCAACATAGCAAGACCCCAACTCTATAAAAAATAGGAAGAAAGGGCGGTGCCTGTGGCTCAGTGAGTTGGGCACCGGACCATATAACCGAGGGTGGCGGGTTCAAACCCAGACCCAGCCAAACTGCAACAACAAAAAAAATAGCCCGGCATTGTGGCAGGCACCTGTAGTCCCAGCTACTCAGGAGGCTGAGGCAAGAGAATCGCCTAAGCCCAGGAGTTGGAGATTGCTGTGAGCTGTATAACACCACAGCACTCTACTGAGGGCGAAAAAGTGAGACTCTTGTCTCTACAAAAAAAAAGGGGGGGGGGAATTAGCTGGGGGTGGTGGCGCACACTTGTACTCCCCACTACTTGGGAGGCTAAAGCAGGAGGATCATTTGAGCCCAAGAGTTTGGGGCTGCACTGAGCTATGACGAGGACAGTGCACTCTAGCCCAGGTGACAGAGTGAGACCCTCTCCAAAAAAAAGGAAATGCATATGTATGTATATACACATATACGTGTGTGTATGTGTGGACTTAAAAGCCAGACTTTGGATTCAGACCCAATTCTAACTCTGTAACTTTCTATTCTGTGACTTTGAGCATGTGGTTAACCTCTGCCCTGGGATCTTCTTCTGTGAAATGGGGATAATCCTTGCAGGATTGTGATGGGGATTAACTGTGGGTAACTGTGACCAGGTGCTTGGAAGAGGCCCTGCTATATAATAAGCATTCAGTAGGTGTTCACTGCTGCTGCTACTGTTCTCCCGAGGGTACGTGTGGGTGTGGCAGTGCCTGAAGACATGTGGCTTTATCCCTCCTGTCCATTTTAGGAGTACTTCCCCCAAGGAGTACAGGCCAGAGAAGGCATGGCAGGGGGAGGAAGAGGAAGAAAAGGAGGAGGGGGAGCAGGGCTTTGGGGATATTAACTAGGTACATATGGCCACCAGTGACCACCATGTACAACTGTGGTTTCATTTTCTGAAGTCCTGAGTTCAAAATGAAACCAAATCCAGATGCCAAAAGAGAAAAAGGAAATATGCTGATTGACAAGCATCTGGTTCTGGGCCCTTCTCCCCGGGAAGCTGGATGCCAGCTGGCAGGAAGCCAGGAGGTGTGGCGTCCTTAGGAGCACAGACACCACAGCAAGATAGGGCCAGGTTCTGACTCCAGACCTTATGCTTCCCAGCTGTGTGTCCTTGGGCAAGTGACTTGCCCTCAGGGGCCTTCATTTGCCCCATTTGCAAAGCAAGCATGGGATGCTTTGCACCTCACACTGCAGCAACACACGCAAAGCCCAGAGCAAAGCGCCAGGCCCAGAGTAAGTGCTCGGCACACGTGACTTCTTATCACAGGGTGGATGAATCAGCCCTATTTCCACAACTTGCCAGAGGACAGCCAGTGTGGGACAGTTGTCCACCATGGCTCTCCTAGTATCCTAGAAGTGAGGGGCCCGGTTAACAGCTAGGGAGGATAAAGGTCATGGTCCATGGAGCTCAGTTTTTCAGTTTCTCTTTCCAGCTTTGGTGACATCTTGCTGGGAAAAAGTAGCCCCAATCAGGGAATGTAATCCTGAAACTGCCCTCTGCATCCGACACTCCTCAGTCCTCCTTTTCCTGTATGTAAGGTTCCCGTGGGAGTCTGTGCCCCTGGGATCCCTGAGCTATGGGGCTCACATTGTCAATTCTGTTATTCTCTGGTCTGGATTTAAATCTGTCACTTCCTAAGTGTGTAGCCTGAAGCAAGCTTCTTAGCTTCTCTGTGCCTCAGTTTACTGGAAGAGGTAGTGACATATCTATTTCACTTCTTCAGTATTTAAATTTTATTCAGCAGGTATTTATTGAGTGCCTACTGTGTGCCAGGCACTGGGAACTTAGGGGTCTTCAAGCAGATGTAGAGGAGTCAATGAATTCACACACCAGTTCAGATCCAGCTAAGTGCTATGTAGGAAATAAACAGAATGGAAGGACCAAGTGTTTGTGGGGTGAGATAAGGCAGTTAGGAAAGCCTTTTGGAGGAAGTGACATTGGCAATGAGATCTTTCTAAAAGTGGGGTGAAGAGGACCCAAGGTAGAAAATAGCCAGTGCAAAGGCCCTGTGGTGAGGGTGACTGACCTGCATGCAGATCAGAAAGGAGATGAGGGCCAGACATGGTGGCTCATGCCTATAGTCCCAGCACTGTGGGAGGCCGAGGCGGGTGGATTGCCTGAGCTCGGAGGTTTGAGACTAGCATGAGCAGGAGTGAGCCAGAGTGAAACACGGTCTCTACCAACAACAAAAAAAAATGCCAGGCATCTGTAATCCCAGTTGCTCAGGAGGCAAAGGGAAATAGAATCGCCTAAAGGAAGAACAGAAAAAATAAAAAATTTTTAAAAACTTCAAACAGAGAAGAATGAACAAGCCAGCCAAAATTGAAAATTAAAAAAAAAGAAAGAAGAAAAAAGAAAGGAGATGGATTTATAAGTTGGTTTAGAGAGCAGGGGATGAGTGTAGGGGCTGGCAGAGGTCTGAGTAATCAGGAAGGGGCTTGTTGGGCCATGAGAGGGGTTTGGATTTTACTCTGAAAGGGTGGGACAACCATCAAAGCCCTGAAAATTGGGTATGGAAAGACCTCTGGAGGTTGGCCACGGTAAACTATCATAGTGGCGTTGAGACACACCTCATGACTATTCTTGACCCCTCAGGTGTCCCTATACCATCCCCTGAAATGGGAACAAAGATTGTCTTAGGGAACATCTGGGACATTCAGATTTTGGAAAGAGAACTCACTGCTTGGGGAGTCCATACCCAAGTTCTGGGTCAGTCCTCGCTCCCTGGGAGACCCTGGGAAACAGATCTCCATTTGCTGAGCCCCTGCTGCAGGCCAGGTGACGGTCTTTTCTGTATATTATTTTAGTTCATCTCTTCTGTGGTCATGTGAATTGGAAATTGTGCACTGCCATTTCTCATAGGAGGAAAGCACGGCTTGAGCAGTGGATGGAACTTAATAAAGGTGTTCCAGGGTGCCCTGGGGCTTGGTGTAAACTGGCCTGAAGGCCTCGGTCAGGAGAGGTTGCTTGCTGTGTGGGGTAGAAGGTCCCTCCTAATCCCGAAAATATCATGTGTTTAGGTGGGTGAAGGGGTGCCCAGCTAGGGGCACCAGGTCCAAGCTAGAGGTCTGAAAGACCAGAGAGTGATGACATGAGCCAGTGGACAGGCCAGTCCTGGGGAGACTTAACCAGAATGTTCCTGCAGGCTCTTTGTCTCCATGTAACAAGTGAAAAAAGAAGAGGTTAAGGGAGAGATGTGTGTAGTCGCTAGTACTGACTGGCTGGCAGAAAGCTGTCACTGTTTTCATGTTAACAGCTCCAAAATGGGGGTAAGGGATTGAAGGCAGGAAAGTGGACTTCTGAGACCAACGGAATGACTAGACCCCCCACCCCCCGTTTCCAGTCCTAACCTAATCTAGTGACCCACAAAGCCCAAGCAGGGAAGCCCCAGCCAGAGCAGTTCACACCACCCCTCACCCCATAGGTGATGAATTAGGTGCCAGCAGCTGACAAGCAGTGCAGTTACCACTGGCAGTTGATAAGGAAGGGGAGAAAGAATTTGCAAAAGCCATGAAACTAGACTTGAGGACTGACACACAGCAGGTGGGGACCAGTTAGAGCCTGGGCAGGAAGACCCTCCCGTCCCCAGCCCCTCACTGTGACCAGCAGGAGTCTCAACATGTGCCGTGATATGGATAGCCTGGTGTCTACAGGCGTGATACGGATAGCCCAGTGTCTATGGGCGCTGGTAGCACCGCTGGAGCCTGCAGGTTGGGGGAGGAGGTCATTCTTGACTGAATTTTAAAGGACAAGAAGAATCTCGGCAAGGGAGGGAAAGAGAGGGTGCCTGGCACAGGAAGGCAAGAATTTGAGTTTGAGGACCTGAGGAGCACGTGAGGGGCTGGGTAAGCATGTCCCAGCCCAACCATGATGGTTACAGGAAGGACTGGTCTGAGGGAGGCAGCAGGCTGGGCTGGCCTCTCCCTGCCCTGGGGTTCTGAGTCCCTCTGGGGAAGGTCTTCTGGATCACCTTGCCCAACCAGCAAGCCCAGGGAGAGGCTGACGTTAGAGTCAGCACGCCTGTACTGTCTCTTCTCAGATTCAACAAGGCTCTGCTGAGCAACCACTGGATGTGTCGTTGATGCTCATTCCTCTTTTTTCTTTAATTTTTCATCTCCTTATTAAAATAATCAAAACATTTCCCCTCCCCAGGGGTAGCCCCAAGAACCAGCTTAGTCCTAGTCCTCCCAGACCTTTTCCTATGCACTTATACGCATGTATTTTGATCGTAATGGTAGTGTTGCTTTGTACAGAGCTTCCCTGCCTTTCTCCCTCCTGCCCTTTTCACCTGACAGCATATCCTGACAATCGGCATAGGTCATGTGCATAGATTAAACCCATTTTTCTTAAAAACTGCAGGACCGGCGGCACCCATAGCTTAGTGGGTAGAGCACCGGCCACATACACCAAAGCTGGCGGGTTTGAGACCCGGCCCAGGTCAGCTAAAACAATGACAACGGCAACAAAAATAAATAGCCGGGCATTGTGGCAGTTATCTGTAGTCCCAGCTACTTGGAAGGCTGAAGCAAAAGAATTGCTTAAGCCCAAGAGTTTGAGGTTGCTGTGAGCTGTGACATCACAGCACTCTACCCAGGGTGACAGCTTGAGGCTCTGTCTCAAAAAACAAAACAAAACAAAACTGCAGGACCTTCCTCAGGATGGCCGTTTAGCCATTACCTGTGGCTGGACACAGAGGTTGTTTTTGCTCTTGCAAACAAGGTGGCCCTGAGACTCCCTGAACAGCCTTGTGCGCACATGTATAAAGTGCGCATGCACTTTAGCTGTTGGTAGACGCTGCCTTGTGCCTGCAGGCCTGTGCATGTTTACCCCCCGCAACAGCATTCAACAATGTGTTTCCCTGTCCCTTTGCCAGTACTTATTATCAAGCTTTTCCATTTTTGCTTATTTGATGGGTGCACAAGTGGCATCTCATTGTTGCTTTAATGCATCATCTCCTCCCATTGATTTAACAAATATTTACTGCGCTCCTCATGTGTGTCAGGCACTGTGCTGAGTATTAGATGCAGTAAAAACAAACATGACCCCTCAGTGATCTTCATAAAACAAGGGATGCAAAATAGGCTCAGAAAGGTCAAGAGACAGGCTGGAAGTCACCCAGTGAGAGGATGTGGGAGCTGAGATTTGAATCTGGGCCTGTGTGGCTACAGAGTTGGAGATGTTTTTCCTCTTGAATCATCCCTCAAATGAGCATCTCAACCTGTGTCTGCTCTCCTCCCTGGCTGATTTTCCCTCCACCCTTCAACCCAAGACCACTGGGTTTTTCCTTAGTGACCACTTGGGCCTGCAGGAGTAGCAGCTCCCCCTTCCCCTAGGTGACTGGGCAGACAGTCCCACCACAGGCCAGGCCAGGCTTCAGTATTTCTCACACCTTGTTTCATTCCAGTCACCCATTTAAATTAAGTCTCTCTTTTTTTTTGAAACAGAGTTTCAAGCTGTTGCCCTGGGTAGAGTGTTACGGCGATATAGCTCACAGCAACCTCAAACTCAGGTTCAAGCTATCCTCTTGCCTCAGTTTTTCTATTTTTAGTAGAGACCTGTGAGCTCACGAAATCCACCTGCCTTGGCCTCCCAGAGTACTGGGATTACAGATGTGAGTCACCGAACCCAGCCTCAGTGGCTGAATTTATCATATGTCTCCCTCATTTCCTGGATTTGAGTTTGCAGCAGACCTGCCCATCTACTCTTCCCCCTGCCCCCAGCCCAGCAGGTGAAAAGAATAAGTCTGTGGTCAGACATTTCCCTCTTGTCATCGTGTGTCTGACTAAGAGGGCAGTATGCACAGGCGAGTGTGTACCTGCACATGTGTTTCACGTGTTTCAGTGTGCGGGGCGTGTGTGTGTGTGTGTGTGTGTGTACTTAGTGTCCATGTGTGAATGCAGGTATCTTTGTCTGAGTGGGTGTGAATGGCTTTCTTTCTTTCTTTTTTTTTTTTTTTTCTTGAGACAGACTTTCATTTTGTCTCCCTGGGTAGAGTGTCGTGGTGTCACAGCTCACAGCAACCTCCAGTTCCTGGGCTTAGGCAATTCTCTTGCCTCAGCCTCCCAAGTAGCTGGGACTACAGGTGCCGGCCACAATGCCCGGCTATTTTTTTTTTTGCTTGTCGTTGTTGTTTGGCAGGCCCAGGCTGGATTCAAACCCACCAGCTCCGGTGTACATGGCTGGCACCCTAGCCGCTGAGCTACAGGCACTGAGCCTGAATGGCTTTCTTTGTACATGTGACTGGGTATCTGTGTGCTGGTGCCACTTTTGTGTGAGCATCGGTTTCACCACATATGTGACCCAGTCCATCTGCTCATAATAAAGGATCTTCTGCCTTCAGTAACCATATAATAAAAGGACAATGCCCAGGGAATAGGGAGGTCCATTGGTGAGTGAGGCTCAAAGTCCCTGACCACACCTCTAACAATCTGTCTGTGATTCCTTTTCCATAATATGCTCCCCAGAGGGAAGAGCCTGCAACATTTCCTTACTGTGAGGGGAGGATAAAGGGGCCCAAGGAAAGGAGCCTGGCATGGACTATTACACCAGGTCCTCTGCTGGGTACCTGCAGGAGCATTATTATTATTATTTTTTTTTTTTTTTTGAGACAGAGTCTCACTTTGTCACCTCGGTAGAGTGCCATAGCATCATAGCTCATAGCAACTTCAAACTCTTGGGCTCAAGTCATTCTCTTGCCTCTGCCTCCCGAGTAGCTGGAACTATAAGCATCCGCCACAACACCCAGCTATTTTTTTTTTCTTCTGTAGAGACAGAGTTTCATTTTGTCGCCCTTGGTAGAGTGCCGTAGTGTCATAGCAACCTCCAGCTCTTAGGCTTAGGCGATTCTCTTGGCTCAGCCTCCCGAGTAACTGGGACTACAGGTGCCCCCCCGCAATGCCCAGCTACTTTTTGTTGCAGTTTGGCCGAGGCTGGGTTTGAACCCACCACCCTTGGTATATGGGGCTGGTGCCCTACTCACTGAGCCACAGGCACTAACGCCTGGCTATTTTTAGAGACAGGGTCTCCCTCTTGCTCAGTTGGTCTCGAACTCCTGAGCTCAAGCAATCCATCTGCCTCGGCCTCCCAGAGTGCTAGGATTAGAGGTGTGAGCCACCGCGCCAGGCCCAGGAGCATTATCTTAATGGGACCCCTCAAGGGAGACACTGTCAGCCTCCCATCTTACAGACTTGCTTGATGTCACGCAGCTTAGATCCAAAAGAGGATCTTCCACTGAGTCATTCCTTCAGGCCACTGCCAGGCCTGGCTCAGCAGAACTCAAAAGTCTTGCAAATCTCAGGGTTCCAGAAGGCCCTTCCCAATGCAGACACCCCCATCCCCCCCCCTTCTCTACCTGTCACCCCATTCCTTCAGCCCAGATGCCAGGTGAAACACAAAAGAAACCCCAGCAGCCACGCGTCTGGTGCAGATGCTGAGAGCCTGTAAGACCCCCAAGACATGATTGTGACCCCGTCAGACAGACAAGACAAGCGAGTCCCAGAATAGACATGGCTAGTCCAGAGTTTCCCAGCTGGGAGTGCAGGAGCCAGGGAAAACTTGAGTCTGACCCTAAAACCAAGACTGACAGGGTTGGAGGTCAGAAGGTAATTTACCCGAGACTTCGACCATTCCCAAATCCTTTTATCTGGCAGCTAGCGCCCCTTCTTAAAAACTGTCTAGCACTTTATGTGCTGAGTTAACGGAAAAGGTTCACTGAATGCCTGCTTGTGCCAGGCACTGGGCCTAGATGCTTCACACACACGCCATCTCATTGACTCCTCCCTGCCCCAGCAAGAGCACCTACACCCATTTTGTGGATGAGGAAACTAAGGTTTTCTCACAAGTAATTACTGTCCACTTTACTAATTCAATTGTAAGTTACATGGGTTCAGGGACCATTATCTGCCCTCTTGGACCGCAGCCTAAAGCTGGTGCTCTGTGTTTGCTGCAGGAGGAATGAGGAAGGCAGGACACGGGGACATCTTGGGAGGAACCTCCGATCCACCTGTCATGGAAGATCCCCAGGGGTACGCTGACACAGGCCACCATCTTGCCCTCTCCTCTGCCCCCTCCTGCCCCTGCAGTCCAGTTTCCATGCGGCGGCCAGTGCCATCTTTGAGGACACACAGCAGACCCTGTCATCCATCCCGTGAAGACTTTCCCATGACTACTTCACATTGAGAATAACGTCTGAGCTCTTCCCAGGGCCTGTAAACGCGTGTGGTCTGGCTCCCACCCCCTGCTTCATCACCTGCATGTCACATGCAGTTACTCTGGTCTTTGGAACACAAGCTCTTTCCCTCACTAGGGCTTTTGTACATGCTGCTCTAGAGGGACAGCGCCTTCCTGAATTGCTCTGTGTCACCTCACCCCACACCCTTGATACAACTTGTCTTAACCAGAAGGGCCTTTTGTGTCCTCTGTGTGTTCCCAGAGCCTAGCATAGCCCCTGAACAGACCTGGTCCCGTAGTAAAAAGTTTGTTGAAATGGCACCTTTGAGGGACTCTCTTGCTTTAAGGCTCAGAGAGGTGGATCATCAGCCAGGATCCAAACTCGGGATGCTCTAGACTATAAAATGCACATCCCTAACCTCTCTTCCTGCCTTTTCCTACCGTGCTTTTGGGAGAGATACCCATGGATCTGTGGGCACCACATGGCAACACATAAAGCAAAGGAACAATGTTGCCCATCCACTTCCAAGGCTTCTTGGCATCGCATCCCCATCCACTCCTGCCCCTGTGCTGGCAAAGACTCTACGTTTTCATACAGTCCCATCACAGGCCTGTCCCTGCCCTCTAGGTGACCTCTTTTCACTGTTTTCCTTCCTACCCGGGACCCCAAACATATGTGACATAGAAATCAAAATGCCAACTCAGATAGTTTTCCAGTGTACAAGCTTTAATCAAAGTTGCATAGAAATCACCATAGTAACATGTTCCTGCAAAAAGATTGACTTTCTCCTAGTATTCCACTCACGATGGCATCTCTCATTTGGTGAACACACAGGAACAAGCCAGGGAGTGCCGTCTCATCACTTGTGTCTCCGGCCTAAGGGAAAGGAGTGGAAAAGGGACCTTTAACAGCTGGGCACTTCGTGAAGTCACAAACTCTCCTTTAGGTCTAAGAATGGGGGCATTGGTAGAGCTTTTATCAACGTCCTTTAGATGTGCTCCACCCATTCATTAGTTCACTCTATTCCATATTTCATTATCCCATCAGTTCACTTTGCACCAGTCATTCATCCAGTAAACCTGTCAAATTCATCATCCACCCATCTACCCGTTCACTAAGCCAACTTATCAAGCCAACCATTAATCAACCATTCAGCCATCAAAACTCATATCCATTCAATTCATCCACCAATCATATCCTTCTAAGCAATGAAATCAGCCATCTACCCAGTGTATTGATCCAATCCCATTTACCTAATCCATTACCCATCCATCTCCCTAACCGAACTTCTATTTCCCTCAACATCCACCCACTGTCTCCACCCATCCATGCTTCCATCTAGCTGCTCATCCTCCCATCCTCCCAATCAACCCATCCAATTTAAAGAACCAGTTCAAAGCATTGTATACATTAGTCTACCATTGTTTCTCTTTCCCCCCTTCACCTCTGCCTATGGTTCCTCTGTGACCTCAACCTCACTGGCCCCAGGGCCAGCTGTCCTGCTCCCTTCCCCACCTGCATGATGCGTACCTGGGCTCTGCCTCTTTGTTTTATACGCCTGCTGGGTCCTCTTGCCCAGCTTCCTCTTTGCCTTGCGTTCTAAAGTCTTCCTGTTCCGGGGGCAGCTGCTGCGATGGCTGGTGGGCTGCGAGGAAGAGCTGGAGTGCGCGGTCTGCTTGTACTGCTTTGGAGACAGCCTGGGGCTAGGACTCCGGTGGCTGGATGGGCTAGCGGCCCTGGATGGGCTGTGGGGCCTGGGTGGGCTGCACTGGCCAGTCGGGCTTTGGCTGGAGCTCCGGCTCGGGCTGCAACTCTGGTTCCGTCGGCAACTCTGGCTGCAGTTCTGGCAGTGAAGGCTGCAGTTACACTGGCTGCAGGTGTGGCTTTGGGGCTGAGAATTGCCATGGGGCTGGGTGTGGGTGACAGGAAGGTTCTGCATCTTGGTGTCCATGGGAGGCCACACTTGGAGGGGCAGAGGCCTCCTCCTCCTCCTCCTCTTCCAGCAGGCCCAGCTTTACAGAGGCCCTGGCAGCTCCTGTTTATATAGTTGGGGCTGATTGTGATGGCACAGCCTATAGGGGTGTAAGAGATGCAACCCAGCCAGAACAAACGCCTACCCTCGCCCCCTGGGCGGGGCAGCTTTCAGGGCACCTGGGGGGAGTCCCCTCTGTGGGTTAAGAGTAGGGACCCTTGGGTCAGAGTGAACTGAGTGAGTGGAATCCACATTCCAGATCTGCTTCTATCTCGCAAACAGCCCTGGGCCTTTACCTTCCCAAGCCCTAGTTTCCCTGTCTTTGTGGAATGGGAACAATAACTGTACTTCATGGGGACATTAGAAGAATTAAATGAGAAAATCTATGTCAAGTGATTGGCTTGGGCCCAGCCCACAGGAAGAGCTCAGTAAATGTCAGTCACAAGCACACGTTTTCTCCTGTCACCTGGGCCTCTTGGGTGATAGTAGTGCAGCCTTGACCCCAGCGAGGTGAGAGGGTGGCAGGTGGTCTTTAAGGCAGACGATCAGTGCCAGATTGCTATGGGATAGGTGAGGAATTTGTCAGATGGCCCAGCGGATGAATGAAAAGAGTAACTAAGTGGACCTATGGGGGATCCTGGGGCCTGCCTGGAAAGCCCACCTGCCCAGCAGAATTTAAAGTCAGGACATGGAGAGACAGATTCAAATCCCACTTTGCACTGATGTCCAGCCTTGGCTAGATCATTGTGGTTTTTAAGGCTTTCGTACGTGACAAAGGAGGTGTCTCTCCTTTCCTGGTATTCTTTTGTGTGCCTGAGATGCCTGTGAAGCCACAGGAGGCCCCTGGAAACTCATCTTCCTCCTTTCAGTTCCTGCCTCCTGACTCTGCTTCCCTCCCTGATAGTGGAGCTGCATTTGAATCGCACTGCCCTATTCGGACAGCCCAACACCTGGGGAGAAAGCCCATGCTTGTACTTGAGCACCAGGCCGGTGTTCTGTCCACAGCCATCAGCCCCTCCCAGGCCTCGCTGATGCCCTTAGGCTTAGCTCTCGGCAACTCTCAGCCTGCGCTCCCCTCTTCTACCTCCTTGGAACTCCATCTTTCCCTACCTCCCCTCCCAAGCAGGTCCCCACCTCATAGACCTCTCTTATTTCCCACAGCATTACCTCTGGTCATGAAGAATTGCTATCACCCGCTTTGATCAAAGTTTATTCTTTGGGCAGCTCCTGTGGCTCAAGGAGTAGGACGCTGGCCCCATATACCAGAGGTGGTGGGTTCGAACCCAGCCCCGGCCAAAAAAAAAAAAAAAGCTTGTTCTTTAATAAATATGTCTGATCACTCACAATGAAAACCACCCTCGTACTCCCCTACTTCCTATTTGTATGGGCTCTGGCCCCTCCCTTTCCAGGCAGCTTTGTCCTTGAGCCTCACAGTGACCCTGTAATGGACCATATGGAGGCCTCCCAAAATGTGTATCCACATCGTAACACCTGGAACCTGTCAGTGTGAGCTGATGTGGAAAACAGTCTTTGCAGATGGCTTTAAGCTAAGAATCTCGGAATGAGAGCATGCTGGCGAATGTCCTTGTAGGAGCTACAAGAGGTGACACATGGAAGAGGGACCACATGCAAAGGGAGGCAGAGAGGAGGTATGCAGCCACAAACCAAGTGCTGCTGGAGCCTCAGGGAGCTGGAGGAGGCAGGAGGGATGCTCCTCTAAAGACCCTGGAGGGAGCATAGCCCAGCTGATGCCTCCGTCTCCAGAACCTTGAGAGAATAAACTTCTGTTCTTTTTCACCACCAAGTTTGTGGTACTTTAACACAGCTATCCTAAGAGACTAATGCACCCTGTGAGGCAGGTATGGTTATTACGTTTATAAGGAGAGAACAGGCTCAGAGAGGTTGAGTAACCAGCCCAGAGTCCTACAGCTAGCCAGTGGCCAAGTCAGGATTTAAAACCAGGCATGCCCTCCTTGTCTGGGCACTAGGATCCACAGGGATTAGAGGGCATGGCGGCTCTGGTTTTGTGGCCCTGTCTGTGCAGGGCTCAGCTGGTCTGGTTGTGGGGAGTGTGCCAGGTCATGCTGTGAAGACTATCTGGGCCTCTGGACACCCTCACATGGCCCCCATTCCTCCACTGCTGACTCCCCACTTTGCCATCTGTGAGCGCACAGTATAGCCACCATCATCTGCTATGGCCTTTCCAGCCCTCCCAAAGAGAATTGCCCTGAGAGCTCTGCCGTAGGTGGTGGCATACCCCTATGACTGTGACCTATCCTCTTAGGACTGTATTTTGTTACCACCAGGCCCCTTGGGGGTTGGTACAGGGTCTCGCCTACAGCAGGGCTTCCACCTGTATTTGCTGGGCATGTGGATGGCCAGGTGGACATTTGGACTTTAGCAAAAAGATAAAGCTGGAGGCTAGTCACAATGGCTCACGCCTGGCATCCTAGCACCCTGGGAGGCCGAGGGGATGGATTGCTTGAGTTCAGGAGTTTGAGACCAGTCTGAACAAGAGCAACACCCCATCTCTACTAAAGATGGAAAAAACTAGCTGGGCACTGTGGTGGTCACTGTAATCCCAGCTACTTGGGAGATTGAGGCAGAAGAATCCCTTGAGCCCAGGAGTTTGAGGTTGCTGTGAGCTAGGATGTCACAGCACTCTAGCCTAGGGCAAAAGAGTGAGACTCTGTCTCAAAAAAAAAAAAAGACAAAGTAGGCCCACTGAGTCACTTGTGACAGTGGCCAAAGGGGCCAAAGGGCATCTTGAGCCAGCAGAGGCCTCCCCCTTGCCTACTACTGCCCTCTGCCATCTGCAGGCCCAGCTGTGATCTCACCTTCAAGTAGCCCAAAACCCCACTCATTCCTCAAACAGAACCCCTAGAGAAATTGAGGGCATGCTGGGAATGCTGCCCTCCCTTCCCTATCCCCGCCGCCCTGACAGGGATCCTTCTCGGGCCCAATGTGGATGTCTGGAGCACTGCAAGGAAGCAGGACCGAGATCGTGTTTCTTTTTATTTTTTCCTTTAATGTATTTTTAGCTTTTAAATTTTTAACCAGGAATATACAATCAAGTTACCCTAAGAGTGTGTGCTTCCTCCTTTGTCATTTCTTCTGGGGAGAGGGGATGAGAGACCCAGGGGCCAATGGGTGGCAGACACATGCCAAGGTGCCTCCAGAAGGCACGCTGAGCCGGGCTCTGCACCTGCTTGCAGCAGCCGCTCCCCAATGCCACTTCCTGTTGCTTTCACAGGGGCATTGTCTCTGCTACTGGAGCTAGACCCCTTGAAAAGGGCAGGAGTAGCTTCCAGGCAGAGCACAGACAGTCACAGAAAGTGTGGGTGGCAACAGAGGAGTCAGTGCTAAGAAGGAGCTGGGCCCAGCTCCACCTGCAATGGCTCAGCACCTCCTAGTAGTGTCAGGCCCTGTCCCCCGGACACCTGGTGGAGTCTGTGACCCACTGGAGACCTGTAGGCTGAAGACAGCCCCGCAGCCCAGCAGAGCACCTATCTCTCTGGGATAGGAGGGAGGCAGCTGTGGGGAGTGAGGGGCTGTGAGGGTGGGAGGCTGAAGGTCACACACCTAGGTTGAACCCAGGTCTACTGAATTTCCAAGCTAGTGCTCTTAAGACTAGTTAGGGCAGCAGGACAGTGAGAGGGGCTGCGCTGCAGGAGATCCCACTGTCCTTGTGGGTGATCTGTGCCTTGTCTGCTCAGGCTTGGCAAGGAGTCCCCCCTGCCCTGGAGATGGGACTGGGGAAGAAGATTTCTGGTCCAGGCTCACCACATTTTCTACACCCAAATGGAGAACCTCTAGCTGGGTGTCAGGAACAAGGTCACCAACCCCTGCTCTTCAGCTTCCCTTGGCAGCCGGTTGCCCTCCAGCCCCCCCCCCACCATGCCCCCAGGCAGCCACACCCGTACATGCACACAGTACCAGAAGGGAAGGGCTTAAGGGAAACCAGAGACCAGGAGCCTCCTTGGAGACTTTTTATTGACTCTTTTCTGTAAGTTCTCACTGGACACCCCTTCCCAGGCCGTCGTTGGGGTCAGGAGTGTGTCTTCTTGGGTTCGGGGCTCTGCTGGGCTGCGGGGCTGTCTTCGGCCTCTTCTTCCTGTTGCTCTGACTCCATCAGTAGTAGCTTGCCCTGCACCGGGAGCTCCTCTTCCTCCTCTTCCTCCTCCTCCTCTTCCTCCTCCTCCTCCTCGTCTTCCTCACCCTCTGACGACAGGGAGAAGTTATCTTGACTCACACAGGCCACAAGCTTCTTCATGGAGGATTCGTGGCCTTTGCCGTGGCCGGTGCCATGGCCTGTGCCGTGGCCTGTGCTGTGGCCCGTGCTGAGCTTGGCACAGCGGGAACCCATCGTCCACTTTGCCTGTCTCTCTGGGATAGGAGGGGAGGCAGCTGGGGGGGTGAGAGGGGCTGTGAGGGCGGAGGGCAGGGCGCTGACATCACAAAGGCCCCTGGAGCCCACCCCCACTCAGGGACCTGACCCACCAGCCACAGGGCAGGGCAGAAAGGCCAAATGTCAGGCCGGCTGGAGGCCTGCCTCTGTCTGCCTTGTTTGCCTTGGCTAAAGTCCACTTTTAGCTGGAATGAGAGTTGGGGATGGAATTCTGAAAGCACAGACTCCTCCCATCCCAGAAATACCCAGCTGAGGAGAGTAGTTGACAGTTTGCAAAGATAGAGTCAGAACAGCGGCTGCCTGTGGGTGGGGGTACCAGGGATACCTCCATAAACCTAAAGAACTCTTGTAACTCCTTGGGGGGCCTGAAAGTATAATCCTCTGAAATCTCTCCTTGGAAGGCTAAGAATTTTGGGGTCACAGGTCTCTTTTTTTTTTTTTTTGCAGTTTTGGCCGGGGCTGGGTTTGAACCCACCACCTCCGGCATATGGGGCCGGCACCCTACCCCTTTGAGCCACAGGTGCCACCCACACAGGTTTCTTTTGAAGACATTTGGAACTGCCTCTTTGCAAGTTTGCACCCACCTGTATGGCACAATTTTAGCATGTGGATGGGGGGAGTTTAGGACCATTGTTTTAAATTTGGTCATTTCCAAACACTAGGAATCCACTTTCCGATGGGTAAATCTGATCTGGCTGATTTCCTGCCCTCAATCCTCAGTGGCTATGGGAGGTTGAATAATGAGCCTCCAAGATGTCTACTTCCTAATTCTGGAAACTGCTAATGTCACTGAGGACCCTGAGATGGGAGATGATCACAAGAGGCAGATTTCAGGCAAGGGGTAATGTGATCACAAACCAGGGAGCACAGGCAGCCAGCAGACACTGCAGAGGAAGGGTGAGGGTTTTCCCAAGCCCCCAGAGGGAGAGCAGCCCTGGGGCCATTTGCTGGCCAACAAGGCCTCACAACAGCCTGCCCCTACTTTATTCATCTACTCCTTGCTAACCTATTCCTTGCTGGATCACGCCAGACCTGCTCCCCACTGTAGAGCTCTTCCCACAACCAACCAGCACTCGCATCCAAGGACTTTTGTGTGTGCCACTGAAGATGTATGGGGTGGCAAAGAGCTTTGTGACTGAATTATGGCTCAAGCCTTGGGAAGGGAAGCCAGCAGTAACCTTTGACTCAACCTCTTTCATGGAGTGGGATAAGGATCTTCAGGTGGAGCCCCTGACTGGTTACAGTGCTGGGGGTGGGAGATGTTGAAGCAGAATAGTCTGGTAGTGTGGCCTTTGAAAGGACACATGGAGGATGAGACAGTGTTACAGGGTGACAAGCCAGGTGCACTCAGCATCCACGCCCCACCCACCCCTGGTCTCAGAGGGCTGTAAGGCTGCGTCTTGTCCACCCCCCAGGAAAGCCAGGCTGTTGCCATTTGTGCAAAGATGACCCTGACAGCCAGGGAGTTTCTTGTCAAGCTTTATTTGGCAGGTGACTTTTGCTTATTTTACTCAGATCTTGTGGATTCTTGGGCAACTCGGGGCTTAGGTATCTGAAGTGGAGGAGTTGCTAAGGCCTCAAGGGTGTTTCTCGGGCAGGTGACTTAGCTTCCAGCTGGGGGTGGTGGGTCAGGAAGGTTAGTAGCGTCTTCTACATCTTCTCCTCCTCCTTCTGCAGCCTTTGGGGAAAGAAAGTTCTGGTTGTGGAAGGGTAGGGGGTTACCTAAGGAATCTGGGTGGGGCTGGGGGCTCCCCCCACCCCTTCCCCCCAAGCTATGCTGGCACAGATGCAAAGGGCCTGAGGTCACTAGGGACGCAGGGAGGGAGGGGGTGCAGCAGGCAGACCTCTCCTCCTCCTGTGCCTGCAGCTGCGTCTCCTGCGCCTCCGGCAGGAGCGGCGCCGCCGTCTGTGGATCCGGTACAGTCTCCTCCGAGAGCAGTGCCTGCGCCTATAGCGGCGGCCTCGGTAGGTCCTTCCATAGACCTCAATGCTCTCTGGGCTCTGGCCCTCGTCCTGCCCATGCCCTTCTTGCCTGAACCCCTGGTTCGGGTGTTCGCTGGGGCTCCTCACGCGGTACCGGACCATCGTGCAGGAAGGTGAGGTGGCTCCTAGGCTGAGGCTGCAACTGTCCTTGGGGGTGGGGAGGAGGCCCGAGGCCTGCCAACCTGCTCTTGGTGTTGGTGTTGGTCTGGTTTGCAGGGCTGCATGGGGGCTTGTATATAAAGGCGGCCCCCACTGTGACCTGGCAGCCCCGCCCCCTTGTTCATTGTCCCCACCCTGCCAGCCGCCCCTGCAACCTGGAGGGTCCTGGCACACAGCTGGGGGTTGGGAAGGGCAAGAAGCCCGCCTTTGCCTTGCTAATCAAACATGTCCCCACTCTCTTGTAGCTGGTGGGACCTCAGGTCACAAGGAAGAGTGCCAGCATTTTACTGCCAGGGTGCCCAGTGGGTGGGCATTCTCTGTCATCCAGCAGAAGCTTCCCCACCTCTGTGCCCCTCTCTTGTTTACATGGTGCTGACAAACGTGGGCAGGACTTCCTTCTGTCCTCACATCTTGCTGTCGATAGCAGCAGCCCCCATTATCTAGTAGTTACTGCACACCAAGCATTGATTTGTCTTTTCCCACAAGTTCACTCACTCACACCTCACTGTTATAATCTGCTCATGGTCATTATACAGACTAGGGGACAGGCAGGCAGGAGTGCAGAAGACTGCCCCTGGCTTCAGCCCAAACCCTTCACCCCTCCCAGGCGACAGCCCTCTTCTTCTCCTCTGGCTCTGACTGCCCATATCCTGGGCAGCTTCTGGGCCTTACACTTTGATGATTCCATTAAAGTCCAAAAGCAGAATCACAGCTACTGAAAAACTGGCTTCCCTTTTGCAGATGGATGGGAGGATGTGGCAGGCAGAATCATGCCTCTCCCCACCACCCCACCCTCACTTGGCCCCATCTTAATCCCCAAATCTGTGACTATGTTCCCTTATGTGGCAAAAGAGACTTTGCAGACGTGATTACACGAGGGACCTGAGAAGGGTAGGGCCTCCTGGGTTACCTGGTTGGGCCCATCACAACCATGGAGATGGAGGAGGCAGGTGAGGGAGCTGTAGGAGGGACACCAGAGGATGCTGCCCTGCCGGCTTCACAGATGGACAGGCCACAAGCCAAGGATTGTGGGAGGACCCTAGAACCTGGGAAGGAAGGACATGGGTTATTCTCCCTGAGGACACCTGGATTCCAACTCCACAAGACTCCTTTTGGACTTCCGACCTACAGAAATATGAGATGATAAATCTGTGTTGTGTGACGTTTGTGGTAATTTGCCACAGTGGCAATAGGAAACAAATGAGGGCTTAACCCTCAAATCCTTGCTGGGGGTGCGGGGGGTAGCATTGCCACCCCCGCGGTGTTTATTTTATATGCTGCTTCCTCTTTGAGGAAGAAGGAAATTTACAATGGCTCTCAGACTCACTGAGGGCATTTGTTGAAAATATGAGGGCCCAGGCTTTCCCCCACGTCCTGCTAAGTCCAATCTCCGTGACTCGAACTTAGGGACCAAAACAGAATTTAAAAAGTGCACCCAGGGGGCTGCAAATTCAGCCGGCCTCTGTTGTCCCCGTTCTGCAATGGCTGGGGCTGTGGAGCACCAGGGCTATGATTTAACTCAGGTTCTGAGGCTCTGTGTGCTTACCTGGAACTGAGGGGCTGAATATATAAATGGAAGTCACAGCCATGACATTCTCGAGTTGCTGGGGAGACACCTCAGAGATCTGGACCTCAGAGCTTGTGGTCACTGATGCTGTGCCCTGGGCTTTGTTCCACCTCCATGATGTGATTTTGACCCAGGATTTATGTATGTCACAGTATGAGAGCAGGGCTCTCCTACGCTGACTGGGCCCTGTAGACCAGTGTCCAGCAGAAGCCCTGTGTCTGGGCCACAGAGTGTGACCCATCTCCACATCTCATGGGGGTTTGGCAGTGTAGCACAGGGGCTCAGTTTGGGCTTAGGTCAGAACACATGGGCAAGCTAACCTTTTTCAAGTGGGTTATCATACCTCCTTCATGGAGCTACTGAGGATTAAATGTGGAAAGGTTTGCTTCTCTGCTACCTGGACAAGCTATCGCGTACCCAAACGGGGATGAGACCTCATGACACAGGCCTGCCGAATGAGGAAAAAACATTTAGGACAGAACTTTTCTGGTGATACTGGCTTAATCTACTTATAGCCAAATATACCTTTTCAGTGTGGAAATTTCACCTTGGGCCGAGTGCCCAGGGCAAGCAAGCCCTCTGGAAACAGGCAAGCTGGTTGGGCCCCGGCTGGTAAATGATTAACTGGCTTCAGGGGCTCCTGGGACGTGGGCAGCCCTGATGTGTAGCAGCTGACAGTCCCTCTAGTGTGAATAAGCTGCCAGCAAAGTCACTGCAGGCAGGGTTGGGAAGACGCAGTTGGCCCTCACAAACTCACAGGACCTGGCTCCAGTGCCCCACTGCACAGGGAGGTGTTTGGGGAGGTGAGTTTTGTTGTGACGCGGCGGTGTCGCCAAGAATTTGCAACGAATTCTGTCACTTGCATCCCCCTCCCAATTCCCCCTCCATGCCCATGACCTTCCCTGTGCCCCCACTCAAGGACAAGGGAGGCAAGAGTGGGATGATTTTTCAACGTTTATTGACAGGCGGCATTGTTCCTTAGCAGGCTCCTGTTTTTCATTGGATGGTGGCATTTTCAAGATGCAGCGAGAGGGTCTTGAAGTCTGGTAAAATTCTCAGGCAGGAGTTTGGTGGACTTGCTATTTCGTTTGTGCATTTAGTATCTTCTACACCTCAGCCTGTACCTGCGGCGGCAGCACCCTGGCAGGGAACAAGAAGTGTTCAGAGGACAGCCCAGCCCCTGCCCCAGCCCCTGCCCCAGCCCCAGCCCTTGCCCGCTGTACTCCTCCGTCTTCGACAGCATCGCCTCCTTCGTCTACGACATCTTCGTCTCCGGGGGCGGCATCTGCTCCTGCTTTGGCTGCGGCAACATCTGTATCTGGCCATGGTGCTGGATGGACTTGGCCTAGATGCTCAGAGCAGGGGGCACCACCTTGGTTGAGCCAGCCAACCTGTGAGCAGGTGGAACTTTGTGGGCTGTGAGCCAGGGGCCGACAGCTGGGCCTCTTATAGACACCGGAGGCCCCCCCTGCCATTGTGAGGTCAAAATGGCTGGGGACCTCACAGGCTATGGTCAGAGCTGCCCGCATCACGTCCATATATGGGTGTGTGCGGGGAGGGAGGGGCCCCAGGCCACAGGGGCCTCTTGTGTCGTAGCTGAGGGGACACAGGATGGCTGCATTGTTAGGGCGCTCACTCCCTCACCTGCTCATCTAGTCACCAGTTAACAGATATCACCAAGCACTAGCTGTGTGCCAGATTGGGGGCTGAGCCCCCGTGTATAGTGTGATAAATAAGACAGACACATTCCTCCCTAAAGACTTGTAATCTAAGGACAGAAGTGAAATAAGCACTCAGAATAATTGCAGTTGTGACAGATGCTGAGAGGGGAAACCTGGTTTTTTTCTGAGGACGTATGTTGCGAGAACTTGACCCCACATGAGCTTCTTGCAAGGGTATCCAAACCATGGCCTGCAGGCCACATGCAGGTTATGTGAGGACTTTTATGCTTATCTGTCATGGTAGACATCACGAAAAGTATGCACAGACCTTTTGTTTATTGCTCAGCTTTTGTTAGCGTTTGTGTATTTATTTTTTTTTTTTTGAGACAGTCTCATCATATCACCGTCAATAGAGTGCTGTGGCATCACAGTTCACAGCAACCTCAAACTCTTGGGCTCAAGCAACTCCCTTGCCTCAGCCTCCCTAGGACTGGGACTACAGGCACCTATCACAATGCCTGGCCATTTTTTGTTGTTGTTGCAGTTATCGTTGTTGTTTAGCTGGCCGAGGCCGGGTTCGAACACCCCAGCCTTGGTGTATGTGGCTGGCACCCTACCCACTGAGCTACAGGTGCCACCCCCGCATTAGTATATTTAATGTGTGGCCCAAGACAACACTTTTTCCTATATGGCACAGAGAAGCCTAAAAGTTGGACACCCCTGCTGGGAAAGCCCCTGGAGGGGGTGCTGGTGAAGGGAAGCAGAGAATCTGGGAAGAGAGGGCAGCTCCTGCCCAGGCTCTGAGGGGACACGAGGTATGTGACTGATGGGGGCTGCTCTATGCTTCATGGACATGGGGCTTCCTCCTGGGTGGATGAAGAGGTTTCAGAGCCAGTTACAGACAATGGTTGCTCAGTGTTGTAAGTGGATGAAATGCCACGGAATTTCACACTCTAAAATGGCAGATATTTGGGTGGTGCCTGTGGCTCAAGGAGTAGGGCACTGGCCCCATATACTGGGGGTGGCGGGTTCAAGTCTGGCCCTGGCTAAGACTACAAAAAATATAAAAATAAAAATAAATGGCAGATATTGTTATGAGAATGTCACCTCAATCTAAGAAAGACAAACCTCTGAGGCCAAGAGTTGCTTGGCAGGTGTGAGGCACCAGAGCAGAGAATGGTAGGGAGTGTGGGCAAGACAGGCCCGGCCACCCCAGGCTTTGTGTGATCTCTCCCACATCCCCCACGGATATTAGCCATGCAGAAGGGGACACTTAGAACTCAGTTTGGTTACTCGTAACAGAAAATCAAACTAAGTCTACTGGATAGAAGTTTTATGTTTTCCTTAAGTCAGAGGTGACTGAGGTGGTTGTGAGAGGGTCCTTGTCTGGGGCCTACCCCTGCTGGAGTATTCAAGGGGATTCCATCGTGTTTGCCAAGGGCTCTCCATTGATTCGGAAAAATATCCGTAGAGAAGGCAGGAGAGAGAGAACAGTAGGGCAGATGGATTGGAATGTTCACAATTGGCCAGTCTGGGTGAGGGGGAATTCTTTGCGTGGTTCTTGGAACTTTTCTGAAGCTTTGAAGTTCTTTCAACGTACACTGTTAACATTATTTAAAAAAGAAGGAGGAGAGCCATTCGGGGCCCAGATGGGAGCGCCACCTTGAGCAAGGGCCCAGCCTTCTTTTATCTTTTATCTCTGCCTTCAGCAAATGCTTTTCATCCTCCAAGTTGCCTCATACTCTGAAATTAGGGCTGCCAAGGATGACTGCGCAGTTCGTGTACTGCTCAGAGCTCCCTGCCAAAGAGATTGAGTGGTGACTGAGATCCAGGTTATGGTCTGTTTGCCAAGCCCGGCCCCGTGCCCACCAGACGCTTCTCCCCACCGGAGCTGTCTTTTCCCCAATTTGGCTGCTCACAGTAGAAGTCTTTTTCAAATCTGAACAAAGACACAGAAATTCAGCTGTATCCACGGTCCAGGTGGGAAGGAGAAAGAACAGGACTGCGGCAAAAGGAGTCCTTGTTTTGTGAAGCACTTTCCCCACATCCTGCCCAACAGCCACCTCTTCTAAAAAGACGGTGCGCTGGCACCTAGAAGGTTAGCAGCAAATTTTTATTTATTAACTCTTTGACTCATTTACTGACTTAAATTATTAGCCCAATCGTCTAACACTCGGTGCTTCTTTTTTTTTTTTTTTTTTTGAGACAGAGTTTGACTCTGTCACCCTGTCACCATGATGGGGAGAATGCAGTGGCTTTAGCCTAGCTCACAGCAACCTCCAACTTCTGGGCTCAGTGATCCTTTTGTCTCAGCCTCCCTCCCCAGAAGCTGGGACTACAGGTGCCTACCACAGTGCCTGGTTAATTTTTGTGCTTTTAGTAGAGACAGGGTCTTTTTAGTAGAGACAGGGTCTCACTCTTGCTCAGGCTGTTCTATTTTCTTTTTCTTCTTTTTTTTTGTAGAGACAGAGTTTCACTTTATCGCCCTCAGTAGAGTGCCGTGGCTTCACACAGCTCACAGCAACCTCCAACTCCTGGGCTTAGGTGATTCTCTTGCCTCAGCCTCCCAAGTAGCTGGGACTACAAGTCTCCGCCACAACACTCAGCTATTTTTTGTTGCAGTTTGGCCTGAGCCAGGTTCAAACCCGCCACCCTTGGTATATGAGGCCAGTGCCCTATCCACTGAGCCACAGGCACCACCCGCTCAGGCCGTTCTTAACTCCTAAGCTTAAGGGATCCTCCCACCTCAGCCTCCCAGAGTGCTGAGATTAAAGGCATGAGCCACCATACCTTGCCCACTTAGTACTTTTGAAAAATCACAATCATGGTCTCAGAGGAGCCCCCTGGGATGGCAGAGATTGGTATCCACCAATCAAATTGATAAACAATCATTTTAAGGCAGATGGGCTGGACCATTTACTTGAGCCTTTACTGAGCATGCGCCAGGCATATTGAAGGCCCTGTGAGCAAGAGACAAGGGCCCCTGCCCCGAGAAGTTTGCCTACTAGTCAGGATCCACGTATTCACGTGAGCAAGTAGATGAACAAGATTGAAATTTGTTACTAATGTGCATAAAACCAGTTGAGACAAACAGAGAATGTCTAGAAAGTTCCTAGGGGGGGCATGGGAGATGAGTTTTTGAGGAGATAACATTTGAGCTGAGTTGAGCGATAAGATGGACCACTCTGTCCAGCACGAATGTTCCGGTGTGAAGGAAGCCACTGGCCTTGTCCACACGATGTTCAGGGACTCAGGCGACCACAGCTCTGCTTTCTTGGACACACAGCTTTCAATGTGTCCTGAAAGTCCACATCCAGGCGCTGGACAGAGGGGGAGCAATTGGTAACTGCTTTGGCCCGCAGTGATGCCCTCCTCTTCTATTGCCACGTCACCCGTCACGAGACATCTCCCTTCAAACACACACAGTCAAAGCTCTGGTGGAAAGGGGCAGTGACACTTTGATGTTCCTCTAGTCACTGCCACAGGTGCCAAAGAGAACACAAAACCAGGTGGTGTAGAGAGCAGCTGGCAGGAAACTAGGATGCAGGGAGGTCTGAGAAGGCCACACGCAGGAGAGGACAAGGAGTTACCTGGATGGTGACTGGGCTCTGTCAGTTTGAAAACTTAGCAGGGACTGCAGGGGCTACATTCTAGCAACAGGAGAAGCCTGGAACTGAAAGGAGGCTGCAGTAGCTATGGAGGAAAGAACAAACCTCGAACCTTCCAAATTAGTGGAGGAGACGGGCACTGTTAGATAATCTCAGAAATAAGCTGTGAATACTGGGAGGAGGAAGGCTCGGAGCTATGCTGTGGGGACATTTGGCTTCATCTAGGATCACCAAGGTTTCACTGGCCATCTGAATTGTTGGGGCCTATTTGTTACAGCAGCTGGCTGTTACCCCAAATAATATAGCACTTGCCACTCACTGAAATTGTGTGCACCTCTCCCCTCCCAAGTAGAATGGCAGGTCAGCGAGGTCAGGGACTTTACTTTGTCTGCCGCGGCAATACTAGTGGACATGTACGAGGACAATACTGTGAGGACAACACAGTGAACTAAAGGGGCCCAGATATCTGTTGAGTGAATCAATGAATGGCACATAAATGGTTCATGTGATAAAATTCTCCTGTAGTCTTCCTCCAATTCTAAGATCGTGGGATTGTGTCATGATTTTGGAAGGGATGTTCTGCCTCTCCCTACTGGCTGCCCTAGTTCTGTTGGGTGTGGCCCCTGGCTGAGAAACCAGCACTGATCTCTGAGAATCTCAAAAAGATGTCCAGTAGTGCCCCGTGAGGTCCTGGTTAGGGACTGGTGTTCTGTCCTGCCCCTCCCCCACATCTGTGACATCACAGTGGCCACCCACAGCCATCGTATCCAAGAAAGGCGTCCCCAAAGAGGGCAAGGTAAGGGTAGGGGGCACGTGCTCCCCTTTGCGTTTGGGGGGGCAGTTAATTCTCAGAATAATGAGAAGATAGTTTATCAGTAAGCTGACAACATTTCAAATGTGCCATGGTGCCCACAATTCCGCAGGCAGGCATTTTGCCCGCAGAGATTCTCCCACATGTTCATGAAGACGTGAGCAGAAGGCTGTTCATTAGAGCCTTGTTTGTGGGGGGAGTGGATCAGAAACAACTCAGTGCCCATCTTAGGGAAATGGTGAATCAATTCTCACATCTGTGCTTCATAACAGCTCACAGTAATTCCTAAGAATCTGGAGGGTGACGTGTCCTGACCAGGGAGTCCACAGCACACTGTAACTGACTGAGCGACTCACCGAAATGTAGGGCATCAGCCCACGTTTATAAAAAACTTAGAAATAAATGCTCCCATGCACAGAGGGAAATGTCTAGAACGTGCCATGTTGACTTAATAGTGGGGAGTAGAATTAGGAAAGGTTTTGCTTTCTGTTTTTTTTGTTTCTGTATTACTTGACATTTTTCCCTGTACAAATGCCAAGACACGTTGCTGAATATTGAATAAGTTAATTCCGTGGTCAGGAAAAAGACAACAGAACATAAGAATGATAATAGCCATCAGCGTTTCTAAGCCCTTCTTCTGTGGCCATGGTCCTCTTTTATTGTCAGATTATGGTTTTGTTTTTCCTTTAATAAACTTTTTCTTTTGGGAAAAGTTGCAAGGCCAGTACAGGGAGTTGCTGCACACCTCTCTCCCAGTCTCCCCATTGTGAGCATTTTTACATCACCATGGCTCATGTGTCATGACTAAAACAACCTTGGTATGTTGCTATTAACCAAACCCCAGACTTTATTTGGATTTTACCAATTTTCCTACTAATACCCATTTTTTATTCCAATTTAGGGTGTGCTATCCCCCACGTCCCTCTACTAGCAACATCTTACACAAGCACGGGGCACTTGTCCAATCGATGGGCTAATACGGACGCATTTTTGTTAACACTTGTGCTTCATCCAACTATCCAACAGTTTCCCCTGTTGTCCTTTTCCTGTTCCAAGGTCCCATGTCTCCTTAGGCTCCTCTGGGCTGTGTCTGTCCTTGCCTTTGATCACCTTGACAGTTTAAAGGAGCACAGCTCAGTCTGCAGAGTGTCACTCAGTTGGAATTTGTCTGAGGTCTTTCTCATGATCAGACTGGGGTTATGTGTTTTGGGAGAAAGACCACCAAGGAGAGGGGCTCTTCCGTTCACTTTGTGTCAAGGGAACCTGCTCTCAAGGTGGCTACACTCTGTCACCCAGCCCAGGAGGTGAGTTCCAGGCTTCCTTCCCACCCATGGAGCTACTTTTCTCCCCCATTTTCTACTGTACCCTTTGGAAGGAAATCATTGCTCCGCATGGCCCGCATGTGAGTGATGGGGAATTACACTCCACCCCCTTGTTGGAATTCTTTCTTTTTATTTATTTATCTGAGACAGAGTCTCTGTCACCCATGCTACAGTGCAGTGGGATCATCATAGCTCACAGCAACCTCAAATTCATGGATTCAAATGATCCTCCTGCCTCAGCCTCTCGAGTAGCTGGGACTACAGGAGCCCTGCATAACGCCACTGGCTAGTTTTTCTATTTTTAGTAGAGAGGCATCTCTTGCTCAGAGGGGTCTCAAACTCCTGAGCTCAGGCGATCCGCCCACCTTGGCTTCCCAGACTGCTAGGATCACAGGTGTGAGCCACCACGCCCGGCTTGCCCTCATTATTTATATCAGTGTGGACTCATGGATATTTTGTTCTTTTGTTCTTTGGGGTATAATCCAGTACTACTTTCTCTAGATGTTGCTCAGACTGTACCAGCTTTAGGCCACGGGGCAGGTGCTCTTTCAGGGGTGGTCCGTGTCCCTCTGGCCCGCCACTTGCCCAGGCTCATCGCGTGTATTTCCTGTCCTAGACCCAGAATTTCCCCAAGAGGCCCTGGTTCCTTCTACTGGGGGATGATGTGAGAAACCAAGACCTGGGTGCTGGGTGTGCTGGCAGCTATGGAGTGTGCTTGCTTCTTGGCTGTCTCTGCTGATAGAGCGAGGAAATCGTGTGTGCCTGCCCTGTGAACGTGTGTCTGTCCCTGTTCCTGTACGTAGTCATCTCTGTTGCTGTTAGTGCCACACGTGTTCATACAGAGGTCTCCACCTCCAACCACAGTGATTACTTAGCACGGCCCCTTGCTTAACTCCAACAGTGGGAAACCTGGTTCCTACCTCCCACAATCCATTTATTTGATTGTCCCCTTCCTGTATACATGAACCGTGGTTTCAGAATTGTTATCCTTTACCTCTGATGCCTTTCCACTCATTAACTTATTCAGTTATTATTTATTGAAGGCTCTCTGTGCTGTTCCAAGCTCAGTAAACAAAGCAAAGGTTCCTGCCCTCATGGAGTCTGTGTTCTAGTGCAGGAGAGGGAGAAAACAAGTGTGACGGATAAGCACATGATATAATGTGTTGAAAGGAAAACAGAAAAAGCAGGGGAGAGTGAGGAGAATTGGTCATTGTGGAGGTGGCTAGGGTGAGGGAAATCAGGACAGGTTGAGAAGGTGGCATTTGAGCAGATCAGTGAGGGAATTAGACATGAGGATATCAGGGAACAGTGTGTCAGGCAGGGGAACCTCACATGCAAAGGCCCTGGGGTGGGGATGCTTCTGTTCAGAGAACAGTAGGGAGGCCAGTGTGGGAAATGTGAGGCTTGGCAGGAGGCACGGTTGCAGAGGTGGGGGTGGGAGCGACATTAAAGATGGCTTTGTTTGCACCTCTAAGGATTCGATTTTACTCTGAATGAGATGGGGACATAAAAGTGATATTCGTTCTTCATTTTCAGGACCCCTCTGCTGCTATGTTATGGGCAGAGGTGGTGGCAGGAGCCTAGTTAGGAGGTGGTGGCTGTCAAACAAGTAAAAAAACTCTGGTTGGCATAGACCGGGCAGTAGAAGGGTTTGGTGGGGAGTGGTTGGGTTCTGCGGGGCTTTGAAGATGGAGCCGGCAGGACTCACTAGCAGCCTAGAATGTGAGAGGGCTGGGGGAGTGTGAGAGAGGGAAGAATTAAGGTTGGCCACGGGCTGGCGTTGCCACCAGCTGAGATGGGTGGAGAAGGCAGTGGGTGGAGAAGGCAGAGGGAGGAAGGTCCAGAATTCAGACACCTTGGGGCAGTTCGATATCAGAGTCTGACATTTGGGCTGGAGGTGTTGTATTTGGACATGGTCAGCCTTGGAATTCATGCGTCATCTTTTATTGATGCTATAACAAAGCACCGTGGACTTCATGGCTTAAAGCAAGACAAATTTACTATCTCACAGCTCTGCAAGCCAGGATTCCAAATGGGTCTTAGGGGTAAAAGCAAGGCATCAGCAAGATTCTTTCTGGAATCTCTAGGGCAGGATCTGTTCCCTTATCTTTCCCAGATCCTCGAGGCCTGCACGAGGGCCCTTCCTCTCTCAAGCCAGCAGCACGGCATCTTCCAATCCCTCTCTCTGACTTTGTCCCTCTTGCCTCCCTCTCCCTTAGGAGGTCCCTGTCATTCCACTGGGCCTACCCAATTCATCCAGGATGATCTAGCTCCCCATCTGGCCCTTGGATTTGGCAGCACAGAGGGGATTGGCAGCCTTCAGAAAAATGGTCTGTGTGCAGCGCAAGGTGAGGAGGGCCTGGTGGGAGTGGGAGGTAGAGGGAACACAAGGAGAGGAATCGGAGGAGACGGAGCCTTGCTCCATCAAAGATTTTCGCTCCAAAGGAAACCAGAAGACAGGAAGGAATGAGCCTGGCAGAGTGAGTGGGCCAGAGCAGTTTGGTTTTGTTTGGGTTTGGTTTTAAAAGGGCGATTGTTTGCTGTGGGAATGATGCAACAATAGAGAATGAAAAATAGATGGCACAGACCAGAGAGTTGGTTGTCTTTAAAAAGAATTGATAGGCTGGGTGCGGTGGCTCACGGCTATAATCCCAGCATTCTGGGAGGCTGAGGCAAGTGGATTGCCTGAGCTCTTGAGTTGAGATCAGCCTGAGCCAGAGTGAGACCCTGTCTCTAAAAATAGCCGAGTGTTGTGGTGGGTGTCTATAGTCCTAGCTACTCCAGAGGCTGAGGCAGGAGGATCACTTGAGCCCAAGAGTTTGAGGTTGCTGTGAGCTACGACACCACAGCACTCTACTTGGGGTGAAAACATGAGACTCTGTCTCAAAAAATAAAAATAAAAAAATAAAATAAATTGATAGGTAAATGGATCACACCACTCTCTAGCAGCTTACACACAACACAAGCACCTCTCTGAGTGATGTTTCTGTGGGCAATGCTGGGCTAAGAAAGTCTCCTTGCATGAATCTGTCTTCTCGATTGGGGTGGCCATCCAATAGAAATATGCAAGCTATAAATGTGGGCTCTGTGTCATTTTAAATGTTCTAATAGCCACCTTAAAAAAGGCAAAAAGAAACAAATGGAGTTAATTTGAATGTTTTATTTAACCCAATATAGCCACAGGTGGATAGAGCTCAACATGGGAATGATGGAGATGCTTGAGTTCTTCTCTTCGCCCCAAGCCTTCAACACTCAGGGTGCCTCTGGTCCTCACGGTGTGTCTCAGTTCAGATCAGCCACATCACAAGTCCTTGGCAGCCACGTCTGGCTTGTGGCTCTTTAGTAGACAGCACAGCCCAAGTGAGCTCACATAAATGAACAAAGGCACACACATGACAGACTCCTCACAGCACAGCTGCTACTGACTGCACAGTCAGCAGGCAGCTGGCCCATAAACTGTGTCCACTCCAAGGGAATGCTGCACAGGACAGCTCGGAGATAGCCATGCAGAAGGCAGCCTCAGTGTGTTGTTACTGAGAACTGCTTTTCACTTTTAAAAACATTAAAGGAGGGGCAGTGCCTGTGGCTCAGTGAATAGGGTGCCAGCCCCATATACCGAGGGTGGCAGGTTCAAACCCGGCCCCAGCCAAACTGCAACAAAAAAAAGCCAGGCGTTGTGGCTGGTGCCTGTAGTCCCAGCTACTCAGGAGGCTGAGGCAAGAGAATCACCTAGGCCTGAGAGCTGGAGGTTGCTGTGAGCTGTGATGCCACGGCCCTCTACCAAGAGTGACAAAGTGAGACTCTGTCTCTAAAAAAAAAAAAAAAAAATCTTCCTTTCAATATTTCACCTTTGGGTAAAGAAAAAAGTCATTGGGGGCCAGATCAGGTGAGTAGAGAAGGTGTTCCAATTCAGTTATTTGTTTATTGGCTAAAAACTCTCTCACAGACAGTGCTGTGTGAGCTGGCACATTGTTGTGATGAAAGAGCCATGAGTTGTTGGCCAAGATTTTCCTGTGTCTGTCAATGTTTACTTGGTCTGCTATGCTTCTCACAGTGAACTGATGATTCTGACACACAATCTGATGAATTTTTGCAATGTTTTCATCAGTTCTGTTTGTTACTGGCCACCCTGACCTCCCTTCATCAGTGATGTTTTCTTTCCCCCCAGACAAATCCATTTGTACACAGCTGTTTTCTTCATGGTATTATCCCCATAAACTTGGACTACCATGCCCCTGATTTCACTTTCATTCTTGCCAGGTTTAACAAGAAATGTAATGTTTGTTTCTTGCTCTCTTTCAAACTCTGACATTCTCATGACAGCACACAAAAATATGCAACAACAATGATGAATGCTGCTCAACAAGATGGTGCCACATGTCAACACAAGCACAGCTGTGAGTCACTGATGTACCCAAGTGGCGAAACCTTACTGAGCTGTTTGTACAATGCTACCAACATAAACAAACAGTGACAAGTTTCTGAACTTAATTGTCAGGCCTTGTATTTATTTAAACGAATGGACTTTATTATTTTAGGGTAGCATTAGCTTTATAAGAAAATTGAGCATAGCTCGGCGCCCATAGCACAGTGGTTACGGCGCCAGCCACATGCATTGAGGGTGGCGGGTTTGAACCCAGCCTGGGCCTGCTAAACAACTGCAACCAAAAAATAGCCGGGCACTGTGGCAGGTGCCTGTAGTCCCAGCTACTTGGGAGGCTGAGGCAAGAGAATTGCTTAAGCCAGGAGTTTGAGGTTGCTGTGAGCTATGACACCATGGCTCTCTACCAAGGGTGACATAGTGAGACTCTGTCTCCAAAAAGGAAAAAAAAAAGAAAATTGAGCAGAAAGTACTCAGAACTCCTCTATAATCCCCCTTCTGCCTTAGTTTCCCCTATTATTAACTTCTGGCAAATGGTTCACGTATTATGCTTGATGAATCAATGCTGATACATTATTAGTAAACCCGTGGTTTACACCAGCGTTCACTCTTTGTGTTGTTACGTTCTATGGGTTTTGACAAATACATCATGTCACGTATCCACCATTACAACCCATGGCAACCACCGATCTCTTTACCGGCTCTAATGTTGCCTTTTCCATGTTCCATTTGCTATATTTTAATGATGCACAGGCTCAGTTTGCCAGGATATTCACCAAAAGTTGCTTGCTTTTAACTTTGCATGTGTCTCTATGGATCATTTTTTTTTTTTGAAACAGTCTCACTATGTTGCCAGTAGAGTGATATGGCCTCACAGCTCACAGCAACCTCAAACTCTTAGATTTAAGCAATTCTCTTGCTTTAGCCTCCCAAGTAGCTGGGACCACAAGTACCCGCCACAACACCCGCCTTTTTTTGTTGTTGTTTTTTTGTAGTTATCATTGTTGTTTAGCAGGCTCGTGCAAGGTTCAAACCCACCTGCCTCAGTGTATGTGGCTAGTGCCCTAACTGCTGAGCTTCGGGCACCGAGCCTGTGGGTCATTTTTAAAGATCTTGTATTCATTAAAATTATTTTAATGATGCTTCTTGGGTATGCAAAGTATCTTATCCCCCATCCCTGCCTTAAAAAGACATTTGAGGGGGTGGCACCTGTGGCTCAACTGAGTAGGGTGCCGGCCCCATATGCCGGAGGTGGCAGGTTCAAACCCAGCCCTGGCCAAAAACTGCAAAAAAAAAGAAGACATTTGAGGCACATTTAAAGCCTTGTTTACCCTTTTTCCCTGTTACTCCTCCTCCTTCCACATCCTGGGACATTGGTGTTTACCATTTCCAAGTCCATCTATGTGTCCCCCAAACAATCACAGTGCTGTTTGAGGGTGTTGAAAACTTTGTGTCCCCGAACAAGGAGAACAGTTTGGGGCTCTGGAATCTGCATCTGGCATCACACTGTGCATATCAAATAACTTGCTTTGTCTGCTGAGTCACCTGTGAGATTCCCCAGGCGGACACACCCTTTCCCTGTGAGTAGTGTCTCCTAGGTCATTCAAATTGTCTGACGGCTTCATTTCCTCTCAATGGGCACTTAGGTTGTTTCCAACTTTCTGCCATTATAAATAGTGTTACAGTGACTATCCTTGAGTTCATGTGCAAGGATTTCTCTGGAGTGTAGTCATTGAACTAGTAGTTCCCAAATCTTTCTCTCTCTTTTTTTTTTTTGCTTTAGCTCAAATGACATGTTCTCAAATTTTAGCATGCATCAAATTGACCTAGAGGGCTTATAAAAAATACAAGTTTCCAGGCTCGGTGCCTGTAGCTCAGTGGCTAGGGCATCAGCCACATATACCATAGTTGGTGGGTTCAAACCTGGCCCAGGCCCGCCAAACAACAATGACAATTACAACCAAAAAATAGCCAGGTGTTGTGGCAGGCACTTGTGATCCCAGCTGCTTGGGAGGCTGAGGCAAGAGAATCGCTTAAGCCCAAGAGTTTGAGGTTGCTGTGAGCTGTGATGCCACAGCACTCTGAAGAGGTGACATAGTGAGACTCTGTCTCCAAAAAAAGAAATACAAGGGTCCAAGCAGGATCCCACATTGCATTTCGCTTATTCCTTTTGCTTTCTTCCTTTTGGGGGGAGGGGAGCTCACTCTGTCACCCTAGCTGGAGTGCAGATGTGTCATCAAAGCTCACTCCAGCCTCAATCCCCTGAGCTCAAGTGATCCTCCTGCTTCAGCCTCCAGAGTAGCTGGGACTACAGGCATGTGCCACCACACCAGGCCTATTATTATTATTATTATTATTATTATTATTATTTGTGGTAATAGGGTCTTACTATGTTGCCTAGGCTGGTCTCAAACCCTGGTCTCAGTGAGCCTCCTACCTCAGCCTCCCAAAGTGCTGGGAATACAGATGTGAACCACCACACCCAGCCCCTTTTTCAATTAAAAATAATAATAATAAACAAAACAAGAAAAGACTCCAGGTACAGATGCTTTTGGGTGAGGAGTGGGGAGAGGGGCCATGCTAGAGTGTCACAGCCTTGACCGGCCTGAGCTGGCCCTCCTGGGACCTACAGGCCCTTTAGGATCTATGGGCCCTCCCTCCTTCAGCCACGGGGGCTCTTTTCCACTCCCAGCAGGTGGGGCAGGTGTTTTGCCAACACCATGGGCCCTGGGGTGTGTGGGCTCCTATGGCCCCTGTGATTAGAGGTATTTCTTGTGTTTTCTCACCTCCAGGACCTAGGAGAGGGTGGGGAAGGGGACTGGGCTTCCCCTGTGTGGGGAGGGGTTGGGGTAAGGATGGGGCTCTGAGGGAACTGCACTCAGAACCAGGTCTTTCAAATATCAACTGTGGGCTGGCACTTGTGCTAGTGCTGGAGGTCAGCAAGGAGCCTAAAACCTCCCAGGGGCCGTGGTAAAGAATCATACAAGCAGGCCATGCACAGTGGCTCATGCCTGTGCTCCCAACATTCTGGGAGGCCAAGCCAGGAGGGTTGCTTGAGGCCAGGAGTTCCAGCTTGAGCAACATAGTGACACCCTGTCTCTACAAAAATAAAAACAGAAAAATTAGCTGGACATGGTGACTCCTTTAGTCCCAGCTGCTTGGGAGGTTGAGGCAGGAGCTGATGGCATATACTAAATGCTTGCTGAATGAATGAATAAATGCTGTCTTGTTCTCCATGGCTGCTAGGAGTCCCTGGGGTCATCTCCCAGGGCAAAGTTTCTTTGTTTTTCGTTTTTTGTTGTTGTTGTTTGTTTTTGAGACAGAGTCTCACTGTGTCGCCCTTGGTAGAGTGCTATGGCATCACAGTTCACAGCAACCTCAAACTCTTGGGCTTAAGCGATTCTCTTGCCTCAGCCTCCCAAGCAGCTGGGACTACAGGCACCCGCCACAACACCCAGCTATCTTTTGTTGCAGTTGTCATGAGGGTTTAGCAGGCCCAGGCCGGGTTTGAACCCGCCAGCCTCAGTATATGTGGCTATTGCCATAACCACTGTGCTACAGGTGCCAAGCCCCAGGGCAAAGATTCTTCCTTCAGCCCACAGGGGGCACAGATAACCTCTGGAGGAACTGGAAGAAATCCTGGCCTTTGCCTGCAGCACTCACTACTTTGCATGTATGTCGGAGATGGTCTCAGCTCTTCAGCCTTATCCCAGCCCTATGATTTGGGATAAGGGCACCTGACATTCAAAGAATTCTAGAAAAATCAGGTCAGCAAACATGTGTCATGTGTGCAGTATGGGCCGGGCATATCGGGAAGTTATGAGGCAGGCCCCTAGGTTCTGGGCACAGTTCTCTTGAATGCACCAACTGCAACAGTGCCCAGGGCTCTCCTCCAAAAGAGTGTGACATCAGAGTCACACATTGGGCTCTAGACTGGGGAGGAGAGGAAGGAAAGACTGCAGTTAACCTGTAGCCAGAGGGCTGCATAAGGGTATGGGTCTTTGAGTGGGGTTTTAAGGGGTGTGTAGGAGTTCACAAAGCTAGCAAGAGGGAGGACATTCATTAGGTACTAAATACATTATTCATATAAATCTCACTCCAAATGAAAAACAGTTCAGGGTTCAGTTGTCTCCTTTGTCGGATGGCCAAAACATGAAGAAGTTCTCTCAGAGCCAAATAATTTCAGAAAGCAAAAGTAGAAAAGCCTCTCCAAAATATTTTACACCAGAAAGGATATGTTTCATGTGGCTCTTGGGTGTGTTTTGGCATCCCTGCCCCCCTGGGAGCAGTGGTACCAGTCACACCTCTGAGCTCTTTAAACAGTCCTGGCCACTGGGAAGGAAAACCTCATAAAGTTGGCAGTTTCTCATAAAGTTAAACATCCACCCGCCCTGAGACCTAGCAGCCCCACTCCTCCTAGGGATTTATTTACCCAGGAGGGGAGAAAGCACGTGTCCATGCAAAGGCACACAAATGCTCAGAGCAACTCTGCTCCATATTGTGCCAAACTGGAAACATCCACATATCTGTCATCAGGAGAGTGGACAAACAAACTGAGCATCTGGGTACAATGGGACCCTGCTCAGCAGCGACACAGACTCCCTCCTGCCGCACGCCACGTCATGCACGATTCCACACGTTGTGTTGGGTAAAAGAAACCAGACAGGAACGGGCACATTCTATGGGACTCGCACTGCTTTGCTGCAGTTTAACAGGCAAATCTAATGAGTATTTATAGACTTAGAGCTGTGCTCACCTCTGCCGTGTGTGTGTGTGTGTGTGTGTGTGTGTGTGTGTGTGTGTGTGTGTGTATGTGATGGAAAAGGGTGTGGGGAACCTTTTGGAGGCTGAGAGTAACCTTGATCTTGATTTGAGCGGTGAATACATGTATTAAAAAATGGTCAATCTAGGGTGGCACCTGTGGCTCAGTGGGTAGGGCGCCAGCCCCATATACTGAGGGTGGCTGGTTCAAACCTGGCCCAGGCCAAACTGCAACCCAAAAATAGCCAGGCATTGTGGCGGGCAACTATAGTCCCAGAGTTGGAAGCTGTTGTGAGCTGTTATGCCACAGCACTCTACCGAGGGAGGGGGAAAAAAGGTCAGTTTAGACACTTAAGGTTGACATGGTTCATGTGCTTTATTATGTAAATATTATTCCTCAGAAAATTAAAAAAAATTAAAAGCCCCAGTGCCTGCCTCTCCCCTCCCACACCCCCAGTACAATAAGGCACTTGCTTGACAGGAAAGAGAAACTCAGCCTCCAGCTGGGGTTCATTTGCACTTTCCCTGCCTGGTCTGTGGTCTGGTTGTGCAGCTGGCTGCTCTGAGGGGAGGGGACCTGAAGCCGCCAGTCTCGCAGGAGATTGGGCACATGAGGCCCTTGGCAGACACACAGCCAGCTCCTTGCATGTGGGATGGCTGCAGAGCCCAGGACTGCCAGGCTGTGGACACAGCCCTGGCAGCAAATGACCACTTGCCCGGTCGCCAAGCTTTCCTTCTCAGCTGCATCCTCACTGCCCAGACTCATTCCAGGCTGGGACCTCATCCTTCTTCCAGTGTAGCAATAGAGACATTTGCAGCATTGTGCTCTGTGTGTTGACATGGGGCGCAGTCAAGAAAAGAATGCAGGAAACATGTAAGGTTAGATGCCTCCATTTGTTTTCTTTAATTAGAATAAAAAATAAAAGCTACGCTCAGCAGTGCATGCCTGATGTCCCAGCTACGTGGGAGGCAGAAGCAGGAGGATCCCATGAGTTTTGAAGTTCAAAGCCAGACTCAGTCTCAAAAATACAGTATTTATAGAACATGCCCCCAAAATGTATACACATTTTAAGAAATGAAAACACTATTAAAATTGTAATACTCAGGGCGGCGCCTGTGGCTCAGTGAGTAGGGCGCCAGCCCCATATGCCGAAGGTGGCAGGTTCAAACCCAGCCACGGCCAAACTGCAACAAAAAAATAGCCGGGCGTTGTGGCAGGCGCCTGTGGTCCCAGCTGCTTGGGAGGCCGAGGCAGGAGAATCGCATAAGCCCAAGAGTTAGAGGTTGCTGTGAGCCGTGTGACGCCACGGCACTCTACCAGAGGGCGGTACAGGGAGACTCTGTCTCTACAAAAAAAGAAAAAAAAAAATTGTAATATTCAATGTATCCCATGTAATACTCATGGGATCCTCCTGCTTCGGCCTCCCACATAGCTATGTATACCGAGAACAAAAGATGAATACAAGTCTCGTTGACCACCTCTTGTAATTGAAGAAGTCAAACATGGCCTGAGTATTACAATATAATACAGTGTTTTCCTTGCTTAAAATATGTACACTTTTTTGCACCCTCTGTATATAATAAATACACAGAATAAAACTAGAAGAAGAAACCTGAACTTTGTCCAAACATGTTCCTCTGAGAAGACAGGGAAGTATGCAAAATACACACCGAAGGTCAGATGAAAGGAATGGAGACAATCAATGCTGTGACACACCTACTTTTGTCCTGGTGACACACTTCAGCATGTGTGGACAGTAGCTTTGTGGTTAAAAAATATTGTGAAATGAGAGCAAAGAAAATGCTGGTTTTGGCTGTCATGTCCCCTGACCCTGTGGCAAGAATCTCCAGGGACACCTGTGAAATTGCAGGTCCCCAAGGCCCAGCCACAGGCATCTGTGTACTAAAGAAATGTCATGGACTTGTCTCATGAGTGCGACTGTGCCAGACAGTCTGCTTGCTAGGACAGGGTCTGCGTCTTTATCCCTAGTTTAAAGATGAGGAAACTAAGGCAGGTCCAAGGGCCCACATCCCAGAAGTACCAGGGCTGGCACTCCTGTCCCCAAACCCCTTCACGGAAGCCCCCATTTTACAAATGAGCCAACTGAGGCTGAGGGAGATCAAATGACTTATCCAAGATGCGGCCAGATGAGGGAATGCAGGGCTAAGGTTCTTTTCATTCTCTCTGGGGGAATCTGGTGCAAAAGGAGGCCATGACCTCACTCCCTAGTTTCTTCTCTTGTACCCTAAAGCCTCAATTCTCTAGACCCATAACCTGGATCAGCCTGGCCAGCAGTTCAAGGCAGGAGGTCATCCCTTATTTTCCACCCGGGATGGTGGCTGAGGGACTGCCGGTGGCAGAGCAGGGGGACCGGGTAAACACGGAGACTGCAGAGGGAGGGGAAAGAAGCCACCTTGGAGTCAGGCGGGACTTGGACAGCTGTGTTTGTCTCTCAAAACCTCAGTTTCCAGGCTCGGCACCCATAGTACGGTGGTTACGGCACCAGCCACATACACTGAAGGTGGTGGGTTCAAACCTGGCACCGGCCAGCTAAACAACACCAACAAAAAATAGCCAGGCATTGTGGCAGGTGCCTGTAGTCCCAGCTACTTGGGAGGCTGAGGCAAGAGAATCTCTTAAGCCCAAGAGTTGGAGGTTGCTGTGAGCTGTGACACCCATAGCACTCTACTGAGGGCAACATAGTGAGACTCTGTCTCAAAAAAAAGGGCGGCGCCTGTGGCTCAGTCGGTAAGGCGCTGGCCCCAAATGCCGAGGGTGGCAGGTTCAGGCCCAGCCCCGGCCAATACTGCAACCAAAAATAGCCGGGCGTTGTGGCGGGCGCCTGTAGTCCCAGCTACTCGGGAGGCTGAGGCAAGAGAATCGCTTAAGCCCAGGAGTTGGAGGTTGCTGTGAGCTGTGTGAGGCCACGGCACTCTACCGAGGGCCATAAAGTGAGACTCTGTCTCTACAAAAAAAAAACCTGTTTCCTCATGTGGAAATGGGGCTGGTCAGTAAGATGATCTTGTACATCAGTGTAAGGATTAGAAACAGCACCTGGGAAGGGTGTCACACACCATTGAGGGGCAGCAGATGATGGTGGTCACAGCTGGGGGTCTGGACTGGGCAGCATGGCTCAAATCCTCGCTCTACCTTTTCTAGTCACATGACCTTGGCCACAGGACTTAACCGCCCTTGCATTCCTCCATTCACACTCAGCAGATGTCTGTGGAGCAGCTGCAGTGTGCCAGGCTTGTGTAGGGGCTCTCTCGGCCTCACTTTCCCCATCTGTCAGATGGGGACAGTAATGGTCCTTGCCTTCTGGGGTTGTTGGGAGGACGAAATGTATGACAGTGACTGCCACAGGGAACATCTGAGCTAGCTATTCCCAGAGCAGGGGCCCCTTCCGGAATGGTGGCTTACTGACAAGTAGGGCAGGGGACACTTGTCCTCAGGGTCCCCAGGGGACCTGGGCCAGGACTGTTTTCCAAATCTGGCCTCTTTGCTTGCTGGGGTCTGGGTTTTGAAACACTCAGAAGTGCTCGAGCTGGCCAAGCTCTCCTGGTGCTCAGCTTCCGTCCCTCTCTCGGTGATTTGCTCAGGGACCCATTGTGGCTTCTGTGGATACCTTTCTCCATCAAAAGGAAAACAAAATAAAATCATATTTATGACCACACTGATATAAAGAATATAATCCAGGATGGACTCATTATTACATATTTATTATTACCATGTTTGTTTTCCTCTTTTCTTTTAGTTGAGACGGGGTCTTGTTCTGTTACCTAGACTGGAGTGCCATGGCTTCAGCCTAGCTCACTGCAGCCTCAAACTCCTAGACTTGAACAATCCTCCTGCCTCAGCTTCCTAAGTAGCTGGGACTATGGGCACCCTCCACAACACCTGGCTAATTTTTGGCTCTTGCCCAGGCTCCCTCTTACTTTTAAAAGAACTTAAACATGGCTCGGCGCCTGTGGCTCAAGTGGCTAAGGCGCCAGCCACATATACCTGAGCTGGTGGGTTCAAATCCAGCCAGGGCCGCCAAACAACAATGACAGCTGCAACCAAACAATAGCCGGCCATTTGGGCGGGTGCCTGTGGTCCCAGCTACTTGGGAGAAGGAGGCAGGAGAATCGCCTGAGCCCAGGAATTGGAGGTTGCTGTGAGCTGTGATGCCTCAGCACTCTACCCAGGGCGACAGCTTGAGGCTCTGTCTCAAAAAAAAAAAGAACTTAAACATTTTTTGTGGGTCCCTGAAAGTGCTATAACCCCAGGCACTGTCCTTAGGATAGCCGAGGGGTTGGGGCAGCCCTGGTTGGGCTTTGTGTCATAAGTTTTTTAGGTTTTTTTTTTTGAAAGGCCTCGCTTGTTGTACAAGAAACTTGGAATTTTCCAGGGAACAATGTTCCCTCTGTAGATCCCTCCCCCCCCCCCAAGCTGCATCCATTGTACCCAAACCTACTCTTTCCACCCTTTTTCTGAAGGGGTGCAGAGTAGAGATCTCCCACAGGGCCTGCCAAGGCCATTTGTCTATGAGACTGCAGCCCTAACCCTGCAAATCAGAGCTGCAGGGGCTGATTGTGTCGTGGTTCCTGACAGTTCCCTGATCCTGTTTCATTTAAACCCTTGGTCTCCGCCTTAGACAGGAGAGAATCCAAAGAACTTGTACCAGGTTACACAGTAAGTGGCAGATTTAACATGAGGCAGGCTAAGCCAGGGGTCCTCAGAAGTTTTTGATCATCTTCTTTGCATCAATATGAAACATTAGCAAGAACATCGGTGCACGTAACCTTGTCAATAAATTATATATATCATCTTAGTTTCCTGGGACTGTAGCATGATTACAAGGTGGTTGCTTAAAACAACAGAAGTGGGATCGGCGCCCGTAGCATAGTGGTTATGGCACCAGGCACATGCACCAATACTGGTGGGGTGGAGTCTGGCCCCAGCCAGCTCACCAACATGTATGAAAATTGCAACCAAAAAAAAAAGAAAAAAAAAATTAGCTGGGCCTTGTGGTGGGTGACTTTAGTCTCAGCTACTTGGGAGGCTGAGGCAAGAGAATCACTTAAGCCCAAGAGTTTGAGGTTGCTGTGAGCAATGACACCACAGCACCCTACTGAGGGCAACAAAGTGAGACAGAGTCTCAAAACAAACAAACAGAAATGTATTCGCTCACACTTCTAGAGTCCAGAAGTCCAAAATCCAGGTGCTGGCAGGCAGGGCAGGAACCCACTCCAGCCTCCGCTTCCTTCTGGGAGCTCCCATCAATCCCTGGTGCTCCTTTCCTTGAGTATGGGGCGCCTCTGCCTTCACGTGGACTATTTCCTTTGGGTACCACCTTTCTCCTATAAGGACACCTGTCACTGGATTTAGGGCCACCCTGATCCAGACTGATCTCATCTTGAGATCTGTTACTTGATCCCATCTGCAAAGACCCTATTTCCAGGCAAGGACACCTTCGGGAGTTTGAGGGGTTTTGATGTGGACATACTTAAAAAGTTAGGGTCACTACACATGGGATGCAGATAAATGCTGAAAAGAACCCAAAGAAGCTGTCAGAAAAGTGACACCAAGGATGTGAGTAATAGTAATGTCATAGCACGAGGCCAGGCCTGGAGACATTATTCATACATGTAAAATTTTCAGTCACAGAGAAAACGTTTGGATGCTTTGGTTTTGCCCAGTTCAGATGTTTTAGCAAATGCTAGCAGCTGGGACCCTGGGATCTTTTGGCATTGTTGAAACACCTTTCACCGTTGTTGAAACACCTTTCACCTCACTTTCTGTTTGACAAACAGCAGCTGCTTCTGCTCTGTGCAAGCCTGGCCTGTGACACTCTATGGCTTCTCCCAGCCGCCCACCCGTGCTCCTGCCTCACGGGCCCCAGGTGCCTCCACCCTCACCCTTTCACCCACTGAGAAGTCTTTTGTAAACAGTGCTCACTGCCTGTCTGCCTCCAGCTCCTGGAGACATGGCCAGGCCTATCCGGCTGCCTGCCTGTCCTGCTGCCCATGAAAGGAGCTTCCCTCACACACACAAGCAATTCCAGACCGTGCACCCTGCCCCACCCCACCTGATTCCATCTCCCCCATCCCCTAGGTTTAGGTCCCCAGCCTGTTTCTGTTCCTGGAATGAAATCAATTGCTGCCCCAGGCTTTTGCCAGGCTGATCCCTCTGTCTGGAATCTTATCTTCTAGATTTCAGCTAAATGTCCCAGGCCAAGCTCTGCTCTCCCAGGCACAGCCTCTGGACGCCTCCTTACACGGCCCTCCCTCCCAGGGATCACCTGTCATTTGGGTGCTTTGTCAGCCTCTTTGTTTGTTGCCTGTCTCTCTCCACCAGACCACAATGCAAGGACTTTGTCTCCCCGCCAGCGGCAGCCCTGGCACCTATAAAACATGGCTGGTGGCCTGCTGAGTGGAGGGCGGCTTGCTCCTGGAATCCTAGCACTCTGGGAGGCCAAGGTGGGAGGATCCCTTGAGGGTAGGAGTTCAAGACAGCCAGAGCAAGGGGAGACCTCTCTCTACTACATATAGAAAAAATTAGCCAGGTGTGGTGGCCACGTCTATAGCCCCGACTGCTTGGGAGGATGAGGGAAGAGGATCCCTGGAGCCCAGGAGTGTGAGGCTATAGTGAGCCATGATGATGCCACTGCCTTCCAGCCTGGTGCCAGAACAACATCCTATCTCAAGAAAAAGAAAAGGGCTTTCACCTACAGGTAATGGATGACTTTCAAAGGTTGAGAATCCCCTAAAGTTTCAGGCAAATATGGTCCCCATGGAAGCATTTTCCTGGGGAAAATAGGATCTATATTTTGGGGTTCTGCATTCCCCTAAAGACTGAGAACCATCGCTTTTCTTAAAATACCCTCTACCTCCTGTGCTGATTAAGGACACTGAATGCCAGGAGGGAAGTCTCGGTCTCGGCTAGGCATACAGTCAGCGCCTCATTAATGCTGCCAAATGGAGGAAGGAAGTAGCTGTGGGACCCTGGGTTGGGGGTATCCCCTCTCTGAGCCCTGTTTTCCTGGTCTATGGATGGTGCCTATGTGCCTATGGCACATGCCCTGGAGTCCCCAGGGAAGGACAGCAGCTTGTCTCAGCACTTGGCACACACAGCAGGCACTTTGGAGAATCATGGCAGCTATCCTCGCTACTTGGAGGAGTGTGTCTGGGGTGGGACACCAGCATCAGTAGGTTTTTAAAGCTCCCCGGGTATGCCATGGAATATTATTTGATGACAAAAAGGAATGAAGTTCTGTTTCACAGTGTAACCTGAGTGAACCTTAAGCATTATGCTAAGTGGAAGGAACCAGACATGATGAAAAAACATCCAGAACAGGTGAATTCAGAGGGGCAAAAAGGAGATTTGTGTTGCCAGGGGCTGAGGTGTGAAGGGACCAGGGAGTGACCATAATGGGCATACAGTGTCTTTGGGGCAACGATTGTGGTGACAGCTGCACAATTCTGTGAATATGATTACAAAACATTTTAAATGGGTGGAGTGTGGTTGGTGCAGTGGCTCACACCTGTAATCCCAGCACTCCAGGATGTTAAGGCGGAAGGATCACCCTGAGCTCCTTGAGCTCCTCAAGCTCAAGAGTTCAAGACCAGCCTGAGCAAGAGTAAGGCCCTGTTTTTACCAAAAATAGAAAAAATATCCAGGTGTTGTGGTGGGCGTCTGTAGTCCCAGCTCAGGATGCTGAGGCAGGAGGATTGCTTGAGTCTAGGAGTTTGAGGTTGCTGTGAGCTGTGATGATGCCACTGCACTTCAGCCTGGGTAACAGAGCAAGACCCTGTTTCAAAAAACAAAAATGGGTGGAGTGTATGATGTGTAGATTATACGCGTATCTCAGTAAAGCTGGTATTAAAAAGAAATCCCAGGTGAGAAAACAATTTTCACCCTGCTGAGAACCGCAGAGCTGGAGCCGATGTACCCAGAGGATTGGCCCCCAGAGGCCCCCAGCCCGTAGGGTTTTCAGAGTGTGGACCCTGAATCCTTCTGCAGTCTTATTAAAATGCAGGCTCCTGGGGCCCACACTCGCCATAATGCTGAATCTGGTACTAGGAAGAACAGCATCGGAATGTGGATTATTCACCATCTCTTTAAAAACAGTTAAAGGACTGAGCTGCCTGGTTAGGACAAGTGTGGGGGAGGCACATATGCCCTTAGGTCAGCTGCTGAGCAGGACAGATCCCTCTGCCCTGAAAATTGCTGGCTGCATTCTGTCAAGATTTCAGGGCATCTTGGGCCCCTGGGCCCTGGGCACATGGGGCACATGGAGGGAGCAGCTTGGAAGGGGGTGTAAGCCACTCAGAAATTTAGCCTGGTGGTAACAAAGAACTGGAAGGGGATGAACTAAAGCTATTACTATCCCTTATTATGACCCTCAATAACTCACTTAGTTCTTCCTACAAGGGCTTTCACCCTACTTAAAAAGGGTTAGATCCGGGTGGCGCCCATAGCTCAGTGGGTAGGACGCCGGCCACATACACCAAAGCTGGCTGGGGCCAGCTAAAACACAAGGACAACTACAACAACAACAACAACAACAACAACAAAAACAGCCGGGCATTGTGGAGGGTGTCTGTAGTCCCAGCTACTTGGGAGGCTGAGACAAGAGAATCACTTGAGCCCAAGAGGTTGATGTTGCTGTGAGCTGTGACGCCATAGCACTCTACCCAGGACAACAACTTGAGACTCTGTCTCAAAAAAAAAAAGGTTAGATCCTGGAATCAAATGCTGTTTACCCTTTGCATTTTAGGATCATTTGGGAACTCCTCAAGGGATCCTGGTGGCTGCTGCCCACTCTGGGAGGAGGATGACGGCCCTGGGAAGCTCAAACCCTCTCTGGGGTCTGGGTAAACTGAGGCTTAATGCACAGGCTGCATGAGGGTGATGATGGTGCCAAGAATAACAGTATTTGATATTGACTTACCATGTCTTCTGTGCCAGGCCACACAAGAGGCCACTGATTTCATTCACACCACACCGACAAGGACATGGAGGCTCAGAGAGAGAGAGTGCTCGGCCCAAGTCACATAGCTGGTCAGTAACTGGCTAGGTTTCCACCCTCATCTATCTGCACAACTCAGCCTCAGAGCTTTGTCCTACCTGCCACTGGCGTCTCATTTTTGCTCATGAAATGGTAAAGCAAAATGATTTTGTATTCGGACTCCCACAGTCACAGCAGCACTCTTCACAATAACCCAAATGTGGAGGCAACCCAAACGCCCATTAACAGGTGATGGGTAAGCATGAGGTGGTGTCTGCAGGTGCAGTGGTTGGGATGTTCGTGTCCCCACTCTCCAAATTCATAAGTTGAAATTCTAACTTCCAAGGTGATATTATTTTAGGATTAGAGCCTTTGAAAGGTGATTAGGTCATAAGGGCAGAGCCCTCATGCCTGGGAGTAGTGCCCTCATGAAGAAGTCAGGAGAGCTCGCTCCCCCGCTCCACATGTGAGGACGCAGCAAGATGCTGCCTGCCTGTGAACCAGGAAACAGACCTCCCCAGACACTGGATCCGCCAGCACCTGGATCTTGCACTCTTTTTTCATCCTTCAAAGCTGCGTGAAATAAATGCCTGTTATTTATAAGCCACCTGGTCTATGGTAATTTGTTTTAGGCAGAGCAAATAGACTAAGACAACTTGTGTTGGGATATAATTCAACCGTAAAGAGGAAGGGAATTCTGCCACGTCCACCAACGGATGGACCTTGAGGACACTGTGCTCAGTGAAGTGAGCCAGTCACGAAAGAGCGCGTGTGGGATTTCGTTCACATGAGGGACCTAGCACAGTCAAATTCGTAGAAACAGAAAGTGGAATGGTGGTAGTCAAGGCCTGGAGGGCGGAGGAAATAGGGAATTGCTTAATGGGTATAGAGTTTTCTTCCTTGTAGGATAAAAAGACTCTGGAGAAGGACCGTGGTTACAGTTGCACAACGTGGCTGTGCTTAACACCACACTGGGCACATACAATGGCTAAGTTTATGGTATGGGTATTTTACTGCAATTTACATTTTTATTTATTTTTTTACTTTTTTTTTTTGCAGTTTTTGGCCAGAGGCTGAGTTTGAACCCGCCACCTCCTATATGGGGCTGGTGCCCTACTCCTTCTAGCCACAGGCACTGCCCTTATTTATTTATTTATTTATTTATTTATTTTGAAACAGAGCCTCAAGCTGTCACCCTGGGTAGAGTGCCGTGTCATCACACCTCACAGCAACCTCCGACTCTTGGGCTCAAACGATTCTCCTGCCTCAGCCTCCCAAGTAGCTAGGACTACAGGCGCCCGAGACAACGCCCCGCTACTTTTTGGTTGCAGCTGTCATTGTTGTTTGGTGGGCCTGGGCTGGATTCAAACCCACCAGCTCAGGTGTATGGGGCTAGTGCTTTAGCCGCTTGAGTCACAGGCACTGAGCCGCAATTAACATTTTTTTAAAAGTTATTGTGGTATAACTTATGTAGGAAAGTGCACAACTCTTCAGTGGAATTGGGCATGCGGACTGGCTCAGGTGGTAACTGCGGAGACTGAGGCAGAATCAATGCCAGTGCCCCCAGCCCCTGCTGAGCTCCCTCAGGGAGTCAGTCCCACTCCTCCCTTCCTCAGCTCCCTGGAGAGCAGCCACTGAAGAGTTCTTTCCCCCATTTTTGTTTTGTTTTGTTTTGTTTTGAGACAGAGTCTTACTTTGTCACCCTCAGTAAAGTGCATGGCATCACAGCTCATAGCAACCTCAAACTCTTAGGCTAAACCTCAAACTCTTGCCTCAGCCTCCCACGTAGCTGGGAGTACAGGTGCCAGCCACAACGCCTGGCTATTTTTAGAGACAAAGTCTCACTCTTTCTCAGGCTGGCCTCAAACCTGTGAGCTCAGGCTACTCATCTACCTTGACCTCCCAGAGTGCTGGGGTTATGGGTGTGAACTACCCCGCCTGGCCCTTTCCCCTGTTCTCAAACATCATATAAATAGAATCAGGTGGCATGTTCCCCTTTGTGCCTGGCTTCTTCCTCTGAACATCTGTGTGTGTCCACACTGGTGTGTCCACGCGGATCTGTGCAGTTACATTCCTTTGTTCTCGTTGGTGTGTAATATTTTGCTGTATGAATAGACTGCAATTTGTTTATCTGACCTGTTGTCAGTGAGTCCCCTCTTCCGAGTTTGGAGCTGTTCTGAATAGTATCAACGTGAGCCTTCTCGAGCGTGTCTCTAGAGTGTGCAAAGGCAGTTCTCTTCAGCATAGAAGGGCTGTCTGCAAAGTGTCCAGCCATGTACTGTGAAAAATACAGACATACACGGCTGGCTGCTTTCCGTACAGCCCTCATACCCTTGGAAGTGGGACTGTGGGGTCATAGGCCAACGTGTGTGTCCAGCCTCAAAAAAAAAATCTGTGTCAAACAGATTTCTCTCCAGAGGTTTAAGGGTTTCCTTTTAATTTTATGCACATTATCATGAATAAAAGTAATATGGCTTCTGCCTCACAAAAAAAACCAAAAACAACAAAACAGATTTCTGAGCTGTTGCACCAGCTCTACTCCCAACAGCTCCACTGCCAACAGCTCCTATCCCCACCTTAGAGCTTTGTCATTTTCGTTTAGCACCTTCTGGTGGGTGTGTTGTGGACAGCTCCTCCGTTGAAGTGACAGAGGTTAGGGGCTTGGCGTAGGGGTGGCATTAGACCTCTCTGGTGGGAGGGCTTTGAAAAGCAGCTCTTGTGCTCACTCTGGCAGCACATATATTAAAATTGGGACGATACTGAGAAGACTAGCATGGCCCCTGAGCAAGGATGACATGTAAATTCATGAAGTGCTCCATATTTTTGTCAAATCTATTAAGTGTAGAATACAAATGTCTTTTTTCTTTTTTTTTAGAGACAGAGTCTCACTTTATCACCCTCAGTAGAGTGCCATGGCGACACAGCTCAGAGCAACCTCTAGCTCTTGGGCTTAGGCGATTCTCTTGCCTCAGCCTCCTGAGTAGCTGGGACTACAGGTGCCACAACACCTGGCTATTTTTTTGTTGCAGTTTGGCCGGGGCTGGGTTCAAACCCACCACCCTCGGTATATGGGTCCAGCACCCTACTCACTGAGCCACAGGCACCACCCGAGTATAAATGTCTTAACACAATAATTAAGTAAGTGAGGTGAAGGCTCTGTTAACCAGTTAGATGAAAGCATTCCAAATTGTATACAAAATCAGCACATTGTACCCCATAAATGCATTAATGTACACATGATTTATGTATTTATGACTTAATAAAAACATAAAGTATACCTTTCGAAAAAAAATGAAAAGCAGCTCTTGTCCAGTGAAGGGTCTCATGGGAATGTATGACATCCCTTGGAGCTTTTCATAAATTCGGGCCCTCACACCCACAAGATGATGGAGTGACTGTGAAAGCCCCCATCCAGAGTTTAATGGTGAAGATGGCCACTTACTAGCTGTGCAGTCCTGGATTCGGTCTCCTTGTTTGTAAAATGGGCATAACAATAATGCCCACTTCATAGGATTAAAAAAAAAAAAAAACAATCTCACTCTGGGTAGAGTTCTGTGGCATCATTATAGCTCACAGCAACCTCAAACTCCTGGGCTCAAGCGATCCTCTTGCCTCAGCCTCCTGAGTAGCTGGGACTACAGGCACCTGCCACACCCAACTAATTTTTCTATTTGTAGCAGAGACGGAGTCTTGCTCTTGCTCAGCTCCAGGGATCTTTCTGCCTCGGCCTCCAGAGTGCTAGGATTATGGCATGGCCCAGGCATAGGATATTTTTGAGGAACTAATGTCTGTACCATGTGTGAAACAGTGGTTGGCACCCAGCCAGCACTCAATGAATGGCTGTAGAATTTGGGGAGGCTGGCACAATGTAGCCCAGCACACAGAGCCATATAACTGATGACTCCCATTGGAACCCGTGGAAAATCTTCCACCACCTTCCAGGCCTTGGTCCAAGCAAGGCTCAAGCCAAGGTTGCTGGCGGTGAGGGAGACTGACTGTCACCCCAGGATTATCATACAGGTCCTCCCCACCCTTATCTCTAGATAGGCAGCTACACCGCCACATCCTCAATTTCAGGAGGCTCTGGTGCTGCCAACACCTTTCCCATGGTTTCACTTTCAGTTTCTTGAAAGAGCTGTCCTTTCCTGGCCACTGGAGGCGCCGGGCATCTTGTGCCCCTGTCCAACACTCCCAACATCAATGTCACACACATCCTGGGGTGGGGTGGTCCCACCCCTGGGAGGGTGACTTGGCACAGCAGAGCGCATGGTTGTAAACAGCTAGAAAGAAGCTGAACAGCCAGCTGCATGAAAGTGGCAAGAGGACTAGAGGACCAGAGACATCACCCACCGGGCAGCCTCTGTGCGCCGACGTGGGACTCTCCATGATGAAAGCAAAGGGCACACAGGTCTGCAGGTGAAATATGCACCATTCACCTAAGCGGGAGGAAACGAGGCACATGCCCCCCCCCACAGAGCATCTTTTGAAAAGAGGTACACGGCAGTTGCCTCCAGGGGTGGGAGGGAAATCAGTCTTTTTTCTGTGAAGTCGTTGGATGCTTTTAATTTTTGTTTAAATTACATGTCTGCATTATTGTTGGATTTTTTCACCACAACCCCCACCCCTCCCCACAGATGGAATTAGAGAAAGCAGCTTTCTTTCTTAAATTAGCTTGCCAGAGGGACACCCTATGCAGTTCATTTTCTGAGCTATTTAGGTTAAAATCAATTAGTGCCTTAAAGGCTGACCCGTCTGGGTCCAAGTTCTGGGTGCCCCCACTCTGTAGCTATCTCAGGCAAGTGGCTTAAACTCTCCCAGCCTTGGTTTCTCACCTGTAACATGGCATGATGCTGATATTGTTATTATGGATATGCTGATATTGATATTCATTGATTGAAGTTAACATGGTAACAGCAGGCCCTGCCTGGTGGGCTTGTGGTGTGGCTTCAGTGAGGCCTGAGAAAGTGCTGGACACCTTGAGAGTCCCGGCATCTCCCGTGTGTCCATTGCGGTGGGGCAAGCTGGGCAGAGGTCTTTATGCCTATTTGCAGATGCATAAGTTGAGGCACAAAGTAGCAAAGTCCCAGGGGAGAGGCCTGGTTGGGGCGTCTGGGCCATGGACCTACTAGCAACCTGCTCTGTGACCTTAGGACAGTCCCTCCCTCTAGTCAGGGAATTGAGGGGGCGCTGGAAAGGCTCTCCAGGCTGATGTGGGGTGCTGGGCTTCCAAGCCCTGGTCTGGGTGACAAGTGAGGCCGAAGTACGTCCAAGCCGCCTCCAGGTGCCCAGACGAGGTGACTATTCTCAGGCTTAGAAGCATCCGCCCTGCATTCCACACCAGCACTCCCCACGTTGCCCAGTGCACCAGTCCCCTGAGGTCTTGTTGAGCAGATTCTGCCCCACAGGATGCTGATGGGGACTGCAGTTCCTCATTTCTAGCAAGCTCCTTGGCAGGGCCAGGGCTGCTGGTCTGAGGACCACAGATGGAGTAGCCAAGATCTATATTTGATCTAAGTTGTGGCTGACACATATGTACATGTGTAAAGTCACAGAGCTGTGCACGTTAACATCAGTGGACTTTACCATAAGCAGTAGACTATGCTGCAATGAGAAAGATTACACACACACACGCACACACACACGACTTGTAGATGTTTCATAGACATGAAATTAAACAATGTAAAATAACATTGAAAAAAAATCCAGCCCAAAATCATCTGAAGAATGAACTCAGAATGATTCAGAATGGATTCTGAACCCTTCCCAGGGGTCTGGCCACCCACAGGGGCGCTTAGTCCCTCCCCACCCCACCTTCTCCAGATCCAGCCCCCCACACCCTCCCACCCAGGTGCCAGGCAGGGGTGAGGGGCCTCACACCCCAGGTGGCCTTGCCTTTCTCAGGAAATGTTTGTGGTTTGGTGGGCGTGGCTGTTTGGCCCCCAACAGGAGGAAGGGGAGACTTTGCCTAGGAGAGGCCCCACAAGTGGGACGCCACCTCAGAGGTGCACAGTCTCAGAAGTCTGGCAACTGCTCTGTTGCTCCCACGTGCATCCTGGCTGCTTCTAATATCTCTCTCCTACCAAGAAGGCCTCTGCCTTCCCTTGCCCACCTGTCTGCTCCTGGCCATGGCTGTGTGTCTGTCCCCTGGGTAGGGGTACCACCTTGCATGGATCCTTCCCACCCACCCCTATGGCCTCACTGGTTTCCTCACTTAGTTCTTGCTCTCTGAAAGGCATGGAGCTGAGTGACACAGCATGTTGCCCTGGAACTGGCACGTGAGGTCAGACTCGGCTCCTCACCGACTCGCTGTGTGATCATGGGCAACTACATAACCTCTCTGTGCCTTAGGTTCCTCACTTATAAACACTGGCCTTATGCAGTTGTTTGCGAGGATGAATTGGGGATATGTAGTAAGTGCTCCCTCAGTAAACCGCCTTTGCTTTTGTTCACTCTGGGCACGGCCATTTGCTCTCCCAGCGGCTAGTCACATCCAGGACCAGGAAGGACAGGACACGGACTTCCCACCCCAGGGATGCCTGGCTGCAGCTGGCGCCTCCTCCCTCCACCTGCATGCTCTCTCCCTCCCTCCACCTCCTACGGACAACAGGCAGAGATGGGAACCATGCAATGTTGTGTGTTTTGTGGCGTCCTAGAATTCTGAGACTCTCTGAGACTCCCAGATCAGGAATGTGAAACCATCTTGCAGATGAAGATAAGGTCTGAGGGCCCACGTAACAGACTTGAGTGTGTAGGGTCTTCCATCTCTGGGCCAGGAGTCTGACTCCTGGTCCCATGTTTGGACTTCTGGGCCCAGGCCAGTCTGCCTGGAAATCAAGTGGGGTGGGGGAACCCAAAATCCCCCCACCCCCATGGCAGACAACAAATCTGCTGTGGCTCTGATCCTCTACTCTGCTTCCCAGAGATGGAACTTTGGCAGCAGAGGGGGGTGGAGGGTAAGGGTGGAGCACAGTGAGATCAGGAAAGAAAACAGTCATTGAATCTATACCAGGCAACAGCCAGTGAGTTTGATTAAGCACCTGCTGTGAGCTTCACAGCTGTTATTGTTCCTCAGTCTCACAGCCATCCAGTGAGGAAGGGTTTCTGTTTCCATTTTACAGGTAAGAAAACTGGGGCTCAGAGAAACAAAGTCACTTGCATAAGAGACTCAGAGCCAGAAGAAGGCAGAGCTGGAATTCAAACCCAAACCCAAACCCTCCTCTCACAGGCTAGAAAACTGAGCTCACACTGCAGTAGGGGAACAGGAGGTGAACAAGTACACCAGATTATTTTAAGCAGAGTGATGTTTAATCGGAAATGAAATGAGATTGACATAAGAAAGGACACCACCAGCAAGAATCAGCCCAAGTTCAGGGAGGAACACTCAGCAGAAACCTTGTTTGAACTGAAATAGGGAGGAGGAAGAGGAGCCTGGGGAAGAGTGCTGGAGGTATGGTGACAGCATGTGCAAAGGCCCTGAGGTGGGGCCCAGCCTGGCTTTCTGTAGATACCTGGCGTTCCCTGAGTGATGGGGAGGGAGCAGGGGCCACAGAATGCAGCCTGGCACCAGCCATGGAGGAGTTGCAGCCTAGTCTTCTGAGGCTAGCAGGAGGCCACTGGAAGGATGGAAGCAAGAGATTAACCAGGTTTTGCTGGGAGCCTCAGCCTTCCTCTTCCTCACACTTGCTCAGGTCAGGTCCAGAGAGGGTGCTTATAGGAGTGCTCTCAGGCCCCCAACCCTGGACTATCTGCACTTGGAGGCTCCACGCTCCTGCTCCAATCCTTGGTCTGCCACCTGGCAGCTGCTTCAATTCTCTAAGCCTCCATTTCCTCTGCTGCAAAAAAATGGAACAGTCGGGCAGTGCCTGTGGCTCAGTGGGTAGGGCGCTGGCTCCATATATCGAGGATGGCAGGTTCAAGCCCGGCCCTGGCCAAACTGCAACAAAAAAATAGCCAGGCGTTGTGGCGGGGGCCTGTAGTCCCAACTACTCAGGAGGCTGAGGCAAGAGAATCTCCTAAGCCCAGGAGTTGGAGGTGAGCTGTGATACCACTGCACTCTACCAAGGGCAATTAAGTGAGACTCTGTCTCTAAAAAAAAAAAGAGACCATCCACCCCCACTGCCCTTGGCACACTGTCAACAACCGTGATGGCACCTGGCCTGTTTGTGGTTGTCATTGGCATCATCCCTGCAGTGCCTTCTCACACCCAAGACCAGTCACGCCCTGGCTCCTTGCTGCAGGCTCCCTCTGCCCAGGCAACATTCTGAGGAATCGCAGGTGCCTGGGGACAGCTTGGCTCCAGGGACTCTCTGTTCCTGTTTCCTCACATGGTCAGGTCAAGTTACTCTGCACAGGGGCTGTGCTCGTGGAGGGTCCAAGGAGTGAGCTCTTGGCGCCATCTCAGCTCCTAGGGTGGGGTGGTCAGGGAGCCTTGGTTCACCCACTTGTCAAAGGGCCACCGTGAACCAGACCTCTTCAGCACTTGTTCCCTGATTTGAGGATTTCAAGGATTAGCAGACTTAAAAAAAAAAAAAAATGATAAGTAAACTACCAATTTAAAAAATCTGCCCAGTGGCAGTGCTTGTGGCTCAAGGAGTAGGGCGCCGGTCCCATATGCCAGAGGTGGTGGGTTCAAACCTAGCCCTGGCCAAAAACCAAAAAAAAAAAAAAAAAAAATCTGCCCAGGATGGAGTTGTGAAGAAACCAAATCACATCTATGATGTTCGTTGCTCCCTAAAAGGCACAACTGCTAGTGGGCCCGTGTGCACACAGGTATCCTCTTGGACTGTCGGACGAGAGCTCGTCCCTAAGATGCAGGTGCTATTTGGGACATTTGTGAACTCATGAAGAAATGGATGCCTGGGGACATGAATGGACATGCCAGTGGCTACTTGGCTGTTAGATGGCAGGGCCAGGCTTCAAACCCCAAGGGCCAGCTCCCCAACCTGCACTTTGCACCTCTAGGCCAATGGTCCTCAAAACTTTGGCATGCATCAGCCTCACCTGGAGAGCCCCCCTGGACCTCCAGCAACTGGGGTGGGCCTAAGACCCTGCATTTCTTTTTTTTTTTTTTGTAGAGACAGTCTCACTTTATCGCCCTCGGTAGAGTGCCATGGCTTCACACAGCTCACAGCAACCTCCAACTCCTGGGCTGAAGCAATTCTCTTGCCTCAGCCTCCTGAGTAGCTGGGACTACAGGTGCCCGCCTCAACGCCCAGCTATTTTTTGGCCAGCAGTTCAGCCGGGGCCGGGTTTGAACCCGCCACCCTCGGTATATGGGGCCGGCGCCTTACCAACTGAGCCACAGGCGCCGCCCAGACCCTTCATTTCTAACGAGTCCCCAGCTGGTGCTGGCGCTGCTGGGCCCAGACCACCCTTTGAGAACCTCTGCTCTTTGCTTGTCTGTTCACTACAAGTGCCTCTAGCTTTTTGAAGAACCTGCTATGTTTTTCTCGTTTTCTCTTTTTGCTTTGAAGACATTGTCAGGGATGATGGGAACCAGCATGCGGGCCCCTCACCTGGAGCCAAGTCTGAGGCTATCCCCCACTTACAGGTGGCAGAGAATTCCCATGTGACAAGTGGGTGATGGTAACCTCCCCTGCCTCTCTCTAGGTGGCCAGGGGGTAAGGAAGAGAACCCCTGCTTGGTGAAGAACCTTTGCCCTCTGAGACAAAATTAGCATTTACTGAGCGTTCAGTGTGTTCCAGGAGTGATTTGACGCATTTATTTACCACATGTTCGTTGAGAATGTTCTCGGTTCCAGGCAGGCACTGTTCTGAGGTTTACATCAACTGATTTATTTTCCATTACAAGGTAAAGAATGTCATCTTCACTTCACAGGCAAAGAGATGGGCACAGAGAGGCTGGGTTACTTGCCTGAGGTCCAACAGCAAGTCAGGGTTCAAAGTCAGGCAGGAAAGCTTCAGACTCGGACTCTTTCCTCGCCGTATTCTCACTAATGAGATAGCAGGTCGGGACTGGGATGATGGGAGAGAACCACCTGCCACTGCCTGTGGCTTACCAGGTGTCATGGGTTAAAAAGTGCCCTCCCCCCCCAAACGGCTTGGTGCCAGTAGCACAGTGGTTAAGGCGCCAGCCACATACACCAAGGGTGGTAGGTTTGAACCCGGCCCGGGCCAGCTGCAACAAAAAATAGCCAGGCATTGTGGTGGGCGCCTGTAATCCCAGCTACTTGGGAGGCTGAGGCAAGAGAATCACCTAAGCCCAAGAGTTGGAGGTTGCTGTGAGCTATGATGCCATAGCCACTCTACCCAGGGTGACAAAGTGATACTGTCTCAAAAAAAAAAAGTGTCCCCCAGAGAGTATGTCCATACTCTAGCACCTAGAACCTGTGAATCTGAGCTTATTTAGAAAAAGGGTCCTTGCAGATGTGATTAAGCTGAGGATCTAAGGATCTGGAAACGGGAACATTGGTGGACTTTAAATCCAATGACACATGTCCGTATAAAAGAAAGGCAGAGAGATTTAAGACATGCAGACGCAGAGGGGAGGCCCGGTGAAGATAGAGGCAGAGATTGGAATCAGGTAGCTCCAAGCCAAGGAACTCCTGGGACCACCAGGAGCTGGGAGAAGCAAGGAAGAGTTGTCCCTTAAATCTTCTGGAGCAGTGTTTCTCAACCTTCCTAATACCGCAATGTATTTTCATTGTTAAAAAGGGGTCGCGACCCACAGGTTGAGAATCGCTGCTGTGGAGGGAATATGGCCCTGCCAGCACCTCAATTTCAGATTTCTGGCCCCCAGAACTATCAGAAAATACATTTCTATTGTATCAAGCCACCAACTTTGTGGTAATTTGTTACTGCAATCTCAGGAAATTGATGTGCTGGGTGACCCTGAGCAAATCCTTTGCCATCTCTGGGCCTGTGTGTCTTTACCTCTGTCCTCACCATGTGGCTGCTGGGTGTCCCTCTCACCAGCCCTGATACAGCTGGCCAGGGACCCCTCCAGGTCCTGTGGGGGGTGTGGTGGACCAGGTCCAGGTCCACGCCCAGACCTGCCTCCCTCTACAGCATACCAGGCTGGGATCAGGGGACATGGGCTACACTTCTGGCCTTGGTGACCTTGGGTAAGACCCTGTCAGCCTGTGGCCTCAGTTTCTTGCGCTGTGAGGAGAGCCCACTCACCTGTCGGGGTTGCCTGAGGACTTGTGGGGTCTTGTCCATAAATGTGGCAGGGCCTCAATCTGTCTGTTATAGATGTTAGGTTCTTTTTTGATTTTTTAGAGACAGAGTCTCACTCTGTCACCCTCGGTAGAGTGCTGTGGCATCATAGCTCACAGCAACCTCCAGCTCTTGGGCTTAGGCGATTCTCTTGCCTCAGCCTCCCAAGTAGCTGGGACTACAGGATCCTGCCACAACGCCCGGCTATTTTTTTTGTTGCACTTTGGCCGGGGCAAGGTTTGAACCTGCCACCCTCGGTATATGGGGCTGGCGCCCTACCCACTGAGCCACAGGCACCGCCCGTTAGGTTCATTTTTTAATAAACTTTTCACTGAGCACCTACCACATGCCTAGCTGGCCACATGACCCTCTCAGGGAAGTATGGTTATTACGATAATTATGACTATCTTCATTCTAGTAAAGAGGGGACTGAGGTCTAGAGAGATTAAGACCCTCATGGACAGGCACGAGCTGGCCAGGCTCTCCCTGCACGAACATCAGAGCAGGTGTCTTTGCAGGGCAGCTTTCTGGGGCATGGGGCAGGTGAGAGCTGGCTCTTTGGCAGGCAGGTAAGGGAGGGAAGGGAGCAGGGTGTTCTAGGCGGAGGTGACTTGAATGAAGTCCAGGTATGCGAGGAGGTGTGTGCGCAGCGTGACAGGGCTGGCAGCCTTGTAAGAGGTGCCCATGGGCGAGCAGCTCTCTTGTATTTGCGAATGTGTTGTGTTTCCACTGGGAGAGTGTGTGGGTCTGGGGGAGCAAGTCTGTGGTTGCAAGTGAGCAAGCCATGTGTGACTGGAGCCTGGCAACCCTTGTGACCTGTGTGTGCCTGTGCATTGTTGTGTATGCACCAGTGTATGCATCCATATGTGCGTGTGTGTGCATACATGTTTGTATGTACATGAGTACATTTGTGTGTGCATACGCACATGTACGTGCCTCTGTGTGTGTGTGTGTGCCTGCGAATTTTGCTTTCACATTCAGTGCTGCTCAGAGACTCTGATTCCTGTAAACCTCATGATCTCATTTCTTGCAAAGGCCTGGTGGTAGGCGCCGTGGTCCAGGTTTGTTCTGATCTGCTGCTTCCCTTTCTTAAGTTTCCAGCTGCAGGGTGTGGGGGACATCTGGTCCCCAGGTAGCCAGCTACAAGATCCACCAGCCTCAGCATCTGTGGCACAAAGCCACCCACAGGAATTTGAGAGAAATCACACATTACCAGGGCTGATGAGGGCAAGGTTGGCCAGGGAAATGTGGGTCACCTCCTTCTGTTAAAAATGAAAATCGGATCTTGTGTCTCTCTTTCTGTCTGTTTCTTAAGACCCTCAGAAGAATCCCCGTTGCATTTCCAACAAAATGTTAGTCTCCGCCTGGTATCTCAGGTGTCACTAGGGCCCCAGGTGGCCAGATAGACTCATGAAGTTACCACCCATCTAGCAGTGTGGCCCTGAGCCTCAGGTCCCAGCCTGGAAAAGCAGAGTGGGGAGCAGGGACCATCATGTGTATGCACCCATCCCTCTGTCCCCTAGGAAGCCACTGGGAGGCTCTGGACATTCGGGTGGGAGCCTTTTCACTTTTCGTGTAGCCATGAGAGGCAGCAAAGAGCGACTACTTCCACATGCCATTTCTGGGACACTTGGAAGTAGCACCAGCTATTATTGGGGTTTTTTGTTTGTTTTTTTCTTTTTCTTTTTTTTTTTTTTTGTGGTTTTTGGCCAGGGCTGGGCTTGAACCTGCCACCTCTGGCATATGGGACAGGCGCCCTACCCCGTTGAGCCACAGGCACCGCCCTTGTTTGTTTTTTTCTTGAGACCGAGTCTCACTTGGTCACCCTTGGTAGAAGGCCATGGCATGTTAGTTCATAGCAACCTCAAACTCTTGGGTTCGAGTGATCCTCTTGCTTCAGCCTCCCAAGTAGCTGGGACTACAGGCGCCTGCCACAACACCCAATTATTTTTTAGAGACAGGGGTCTCGCTCTGGCTCAGGCTGGTCTCGAACCTGTGAACTCAGGCAATCCATCTGCCTCAGCCTCCCAAGTGCTGGGATTACAGGTGTGAGCCACTGTGCCCAAGAGCTGCCATTGTTGACATTGTTGTTGTTCCCAGAATGAAATGAGTGAGTGCTCCTGTGTGGATCCCACAGCTATCCCGATAGAGGTGGTATTACATTTTCATTATGTTTTGCAGTTGAAGAAACTGCATCCTGTTCAGGAACTTGCTTAGAATCAGTTGCTTGGAATTTAGATCTGGCGAGGGCTGGCTTCAGAGCCACCACCCTGCACAGCCCTCAGAGACCTTTACTCAGGCTTGGGGAGTGGAAAGGTGTGGGGGTGGGGAGAGTGTCTCAAGCTCTGTGGCCTGCGGGGCAGTGAGCACGAGATGGGATGGGGTGGCCCTGTGCAGCCTTCCCAGGAGGTGGGGGTGGCCCTGGCTGGGGGGCCTTGCTTAAACCATCTCTGTACCAGTCAAGGGCACCTGCGTGCCCCCAGTCGTTCAGGCACCAAACCCAGTGTCACTTTGGCTACCCTCTTGTCACCCCTTGTTGGGCTTCAGGGAGGGGTGGGGTGCCCTGCACCAGGCCTGGGCTTCTCTGTAGACGGCACTGCAGCCTTCTCAAAGCTGGACCCCCTGCCTCTCCACCCCTACCATTCACTCCCACACAGCCGGCTAGTGAGAGTGAAAATCAGATCCTTCCCCCTCTCTCTCTTAGTCTGTCTTAAAACCCTCCAGAGAAGGCTCGCCGCCCATGCTTTGTGGTTAGGGCGCTGACCACATACACCGGGGCTGGTGGGTTCAAACCTGGCCAGACCTGCTAGACAACAACAAAAATAGCCAGGCATTATGTATGACAGGCACCTGTAGTCCCAGCTACTTGGATGATGAGGCAAGAGAATTGCTTAAGCCTAAGAACTTGAGGTTGCTGAGAGCTGTGACACTACAGCACTCTACCAACGGTGACATAGTGAGACTCTGTCTCAAAAAAAAAAAAAAAAACACTCTCCAGAGAACATCTGTTCTTGCTGTTAAAACAAAATCTGAATTCCTTAAAGTGGCAGCGAGTTTCTACCTGACCTGGCCCCACCTGCCTCCCAACCTCATGGATTTCTATCCGCTGCCCCAGTCAATGTACCACCACACTGGCCTTTCTGTTCCTCAAGCCCAACAAGGTCATTCCTGCCACAGGGCCTTTGTATCCGCCATCCCCTCTGCCTGGAGCTCCTTTCCCCAGACCACCAGCTCCTTCTCATCACTCTAGCTTGCCCCTCACCAGACTAGAAACTTCATGAATTCAGGGTCTGTGTTGGTTTTGTTCACTACTGCATCCTAGTGCCTGGCCCGCAACAGGCATTCAGTGACTGTTGAGTAAGCAAAGCAGACCCAGCCTTCCTCTCTGTACAATGGGACCAGATCCAACCTCCAGGCAGGGCGATGGTGTGGCTCAGAGGTAACACTCACACACTTCTTCCCCACTGGCCCACTCACTTGGCCACCCCACCTGGAGCCCCCTCAAGCTTCCTCAAGCCTCTGGCCCTGGCAGAGGCGGGGTGGGGGGAGGCAGGGGGACTCTCCCCACCTCAAGTCCCTGCAGATAGCTCAGGGGTTAGTGCCCAGAACCCAGCCTCAACCTCATGCAAATTCTGTCTCCTAGTCCTGCAGCTGTGACCCCTTTATACAGCCCTTTAGAAGAAATCCTTGGGGCTGACTCACACTTCCTTTGTTCCCAGCTGGGTTCTTTCAAATGTCGTTATTATGCAAGGCTGAGGTTTGAGTCCTTCAGAGTCAGCTTGTGGGCCAGGGTGTGTATGCCTCAGTGAACTAGAAAAAGGCCATGGCCCCCCGAGACCCTCGGTCTCAGGATACTTGGGGACACCTCCCTTCCTGGCTGTTGGACCATTTGGTTTGGAGAAACTGCTTTGGGGCCTTTACAGTTTCTTTCTTTCCATCCCCTGCCTGTCCCAAACGCACTCAGAACAATGCCCCTGCCACCCTGGGGCGGGGCCGTTTGGGTGTCTCACATCCCAGCTTTTCCTTTCATACTGGTGAAATAAAGCACTCTTATTCAGCGCCTTTCTCAGGTTTCTTTTTCTTTTTTTTCTTTCTCTGGAAACATGCGAAGTGATGCTTAGTCTCGATTTTCTAGAACAGTTCCACTTTCACAGAATTGTGGTCATTTCAAGAAAAGAGGTTCATCAGAGGTACAATATATTGGTCTGAGTTTCTTGTTTATGCCCCTGGGCGATATTTAACCCATTTTTCTCTGCCTTTGGACAAAATTTGTCTCATGTGTTCAGTGACTCAAGGATTCAAGCTTTGGAGGCTACTTCAGGGTCAACCTCATCCTAGCTGTGTGACGTTGGGCAAGTTACTTAACCTCTCTGAGGCCTGAGCTCCTTGGGGTAGATTAGAACACAATATCCCTCAATATTTTTCCTCCCTCTGTTTGAGTCTTTTCTTTTTTTTTTTGAGACCGTCTCACTATGTTGCCCTCAGTAGAGCACCATGGTGTCACAGCTCACAGCAACCTCCAGCTCTTAGGCTTAGGCAATTCTCTTGCCTCAGCATCTCAAGTAGCTGGGACTACAGGCTCCCACCACAATGCCCAGCTTTTTTTTTTTTGTTGTTGTTGTTGTTGTTGTAGTTGTCATTGTTGTTTAGCTGGCCCAGGCTGGGTTCAAACCCACCAGCCTGGGTGTATGTGACCAACGCTGTACCTACTGTGCTACGGATGCAGAGCCTGTTTGAGTCCTTAAAAAAAATTAAAGTGAGGCTTGGCGCCCAAAGCACAGTTGTTACAGCACCAGTCACATGCACCAAGGCTGGCGGGTTTAAGCCCAGCCCAGGCCAGCTAAACAATAATGACAACTGCAACAACAACAACAACAAAAAATAGCCTGGCATGTGGCAGGCGCCTATAGTCCCAGTTACTTGGGAGGCTGAGGCAAGAGAATCTCTCAAGCCTAAGAGTTTGAGGTTGCTGTGAGCTGTGACACCACTGCGCTTTAGGTAGGGCGACAAAATGAGACTCTGTCTCAAAAAAAAAAAATTAAAGTGAGATTCACATAACATAAAATTTAACCAATTTGAAGCAAACAATTCAGTAGCATTTTTTTAGTACCATTTTGCATATTCATAATTTTGTGCAGCCACCACCTCTGTCTAGGTTCCCCAACATTTTCATCAGGAAAGCCTGTATCCATTAAGTAATCTCTCTCTATCTCTATTCTCTCTGGTGGTAATAAGCATTAACTTATAGTACTATTGAACTTCCTTGGTTGAACCCCCTGAAGAAGAAATGGGGTTTTCCAGCTGAGCCACAGCCTGTGACAATAGGCAGCCTGCTGCTGTCTGTACGGTGTCATCTACCCCGGCGCTGGGACTCTGCTCTGGGTTCAAGTGTCTCTGTTTATGTGGATGTTTATAGTCCTAAGAATTTTAACAGGCAGAGATTTGTAAACCCAATGCCACAATAAGTACCAAAATGATTTCATCACTGCAGAAAGTTTTCTCTTTGTTGCCTCTTTGTGTTCAACCCCTCCCAGCTGCCAGTCCCTGGTAACCACAGCCCTTAACATTTTAGCTATTCTCGAACGTCACAGGAATGGAACCCTATAGATGTGAACTTCTGGGTCTGGCTTCCTTTGTCCAACATAGTCAACCCTGTCGCTGAGAGTCTCAGTTGTCCGTCCTCTCGTGGGTCAGCAGTAGTTCACGGCGTGGTTGTACTGTAGTTAATGTCTTCATTCATCTGTTCAATGACATTGGGGATGTGTCCAGTTTGGGGTGATCATGAACACATTGCTTTAAACATCCTTGTACAGGTGTGTGTGCGCGCGCACATGTGAAGCTCTGTTTTCGTTTCTCTAGGGTAGAAATCCAGCAGTGGGAACACAGGGTTGTACGGTGAGTGTATGGGATTCTGCCCTGTTTGACCCTGGGGAAGGCAAGCCTGTCTGGACCTCAGTCTCCTGCTTCTGTAAAACAGGTATGAGAAGTGCCAACCTTATTATCGTGAGGCTAAACTGAGAAATGTGAGGCACGGAGTGAGTGCTGAGGGGGTTGGGTTTTGTTTCACCGTGTCTATTTTTTTTTTTTTTTTTTTGAGACAGAGCCTCACTTTGTCGCCCTCAGGCGAGTACCATGGTGTCATAGATCACAACAACTTCAAACTCTTGGGCTCAAGTGATCCTTTAGCGTAAGCCTCCCAAGTAGCTGGAACTACAGGCACCCACCATAACACTCGGCTATTTTTAGAGACAGGACAGGGTCTTGCTCTTGCTCAAATTGGTCTCGAAACTGTGAGGTGACACACCCTCCCAGGGTGCTGGGATTACAGGTGTGAGCCACCTCACCTGGCCCGTTTCAGCATGTCGTTAGCCATGCTTTTACCTGCAGCATGGGGGCTGTCAGCCACTGCTGGTTTTTTTTTTTTTGGGGGGGGGGTTGTTTTTTTTTTGAGAGAAAGTGTCACTATGTCACTCTCGGTAGAGTGCTGTGGCATCACAGCTCACAGCAACCTCAAACTCTTGGGCTTAAGTGATTCTCTTGCCTCAGCCTCCCAAATAGCTGGACTACACAATGCCTGGCTACTTTTTGTTCTTGTTGTTCTTATAGTTGTCATTGTCTGGCTGGCCCGGGCCAGGTTTGAACCTGCCAGCCTCAGTGCACATAACCACTGTGCTATGGGCGCCACCCCAGCCAGTGCTGTTTTAAGAGGTGAAGGGTGAGGATTTTCTTTTTTTTCCTTTTTGAAATCTCACTATGTTGCCCTCGGTAGATACAGCTCACAGCAACCTTCAACTCTTGGGCTTAAGGGATTCTCCTGCCTCATCCTCCCAAGCAGCTGGGACTACAGGCGCCTGCCACAATGCCCAGCCATTTTTTGTTGCAGTTGTCATTGTTGCTTAGCAGGCCTGGACTGGGTTCAACCCCACCACCCTCGGTGTATATAGCTGGCGCCGTAACTACTGTGCTACAGGCACCAAGCTGGGTGAGGATTTTCTCGGTCCTCCTTTCTAGGGCCAGAGGTTGGACTCCTGGGGAATTCATCATCAAGTCTGACTGTAGACAGAGATCCTCCCTGTAGGGAAAACAGGCATAAGGGTGACCAGCCCCTTTATTCCACAGAAGGGGAAACTAAGGCTCAGAGAGGGACAGGGCGTTGCCCAGCCCAAGGCCATGCAGCCAGATAGTGGTAGAGCTTTCTCCATGTGGCCCAGGGCTCCTGAGCTGCCAGGCCCCTGCCCCTCCATCTTGACTCCATTTCCCAGTGTTTTTTGAATGAGTTAATGAGTACGCCAGAGCAGTGTGGCAGTTAGGAACACAAGCTCCAGGGCCAGCCTGCTGGGCTTTTACCTCTGGTTCTTCCTCCTGTGAGCTGTGTGGTTTTGAGCACATCCCTGTCCTCTCTGAGCCTCAGTTTCCTCATCTGTAAAATGGGCACAATCATTATGCTTACTGTATAGCTCCATCAAGGGTTTAAATGACCTAAAGTGTGCAAAAAAAAAAAAGAAATGTTTTAAATGAAATTAGGGACAGGGACATGGTGGGGCTGCAAACAGATTATTTCACAGAGGGAGATCCAGTTCTGCCAGAAAAGCAGCCAGTCTCCTTTGTGATTTATTGAAAAGTTGAGGGAAATGTGGATAATTCATGCCCTGTAGCCAACAGACAAGAGGACCAGGCCTTCCCCTCCTCAGAGATGCACTGTCTAATAGTGTAGCCACTCGCCAATTGAGGCTACTGAGCTTTTTTTTTTTTTGAGACAGTCTCACTTTTTCACCCTGGTTAGAGTGCCGTGGCGTCACAGCTCACAGCAACCTCAAACTCCTGAGCTCAAGTAATCCTCTTGCCTCAGCCTCCTGAGTATCTGGGACTACAGGCACCCACCACAACACCTGGCTATTTTTAGAAACAGGGTCTTGCTCTTGCTCAGGCTGGTCTGAAATCCTGAGCTCAAGCCATCCATCTGCTTCAGCCTCCCAGAAAGCGAGGATTATAGGAGTGAGACCCTGTGCCCAGTCAGGCTACCCAGCTCTTAAAGGATGGCCAATAATGGCTGAGATGGGCTGTCAGTGTCAAATGCACACAGGATTTCAAAGAGTTGGCATGAGCAAAAGTCCCGAGACAGGAAGGTGCCAGGCACGTTTGGGGAACAGCAGGAAGGTGAGTGGGTTTGGAGTAGAGGAAATGAGGTGGGGAGAGGAGGAGATTCAGGCAGAGGTATGATCTTGCTGTGTCTGTTGCTATGTCTGTTTCTCCCACTTGACTGTTGCTCCTTTTGGGCAGAGGCTCCTCCTGCCTTTCTGCCTCATACGCCTCCATAGCCCCAGGGTCCAGCATGATTTCTGGGATGTGGTAGGTGCCTATTACATATTTGATGAATGAATGAATGTGCGTTGGTAGTGACTAAACGCAGGTGAGTTACAATGAGCAGCCGGCGGAGAGAGCAACCACCTGCTTTAGTGGAGACTGCGGCATGTACCTGGGTCCACCTTCTAGACTGAAGCATTCACTCTCCAGCTGCTGGGAGAGCTGGGGGCTGACAATGGCCCTGCTGAGTCTCTCTCTCTCTGTCTCTGGGAATGACCCTAGGTATGCACTGGGGGGCAGCCCACCTCCGGTGACTGGTCAATGTGGAATTCAAAGGCCTGGCTCCCTTTTTCCCCAGGTAGGACAATTCTGTGTGCTCTTCTAGCTCCAGAACTTCCTGAGGGATAACTGGGATCTTTGTAGCAACACTCCCTTGCACTCCTACTTACAAAGCAGTGAGCTTCCCAGGGAACTTCCCAGGGAGCCTTTACCTTGTCATTCATCCCTTCATTTGTTGAACAAATATGCCAGGCATTGTCCTCGGATCCAGCAGGGACTCCAAACAGACCAGGACTATTTGGGGATTTTTTTGGATGTTGGCCATCAGGTTTTTGAATTTTGCCAAGACTGAATCTCATCCTCAACCCCACCATTGTCATGCCACCCCCAGAGGGTCTGACTCTGCCCTAGCTCCTTGTGTGGCCCTCAGACAGTGTGAACACATGTCAGGAGAGAACAAGAGCTAACTCAGGAGCTCAGGTCTCTGGATCAAACACACCCAGGCTCAGATTCCAGCTGTGTACTTTTTTTTACACTTCCCTAGTGACTGATAATGTTGTGCGTCTTTTCGTGTGCTTGTTGGCTATTTGTATACCTTCTTTGAAGAAAGGTCTATTCAAGTCCTTTGCTCATTTTAAAATTGAGTTATTTGTCCTTTTGTTGTTGAACTACAGGTGCTCTTCAGATATTCCGTATATAGACCCTCACTGGATACGTGATTTGCAAATATTTTCTCCCATTCTGTGGGTCATCTTTTCACTTTCTCAATAATGTCCTTTGCTCAATTAATGACAATTAAGGTTATGGGGGGAGGAAAAGCAGAAGGAGGGACGGAGGGAGGGAGGTGGGGCCTTGGTGTGTGTCACACTTTATGGGGGCAAGATATGATTGCAAGAGGGACTTTGCCTAACAATTGCAATCAGTGTAACCTGGCTTATTGTACCCTGAATGAATCCCCAACAATAAAAAAGAAAAAAAAATATCCTTTGCTGCACAAAAGGTTTAAATTTTTATAAAGGCCAGTTTCTTTCTTTCTTTTTTAAATTAGAGACAGAGTCTCACTTTATTACCCTCAGTAGAGTGCCGTAGCATCCCAGCTCACAGCAACCTCCAACTCCCAAGCCTCCTGAGTAGCTGGGACGACAGGCGCCTGTCACGCCTAATTATTTTTTGTTGCAGTTTGGCTGGGGCCGGGTTCGAATCCACCACCCTCAGTATACGGGGTTGACGCCCTACCCACTGAGCCACAGGTACCACTCCAGTTTGTTTTTTTCTTTTGTGGCTTGTGCTTCTGCTGTCTTTTTTTTTTTTTTTTTTGAGACAGAGTCTCAAGCTGTCACCCTGGGTAGAGTGCTATGGTGTTACAGCTCACAGCAACCTCAAACTCTTGGGCTTAAGTGATTCTCTTTCCTCAGCTTCCCAAGTAGCCAGGACTACAGGCGCCCACCACAACGCCCGGCTATTTTTTTGTTGCAGTTGTCATTGTCGTTTAGCTGGCCCAGCCCAGGTTTGAACCCACCAGCACCAGAGTATGGCTGGCACCCTACCCACTGAGCTACGGGTGCTGAGCCTTGCTGTCTTCTCTTAGGAATCCCGCAGCGCCTGTGGCTCAACGGAGTAGGGCACCAGCCCCACATGCTGGAGGTGGCGGGTTCAAACCCAACTCTGGCCAAAAACTGCAAAGAAAAAAATAATCCATTGCTAGGGTGGCACCTGTGGCTCAAGGAGTAGGGCACCAGCCCCATATACTGGAGGTGGTGGGTTCAAACCCGGCCTTGGCCAAAAACTGAAAAAAGAGAATCCATTGCCATACCCAACATTGTGAAGACTTACTCTCATGTTTTCTTTAAGTGTTTTATAATTTCAACTGACACTTAGCTCTTTGTCCATTAGAGGCCCAACTTCCTTCTTCTGCTTGTCGTTCTGGCACCATTTGTTGAACAATTGTCCTTTCCTCAGTGAATGGTCTTGTTTGTCAAAAAGCAATTGGTCATAGATGTGTGGGTTTATTTCTGGACTCTGAGTTCTATTCTATGTATCTATATGTCTGAACTTATGTCAGTAGCACAGAGGTTTGCTGCAGGCTTTGTGTCTTTTTGACCTTCAGTTTCCTCACCTATAACGTGAGGGTGGAAGTCCTAGCAGGAGTCTATGGACAAAATGAGCTGATAGAGATATAGCTGACTCCACGTCTGGCCTGCGGGAGAAGCAGTTGCTATTGCTATTGCTATTAGCCTGGAAGGACATGCATATCTGAGATGGGGGTTGTGTTTAGAGTCTCTTTCAGGAAGGTGGAAAGGAGATTGGCCACCATGTCTTAGTCTATTTAAGCAAGATCAAAGTTCTGGCAGATTCAGAGTCTGGTGAGGACTTGCATTCTAGTCAAGAATAGGTTTCTTCTCAGTGTGTCCTCACATGGTAGAAGGGACAAAAGAGCACTCTGGGGGCCTCTTTCACAAGGGCACTAATCCCACTCATGAGGGCTCCATCCTCATGACCTAATCACCTCCCAAAGGTCTCACCTCCTAATACTCTCTCATTGAAAATTAGGTTTCTTTTTCTTTCTTTTCTAGTGTAATTTTTTTCAGGTTTTTTCCCTTTTATTTTTCTCTGACATGCATTAATTACACATATTTATGGGATACATAGTGATGTTATATTTTGATACACACATATAATGTGTAATGATCAAATTAGGATAATTATCACAGCCTATCTATTACCTCAATCATTTATCATTTCCTTGTGTTGTAAACATTCAAAATCCTCTATTCTAGCTTTTGAAGAATCGGCAAGAAATTATAGTTATCCATATTCATTCTACAGTGGGATGTACAAATTTTGGGAGGCTGGACGTTGCCGGGAACAAACATTTGAACTATAGCAGTGTGCAGGGAGGGCAGACATCATCACTGGTACAGCAGGCTGGCCCACCATGCATCAAAGCTCATAACTTCACCAGTCTCCCCTGAGTCCCACCCTGAGCCTGAGTGGAATTGAGAAAAAGGGGTACAGACCCAAGAAGCAGCAGTTTGTCCAGTGACCTTCTGGTGATAGTTTATGAATGAGAGAGCAGGAAGCCTCCTTGTCACTAAGTAGGGAGGGGCCTAGCAATAAGTAGCTGAGCCTCAGAGTCATTCAGCTCCTCCCTGCCCCAGACACTGATGCAGGAAGGCTGTGGTGTGCCCTGGAACTTGTTCTTATCTAAGGACACCATATTATCAGAAAACTCATGCAGTCAGCCCCTGGGCCTACGATGAACAGGTGACTCTCCTCACCTTATGGCAGCTCTATCTCCCTGTCCTTCCCTCTGTCCACCCATGAATTCACGTGATTTTGTGTTGCATTTCAAAGCAAGTTGCAGAGATCCATACACTGCCCCCTTGCATACTTTGGCAGGCATTTCATCAACTAAAGTTCAAAATTTGTCTTCTCGTAAAATTTATAATTTTTTTAAAAATCCCAAGGAAATTATTCCCTGGTGACCATCCAGGATAGAGGGTTAAACTTTAGGTTGAGAACTACCTCTACCCATTCCCTGGGAAGCCTGACTATTGAAAGACAACTGAGAGGAACCCTTTGTTCTGGGGGGTGGGGTGGGGGAGGGATTGGTCCCTGGCTCTGCCTCTTAACTAGCTGCAAGGTCTTAGGCAGGACACATCACTTGTCCAAGCCTCAATTTCCTCATCTCTAAATTGGGTTTAAGGAAAGCACCTACGTCTCAATTGTCATGAGGACTAACAGAGTCTCTATACATGAAGCACCTGGGTTAGCTAAGGACAGCTATTGCTATCATGGAGATGTCAGTATGGATACTCTTCCAGAACACCTTCTCTTAGGGCACTTGGGTTCTTTGTTCCTGGCAACCAGATGCATTTTTGGCCTTATCTGTCTGGGAACTGGAGATTAGGCTGGGTGAGTGTGAAGCTGGGGCCCATGATTCCTCTTGCCTTAACCCTTGTCCTCACTGGAGCAGGTGGCAGGAGACTCCCTTCTAGTAGCTTTGATCTCATTGAAAGCTAGAGCTTGGGAAGACCTGAAAAGGGGTTTGGTTTCTTCAGGCCCAGGAGTGAGGGTGGAGGATTGGGTGGGGGGATAATCCTTCAAAGAGGGGAGGTTTACCCAACGTGTGTCAACAAACCCACTTGTCTGCTCATGACAGTAATTGAAGACACCGATTTTGCAACATGTGGAGGTGGTGAAACACTATGGCCTCTGGATATTTTGCAGGAGATTCCAAGGAACTGCACGTTCCAAGGAGTTAACACAAAGCACCCTGGCGCTGGAAGAGCTTACATTCTAGAGAGATTGTATACTGGCTGCCCACTGGCCAGAGTCAGCTCACAGATTACTTTCAGCACATGGTCTGTGTTAAATTAGTTTGTTTGTTTTATATTTGAATTTGTTGCCAATATACTTTAAAATGTGGAGACTGTACATTAAAGTATCTTGAAAAACCAGGTCTGGCAACACTGGGCCCACGTTACTACGTGTCCACCGCTGACCAGGTGTGATCAGCTCCTCTAGCATGGATTTCTAAGGGCCAGCTTGTCACTGCTACACCAGGGTTACCTGGCCTAACTGGCAAGATTGACACAGACCCACGTATTTATGGTTAAAGACAGTTCAGGCAAGGTGGCTCATGCCTATAACCCTAACACTGTGGTAAGACTTGGGTTTGCGTTTTGGTTCTACCTCTCTTTAGCTGTGTGTCCTCAGGCTGTCATTGGCTGGGACCTCAATTTTACCTTTTGTAAAATGGTGATAAGAAATGAGGTTATGTAGGCCCAGTCTCAAATATCTCTACTCCTCCATTCTACTTTGCCTCCAGCCATTCTGAAATACTGGCAGTTTGCTAAATGCTTCCTGCTCTCTCTCCCCTCTCTGGGCCCTCCATGTGCAGTTCCCTCTGCCTGGAATGCTCACACTCCAGCCGTGAGGATTACCTGAACAAAAGGTTATAAACCCAGCACCAAAATGCCCAGACTTGTGCAGCTTGGGAGCAGATAGGTGGGGGAGATCTGGAAGCTGAGAGAAAGGTGGGGAATTCCCAGGCTCAGACCAGAAGCCTGGGAGCCTCCACCTTCATGCTAGCTCCCTTCCCCATTACTTCTGTGGTCTTCAGGTGCCTTGGGGAAGGCCAGAGAGGACCCACCACTCATGAGGGGTTGGATTCCCTCTTGGTTACTGTCCCTGCTCCCTTCTCAGCCCAGGAGCCTGTTTACTCTAAAGGTCAGGGTTGAGGTGTAGAGGCTGAAACCTCATAGAGGCTTCTGTCAGAGAGGCTGTGGGCAAGCCACCTAGCTTCTGTGAACCTCAGTTTCCTCACCTGTGTCTTCTTTACAGGATCTGGGGGGTACATGGGATATTCCCTACAAAGATTTTTGGACAGGACATGGCTTAGTACATCTTAGCTCTTTTATGAAATTTACACTTTTGCTGAATACCTTCTGGATGCCTGGTACTACAGGAGATTGTGGGTGTTAGGGGGCCTAACACAGCCATATACAAACCCTTTTCCTCTCCCCACTTCTCTCCTCCTAAGACAAAGACACAAAGGATCTGACTAGCCCAGCCCCTGAGAAGTTCCTGCTGAAAGACCCTAACCTGTCAGGCAATCTGTGGAATGTGCCCACACCCCATGGTCACATATAAAAGGGGTCTCTAATGCCCCCTATTTGCCCCCACAGATGCCATCTTTGCACTGCCCAGATGGGTCACCCTCTCCTTTCAATAAAGCTGACCTAAACTTCTCTCCTGTCTCGGGGGCAACTGTTTATACCTTTCACTTGGAGTTCAAAGTCTCCCTTAAGAACTAATCTTGAGGCTCGGCACCTGTGGCTCAAGCAGCTAAGGCACCAGCCACATATACCAGTGCTGGTGGGTTCAAATCCAGCCTGGTCCTGCCAAACAACAATAACAACTGCAACCAAAAAATAGCCAGGTGTTGTGGCAGGTGCCTGTGGTCCCAGCTTCTTGAGAGGCAACAGAATTGCTTAAGCCCAGGAGTTGGAGGTTGCTGTGAGCTGTGATGCCATATCACTCTACCCAGGGTGACAGCTTGAGGCTCTGTCTCAAAAAAAAACAAACTAATCTTGACTTTAATGGAATGCCTGATTTAAGATTTTGGGACTTTGCTGACTGGGGACATCCGATTCTTAGTAAACAGTTTCCAGGAATTTTATCTGAAAGATGTGTACAAAGATTTGGCTTTCACTTGATTCACAGTAGTGATATTTATAAAGTGAAATTGCCTTATTGTCGAACTGTAGGATATCAGTTAAATATGTGATGAGACAAATAGAATATTATGCAGTCATTCAAGAGGAAGCAGATGGGTATTTGATATGGAAAGATGTTTGTTATTAAGGGAAAATAATATGCAAAACAATATTTATATATAGTATATAAATATACACACATATATGAAGAGTGCCCAAAAAGTATATACATTTTTATATACAGAATATACAGAAAGGCAAAAATGCATTAAAATTGTAATGCTGGCTCGGCGTCTGTGGCTCAAGTGGCTAAGACTCTAGCTACATACACCTGAGCTGACCAGTTAGAATCCAGCTCCAGGCTGGATTCGTTGCCAAACAACGACAGCTGCAACCAATAAATAGCCAGGTGTTGTGGCAGGCGCCTGTAGTCCCAGCTACTTGGGAGGCAGAGGCAAGAGAATTGCTTGAGCCCAGGAGTTGGAGGTTGCTGTGAGCTGTGATGCCACAGCACTCTACTCAGGGTGACAGCTTAAGGCTCTGTCTCAAAAAAAAACAAAATAAAATTGTAATGCTCAAGTCATGTTTGATTACTGCAAATACAAGAGATATGAGATATAATATACAAGATAACAAATGTTATCAGTATATACCAAGTATTAAACTTTTATTTATTTATTTATTTATTTATTGGGAGACAGAGTCTCATTTTGTCGCCCTCGGTAGAGTGCTGTGTCATCACAGCTCACAGCAACCTCCAACTCCTGGGCTTAGGCGATTCTCAGCCTCCCACGTAGGTGGGACTACAGGCGCCTGGCACCACGCCCGGCTATTTTTGTTGTTGTTGTTATATTTGCCCGCCAGCCTCGGTGTACGTGGCCGGCGCTCTTGATCATTCCCCATAAAAATGAGCCTCCTATTTCAGTTATTTACTAACCTCGGAGTACTGTAAAGCAAGGTAAAGATGAATAATCATCTTCTCCAGGTAATTTGCATGCACATCAAATTTTGAGATACGTTGAAGGAAGGAGTGCCTTACCTCCCAGCCTTCACTTATTTTTTCCCATTTATCAATGATTAATTTCATCCATTCATTTCTAATTTGCCGCCGTTTTCTTTGATGTACGCATGCGCACTCCTAGTGGCTAGAGAGGCCGCTCGCCCCGACGATCCCGCCTCCTGAGGCTGACGATTAGTCGGCTCTGCCAGAGCGCTTCTGATTGGTGGCTCCGAGCCGGGCCTCGCTGCCTATCAAATTGTGAAAACTGCGGTAGGACAGAATGGCTGCAGCTGCGGACTCGTTTTCCAGTGGTGGCTCAGCGGCCGTGCGGTTGCCGCGGTCGCCGCCGCTGAAGGTGCTGGCGGAGCAGCTGCGGCGCGACACAGAAGGTGGCCCGGGCGCGTGGCAGCTGTCGCGGGCGGCAGCGGGCCGCAGACCGCTGGAGCTGGTGGCCGTGTGGATGCAAGGCACGGTGGTGGCAACGGGCGACGGAGAGGCCCGGCTGTGGGACCCGAGCGGGGCCTTCTCCGTGCGCGGCCTGGAGCGGGTGCCCCGCGGGCGGCCCTGCGTCACCCCAGGTAACACCAGAACCTCAGTTGAGGCTCTCTTTTCTCTCTGCGCAGCGAAATTGCCGGGTTGGGGTTGTCCCACTCCGGGCCTTTGCACTCGCCTCCCGCCACACTACCCTTACTTCTTTCAGTCAGGCTTCCTGACGATAAGCATGACTTGCTGCTCGTTTAAAAATACAGTGCTTTTTGGCACATGGCCCCTCCCCACAGGTGATATTCCTTTCTCTGTCAAGTTTTGGGAAACACTGTACTACGAAACTTCTAGTCCTTACCGTCTCTACTCAAAGGTACCTTTCTGCGGGAAACACTCCAATCCCTAGGAACAGGGGGACCCTCCTGTACCTCTCCTTCATGGAGCTGTCTTCGGCTGTAGTGAACTGCTGGTCACTGATGTTTGCCTCTTCAAACTGGAGGTGCATCAGACTCACCCGGAGGGCTGCTGGATGCTCAGATGGCTGGGCTCCACCCTCAGGCAGAGCTTCTGAGTCACTTGGTTCTGGTGGGCCTGAAAATGTGCTTTTTGACCAGCTGTCAGGCGATGCTGATGCTGCTGGTCTGGGGACCACACTTCGAAACACTGGACCAGACTGAGCCACTGGAACGGTGTGGTTCTGACAACTGCATCCGTGTCTGGCCCAGTGCCTGGCACACAGGGCTCTAAGAGCCTTTTGTTTGGGTGACAGGAATTGGGCACCCAGGATCTCTTCTCCCTCATTCACTGGATGTCATTTGAGCATGTGGCGGACATCAGGTCCCATCTGTGACACTGGGCTCCTGGCAGGGGTTAGACTGGCAACAGATTTCCCAAAGGATAGTGTGGTCCAGGGAGGCTGAGGATTTCTGAAGGATCAGTGGGCTTCTCCTCTTCTTGTCTCCCTCTCCTGTGAAATCAGGCCAGAGTCACTTCCTTTTAAGAGCCCTTCTTGCTCAGAGAGTCTTGGATTCTAATTAAAGGCAGATGGGTCCACAGCCTGTCCTGGACTGGCTGGTCCTGCCTGGGCTGCTCTGGACTCAGATCTAAGTTGAGTTCCTGGCTTCATCTCTTCCCAGATGAGCTGCCTGGCATGTATCTTAACCATTCTGGCTCTCTAATCCTTTTTAAAAGAGGCTAATAAATCCTTATGTTGTATAGTTTGAATAACTAAACAATCTGTAAGGGTTCAAAAAGTTGTGACTCTTGATATTTACTGTAACTTGCTCCTGCTCCCTTCCCCCTCAGCCTCTGCCCTTGGCTCCAGGGTTGCCAAACAGCAGGCTGCCACCACTTTTCACATGTTTTGCAAACTAAACACAGTTTTTACTTTTTTTTTGAGACAGAGCCTCAAACTGTCACCCTGGGTAGAGTGCCATGGCATCATAGTTCACAGCAATCTCCAACTTCTGGGCTCAAGCGATTCTCCTGCCTCCGCCTCCCAAGTAGCTGGGACTACAGGTGCCCACCACAATGCCTGAGCAGGCCCAGGGTGGATTTGAACCCGCCAGCTCAGGTGTATGTGGCTGGCACCTTAGCCGCTTGAGCCACAGGCGCTGAGCCTTTATTTTAATTTTTTGAGACAGTCTCACTATTGCCCTCAGCTAGAGTGCTATGGCATCTCCCTAGCTCATAACAGCCTCAAACTCCTGGGTTTAAGCAATCTCCCTGTGTCAGCGTTCCAAGTAGCTGGGACCATAGGTTTCCCCCCAACACACACATCACCCAGCTAATTTTTCTATTTTTTGTAGAGATGGGGTCTCGCTTTTGCTGAGGCTGATCTTGAACTCCTGAATTCTCATCGCAGCCTCCCAGAGTTCTAGGATTACAGGCGTGAGGTTGTGCCCAACCATTCTACGTTTTTTTTTTTGTTTTTTTTTTAATAATTTATTTTATTATTTTATTTTTTTGCAGTTTTTGGCCAAGGCTAGGTTTGAACCCGCCACCTCCGGCATATGGGACCGGGGCCCTACTCCTTTGAGCCACATGTGCCACCCCCATTTTATGTTTTTTAATAGTTGAAAAAAATCATATGTGAAAAATCATATGACATTCAGATGTCAGTGTTCATAGGAAAGTTTTATGGGAACTCATCTTACATAACATCCAAGACTGCTGTTTCGCTACATCTGCAGAGTTGAGTAGTTGCAACAGAGACCTTATGTCCTGAAAAGCCTAAAATATTTACTATCTGGCCCTTTGCAGAAAAAGTTTGCTAACTGTTGGCTTTAGCATTAGTCTAACTCATAACCCATGCTGCTTGGTATCTTGGTCCCCAGGAAAAGCCCCTTGATGGCAGGCTTGCGCAGTCTCTCACATCAGGTCCCAACCCCAGCATAAGCCTAATACCCAGTAGGTACTTCAGTGTTTGAATAAACGGGCATCAGTGAATCTGTCTGACACACCCACTGGCCTGAAGGCCCCCAAGCAAGGGCCATGTAATTTTTCTTGCTATTTAATACCAACTCTTGCTTGACACAGCTGAGTCACTGCTTCCAGATGGAAAGCCTAGGAAGTAAGCAGGCTACTGACACTCAAATAATATGGCAGGCATGAACAGAAGGTGTGGCAACTCAAAGGAGGGACAGCTGATGCAGGCTTGTGCGGTCAGGGAAAGGCTTTCTTGAAGAGGCAGCCCTGAAAGATGTGTAAGAGTTACCTGTGGGACCAGTGCTTCTGGGTTGCCTGGGACTTCAGGGTCCCGGGATGTGGGACTTCCCATGTTAAAACTGGGACAGTTGGGCACATTAGGTCCACGTGCTGTGGGAAGACAATACAGAGCTTCCTGGAACAGCGTGTGCAAAGGTTTGGAGGTGAGAGAGCCCAGTGCCTCTGGGGGAGCGCGGGACAGCATGTAGGGCAGTGGTGAAAGGTAGGAGGGTCCCATCCTGACTGGCCTTGGGACTCTACTCACCATGCCAGTGCAACAGTGCTGTTCCTCCCCTACTTCCTTCTCTGGAATATCCAAGAGTTTGTTTCCATAAACCCCAGGTGCAGAGTTGAGTCAGAAACTCTTCCTGCCCTGGAGTTGCTCCTAGTCTGCAGGGGGAGCAGAAAAACTGAACACCCAGGCTCTCCATGATAGCCCAGGTTCTGGAGCTGGATTTGAGAACATTGCTGCAGCAGTGGGTTGGGGATGGGTTTGAGGACAATGCTGGCAGGAGACTGGCATTACAGCTCACAGCAACCTCAAACTCTTGGGCTTAAGAGACTCTCTTGCATCAGCCTCCCAAGTAGCTGAGACTACAGGCACACGCCACAATGCCCTGCTATTTTTTTGTTACAGTTGTTGTTGTCTTTTTTTTTGTTTTTGTTTTTGTTTTTTTAGCTGTCCTGGGTCAGATTCAAACCTGCCACCCTTGGTGTAAGTGGCTGGCGCCCTGCCTATTGAACTACAGGCACCGCTGTAGTCATTCTGGTTTTTTTGGTTGTTTTTTGAGACAGAGTCTCACTGTTGACCCAGGCTAGAGTGCTATGGCATCAGGCTAGCTCACAGCAATCTCATATTCCTGGAATCAAGTGATCCTCCTGCCTCAGCCACAGCGCATGGCTAATTTTTCTTTTGCAGTTTTTGGCCAGGGCTGGGTTTGAACCCGCTATCTCAGGCATATGGGGCCGGTGCCCTACTCCGTTGAGCCACAGGTGCCGCCCTAATTTTTCTATTTTTATTTTTAGAGACAGAGTCTCACTATGTCACCCTCAGTAGAGCACTGTGGCATCACAGCTCACAGCAACCTTAAACTCTTGGGCTTAAGTGATTCTCTTGCCTCAGCCTCCCAAGCGCTGGGACTATAGGCACCCCGCCACAACACCCAGCTGTTCTTTGGTTGCAGTTGTTATTGTTGATTTTAGCTGGCCCCGCTGGGTTTGAACCCTCCAGCCTCGGTGTACATGGCAGACGCCCTACCCACTGAGCTACAGGCGCCACCAATTTTTTTTTTTTTTTTTTGTGGTTTTTGGCCAGGGCTGGGTTTGAACCTGCCACCTCCGGCATATGGGACCGGCGCCCTACTCCTTGAGCCACAGGCGCCGCTCCAATTTTTCTTTTTTTAATAGAGACAGGGTCTCACTCTTGATCAGGCTGATCTCCAACTTCTGAGCTCAGGCAGTCCTTCTGTCTCAACCTCCCAGAATGCTGGGATTACAGATGTGAGCCAGTGCACCCAGCCCAGTCATTCTGTTTCTGAGGGCTCCATCTCCAGCACTTTAAGACAGTTCAGAGGGCTGGCAAGTACATTTTTAGACCTAGTCTCTGTCACTAAGGGGCTCAAGTAGAATCCAGAGATGAGTTCAGAGACACTGAGTAAACCCTGAGTTCAGCCTGGGGCTGAACACCCAACGGTCAGGGTTCAGGCTTGCCTGACCTCCTTCATTCAAAGCCTTGGCCCTACATGCAGTGTAATTAAAGTGGCCTAGCTGGGGCAGGCAGCAGGGGCTGGCAGCGTGCCTGCCCTTCCTGCAGCATTTGGAGTTTTCTTTTATACAATCAAGTTTTATGTGATTAGAACTGGCCAAGCTTTGCTTTCAAGGAGAGAACCACTTCCCCAAGGGAGTGGGAAGAGAATCTCAGCTAATGTGTCATTAGATCATCCTGGTGGCAGCCTGCCCTTCTGTGGATTTGCTTGCGTCTGCCTGACAGTGGTCAAAATAAAGCTGGAGGTGGCAGGGGTAAGTCCTGGGCGTCTGGCACAGTGGGGGGCCTGGGGATGTTGCCTGCCAGCTATTTTGGCAACAATGAGAATTGGATTTGCTTTGGGGCAGTCTGGATGTGTCTATGCAGAAAGAGGCCCTGTCCTGGGTACAGAGACCAGTCACATAACTCTGTAGCATTGAATAAGGAACAGGATTAGAGAAAAGCCTGGGTTTTCTGCCCAGGCCATTAGAACAACCTAATTGTAACTCATACTCCAATGTGAGAGTCTCTTCCATTGGATGAGTTTGTTCATGATGATTTCTTTTTTCTTTTCTTTTTGCAGCTTTTGGCCAGGGCTGGGTTTGAACCCACCACCTCCGGCATATGGGGCCGGCACCCTACTCCTTTTGAGCCACAGATGCCGCCCTGATTTCTTTTTTTTTTTTAAGAGATAGAGTCTCACTTGATCGCCCTTGGTAGAGTACTGTTGCATCACAGCTCACAGCAACCTCCAACTCCTGGGCTAAGGTGATTCTCTTGCCTCAGCCTCCCGAGTAGCTGGGACTACAGGCGCCCGCCACAACGCTCAGCTATTTTTTGTTGCAGTTTGGCCGGGTCCGGGCTTGAACCCGCCACCCTCGGTATGTGGGGCCGGCACCCTACTCACTGTGCCACAGGCACCGCCCAAGTCCATGATGATTTCATTTAACATATTAAATATGTTAATATTAACATATTAAAAACAGAAACCAAAGAAGATACAGATGTCATCCTCCAGGTTAAATGTTAAACTTATAATTAATATATGTCCTGATCTCTGACTGCCTGGCATTTTGATACCGACTATCTGAATGTTTTCCTGTCTCTGACTGAGTTAAACCCTCTGAAGGACTGGATCTGTTTGCTCTTCACCTCCCCACCTCCGCCCCCTTTGTTAACACAGTATTGCTACAGCTTTTCTTCTTTTTCCAGGAAAGTATGTGATGGTAATGGGAGTGGTGCTAGCCTGCAGCCCTGAACCGTGCCTTCTGGCGGTGAAGATGACAGATCTTTCTGATAATCCCATCCATGAAAGAATGTGGGCACTGGAAGTGGAAGATTTACACAGGAGTATTCCGTAGATGATGTCAGAACTGTCCTTAAAAATTTCTGAAATTCATGGAACAAGATTTAGGTTCTTACAACTTCGTGGATTTCATGGACTTTGTTCAGTATGCGTTTCTCAAAAGTTTCTCTGAGACCTTTGCTTTGGTGACCAAGGAGTCTAGATGTAGGAGTTTTTAATTCCTGGTTCTCCAGTTCACACAGCCTCCGCTGCCCCGCTGTGACTGTGCTTGCTGATGAGAAGCAGATTCTGTGTTTGTTTTCATTTTTTTCCTGGTTTGTGTGTGTTAATTCTCTCTCTGAAGCGCTCAGAAATCTCATGTTGCATTTTCCAAATTTTCTGAGTGATGATACTTTTTCCATTACTGCTACATGTCTGTTCTGAGGCAAAATTTGAATCTCAGTCATTGCCTGTGGTGATTAAAGTATGGTTATGGGCAGGAATGACGACATGGCTCCTTGTTGTCCTTGTCAACAACTGCCACATCCAGTTTGCAAGTCAAATGGCATTTCCTAATGCCAAGCGCAGCAGCCCTCAAGGACACAGCTCCCTTTCTGCTATGGACGCTGCTCAGACACTTAAAGTCCATTTCTCTCAGTAGGGAAGTTGACACCTTCTTTCTCTCAGAGATGTTAAGCCGTTTTCAGATTTTTTTAGAGATAGAGTCTCACTTTATTGCCCTTGGTGGAGTGCTATGGCGTCACAGCTAACAGCAACCTCCAGCTCTTGGGCTTAGGCGATTCTCTTGCCTCAGCCTCCCAAGTAGCTGGGAACACAGGCACCCGCCACAACACCCGGCTGTTTTTTTTGTTGCAGTTTGGCCGAGGCTGGGTTCGAACCCGCCACCCTTGGTATATGGGGCTGGCATCCCACCCACTGAGCCATAGGCGCCGCCCAGATTTTCTTGATAAAATTAAAAAATCAAGGTTGAGGGCGGCACCTGTGGCTCAAAGGGGTAGGGCACCGGCCCCATATGCCAGAGGTGGTGGGTTCAAACCCAGCCCTGGCCAAAAAGTGCAAAAAAAAAAAAATCAAGGTTGAGAACAACTTTCAGGGCTTAGCTAAACTTCTACCTCATAACTTTTGGCCAGATACCACAAGGGAACAGCCTCCTGCTTGGAGCTCTTGCATCTTTTTCTGTGGAATGACTTTTTGTCATGCTTCATGGAATGTTGGGTTTCTGCAGTCTGCCTTATGCCTGATTTTCCTTTAGATTGTAAATCTCTGAGTCAGATCATGTCCTGACATTGCTGTACAGTTTTGCCTGGATGAATGATATTCCAACAATTCTAATAAATTGTTTCATATGCTACATGTTTTTTTTTTAAATATACTTTTTTTTTTGAGACAGTCTCAAGCTGTCACCCTGGGTAGAGTGCTGTGGCATCACAGCTCACAGCAACCTCCAACTCTTGGGCTCCAGTGATCGTCTTACCTCAGTTTTTCTATATTTAGTAGAGTCAGTATCTTGCTTTTGCTCAGGTTGGTCTCAAACTCATGAGCTTAGGCAATCCACCCACCTCGGCCTCCCAGAGTGCTAGGATTACAGGTGTGAGCCAAAATAGACTTTATTTTTTATAGCAGTTTAGGTTTGCAGAAAAATTAAACAGAGTACAGAGAATTCCTGTGCACTCCACACTCACCCCCCTCCCCTATCATTACCATCTTACATAGGTGTGATACCTTTATTACAGTGGATAAGAGAATACTGATAACATTCTTACTCACTAAAGTTCGTGGCTCTTGGTATCACACATTTCTGTAGGATTTACCAGACATATGATGACACGTATGCACTGTTACAGAATAGTTTGCCCTAAAAACCCTCTGGGATCCTGCGTCTACTCCTCCCCCAAACCTGGCCACCACTCATCCTTTTACCATCTCTATAGTTTTGCCTTTTCCAGACTGTCATGCACAATAATAGTTGGATTATTCAGTGTGAAATTTCTTTCAGACTGGCTTCTTTCACTTAATATGCATTTGTTTCCTCCAGGTCTTCAGCAGCTTGATAGCTCATTTCTTTTTATCACTAAATAATGTTCCACTATATAGATGTACCATAATTTATCTAATTCACCTATCAAAGGACATCTTGTTTGATGCTAGTCTTTGATGATAATGAATAGAGTGGCTATAAACATTCATGTACAGGTTTTGTTTGGGCATAAGTTGTTTATTTTATTTTATTATTTTTTTTGAGACAAAGTCTCACTATGTTGCCTCAGTAGAGTGCTATGGTGTCACAGCTCACAGCAACCTCAAACTCTTGCAAACTCTTGGGCTGAAGCATTTCTCTTGCCTCAGCCTCCCGAGTAGCTGGGGACTACAGGCACCGCCACAGCGCCTGGCTTTTTTTTTTTTTTTTTTTTTTTGGTTGCAGTTGTCGTCGTTTAGCAGGCCCGGACTGGGCTCAAACCCACCAGCCTCAGTGTATGTGGTGGCACCCTACTCTCTGAGCTACAGGCGCTAAACCTGGGCATAAATTTTCAACCCATTGGAATATACGCTTAAAAGTGTAGCCGACAGTTAGCCTGGTAAGAAATTGCCAGTCTCCTTCCAAAGTGGCTATATCATTTTGCATTTTCACAAGCCACGATTTAGAATTCCTTTTGCTCAGCACTCTTGCCAGCATTTGATATTGTCATTGTTCCCCCCACCCCGACAGAGGCTCACTGTGTCACCCTCAGTAGAATGCTGTGGCATCACACCTCACAGCAACCTCAAACTCTTGGGCTTAAGCGATTCTTTTTTTTTTTTGTTTTTTATTGTTGGGGATTCATTGAGGGTACAATAAGCCAGTTACACTGATTGCAATTGTTAGGTAAAGTCCCTCTTGCAATCATGTCTTGCCCCCAAAAAGTGTGACACACACTAGGCTTAAGCGATTCTTTTGCCTCAGCCTCCCGAGTAGCTGGGACTACAGGCACCACCACAACGCCTGGCTATTTTTTGGTTGCAGTTATTGTTTAGCAGGCCCAGGCTGGGCTCGAACCTGCCAGCCTCGGTGTACGTGGCCGGCACCCTACTCACCAAAGTATGAGCGTCAAGCCTTTGTCATTGTTTTTAAACACAGCATTTTCTTTTTAAAGTGGGGCAGATTGGAAAGTTCATTGTTATGGTTGCCCACATGAAGCTAGTTATGTTCACACTTGGGGGCTTTTCAGGCAACATTGTTAAGCTTAAACAGGAGCTTTGCAGCCCTATAGCCCTGAATTTGAGCCCTTGGTCTGTCACTAAACTTGCTGTGTACCGATAAGCAAGTTACCTCCCCTCTCTGTTCTTCAGTTTCTTAACCTATAAAATGCAAATTATAATCAGTTTATAGCACTGATGGTAGGAATAAATGAAAATATGTGTAAATCACTTTTACATAGTACCTGGCACATGGTGGGCACCAAATTCTTGTTGCTAGGGAGAGGAACAGTTAAGTTCTTGCTCACGTCCATCAATTGCTTTTAAAACACACACACAGAAAAATCGCAAAGATAGTACAGAGAGTTCCTCTATACATGCACCCAGCTTCCCCTGTTATTACCATCTACTATTAGTATGGTACATTTATTACAACTAATGAACCAATGTTGAGATTTTATCATTAATCCAAGTCTATACTTTGTTCACATTTCTTAGTTTTTTCCCAACGTCCCTTTTCTGTTCCATTCCAGGACACATTCCATTTAGTCAGCATGTCTCGGGCTCTTTCTCTGGCTGAGACGGTTGATCCGTTGCTTTTGATGGCATTGAAATTTAATTTTGGTGCAGACCGCGGGATATCTGTTTCAGAATTTTTAGCTATAGGGTAGCCAATAGTAGCCCTTGGGCTTGGTGTGTGGTAGACTCCAGAGATCTTTACCTGAAATCTGCCCTACCACAGCTCCCCCTATCGGAAACCTACTTTTCTGCTAGAAAAGGGAGCCACACTGCCCAGTTTGTCCTCACCTAACTTCTGGTAAATAATACCCGACTGGAAAATGCTGGTTGAGCTGACATTATTGCCTGGGCAAAAAACCTCCCTGGGGAGGGGGAGGAGAAGGAGGCTGCTGTGTGGGTTCTCTGAATATTAATAACTTTCACTGTTTCAGCTAGTATTTCCTCCTTGACATCACCGAAGGAAAACGTATCTGGGAGGTTTTAGTTTCCTGGTGCCAAATCTAAGTCATTTTATCAGCGAGCGCCCCTCGCCAGACAATGCAGGCTTGTGTGCTTGAGCAGAAAGCAGCTTCCCTTTTGAAATAGGCTCTTTTCTAAGAACTGAAAATAAGCAGCCTAGACTGTGACTTCACTTTTCTTGGAACTGCTTTACATTACAAAAAATATGTATGCAAAACCCTCATTTAGCTGGTTTTGGGTTGCCAAGTTCCCTAATCCTTTCTCTTGCATATTATTGTAAAAGCTGATGTTTTACTGAAAAATTCTTCTGTATCAGGTGAGGCAGCAAGGAAAAGGATAACCCGAGTGTTGTGTCTCCTCACCCGTTTGTGTTTGCTTAATGGTCGAGGGGGAATGAACTTGAAAGAGATGCTGTGTGTAGAGTTGCCTTCATATTCTAAGGGTCAAAACCCTGAGATCTTTGGGGCTGCCAAATGGGCCAGAGCTAGTGTTGCTAAAACTCAGGCCACAATCCAGACTTACTGAGCAGTTTCCTGTTGCAAGGATAAGGGGAAAAATGCATTTTTGGCCATAATGACCTACGTTTAGTACACGGAGTGGAGCCCATGCCTGCTTAGGTTCTCATCCCTCTCACTTGTCTGGCTTGGAGGTCGGTCTGTGAAGTAGAGATAATTCCGTCTTCATAGGATGGTGCCTGGTGGGTTCTCGGGAACTGGTTTGGATGGCCCTCCTGCGGGCAGACCTCTGAGTGCCTCTGAAATTGTCTGTTGGGATCTCTGTCCCCACAGGAGCTGCTTATAGTGGTTGTACCTTATGTATCTCTGCCCAGCATGAGGCCTTGCCCTCAGTAAAGTTAGGACTGGCTGGTGTTTAGGCTGGAAGATGGAAAAAATATACAGGCAAAGACACGATATCCCTGATTTTGACTCGGATCACAACAGTTTTCACGTGAAAAGAACCCCTTTCTAGCAAAAGGCTTTCCCCAAGAGGGCCTTTTGAACTGGACATCCCTGTGTAGTTTATAAGGGCATCACAGCTGGAGGGTCTGACAGGAGTGTTTGGGGGTGCTCTGAAGTACAGAAGGAAGGCAGGGCAAAGTCATAAAAGGGTAGAGGAAAAGAAGTAAGACAGCCAAGTCCCGAAAAGGACTCATGTGGTTTGAAATCACAATCCTAGGAGAACCATTAAAGGTCTCCTGATAAAGAATGCAAATTCAACTAAGTTCTGTGCTAAAAGCGCCCCTCCCGCGGTTTACTCTGTCAATACCCCTGGGAGGTGTATTCTCTCCTCCAACCCACCCCTTTCACAGATATGGAAGCTGCAGCCACAGAGATGAAGTCCTTTGTCCAGAGATGGGTCTGAACCGGTAGCTGCCCCTTGTTGTTAGGGATGCTCTGTTTTTTGCTGATGGACAGGACTTTGATTCTTTTTTTTTTTTTTTAGGACTTTGATTCTTGACTGAGATGGCTCTTTGGGCAGCTCTGGGAGCAGGTGGTCTTTACAGGAGCGCTAGCACCCCCTGCTGGCCTGTTCTAGGCAACTTGGCTGCTCTGAGCCATCAGAAAAGGTTGACAGAATGGCATCAGAATGAAGCAAAGGAATAAAACAGCAGCTGTCCACCGAGTGGGGGAGATGGTGTTGGATTTGGCAGCCAAATGGGCTCTGATGGGCCTGCTTTTGAACCTCAGCCCCCCTGTTTGTTAACTGGATGACCCTGGGCAAGTTATTTCACCTCTTTGAGTCTTGGTTTTGGTGTCTGTAGGAAAGGGGTGAGTTGACATCAGAGAGGTTATATAACTTGTCCACGTGGCTGCTGACAGGCTCCAGGGACGTCTGAAAGGAGGTTTTAAAAATGTTCACTTCATAGCCGGGTGTTGTGGAGGGCACCTATAGTCCTAGCTACTCAGGAGGCTGAGGCAAGAGAATCACTTCAGTCCAAGAGTTGGAGGTTGCTGGGCTGGGCATGGTGGCTCACACCCTATAATCCTAGCACTTGGGAGTCCAAGGCGGGTGAATTGCCTGAACTCATGGGTTCGACACCAGCCTGAGCCAGAGTGAGACTTTGTCTTTAAAAATAGCCGGGCGCTGTGGCGGGCACCTGTAGTCCCAGCTGTTTGGGAGCCTGAGGCAAGAGGATTGCTTGAGCCGAAGAATTTGAGGTTGCTGTGAGCTATGACACCACAGCACTCTGCTGAGGACAAGAAAGTGAGACTGTGTCTCAAAACAAAAGAAAAAAGAGTTTGAGGTTGCTGTGAACTATGACAGCACGGTACTCTACCCAGGGCAACATAGTGAGACTGTGTCTCAAAAACTAAAAAAAAAAAGAAAATATAATAACACACACAAAAAAATGTTCACTGCATTGGCCTTTCTGTCACCAGCAGTGACTGAGCTCTGCAGTGAACGAGACACATGGGTCCCTGCTCCACGCACCTTCTGTGACCTCCCTTCCTGCCTTTCTCCTGTTTAAGCCCAAGAGAGTTCTCTGCTTTTAAGAATTTGTGTGATTAGATTGGGCTGACCTGGCATCCAGGCTGACCTCCCCATCTCCAGGCCCTTAATTTAATCACACCTGTAAGGTCCCTTGTGCTAAATAAGGTAACATAGGTTCACAGGTTCTGGGGACCAGAGCATGGAGAGCTGTACGGGGGTGGTGACCATTCTGCCTATCCTAGTCTGCCCTCTAGCCCCCAAAGATGTGTGTCTACTCTAAATGCAGAATACATTAACATTGCTCCAAGATTCTGATCCCATTCCAGCATCAAGTCCTAAATCTGGTATGGGGGAGGTTCTGGGTATAATCCATCCTGAGCACAATTCCACTCCACCTGCAAACCTGTGAAACTCACGAAGCAAGTCCTCTGCTCCCAAGATTCAGTGGGCGGCAACCCGAGGGGGTGCAGTCTAGTCTGTCACTGACCCAGGGGATCTGCACCATGACATGAGAAAGCTAAAGGAAAAACAATGAGGCGCCCCACCCAGAAACGCTCCTGTCAGATTGGAAAAGGAAAAGAGTTTCTCAGAAAGGTTTATCAGTACCTCGCTCTGTGTCCTATTAGCTCAAGAAAAAAGGCAGAGCCAGAAGTTCTCACCCAGTCGGTGGTGCTCACTCTAGTGAGCCAGACAGAGTCAAGCCCCACCTTGCCAGCTGTCCCGGAGCAATGGCCCAGCCTGCTCACTGCTGGGCGGACTCTCTTGTGGGAAGTCAGACTGATTATTAGCTCCACGTGGGCTGTTTTAACTTGTGTCTACCCATATCTTTAGTTAGAAGGCATGTGAATGGGGTGTGGTAAAAGCTAAGGTTTTAGAAAACTCTCCAAGTTATTTTCAGAGTAAGCCAGGCTCTGCAGCTCCCACCCTGGAGGCACCTGGGCAGCTGGAGGGCGCAGGGCTGCCTGCAGCACTGATTGAGTACTGAAGAGGGCCTCATCCCCTAGCCTCCTGCAAAGGAGAAGAAACAAAGGATGAAGGATCTTTGCTAACCCACCTCCTGGATGTCCTAGAGAGTGTTTGGTGCTGAGTATCTTGAGGTAATGATATAAAAGTGAGTCCTCGGTTGGGCGCCTATTGCTCAGTGGTTAGGATGCCGGCCACATGCTCTGGAGCTTCAAACCCAGCCTGGGCCTGCTAAGCAAAAATAAAAACAAAAAAATAGCCAGGTGTTGTGGCAGGCGCCTGTAGTCCCAGTTACTAGGGAGTCTGAGGCAAGAGTTTGAGGTTGCTGTGAGCTATGATGCCACCACACTCATTCTGAGTGTGACAAAGTGAGATTCTGTATAAATAAATAAATAAGAGTCTTTTTGCTTCTCCTTGATGTTCCAGAGTAGGGCTGCTCCGTGTAATGTGCTAGCCACTAGCCTCGTGTAGCTGTTGCATACTTGAAAAGTGGCTGGTGCTACTGGCGGAATTGCCACATTTAGTAAATAAAAATACAAGATCCTTCTTTCCTTCCCAAAGGTGTGCACAGTGAGCTCCCAGAACAGAAAGGGGAATACAGAGTAACTTTACAACGGTGAAACCTGACAAACCGCCTGAGTGGGTGATCAAGGTTAATTCGTGTTCACAGTGTGCCATCCCTCGGCCAGACAGCTGAGGCCCTGGGAGGCCAGGACTTAGTCGGAATCTTGTAATTTCATGGTCCTTCAGGAGGTCCTTCAGAAGTGTCAGGGACTGGCACTTGAGACCACTGATCAGGAACTGTAATACCACGTAACAAATTTTCAGAAACTTAGCAACTTAAAACAACACAAACTTCTTATCTCACAGTTCTCAGGGTCTGACAGGGCGTGGTTGGGTTCTCTGCTCAAGGCTTCACCAGATTCAGTTATTTGTAGAGTCCGGAGTGGGTATCCAGGATGACTGAGGTCAGCAGAATTCCATTCCTTGTGATTGTAGGACTGAGGTCCCCATTCCTTGCTGGCTGTGAACTGGGGGCTCTTCCATCTTCTAGCTAGGAGCATATGTTGCGTTTTTCTCAAGTTTTCTTTTTTTTTTTTGGCTGGAGCTGGGTTTAAACCCACCACCTCTGGATATGGGGCTGGTGCCCTACTCCTTGAGCCACAGGTGCCACCTTCTCGAGCTTTCTAATCTCTGATGTCTTGGGTCAAGATTTAATGGGTGCCTGTTCAGAATACCCCTCAAATTCAAGTGACTTAGGACTTTAATTACATCTGCAAAATCCCTTTCCAGCAACACCTGGATTAGCAGTTGATCGAACGCCTATAGGCAGATGTATCCACCAGGGGCAGGAATCTGGTGTGTGTTGGGGGGGGAGGGGTTCACCTTAGAATTCTGTCCATAAGGACCTGCCAGAATGAACAGCAGAAGGGGATTTTACAGCCAGACAACACAGTATCAGAGCCCAGCTCTTCTCCCACTCACCATATGGTCTGTGACACACGGCCTCTTTGGGCCTCTTGTTTCCTCATCTGCAAAATGGGCATAAGAACGGCCTTGCTAAATGTGTCACCTGTGTGTGGATGCACTGGCTGTAACACTAATTCCTGCTATAATTAATGCCCCACATTTCCAGTTCTGCTTTGTCCTTGTACACATAAGAGTCGGTTGTCTTTCCTGTCCTGACCATGTCCTCCACCTTTCTGGCCAGTGGCATGGCCCTTTAAGGAGAGTGAACTCATCAGCATCCAGATCTTGGTCTCCCCAGTTTGGTAGGTTGGCCCAGACTTGGCATGAGAAAGAAATGTCAGTGGAAAAAAATCTTACTATAAATGTACATATGTAGTAAGATGTCTATCCAGTTTAAACACAAACGTGATTGCACGTGTTGGTATGTCTTAACGAGCTGGAGTGGGCGATGTTTGTAGGTGGAAGTTGATGTGCATCGCGTCCCTCAGTGCACAGTCTGTGAGAGATGAGGCTTTGGCTTTCACATTCTGGTAGAGGCATTTTGCCACGAGTATCCTGTTTACTCCATGGTTATGGGCTCTTAGTACCAAATTTGCTTCAAAACCTTGTGAAATTATTTATGGAGAATAAAAAAAGAATGAAGAATCTTGGGTAATGAGAAAGCAATCGGCCAGTTTTGCAAAAATTCCAACATGGGTGGTTTATAACTAATTGGAAAAACATGTCTCTTCTCAGTTAACTTAATCCTTTTTGCAGAGCCTGGGGCCTTAAGTGTTCCCAGAAGGTTTCAGGGGGCATAATCAGCTCCTAGGGTGGTCAGCATAGGGATGAAAGGGATAAAGAGTTCATACCTGCATCTGAGGGTCCTTTGGGCGCTGCCAGCTTGGTCTGTCACCAGCCTTCCTGGTGACGGTTGAAGGGGAGAGGGGAATAGCAGAGCGTGGGCATTCGTCTTGGCTTGAAATTTAGCCTCTGAAACAGGGTTTTAGAGGCAGAGCTCGGGACCCAAAGAGGGAAAGGAAACAGCCAATGTTTAAGTGGTCAGGGCTGGAGAATCCATAAGCACAGCCCTGGGTCAATACATGCTTTCGCCAAGTTATTTTTAGAGACACAGAAGTTGATGGTCTCTGATTTCCCTTCCTCACTGGGGTTCTCTGTAAGAGAACATTCCCAGGGACAAGCGATCTGACAGGGCCCTAACCCTGCCAGTGTCCTCAGAGAAACTTGGCCCTTGCTGACCAAGCTGGCTCCTTGGTCCAGGGTCTGCAGTAACCAGCAGCCTGATCTGAGGCCCAGAGTCAGAGAGGCCGTTAGTCTATCCATGTCCTGGCTTTGTGGGCCAGTCTCAGTCCTGGGCTTTATCTCCCTGAGCCCTTGTGCTGGTCTTTGCAAGATGGGGAGAATGACACCCCCCCGGTCCCTGGTAGTTTCAGGACGAAGTGTAGTATGTGGAGCACACACCCCACACACCACCATCGTGGACCGAGAGGTGACACTATTAGAGTTATATGGGTTTGTGGTTTCCTCTCACCGTCTCCACTTCCTTCCCGAAACCCTGAAAGAGGCTTTACAGGAGAGGAAGGACCTTGTAGGTCCTTGAGTTTGGCTGGGAATGGCTGTCCCTAGTTAGCCAGGCTGGTTGGAACCTAGGCAGACTGACTCAGCCAAGTCATGGGTATGAACCACTGGGGCTACTGAGGCACAGCTGCCAACTGCTGGGCACTGCCAGCCACCCTGCAAACGCCACCTTTGTTCATTTCTGACAGATGCTTCAGTGTGGACAGAAAACATTGTGAGGTCTGCCCTGCTCAAAGCTGTCATGGTGACCTGTGCTCAAGCTGTAAGGACAGGTCTACATCCTGCGCCTCCCAGGGGCCCTTAGCATAAAATATGTGTGTGTAACAGGGCCACCGGCCCCTCTGCTTATTATTAATTATGCAGTTTCAGGCCAGGATCGTGGCTCATGCCTGTAATCTTAGCACTGTGGGAGGCTGAGGTGGGAGGATCCCTTGAGTTCAGAAGTTTGAAACCAGCCCGAGCAAGAGTGAGACCCCATCTCTACTAAAAATAGAAAAATTAGCTGGGCATGGTCCCAGCTACTCAGGAGGCTGAGGCAAAAATTATTCAGTTACGTGAAATGGATCCACTGAGAGTCATTAAGACAGTCAAGGGAAAGGTTACTACGTTGTTTAAGGCACCATTAGGAAGTGGCTCTGAGGCACAGGCTTGCTCTAGAGCTTGGGATGGGTCTCCCTGTTTGGTGCGGAGTGGGGGAGAACTCTGTGGCTTACCAGCCCCCTGTTTTATGGAAGTCCTGACCTACTCCAGCTATCTGAGAACCTTCCTTAAGTGGCTCTGAAGCAGGAATGGCTACTTCATTTGCAGGGCTTAGCCCAAAATGAAAATTCAGGGTTGCTTATTGAAAAATGATTAAGAGTCAAGATGGTGACAGCAGAGCATTCAAACAAGCATGTGGGCTCTTCTGAGCATGGGTCTTAACTGTAGTTTGCAGGCCAGTGCAGCTGGCCCTCCTCTGGAGAGGGAATGCAAAGCAGGCAGCTGGTCCTTAGCACGTGGGTGAATTTAGTCACCCTGCCCTTCAAGGGAGGTGACTCACATCTTTTCTGGGCTGTTGGCCTGGGCAAGGTTACTGGGAGGGGTGGGGCTTGTTCTCATGGAGGCTGAGCAGCGACAAGTTGAAGCAAAGTGGGGGGCGTCTCCAGGCAGAGTCTTCTCTTTAGGTAGGAGGTCCCTGAGCTTGGACATAGGACTTGATTCTCACAAGGTTCATAGTAAAATGCAGAAGATTAGGCAATGATACATTTAACTATCACTACCCACGTCAACATTTTCCAATACCATTAAAAAAATTTTTATTGTACCTGTGATTCTGGATTATGCATCTTTTGTTAACTTCCATTAGAGAAAAATGGCCAAACCGATGAACTTCCAAAACAGATCTGTCACTGCCAGGTGACCTTACTATGGGCTTCTTAGAAGGATAAACCAAAACAGGGTGAAAGAATTTGCTCTGCGTTTTCTTTGCCTTTGAACTTCAGCCTCACACATTCCTGCGAATACATTGCCATGGGCAAACCTCTGTGAAAACCTCAACTTTCCTGTTTTAAGTGATATTTCCAAATGAACTGAGATTTTCCAGATAAGTAGTCCCATTACTGGACAGCAGTTTGTTTCTGAAGAGAATGAGTCAGAGGTTGCTAAGGAAACCATTGTTTGCAAACTTTGCCTTATGTAAATTACATGAAAAGGAAAAATATAACTATTTTATTCTCCCAGATGGCAAACTGGAAGGGAAGCCTGTTGTTACTGGGTAAAGTGAGTTTTGGGGCGTGGAAGACTCCCATGGAACAGGGGCTCTGGGACCCCTTCTAATTTACCTGCCAGGCCTCAAGTTCAAAGACAGACAAAGGCCTCTCATCTGGGTGGCAGCAGACAGGAGATTCTCTGGGTGGGGAAGCAAGGGAAGGAGGAAGTCTGCAGAAATTGAAAGAAGACTTTTTGGGAGTGGGGGCTGAGGAATCTCTTGTTTAATCTAATGCCTGCCTTCTCCTGCTAGTTTTTTTTTAAACATTGAAATAAAATTCACTTACCATAAAACATACCACTTTAAAGTGTACAATCCACTTTTTTTTTTGTGAATTCACAAGTTTGTGCAACCATCACTACTATGTAATTTCAAAACATTCTATCATATTAAAAGAAATGCCACACCCATTAGCAATCACTCAGCTCCCCATCCTCCCTTGCCCCTCAGAACCTGCAATCACGACTCTACTTTCTGTCTCTACAGATTTATCTATTATAGACATTTCACTGAATGAAACCACAGCAGGCGGCCTCTGGTGTCTGGTTCCCTTGCTCAGGATAAGGTTATCAGGTCCACATTGTAACGTGTGGTGGATCTTTACTCCATCCGTCCAGGGACTTTTGGTTCTTTCTATAATAATTTTTAGCTAAAGGAATTTGTTGACACCTAATGAAACTTCAGGAGACCAAAGCTGGGCCTGGGTTTTAGGAAAACACTTAACCAGGAGTTAGGGAAAAGATCGCAGTGCAGGATTTGATATCTCTCCTGAAAAAAGCCATTCTCTCCGTTTGTAATTTTTCTACCAAAAATACTAAGCCCACATTTTCCTTGTCTACTTTATCTGATACTAATGAGCTTTATTTCTTTTCTTTTTTTAGAGACAGAGTCTCACTTTTCACCATGGCTTCACAGCTCCCAGCAACCTCCAGCTCTCGGGCTTAGGCGATTCTCTTGCCTCAGCCTCCCGGGTAGCTGGGACTACAGGCGCCCGCCACAACTCTCGGCAGTTTTTTGTTGTAGTTTGGTTGGGGCTGGGTTCAAACTGAGAATATACCCCACCCCACTCTCGGTATATGGGGCTGGCACCCTACCTAGAGCTTTCTTCTAATTAGTATTTACATGGCTATCTTTTTCATCCAGTTGCTTCATCTCATCTGTTTTTATTATTATATCTCTTCTACCCAGCATGTAGGGGGCTCATGGTTTTTTTTTTTTTTTTTTGTAGAGACAGAGTCTCACTGTACCGCCCTGGGGTAGAGTGCCGTGGCATCACACGGCTCACAGCAACCTCTAACTCTTGGGCTTACGCGATTCTCTTGCCTCAGCCTCCCGAGTAGCTGGGACTACAGGCGCCCGCCACAACGCCCGGCTATTTTTTTGTTGCAGTTTGGCCGGGGCTGGGTTCGAACCCGCCACCCTAGGCATATGGGGCCGGTGCCCTACTCACTGAGCCACAGGCACCGCCCAAGGTTTTGTTTGTTTTTAAAACTTCAGCCTCACTCTCAGTTGGAGCCATTTAGGTCAGTTCCATTCAGTGGAATTTCTACAGCGTGTGCTATTTGCTCTTTGTTCCTTGTTGCTCTTTCCTGCCTTCTTTTGGATTAACAGAGTGATTTGTAACATTTTCTTTCATATCCTCTATTGGCTTTTCAACTGTATCTTTTCGCTATATATTTTTAGCTGTAGATACATTTTCTTTAGTGGTCTTCTCTAGAGCAGTGATTTTCAACTGGTGTGCTGTGAGAGGATCTTAGGTGTGTCTCAAACATTGTTAAAGATCATTAATGAAATAATTTTTGAAAGACATTCAAGGGGCGGCGTCTGTGGCTCAGTGAGTAGGGCACCGGCCCCATATGCTGAGGGTGGCGGGTTCAAACCCAGCCCCGGCCAAACTAACAAAAAAATAGCTGGGCGTTGTGGCGGATGCCTGTAGTCCCAGCTGCTTGGGAGGCTGAGGCAAGAGAATCGCGTAAGCCCAAGAGTTAGAGGTTGCTGTGAGCCGTGTGACGCCACGGCACTCTACCCGAGGGCGGTACAATGAGACTCTGTCTCTACAAAAAAAAAAAGAAAGCACAGTCAGTGTGTGTGTGTATATATATATATATATATATTTTTTTTTTTTTTTCAGTTTTTGACCAGGGCCAGGTTTGAACCCACCACCTCTGGTGTATGGGGCCAGCAGCCTACTCCTTGAGCCACAGACACCGCCGCCCAGTGAGTGTATGTGTGTGTGTGTGTGTGTATATATATATGTATATATATTTTTTATCAACATAATTTAAGTGTGCCACTGAAGTTTAACTAAAGGTTCAAGTGTACTGTGAGATAATGGTTGAAAAACAGCAGTCTAGGGATTACAATACACATCCTGACATTGTTCTTACCGTTCATATACTTGGGCAATAAGGCAAGAAAAAGGACTGAATGACACTCACACTATCACACGGTGAATCCTGACCTCATGCTAAGTCAGAGAAGCCAGTCACAAAGGGCCACTTATGGTATGATTCCATTGATCAGAGATGTCCAGAGCAGGCAGATCCCCAGGAACAGGCCGCAGAGTAGTGTCCCCCAGGGCAGGAGAGGAAGGAAGAATTGTGAGGGGTCGTGACTAAGGGTAACAGGGTTCCTTTTAGTGGTAATGAAAATGTTCAGAAGTTGACTGTGGAGATAGATGTTCAGTGCTATGAATATACTGAGAGCCGTTGCTTTTTACACTTTAAATGGGTGAATTGTACAGCTAGAAATTACATGTCAGTTATAGGGAGTCAGTGATCACCTCTAACCCTCTGAAGCTCTTACGTGAGCTCTTTGGCCAGATCTGGAAACCAAACTTAAACCAGGCAGAATAACCAGAGAAAAGCACTCCCATTTCATTAGCTTTCCCTGTGTGCAGGGACTTCACAAGACAGCGGAGTCTGCAGAAGTGGCCAAAGCAAGATGTTTTCATTCACTTTAGACAAAGGAAGATAAATTTGGGAAGAAATGACAGAACAAAGAAAATCTGACTAGGGGCAGTAACTTTTCTAGGGGAGGCACTAGGAGATAAATGGAAAGGGGGTGTAAAACTAGTGGAAGATAAAAGTCACTTTGTCAAATAGGTTTATTCAGGCCCACTGCGGCCCCCAGTTCCCAGTCTTTGGTGACAAGTGGCATTGTCTCGCCATTAGAATCCTCAGGCTCGCTGGAGCAGGAACAGACAGGTCAGTGTGCCCTTTTCTGAAACTACAATTTCTCCAATGTTTTCAACCTGAAATAATCAATATACCAATTGGCATACTTTGGGATGGCTCATCCTTCACTCCTTTCCAACAAATTTGTTAAAACCAATACTGTGCTATTTTCATATAAGGCGAGAACCTTTCAACAATGTAATTTCATTTACCTCCCGCCATCCGCTGTGCTATTGTTGCCATATATTTTATTTCTACGCATTACAAACCCTACCATGAATTATTTTCCTTTAAATGTCAATCGTCTTAAAAATTAAAAAAAAGTCTTTTTCAGCTTGGCGCCGTAGCTCAGTGACTAGGGTGCCAGCCACATATACCGAGGCTGGCGGGTTTTTAGCCTGGCCCAGGCCTGCTAAACAACAATGACAACTGCAACCAAAAAATAGCTGGGCGGCCGGGCGTGGTGGCTCACGCCTGGAGTCCCAGTGCTGCGGGAGGCCGAGGCGGGTGGATTGCCTGAGCTCAGAGGTTCAAAACCCATATGAGCAGCAGTCAGCCAGAGTAAGACCCCGTCTCTACTAACAACAAAAACAGCCAGCACCGCAGGAGAAAGAAGAAAATCAACAAAAAAGGAGTACTTCAAACAAAGAAGAATGAACAAGCACACTGAAATTAAAAATAAAAATAAAAATAATTAAAAAAAAATAGCTGGGCATTGTGGCAGGTGCCTGTACTCCCAGCTACTTAGGAGGCTGAGGCAAGAGAATCACTTAAGCCCAAGAGTTTGAGGTTGCTATGAGCTGTGACGCCACAGCACCCTACTGAGGGTGACATAGTGAGACTCTGTCTCAAAAAGAAAAAAAAATCTTTTTCATTTTGAGACAGAATCTCACTCTGTTCCCCCAGGCTGGAGTGCTGTGGCCTCATAGCTCAGAGCAACCTCAAACTCCTAGGCTCAAGCTATTCTCCAGCCTCAACCTCCCAAGTGGCTGAGACTACAGGTTTGTACCACCATGCCTGGCTAATTTTTTTTTCTATATTTTGTAGAGATGGGGCCTGCTGTTCAGACTAGTTTTGAGCTCCCAGCCTCAATTGATCCTCCCTCCTTGACCTCCCAAAGTGATTATAGATGTAAATCTGACCAAAAGTCTTTCATTTTTACCCATGTATTTATTATTTTGATAGTTCCTCATCCCTTCCTAATGATTTGAGCTTCCATTAACATCATTTGCCTTCATTATGAAAAACTAGTTTTATTTTTTATTTTTATTTATTATTTTTGAGACAGAATCTCACTTTGTTGCCCTCGGTAAAGAGCCGTGGCATCACAGCTCACAGCAACCTCTAGCTCTTAGGCTTAGGCAATTCTCTTGCCTCAGCCTCCCAAGTAGCTGGGACTACAGGTGCCTGTCACAATGCCCAGCTATTTTTTGGTTGCAGTTGTCATTGTTTAGCTGGCCCTGGGCTGGGTTTGAACCCACCAGCATTGGTGCATGTGGCTGGCGCCATAACCACTGTGCTATGGTTTTTTAGGCACCGAGCCTAAAAAAAGGTTTTTGTTTTTTTTTAGAGACAGAGTCTCACTTTGTTGCCCTTGGTAAAGAGCCGTGGCATCACAGCTCACAGCAACCTCCAGCTCTTAGGCTTAGGCAATTCTAAGTAGCTGGGACCACAGGCGCCTGCCACAATGCCCAGCTATATTTTTGTTGCACTTTGGCCTGGGCCAGGTTAGAACCCACCACCCTCGGTATATGGGGCCAGCACCCTACTCACTGAGCCACAGGCGCTGCCCCCCAAATTTTTTAAAATAAGGAGATAAAGCCTCACAAAAGGTTGTGAGGTTGCCCAGACTGGTCTCTATCTCTTGGACTCCATGATCCTCCTGCCTCAGCCTCTCAAGTAGCTGGCATTACAGGTACACACCACTATGCCCAGCTAATACAGTAGAACCTCCATAGTTGACCACCTCTCTACATTGACCTAATGCTCCACATGTGTGTATTAGTACACTAGGCCTAGTTTCTTATGTTGACCACCTCTGTATGTTGGCCAGTTGTTATTGTCCCTTAGGTGGTCAATTTACAGAGATTCTACGTATTTTTTTTAATTTTAAACTTTCTAATTCTTTAAAGAGTTTCCATTTTTAATATCTTTTCATACATTTGTCTCTTCTTCTCTCTAAATTCTTTAACATCTATTAAAGTCCTTGTTTACTAATTCCAACATTTGGGTTATCTGTGGATCTGCTTTTACTGTTTCACATAGCTAGTAATTTGGGATTATATGCTGAACATTATGGATGATGTGTTGTAGAGATTCTGGATTATATTATTTTCCTTTAAAGAATGTTGAATTCTCGTGAACAATTGAATTACTGACTCATAACCCTGCAAGTATCAAGGCTCTGTTTTCAGCATTGTTAGGTTGGGTGTATTTCAAGTCTCCCCCTTCTAGGATATAGTCACTGCAGTCTTAAGGCTAAGCCTTTCCAGAGTGTCAGCTGAATGCCTAGGGTATCATCAGGGTCTTTCCTCGCAGGCAGTGTTGGATTTGTATGACCTCCAACATTTCTGTTCAGTTCTCAGCCACTCCCTTCACGACTCCTCCCCCTCAAAGATGATTCCAGTAGCTCTTAAGGAGTCTCACCCTGTATATGCACAGTTTAGGGTTTGGTTAAGGACATGTGGTAAATCTCTATCCAGATTTCTGGGGTTCTTTCTCTGTGTCACCTTCCTCTTCTGTGCCTGCTTTGTAATTCCCAGGTACCCTAACATCCTTGAGCTCCAATTTCTATATCCTCTACCCAGTAAGACCACTGTTCTCTGCTTGAGCCACACTGACCTGCTCAGCATTTTGGAAAGCACGTTCTGAGCAGAAGGTCATGGTGCGCGTGGGCGTCACCTCATATGCTTCCCTGCCCTGCTTGCAAGGAGTGTAGCTCTGGGCTGAGTGCTTCAATTCCTGCACCAATTGTTTTATATATTTTGTCTGGTTTTAGAGTTGCTTGTGAAGGGAGGGGTAATCCATTGTGGATAACCATGTAGAGCTGTTTTTTTCTAAAATGAGGAAAATTTATTCTGTCACAGTTCTGAAAGGCCAGAAGTTAGAAGTCAATGTGTTCGGGGGGTGGGGGCGTGCTCCCTCTGAAGACTCAAAGGCAGTGATTTTCAACTGGTGTGCCACAGCACACTGGTAGGCCTTGAGGATCTTAGGTGTGTTGTGAAAAAAAATTTTTTTTCTTTTTTTTGAGACAGAGCCTCAAGCTGTCACCCTGGGTAGAGTGCTGTGGCAGCACAGCTCACAGCAACCTCCAACTCCTGGGCTCAGGCGATTCTTCTGCCTTTGCTCCCCAAGTAACTGGGACTATAGGCGCCCGCCACAACGTCCAGCTATTTTTTGCGTTGCAGCCATCATTGTTGTTTGGTGGGCCGGGGTTGGATTTGAACCCGCCAGCTCAGGTGTATGTGGCTGTTGCCTTAGCCGCTTGAGCCACAGGTGCTGAGCCCAAAAAAAAAATTTTTTTTTTGAGACAGAGTTTGACTTTGTTGCCTTTGGTGGAGTGCTATGGTATCACGGCTCACAGCAACCTCCAACTCTTGGGCTTAAGTGAGTCTCTTGCCTCAGCCTCCTAAGTAGCTGGGACTATAGGCACCCACCCTAATGCCCAGCTATTTTTAGAGACAAGGTCTTGCTCTGGGTCAGGCTGGTCTTAAACCTGTGAGTTCAGGCAAGCCACCTTCCTTAGTCTCCCAAGTGCTGGGATTACAGGGGTAAACCACTGTGCCCAGCCTCAGAAAAATTTTAAATCATTAATTAAATTATTTTTATCTTTTTTTTTTTTTTTTTAGAGACAGAATCTCACTTTGTTGCCCTCGGTAGAGTGCTGTAGCATCACAGCTCACAGCAACCTCCAGCTCTTGGGCTTAGGTGATTAGCCTTCCAAGTAGCTGGGACTACAGGCACCCGCCACAACATCCGGCTATTTTTTTATTGCAGTTTGGCCGGGGCTGGGTTTGAACCTGCCACCCTCGGTATATGGGGCCGGCGCCCTACTCACTGAAGCTACCCACTTCTTTTCAAAAGAAGTTCAAAGCACAGTGCATATATTCTTTTTTTATTATTTTTTTGATCAACATAATTTAAGTGTTCCATGGAAGTTTAATTGTAGGTTCAAGTATGCTGTGAGATAAAAAGGTTGAAAAACACTGCTCTAGGGAAAGATTCCTTCCTTGGCCCTTCCCAGCTTCTGGCGGTGACCCCTATCCTTGGCATTCCTTGGAGCGCCTCTGCAGCTCCCCGGTCTCTGCCTCTGTCATCACATGGTGTTCTCCCTGTACGCCTCTCTTTCCTTATAAGGACACAAGTCCTGTTGTATTAAGGGCTCATTCTACTCAAACATGACCTCATCTTAACTAACTACATCTGCAATGATGCTAGTTTCAAATAAAGTCACTATCTGAGGTCCTGTATATTGGAACTTCAACACATCTTTTTATGGGATACAATTCAAGTCTGAGTGCATGGGAACCCAGAAAGCTTTGGTTTGGAAGTTACATGATGTGACTTGGATTTTAAAAAGGTCTTTTTGGCTACTCTGTTTAAAGAGAGGTTAAGTTGGAAATCAAGTGAACAATAGTGCAGGCCAGGAGAATTGGTAGAATTTAGGTATATTTCAAAAGTAAAGCTGATAAAATTTACCAGTAGTTTCGATGTAAGCTTAAAAGAAAACAGTATAGACGATTTCAACATTTTGATATGAGCAAGTAGAAACATAAGAATTTTAACTAAGGAGGAAAATTTAAAAATTTCATCTAGGAGGATAAGGTTCAGTTGAACATGATGGATTTGAGATACGTGTTAAACAGTTTGCTGGAAAAGTCCTGGTCTAGACCTGCCGTCTGAGTCCTGCACAGTTCAGCACGTCTCTTGGTGTTTTATAGTTTAACACAGTGTTAGTGGTTGTGTGTTAGTTTTCTCGGCTCCCAGAATAAATTACCCAAAACCATCTGGCTTAATCCAACAAAAACGTATTCTCTCCCAGTGCTACAGGCTGAAAGTCTGAAATCAAGGCTGGTTTCTCTGATGGGAGGAACAAAAATCCCTTTGTCCCTCTGTCCTAGCTGCTGGTGGCTCCTGGAAGTCAGTCCTCAGCTTCTGGATCCCTCACTCTCATCCCAAAGTTTCCTTCTCTGTGTCTCCTTCCCCTTTCTCTTCTCTTCTAAGGACACTTACTAAGTTGAGGCCCCCCTCATCTGAGGTGATCTCATCCTGACAGGCTTAAATACATCTGCAAAGATATTTTTTCTTTATATTCACAGGTTCTGTGGAGGGCACAAGAAGGCTGCCGCCCACAAGCCAGAAAGGGGCCTCTCCCTGGAGACCTGACCGTGCTGGCACTCTACTTCCAGAACCTAGGAATTTTCTTTTTGTTCATTTATTTTACCAGTTGTAATCATAACTCTAGGGACCAAGAAGCAAGTTATGGGAGGCTGGGCACGGAGGCTCACACCTGTAATCCTAGCACTCTGGGAGGCCAAAATAGGAAGACTGCTTGAGGGTAGGAATTCCAGGCCAGCCTGAGCAGGAGTGAGACCCTGGACCCTGTCTCTAATAAAAATAGAAAAACTAGCCGGGTGTGATGGTGTGTGCCTGTAGTCCAACCTAGATACTTGGGAGGCTGAGAAAGTTGGATCACTTAAGCCCAGGAGTTTGAAATTGGCTATGAACTAGACTGATACCATGGCACTCTAGCCCAGGAAATAGAGTGAGAGACTCTGTCTCAGAAAAAAAAAAAAAAAAGGAATTATGTTGTTATGGAGGCTGAGAAATCCAAACGCCAGGGGTAGCATCTGGCAAGAGCTGTTTTACTGGCAGGGGTTCCCTGAAGAGTTTCACATGGTGAGAGGGCTAAGTATGCCTCCATGTAGACTTTTTTTAAAAATTGAGACAGAGTCTCACTTTGTCACCATCCATAGTGTGCTGTGGTGTCATAGCTCACAGCAGCCTCAAACTTTTGGGCTCAAGCAATTCTCTTGCCTCAGCCTCTCTAGTAGCTGGGACCACAGGCACCCGCTATAACACCCGGCTGTTTTTTGTTTGTTTGTTTGTTTTGAGACAGAGCCACAAGCTGTCGCCCTGGGTAGAGTGCAGTGGCTTCACAGCTCACAGCAACCTCCAACTCCTGGGCTCAAGCGATTTTCCTGCCTCAGCCTCCCAAGTAGCTGGAACTACAGGCACCCACCACAACACCCAGCTATTTTTTGGTTGCAGCTGTCATTGTTATTTGGCAGGATTCAAACCCGCCAGCTCAGGTGTATGTGGCTGGCGCCTTAGCTGCTTGAGCCATAGCCGCCAAGCCTATTTGTTTTGTTTTGTTTTGTTTTGTTTTGTTTAGCAGGCCTGGGCTGGGATTGAACCCACCAGCCCCCGAGTATGTGGCTGTTGCCCTAACCACTGAGCTACGGGCACCCAGCCCATGCAGACTTTTGAAAGTTTTTATTGGATAATATATATTTTATTTATATATAAATAATTTATATTTAAAATTTTAAAATATATACCTGTAATGGGTTTCTGGGTTCTGAATCATGCTTGAGAGGACTTTGCTACTGACAAATGGCTTTGGGTTTTCTTCTAGTGCTTTTATGATTACATACTTTTTATGATTTTTTTTTTAATTATTACTGTTTTTTTTGTTTGTTTGTTTTGTTTTTTTGAGACAGAGTCTCACTATGTTGCCCTCGGTAGAGTGCTATGGCATCACAGCTCACAGCAACCTCAAACTCTTGGGCTTAAGTGATTCTCTTGCCTCAGCCTCCCAAGTAGCTGGGACCATAGGCACCCGCCACAATGCCTGGCTATTTGTAGAGACAGGGTTTCACTTTTGTTTAGGCTGGTCTTGAACCCATGAGCTCAGGCAATCCACCTGCCTCGACCTCCCAGAGTGCTAGGATTATAGGCGTGAGCCACTGCGCCTGGCCATTTTTTTATGTTTTAAATCTTTGATTCATCTAGAATTAATTTTGATGGAAGAAATAAGAAAAAGGGATCTAATAATTTTTTTTCCCAGATGCCACCCAATTGGTCTAATGCCAATAGCTGGAGCATATTTTCTCCCCACTAATCTGAAGTGATGTCTGTATTTAATTATGTACTAAATTCTTGAATGTATTCTATGTGTTTCTAGATTTTCTTCTGTGCTATTGATTTATTTTGCATATTATACACAGACACATTCTTTGTTGGTACCAAATTGTTTTAATTCCTGAGGCATCATAACCTGATTTAGTATCTGGTAAATTAGCTCTTCTCTCTTTTTTTTTTTCAGAAATTTCCTGGTTATTATTTTTTATTTTTTAAATTTAATTAACTTTTTGAGGTTTTTTTTTTTTTTTTTTTTTTTTTTTGGTTGTTTGTTTGTTTGTTTGAGACAGAGTTGCCCAGGCTGGAGTGTGGTGGCATGATCATAACTCACTTCAGCCTTGAACTCCTGGGCTCAAGCAAATCCTTCTGCCTCAACCTCCCAAGAAGCTAGGACTACAAGTGTGTACCACTGTGCCCCACTAATTAAAAAAAATTTTTTTTTTAGAGACTGGATCTTGCTATGTTGTCCAGGCTGGTCTTGAACTCCTGGCCTCAAGTGATCCTCCTGCCTCAGCCTACCAAAGTGCTGAGTTTACAGGTATAAGCCACTATGCTCAGCCTAATTTAATGAACTTTATAATCCATTTGTCTGGTTAAAAATTATGTACTCACATAAGTACACATATCCTTTGGGGTATTTTTATTGAGATAGTGTTATTTGTGGATTATGTTTAGGAAGTTATTTTTTTAATGGCTTTATTTATGTATCATTAAAATCACCCACTTGAAATGTGCATTTCAGCGTTTTATTTTTTTATTTATTTTTTTTTTTGTAGAGACAGAGTTTCACTTTATGGCCCTCGGTAGAGTGCCGTGGCATCACACAACTCACAGCAACCTCCAACTCATGGGCTTACGCGATTCTCTTGCCTCAGCCTCCCGAATAGCTGGGACTATAGGCGCCTGCCACAACGCCCGGCTATTTTTTGGTTGCAGTTTGGCCGGGGCTGAGTTTGAACCCGCCACCCTCGGCATATGGGGCCGGCGCCCTGCTCACTGAGCCACAGGTGCCACCCTTCAGCATTTTATGAATGTGCAGAGTTGTGCAGCAGTCACATCAAGAAGATTCCTTGTGTCCATTTGTAGTCACTCCCTATTTTTTTTTTTTTTGAGACAGAGTCTCACTATGTTGCCATTGGTAGAGTGCCATGGCATCACAGCTCACAGCAACCTCAAACTCTTGGGCTCAAGCAATTCTCTTGCCTCAGCCTCCCACGTAGCTGGGACCACAGGTGCCTACCACAACACACGGCTATTTTTGGTTGTAGTCATCATTGTTGTCTGGTAGGCCCGGGCTGGATTCGAACCTGCCAGCCCCAGTGTCTGTGCCTGGCGCACCAGCCGCTGAGCTACAGGCGCTGAGCCATCATTCCCTATTTCTACCACAGCCCCACACAACCGCCAGCTTTCTGTCTTGATCAGCTTTCCTTTTCTGGACGCTTCATACAAATGGAATCCTATATTAGGTGGTCTTTTGCATCTGGCTTTCTTTACTTAGCGTGACGTTTTTGAGGTTCAACTAAGCTGTAGCAGTACTTCCTTCCCTTTAATTGCCGAGTGGCGTTCCAAGTTTATTCATGCATCAGTTATTTGGCAGTTAGTGGGCATTTGAGTATGAGTTTCAATGTGAGGCCGTATGTTTTCATTTCTTTGGGGTAGATAACAAGGAGGGAAGTTGCTTGGCCATAGGTTAAATTTGTATTTACCTTTTAAGAAACTGCCAAGCTGTTAGAGTGGCCACGCCATCTTATCTTTCCACCAGCAGGTGTGAGGGCTCCACTACCACACACCCCACCACTTGATATTGACAGTTACATCTTTTTAATGTTGAACTTTTCCAGATAAGACCACACACGGTGTGGCTTTCTTTGCATTTGAAGTGTTTTATTACCCCTCAGCTTTTGCAAGATTTCTTGATATAAATTGTACATGGTTTAGTGCATTCATTTCTAAAGGTTTTGTTTCGGGGGGGGGAATGTGCTTTTGTAAATGGGATATTTCCTTCTATTAACTTTTCTAACTCCTTGCTATTTGTACATAGGAAGCCTAGTTGTTTAGCATGTTACTTTTATATTTCACTCCTTAGCAAAATCTCATTGTCTGCCTCATTTTTCAATTGCTTCTCTTGGATTTTCAAGAATAAACATAATTATTTCACCTCCTCCTTTCTCCTTACATTTCTTACTCTTTTTTTCTTGCCCAGTTTCATCAGCAAGAACCTACAAAATAATGGTGACAGAGGGCAGCCTTTTGTTTTAAAGTTCAGTTTAAGGGGTGTTTTTCAGATCGTGAGGTTTTTTGTTTTCTGAGACAAAATTTTGGCACGAGGCTGGAGTGCAGCAGCATGGTCACAACTCACTACAACCTCCAACTCCTGGCTCAGGGAGCCCCAGGCTCCCAAATAGCTGCTAGAACCATGGGCACACACCACCACACCCTGCTAATTTTTTAATTTTTTGTAGAGACAGGGTCTCACTATATTGCTCAGGGTAGTCTCAAACTTCTGTCTTCAAGTGATCCTCAGCCTCCCCAAGTGCTGGAATTACAGGCATGAGCCACTGCACCCAGCAATGATTTTTGATAAACTAATATAAATAAAATTAGAAGATATCCTAATAATGAACCATCCTCATCACACTGTACAAGTCTTACTGGTTCTGGTAAATTCTTTGAATGTCCTGGTGGGTTTTTCTTGCTAATATTTTCTTTTTGCATTGATTTATATATGAATGAATTTGGTCAGTGGTTTTCCTGTGTTGTGCCATATGCTTGACTTTTGATACCAAGTTTTAAAGGTTCCCAATAAAGAATGTGGAAGCCTTTCTCCCCTCTTTAGGCTGGGAAGCAGTTCATAGCGTGGGGCTTAGCATTCCTAAAGACTTGACCTAACAAACATCCCTGCCTGAGGTTCTCTCTTTTCCTCTCCCCTCTTCTCCCCCCTCTGGAAGACGGCAATAGCTTTCTAACAACTTTTCCCTAGAAAATATCCATTTCCTCTAGATTTTCAAGTTTGCGTGCACAGATAGTCTTGATAGGCCCCTTTTTGTTGTGATTAACTTAACCCCCAGGCAAATAAAACAACTTTTAGAGTAATTTAAGGCCATCAGCAATTGTGCTGTTATGTTGGTGATTTGCACAAACGTTAACATTCAGGAAATGCTGCCCTGCTTCCAAGTTGACCCTAGAGAAATAGGCAAAGACGGTCTCTAAACCCCAAAGCCCCCAGGCGGAGAGAAAGCGCTGGATTCCAAGTTGGCTGGCCCAAGTGCTGCCATGTGACCTCCCTTCCACCCACTGCTTCTCTGCCTTTAAAGAATGTTTGAAATTCATGGTTGATGATAAAAGCTGACAAGCTGACTTGGTTTTTCCCAAGATGTGTGCTGACTGGATCAGTTTCTGTCTTCACATAGACAAAGGTCGAATGTGACCTTTTCCCCTCTCTGTTGTAAAACTCCATGGCCACACTTTAATTTGGTCATAACCTCAGCAGATGGCAAGAACAGGACTGATGGAGGTTTCTTCCAGGAAATGACTTGAACGGCTTTCCCCTTGAGGGTAGATCCAGAGGACGCCCTAGCCGCCTCCCCAGCTCCTTCCTCCCTCATCTTCGGTCTCTGCCTTCCCACACTTGGTCTTTACAGATTCTGTCCTTAAAACCATCCACTGCTCTCCCCTCCGCCTCCCATTTCAGAACACTTCTTTTAAGCGACTTATTTGCTTCCTTCCTTCATTTTCCCCCACATTTTTTTATTGTGGTAAAATTCACAAAACATAAAATTTACTGTCTTATGTGCATTAAGCACATTGACATGGTGGTGCCACCAGTACCACCATCTGTCTCTACAACTTTTCATCTTCTCCAACTGAACTTGAAATGACAACCCCTTAATCCCTTCTCGCCCAGCCCTCAGTGGCCATGTCTCTGCTTTCCACCTCATATAAGTAGAATCATCACATTTGTCCTTTTGTGTCTGGCTTATGTCACTGAGCATTATGCCCTCAAGATTCATCTGTGTGCGTAGCATGTGTCAGAATTTCCCTTTCAAGGCTGAATAATATTCCACTGTATGGATAAGGCCACACTTATCCATTTATAGACTCTTGAGTTGCTTCCACCTTCCTTCCTTTCAGTTTTTAAAAATCTCTGAAAGAAATGGCATAACAACAACTATGAAGATTTTTTTTTTTTTGAGACAGAGTCTCACCATGTTGCCCTGCATAGAGTGCTGTGGCATCACAGCTCACAGCAACCTCCAACTCCTGGGCTTAAGCGATTCTCCTGCCCCAGCCTCCCAAGTAGCTGGGACTACAGGCGCCCACCACAGCACCCGGCCACTTCTTGGTTGCAGTTGTCATTGTTGTTCAGCAGGCCCAGGCTGGGCCGGAACCCACCAGCCTCAGTGTATGTGGCCGGTGTCCCACTCACTGAGCTACGGGTGCTGAGCCACTATGAAGAATTTTTAAAAAATAGTCACCTACAGTGCCATCACCTTCATCTATGAATTGTTTCCATCTTTCTATGTTCCCTCTCAGTTTTTGTCCATGTATGTTTCTTTCTTTTTTTTTTTTTGAGACAGAGTCTCACTTTGTCACCCTTGGTAGAGTGCCATGGCGTCAACCTCAAACTCTTGGGCTCAAGTGATCCTCGTACCTCAGCCTCCTGAGTAGCTGGGACTTCAGATGCCCACCACAACACCCAGCTAATTTTAGAGACAGGGTCTCACTCTAGCTCAGGCTGGTCTCAAACTCCTGAGCTCAGGCGATCCACCCGCCTCGGCCTCCCAGAGTGCTGGCATATGTATTCATTCTTGGTGCAGATTTTTATGCAGTTCTTATTTTCTGCTTTACTCAGAGTTTAATCTTTTTTCACATTAAATTATACCCTATATTGGACTTTTTGACAAAGGAGTTCAAGTTAATGCATCAAATTAATATACTACAGTTAACAAATTATTTTCTAGTTGGCTATTTATAATTTTTCACCATTTTGAATAATGAAATTATTTTGAAATTTTCTGGAATCATTTATATTTCATATCCTTCCCCACCTTGTTTTAGATAAAGTCCCAGGAGTGGGCTTATTAGGTCAAAGGAAGAAATGGTCTTAAGACTCTAACACAGCTACTGAACTTTACTCACAGAATTGCACATTCACAGAATTTGAGGGTATTGGTTTGCCACAGCTTCCCCAATTCTGAGCATCATTATTTAAATACTAATTTTGCAACCTAATAGGTAAAGTTATAATCATTATTTCCATTCACGTTTGGTTATCAGTGAAGTGTCTGCCCTGATAATGTTTAGTCCTCAGTGGGACTTCTCTTTTGAATCACCTGCTCATATACTTTATCTAATTGCTTGGGGAGGCTCAATGTTTTTTTTGGATTTTTACAGAATTTTTTAGATTTTAGGTTAAGATGAGTGTACGGATGATTGGGTGACATTATTTGCATTTGTTAGGTAGAGGCTAAGTTGGAGCTGTGCCCCTCATCCAGGAGGTATGCCATATAACCCTATAGTGTGCACATTAGGTGGGAATTTACCAATCTCCTCCCCTCCACTTGAGTTTGTGTTTTTCTCTCATGTGGGCGTGTATTGTTCATCTAATGGTTTCATATTAGTATTGAGTACAGTGAATACTTGCTTTTCCATTCTTATGATACTTTACTAAGAATGTTCTCCAGGGGTGGCGCCTGTGGCTCAAAGGAGTAGGCGCCAACCCTACTCCTGCCAGAGGTGGTGGGTTCAAACCCAGCCTTGGCCAAAAACCGCAAAAAAAAAAGAATGTTCTCCAACCCTATCCAGGTAAATACAAAAGATGTAAAGTCTCCATCTTTTTCTGGCCGAATGGTACTCCATGGTGTGCATATACCACTGTTTATTAATCCATTCATGTGTTGATGGGCACTTGGGTTGATTATACATTTTGGTGATTGTGAATCGAAAGCTCAATGTTTTCTATTCGTACTTGCTCTTTATATGCTGTAGATATGAATATTTATTGGTCTTTTTAAATGATTTATTGGTCTTTTTGATGGAATCATTCCCCCTCCCATGATGGAGTTTGGGTGACCCTGGGAGGCAGACAGGCCCACATCAGTATCCATCCTGGCCTTTTGCTAGTTGGATGACCTTGGGCAAGTCCCTTCAACTCTCTAAGCCTTTGTTTTTTCTTTCATTAAATGAGGATCATCCATTCCTCATTGGGCCGTTATAAGGTCTAAGAAAAAAAAATCAAAACATCTTTCAGAGTACCCAGAGAAGTATCTGAGTTCTGGGGTCTTTTGGCTGAAACTTAGGACAATGTGGCAGGCACTCTGAAAGTCAGAGCAGCTCTTCCTTCTTCTAACTCTACTGAGCACCTGCTGTGTGCCAGGGATTCATGTTCAGGGCGGCCAGTGCAAGTGCATCTGGTTTCTGGCCTTCTGGTGCCCGCCACCCACCCCCCACTTACCCTGCCATGTTGACACTTGCTATTTGCTCTGAATCTGGACCCTGTGAGCTCTGGGCAAAGGCTGAGTATAGAGAGTGCTCGAGGGCACCCCCTGTTGGTGAAATGCCTCCCCAACGTTTGAGAGGACAGCGACCCCAGAGAAGCAGTGGATATACACTTGCATTCTGCTAGCTTTATTTTTCAGTTGAAAACTCAAGGGAAAAGCCTGCATACCCTCCCCCCCAAAAAGTGAAAAACTGTGAATGCTATATCCTGGGGGCCCTAGGTCCCAGGTGTCCATCTCGAAAAGGAGAGCCTCTCGTGTGCCTCCAGAAACAGGCAGCTTCATTGTTATCTATCCCCCAAAAGGAAGCTCCTCAACCAGGCCTTGGATTAAAAGGCTTGGGACCATCAGTTTCCCTCAAGGAACTTCTTGAGATCCCCAGCATGGCTGAGGAGGCCCTCCCCACAGCCAGCTGAGGGCTTGTGCAGTAGAAGCTTAGAGCTGTCTGCTGAGCAAGTGAATGAATACCTTGAGTAAGAACAGTTGCTGGATGAAGCTCCCCACCAGAGATGGGTAGTGTAGAGAGGAGCTGTGGAGGAAGGCAGAGAATCACCAGGACCGGCTGGAGAACACTTTGAAAGCAATGGGGAACAGCTCCTTTCCTGTATCTGAGTTTCCTGGCATTGCATGCTGGTTATTCTGTCCCAGCCAGAATCTTGATCTTGCCAAGGAGCCAGAATTGTGATCAGAGGTGAAAGAATCTGAAGTCTTCCGCAGCCTAGATGTAGCTCAGGCAAAATCTCAAACTGGAAAGAGAAGAGCAAGAGGCTGTGCTGTGGAGCACTGAGGGCAGGGCCCCCCACAGCTTCTCCCCACTGTCAGAAAGGGCCAGCCCCACCCCTGGATCTCAAGCCCACAGTGAAGCAGTGGCCCCTTCAGCCTAGGGGGGGTCGCAGACCCCGGTGCTCCCCAACCCCCTGTAGACAGTCCCCAGTAGCAGATGAGTTTGCAAACTCTTCCTTCCCAGTCTCTTCTCCTTCACTTTTCTTTCTGGTGTAAATGTGCAGATGGGGTCAGCAGTGCAGAGACACAGGCTTCTAGTCTCCGTCCACACTCTAAAGGGGCTGCTTCATGGTTCCCCGTCAGGGGCACACACCCAGCACCCAAGGTTGCCAAGTTAAGGAGTCTGCCTCTATTCCTACCCGGGATAAGGAAGTCTGCCTCTATCCCTACCCTGGGTTAAGGAAGTCTGCCTCTATCCCTACTCCAGGTTAAGGAAGTCTGCCTCTATCCCTACCCCAGGCTAAGGAGTCTGCCTCTATCCCTACCCCGGATTAAGGATTCTGCCTCTATCCCTACTCCAGGTTAAGGAAGTCTGCCTCTATCCCTACCCCAGGCTAAGGAGTCTGCCTCTATCCCTACCCCAGGCTAAGGAGTCTGCCTCTATCCCTACCCCGGATTAAGGATTCTGCCTCTATCCCTACTCCAGGTTAAGGAAGTCTGCCTCTATCCCTACTCCAGGTTAAGGAAGTCTGCCTCTATCCCTACCCCAGGCTAAGGAGTCTGCCTCTATCCCTACCCCAGGCTAAGGAGTCTGCCTCTATCCCTACCCCGGATTAAGGATTCTGCCTCTATCCCTACTCCAGGTTAAGGAAGTCTGCCTCTATCCCTACTCCAGGTTAAGGAAGTCTGCCTCTATCCCTACCCCAGGCTAAGGAGTCTGCCTCTATCCCTACCCCGGATTAAGGATTCTGCCTCTATCCCTACTCCAGGTTAAGGAAGTCTGCCTCTATCCCTACCCCAGGCTAAGGAGTCTGCCTCTATCCCTACCCCGGATTAAGGATTCTGCCTCTATCCCTACTCCAGGTTAAGGAAGTCTGCCTCTATCCCTACTCCAGGTTAAGGAAGTCTGCCTCTATCCCTACCCCAGGCTAAGGAGTCTGCCTCTATCCCTACCCCGGATTAAGGATTCTGCCTCTATCCCTACTCCAGGTTAAGGAAGTCTGCCTCTATCCCTACTCCAGGTTAAGGAAGTCTGCCTCTATCCCTACCCCAGGCTAAGGAGTCTGCCTCTATCCCTACCCCGGATTAAGGATTCTGCCTCTATCCCTACTCCAGGTTAAGGAAGTCTGCCTCTATCCCTACTCCAGGTTAAGGAAGTCTGCCTCTATCCCTACTCCAGGTTAAGGAAGTCTGCCTCTATCCCTACCCCAGGCTAAGGAGTCTGCCTCTATCCCTACCCCGGATTAAGGATTCTGCCTCTATCCCTACTCCAGGTTAAGGAAGTCTGCCTCTATCCCTACTCCAGGTTAAGGAAGTCTGCCTCTATCCCTACCCCAGGCTAAGGAGTCTGCCTCTATCCCTACCCCGGATTAAGGATTCTGCCTCTATCCCTACTCCAGGTTAAGGAAGTCTGCCTCTATCCCTACCCCAGGCTAAGGAGTCTGCCTCTATCCCTACCCCGGATTAAGGATTCTGCCTCTATCCCTACTCCAGGTTAAGGATTCTGCCTCTATCCCTACCCAGGTTAAGGAGTCTGCCTCTATCCCTACCCCGGGTTAAGGAAGTCTGCCTCTATCCCTACCCCAGGTTAAGGAGTCTGCCTCTATCCCTACCTTGGGTTAAGGAAGTCTGCCTCTATCCCTATCCTTAAGAGCATGGTTTAAAATATGATGGGCGTTAGGGAATTTTATTAAAAGCCTTTTCTCTCATTTATTTTGATATTACTTTGGTTCTTTTTCAGATACGTAATTTTCAGTAATTAGTAAATTAAGTGATTTACTCAAATTACTAATATTTGGTAATTAGTAGTTTTAATAATTTTTAGTTCCCTACTGAAATCTGAGTCCCTGTGGGTTTGTGTCTGTTGTCTGCTTGCCAGTTCCTGCACTTAGATACTCAGAATATCTTTATACAGGGTGGACGCAGAGTTCAGGTGCAATTTAAATTTGTTTACTATTTAAATTGTCCTAAAAAGGGTGGACATAAATATATATTTATATGTGACTATAGATATATAATCATGTATAAAATATATAAAATATGACTATATTTCTATATATAATTATATAAATAAATTTATATATTTGTTTATATATATTATTTGTTGTATATATATGTATGAGTACAGTGTTCACTGTTGTATTACCATGCCATTACCATGCCTGGCATGGAATAGGTGCTCAGGAAATATATATATTTTTTAATTAAAGAAATTTAAGGCTCAGTGCCTATAGCTCAGTGGGTAGTGTGCCAGCCACATACACCGAGGCTAGCTGGTTCAAACCCAGCCCAGGCCTGCTAAACAACAATGACAACTGCAACAAAAAAATAGCCGGGCATTGTGGTAGGCGCCTGTAATCGCAGCTACTTGGGAAGCTGAGGCAAGAGAATCACTTAAGCCCAAGAGTTTGAGGTTGCTGTGAGCTGTGATGCCACAGTACCCTACTGAGGGAGAGACTCTGGAGTGAGAGTGAGACTCTGTCATAGTGGGTCATAGTTAGACTTTATCTCAATTAAAAAAAAAATTAAAGGACAAAATAGATATAACATAAAATTTACCCCCCTAACCATTTTTAAGTACACAATTCAGTTGGTAGTGCTAAGGGCATTCACAGTGCTAAGCAACCAGTCTATGACACTCTCTAAATCTGGCCAAATTGAAACTCTACACCTGTTAAATTTTAACCCAACATCCTTTCTCCTGGCTCCCAGCAACCCCTGGTCTACCTTCTGTCTCTGAGTTTGGCTATGCTAGATACCTCAGATAAGGGGAATCATATAGTGTTTATCTTGTGTGCCTGGTTTATTTCACCTAGCAGAACATTCTCAAGGGTCATTCATACAGTAGCATGTGTCAGAATTTCCTTCCTTTTTAAGGCTGGATAATATTTGAGTGTATGAATAGACTGTGTTTTGTTTAGTCATCTGTCAGTGGACACCTGGCTTGCTTCCGTCTTTGGCTGTTGTGCATAATGCTGCTAGGAATAGCAGTATGTAAATATGTGTATGAGATCCTGATTTTAATTTTTGGGGTATATACTCAGAAACGGAATTGCTGGGTTACTTGGTAATTCTATTTTTACCTTTTTTGATGGGCCACCATACTGTTTTCCATAACCGCTGCTCCATTTTACGTTCCCACCAACAGTGCACCAGGGTTCTAGTTTCTCCATCTCACCAACAGTTGCTATTTTCAGTTTTCACGGTAGCCACCCTCGTGAGTCTGAGGTGGCATCTCAGTGTGGTTTTGGTTTGCATTCCCCTAGTGATGGGTGAGCTCTGCGTGTGCTGCTTGGCCATTTGTGTATCTTCTCTTCTCTGGTCTATTCAAGTCCTTTGACAGTTTGCGTCAGGTTGTTTATTTCATTGTTGCTGCGTTGTGGTCCATCTTTATATGTTCTGAAGGCCGCTCCTTATCAGATCTGTGGTTTGCAAATATTTTCTCTCATGGCACAGATTACATTTGCACTCATTAATAGTGTCCTTTGTCTGATTTGTCCGTTTTTCTCTTCTGTTGCTTGTGCCTTTGGTGTCATGGGCTCATCCAGCATGTATTAAGATTGGATTATTTGAAAGCTTTTGTCCAGTATGTCAAAGGCTTGTTTCTTTAGGGTCTGTTCCTGGGGATGTATTTTCTTTATATGTCATTATGTTCTTTCAATAGAGTCAACTACTTCTCTGTCTCTGCAGACTTCCTCTTTGCAGGGAAGACCGTCACACATCAGCCCAGCATAAAGGGCTCAGAGTCCTCTCAAAGCTTCTCCAGGGCTGCGTCTTCCTTTGCATGTTCACATACTTTTGTTCCCGTTCCCCAGGATAGATGCTTCTGTTAATAGATGTCCTATTTCCCTAGAATCCTCTCCCCTGCCTCTTTTCAGGGGCTTAGATGGTTTATTGTAGTCTTCTGCTCATAATCTTTCCCATCCAGGCACCTGCTGTTCTTCAGACCCCCAACCCCACCTCCCTGCTTTCAGTTGTCCAAACTATGCCATTCTCATCAGTGCTCCAAGCTGGGGGCGGGAGGCAGAAACCAGTTTTTGTGTAGCCCCAGACCAGCCAGAACTTTGCATGAAAGTCCAACTTTTGTCCTTTCATCCTGAGGGAAGAGCTGGGAATCAGGTGGCTTGGGAAGGGGGTAGGATGAGGGCAAGCAAAACCATCATGGAATTTCCTACCCTTTCTTTTTCTTTTCTTTCTTTCTTTCTTTTTTTTTTTTTTTTTTTGAGACAAGGTTGCCTTGTTGCCTGGGCTAGAGTGAGATGGTGTCCTCATGGGTCACAACAGCCTCCATCTCCTGGGCTCAAGCCATCCTTCTGGGATAGCTAAGACTACAGACACACTCGGCTAATTTCTTAAAAAATTTTTTTTGTAGAGACAGGGTCTTGCTATGTTGCTCAGGTTGGTTTCAATCTCCCAGCCTCAAATGATCCTCCTGCCTCAACCTCCCAAAGTGCTAGGATTGCAGGCGTGAGCCCCATGGCTGGCCTTCCTGAATGTGGCTTTTTCTTGGTTGAGGGCTTGGTTGCTGCTGCTTCGTAACTGGTTGCTAGAGTTCTAACAAAGCTCTTTGGTTCGTATAAGGTTGTATGTTCTGTGTTTGTGGTGGGGGAAGTGAGGCCTGGGAACTTCCCAGTCTGCTGTCTTACTGATATCACTGTCTTTCCTGGATTTTGACCAAGATGGTTTTTTTTAGAGACAGAGTTTCACTTCGTCGCCCTCGGTAGAGTGCCGTGGTGTCATAGCCCCAGCAACCTCCAGGTGATTCTCTTGCCTTAGCCTCCTAAGTAGCTAGAACCACAGGCGCCCACCACAATGCCCAACTATTTTTTGTTGCAGTTTGGCCGGGGCCGGGTTCGAACATGCCACCCTTGGTATATGGGGCTGGTGCCCTACCCGCTGAGCCATAGGTGCTGCCATGACCAAGATGTTTTAATTACACTGTATCTTTTCTAGTGCTACTAGCTATCCCACCAAAGAGGTTGTTCTGAATTACCTAGCACAAATTACCTACTCTAGTACGTTAAATTCCTCCTTCAGAGATTAATCCCAATTGGTCATAATGGTTGGGGTTTTTTGTTTTTTTTTATTGTTGGGGATTCATTGATGGTACAATAAGCCAGGTTACACTGATTGCATTTGTTAGGTAAAGTCCCTCTTGCAATCGTGTCTTGCCCCCAAAAGGTGTGGCACACACCAAGGCCCCACCCCCCTCCCTCCTTCCCTCTCTCTGCTCTTCCTTTCCCCACCCCTCCCTCCTTCTTTCTCTCTCTGCTCTCCCCTTCCATAATGGGTTGTTTTTGTTTTAACACACTGTTGAATTTTTATTTACTAAGGTACTAGTAACATGTACACTCAATATCAGTACATCAAATATTTATGTCAGAGTGTGCAGTTGGCTTTTAATTTTCTTCTTCTCTTGGAAGAAAATTTCAGGAACAATTATGCTAAATTGTTACAACTTGCCCGTAAAACTAGCTGGGTATAGTTTTTTAATTTTTATTTGGAAATAATTATAGATTTGCAAGAAGTCATATAGATAAAGAGATAGAGAGGAACTCTGTGCTATCTCTCATCCAGTTTACCCCAGTGATTACATTTTCCACAATTATAGTATGGTATCAAAACCTAGCAACTGACATTGGTTACATGTGTGTACATAATCCTATGACATTTTGTCATGTGCGTGTACATTTACATAACCACCACTACCGTCAAGATACATAACTAGTCCATTCCCACAGAGATCTCCCTTTGTCATCATACCCACCCTTCTCTCCCACTGTCCACTAATTTGCTTCCATCTTTATAATTTGTCAATTCAAGAATACGACAAGCATATACAGCATATGACCTGTTCAGATTGGCTTTTTTTCACTTAACATACTTTATTCCTTTGTATTGCTAAGTAATAGTCTGTGGTATAGATTTACCATTGTTTAAATATGCACCAATTGTAGGATTTTTTTTTTTTTTTGTAGAGAAAGTCTCACTTTATGGCCCTCGGTAGAGTGCCGTGGCCTCACACAGCTCACAGCAACCTCCAACTCCTGGGCTTAAGCGATTCTCTTGCCTCAGCCTCCCGAGTAGCTGGGACTACAGGTGCCCGCCACAACGCCCGGCTATTTTTTGGTTACAGTTTGGCCGGGGCTGGGTTTTGAACCCGCCACCCTCGGTATATGGGGCCGGCGCCTTACCGACTGAGCCATAGGCGCCGCCCTGTAGGATTTATTTTTATTTATTTATTTTTTGCAGTTTTGACTGGGGCCGGCTTTGAACCCTCCACCTCCAGTATATAGGGCTGGCGCCCTACTCCTTGAGCCACAGGCACCGCCCCGATTATAGGATATTTTGGTTGTTCACTTGTTTTTGATTATTATAAGTAATGGTGCTATGTAGAATGATGTACATGTTTTTATGTGAACATAAGTTTTAATTTCTCTGGGAAATCTGCTTATGAAACTGTCAAACTTCCAGAGTGGCCAGAGAGACTGGAACCTTCCTGTTCCAGCAGCAGCGTATGAGAGACCTGGTTTCTCCACCTCCTCACCAGCACTTGTTAGTGTCTACTTCATATTTCAGCTGTTCCAATAGATGTGTATTATTACCTCACTTCCCTAAGGCTAGTGGTATTGGTGAACATTTTTTCACATGGAGATGAAATATCTCCATTTATTTTGCCCATTTTCTATTTAGATTTATTCTTTACTGTTGAGTTTTGAGAGTTCTTTATATAGTTTTTTATATATATGTATGTGTATGTGTGTATGTATTGTTTGGGATTCATTGAGGGTACAAAGAATTAGGTTATACTGATTGCATTTGTTAGACAAAGTCCCTCTTATAATTGAGTCCTGCCCCCCAAAGAGGTAAGCCATACACTGTGACCTCTCATTCCCCTCCCCCTCCCCTTGTCTTCATGTTAGAATTGAGTACATTGGATTCTTGTTTCTCCATTCTTGTGATGCTTTACTATGAATGTGTTCCACCTCCATCCAGGTTAATACAAAAATGTAAAGTATATGTTCTTGATAGGAGTCCTCCATCAGGTATATGTGGTTTGCAAATATTTTCTCCCAGTCTATAGCTTGTCTTTCCATCTTCTTAATAGGATCATTCACAGAACAAAAAAAATTAATTTTGATGAAGTCCAATTAATTTATTTTTTATTTTGTGAATAACTCTTCAAGCTAAGCCTGCTTTTTTGTTTTACAGGTATGCTTTTAACTACAGACTGTTTATTGAATAGCTCTAAAGTTATTGAGGTTTAACATTCTCAGATCAGTTTGGACAATTTTTTTGTGTGTGTGTCTTCCCTTTTTTCTCTCGATCCTATTTCATTTATTTTCTTGATTCCTTTTTGTTGTTGTTGTTGTTGTTGTTTTTGGAGACAGTCTCACTTTGTCGCCCTGGGTAGAGTGCCATGGCGTCATAGCTCAAACCTCAAACTCTTGGGTTCAATGGATTCTCTTGCCTCAGCCTCCCAAATAGCTGGGACTATAGGCGTCTGCCACAGTGCCAGGCTATTTTTAGAGATGAAGTCTCACTCTGGCTCAGGCTGGTCTTGAATGCATGAGCTCAGGTAATCCACCCACCTCAGCCTCCCAGAGTGCTAGGCGTGAGCCACCATGCCCAGCCCTATTTTTCCTGATTTCTTCCTTCTGCTTTCCCTGTTTATACCAGCGATCAGCCAACTTTTTCTGTAGATGACCAGATAAGACCAGGATGTAAGTATTTTTGGCTTTTCAGGTCATGCAGTCTCTTGCCAATGCTCTGCTCTGCCTCTGAGCAGGAAGGTAGCCACCACAGAATGTAAATGGATGAGCAGGGACACATTCCTTAAGGAAGCATCCATTACTGGTAAAGACAGTTCTAGGTAGGTGAATGATGAGAATTTATTTCATCTTTAATAATCATCAAACTAGATATAAAATCTAACTTGACTCTTATTTCTCATAAGCCTTTAAAAATTTATTCTGCTGGCTCGGTGCCTGTAGCACAATGGTTACGGCACCAGCCACATACACCAAGGCTTGGTGGGTTCGAATTCGACCTGGGCCAGCTAAACAACAATGACAACTACAACAAAAAATAGCCAGGAATTGTGGTGGGTGCCTGTAGTCCCAGCTACATGGGAGCCTGAGGCAAGAGAATGACTTAAGCCCAGGAGTTGGAGGTTGCTGTGAGCTATGATGCTACGGCACTCTACCCAGGGCAACATAGTGAGACTCTGTCTCAAAAAACAAACAAACAAAAAAAAAAAACAAATTTATTCTGCTATCTAATTGCTCCTACTCGACACTTAGGAGACCAGTTGCCTGTGTGTTCTTCCCTAAAAAATCATCTTTCATCTTTGGTATATTTTAGGCCTTTTTGGGTTTTTCCTGCAATTCCATCCTGATGGGCTTAGTGTGGATTTATTCACTGTATTTGGCACACCTGTTGCTTCCTGACACTAAAGAGTCCTACTGCTGAAATATCTCTATTTTTTTTCATTCTGGAATTTGTTAGATATGTTGGGGACTCTCATTCCACCATCCTTCCTCTGTCAGATTTTTCAGTTCAATAATTTTCTCTTTTGCTGTTGAATATATTAAGTTGAAAATCTGTGAGTGGTTCTCCTTTCTAAAAACTTTTTTATGGCATTATGCTTATCATTTTTAATTTCTTCTTTCATGACTGTGGTGTTAGGCAGCCACTAACTGTAGCTTCTAAGGGTCTACTCGCATTCAGGTGCTAACTGTCATGCCTGTTCAGCCCGGCTTTAGCCTTGGGAATTATATGCAGCATTGATGGAAGACCAGCCTGGGGCTTTCCAGACCCTGAAGGTGGAGTACACGCAAATCCCCAAATTTTCAGGAGGTACCATTATGGGGGACTCTGGACACTCAGCTTGGCAGGGCAGGAGGAGTGGATGGTGATCTTTGGGTCTCGTTTTCTCCATAAGTATTCCTTTGCGCATGACTTATTTTGCTCTTAGCGCTTCCCAGGGAGAACCAACACTCAATTGTCATATAGAGAGCTAAGAGAAAGGGACTGGTTTTCCCTCCAAGGTGGAAAGCAGAAGGGGTCACCAAACAGGGGTCCGAGTGCCTGCTGGCCAGGGCAGCTTACCACATTCTGGAAGAGGGTCCAGGGGCACAAAGCCCCGGACACACAGGTGGATGTAGGCAGCCGCTAGGTTGCAGGCAGGTTGGAGCTCCTGGAGGCCACAGGTCTCCTGGATGCATAGGCTGAAGAAGGGCGTAGGGTCCACCTGAAATCAGGATGACCCACAGTTACCACCCCCGCACTCTTGGGAATGGCTCGAGGAAGGGGTGTAGGCTAGAGTGGGGCAAGGGCCTACTTTTGCTCCGTGATCCCTCTGCTGAGTGGCCTCCCGCAGGGGCCCAGTCTCACACTCACCACCTGGAAACAGTCTCCCAGGCCGGAGTGGGGGTCCTGGAAGAAGGCCCGGCAGGTGGGGCTCTGCTCTGGGCATGCTTGCTGAGGCTTCTCAGTGGCCTTGCAGTCACCACTCACCTGGTGGGACAGACATGAGACTTAGGCCCCCAGGCTCCCCAGCAGAAGACATCCCCCACTGTGGCCCTAAGGAGTTCTCTGCGAGGTCAGCAGCCCACCTGCTTCTCCCAGGGCTCTGGAAAGAGCAGCATTCAAGAAACTCCAAGGCAGGAACCCACGTGGGATGCTTCTCAGGTCCACAGACAGTCCCCACTGACACTTCCCTCTCTAGGGCACACTCAGCCTGCTCTCCTGAGTGCCACCCCTAACCACAGAGCCCCGGGGGTACAGGGGCTGGAAGGGCAGGACTCACCTGCCAGGCCTGGCTGAGTTCCTCCAGGCTGCCAGCCCTGGAGCCGTCAGGCAGCGTCAGCTCATTGCCTGCTTCATTGTCATTGGTGCCCAGAAGACCTGCGGATACACCTGTGGGGCAGGGCCCAGGCTGTGAGGGCCCTGCTCTTCCCCCTACTGGCCCAGCCCTTGGCCAAAGGGACCCCATGTGTGTGCATGAGGCACATGGAGAAACTGCAGAATCCCTTGTCTTCGCCCAGTAGAGAGAGAGGACAGAGACAGAGTCAGAATGCCCTGGCTTTACGGCTGTGAGTCATGGGAACAGGGGATTCATTGTAGCTGTCAGGCCACTTAGAATCATAGACAGTAGCCATGAGGACTAGCTGAGACCCAGAACTTACACATTACAATGCTAGAAACAAGGGCAGTGGCCACTCTGCAGTCACAGTGTTATCACTCCTGGATCAGGTGCTGTCCCAGAGCAGGGAGAGAGGCCTTGGGGGTTCTCCCCAGTTCTGAAGCATTTAACCTGTTCTCTTGCCCGCATTGGTTATGAGGTCCCCAAGAGCCCCTTGGCCTCCTGCCCTCAGCCCTGAAAGCTGGTTGCAGTCTACCCCAAAGAGGTTGTTCTGGGCCCCAGACCCACCGTGGTGCCAGAGGCCCAGGGTCAGGCTGCAGAGGCCGGCTTGAATGTGACAGGAGAGCACGACCCCATCCTCACTGACCAGCTCGATCCTGGGGCTGCCATTCCTCATCTTGGCAGGAGGCAGCCTGAGGTCTGGGCAGCTGTCCCCAGGCAGGGAGGAGTTGTACAACCTGTATGTCTATGGGCCAGGCAGGGGCTAAGCAGGATGGCTAGCCCACGTCAGGGAAGCAGGCTGGATGACTGGTCTGGTGGACACAGGTCTCAAAGGGAAGACCTACCCCCTTCCCCATCCCCAGCTCTCACGCCCCTCCTGCTCACCTTTAGGCTGGGGTAGAGGACCAGGGTCATGCTACCCAGCTCTGCAGACAGGACCACGAGTCCTGAGCCCATCCGTCTCAACACCAGTGAGAACGTGTTATGAGAAAAGTCCTTGGCCAGCAGGAAGATGCCACACTGGGCACTGAGGCCCCACACCTGACCGTCGAAGGTCACCACGTGCTGGGCCCCAGCCACCACGGCGTGGTCTGGGAAGAAGAGGCCCAAAGGCAGGGTAAGTGGGCCTCACTGGGTGGGACCTGATGCCCGCCCCAACCAAGGATATGGGGCCTATCCCAGCAGCCAGGGTCCCAGAGAGCAATCCTGGCTTCACGACAACTTGAACTCCAGGGGCTCCCCCAAAATGAGGGGCTATAGCCAATTCAGCAATAGAAGGGAATGACATACTGAGGCCTGATTCACCATAGGTGAATCTTGAAAACGCTGTGCTATGTGAAGGAGTCTGCCACAAAAGGTTACATGCTTCTGTTTATGTGGAATGTCTGGCACAGGCAAACCCATAGGCAGGAAGTTGGTGGGCACAGGAGGGGTGGGAGCTGCAGGGTTTCTTTCTGGGTTGATGAAAATGTCCTAGCATTGATTGTGGTGATGGTGGCATACCACTATGATTATACTAGAACCCACCAAATTGTATACTTTTTTTTGAGACAGGGTCTCACATTGTTGCACTCTGTAGAGTGCTGTCAAGTCACAGCTCACAGCAACCTCAAACTCTTGGGCTCAAGCGATTCTCTCGCCTCAGCCTCCCAAGTAGCTGGACTATAGGCGCCTGCCACAATGCCTGGCTATTTTTGTTGTTGTTGTAGTTGTCATTGTTGTTTGGCACACTCAGGGCGGGTTCGAATCTGCCAGTCCCAGTGTATGTGGCTGGAGCCCTAGCTGCTCAGCTATAGGCACTGAGCCCAAATTGTATACTTTAAATGTATGAATTATATCTCAACAAAGGTGTTAGGGTTAAAAAGAGAAATGCTTTTTAAAAAGTATAAGGCCAAAAACAAAACAAAACTAAAGTGTAAGGCCAAAGACTCCATCAGATATAAGACAAATGCCCCACGGACCTGGCCCTGCCCTCTTCAGGGTGGGCAAAACGTATCCCAAGAAGGGCACTTTTGGCTAATCCAGCCAGCTCTGTAGCTTGGGGGTACATGGGGCAAGGATGCAACATCTGGGTACATGTGCACATCCAGGCAACTGGAGGCCTCATGAGGGAGGTCCTAATTGTCCCATCAGCAGCTGTCCGATAGGCCCAAGGCCACATACCCTGGGAACTTAAAGACCAGGACTTTTCTATATTGACCTGCTGCCCAGTCACACAGATGCACCCCTGACTCCAGGGAGGCTCCTCGGCAAGGGTCCCATTCAGGTAAACCACGCCTCCCCCATGGACCCGAGATCTCCCCTGTAGGCAGGGCGTGGGCTCAAACAGCGCATGCTCGTCACCCACGGGAGCAAGCCTCGTTGCTACCCACATCTCACAGTGGAGGAAACAGGCCCAGAGAGGTGTCCAGGATGAAAATACCCCCAGGGACTCGGGGCACCCAGAGCATTGTCCAATCCCAGCACAGCCCTTCACTTCAGGCCCTGTGTGGCGAGTCTGGACTCAAGCAGTGGCCTTCTGGCTGCAACTGGAGGTCTGCCTCCTACTGCTCCAAGAGGGCCATGGGGAGGAAGCTGGCACCCTTCTACTCGGCCCCAGGCTCAGGTCTTACGACATTCTGGACAAAAGAGCAGCATCCAAACCCTGAGCCCTAGTCCCGAGGACCTGGGAAGTCCAATAATCTCTGGGCCTTGCACTTGTGATGCCAGGAGCCTATCTGAGCTTCCTGCACCACCAGGGACCTGGCCCCTCTCCTGCCCCTGCATGATCCTGCTGCTGTGTCTCCCAGGGCAGGGGGCTTCCGGGGAAGAGGGCAGTGCAGGCCTGGGCAGGACTCACACTCCAGGGGGCTGCCCAGCAGGCGGTGTCTGAGCCTGTAGTACTGGGCCAGCACGTTGGCCCCAGATAGCTCCCAGAGTGGCCGCAGCAGCCTATCCTCCACCAGGTAGCTGGTCACCTGGGCCACACCCAGGGGCTTGTCCCCCGCAGGCAGCAGCGGCAACATCACCACCATGGAGCAGTTCCTGGAGGGACATGGGGGACAAGTCGCTGTGCCCATGTGAACCTCATTCCCTTAGCTACAGAATGGCGATCACCAGGGCTGAGGCAGAACCACTAGAGCGTGGCAGTGATGCAGGGAGCACCAGAGCCCCTCGGAGGGAGGGAGGGACTGTCTGTGGGGAAATGCCCAGTGGATGAGGCTGAGGGTAGAAACACCGAGGCCATAGTGTCTGAGCTCACATGTGTCCTGCCCCTGGGCCTTGGGTCAGTGTGGGGTCAGGGCTGTGTACAGGGCACGCAGAGCTGAGCAGGCAGAAATAGGAGCTCAGAGCCCAAGGGAACATAGGGCTAGAAGTTCTTGGAAATCTCCACAGCTTGCTGGAGGACTCTGGAACTCTCTCAGGTTGTAGAAGGGGAGGTCAGGCTGACCTGCAGGGTCTGAATGAGCAGTGAGGCCCCAGCTCCCATCAGGGGCGCAGTGGGCAGAGGAATGCTTCCCTCCCTGTCAATGGGTGGAGGCGGCACAGGGGGCCTCATCTGCCTTCTAGGAAGCCCAGACCTGCAGCTCAGGGCAGGAGGCAGGGAGCCCCACCCCCACCCCCGCTGCTGGAGTACCCTTTACAGCACCCCCACCCCACTGTGTCCGGCTCCCACTCACCAGGTGCGACCTGCCATTTGCACACAGCCCTGTCTGGGAGATCATCCTGCCTGAGGCCAAACCCCACCTTGTTTGTGGCTCTTCCTTTACTGGTTTACATTCCGGCTACAAGGATGGAAGAGCCATGCCTGCCCCAGGGCAGGATTGTACAGGGTGCCTTTTACCTGTGAGGTGGGTATGTGACCTCTTTTACAGTTTCCTCACTCTTTTATGGGTGGGGAAACTGAGGCACAGGGAGCCAATGGGGCAGAGCTATATTCAAACCAAGATTCAGGGCCAACCTTTCCCCAACCCTAGATGCTCCTTGTGGCCACCACCTGTGGGGAGAGGACCAGCACCTCCTCCCTCTGGCAACTCCCAAATTGCCCTGCAGCCCAGGACTCCACACGTTCACTGCTTACCCAGTTCAATCAGGGGTCTCTTGGCTTCTCATCAACACCCAAGATAGGATAATCACTAGCCCCCAAGCTGAGCCCTGGAACCTGTGACCTTACATGGTCAAAGAGGCATTGCAGATGTGGTCAAGTTAAGGATCTTGTGGTGGGGGCACTGTAATCCATAGGGGCCCACAGGAGGGAGGTGAAGTAATCAGTAACCTCCCCAACTCACCGCCCCTCCCTCTCACATGTTCTGCTCTTCACTGGCTTCTGTATGAACCCCCCGTGCTGGCCAGGTCCTTCCCTGGAACTCTCTTCCCACAATACCCACATGGCCAATGGCCTCATCCAAACTCCGCCTCCGTGTGAAGCCAGCCCTGGCTGCACTGCTGCACACGCCCCGCGGCCCACTCATCCTGCCTGACTTTCTTTCTGCAGCATTTGCCACTTAACATGTAGATCAGGGGTCAGTAGAACTATGGTCAAGGGGCCACACCCAGAGATCTGTCTTGTACAGAGAGAGCACCTATAAAGTGCCTTTGGAGTGAAGAATGAGCCTCAGTTTCCTCATCTGTAAAGTGGGGGTTGAAAATGCCTACATGGCAGGGTTGTCGCAGGAGTAAGACATTGAGGTATGAGAGTATTCGGCACTGTACTTGGCTTGTGGCAGGACCACAGGACGTGTCAGTCCCAAATCCCAAGTTACCTGGCTGAGAAGTGGTATAGGCCCAGCAAGGGTTTGCAGAGCCTCCTTAGTGCGCGTGACAATGTGGCTTCCACCCACGACAGCATCTGATGGGCAGCCTGAAAAGAGGGGGGCAATCAGAGCTGGCAGGGTCCCTGGCCTCATTTTCCATCTGTGTCCCATCCCTGTCCCCACTCACCAGCTCCACGACACCCCTCATGGCTCCCAGGGCTGCCCCGATTGGCCTCCCAGGCAGCCAGACCTGCAGCCGCTGCATGGCCTCCTGGGCCCGCTCCTGCCATACCATGTCCAGGGGCTGCAGTGTCACCTCCAAGTAGGCATCCTTCAGCGTGGCCAGGGGCCCTGCAATGGGCAGCCACTGCCTGCGGTGAGGCCTGCAGGCTCCTGGCTGCAGGTGAGAAATCCAGCCCCACCCAGACATCCCAGGCCGCTAGGAAGTAGGGCTTGTTCCCAGGAGTAAGGTGGCGGGGAGAGAGGAAGAGGAACAGGGCAGAGGGCATTAGACACTGAGATGGGAGCTAACGGTGGGCCTGATTCCTGTCCGTGGGAGGCCTCCACACAAGGGTGGCCCTTCGCGGGTGACTAGAACCTGGATTTCAGAACGGTTCTTAACCACTCCTGGGGTTGGGAAGGGGTTTGCGCTGAACACGCACGTGCCTTCATTTGGGAGCCTAGAATCTTGGTACATGCCAAGAAGCTGCCTATATGACCAGCTCCAGTAAAAACCGTGGAGCCCTCCTGGGTCTCTAATGGGCTCCCAGGTGGACAAAGGGCAGACACAGACAAGGGCGGTGTCTGGGAGGCCAAGCGCAGCTTGCAATGTCCTTTTCTGGTAGGGTCACATGGGAGGCACTTGATACCTCCAGCACTGAATTGTGACAACAACACCGCCCTGCATGTCTGCCCTTTGTCAAGTCTGCTCTGTGTCCTTTCTCTGCACTAAATCACAACTGTGCACAGAGTCCTGTGAGGCTGCCTGGGGTGGCCGTGGAGACTCTAGCACAGACAGCAGAGACACAAGCATGGGAAGAAGAGAGACAACACAAGCCCAGCCCGGCACAGGGGGGCCTGCCTAGTGCTGGGCGGGTATCAGCCCGGGGGGCCCTGCCTTGTGGAGAGGCCAGAGCCTCCCAGTCCGACCAGGAGGGTGGTCGGAGCAGTAGCTGTTTACTAACCAGGACCTGAAACAATGACATGGCTACACTGTGCTCAGCACAGAGTCCTATGGCAGCAAGTCTCGAAGAAACAAGGCTGTATGCACAAGAGAAATCACAACAGATAGCACCCTTTGTGGCTCCATAAGAAATGAGGCAGTGGCTCCATAAGAAATAAGGTAGAATCTAAACAAAGTTGGGCTGCAGGCCCCAGAAATGAGGCTGCCTTTCCAGTTGTATGGTGTGTGCCAAGGGTCTGGATGTGGGGGCCTGGGTCAGGTGGGGTTTGGGTGCAGGACTGTGCCCTCTCCCCCACACTCACGTTCCAGCTCGTTCCGTAGCTGCTCCAGCCCCTGCTGCAAGCTGCTCCAGGTAGAGTGGCAGGTGGTGGGTCAGCACCTGCAGGGCCTGGCTTTGGCCCCACAGGGTGGCCACCACCCTGCTGCTTGCCCACATGGTCCCCAGACACGCCTGGGACAGCTGGAGGAGGAGGCCTGCCACGCTGTCCAGGGTGTCTGCTGGCTGCACCTGGGCAGGGAACCGAGGCAGGATCAGCGTGAGTCTTGGACACAGAACATTCCAGACCCTCATGCCTGGGTAAGCAAGGGCACAGGCCCCACCAGACAGATCTCCATGAAGAGACTTCCACCCCCCCTCCTCCCGTTCCCCAACACGGTCTACCCACCAGCTGCCGGAACCTTTTCACATAGGCGTCCAAGCCTAGAATCTTCTCCTCCAGCTGGGCTTGTACCTGGGACCCAATTGCTGCAATCCTGGACTGTAGGGACAGAGGAATTGGTTGGGAGCTCCCTCAGGTCTCCATAGGAATGAATTGCCTAGAAGGTGCTCAGTGTCAGCAACAGGGCCTAGGTGGGTGTGGGCCACACCATGGGGCTGTCTCTTCTGTTTTTTTCTGTGCTCTGAGGGACCCAAAGGGCTCAGGACTCTTGGCACTGTGGCTTCCCCTGTTTCCAGCTGTCTCACCTCCACGTGGCCCAGCAGGATCCCCTGACAGCCATGTGCGGCCAGGAGGAGGCTCTGGTTGGCAGCTTGCAGGGTCAGGCGTCCCAGAGACTGGACAGGCTGTCTACCATCCTGAAACAGGGCCTCCACCTCGGCTGTCTGCCTGTGGGTACATGCCCGCACCATCACACTCTCTTCTCCAATCCCTGGGGATGGGAAGAGACCTGCTGTCACACACGCCCCTTCTCCCTCTGCCCCCCCACCCACTCCTTTTCCACTCCACAGCCTGCTGTAGCTCCTCATTGCCCCCAGGAAAAGCCTCAAGGCCCTAAATCAATCTTCTGAGCCATCTGAAAACCCCAACGCCAGACCTTCCTCTGGCCAGCCAACCTTACCTGGCCCAGCCTCAATTGACAAGGCTCAGTCAGGCGGAGATGGCAAGAGTCCCAGCAGGGTTTACTCTGATTTCTGAGCTCCCAACACCCAGCCCCTGTTCTTTCTCAGGCCAAGTTGAGCCCTGCCCCAGCTAGTGGAGCTAAGACCTGGCTACCACTCACCCTCCTCGTGGGCCACAGAGGCCTGAAGACAGCTTGGGCCCTGAGACACAGACAGCCTCACTTTCTCATCCCTGTTGTCCATGCTTCCCTCCAGCTGGACCAGGCTCCGAGAAGCTGAGGTGGAGACGCGGCCTAGCAGGCCGACCCGCTGAGCCTTGGGGCTGCGCAGCTGGGAGGGGGAGGGCAGAGGCCTGAGTGGGCACCCCCACCCCAACTACAGGGCTGAGTCCCTACCTAGCACAGAAAGTACTTGCAAAAACACCCAGTTAGGAGCCCACCAGCCCGGCAGCACCTGCCATGAGAGTGGCCCCAGCCCAGATAGATACTGTGATCTAACTGGTCTGGGGGAGTCCCGGACATGGGCACTTTTAACATTCCCATGCCCAGATGTCTCTACCTGCAGCTCAGCTTTTCTAAGTCTGCATGAGAACCACTGCAAAGGACTTAGTGAGGTCATGGGTAAGCTGGCATAAAGACCGTGGCACCACCCAGTTTATCCGAATGCTTGCAGGCACCTAGCCTTAAAGGAGGGGTACACAAGGACAGGCGAGTCTTGACTGGGGTGGGAGTAAAGTCAGGAAAGGCCACGGAGACCCTGTAGGTAAGAGACCAAGGAGTATTCCAGAAGCAGTGGTGCGAAGGGGAGCCCTCTGTGGCCCAGACCAAGCTGCCCTATATTCTAAATTTTTTTTTTTTTTTTTGAGACAGAGTCTCACTTTGTTGCCCTTGGTAGAGTGCCATGGCGTCATAGCTCACAGCAATCTCAGACTTTTGGGCTTAAGCAATTCTCTTACCTCAGCCTTCCAAGTAGCTGGGACTACAGGTGCCCACCCTAACACCTGGCTATTTTTTTGTTGGCAGTTGTCATTGTTATTTAGCTGGCCCAGGCTGGGTTTTAACCCACCAGCCTCAGTGTATATGGCTGGCGCCATAACCACTGTGCTATAGGCCCCATATTCTAGACACTACAACTGACAGGGCTGTGCAATCTTGAATAAGTGTGCCACCCTCTCTGGGCCTCAGCTTCAAAATCTGTAAAATGATATAGAACAGTGGTTCTCTAAATTCAGCTGAAATCAGAATTACTATATATGTATGAGATGAGTTGAATTGTGTTCCTCAAATAGATATGTTGAAGTTCTAACTCCTTGTACCTGTGATCATGGCCTTAATTTTTTTGCAGATATCATCAAGTTAAAACAAGATCATACTGGGTTAAGGTAGGTTATAAATCCAATGAATGCTGTCCCTATAGAAGGACTTGCAAAGACACAGATGCACATGTGCTTGGAAGGATGAAGGCCAGTAAAGACGGAGGCAAGGACTGGAATGATGTTGCCACAGCCAAAGGTTGCCAACAGCCAGCAGAAGCTACACGTAGCAGGGAAGGATTCTTCCCTATAACTTTCAGAGGAAGCACGACCTTACAGATTACTTGACTTTGGACTTCTGGCCTCTTGAACTGTTAGATAATAAATTTCTATGTTAAGTCTCCCAGTTGATTATTTGTTAAGAACAATCCCAGGAATCTAATGCAGGGTCCTAAATATGCAGGGTCCCTCCCCAGAGATTTCCAAGCTGGTGTGTGTGTGTGCGCAGGTGAAGCCCAGGAATCCTTATGAGATTTAACAGTGTAGGAGGTGATCCTGCTTGGAGGGTGGGGGCAAAGGGTGTTCTGCAGACCATGCATAGAGTCTGCCCATGATGGGCTTCCAGCGTCTGGGCTCAGCCCTACTAGCTATCACTGCCAGCCAGAGCCCTGCCCTCCATGCAACTTGGGAGAGTGCCTGACCACCTTGAATCTGTCCTTCCTCTGCACTGGGGCCATGGGGGTTGGTGTGAGGGCCAAGAAGGCTGAGAAAGGCTCTGTCCACTTCACAGATCCAAGAATGGGGCAAGACAGAAGTGCTGAGACCAGCTGTCCCGAAGCACTTGAAGGACTGACCGCATGCTAAATATCCCACATGGGCCTGATCACGTGGCCCTCACTCTCAGGCCTCCTATTCCAACGAGGGAGGCCCTGGGCACTGGGCTTACAGATCCTGGGGGCCTGACTGGCAAATGGGGAAGTGGCAGTCATTCCCAGAAAATAAAGACCTAGGAAAGAAAAGCTCATTTGAAATGGCCATGGCTGCTGGTCTGAGTGAACTTCCAACCCAGAAACATCATTGTTGTTCAGCTCTGAATGCCACAAGGAAGGACATGCCCATCTCGTGAGCAGCTGCTATGTGCAGATGCTGTATAAACATTGTCTGTGCTCCTCTGAACACTGCAAAGGAGGAAGGATTTGTTTCCATTTGCCAGAAGGGAAGATTGAGACTCAGAGAAGGAAAGTCATAAGGTCAAGGTCACCCAGCCAGGGAGACACAGGGCAGGTGATGGTAGCATGGATCCAGCACCTGCTACATGCCTCGGCTGTGCAGGCAGAGGGGAATGATGCCCAGACCAGAAGGGAAGATTGAGGCTCAGAGAGGGAAAGTCACAAGGTCAAAGTCACCCAGCCAGGGAGACCCAGGGCAGGTGGATGGCAGCATGGATCCAGCACCTACTACATGCCTCGGCTGTGCAGGCAGAGGGGAGGGATGCCCAGACCCCCACAGACCAAATACAAGATCCCCTCATATAGCCAAGGAAATGGAGACTTAGAGAGATTCCTTAAGATCGCTTGGCCAGGTGGGGACAGCACAGGGATTTGGAGCCAACTCTTCCCCTTCTTACTTCTTTGAGCTACCAGGAGTGGGGACAGAAGGCTTGGCCACCAACAGCTGAAAATAATAGCAAGTACTTACATAGTGGCTGTTTTCCATCAGGCACTGCACTAAGTGACCTACACATACTAACATACATAATCCTTGCAATATTAATCCCGCAGGAGGTGGGGCAGGTTATTATTATTATCCATTTTACAGGGAAGGAAACAGAATCCAAGAGGCAAGGTAGTTTGTCAGCTAGAAAGAGGCTGGGCAAGGACTCACACTGAGTAGTCCAGCTGCCTGTCGGTTACAGGAAGGGCTGGATGGCAGGTAGGTGCTGAGGCCAGGCCTAGGGGTCACCATACCGCCCCCATCCAGAGCAGAACTCTGGCCCCCATCAGGGTGCCGACCTGCAGTTCAAGGATGGCCAGTAGATGGCAAGGCTGCCCAGGCAGTGGGGGCCTGCTGGCCAGGGAAGATGTAGAGGGACAACATCGTGCTTATCCCGGCATCTTCCCCTGGGGTGGTCAGCCTTGTCCTAGCCACCCACCTCCAGCTCCCCGGAGAAGTCAGTTGAATGGGGCCTGCTGTGGTTTCGAAGGGTCAGGCTGAGGTGTAGGCCGTGGTCCGGGTTGGGGGCGAGGCCCAGCTGGCAGCAGGACTGCAGTAGGAGCCCTCCCTGGCCCAGAGTGTGCTCCCCGGACAGCAAGAGGGCCTGGACAAGAGGGTCTGAGTGTCAAAGGTCAGAGAGGAGCAGGGGCAGCCCCCTCCCCACCATCCTTCACACCAGACTGACAGTAACCCCAGCCCATAGCTTCTAGCCCAGGGGTCCTCAAACTTTTAAAACAGGGGGCCAGTTCACTGTCCCTCAGACGGTTGGAGGGCTGGACTATAGTTTAAAAATAAAAACTAGGAACAAATTCCTATGCATACTGCACATATCTTATTTTCAAGTAAAAAAAAAAACAAAACGGGAACAAATACAATCACACTGCCTCGTGTGGCCCGCTGGCCGTAGTTTGAGGACCCCTGCTCTATCCCCTCCTCCACTAGGCAGCAGACTGACCTCTAAGAAGTACAAGTCAGCCAGTACATGTACTCCCTGCCCAGAGCCTTCTGCTTTCCCACTGCACTTAGAAGAGAAGCCAGTGACCTTGGTGTGGCCTATGGACTATGTTGCCTTCCTAACCTCACCTTGCTTCCTCTGTAAGGACCACCCTGTGTCCCTCAAACACCCTGAGCATGGTCCTGCCACAGGGCCTTTGCACTGGCTGCTCCCGCTGCAGGGCCCACATGCTCAGCAATGCGGCCCCTGGCACTGCCCGGCACCCTCCACCTGCTTCATGCCTGCACAGAGTTCTCCACGCACTGACACAGACCACATAGCCCTTGTTTGTTAACCTGCAACCCAGGAGGTAGCACCTGGTGTATCCCTTTTACTATCCAGGTCCCCACACCTGGGGCAGGACCTTGTGTATGTAAAACACACAGTGTTTTCTAAATGAAGAGATGAAGAGATAAAGGTTGGTAAGCTGGCTTGTGGGCCCTTTCTGGCTCATGCACGTACAGTTTTACTGAAGTACGGCCATATAAGCTCACTTGCATGTGGTCTATAGCCATGCCCACAAGGCAGTGGCAGAGTCTGTAGTTGTACAGTGTATGGTCCATAAAACCTAAAATATTAATATTTACTATCTGCTCCCTCACAGAATAGTTTGTGAACCCTGGGAGAAAGGAAGGGTGGATGGACGGACGGACGGATGGATGGGTGGGTGGATGTGAACCAGCCAACTGATTCACAAACCCGGGAGGAAAAGGGATCCCACCCCTGCACCTGAAACAACGGTCACAGCAACTCTCACTTACGTGGGGGTACTGCACCCAGCACTCCCGTGTCCCATCTCTTGACTCTCACATGCACCCCACACCCTGGCATCTGCTGCTCTTTCCATTCTTCAGATGACACACCTGAAGCTTAGCAGGGAGACGTGCCTCATCCAGTCACCCAGCCAGCCAGTGTCCGAGCACCATGCTGGCACCCAGCTGCCTCGCTCACACCCCTGTACTCTGCAGGTGCCATCCTCCCCCACCCCATCACCGTGGGTGCCTGGTTCTCCAGCTGTCCCTTTCCCAAAGCAGACTCACCCTGGGCAGGCCACAGAGCCCCAGCTGGAGGGCGTGGTATAGCCAGTGTGTGTAGTCTGTCTGCACCTTCCCCCGAAAGCTCTGCTTGGCACAGGAGGCCACAAGGACGTGCTCCAGCGTGGCCTCCACAAGGATCTTGTCTGTCTGGGAGGGCTGATGCCTCTGGAATGACAGGGCACAGTGAGCCTGGGGCTTATCACATAAGCGAGGCCCACAGCCAGCTGCAGGCTGAGACTTTCCCCTAGATAAGAGCAGGTGCCAGAAATCCCACCACTGGTACGTCAGCAACTAGCACAGCCCCTTACACTTTGGGGCAGGATTTCTGTTGAGAACACTTAGGGGACCCAAGACGCAGGAATAAGCTTTTAGGGCCAGATGTCTCCATGTCTCCATGTCTCCATGGCCTGGGTCCTACCCTGGGCTCTGCAGCGCAGTACACAACCCCATTGGAGGTCTGGATAGACCCAGCCCCTGATGCCTCTGGGAACTTGAGCTCCTGACCTGCCCCAGCCCCTCCTGAGAGCTCACCAGCGTCACTGTCTCCTTCCTCTGTTCACAGCATCTCGTGCTGGGTACCTTGCTTCCCTTATCTCCCACAGCCCTTGCTACATGCTAGTCAGGAGAGGATTCCTGTGCCCATTTTACAGATGCAGAAACCAAGGCTCACAGTAGAGAAATGAGTGGCCCAGGATTCCACAGCATGGCTAGCCCTCGAACCCAGAAGCTCGGGGCCCTAGAGCTGGGTACTTTCTGCAGTAGGTGGGGCCTCCTTGGGGTTCCCTGCCCAGGACATAGGTCCCCAGGCCTCACCTCAAAGGTCAGGTTCTGTTGTATATGGTGTTGGTCCCAGGACACATCCAGCCACTCGCTAAACATGGTCGGAGTCTGTGTTAAGGCCCCACAGGCCTGGAGGCTGCCCAGGTCCCAGGTGTCCTGGAGCTGATAGGAAAGAGAGTGGGATAGGTGACCAAGGGGACCACAGAGTGGCCTTGAGCATGGGAGGGCTCTGTACTTGGCTCCTCAGGCCAGCCAGTGTGTACCTGCCCTGGGGAGGCAGCCAGGCAGCTGTCCCAGATGGTGCTGTGCAGAGAGGACCTGTCAGCCCAGGTGAGCTGCAGGGTCACTGGTTGTCCCCTGTTCCAGGCAAGCTGCACCTGTGTGGAGATGGGGCAGAGAGTGGGGGGAGAGGGGAGGCTAATGCCCCCATTAGCCTCTGTGGGAAAGCAAGAGGATGGGGAGGATGCAGACGCCGGTGCCCCTGCCCACCCACAGAGGAATTGGGCAGTGTGGGAAGAGACTACCCAACCCTCTCAGAGCCATGCCCAGACTGGAAACCAGAAGCATCTAGATGAAAAGGCTCTTCCTTGACACCCACACTCAGCATATTTAAAGGCAGCATGGACTTGAGAGCCTCACCAGGCCTCTGGCCAGATGGTCTGCCCCTGTCCTGCCCAACCCCCACCCCCATGTCACCTGATCTCATCTCCCATCACCTGGCCCCACAGCTGGGCCTTTGCACGTGCTGTTCCTCCAGCTCCCATGGCCTGGCTCCTTCTCATCCCTGGGTCCAGTGGACAAGGCTCCTCCCCTGTCTGGTGCTCACTGACCACCCATCACCCCACCACTGTCTGATGAATCTCAGTCAGGGCATCCTCTTGCAGCATGGTGCTTATCACAACCTCTGATTTTTTTATTCATTCATTTGGAGTTTGGAGAGGGTCTTTTGCCTGGCACACAGTGGCGCATTGCCCTCTGTCTCAGGGATGAAAATAGCTGAGGCTCAGAGGGGTAATGAGAGCTGCCCATCCAGATGGGGTGTCCAGCTGCCTTGTTCAGCCCCCCAAATTGCCAACTAAACAAGTGATTGCACAAACAATGAATGAGAAATCTTATAAACTGCCTCTCCCCCATTAAAACGTAAGCTCTACAGATTCAGGAATGACGCCTGCTGCAAACACTGTCTGGCATACAGTAGGTGCTTAATAAGGTATTGATGAAGTACTCCCAAGGTCCCCAAGGCCTTAGGAACCTGTGATTCTGGAAAAGTCCTCATTGCTGATGGACAGAGTTTCTTTTCCCTGCCAGAGGTTCTCAACCCCATGGGCTGTCATGCCACTCCCTACCCCACTCTCCACCAGGAGCACCTCAGACGCTCCCCACTCACCTGCCGGCTTTGCCTGCTGCTTCCACTCTCAGCAAGGCCCCTGACCTCGGCATGCCCCCAAGAGAGGTTGAAGGGGTGAGTCAGGGCCAGGTGGGCAGCCAGCTCACCCTTCCCCAGCTGCAGAGAGGAGGAGACCACCACCTGGGGAAGGGGACAGCCTGAGCCAGGACCCTGTCCAGAGTCCCCCCCCCCACCACGCCCGCACAGACAGCCTTCTCCATCAGGGTCAAGGCTGTGAGGGTAGGTGGCTCTCAGCACAAAATCCCAGTACCGTGCGAACCCCCCGGGAGAGCATCAGCCCATTTTACAGTGGAGGAGATGGAGGCTCAGAAAAGAGCAGACAGAATAAGCACAGGACAGAAACAGAACGGCAGGTGACACACAGCCTGCATCTCTGTCTTCCAGTAGCCCTGTGGCCCTAGGCGGGTCACCATGTCTCTGTGCTTCAATTTCAACATCTGAAAACAGGGCATGTAACAGCACTGCACAGACAGGAGGCTGGCATGAGGGTCACTGCACGGTGCCTGGCTCACGATAAACACTATTATTATATTACTGTGCCTGTCAATGTGTGTTTGGAATTCAAGTCTCCAGCCACTGACCCAGTGCTTTTCCCACAGGTTGTCAGGGACCTGGAGCAACTAGACTGACCTGGGCAGTGCTCCTCCAGGAGAGAAGGGCCCTGAGGGCCCCACTCAGGCTACAGGGTCAGCTCTGCTCACAGACGGGATCTCCTTTGAGACGCCTACCTGGTCCCTGCTGTCCCAGCTGACAACAAGGTGGTCCTGGTGTCTGCCTCCTGAGTGCTCTGCGGACAGGCAGAGGCTGCAGTGTCGTGGCAGGGACAGGGGCAGCAGGTGGGTGAGCTCCACTGTACAAGGGACACACAGGAGGTGAAGTGTAAGCTGGGGACTGTGGGTGAGCTCCACTGTGCAAGTGGGGACACACAGGGGGTGAAGTGTGAGCTGGGCACTATGGTGAGCTCCACTGTGCAGGTGGGGAAACACAGGGGTGGAGTGTGAGCTGGGGTCTTCAGTTTGGAGCTCCGGGAATCTCAGCTGACACCACCACACTCAGACAGGTGGCCATTTGGGGGCCACATGCTCAGGTAATTCTCACAACATTCAGTAGCTACAGGCTCACTTTGTCACCCTATCCCTCGACGTATACCCTTTAATGTCCCTGTGGGAGCCCCTTGTGACAGTTAAGACTTTGCAGCAAGAGGTGACATCTGTCTTCCTGGCTTTTGGACCTGGGCTGACCTTGTGATGTGCTAACAGAATTCAGGAGTGGACAGAGTGCCACTGCCAAGCCTCAGCCCTAAGAAGCCTCACTTCTGCAGCCCGGTTGTTTAGGCCTCAGCTGTCCCAGAGCAGCTGCCAGCCAGCCCACCCACAGCACACAAGGAGCCTGACCGCGGTCAGCAGAGCCACCCACCCCACCTGCACTGACCTTCACGTACGGGAGGACCGGCAGAGTGGCCCAGCTGACCCAGCCTCGTGAACAATGATAAATGCTTGTTTTATGCCACTGGGTTGCAGGGCAGTTTGTTACCATCCTAAAGCAAGAGCGGACAGCTGCAGCGCGACAACCAAGCACCTGCATCACCCTCCTCGGGTGCCTCACACTCACGGGGAGCCTCACCCTATCAGAAGTCCCACACTTTCCTCCACCACTGTCCGCTGTCCTGTACTTTTCTGATATCTCAGGATGTGACAGGGGTGCTCCAGAGAGGAGGCCTCACAGCAGACAGTCCCTATGCCCTGGATGTTCTCCCTTCATCTCCTGGGCTGCCCTGACCTCCTGCATCACTAGATCCCATCTCATGAGGCCACAAGTCGGTCCTGCCCTCTGAACTCTCTGGAAGGGTTCCCAGCAATCCCCAGAAGTTGGCACTGGCTGGTTCTTGATGCATCACCAGGCATTGATTATGGGGACGCTGACCACACTCAGGTACCACATGCAGGGCAGGAACCCCTCATTCCCACCACCCTCTAACGCTCCACCCACAGTGCCTTGTGACCATAGTGCAGGTCTGCAGGCTGCTCGGCTCCCCAGGGATGGGGCATGCTCACACACATGCACAGACACACATGCACACATGTACACACACACACACACACAACCTCAGCTGAGCACCCACTCACTTCCTCTGCCTTTCAAGGCACACACGTGGTAAATGTGACTCTGGGAAAAGACTCATCAGCCCACGAGGCCAGCTGTTTTCTGGGCTGGGGGTCTCTGCTCTCTCCCCAAGCAGTCAGGCTCTGCTTTATGCTAAGGTGGCTCCTTACACAGAAACTGACAGTGTGTAGCTGCACCAGCTGACAGCCTGTTCCAGGAGGACCTTGGCGCTCTCGACTGCTGTGGTCAGGGCTGCTTCCCCACTCACCTCCCCTGCCAGCCTCCAGGTGGCCAGCCTGGCACCAGAATTACCCAGGGACACTCAGGGTTGTCACAGCTTCCACACCCTGTGCCCTTCTTTCTGCCTGTCATACTTGGAGTAAACCCCAGCTCCTTATGACCTGGGTCCCCCAACTTCCCCCATCTTACTTCCTCCCATCACTCCAGCCACACTGGCCTCACTGGCTTTTTCCTACCCCAGGCTTTTCCCAGGCTTAGGGTTAGGGTTAGGGTTAGGGCTTTTCCTACCCCAGGACCTTTGTACCTGCTCTTCCTTCTGCCCACCCTGCCTTTCCCAGATCCTCCCTTGGACAGCTCTTTCTCATCATTTAGATCTCAGCTCAGATATCACCTCCTCTGAGAGGCCTCCAGGCCACCTGCCTAAAGGAGCCCAGCGCCCTCAAGGCAAACCCTGCTCCCTTCACAGTCCTTCTCCCTCTTGGAAATTGTCATGACGCATGTTATTTTGTTCACGTATGTCTCCTTCTCACTGCCTGTCTCCTGAGGGGTGAGACCTGGGTCATCTTGTTTCCCCACAGATCCCCTGTGCTGGGATGACAGGTGCTCAATGATGCTTTGCTGAGCAAATGAGCGAGTGACTATTCCATCCTTGCTTGTAGCCCCTTGGAGGGCACTCACCCTGCAAACTGAGGTTTCTGGCAGCCTTGGGGAAGGTCCCAGAGAAGCTCCCATTGAGGGCCACCTCCCGGCCATCCCACAGCACTGTCTGGCGCAGGATATGGGTCCGGTGAGCGTGCTTGTACATGGTCTGCAAGGCCAGCTCCCCAGGAAGGGTGCTGAGCTGGAAGAGAATCAGGGAGCTGAGGTTACTGGGGAACCTGACCCACATCCTGCTTGGGGTAGGAGAGGAGAGAAGCTTTCAGAAGAAGGACAAGGGAATATTTACTGGGTCATGACTTACATCAGAAGATCAAAAAGAAAGCCCACGTGCTCCCTAAGGAGGAACAGATGATAGAAGGGAGGGGGGGGTGTATGATTAGTGGGAGACAACATAAAGGAGGACAGCCCCCTGACAGCTCTACATACCAGCTGTGTGGCCTTGGGCAAGTTTCCTAACCTCTCTGAGCCTCAGTTTCTCCATCTATAACATGGGGCCATGAATAACAGCACCAGCCAGGCGCAGTAACTCACTCCCAGCACTCTGGGAGGCTGAGGCAGGTGGATTGCCTGAGCTCATGGGTTTGAGACCAGCCTGAGCTGGAATGAGACCCTCATCTTTAAAAATACGCAGGTGTTACGGCGGGTGCCTGTAGTCCCAGCTACTCATGGGGCTGAGGCAAGAGAATCACTTGAACCCAAGAGCTTGAGGTTGCTGTGAGCATGATGCCACAATACTCTACCAGGGGGCAACAATGTGAGATTCTGTCTCAAAAAAAAAGAAAAGAATAATAGCACCAACCTCAGTGAGATGATGTGAGTGAGATGCTCAGCCTAGGGCTAGCCCATGGAAAGGAACTTGTGGGAGCTGCTGCAACTAGTATGAGGATTTCTCAAACATTTAATGAGCAGGGATTATGCTCCCAACCAGCACGAGTACCAGGGCACAAAGATCATCAAGACCTTGTCTGGGCCCTCAAGGGGCTTCCAGGCTGGTGGGGACAGAGTGACAGAGACAGAAAATTATGAGATGAGGTGACAAGGGTGGCCCTAGCGCTATTCAAGGGACAAAGGAGCACAGAGAAGGAAGCTGGGGGACAAGGCAGGGAAAGGCATTCAAGGCAGGTGGAACAGCCCATGCAAAGGCTCAGAGAGGGCACTGTCCCTGCCAGTGGGTGCCGCGGTTGAAGGGTAACTCAAGGGCACCACAGGGGGCTGCAGTGAAGTTTATTCTTTACTGCTCGGTCCCAGTCCGGTGTGGGTCTTCCTCGCCAGCTCTCTTCTGCCACCTGTAGGTCCCTCCCCCCATAGCAGCCAGAGGGATCCAAAATCATTTATTTAATCACATCCTCAAAGGCTTCCAGTACCAGATAGAATGAAATCCAAACTCTTCCCCTGACGTGCTCTCTTCCCCAGCTCCAGCCCAGCGGCTTTTCTCTGCCATTGCTCAAACACGCCAAACCATTCCTGCCCCAGGCCCTTAGCTGTTGATCCCTTAGCCTAGAATGTTCTTCCCCCAGATTTTCACATGCCTGGCCCCAACTGTCTCAGTGTCACCTTTCCTGGCCACCTAATCTGAATAAGCTACCCAGTTACTATCAGTCACTTCGCCATGTTTTGTTTTCTCCGAGTCATGCCATTATCTGGTGTATCATCTTATTTATATGATTTTTTTTTTTGTTAATCTCCTTTACTAGACTATACACTTGATGCGAGCACTCTGGGATGCTGGGGCGGGTGGATGGCTTGAGCGCAGGAGTTTGAGACAAGCCTGAGAAAGACTGAGACCTGTCTCTACTAAAAATAGGAAAAACTAGCCAGGCTTTGTGGTGGGTGCCTGTAGTCCCAGCTACTCAGGAGGCTGAGGCAAAGGATTGCTCAAGCCCAGTAGTTTGAGGTTGCTGTGCCCTGTGATCCCACGGCACGCTACCCAGACTGACAGACTGAGACTCTGTACCAAAAAAAGAAAAGTACGTTCTACTATGTAGTAATGTCCCAGCTTCTGGCACTTGGCAGATGCTCAACAATGAGGGAGGGAGTGAGGGAGGAGGGAAGAAGGGAAAGGAAAGGGGAAGGAAAGGAAGGAGAGAACAGCTGAGGCTCCACTCCAGTAAATTCTGCCCACATCCTAGCCTTGCCTGTGCCAGGCTGTCTTCAGGGTACTTCCTTTTACCTCAAAGTGCTGGCCCAGGAGCCTCCAACCCCAGCCTGCCCCGGCACTGGCTGTCCCCCACACACCTGCGGGAAGCTCTGTTCCAGCCTAATGGTGCAGGCGAGCCTGGCCTTAGCAGCCTCCAGCCTGGTGCTGACGAAGAAACGATGCTCCTCCACTCCCAAGACAAATGTGCTCTCCATCTCATCCTTGGGGTATCGCAGCTGGGTTGGAAAAATGCACACGAGATCTCATCAGAACTCTGATGGAACATTCAGGCAGATGCTGGCTCCAGGCCGTGTCTGCTGCCTCCCAAAGCCCCAGGCCCGGGAGACCCATAGCGTTGTGGGCTGGAAGAACTCTGAGGAAGTAAGGGTCCTGAGCCTCAGTTTAGCACCATCAGGTGTGGCCACAGTTACAATCACTCCTGGCGCTTCCTCACATAAATAACACTGACTTGAAGATAGCTGTTGGCCTGAGCCCAGCAGGTAAGAATTCCAGCTGTAGGATCTCTGTAGGTGACGGGGGCAGTCTAGCACAGAGGACCGTGCTCAGACCTTGGCCACAAACAGAACTGGTCTCCCAGTTTGGCTCCACCACCCATGGGGTGAATGACCTCCAGCTAGTTCCTGAATTACCTAAGCCTTAGCTTTCTACTCCAAAAAATGGGAATAATGATACCTGCTAATGGGATGTCATGAAAATTGTATGACATAAAAATGCATTAACTTCCAGAAATTCTGGCTGAATAGCAGTCACTTGGGGCACTCACTAAGAAATATAGATTCTGGGCTCCCACATAAAACCTGTAAAAACAGAATCTCTGGGAAAAGTTTCGAGAATTGGTATTTTTAACAACCTCACCAGAAGCATTATTACTTTAGTGATACCCCTGTCAGAAATGTTGAGCCTGAATCTCATCCTGAACAAACAATCTGACAAACGCATTTGAAGAATGCTTTATAAAATAACTGCCTGGACACTTCAAAACTGTCAATGCAGATTTTTTTCATCTTTACAGTGGTTAATGATAATGACATGTTTAGGGGGAAATATATTGCAAATATCTGCAACTCACTTTGAAATGTATCCAAAAATAAGATGGATGGATGGGTAGAGAGTTAGGTATTAGAGTAAAATAGGAATGGGCAATCTAAGTAGCTAGTACATGGTTGTTCGTTGTAAAATTATTTCAGTTTTTTGATCTCTGAAAGTTTTATAGTGAAATGTTAGGATGGAGGGTAGGGAGTAGGAGGAGAATGTTCTGGATCAGGAATTAGGTTTTCTTCTTTTCTTCTTCTTTTTTTTTGAGACAGAGTCTCACTACGTCGCCCTTGGTAGAGTGCAGTGGCATCACAACTCACGGCAACCTCAAACTCTTGGGCTTTCAGTGATTCTCTTATCTCAGCCTCCCAAGTAGCTGGGACTGCAGGTGAGGAGTTAGGTTTTGAGGCAAATGCTGCCCATAATATGATTTTGTAAATAAAGTTTTATTGAAACACGGCCATGCTCACCCATTTCCATGTTGTCTACACTGCTTTTGTATTACACTGACAGCACTAAATAGTTGCAGCAGAGGACATACGGCCTGCAACGCCAAAAAATTTTTACTATTTATCTCTTTCCACAAAAAGTTAGCAGATTTCTGTTCTACATCAAGGAAATTTAAGAGATAAGGCAACTATACATCCTGTGTGATCTTGGATTGAATCCTGTATTTAAAACAAAACCAAAAAGAAAATAAAACAATTTGAAAGAACATTATTGGGACAACTGGAAAATGTTATTATGGACTGTACATTACGTGATAGTATTATAGTATTATTTCAATGTTAAAGTTCCTGCATTTTGTCATTCTACTGTGTTAAATAAGAAAATACCCTTGTTATAGAACCAACTGCTGAAGTATTTAGGCATAAAGAGATGTGATGTCTTCAGAAATATCTCTATATTAGTACCCAATGATACGGGGAAAAATGTGGGTATAACTACATGAATTTTTATCACGGATAAACAAAAATGTGTCAAGATATTAACAACTGGTCAATATTTGCCATCCTCCAGTAACTTTTGTGAAGGTTGAAATAATTCAACATAAAACTTGGGGAAAAACTAAGAAGCTCTCTGAGTGATCATGTAGTTGCAGAGAAGTTTGGGGAGTACCCAAATTGTGTCCCAAAGTGGCAGAGGGCCTGGCATACAGCAGGTGCTCTGTAAGTGAAGGTAGCCCAAGCCAGGGTGAGGAGAGCATTTAGCAAACCTTGGTGGCTGATGAGAAAATGAAGCGAGCAGTCAGCAGGTGTGAGCACTCACTCATTCACTCAATACCTTTTACTGAGCATCTACTATGTGCTGGGCTCTGTTCCAGGTGATGGGCACACACGAAGCCCCATTCCAAGCTCCTAATTTGGAGAAGGGGACAGACAGAGACACAGACAGTGACAACACATAGGGAGAAAGGAACCCCAGCCTGAGTCTAAGGGGCCCTCGTGTCCACCCCCAGGTACAGCACATAGAGTAGAGGTAGAGGAGGTGTTGGGTCAGCCAAAGGGCTATATCATCTGGTCTAGCCACTGGGATTGTGCCAGTCACTAGGCCTGGTGAGGAGAGACCTTTCCCACACCCTAGGGTCTTGTTGAGCCCTGCAAGGGAGCTACAGGAGCCGGCCCAGGAATATAAACCTGGGTATGTTTGGAGAAGCTGGAGTCAGAGTTCTTCAAGGGTGGCCCAGTAGGGCCTGCTGCAGCCCCACAGACAAATGTGGAAGAGTTAACCAGCTCCAGCAGGGCCGGGGCCAGCGCAGGCCCCTTCCGCCCCAGGTGGGGCATCTGGAACCAGTTAGGAGCACAGGGGAGCCAGGGCACAGTTACCTTGGCTGAAACTGAGGCTGAGCTGGGCCAGCGGCCCAGGAGGAAGGGGAGGCAATGCCGGCCCGAGAGCTGTAGTTCTTTGCTGGAAGGTAGAAAAGACAAGGTCTGATGCTGGTGCTGGGGCACATTGTCCAGGGCCCCCAGGACCAGGCCAACCTCCCCAAGAGAGGGTCAGACAGCCACGAACATGTCAACAGCCCAACGAAGAGCTGTTCACACACCCAAGGGCCTGACAGCCACACAGAGTAGCAGTGAGGGCCAGACTCTGCAGCCAGGCCGCCTGCACTTGAATACCAGCTTGGTTTGGCCTGACTCCAGCTCCATGGGCAAGTTTCTCGGTCGTTCTTCTCGAGCCTTGGTTTCCCCATTGGCAGAAAGGGTTAAATATGGTTCTGAGCTGGTATCTTCCACAAACCCCTTGGTTTTGTCCCATGTGAGCCATATTTTAGCCCTTGGCCCCCTCCCAGTGTCCTCTCCAGACACTGCCCCTTCCCCTCCCTCTCCAGGCCAGGGTGGTAACAGCTCCCTGCAGCTGCTATGCCCTGGGTGCTGCAGCCCCCTAGAGTTTCTCAGCCTGGGCACATGGGCATCTTAGCCACATATTTCATATTTGCGGGGGGCCGATGTTTCACAGCATCCCGTGCCTCCACACACTAGATGCCAGGAGCACCATCCTCCTCAGTTGTAACCACTAGGAACCTCCCCAGACACTGCAGAATGTCCCTGGGAGGACACTCGCCCCACGTGAGAACCACTGGTCTGCATGCTGAGCCTGACCGGTGGGCCGCCGACGTAGTATGCACGTCAGAGCACCAGGCACTGTGCCAGGCCCAGCCTGAAGAGTTCTAATAATTATGGGTAAGTATTTGGGCCCTGGGATGCCCAGTTTGTGACACCAAGAACTCATCAGGGCTCTGCCCCCAGAGGCCAAGGTTTTTCTGTTTGTTTATTTTTTAACAGCTGTGTGACTGTGGAAAATATGCTGGAGCCTCCCTTTCAGCATATTGCAGCAGGGCTTAGTGGATTCAAGGAGGTGCTATGTGTCTGGTGTTAGTGCACAGCAGGTGCACAGCCAATGGTTAATCTCACCTTTCCTCCCCTCCCCGGGGCCCCCAGAGACCAGAGAGCACCCCACCTGACTGCCTGGTTCTGGCCATGGACAACGAGGACCAAGCTGGCCTGAGAATCACAGCTCAGCTGCAGCAAGGAGCTCATCTCTTCTGCTGCCCACAGTTCTCGGATCACAAGCTGAGGAGGGAGCAGCCTATAAGGTGTGGGGTGTAGATGGCCCAGGGACCCTTGCAAGCCAGCTGGGGACACCAGCCATGTTCTGTATCTGCCCCCAGCCTAGACACTGCACAGTAACCACAGATGCCCAGCAGGCCTGGCTTGTTTGATACCCCCTGGGATGGTAAGAACCCAGTGGAATGGCAGTGCCTTGGTTAGTCCCCGTCACAGCCCAGGTTGGCAGTGCCCCCAACAGCCCAGGCACCTGCAGCACAGATATGGGGGAGTGAGTGCCCCAGAGAGCTCTCCACCACCCACACTGAGGCCAGGATCGGGGGTTAGACGAAGTCCAGGGCAGGAGGTATCCAGTGTGCCAAGGTGTGGGGTACAGGGCCAACATCCTTTGCTTGAGGGGTGATGTCCCCCCTAATCCCCTGGGAATGGCCTCCTCCTCCCACAGCACATCAGAGGAGGGGCAGGGCAGGGTTGCTTGATAACTTGAAAAAGAAAATTGTGGAAAGGCTTTGCTGTCTGGCTCCAGAGTGCGTTCTGCGGCTTCCAGAGGAAAAGGCAGGCCCAGCCAGGCAAGTTGAGTTTGCACCAATGACAGTGGCCAGGGTGTGGCCCCGTGCAGGGGGTCACAGTGAGTTGGCTTCCTCAAGGCAGGAGAGAACCTTACAGAAGGGCCCAGGTGTCAAGCCTGGGTCCCTCTTTTGCTGCCTACTTGCCACATCACCTTGGGCAAGTCACCTAAACCTTCATGTGTGACCCAGAGATGATGGTGATAATGACGACAGTTGTCATCGTCATCCCACCTCCTTCGTCACTGTCATTGCAGCAGACGCTTCTCACGTGTCTCTCTGCCCAGGCATCACTGGTATTGACTCCCTCCACCTGCACGGCCTCCACCTTACAGATGATATTACCATCCTCACTTTGCAGATGCTGAGGTGCAGGCACAGAGGGGCTCAGGTCCACACAGCAGGTGAGTGGCAGAGCTGGGACCTGGACAGTGGAGAAGGCCTGCCTGGACTGTGCCACCCCGCCTCTGTCTGGGGTGGAGGGGGGACGAAACTAACAAACACACATAGACCCCCAGAAGGGCGCCGAGCATGGGGCAGGCACTTTGCAGGTAAATGGGCTTTGATTCTGATCCGAGACTGGACAGCAGAAAGGACACAGATCAGGAGCTAGATGGCGCTACAGGACACTTGTCTGCAACTGACCTGGGGCTGGAACACAGAGGTTGCTCGGTAGACCTGGTTACAACTATTATTTAATAAGCCTTTGCAAACTGTCAAGTGCTGGAGAAACTCAAGGGCTCGTCATCCCTGTCAGTCACACACAGCAGGTCCTCTGTGCATCAGGACTTGGACAGGAGGCGACAGGAGTTGGAGGGAGACCCTTTTCCCACCCTCCTCCCTTTCCTTACCTGGCTGGTGAAGGGCAGGCCCAGCCTTTGGAGAGCGGGCACAGCATGGCTGGCATTCACCACCAGCTGCAGGGGGCCACGCAGGGGACGAGCCACCAGAGCTGCCAGGTCCATGCTGACCCTGCTTTCCCCACCACGCAGGGCCACACTGGCCTTGGTCTGAGTCTCTAGAGACAGAGAATGGCATGGGCTGCTGGGGATGCAGCTTCACCTCCTTTCTCAGCTCAGGGACAGGCCGAAGACCATGGAGGGACCACACCCATGGCCCATAAACACCAGTGAAAACAGCTGCCCTCTGGGGCCAGATGGGACCTTTGGCTGGACCCTGCACAAGCCTAAAGCTGTCATATCACCTGTCATAACATGTCCCCCTGGATGTTGGCCTGGTCAGCTTCTCCTTTCATTGGAGTTGCTGAAATGACAGCTCCTCTGGGATGTCTCCCCTGACTGCTCATCTCAACCCTCACCACCAGGCATCCTCCCTCCCATCACCCTGGAGTGTCCTTAGCATGTGGCAGCCACCATCTGGAAGCATCTCTTCCATTCCCTACTAACTGGTTCCTCTCCTCCCTTCCCTATCAGTCAGCCCCAGAGGACAGGGGTTAGTCTGCTTCCTTGGAGGGTTGTTTGGAGATTATTCACACACCCTGCAGGAGAACCAGGAGGGTTCTCGATAAATGACAGATCATCCTCAATAAATGACAGACACTATCACAGCTCATAAGATATCCCCTGCAGCTTCCCTCCCATCACACAGGCATCCCTTCCTGTCCCCTGCTTCCAGGCTGGACTACACCCCACCACAGAGGGCAGAGCAAAAGCCCTCCAGAAAAAGAGATTCCAGGATCCACAATGTCCTGGTCAGGAGTTTATTCTTTTTTTTTTTTAAGATTGAGTCTTACGCTGATACCCTGGGTAGAGTGCATGGCATCATAGTTCATAGCAACCTCAAACAAACTCTTGGGCTCAAGAGACCTTCTTGCCTCAGCCTCCCAAGTACCTGGTACTACAGGCACCTGCCACCATGCCTGGATACTTTTTCATACTCTTGCTCAGGCTGGTCTCAAACTCCTGAGTTTAAGCAATCCTCCCACCTCAGCCTTCCAGAGTGCTAGGATTACATGCATGAGCCACCGCACCTGGCCCGGCCCTTCACCTGCCATCTGAACCCTAGCCCAGTAGCTCTGAGCCTCAACTTCCTCACCTATAAAGTGGGCACAATCCATTCACCTCAAGGGACAGCATCCAGAGTAAATGAGACAATACCCCTGAGTGGCCGGCATGTGGGGCTCACACGACATCTGGGAAACATTTGTTCCCTTCCTTCACCATTCAGCACTCAACCACAAACACCTACTGTGTGCACGGTAGGAGCAGGAGGGGAACAAGGCTGGCAGGAGCACTGTCCTCATGCCCAGGGGCCCGCAGCTCAACAGGACACCAAGAATGTTAGCATAGGCAGAAAGTGTCCCCAGACTGTTGGGAGGCCAACTGGACAGCAGTGGGGAAGAAACTGTTCCTCTTGGCTGGGGGTGGCAATGCCAGGCCCCCTGGGACCTGCAACAGCCTGGATGGGGCCTCCCCATCACATGGCCACTGTGTCCCCAATGAACCCTGAGGTCGGCTCAGACGGGTGATAGTTCCCTTAGGTGATTCAGGGCTCACCCCCCAGGAGGCTGAGGTCACAAAAGGGAAAAGTGTGAGGCCAGAGGGTGATGACCAAGGCAGCAGGGGCCGTGGGAGCCACCTGGGGTTCTGACAGCTCAAGAGCCAGGTCTCTGGGATCCTGCAGGGGGGTCAGAGGTGGCTCTGGAGTCAGACCCCCTAGGTCCATTGTTCACCAGCTCTGTGCCCTGGGCAGAGAGACCCCACCTCTCTGAGCATCTCCCCACCTGCAGAGGAGGGTGATGTCACTATCCCCACCCCACAGGCTTGCTCACAGATTCGCTCAGCAGTTGTTTAATTGAACACCTACTACGTGTCACTCAGCAAAACAGACAAAAAGGATCCCTGCCCTCATGGAGCAGACATTCCAGTGTGGGGCGGGCAGAAGACAGATAGCAAGAAATAAAAGTATTTAGGAAGTAAGTTACCCAGTATGTTAAAATGACAAAGCCAGGGAGAGGGTGAGAAGAGATAGAGGAGGATGGAGTGCAAATGCACAGGTGGGCAGGAGTGACCTCGCTGGGATGACCTTTGAGAAATGCCTGAAGGTGCTGAGCAGGTGTGGGAATGAGTATTCTAGGCAGAAGGAATAGCCTCTGCAAAGGCCCTGAGGCCGGAGCAAGCCCGATGAGTGTGGAGAACAGCAAGGAGCAGGAGGGACAGGGCTGGGGGCCAGGAGGTGTGGGCAGAGCGGGGCCAGGGCTCAGAGGCCTGCTGAGGGCTTTGCCTGCTCCTCGGTGGGAACGGGATGGTTGTACAGATTTATTGGGCTCTTGTGTGGAATGTATGCGGTAAGTGCTTGGTCAATGCTGGCCCTTATTATTTTTATCCACCCCCATTTGTGGGTTGAATTGTGTCTCCCCAAAAGAGACATTGAAGTCCTAACCCCCTATGCCCAGGGAATGGGATCTTATTTGAAAATAGGGTCTTTGCAGATATAATCAAGTAAAAATAAGGTCATTTGGGGTTGGGTGGAGCCCTCGATCCACTGTGACCAATGTCCTCCTAAGCGGAGGAGAAACACAGAGGGAAGACCGTCCCGCGAAGACGGAAGCAGGGACTGGAGTGACGCTGCCATAGACAGGCGCGACTAGAAGCTGGACGAGGAAAGAAAGATTCTCCCCTGCAGCTGTTGGAGGTCCCTGGCCTTGCTGACACCCTGGTTTCAGACTCTGGTCTCTCCGGAGAGAACACATTTCTGCTGTTTGTGGGACTTCGCTGTGGTAGCCTTAGGAAACGAACACCCTCCTCCCCCACCCCAGGAGCCAGGTCCTCGAAGGGTCAGGCTGTCCTGGTTAGTTGGGGAGCCCAGAGCCATACTGGGCCAGCTGGGGTGCCTGCCTGGGCTGATGCCCGGGCTGCTGGCTGACCCGGGCTTGAGGAAGCCAGCTCTGCAGTCTCAGGGGTGTGTGCTGGGAGCCTTACCAAGTACCAGCAGCTCGGAGCTGAGGCCAGCCTGCCCCGGGAACCCGGCCTGCAGCAAGGTCTCACTGTTGTGCATGCTCTGGCCAGACAGCTCCAGGCGCCCGGCATGGTAACAGCAGCTCACAGAGTAGTTGAGGTATGTGGGCCCTGCCAAGACGTATCCAAAATGGTCAAAGCCCGAGCCGTTGTCGTGAATGTCCACAGACATCTGGAATGAGACCGACAGGTGACGGACCACCCTGTCCCATGACAGCCAGTCCCAGCACAGCCAGTAAACCCTGGGGTTTTTCAGCACTGTCCATCTCTGTGGTGGCAGGAACTCAGGTGCCCATGAAGGAGCAGGTTTGGGAGCCAGTAGGATTACGCTGGCCAATCACACATGCACCCAGGGCCATGGAGACAACTGGACAAACTCCTCAGGAGATGGGGTAGATGGGGAGAAAGGGCCCAGGAGGCAGCTGGAGAAAAAAACAGGAAAACGAAGATGTCATGGGCAGTGTGAAACAAGTCAGCAAAGCACAGCTTGAAGGCCAAGTGTGGCCTGCACCCATTTTTTAAAATAAAGTTTTATTGGAACACAACCCTGCTTGCTCATTTGTGCAAACCTGTGGCTGCTTTTGATCTCCAATGGCAGTAGAGTTGAGTTTTGACAGAGACCATAGGGCCACAAGCCTAAAATCTGGCCCTTCACAGAAGAAGTTTGCCAAACCCTGGTGTGAACTGTAACTCACTCCAAGGCCACTCCCCAATCATCCCAGTGAAACTTCAGTAATGTTTCCACTAACCCTCTTGCCACCACAGAAGGAACTGCCCAGGCATGGAGGACCAGGGCAGAGGGCCAGGACTGAGGGGCATCCTGGGCCCTGCCACTCAAAGCCTGGGTAGTCAGTATTACCTGGGCACTTACTAGAAATGCAGGCTCAGGCCCCACCCAGACATGACCCCTGGGTGAGGCTCACACATACTGGACGAGTGAGAAGCTGGCTCTAAGCAGATGGGTAGAAAAGTTAACACTGAGAAGGACCAGCTGGGCCAGGCAAGGGAGCGATGACCAGCCACAGATGGCCTCCCCTGAGAAGGGACATGTGCGCCAAGACCGGGAGGAGAGAGGGAGTGGGCGTTGGAGAGAAGACAGCCTGGCCCAGGGCATAGCTGCAGTGGGGTGTGAGGGGAGCCCTGGAAGGGGTACTCAGAGGGGCCAGACCCCAGAATGGGGCTCCAGGGGTGTGGTGAGATTTGAGTGTGGGACTCAGGGTCTGCTAGGTAGAGACAGGCTGGAGAGGGCAAGGGATAGCCCAGCCAGGGGGCCGAGACCCAGGTGACCATGCCAGAGGTAGTGAGAAGGGTTTGGACTCTGGGCACATCTGGAAGGCAGCACCAAACTGTGAGATGGGGCAAAGGAGACAAGGAGGTCTTGGATGACTCTGAGGGTCCTCATGAGATAGCTGAGAGGACAATGTGCCACTAGCTGCGACAGCACAGGAGGCAGAGGTTGCGGGCAGTCAAGAGTTTGATTTTTGGTTTGGTACCTGTAGTACAGCGGCTATGGTGCTGGTCACATACAACCAGCCTGGCAGGTTTAAACCCAGCCGGGCCAGCTAAACAACAATGACAACTGCAACAAGAAAACAGCTAAGTGTTGTGGCGGGCACCTATAGTCCCAGCTACGTGGGAGGCTGAGGCAGAAGAATCGCTTAAGCCCAAGAGTTGGAGGTTGCTGTGAGTTGTGACTCCATGGCACTCTACCAAGGGTGACATAGTGAGACTCTGTTTCCCAAAAAAAAAAAAAGTTTGATTTTGATGAGCCAATTCTGATGCCCGCTAGACCTCTAAGAAGTGGGTGGGACTATGGGCCTGGGATCAGAGGTCAGGACCCACTACCCAGGAGAAATGTAGAAGCTGTCAGCACAGAGATGGTGTCACAAGGGGCTGCACAAACCCACCAAGAGAATGCATGTAGCTGATGAAAAACAGGGTCCAGGCATAGGCACAGGGCCAGGGCCAGGGCCAGGCGCAGAGCCAGTGGCTGGGAGCTGTAGGGGAGGAAAATTTGGGGAAATGTGAGTGGCTCCAAGGGGAGGAGGGGAGTCGCTGGGCCAGAGTGCTATTACACCAGTTTCCAGATGTAGAAACTGAGGCTCAGGTGAAGATCTGAACCTTGTTCTACCACCTGTTTCCTTCCATGGTACTTCTAAAACTGCTGAATGAATGAGTCATCGTGTTGATGCCCGCCATCATTTGTGCTCACAAAGGCTGACCTGCAGGCCCATCTTGCCTTCTGCCCACAGCGTCCGCAGTGTGGGGATATTGTGCTGGACAGTGTAGTTGAGGGTAACATGTTTTGGCTGCTGGGTGAAGATCAGCTCCTCAGACACCTGTTGGGGGCAGGTGACCACAGGAACCTGGGCCATCAGGATGAGCTGTCCTCACAGCTTCCCAGTCCCCCAAAGTCCCGGCTGGTGGAGCCCCGCACCTGCTTGCCATCCACTCCAATGCGCAGGGTGTGCCTGTAATGGGGCCCATGCCTCTCAGTGGCCAGGTCCAGCGAGATCTGGGCTGGCAGGGCTGAGGGCCCGGGCTGGGGCAGGCTGTGTGTGAGCAGTACGTCCAGTTCCTGCTGGGCCTGCAATGCAGCAAGAGAAACAAAGACCCCTTGCCTGGGACGTGACAGGTTCTTCCCCAGAGAGGGAAACAAACCACCCACAGACGTGAAATTAAGCCTCTTTTCTCCCTGTCCCACTGGCCACTGTGTTGTGGCAAAACAGCTGGGCATCTTTTTACCAAATGCAGTGAATATAACTAGAGTGCCTGATGTAAAATACGTGATGTGGGCAAAATTGACTTGGGAGGTGTCCGGGGAGGATGCCGAGAGAGACAAGCTCCAGCGAGGTACAAGGGAGTGTCCACAGGAGACGTGCCTGGTACAGTGGGACGCAGAAAACCATCCATAGCCCAAGTAAAAACCCATGAGATGCTCAGGGTGACAGGCAACTCCACATGGGGCTGCTTCCAACAGGGGCAGCTCTACATCAAGCCAAGCAATGGTTAGCGACTTGCCGGGCAGCTCTGGGGGGCAGCCAGTGCAAACAACCGAGGAAGTGAAGCTGGACCGACACACACTCTACGACCCGGCAATCCCACCCTCGGGTATAAACCCAACAGGAACATGTGTATGTTTACCAAGTCACGTGCAACATAGGTCAATGTTGCACTATTTATAACCAGCAAAAACCGGACACTGGATATCTGAAAACTGAAAGTAAGGGCTGGAAGAGGCAGGTGGTGGGTGTTCCATTTGTAAAAATGTAAGCTGTACATTTACCATTTCTACATTTTTCTACATTTTTAAAAAAAGCAAACAAGAGGAAAGTGGGGGCCCTGGGAGGCTGGGGAAGCTGAGGGATTTCTTTGGAGGCTCACTGATCTTTCGGTGGGGTCCTGAATCTCTCACCTCTGGGGCCTCTGCTTTGGAATGTGGAGGATGCCCTCATGGGCATGTGCGTCTGGCACCTGCTGGCCCAGCTGCCCCAGTCACCCCCAGCATGCATGCCTCACCTCAGTGGTCCTAAGGATAAGCAGACCCTGCAACCTGCTGGCATCCACGGTGAGCCGCGCCTGGGTGTCCACAGCCACCGAGTTCACCACAACATAGCCAGAGCTGTTGACTCTCCCCGGGACCCCCAGGGCCTAGAAGGGTTCAAAGGGTCATAAGAGCAGGGCTTCTTAACCCTGGCAGGGTCCACAATGGGCACCAGGGCTCCTAACTGCCCTGGAACAGAACCAATGGGACATGAGCAGGGTCTCTCCAGGAGGGGTCTGTGGCCTACTCAGTCCTCTCAGCCTCCTGCAGGTTTTGTTGGAAGTTCCACACTGGTCGGTGACCTCCTTCCTCTCAGCACATACTGCCCCAACTGCTGTGGGGACTGAGCTCTTCCCAAGCCAACCTGGCAAGGGTCTTGCAACCACTGGGAGTGGCAGCACTCACATGTCCCCGCCTCTTCTCACACCTCCCCAGATGCACAGAATCCAAACATCTGCCCCAACATAGGGGTGGGAGTGTCCAGAAGCAGGCTGGGAGGCTGGCCCAAGTGAGGATGTCAGTAACAAAGAGAAAGAGACCATGGCTTCTCAGGTACCTTCTGTGCATAAGAGCAGGGCTGGGCACAGGAGCCTGTGCTCCACCCACCCCACATGAACTTGAGGCCCAGAAAGGAGCAGTGACTGGCTCAAGGCCACCACAACGGCAAAGGACAGCCAGGATCCATAGTCCACTCTTCCTTAGCCTCAGAGGCAGCCTTCCCAGCACCCCAAGAGTCTGATGCTGTCACTGTGCTGCTCGCATGTCTGAGTCCCCATGGCCAGACCCTGCCTTTGACATGCATCCATCCCTGGACCCTGGGACCTTCTGCTCTTGGGGCTCCTGCTCCTCTCCAGCTTGTTTTCTCAGTAGCTTTTGCTGCTTCCTTCTCATCTCCCCAGCTTCGTGACACTAGGTACCCCCAGCTCAGGCTATGCACCCATGGCCACCTCAGCCAGTCTCAGAGCTTTGATATGAGTGCTGGAGGCTGGGACTGTCCCGTCCAGTGTATCATGTCCAAAACAGGGCTCCCCACCCTCCTTCCCCCCTTCCCCCCCGTCCCATCCTCTGGGGCTGCTGCATTCTTCAGTCTTTCAGGACAAAGGTGGAGGCACCATCCTGCCTGGCCTGACTCTTTCCTGTCACAGCCATATCTGGATATCCACTCCTCCATAACGCATCCAGAATCCACCTGCTTCTCCACCTTGTGTACTTTTTATATAACAAGACCCAGCACACTAAGGCCCTCAAGTCACATCTGACCCATAGCCTGCTTTTGTAAATAAAGCTTTATTGGAACACTATCATGCCCATTTGTTTACAGGTTGTTCATGGAGCATCAAGTAGTCACAGCAGAAGCCACGACTCTGAAGACATTCACTATCTGTGGTTTCACAGGATAGTCTGCTGGGCATGGCCTGGTGAATGCCCTTCCTGCTCTGGCCCTGCCACAGGGCGTTTGCACTGGCATTGCCCTCTTCCTCAAACACACCTCAGATAGCCGTGAGGGTCCTCCTTCATCTCCTTCAGGTCTAGGTTCACATGTCAGCCTGTCTTTGAGGTGACCTTGGCCAACTTCACCGCAATTTTAGCACCAGCCTGCCCTCTGCTGCTTCCTCTCACACCCGTCTCTCCATCACTCCACACACGCCCCAGTCACTGAGGTACCCAGGCACTGCCAGTCTCCCCACTGCTGTGCTCCTCTCCACCGCCACCCAGGACAAGCATTATCTCAGTCACTGATGCGCTTTGGGCAGCATGTGCCTTAGCTTCGCTCGGACCATGCCCTCAGATGGGCATATAGCTGCAGCCAATGTCAGGGAGGCCATCTGGCATCCCAGCGATTGTCCCTGAGCCCTCAGTTCCCCACTGAAGGCCTGCCGGGAGCTATGCAGCTGTGTGCCCACTGGGAGGGGCAAGCTCTGCCTGACCACAGAGAAAGGGGGCAGAGGGTGACCCCATGCCAGGAATGACTACAAGCTACTGTCCTCCTACACCCCAGCCCTGGCCCAGCACCAATCTGTGCTTCCCTGTCCTGTCACAGTAACCACAAAACAGTCACACAAGCAATACGCAACCACCACCCTTCACAGAGCCCTCCTGCTAAGTGCTTTGCAAGAACAATCTCGGTCACTATCAGCCAAAGGAACAATACAGTAAGAGGACATTTCAATTTTAAATATTTATGCATCCAACTTAAATGCTCCCAAATATATGAAATGGACCTTAATTCGTCTGAACAATATGATATCCTACAACACCATAATAGCTGGGGGTTTTAACATCCCTCTGACAGAACCAAACAGATCCTCTAAACAGAAACTAAACAAAGAAATAAGAGACTTGAATGTGACCCTATAACAAATGGACTTAATAGACATACACAGAACACACCATCCCAAAGCTCAGGAATATATGTTCTTCTCATCGGCCCATGGAACATTTTCTAAAATAAATCCTATCCTAGACACAAATCAAACTTCAACAAAATCAAAAGGATTGGAAATTTTACCTTGTATCTTCCCAGACCACAAGGCAATAAAGGTGGAACTCAACTCCAACAAAAATTGTCATCCTCACACAAGGGCATGGAAACTGACCAACCTTATGCTAATGACAGTTAGGTCAAGGAGCAGATAAAGGAAGGAATTATTACAAGAATGATCTCTCCTCATCCTGTGCACCAACTTGGAACAGAAAGTTACTGTCCCCATATTACAGGTGAGAAAACTGAGACTCAAAGAGACAAAGCCAGTTGCTCAGGGTCACGCAGCCAAGAAGCAGCAGAGCTGAGCTTTGAACCAGACCCATCTGACCAGGCCCTGCTTAGAGTCCATGCCATCCGATTGGATAGTTCCTAGTCATGTGCGTTATGTCTATTGACATTGAAATTGAGAAAAAGTATAAGGTGCCTCCCTCAGTTGCACCAGGGAGTGCATGCCAGGTGTTCCCGGCATGGCACAGACTTGAGCAACTCCATCACCACAGACAGCTCTGGTGGGCAGGGCTGCTGGATCTCCCAGTTCAGGCTGCCGTGTCTCATGACGGCCATGGCTCAGTCACACATTGATGTGGTGCATTATTGACAGAGCCCCTGTGCTCAGGGGTACCCCTGGGAAACTCATTCTGAAGGGGAGAGAGAAGGAACAGGCAGCAATGTCCTTGCTCCACTCAGATGGGTCATGGTCTTGTCTGCCAGCTCGTGACCCTAGCGTCCCTCCCACAAACACCACGGGACACCTCAGAGCCTACGTAAACCCCAGCCTGGGATTGCTAACAGGTTATGAAATCAGGATGTGACTGCTCCCCTCTGTCAGCTGAGGGGCACCCCTCCCCTTTTCCTTCCTGCACTCGGAATTTTCCCTAAAAAAGACAAATTTATAAATTCTGAACCTATGGGCTTTTTACCTCACAGCTTCATGTGACTCTCACATTTCCCAGCCTTGATTTCCTCATCTGCTGAACAAGAACACAGGATATTATGAGGTTCCCATACAAGGAGATACAGGGCTACTGGACAGAGTAGCTGGAGGTCCTGGGCAGCCCCTGGAGGGAAGAGCCAGGCCACATGCTGCGGGGTCAGGAATCCCCATCAACCTTGCAGAGCCGCCCCACACACCTCAGTGGCCAGCCTCACGTACTCCGGTTCCCAGCAAGATGCTCCAGCCAGCCCTGCCACCAGCACAGCCCCACATGGAGAGCCAAGGAGCTGTGGGTGGCAGGGCCACACTGGATGGTCAGGCCAATGGCAACTCTAGGCAGCAGGCCCAGGCACACAGGGAATGGGTAGGGTGTCTGTGCACCAAGGTCTGTGCCTGGCAGGTGTGGGACAGCCACAGGTGGGCATTTCCATGGTCACTGTGGAGGCCTGAGCCAGGTCCAACTCATAGGGTCCCTGGCTCAGGCTACCCTCACAGCACAGAGCCCACAGGACACCTGTCCCCTAGAAGGATGGAGAAACTGAGGAGAGGCAGACACAGCACTGGCAACACAGCTTCAGGGCCAAGGGGGGGAGCTAGTGGGTGGCCTGGGGTGGGACAGGGCGGGTCAGGCCTTCTGCCCTGCACTAGTTCTTGCGGGCACCTCTCACGCTGCAAAGTGATTGGTACTGCAGGTGCCAAACAGACACACGGGTGTGAATTCTGGCTCCACCACTGCCTTTGCCTTTCCACTTACCCATCTCTAAAACGGGGTAGTCATAGCACCCCAAGTCACTGGGAGATGCACACAAGTTCGTGTTTGGGCCTTGGTAGCCCAGGCACCTAAATGTGGTGCATATTGGAATGGAATTGATGACTCTGGCAGGGAGGGGAGCGGAGATCCTAAGTGATTTGCTCCATCGGAATCCACGACATGTCCCTCTCAGAGACTCCGCTCAGGTCCCCTAACTCCTCTGGACCTATGTGTCACCTCCTGTGACTGAGAATCAAGCAGCCCCTTCTTCGCAGGTTGGGAGGTTGGTGTAGGGAGCACAGCTGTGGAACTTGGCACAGCGCTCAACATACAGCCCCTGCTCAGTAACCGCAGCCTGTTACTTTCCATTATTCTCATGGCCACTTCTGGATCCTTAATCCTCCCAGTGGGAAATTCCAGATCATAAGAATCAGTGTGGGACCCAGCCAAGAAGGGAAACAGAAACTCAGTAGGACCTCTCGTGAACGGGGAGAAAATTCAGTCTGAGTCCCATTTTCGGTACATAGCTTTGTAGCCAAGCTCCCAAATTCAAGTGACAATGGCAAAGAAGAGAGAAGCATGTTGGGTGTAAACGTGGGCATACAGTAGGCAGTTAATAATCTGTGGAGGGAGCTAGAAGCCCTTCCATGCCCCTGGGCCTACTGGTGAGAGGGGGCTTACCTGCAGTAGGGGGCAGCGATTCACCAGAGTGAGGGTCCAGTTGGCGTGTGTGGTACTGGTGGCTTGTGGGACATCCCCATGGGCGGTCAGGGTGCACTGACCCAGGGCCACCTCCAGCTGAGCCCTGGTGGACATACTTCCTCCCACGGACACACGAACGTGGTTGTTAGGGGGGACCCCCAGAGCTTGAAGTGGTGCCCATGTGTGCTGGAGGCTGCCTTCCAGTAGGGTGTGCTGGCCACAGGCCATGTGGACATGACCGTGAGCAAAGGTGTCCCCAGAAGACACCTGTGCCTCCAGGCTGGCCTTGCAGGCATGGACTAAGACAGAGGCACTCAAGGACAGCACAGCCGGGCTCTGTCGGGAGACAGAGAGAGAGGTGAGGCTGAATGGGTGTCCCGTCCCTTTTCTCAGGCTGTGCTACAGAATCTCAGTACTAAGCCAGTGACCTCAATACCCACTGACACTTGGTCTCCCTGCAATATCCCAGAAAGCAGCAGTCCATCCTCTGCTTGGTGATGACAGTCAAGGGAGCCCCCACCACCCCCTGGGCCCTCAACCTCTCCCCATGGCCTGTCTGAGCACAGGTGGAAATTGAGGGTGTCATTCTTGGGACCTGGAGGCCCAGCCTGCAGGATCTGAGATGTCTGAACCCTATGAGAGACCCCGGAGCTGCTCATAAGCCTCTTCCAGATGCCCAGTGCTCATCTGTCTGGCCTGGAGGGGACGATACCACCACCAATGGGGTACAGGTATATTATCTGTCCTACGTGGCCACATGGAGACCACGGGAGCTGCAGGGCTGCCCAGGGGGCCCAGACTGTCCATTCTCCTTCCCACATGCTGCTGCTACGCCTGGCTCAGAGCACACCTTTCTTTCTATCACTTTCCCCACAATTCTGCACCCAGCTGCCTCAGGGAAGGACCCTCCATTCACCACTTTCATCCTAACCCTCCTCCTTTAGGAGTCAGTTAGCCTTCCTGGCCATCTCCTCTCCTGATCCTCTCTCATACGGGGAGCTAGTAACTCCCTGTACCCCAAACTCTTAAATGCCATCTAGGGGGAGCTAGCCCACGTCCAGCCTGTGAGACTCTCCCCACCTGACCCTACATGCTCAGTTACCCCTCCCCACCATTCAGGCCACTGTGTGACCTTGGCAAAGTGACTTCAGTTTCTCTAAGCCTCAGTTTCCACATCTGTAAAATGGGAGGGTAACTCCCTGGTAGCTGAATCCAGGGGAAAAGAGAGGACAATACCCTGGGATGGCCACATGGCAAGCTGGCTCAGTACATGCTCAACACACCCCCTGGGGCAGGTGTTGTTAGCCAGTCTGCAGATGATGAGGCTGGAAGGGTAAGGGCCTCGCTCAAAGTCACACAGAGGTGAGTGGCAGGGCAGGGCAGGGCTGGCAAGGCTGGCAGGGCTCCAGGGAGCCACAGAGGCCTGATTTCCTGCTTCCTGAGTTAGGTGTGGGTTGCCCAAGCTGGATACATAAAAGCACCATATCTTTCATGCCCCAGAGAGGCAAAGCTTGTGGAAATAGGTCTCACTGCGGAGGACACATTCCCTGGACAGCAGGGCAGTGGGCCACAGGGCCAGCGCCCAGGGCCCAGACTGTCAATCCTCAGCAATGCCGCCTACGCCAGGTACCCTGAAGTTCCTACTCAGTCCCCACAGGCTCACGTCTCCTGGCTTCTGAGCAGGGGGCTCCTTTCAGGGCTGCCAGCAAGGAGTCAGACAAGTGGTGAGCCGCAGGGCACAATCACCTCTGTCCTCCTCCCCCAGGCAGTCCTCAGGGCTGTGCTGCAGCTGCCACTGGGGGCAGCACAGACAAAGATGGCAGGCAGCCCCGGTGGTGGCCCCAGGTACAGGGCACCTGCAGATTGGGGTCCAGGAGCTGCAGGGCTGGGCTGGAGGCAGAAGGTCTAGGCCACACTATCGACACAGCCCTACACTCGGGTCACCCCGGCCATGCTCCTCTGGGAGGGAGAGGGGACACTCTCTTCACACATACTCTGGCCCGGGAGAGCCAAAGCCACCTGAGCCGTGCCCCAGCCCTGACCCCATGGTCTACCGGCCTCGCAGGGCTGGCTATGCCCGTGACCAGGCTGCCCAAGGCAGGGGCTGGCTTGAAACACTCAGGTGCAATACGCGTCAGCCATCAGGATAAGTCAGGGACCCCAGGGGCTGGGAGCCTGGTGCATATCACTGGGGATGTGGGGGGCTCAGGAGGGGGACCCCATAGGCAGCCTGGTGGTGACCTCAGCTCTGGGCCACACCCCAGGCAGCCCCTGGTGGTCAAGCTGTGGCATCCCTCCTGGAGGTGGACCACCTTCACTGTCACTGCACTGCCTGTGACAGAGACCCCTGTACCATACCTCAAGAGGCTGCCAAGTGACGTCCCCCTGGCACAGTCCTGCCAGCTCAGTGCGTGAGGCATCCCCAGTACAGTTGACCTATGGAGACCAGTAGATGGGAAAGGGTCAGCCTCATCCCCCGTCCCCAGAGTGAGCTGCCATGAGCCCCAAGATCCCACCTCCCTTTGGGGAAGTTGCCAGAGGAGTGTAACCCTGAAGAGAGGTTTGCACAGAGCTCTGGGCACTGAGCCACAGCATCCCCACACACATAAGTGGAAATAACCATCACTCCTGTCCCGGGAACCTCTGCGTGCCAGGTGCTGTGCCCCCTGCTCCACAGCCGCAGGGGGTGGACTGTCAACAGTCTCACTTAGCAGATGAGGAAACGGAGGCACAGAGCAAGCCAGCACCTTGCTTGAGATCGCAGGATTGGCAGGGAAGAGGCAGCCAGGCCCTGGGCACTCACATTCCCTCCCCACACTTATGACGGTACAGCCATCCCCAGGACAAGTACAGAGGTGCTTTTCATTCTTGAGAATGATGCAAAAGGCAGCCATGTGCGTGTCCCTGTCCAGCGTGCAAGGTTCCTCCTGGAGAAGCGCCCAGGGGAGGCTCTGGGGCCTCAACCCTACTAGACAGGGCCAGAACGCCCTCTGGGTGGCCACCCAAATCATGCCACCAATTATGGGAGAAGAGGGGAGGGATCTGGCAGGTAGATGGAGGGCAGGGGGGAGGTGGGGGTGGAGGGCAGGTGGGCAATGGAGAATAGGGGATCTGGGAGGGGGTATGTATATTGGGGTGACTAGAGAAGGAGCAGAGGAAGGAGAGGGCCCTGCCAGCCCAGCCAGCAGCCCACGTGGCCCCTGCACACACTCACCACTAGCCGGGAAGGCAGGGAACCCAGCAGTGCTGAGAGGCTTTGATGTAGCTCCAGAGCCAGGTCTTGATGGCTGTCCCCTGTCCTGCTCCCCAGGACTGCACAAAGCTGCTCTTCATCCAAACGCACCATTAGCCTAGCCACCAGACTGTGTCCTGAGCTCTGGGCAGAAGCAAAAGCTCTGTGTGTTCCTGAGATCTGCCCCTGCCCCTCAGGTGGAGCCCAGGCCAAGCCCCCTGCTCACCCACCTGTAAGTGCCTGTGGCCACCCACAGAGGAGGGCAGGCCCAGGCACCCAAGGCCTGGCATGGTGTGGCCAAGGCTGGCACATAGCTGGCGGTCTGGGGACATGGGAGTTGGGTCCTCCAGGCCTAGAGCAGCATCCAGCTGACCCCCTGTACTCTGCAGTACCAGGTGCTCTGAGCAGTAGGAAGCCACATAGCTGAGAGACAGGAGCATCCCTGCCCCAGAGGGGAGTCCTGGGGGTGAGAGGACAGTAGGCAGGAACATCTGGGCCCCCAAAACCATCCAGCCTACTCCACCCCATGGCACTGGGGAGGGAGCCAGCCCCCTGCTCTCTGGAACGTTCCCTTAGCTCCCTGGCAGGCCCCCAGGTCCTGCTGCCCCTGAATACATCAGGTCGACCCATATGGAATTGTCTATATTCCATGGAAATGGCAATTTCATCTTGCTCTGGTTCAACCCAACGCCACAGTCGCCACAAAGACCCAGGGGTAAGTCCCATGTCCCCTTTGGATTCCCATGGAATCCATGTCGACTCCCCAGGACAGGGCCGACATCTCAGAAAGAGCAAGGGGCATAAATGGCTGATCATACATCCTTCTCTCCAGGCCTCAAGGGCACATTCTGGAGAAGCTAGAGCAGGGGCTATTGGAGCTGCTCCCCCACTACAGTCTTGGAGGCCACACAGGATGAACTAGGGGGAGGAGGTTTGAAGTGTGTCAATACTGTAATAGCAGGTGCCCTGAGCTTGTGTGTTCTCCCTGAATAATAGACCAGGAAAGAAGATAGAGGTGTTGGGAGAAGTTGACAGGGGCATGAAATAGAGCTAGAACATGGATTTGGGGGCTCCTTTATCCCTCCTCTTCTGGTTCCAGTACCTGGGCATCTTTAGGGGAAGCAGCTGTTCTGTCTGGACCACTCTTCCTACCTGCGTCACTCAATGTGCTGATGTTGTGGCTCAGGCTGCCCACAAGCTGGCTGTGCCCAGGGCCCCAGGCACAGGTTCCACTCAGAGCCAGGTTGGCCATGTCAGCCCGAATGCTGGCCTGGGCCCTGAGGCTCCTTGTCTGGGCCTGCAGCCACCCCTGCAACTGGAGCTCTCCTGGCAAGGCCTGGCTGCTATTCTGGGTGAGGATGCAGGTCATGCTGTGCACACGGGTGCCGTTCCCTGTCTTTTCATGCTTGTCCCGCAGGAGGATGCCCAACACAGCCGAGTCGGCAGTGATCTTGATGGTACCTGCCGAGGGTGGGAGAGAAGGTCAGAGTAGGGGCAACCTCAGGGAACTGAACTTCTTTGGGGAGGAGGAAAAAGAATTTTGGGGTAGGAAATTCATGATGTTGTAATGTTAAGTCACGTCAGAAATGGCACATTTGTGAAATGAGACAAATTATACCAGCTCCTTCCTAGGATGCTCTGAGAACCAAGTGAGCCAATTCACAAAATAGTACAGAAAATCTGAATGGCTCTAGTGTTGTCTTCCTTCCTTTCCTCCTTCCTTCTTCCTTCCTTCCTTCCCACCCTCCCTCCCTCCCTCCCTGCCTCCCTCCCTCCCTCCTTCCTTCGTTCCTTCCTTCCTTCCTTCATTGCCCTTGGTAGAATGCCATGGTGTCACAGCTCACAACAACCTCCAGCTCTTGGGCTTAAGCTACTCTCTTGCCTCAGCCTCTCAAGTAGCTGGGACTACAGGTGCCCGCCACAACGCCCGGCTACTTCTTTCATTGAAGTTTGGCCGGGGCTCGGTTCAAACCTGCCACCCTTGGTACATGGGCTGCAGCCCTACTCACTGGCCCACAGGCGCCACCCGAATTATTAATTTTCAAAAAAAAACTTTGCACGAAGAAAACTCCAGAAGAGTTTACTGATAGAGTCTATTGGTCATTTGAAGGAGCATTAACACCGATCTTATGGAAACTCTTTCAGAAAACAGAAGAGAACAGTTGAGAAGTACTCAACTTGGTTTATGAAATCAGTATAAACCTCAGACCAAACCTCATGAGACGTTTACAAGAAAGGAAAATTACAGACCAGGGTCACTATGCGCATAGACATAAACCTTCTTAATAAAGTGTTAGGAAACCAAAGTCAACAACATATGTTAATAGAAAGAAAGAATAATATATGACAAAGACATGGGAATGAATCCCAGTAAAGGAAGTTTAAGACTTGAAGACTAGGCAAGGCACCTGTAGCTCAGCAGCTAGTGCACCAGCCATGTACACCAGAGTTGGCGAGTTCAAATCCAGCCTGGGCCTACCAAACAACAATGACAACTACAACCAAAAAATAGCCAGGCATTGTGACAGGCGCCTGTAGTCCCAACTACTTGGGAGGCTGAGGTAAGAGAATAGCTTAAGCCCAAGAATTTGAGGTTGCCATGAACTGTGACGCCCCAGCACTCTACCTAGGGCCATAGCTTGAGACTCTGTCTCAAAAAATAAAAAAATAAAAAAGACTTGAAGACTATTTTCATGCACCATATTAACAAAATAAATGTGAAAAACCACATGATTATTCACTAGATTCAGAAAAAGCATTTGATTGCATTCAATACCTGTTCTTGATAATAAGAGCAAATTAGGAAAAGGGAATGTCTCCAATATGATAAAGAGCATCTGAACAAAACCAACAGCAAACATTAAACTTCATAGTGAAATTTTAAATATTTTCCTTGTTAGATTGAGAACAAGAGAAGAATTTTTGCTCTTAGTTTTTCTATTCAATATTGCACTGCAGGACTTAGCCATGACATGAGAAAGAAAAATAACTAAATGGCATAAAAATTAAAAATGAAGGGGAAGAAAACCTTTCTATTCACAGATGACATGATTACTCATATAGAAAATCATAGCCAGGCATTGTGGCGGGCGCCTGTAGTCCCAGCTCCTTGGGAGGCTGAAGGAAGATAATCACTTGAGCCCGAGAGTTTGAGTTTGCTGTGAGCTGTGACACCACGGCACTCTACCAAGGGTGACATAGTGAGACTCTATCACAAAAAAAAAAGAAAGAAAATCATAAGAAATCTGTAAGCACCAATAGGTGGATTTAGCAAGGTCACAGGATGCACGCAACAGACAAAAAATCAACTGAATTTTTACATACTAGCAATGAATAATTAGAAAATATAATTTTAAAAAGCATTTCTATAATGTAACATACCAAACAAAACAATGGGGGTAAAGTTAATGAAAGATTTGCAAGACCTGTACACTGAAAACTACAAAACATTGCAAAGGCAAATTAAAGACCTGAATAAAGGAGAGCGGAAGCACATCCACGGACTGGAGACAATGCTACTGAGATGGCAGCCCTTCCCAAACCGATCCATAGACTCAACAAATCTAAATCACAGTTTCAACAAGATTTTTCAGTAGAATTTGACAAGCTGAGTTTAAAATTTATATAAAATTATAAGGACCTGGGAGACTCACAGCAATCTTGAAAAAGGAGAACAAAGTTGAAAGACATATACTACTTGATTTAAAGATTCCTTATAGGCTGGGTGCCAGTCACATGCTCCAGGGCTGGTAGGTTCAAACCCAGCCCAGGCCTGCTAAACAAACAAACAAACAAACAAAATAGCCAGGCATTGTGGTGGGCACCTGTTGTCCCAGCTACTAGGGAGGCTGAGGCAAGAGAATCGCTTGAGCCCAAGAATTGGAGATTGCTGTGAGCTATGACGCCACAGCACTCTACCGAGGGTGACATAGTCAGACCCTGTCTCAATAAAATAAATAAATAAATATTCCTTATAAAGGTACAATAATGAAAAAGTGTGATACAATCTTAAGCACAAATAGATCACTAGAACAGCATTGAAACCTAGAAATAGACTCATGCACATATGTTCAACTGATTTCTTTATAAAGTTAACCAATTCAGTGGGGAAAATAAAATTTACCAGCAAGTGGTACTATAAGAAAATGTGTCAAATGGTCTATGAAGCGAGTGTATGATGCCCCATGATCATATCAATGTATACAGTTATGATTTAATAAAAAAATAAAATTATGTAAATAATCTCAAAAAAAAAACAATTAATACCCTTATGTAAAATAATAATAATAAACCACAACCACTACTTGGTATCAAACACAAACTTTAGTTGGAGGTGAATCCTAGACCTAAATATGAAACCTAAATATAAAACTTCCAGAAGAAAAACTAAAATATTTTTGTAACCTACGGGAAGGCAACGTTACTTAGAAAGGACACAGTAATCAATTGCAAAAAAAGAATGACTGAATTAGACTTTAATAGAATTAAAAATTAATGCTTATCAAAAGACAACTACTAAAAAAAAATAAGTAAGGAAGCTATAATGTCTGGGGCAAAATATTTCCAAAGCATTTATCTGTCAGAAGATTTGTATCCAGAATATATAAAGAGTATCTATAATTCAATAACAGGCAAAAAAAAAAAAACCCAATTTATTAAACCAGCAAAAAAATTTGATCCCATGTGCAGAAAAAGCTAGATGAACAGATAACAGGCACATGAGGAAGTGCTCCACAGCACAAATCATCAGAGGAGTACAAACTAAAGCCACAATGAAGTACTAGAAACTCATTAAAATGATTATTTGTTAAAAACCCGACATCATCAAATGATAACGAGGATGAAGTGCAACCAGAATTCCACAAAGAAAAGGCAATGCAAAATATTTCCTCTTTGGAATATGGCCTGACATTTTCTCAGAAAAGTAAACATACAATTACCCTATGACCCAAAAATTTCATTCCACACCATTTAGGGGTTAGGTATTCTGATGTCGGTAACTCACTCTAAAAAGCATCACACATAAGTTGGGCAGAGAGATAGGAGATTGACAGGTGATAAAGTAAATATAAAATGTCAAAATTATAACAGTTAGGTGATAGGCCTATGGGTGTTCACTGTATAACTCGACTCTTCCGTATGCCTGAAATCTTTCATGGTACAATGTGGGAGGTGGGAAAATCTGGGAAAATGAATGTGGGGATAAGTGAATTATAGTAACAGGTTACTTAATAAAATAAGGGTAAGATAATAACCCAGGAGTCTGTATTGAGGTTAATGAAAGGAAGCTAAGAGGGAAAGGAGGAAAGAAGGGAGGAGCAAGCAGAGACAGCTCTTTCTACTGTGAGCAATACATTTCTTAAAATAATAGCATTAGAAGAAAATCATTATTTAGCAATTTTCATCAGAACGATAATAGATTCAGTCAAGAATCATCAGCGGATACTAAAATAAGGGGTCAAAGAATGTATATATATATTCTTTTTTTGAGACAGAGCCTCAAGCTGTCGCCCTGGGTAGAGTGCTGTGGCATCACAGCTCACAGCAACCTCCAGCTCCTGGGCTCAAGCGATTCTCCTGCCTCCACCTCCCAAGTAGCTGGGACTATAGGCACCCGCCACAACACCTGGCTATCTTTTGGTTGCAGCCGTCATTGTTGTTTGGCAGGCCCAGGCTGGATTTGAACTCGCCAGCTCAGGTGTATGTAGCTGGCACCTTAGCTGCTTAAGCCACAGGCGCTGAGCTGGAATGTATATATTTTGGGAGTCTTTCTCTGTTGCCCAGGCTAATGTGCCCTGGGGTCAGCTTCAAAGTCCTATGTTCAGGTGATTCTCTTGCCTCAACCTCCTGAGTAGCTGGGACTACAGGCACCCACTGCAACACCCAGCTAATTTTTCTATTTTTGGTAAAGTCGGTCTTGCTCTTGCTAAGATGCCATCTTGAACTACTGAGCTCAAGCAATCCTCCCACTGTGGCCTCCCAGAGTGCTAGGATTACAGGTGTGAGCCACCACACCCGGCCTCCAGGGGATCAAAATTTGATGAGGGCACAGAATACTTACAAGATCTCAAAGTATCTTGCCACAAATTACCTATCAATTACAAAGGAAAGAAAAATGAATACTTTGCAGTGGAGAAGCCTGGCAGACATCACCTTAATTGAGTGGTCAAAGTTGACATCACCACTACTAGACAAACGGACGCCATGTGCCTCCCGACAAGGCCACCTCACTTCTGTGGGATCCTGCCCACGAGGCTTCCTTGAATGCAGGTGCCACACTGGGCAAACCTCAACTGAGGAATACTCCACAACATGACTGCCCTGTTCTCTTCAAGAGGTAAATATCGCAGAAGAGAAGAAATATTGGGAAACTCACCCAGGATAAAAGAGACTAAAAAAACAATAAAGCTAAATGTAATACATGATCTAGGATTTTCTTTCATTATTAAGGACATTGTTGGGAACAATTGGCAGAATCTGAATAAAGTCTGTATTGCATAAATGTGAATTTTCTGATTTTGATGACTGGAATGTAAGAGAAGGCCTTTTTAAGAAAATATACATGAAGTATTTAGAACTAAAGAATCATCACGTCTGCAACTTACTCAAGAAAATGCAGTTCAGGAATAAAATATTATTCATATTTGCATACTTTATATGTATACTAAATACACGGAGAGCGCCAAAAAATGTACATACATTTTAAGGAAGGAAAAAACTATTAAATTTGTAATACTCAAGTTATGTTTGACTTCTGCAATTAGAAGAGGGGCTCGATGTGACTTGTGCTCACTTTTTGTTATCAGTAGATGAGTGTATTCAGTGTTACAATTTCAATACAGTTTTTTCTTTTCTTCAAATGTGTATACTTTTTGGTACCCTTTATATAAATGCGTTATATATAGAGAGAAAATAAACATGAAAATGATACAGCAAATGTTAAATTTTACTAACTAGTGAATGTGGGCAAGGGTTTATGGGGTTCTTTGTACTATTTTTGCAACTTTTTCACAAGTCTGAAATTATATCCAAACAGAAAGTATTAGGAAAAATATGCTTGGGAAATGCTGTCACTAATTCTCCCTCTTGGAGATATACAATGTCCATTAACATGTTAAAGGTTATGACAAGTCCTGCATAAGGAAGCCTGTTCAGTTTTTAGTTAGGAGAAGATTCTCTTTGCCAGAATGTATATTAATTTTCTATACCTCTTTATCTAAACCCATCTACACTCCAGTGTGAGATGAATAGAACATCAGGGGACTCGCATCCCCTGATGCGAGTGTTAAATCCCACTGTTAAATCAATTAACAGTGATTTAATCTGTTATTAAACACAGGGATTTAATCTACCCTGTGTTTTCATAGAAACTGCCTGCCTGAGACGTCCACCATCCCGCCCCACAGCATTCCCCAGGCCCTCACCCTCTCGGAGCACCCCCTTCTGCTTCAGCTTGCCGGCCAGGGTCAGGAGGCGGGGTGCCGCTGCCCAGCCAGCCACTGCGTGCTGGGCGTGGCTCTGCAGGGTCAGGATCCGGCTTCCACGCAGGTGCTCAGATGCCTTGAGGAGAAGCTGCACTGTGTTCTGGTCCAGCAGCGCCTTGGAAAACAGCCAAATCCTAGGACAGAAACGTAGAATATGGCACCAGGCATGCGGTGTTTCCCCGCCTCCAGTAAGTGGGAGGTTCCTGAACCCCACCTGTCAAGACAAGATTGTTTCTACAGGGGCCCCCAGGCTGTGGGGAGGGAGTGGGATAAAAGGGGCTAAGGTCAGGGACCTTGTACGGGCAACCCTGGGCTCAGATCCCAGTGCTGCCGCTCACTGCCTCTGTGATCTCGGACAAGGACATAACCTCTCTGAGCATCAGTTTCTTCTTCTGTAAAGTCGGGATCAAGTGGAAACACTGACACTGAGCTGATGTTGATGCCGATACTGACGCATACTGAGCCACGTTCTCTGGACTGGGTCTCCAGCATGGCTGCCCCCGCGCACACACTCATTTGCAATGTCACTTTGCCACTTCTCCATTAAGAAATGGGGGCCTATTTCTGATTCAGGGCTGGTCTTTTGATAAGCAGAATGTGGCAGAAGGGATGCTGTGTAACCTCCAAGGTTGGGCCCTGAGAACACCTACAGCTTTCAATACTCCAGGGGGAGTATTCACACTTGAATACTCCCCCTGGAAACCCAGAAACCTGTTATCACCATGAGATCACCATGGTGTGAGGAAGCCCAAACAGCCACTTGCAGGTGGGGTAGAGGAGACACACGAAGGAGCACCAAGGTGCCAGACACGTGAGGGGAGCCTTCTTACACTTCCCAGCCCAGCCCAGGCCCCAGCCCATGCACACACCTGTCTGGGAACTGGCTCAGCTGAGGGTTGAGGAGACCCAGAGAACCACCCCAGCCAAAGCCACACAGAGTAGAACTGACCAACTAAGTCCTATCTCAATTCCTAACCCACAGAATCATGAGCAGGCAAAATGGTTGTTACTTTAACCCCTGGTACTTGGGGGAGCTTTTACGCAGCCATTGCTAATACCCTGTTCCATGCACTGTGCACTTAGATGCATTGCCTGACTCCCTGAAAAACCCTGTGAAGGTTTGAGAATATTATGGTCCCCGTTATCCAGATGAGGAAACAGAGGTACAGAAAGTAAGCAATGTGCTCAAAGCTCATATAAGCAGTTAATAGTACCCAACACACAGTGAACTTTGGAATATAAAGCGCTTGCTCCCAGCCCATAATGAGTGATCACTATGTACTATTATGGTGAGGGATGAGGAAAACCCAGCCCTGAAAAGCCTGTTAACCTTTCTGAAAAACTGGGGCAGGGAGACGTGGTTCCTCTCATTACAAATGTCATTCACGTGTGTTCTTTGTGCCACACCATGGAGATACTTCCCTTGAGCTTCGAGACCAGGTACAAGGTCATCCTTTGCTTGGCATACATGCACGCACACAAACACACACACACACACACACACACACAGGTGTATACGATGTCTGACAATTAGGTTCCAGAAGTTATTCTAGAAAAAGTGCTACAAACCCCATTGCCGAATGTCACTGCAGTCACCTTCAAGGTACTACTCCCCTTGAGAAGCTATGAACTGATGCCAGAGCCTAGTCCACCCTTCAAAGCAATTTTAGAACTCTTTTTCTGGGATGACCATCAGAACTATCATCATACAGCACACAAAAATACACAACAACAGTGATGAACACCACTTAGCAAGACACCACCACACGTCAACAGAAAGACAGCTGTGAGACACTGATATACCAAGGTTATGAAACCTTGAGTTGTTTGTATGGTGCTGCCAATGTAAGCCCACAGTGGCAAATTCAAAAACTTAATTGTCAGTTTAACCATTTACGCAGTTAAGGACATCTGCGCTGTTTCCAGTTTGGTGTTATAATGAATAAAGCTGCTATGAAAATTGAGGTACAATGGTTAAACTAACTGTGCCATTTCCATACCATTGAATTCTAGTCAGAAATAAAAACAAATTAAGTTCAGAAGATCTTGGCTGAATCTATAGGGAATGCTAAGGTTAAAATCCTATCCTCAAATATTATATATTGAAATGATAAAATTAAAGAAATAGATAATAGGTTAGGTTGCCCAGAGGTAGGAGGGAGGCCCAAAGGAAAATAGATGTGGCTATAAAAAGACACCAAAATGGAGTTTTTTGGTGATAAATTTTTCTGTATCTTGACTGTACCATTGTCAATATTTTGGTTGTGATATTGTACTACGGTTTTGAAATAAATGATCATTGGGAAATCTAAGGTTAAAAAAAAACTTAATTGTCAGACCTCGTAGGATGACAGCTCTGATGGCCAAAAAAGAGTTCCAAAATTGTTTGCAGGTAGGCACTGGCTTCAGTGCATAGCTTCCCAAGGAAAGTACTTCAAAGTTAACTGTAGTGATATTCAGCAGTGAGGTATGCAGCACTTTTTCTAGGATGGGTTTACCAACTTAATTGTCCAATATCATATGAGAGAGAGAGAGAGTTTCCTTATGGCCACTGCTAATAATACCACTCATTATTTTTTGCACTGGATGTTAGGATGCTGAGAGCCAAATTTCAAGCTCAAGATCTGGAAAACACAAAGGACCTCATGGCACATTTTGTTTATGGATGCCACTTTGAGCACCTTCCCATTTTTCCTATTTCCCCTTTCCCCTAGTGTCCTTGAGTGTTTTTCTTTAATCTAGAAGAAGGGTTGGCAAACTACAGCTTGTAGGCCCAAACCAGCCCAGCTCTGTTTATAAATAAAGCTTTACTGGAACACAGTCATACCTACTCACTTATGAACTGTCTACAATGCTTTTGTGCTACAGTGGCAGAGATGAGTGGTTGTGACAGAGACCATATGGCCCACAAAGCTGAAAATATTTACCATCTGGCTCTTTACTGAAAGTTTGCCAGCTCCCAACCTAGAGCAATGCACCTTCTTATGATCCCCAAATCCTTTTTAGGTTGGGGATGAGGATGGCCAATTGGACAGATGGACGGTAATTCTGGGAACAAAGTTACTTAGGATCACATCCACAGCCCTGGGTCTCCTTAAAATCCTGCCAAAGCTGGGTAGAAAGCTGGAATTGCAGAAGATATATTTAATGGAGATCCAATTTGTACCAGAAGTTCAGTACTCAGAGTAACAATGTGATTTTATAAGAAATCATAATAATGGCCTCCAATTCCTGACATAGAGCTGCTAATCCCTTGGAATTTCCTGGGTGGTAGGAGTGTCTTTTGTTCTAATGAGGCAACTTTGGTGGGTTTCTAGATAAGGGCTGGTCACCAGAAAGACCAAGCCATGATTAGAAGCTTGGAACTTTCAGCCCCACCACCCCCATCCTAGAAGGGGAGGGGGCTAGAGATGGAGTTAATAAGTGATCACATCTAAGTGATGAAGCTGCCAAAGAAATCCCCAAACTCTGGGGTTCCGAGAGTGTCTGGTTGCTGAGGGACTGAGCCCTTCACCTGTGGGGTGTGATGCTAACTCCAGGTAACTTGTGGCAGAAATGAGTTACATAGCAGGGCACCCAGCTGGCATCCACGGAGAATGGCGTGGTGGGAAAACACCCCACACCCAGGCACAGAAGCGTTCTGCATTGAGTTTGAGGACAGTAGAAAACTTTGTTGTTTCCCATCACACAAGCAACAGTAATGGTGCCAGCTACTGAACACGCTTGCTGGCCCCTGGCTAGGGAGCTCAGAGGCGGCGCTCAGTTAATCCTCAGGCCAACCCTAAGAAGAAGGTGCAGACAGTATGGCACAGAAGGGCCACGTGGACAGACAGCAGCAGCAGAGCTGGGATGTGAGCCGGAGTGGACTCAGCAAGGGGTGAATAGACAGAGGTGAGACAAGAGGTCCACCCAGTCCCTGTCATCTCTGATGGGTTTTGTTTAATTCTTCATACATGATTATAATCCTTCAAGTTGTCTATTTGTGAACACTCTCATAAACAAACAAACAAACAAACAAACAAAAGAAATGAAAAGAAAGATAGAGGGTGGCGCCTGTGGCTCAGTCTGTAGGGCGCCGGCCCCATATACCGAGGGTGGCGGGTTCAAACCCAGCCCTGGACAAACTGAAAAAATAGCCGGGCGTTGTGGCGGGCACCTGTAGTCCCAGCTACTTGGGAGGCTGAGGCAAGAGAATCGCTTAAGCCCAGGAGTTGGAGGTTGCTGTGAGCTGTGTGAGGCCACGGCACTCTACCGAGGGCCATAAAGTGAGACTCTGTCTCTACAAAAAAAGAAAAGAAAGATAGAAACAAAAGAAAAAAAGAAAGGAAGAAAAGATAAAAGCAGAAAACTGAATGCCACCCCCTTCTGTGCCCTCAATGCCATAAAAGCAAGAATGCTGTCAGTGGGTGTTACTCAGGCACGGTCTCAGAGACAGAAAGGGGGGGCTCAGGGTGACGAGCTCCCATCTCCCAGGCCACCAGCCCTTGGTCCTCAGTGCCCCTCTGCCCCCTTCACAGGCCACCTGGGGACCATTACCTTGCTGGGGTGATCTTGCCTGACAGGTGCAGCTGAACTGCCCGGGGTGCTCTGAGCACTGCCTGGTGGAGAAGGACACTCATGTCCCAGCCCCGGCTGCTCCTCCGGGCATCCTGGCCGGTGTTGACCTCCAGCAGAACCAGCTCCTGGCCAGACGCGTGCACGGACAGAGACCCATTGAGGCCACGTGCTTTGTAGCGCCCAGCAGCCACCTGCACCTGCAGGGAAGCAGGGGAGGGCTCAGAGGCAGAACAGGAATAGCCTCCTCCTCCAGGAAGCCTTCCTGAGCCTCTCCATGTCTGAGCACCCACCCAGCACAGTGGGCAGCACATACTGTGGAAGGAACATAAGACAGACAGAGAAAGGGGGGACAGCCCATCCTGGCCCTGCTATTGGCTCAGGAACAGTCTCATCTTGTCCTTTCCACCATGTGTGAAGTGAGAGTTCCCACCACAAATGGGGAAACCAAGGCTCAGAGAAGGTCACATATGTCCCTAGCCTTGCTTGGCTCTTAAAACTCATAGTGGTACCTAAAGAGGGCTAGCAGGGAAGCAGAGGTCACCTTTGAAATTCATCAACAGAAAAGGGTGCCCAAATAGTGTCCCCGGGAACTGGAGGACCCAGAGCTTCCAGCATGCAAAGAAAATGGCTTTTGATACACAAAGGAATGGCCACAACTGGGTCAGCTGGCGTACAGGGGGAGTGGGATGGGGGTGGGGGAGCAGGAAGGACAGAGGCTCTACCAGCTGCCTGAGAGCTGAGCCCAATCCCCTTGCCTGACCTGGGTCTCAGTTTCTCTATCTATAAGGCAGTTTCTCCATCTGCAAAGCTGGTTTAGCCCCATGGTTCTCAACCCAGACTTTGCATTACCAACATGTGGAAAGCTTTTAAAAGCATGCCTGGGAATCAACCCAAGTGCCCATCAACTCATGAATGGATTAATAAACTGTGGTATATGTATACCATGGAATACAACTCAGCCATTCAGATGGAGACCTTACATCTTCTGTATTTACCTGGATGGAGTTGGAGAAGAGTCTACTTAATAAAGTATCACAAGAATGGAAAAGCAGGCTCAGTGCCTGTAGCTCAGTGGCTAGGGCGCTGGCCACATACACCAGAGCTGGAGGGTTCGAACCCTGCCCAGGGCCCACCAAACAACAGTGACAACTGCAACAGAAAAATAGCAGGGCATTATGGCGGGCACCTGTGGTCCCAGGTACTTGGGGGAACATAGTGAGACTCTGTCTCCAAAAAAAAAAAAAAAAATGGAAAAGCAAGTATCCAATGTATGCAATAGTAATATGAAACAAACAGATAAACAACTGTACCCCCACATAAGAGAAAAACACAATTAAATTCAAAGCGGGGAGGAGGGAAAGGGGAGAGGGGAGGAGTGAGGTTATCTGTAGACTCTCACCTAATGGGCACAAGGTAAGCGTGCATAGCACACCCTCTGGGTGAAGGGCTCACCTACAACTTGAACTTCACCTAACAAACACAAACAATGTAAGCTAATCACTTGTGCCCTCCTACTAATCTGAAATTTAAAAAGCATGCCTGGTCCATCCATAGATGGATTGGTAAACTGTGCCACATTCAGACAATGGAATATTATTCAGCACCAAAAAGAAATGTGCTATTAAGCCAAGAAAAGACATTGAGAAAACATAAATGCATATTACTAAGTGGAAGAAGCCCATTTGAAAAAGCCACTCACTATATAGGTTCCAACTCTCTGACATTCTGGAAAGGGCAAAACTGCAGATGCAATCGGAAGACCTGTGGTTGCCAGGGGATGGGGAGGGGCGACTAGGAAGGGCACCGGGGATTTTTAGGGCAGTGAAACTGCTCCGTATGACACTCTAATGGTGGACACCTGACATTATACATTTGTCCAAACCCACAGAATGTACAACACCAAGAGGGAGCCCTAATGTGAACTATAGATCTTGGTGGCTGATAACGTGTTAATGCTGGTTCATCAGCTGTAGTAAATGTACCACGGCAACCCGAGATGCTGAGGTTATGACAGGAGAAACTGCCGCGCAAGGGAGATACACGGGAACTCTGTACTTTCTTCTCAGGTTTTCTGCGAACCTAAAACTGCTCTCAAAAGATAAAGTCCATTAATTTGTTTTAAAGTATGTCTGGGGACACCTCTCCTTCCCCATGGCCCTTTGACCAGTCAACTCTTCATCCCTGGGCTGGGACCTGGGCATGCTCTAAAACCTCTCCAGGAGAACCCTGACAACTCCCAGGCTCCAGGAGACCCCCAACAACTCCCAGGCTTTCCAGGGGTCTCTGTGTGCCCTGGGGTCCCAAAGAGCTTGTATTCTCAATGGGGGCGACAATGGCAAAAATTGGTTCTTGGAGGGTGAGCGAAACTCTTACCCTGTTTATATATAAAGCAGAGACCTGCACACAGTACATGGACAGAATACGGCCTACCTGGGGAGCTGAAATTTCTTGGGGGAAGGCGATTAGGGAAAAAATGTCTAAAAAGGTTTCTTGGCTGGGTGCAGTGGCTCATGCCTGTAATCCCAACACTTTGGGAAGCCAAGGCGGATGGATTGCTTGAGCTCATGAGTTTGAGACCAGCCTGAGCTAGAGCAAGACCTCATCTCTAAAAAAAGATAGCCAAGCGTGTGGCAGGCACCTATAGTTCCAGCTACTTGGGAGGCTGAGGCAGAGAATCACTTAAACCTAAGAGTTTGAGGTTGCTGTGAGCTGTGATGCCACAGTACTCTATACCGAGGACAACAAAGGGTGAGACTCTGACTGTAAATAAATAAATAAATAAATAAATTTCTTAAGGGTAATAATTAAAATAAAGATGAAGGACACAGGTGTAGAAAGGTCCCTTGGGGTAGGTGACGCAGGAGTGCAGAGAGGTTGAGAAGGGAACTCCGTACCAGGCCCCAACTCAAGCACAGGGGTACCATGAACAAAGGGTTCTGCTGATTTGGGCGGTGCCTGTGGCTCAGTCAGTAGGGCGCCGGCCCCATATGCCGAGGGTGGCGGGTTCAAACCCAGCCCCCGGCCAAACTGCAACCAAAAAATAGCAGGGCATTGTGGCGGGCGCCTGTAGTCCCAGCTGCTCGGGAGGCTGAGGCAAGAGAATCGCTTAAGCCCAGGAGTTGGAGGTTGCTGTGTGCTGTGTGAGGCCACGGCACTCTACCGAGGGCCATAAAGTGAGACTCTGTCTCTACAAAAAAAAAGAAAAAAAGAAAAGAAAAATAAAAAAACTTGAACCTGGTAAATGAACTGGCATCCAAGCTTCTGGGGGACCCACTCCCCAATCTCCAATGAGTTCAAGGGACAACATGAGCTCTGGAGCCTGAACACCTAGGTCCCCAGAAAAGACCCTCCACTCAGGAGCTCAGCCACGTCACTTGTGTGTCTCAGATCCTCATCCACAAAATGAGCCCAGCAGTGGGCACCTCACAGCAGCATAGTGAAGTGTCCATGATATGATCCACGGGAAGGGTTGGGACAGAGCCTGGCACACAGTAAACACTCCACAGTCGCCTCTCCTATCACGGCTGGTTAACGTGACAGTGCCATCTCCAACCCGCCAGCAGCTCTCACGTGCACCAGAGTTTCATTGACTGCCACAAAGTGAGAAGGCCACAGTGGAGTGAGGGTGTGAGGAGCCTTCTCACTCCAGAGACGTCACCTCGAGGACACCTGCCTCTGAGGATTACCAGGTCACTCCACTCCCAGCCATTCTCAGGCTCCATTCAGGTTTCTTCTTCTTTCTTTTTTTCTTTTCTTTTCTTTCTTTCTTTTTTTTGGACTCAAAGTCTTGCTCTGTTGCTTGGGTAAAGTGCTGTGGCATCATCTTAGCTCACGGCAACCTCCTGGGTTCAAATGATCCTCCTGCTTCAGCCTTCCAAATATCTAGGACTACAGGCATGTGTTACCATGCCTGGCTAAGTTTTCTATCTTTTGTAGAGATGGGGTCTCAGGGTCTTGCTCTTGTTCAGGCTGGTCTTAAACTCCTAACTTCAAGTGATCCTACTACCTTGGCCTCCCGGAGAGCTGGGATTACAGGCGTGAGCCCCCGCGCCCTGCCGGCACAGAGTTAAGCACACAGCAGGCCATCTAAAAATTGCTGTCAAATTAAAGGTCTGCCCACCTTTCTTCAGGGCCTCATTCCTGCTGGATGACCTGTTTATGCTCCATGTTCCCCACTCCACAGCCTAATTCCTCTGCACACACCGCCTGCTCAAAGAAGAAACAAACTCGGGGCTCTCTAGGCCCCCAGGCCTGGGACGTCTTTCTCCATCTCTTTATTTCCTTGCAGAGTGAAACCCTTCAGTGTTTTTACTCCATACTGGGCAAAATACTCTTGGAAGAAAGAGCCTTCTTGGAGAATTACACAGCTTCTCTCAAGCCCAAATACAGCACAGGGTTTGGAGGAAAATTCTGTTTCCCCTCATTTCCAAGAGTGAAACGTGATCTCTCACCCACCCTTGCCACCCCTCTAGGGAGCTAAAAACCCTTCTTGTCTGGACAATCTCTTCCAAGTGATGGATTTGGAAACCTCCCTGCCATCTGTTCCTGATTCTGCAGGGGCCGCTTGGCTGTGTGAGGCACTGGGCCTGCCTCCCTCCCACCCTCCTTCCGCCCCATCTCCTGGCAGGCTGACTGCTCAGAGGCCACACTTGGAAGGCAGTTCCAGGGCAGCCCCAAGGGAGCAGCATCCATACCTGTAAGTCCGGAGGGAACGCTGGTCTGTGAGGATGTCTGAGCTGGAAGGAAAACACAAAGTAGGAGTCGGATCCGCTCAGCTGGACTGAGACCTGCTGGGAGGGGTTGGAGAGGAGGAGTCAGGGGGGCAGAGGGCCAGAGACAGAGGCCAGGAGGTGGGCACCAAGCAGGGATGGGTCGCCCCGAATGTGCCCAAAGCTCAGGCCCAACAGCAGATGCCAGAAGCCTCTACCTTCCCTCATCCTCCCTCACCCCAAATCTTTTTTTTTTGACGCAGAGTCTCAAGCTGTCACCCTGAATAGAGTGCTGTGGCGTCACAGCTCACAGTAACCTCAAACTCTTGGGCTTAAGCGATTCTCTTGCCTCAGCCTCCCTCGTAGCTGGGACTACAGGCGCCTGCCACAATGCCCGGCTATTTTTTTCTTTTTCGGTTGTAGTTGTCATTGTTGTTTGGCAGGCCCGGGCTGGATTCGAATCTGCCAGCTCCAGTGTATGTGGCTGGCACCCTAGCCACTGAGCTCCAGGTGCTGAGCCCCTCACCCTAAATCTTACTCAGGCTTCACTGATGGGAATGATGCTGGGAAGGGGTCCCAGACAAGGGGCTGGGAAGACCACTCTGGACCCCCACTTCCCTGCTCTAGTGTCTGTTTACACCTCCCACATCCCCACTGCCTAGCTCACCTCAGGTGTGAACCAGACACTGTGCTACCAGCTTTACGATTATCAGCTCATTTTGACCCCTGACATTGCCCTTCTTGGTTGGTCTTATTATCCCCATTTCCTAGCTGGCAAAACTGAGGATCAATGGGGTTAAGTGATTCACCCAAGGACACAGAGCTAGTTACCAGGGGAGCTGAGAATTATATAAAGCTTATATAAAACTAAGAGCCCTTTAGACTGAAAGCTCCTTGGCAATTGGGACAGAACTCCATACACAGTGAGTGAGTGACCAAACCTATATAAAACTAAGAGCCCTTTAGACTGAAAGCTCCTTGGCAATTGGGACAGAAATCCATAGACAGTGAGTGAGTGAACAAGCCCATATACCTATAGCAGCCGCTATGTGTTCACCCAACTAAGTTTCCCTTTCCTCCTGGATATCCAGCTAAAACTACATGTCCCAGACTCTCTTGCAGCTAGGTGGGGTCGTGAGATGAGAACATGGATAGGAATGCTGCTCAGGGTCCCAGAAAAAGCTCTTGCCTAATTCACTGCCCTTTCTCTCCCCATTCACCAGCTGGGGTAGAGACACTGGTGGAGAAGCCTGGGTCCCACGTGACTGTGTGGAGTAGAGCCACCCTGAACAGAGACACGAACTCTTGCAGTAAAGCAAACATTTGTTTCTGACAACAGCTTTGCCTGATGAATCACGTGCATGCTGCTAAAATAAGAACTGTGACGTGGGCTTTCTGGGGCCACTTCACCACCTCCTCAGCCCTCCCATATAGGGAGCCTTCTCTCTAACATTAAAACCTTTCCTCCCTCAGCAAGGGAGCAGAATTCAGCCTCCTGACCTGGGATGTGACATCATGCTTGATGGAAGCTTGTACATCTAGGCTGAAGTTGAATACTCCTTGGGGACTCCACTTAATGATGACACCCCCGTCCAAGCTCAGAGCCTGAGGGAACGTCAGCTGGGAAGAAACAGACAGCACCCTTTACTCCTGCTAAAAGTAAAGCTCTGCTTGGAGTATACAAACCAGGGTCTGCCCAAGCTGGGGACCATACCTGGTAGGAATGAGCCATAGCCAGGGCCAGGCTGTGCCAGATTTCTCCGTGCTGAGATCTGTCATGATGCAAGCCCTTTAAGTGCAGCGTGACTTTCTGGTTGACTTTCAAAGTGGCCTCAACCTCCTTGTTCTTAGCCTGGGTGTGTGAGAACCAGAAGCTCTAAGAGAAGTCACTTCCCATCTCTGGTGCCTGAAGAAGCCACCCTTGGAACCCAGTAGTCATGAGAAAATGGTCCCAAGATTGACAGGTTAAAGCACAGTCTACACCCTTTTTTTAACTTACAGAGCAGAAAGTAGGGCCAGGTACATGTGGAATCTTTCAGACAGGGGTGGGAACCCCAGGGTAGGGTTAGCAGGGTAGGCTTGAGGGGGCAAATATGAGTACCAGGGTGTTCTGGCAGCAGTCTATTTTTTTCACTGTTGTGTCCCTAACCTTCAGCATGAGTCCCAGCACATAGTAGGTGCTCAATAAGAATTCGGAAGAATGCAAAACCACAAGTCATAGCCTGAAGCCCCAATGTAAAAGCTAAGCTAGAGTAAAAGGCTGTTTAATTCACAGCGTAGCAGGCAGACTAATACTCCTCCCCAGTGATGTCCATGTCCTGATCCCTGAAACTTGTGACTATGTGACCTTACAGGGCAAAAGAGAATTTGCTAATTGGGTTCAGAATCTGTCAGGGGTTTTTCTTCTTTCATACAGATTTTTTTTCTTTTTTGAGGCAGGGTCTCACTCTGTCACCCAAGCAGGAATGCAGCTGTGTAATCACAGCTCACTGGAGCCTCAAACTCCTGGGCTCAAGGGATTCCTCCTGCCTCAGCCTCTCAAGTAGCTGGGACTACAGGTACCCACCACCACACACAGCTAATTTTTATGTTTTTGTAGAGACAGGGTCTCCGTTTATTGCACAGGCTCAAGCAATCCTTCCACCTCAACCTTCCAAAGTGCTAGGATTACAGGTGTGAGCCACCTCGCCTGGCCATAAGTTGAGGATCTTCACATGGGGACAGGAGTCTAGATTATTCAGGCAGCTGCAATGTAATCACACCGGTGCTCGTGAGAAGGAAGCAGGAGGATCAGACTCAGATATGGAAAGATGCTACTCTGCGGGCTTCGAAGACAAAGAAAGGAGCCCTGAGCCAAGAGATGCGGGTGGCATCTGGAAGCTGGAAAATTCAGGAAAAGAACTCTCCCCTGGAGCTTCTGGAAGACATATAACCTTGTTAACTCCCTGGTTTTAGCCAACTGAGACCCATTTTGGACTTCTGAGCTCCAGAACTATAAAGTACGTGCAAATTTTGTTTTAAGCTGCTAGGTTTGCAGTACTCAGTTAAGCAGAAATAGGAAACTACACATCATCTTCAATTCACTCAACAACTACTTAGCTTCCACCACATGCCCAGCTGCCGTCTTTTCTATCTGTGTTGACAGAGAAGTTAAAAATGCCTCACCAGAGAACTTTATCATTGGTGTGCATCTTTAGAGAAATGCACAGCCTTATTTTAGAATGAAGACAGAGGAAGAAAAATAAGGAGAGAAGGAAAATGTGTGTCATTAAACAGACAAGGTTTAGAAAGAGTAGACAACCAAATTAAGTTAAATTAAAGATCACCAGGTACCATTTCTAGCCTGGTGTTTATTGTCAGTGAGATTTGGGGCCCAGGTTAATCAAATCTTCTGATTTTTTCTTATGAACAGCAGAAATCTGGGGTTTACCCAAAATGTTCTGATTTCTAATGTTGGCAATTGATATTTTTAAATGTAAATGCTAAGCAGACCAAACAAAACACACCTGCAGGTTAGATTTGGCTCCTGCGCCAATCTGCAATCTCCGGTTTAAGAAACAGCAAATACCCCCGGGAGACATTCCTGCAGGTGTCTAAGGCTGTCATCCGCCCCCTTCCCTCAGCTCTGAGAACCTCACTACCTCATCTCTGGGGAGCCATTTGTGATTTTGATTTTTTTTTTTTTTTTTCAAAGACAGGATCTCACTCTGTAGCCCAGCTTGGAATGCACTGGTGTGATCATAGCTGACTGTAATTTGAACTCCTGGGCTCAAGCAATCCCTCCCGTTCAGTGGGATTTGGAGCCCAGGTTAATCAAATCTCCAGAGTAACTAGGACTACAGGCACATATCATCATGCTCAACTAAGACTTTATTTGTTGTAGCAGAAAGGTCTTGTTTTATTGCCCTGTCTGGTCTTGAATTCTTGGCCTCAAGCAAACCTCCTGCCTTGGCCTCCCAAGTGCTAGGATTACAGACCTGAGCCACTCTGTCTGGCCACTGCTCCTTTTAACTAACAGGCCCCAGAAGGGTGAAGCTTGGTGCTCAATGGCTGGCCCAGCTCCACCCTCCTTCCCACAAGCTGCTACCATCTTGCAAGAGAAAAACCACCACCATCTTCCTTGGGGGCTTGGTATATAGTAGATGCTCAATAAATGCTGGTTGAAGCATGCAAGCCATCTCCCAGAGGGCCTGCTCCTCCCAAAGGAGTCAGGAGGAAGACTTGGATGAGGGTCTAGCAGGCACACCTTCAGCACTTGAGAGAGATTATAATGCTACATTTCAATCCTTACAGCCACTGCCTACGAGGTGACTACCGCTGCCTCTACTTTATAGACGAGGAAACTGAGGCATAGAGATACGAAATAATTTGCTAAGGTCACATGGGAAAAACCAGATCTCACCCTCAGAAAGCAAAATGCCAAAACCTTCTAAGTCAGGGGCTCAACATGCTACAGCCCATTGCTAAAGAAGGTCTGTGGACACACTCACGCCCATTCACTTAGGTAGCGTCTATGCCGCTTTCCTGCTACAACAGCAGAGTTGAGTTGTGGTGACATGGACCATGTGGTCCACAGAGCCTGAAATATCTCCTACCTGGTTCTTTACAGAAAAGGTTTACTGTGCTTTGCTCTGGGTCACGGTGTACACAGGGTTGTAAATAGTGTTAAGGTGGCAACTGTCCCTCAAGCACTAATGTGACCAGCCCCTGTGGCTACAGTGGTTCATAAAATAGACACGGTACCAATTGTGGGTTTTCCACACTAGCAGAGGAAACCGAACAATCATATAAAAAACAGAACTGGATTTGTGACAGGTACTAGGAGCAAAAGGTACAGGGTATTGGCGGGGAGTGAATGGCTGCTTGTGAGGTGACCTGGGAGTCAGGAGAGATGGTGCTTGAGCTCACCCCTAAAAGACAAATAGAAGGAAAGGAGGCAATGCTGCTGGCAGGGGTGACAGCTCCAGAGGGAACCCCAGCGGGGAAGAAACAGGCAGTACCCTTTACTCTTGAGTGAGAGTTCACCAAACAGGAAGGAGAAGAAAAGGCTTCCCAGGGGAAGAAGTGGGCTGTGCAAAGGCCTCGGTCTCCCTCCCCTCACTGACGGCTCCAGGCTGTCAAAGGACCTTGCAAAGGTCCTAGGGCAGGTGAGGGATGAAAAGAGACCAGATGAGTGAATACAGGCAGCAAAAGGGGGCGGGAGGGTCAGAACTGGGGTCTTTATCCCAAGAGAAGCTCTGATGGTTTTTAAGCAAGGGAGCAAAAAGATTATGTTGGCATTTGGAAAGATGCCTTTGGCTGTTAAGCAAATTATAGTAGGGGGGACTTTGCAGAACAGAGAACCCACGCAGGAGAATGTTTCCTTTGTCCTATTAACAGATGATGGCAACTTGCCCTGGGGGCTGGGGTGGAAAGGTCTCCAGGGTCTTCTCACTTACAGTGTGCTGATTCCAAGTGACCAGGCACCCCTCCACGCTCCTGGGGATGGCCTTATTTTCGTAAGGGTGTGTCAGACCTGCACAGACCTGGGAGGGATAATGCATGTACACACGCATGCAGGAAGGTCAGGAGGCAGCTGGGGCCCTCTCCCCAGATCTCCTCCATTCCCTGCTGTACCCCAGAGCTCACTCACATAGGGGTGTCCAGCCTGGCGGCCCAGGACCACGGTCTGCAGGGTCTCCTCTCGGCCGTTCAGGACAACCCTCGTCTCCAGGGAGTAACGCTGGTGTTGCCTGTTGGCTGTGAAGGTCTCCTGCAGCAGGAGGCTCTGTGGGATGGGCAGGTGCAAGGGGTGCCTGGCGTGGGGACAGGAGAAGAGGCTGGAGCCATTAAAGCAGGTGGCAGGGTCAGAGACCCAAGAGACAGACAGCACTGAGGTCTGGAGTCACACTGAATGGGACAGGAACCCAGGCTTGATCTTCCACTGGCCATGTGACTTTGGGCAAAAGACTTCTCTGCACCTCAGTTTTCCCAACAATGCAAGGGGGCTAAAGTAATAATAACATGCTGAGACCATCAGAAATGACATCTGAGTAGTGAACGCAAGCTTCTCCAGGGCAAGGGTTTCTGCCTTTGTGTTCTCCGCCATTTTCCATGTGCCCTAAAGAGCACTTGACGCATAGTAGGTGCTCAATAAATACAAATGAACTGAACAAATGAATGAGACCTCTGTAAATGACAACTGTTGTTACTTTTCTGTTATTGTTGTTTTGGCCATTGATGACTTGTCCAGGATTACAAGGCTGGTCAATGCACAGGCTGGACCCAGGATAGGTCTGCTGCCCCCAACCTCATGCTGTTCCCTGCATACAGGGAATAGCCTTTTAAACTGGGTATGTCTGTAGGAAGTGAAATGACTTCCCAGCACAGCATTTAGAGTGGGGCTAGAGATGTGGGAGCTTTTAAGGTGGGTAGTGGTTTTTCTCCAGGCCCTGGACTGGCAGCTCTGTACACCTGGGGGGCCTGTGGCCCACTCTAGGGAAGTGGAAACTTAGGCAGCCACCAAACCTCAGGAGTTTCATCTGGGGATGGGTGCAACGCACCTAAGGAACAGGGTCCCCCGCTTCTGGTACAATATCCTGCCTCGCTTTCGCTCCTCCAGCTTGCCCTCCAGCTGCAGACCCTGAGACTGGCCCCGAGCATTGGTCCTCAGAGCTGTGAGCAACACGTGGGTCTTCTGGGGCTGCAACAAGGACCAGACTGAAGGGAGGAATAGGCCAGAGGGACCATGCAGCTGACCATCCTGCCTTGCAGGGGGACAAGGGGCAGCCTTGCACTGCCTGCCTGTTGCCCCCTGGAATAAGTACCGAAGAACAGCTGAGCTGGGCTGCAGCCCTCACCCTGACCAACCTATAAAATCCGGCCGGCACCCAGCCATGCCAGATCTTGTTAGGTACCTTATGGGGAATAAAGAACTTGGGCTTCTCAGCTCAAAGATGCCAAGCTTTGCTCCAGAGTCTGTGCTAATGGGCCTGGGGTCCATTTCACCGATCGAGAAACTGAGGGGCAGGGAGGCTGTAGGTCACAGGCCAAACTGGTGGCATGAAGGGAGGACCTAGGGTGTCTTGGCTGTACAGGCCACCGGCTCTTACCCACTCCGCATGCCTGTAGGCCGCTGTTAGGTTCAGCTCCTGCTGGGGGCCTTTCCACCAGCAGTGAAGGATCTTGCGGTGCTGGCTGTTCTCGGCACGCACCTCCCCCTGTGCTGCTGCACTCCAGGGCGACTCGAGTTCACTCTGGCCATGGAAAAGGCCCTGTGCCAAGGCCGTCACTGTGGAAACCTGCAGTGAGGCAGGGGAGGGAGACCAAGGCCTTTGCACAGCCCATTTCCTCCCCTGGGAAGCCTTTTCTTCTCTTTCCTGTTTGATGAACTCTCACTCATCCTTCAAACCCTTCTGATGCTGTCTCTGCCAGGCCTGTCCTGACTGGCGTAGGCAGGCTGGTTATTACCCAGAGGGCCTTGAGATGAGAGGAAAAGCTCTTCTCAGTGGTTCCAGCCCACAAGCACACACCACTGACTTCCTCGCCCCTCTCTCCTCTCCAGTTTGGGAGGGAATCCCTGATGCCTAGTGACTAGGGACTAAGGAGAGTGTCTGTCCCCTGAGGGCACAGGCTGGCAGGTGGCCTTCCCTCCTTTCACTGCTGTCATGGTCTTCAGAGCCTGGGAAGGGCTGGGCGTGGTCTTGTGTACACTGGGGGAGGGGAAATGGAGCACTTGCACCCACTGCTCCAGCCAGGCTCCCCCTGGTGCCCTGGGCCCTGCTGGTGCTGTCCCTTGCTCACAGCGCTCTCTCAGGGGCCACAAGTGGAGAGGTGATGAGACCAAGATGGGATGTGGCATTGCTTGAGCCTCTGGCCAAATACCAGAGCCCCATTACGCCTTGTCCCAAGTCACCAACTCTTGAATCTTCCCAGAAGACCCCCCACCGCCAGCTTCCCCATTTCAGCTGCAGGCTCTTCTTTCCACCTAGATGCCTGAGACAAAACCTTGGCGTCATTTGTCTCCTTTCTCTTGCACCCAGACACTTGCTGCCACCTCTGCTGTCATGGCCCAGGCCTTGCTGCCGTCCCCTCTATTTATTTATTTATTTATTTTGGCCGGGGCTGGGTTTGAACCCAGTACCTCCGGCATATGGGGCCAGTGCCCTACTCCTTTGAGCCACAGGCGCCGCCAGCCGTCCCCTCTAGTTGGGTCAATGGCAGGGGCTAGTTGGCCAACGACTGCGCCTCCTACTCCTGCTGCCCAGAATCCTCCCTGGAGCCCCTGAGATGGCCAGAAATACCCCCGCAGCCCCAGCTGCAGAGGGGACTGCCCGGCCCCAGGCGGCCCCAGGCGACCCCAGTCAGGCCCGGACCTCCCCTCCGGGTCCTCCTGGCTTCCCAACACCAGGACAGGGTTTGTGTGCCAAGCACCCTTGGTCATGCCCTTGGGGAAAGCACTTGGTTTTCTCCCAACACTCCCCATCAATCCACCGAACACGAGTGGAGATACACACTTCAGTCAGCAGACGCTACAAACCCACCCACGGCCCAGAGGCTTTCATATTGGTTTCAGCAAAAGCCTAATGTCTACTTGTTGCCAAAATCTCATTCAACCTGCTTTCCTGTTTTATTTCACTCCCCGTCAGCCACTAAGTGGGAATATGGGAAATTCAGGTTTTTGTTTTAGGTCCTCTCTCCCCAGAGTCACTTGGCAGCTCTAACTCTAATGATTATAAACACCAGATGGACCAAACATCACACATGTGTGACTAGGGGCCTTGGGTTTTCCCCTATGCATTGGAAGAAGATCTCAGTGTCAGAGAAACAGGCCCCTGTCCTGGGTGCTGAGTGGGGGAGGCTGCAGGGCTCCTGGCTGAGCGCTGCTCACCCGCAGGTAGGTGGTAGTGGGCGTGTAGATCTGGATCTTGCCCTCCCTGTTGTGGCCCTTACTCTTGCAGGTCACGCTGACCACCAGGCCCTTGAGGGTCCAGGCTTTGCCCAGCGTCAGCTCCAGGACAGCTTGGAATGTGGCTCTGTGTGGCCAGTACAGCCTGTGAGCTGCAGAGACCACCAGCCACGGACTATTCAGGTTCACGGCACCTGCAAAGGGACAGAAAAGGAGAATCGGGTACGTGGGGCAGGAAGGGAACTTCCAGAGGGGAGCAAGAGGTCCCCACGCTCGTCACAGCCATAATGGGCATATCTCAAAACTGAGACTGACGGGGCATGAGGGAACTTTCTAGAATGATGGTAACACTGTGAATCTTGACAGGGGCTCAAATGACACAGCTGTACACACATGTCAAAATTCATCCAAGGGTAACCTGGAGATTTGTGCATTTCACTCCAATTAATGAAATGTGCACTGAAATGCTTAGGGGTGAAATATACAATGTCCACAACTTACTTGGATCACACCAAAAACTAAGAAGGATGGATAGGTGGATACAGGCAATAAGGAAAGTAGGGTAAAATGTGAATAGCAGAATCTAGAACGAGGGTGTGCTGTTCACTGTACAATTCTTTTTAATTTTCTGTATGTCTGAAATTTTTTCATAGTAAGATACTGACAAAAAAATTACGGGGAAGAACTGGAAAGCGGGCCCTGGAGTGTGATGATACAGAGCACAACCTTTCCTGTCCCAGGTCGTGCAAGCTCTTTGAGCCTGCGCTTCCATCATGGGTAAAATGGGTATAATGTACTAGTCACTGGGTCTTAAGACAAAGTAAACACTTGTTAAAGAGTAAATAACACCACCACCATCATCATCAGAAAGTTGACATTTGATGTAGCCTTGAACTCTCCCATGATTAACTAAACTAGCTCACAGAATCCCTCTCCTCTTTTGTAATGAATAACCCAATTCATTCAAGGACTAATTCAATAAACATTTCTCAAGATGAGTGTTTTTGCAGCAAATAGGCAAGAACAGTCACTGACTTTGTGGGACTTGTCATCTGGGGGACAGGGGAGAGGGGAGGGACAGATCTCAAACAGATAAACCCATAATGAGAACCCAGGTAGAAATGCTGAACTCTATGGAGGAAAGGAGATGACATGTTAGCTGAGACCTAAATTAAAGATGAAAGGAGGGCACCCTCCACCCCTGCTGGAGATGGGAGGTTTACTGTCTGGGGAAACTAAGGTAGGGAGTCTCAGCTATAGGAACACCAGGCACAGGTAGGGTAGGAATGAGACGCCAAGGTAGGAGCAAGGAGATGCTGAATGGTGGGCAGCCTGGTCCCCTGCCTGGTTGCTACCTCCCCCCCGCACACACAGGAAATGGGATAAGACTATTCCACAGAAGGACAAAATGAAGGGAAAGAAAAGGTCCACATATATGGATCCCAGGGGCCCCCAAGACAGCCAGGTCCCCAGCCCACAAGTCAAAAAATGCCTCCACACATATGCAGAGCCTCTTTCCAAACAAGTTTTGAGTAGCTGATCATTCTTTTTTTTCTATTTCATTCATGTTTATTGCATGGTGATAATGATCTTGTCTTATTTTATAGATCCCAGCTTGAACTTGGCAAACTAAGGCCTCACAAAAACATCTGGTTAGCTACTCTTTTTTTTTTTATTGTTGGGGATTCATTGAGGGTACAATAAGCCAGGTTACACTGATTGCAATTGTTAGGCAAAGTCCCTCTTTGGTTAGCTACTCTTAAATTTTATAAAATGGTTTGAGGGAGATAAGTTTTTGTTAACCAAAGCTTTAAATATCTGCTCCAAAATATTGGACCCCATAGTCTACTAAACTGATGATTTTAATTAAGTTCTCAAGCAGAAACATAGTTATCTTGTTTTAAAACAGGGTAACAAATTTTTGAGTAGTTGATTCAAACATAAACACATGCTCAGGTCTTAATTTTTAAAAAAAGCTCAGAGGAAGCAGATTACTACCACCATCCCCCAAGTTCTCTAACATTTCTATAACTTTTTCTATAACTCTTTGGGTTTGTTTTTTTTTAATTGAGACAGAATCTCACTTTGTGGCCCACAGTAGAGTGCCAAGAACCTCCAGCTCTTGGGCTTCAGTAATTCTCTTGCCTCAGCCTCCCAAGTAGCTGGGGCTACGGGGACCCGTCACAATGCCCAGCTTTTTTTTGTAGAGGTAGGGTCTCACTCTGGCTCAGGCTGATCTCTAACCACTGAGCTCAAGCTGATCTCGAACCCACCTCGGCCTCCCAGAGTGCTAGGATTATAGGTGTGAGCCCACCATGTCCGGCCAAGTTCTGTAACTTATAGTCTCAGAAAAATAAGAGAAGATAATGTATTTATAAAGCAATATGCCATAGAAAGGAACAAAATTGAACTATTGAATATTAAAGTAATCCTGGCTGGGTGCTTGTAGCTCAGTGGTTAGGGCAATGGCCACATGATCCAGGGCTGGTGGGTTCAAACCCAGCCTGGACCTGCTAAACAAAAAAAGAAAAAAAAATTAAGGTAATCTAAAATAAAAATGTCACTAAAAGGGCTGGCAAATGAAGTTGAGAAAAATCAGTCATCAAAGAGAACAAAGATAAAGAAATGGAACAAAAGAAAAAAAAGTAAAGAAAATTAGAGGCTCAGTTTCTGAGAATTGGCATCTGACAAATAGGAATTACAAAACACAGAAGGAAAGAAAGTATTAAAGACATTGTACAAGAAAATTGCCCAGACTTCAATGACATGTTTCCAAATCAAAAGGGCTCAGCTAAGAGCCCTGTACAAAGGATGAAAATAGATTTACAACCAGGCACATCATTATGAGAATTAATGGCACTGGGAATAAAGTGAAGCTCCTAAAAGCTTCTAAGACAGTGAGAAAAGAGTATCATACAAAGGATGATGGATCAGAAACAGCACCAGTCCTCCAAAGTAATTTGAAACAATAGTGGAGCAATGACTTCAAAATCCTAAGGGAAATTGATTTTCAACCTAAAATTCTCTACTCAACCACATTACCCAGGTAGAATGAAGACATTTTAAAGATTCAGAGTCTTAAAGTGTTTACATTCTGTTATGGGTTGAATCGTGTCCCCTAGAAAGGTAGGTTGAAGTCTTCATGCCCAGTACCTAAGAATGAGAATGGGATTGCCTCAGACATAATTAGGTAAGAAGAGGTCATGCTGAAGAAGGATGGGCCCTTAAACCAAAATAATCCGTATGTTTATAGGAAGAGACAAATTTGAGCACAGACACCCATGCAGGAAGAATGCCATGTGACAACAGACGGGGAGACTAGGGGGACACAGTTGCAAACCAAGAAACACCAATCTTCAACAGCCACCACCAAAAGCTAGGAAGAGGCAAGGAAGGATTCTAGTCAGGGTCTCAGAGAGAACAAGACCCTACTGGCTCCTTGATTTCAGACTTACGGCCTTCAGAACTATGAGGGAATAAATTTCTGTTGTGTTAAGCCACCCAGTTTGTGGTAATTTATTAGAAATGAATACACCTCCATGTATCCTCTCTCTGGAAGCTACTGGAAGATATGCTCCATTAGAGTAAAGGAATAAATCAAGAAGGATGGCAGAGGTGCAAGGAACCGGGGCTGTGACCCAGAGGAGGCGTGAAAGGAATTCCCAGCACGATGGTGAAGGGAGACCACAGAACCACAGCGGCACTAGTCTGCTTTGGAACAGAACGACAGAGACCCCAGGAAGAAGGTATACAAGAAAAATGTCAGAACTAAACGAAGCTGATAAACAATCTGATACATCTGATCATTTGGAGAAGAGGTTTACAATGTCACTGAACATTTTGGGAATAATTGGTAGGAGAAAAATAGAAAGCTAATCCAACAGGGGGTAAAAAGACAATTATAACTTATGGAAAAACAAAAAGTTATGATCTTAGCATACTAGGTGCCTCAGCTATGGTAGACATATATGGAGACATAATTATGTAAATGTTCAATGTTAACAAAATATAATTCTTTTAAGAGGATGAAGGGCTCCTCTTCCCTTTGAAAATATTTGAAAAGGACTAGAGTAAGAATAAAATTCTCATCCTTTCCAGTAAGAAATCTATGGAGTATACCTAAAAGAGAAAAATAAAGAAATAAAAGTATGCAACTGCAACAAAAAAATAGCCAGGCGTGGCGGGCGCCTGTAGTCCCAGCTACTCGGGAGGCTGAGGCAGGAGAATGGCCTAGGCCCAGGAGTTGGAGGTAGCTGTGAGCTGCGTGACACCACGGCACGCTACCGAGGGCAATAAAGTGAAACTCTGTCTCTACACACACACAAAAAAAAGAAATAAAAGTATGATTATATATTTATATATATATATATATATTTTGTAGAGACAGAGTCTCACTTTACCACCCTCAGTAGAGTGCCGTGACGTCACACGGCTGATAGCAACCTCCAGCTCCTGGGCCTAGGTGATTCTCTTGCCTCAGCCTCCTGAGCAGCCAGGACTACAGGCTCCCGCCACAACGCCCCACCATTTCTACATTGCAGTTTGGCCGGGGCTGGGTCTGAACCCGCCACCCTCGGTATATGGGGCTGGCGCCCCACTCACTGAGCCACAGGTGCCTCCCAATTATATTATTTTAAAAGATTAGAAGGTAGAGCAGAAGAAACAGCTAAAAGAAAGATACGTTGGGGCAGCACCTGTGGCTCAAAGGAGTAGGGTGCCGGCCCCACATGCCAGAGGTGGCGGGTTCAAACCCAGCCCCAACCATAAACTGCAAAAAAAGAAGATATGTTGAAGTCAGGAGTTGAAGTTGCTGTTTTGTTTTTTGTTGTTGTTATTGTTGTTGTTGCAATAGAGTCTTGCTCTGTTTCTCAGTCTAGAGCAGGGGTCCTCAAACTTTTTAAACAGGGGGCCAATTCACTGTCCCTCAGACCGTTGGAGGGCTGGACTATAGTTTAAAAAAAAAACTCTGAACAAATTCCTATGCACACTGCACATATCTTATTTTGAAGTAAAAAACAAAACGGGAACAAATATAATTCACACGGCTTCATGTGGCCTGCGGGCCGCAGTTTGAGGACGCCTGGTCTAGAGTATCATGGCATCAGCCTAGCTCATAGCAACCTCGAACACCTGGGCTCAAGCAATCCTCCTGCCTCAGCCTCTCAAGTAGCTGGGACTACAAGCACTTGCCACAACCATCTAGCTAAAATTTTCTATTTTTAGGTTCAGCGCTTGTAACTCAGTGGCTAGGGTGCCAGCCACATACACCAGAGTTTGCGGGTTCGAACCCAGCCCAGGCCTGCCAAACAACAATGACAATTACAACTAAAAAATAGCCAGGCGTTGTGGTGGGCACCTGTAGTCCCAGCTACTTGGGAGGCTGAGACAAGATGATTGCTTAAGCCCAAGAGTTTGAGGTTGCTGTGAGCTGTGACACCAGGGCGACACAGTGAGACTGCATCTCAAAAAAAAATAAATTAACGAAATAAAATTTTCTATTTTTAGTAGAGATGGGGTTTCTTTCTTGCTCAGGCTGGTCTTGAACTCCTGACTTGAAGCTATCTTCCTGCCTCAGCCTTCCCGAGTGCTGGGATTAAAGGCATGAACCACTATGCCCAACCTAGAGGTTGCTATTTTGATCAAGACTTGAGGTATTCTGATGTGAAGCAGAAGATTCATTCTTATTTTAAACTTTAACTTTTAAAAATATTTCAAGTACATACAAAAGCAGGGAGCATAGTATGATAAGTTCCCATGTAACCACAAACCCAACTTCAACAATTACCAATTCATACTCTAACTCACTTTTTTTTTTGGAGACAGTGTCTTACTTTTTTGCCCTCTGTAGAATGCCGTGGTGTCAGAGCTCACAGCAACTTCAAACTCTTGGGCTCAAGTGATCCTCTTGCCTCAGCCTTCCTAGTAACCAGGACTACAGACGCTCACCACAAAGCCCAGCTATTTTTTAGAGATGGGGTCTTGCTGTAGTTCAAGCCGCTTTGAAACTCCTGAGCTCAGGAGATCCACCCACTTTGGTCTCCCAGAGGGCTAGGATTACTGGTGTGAGCACCGCACCCAGCCTACTAATTCACTTTTTTAAAGAAGTAGGGTCTCATTCTGTCACCCAGTCTGCAGTTCAGTGGCTATTCACAGATACAGTTGTAACTCACCTCAGCCTCAAACTCCTAGGTTCAAGTAATCCTCCCACCTTGGCCTTCCAAGGAACTGGGTCTACAGGTTCATGCCAATACATCCAGTTAATTTCAAAGATTTCTTTTAGAGATGGGGGTCTTGCTATATTGCCCAGGCTGTCTGAAATTCATCGTCTCAAGCAAACTTCCAGCCTCAGCCTCCTTCGTAGCTGGGATTATAGGTGTAAGCTATCTCACTCAGCTCATTCACTTTTTAAGAGAGTATTTTAATAAAAATTTAAAAATCAGGGCGGCGCCTGTGGCTCAGTCGGTAAGGCGCCAGCCCCATATACCGAGGGTGGCGGGTTCAAACCCAGCCCCGGCTGAACCGCAACCGAAAAATAGCCAGGCATTGTGGTGGGCGCCTGTAGTCCCAGCTACTCGGGAGGCTGAGGCAAGAGAATCGCTTAAGCCCAGGAGTTGGAGGTTGCTGTGAGCTGTGTGAGGCCACGGCACTCTACCGAGGGCCATAAAGTGAGACTCTGTCTCTACAAAAAAAAAAGAAAAATTTAAAAATCAATTGAAAAAACTAATTCAAGGATAAACTATGGTAAATCCATTTTTTAAAGTGAGAGAAACTCTTTTCCAGGAAGAAAGAAAAGCAAGTGCAAAAAGAGAAAAAAAAAAAAAAGAAAAGCAAGTGCAAAGGCCCTGGGGAAGAGAAAGGGGCCTGGGAGGCTACAGGATGAGGAGAGTAGGGTGAGTCAGGGCTGAAGAAGCGTCAGGGGCTGGATTGCCAGAGGTTACAAATTAGGATGAAATTATAAGTGCCATGGGACATGTTAAAGCTTTAGCCCAGCAAACAAAAGGAAAAGGTGTTCTAGGTAGTGGGGATGGCTATAGAAAATGCCTAGAGGCTGGTCATCTGGGCTGCTAACCAGGGAGGCTCCCAGCCTGTACTCACCTTCCCACTTCCATAGGGTGGCCCTCGACGTGTCCTTCCACTGCCCGCCTGCCACAAAGAGCAGCCGCCCGTTGTGCTGCACCTTGAGGTGTGTGCTGCTCTCCACATGCGGCTGGAGGAGGCTTGAGTGGTACAGCTGTGCACGGCCATCCACCTGCCTCTCAGGCACCTGCAGCACAAACTGGAGACGCCCCCACCCCGCCCCCAGATGCCAATCAGACTGTGCCACTCCCAGCCTAGGATGCTCCACTGGCTCTCTATTCCAGCGGGGTGGGGTGCGGGGAGCTCCCTGGCTCTCAGGATCCGCCCCAGCCCACCACCCTGGCACAGGTCTTGGCATTCCACCCCCTTGTTCTTTACACTGTAACCATATAGGTGAGAAAGAAGAAGGAAAAAAAAAAAAAAGCTTGGCCTGAGAAAGTAAAAATCTGTCCAGGTATCCATCAGACTAGAAAAACAGACGCAGATAAAGCCAGTTGCAAAGTTAACGTCACAGCTGTAAAGTATATTGACAAGGGGTGGAATGGCTGAGTCTTACGGTAACACTGTTTGTTCGTTTGTTTTTGAGATAGTCTCACTATATCATCCTCGGTAGAGTGCCATGGAATCACAGCTCACAGCAACCTCAAACTCTTGGACTTAAGCGATTCTCTTGCCTCAGCCTCCCAAGTAGCTGGGACTGCAGGCGCCCACCACAACGCCCGGCTATTTTTTGGTTGTAGTTGTCATTGTTGTTTAGCAGATCCCAGGCCGGGTTTGAACCCACCAGCCCCAGTGTATGTGGCTGGCGCCCTAGCCACTGAGCTACAGGCATTGAGCCTGGTAACTCTATGTTTAACATTTTAAGGAACTGCCAAACATTTTTCAAAAAAAGTTGCGCCATTTATAATCCCACCAAAAACGTGTGAGGGTTCCAGTTTCCCTACATTCCACCAATACTCGCTCTTGCCCGTCTTTTCTATTTTAGTCACGTTAGTGGGAGTGAAGTGGCCTCTCACTGTGGTTTTGGGTAGCTAAGCATCTTCTCATGTACTTGTTGGCTATTTGTATATCTCTTCAGGGAATGTCTATTCAAATCTTTTGCACATTTTGAAATTTGATTATTTGCCTTTTTATAATGGAGTTGTAAGAATTCCTTCAATATCCTGGATGCCACCCTGTATCAGATGCGTGACCACCAAACGTTCACATCTACCCTGGACACCACCCCCTTATCAGATGCGTGACTGCCAAGCATTCACGTCTACCCCGTGGGTTGTCATTGCGCTTTCTTGATCATCTCCTCCCAACCACAAAAGTTTTCAGATGTGACGAAGTCCGATTGATTTTTGTTGTCATTAGATATCATACTTTGGGTATGATATCTCAGAAACCCTTACCTAATTCAAGGTAAAATTTACATTTTATTCTAGGAGTTTTATTGTGTTCATCCTTAAATTTAATTCCATGATCCATTTTGAGTCTGTTTTTGTATTTAAGGTAAAATAGGAGAGTCCACTTTCATTCTTTTGCACATGGATATCCAGTTGTCTCGGTTGAAGATCCAGTTTAACCAATTGTTAAAAACACAATTCTTTCCCTCACTTAATTAAAATGGCTGTCCAGCCATGCTCTATTAAAAAATTAGTATTGACAGTGGCCGGATACTTTCTGGACAGCCCTCATACATTGGCACCCTTGTCAAAAATCAATTAAGTTAGGGGCAGTGCCGATGGCTCAAAGGAGTAGAGCACGGGCCCCATATGCTGGAGCTGGTGGGTTCAAACCCAGCCCTGGCCAAAAACTGCAAAAAAAAAAAAAAATCCATTAACTTATTATAAGTACTGTCATGTATCACTTCATGACTGGGATACATTCTGAGAAAGGTGTCACTCAGGCAACTTCACTGTTGTGCGAACATCATTCAGCATACTTATGCAAACCTAAATGGTCTGGCCGGCTACACACCCAGGCTATATGACACAGCCTTTGTCCCCAGGCTACAAACCCACACAGCACATTACTGTACTGAATGCTGTAAGCAGCCGTTACCACAGTGGCCAGTATTTGTGTATCTAAACATACCTAAACTTAGAAAAGGTACAGGGAAAATACGGTATTAATAATTTTAAGGGACTACCTCAGTCTATGTGGTCAGTTGTTGACCAAAATGTCATTATGTTGTATGTGACTAACTGTGTAAGGGTTTATTTTTGAACTCTCAATTCTACTCCCTCAGTCTCATAACTATCTCTATGTTAGTATCATACTGTTTTGATTACTATATCTTTATAGTAACTTTTGAAATTGGGAAGTATGAGTCTCTAACTTTATTATTTTTTAAAGACCATTTTGGCTATTCTGGGTCCCTTGCAATTTCACATGAATTTTAGGATCAGTTCATCAATTTCTACAAAAAAGGCAGTTGGAATTTTAACAGAGACTGACAGGGATTGTTGAAACGGCAGATCAATTTGGGAAGCATTGTCATCTTAACAAGTCTTTTGATCGAAACAGATGGTATGTCTTCCCATTTATTTAGGTTTTTAATTTCTTTCAATAAATTTTGCAGTTTTCAGAGTACTAGCTTTGTATATCTTTTGTTAAATTTACCCCTCAGTATTTATTATTTTTTGATGCTGTTGGGAATATAGCTGTTTTCTTAATTTCATTTTCAAGTTGTTTGTTACTAGAAACCCATCTGATTCCTGGGTGCTGATCTTGCAACTTTGCTAAACTTGGTTATTAGCTCTAACAGGTACTTTCTGTTTCTTTAGAGTTTGCTGTATTCAAGATCATATTTTTTCTCTTAATTTTTTATTGAATCATAACTATGTACATTAATGGGATACAATGTGCTGATTTACAAGATCATATTATCTGCAAAAAAGTTTTACTTCCTCCTTTCCAACCTGGATGCCTTTTATTTATTTTTCTTGCTGCATTTCTCTGGCTAAAACCTCCACTAAAATATTGAACAGAAATAGTGACAGCAGGTATCTAGTCTTGTTCCTGATCTTAGGAGAAAACACTTAGCCTCTCACCATTAAATATGATATTAACTGAGGTTTTTCATAGATTCCTTTATTAAACTGAGAAAGTGACCTTCCATTCCTAGCTTGTTGAGTATTTCATTTTTAATTATGAAAGGGCATTGAATTTTGTCAAATGCTTTTCCTCTATGTCTTGAGATGATCATGTGCTTTTTACCCTTTATCCATTAACATGGTATATTACACTGTTTGATGTTTCAAATGTTAAACCAACTTTGTATTCCTAAGATAAAGCCCACTTGGTCATGGTGTAGAATCCTTTGTATATGCTGCTGGATTCAATTACTAGTATTTTCTTGGGCATTTCTGCATCCATGTTATAAGAAATAATGGTCTGTAGTATTTTCATGTTGTCTTTTTCTGATTTTGATACCACGATAATATTGGAGTCATAGGATAAATTGGGAAGTGTTCTCTCCTCTTGACAGATCTTTTAGTAAATATTTCATAGTAACTTAATTCTAGCTCAGTCCAGTCTAACCAAGAGGTTAAGAGCCTATAGGGATATAATTTCATTCTGCTACATGACCCAGGAGAAGTTCCTTTACCCAATTTCTCATCTATAAAATGAGGATGGATAATATATATCTCACAGGGATTAAATGATAATACAAGCAAAGAGTTTGACGTGGCCTGGCAATAAGTGGTTCATAATTTTACTAGCCCTTCCCACGCCTACTCACCATACACGTCTCAAGGATAAAGATCATCTTATTTAAATTTGTCCCCCAGAACCTAGCACAACCCCTGCCATACTTTAAGAGGTTGGCATAAATGCTTAATACTGGATCCTGATCACTTCATTGAAACACTTGAGGCCAGATGTTTCCAAGAAATAGAAATTTTTCAATTTTTAGAACAGTAACATGATGCATACACTAAAATTATGTAAAGAACTCCTACCAATCAGCTGGGCATGGCATTGGCTCACGCCTGTAATCCCAGCACTCTGGGAGGCTAAGGCAGGAGGATCCCTTGAGCTCAGAAGTTTGAGACCCTGAACAAAAACAAGACCCCATCTCTACCAAAAATTGAAAAATAAGCCAGGCATTGTGGCAAATATCTATAGTCCTAGCTACTTGGAAGGCTGGGATGTAGGAGGATTGCTCAAACCAATGAGTTTGAGGATGCTGTGAGCTAAGCTGAAGCCATGGCACACTAGCCTGGGAAACAGATTGAGATCCCATCTCAAAAAAAAAAAAAAAAAAAACTCCTAGAAATCAAAAAAATCAAGCCACTTAGTATTTTCCCAATGGCAAGTAATTCACTGAAAGGAAAATAAAAATGTAGAATCAGTGCACAAAGAGATACTGCTTGGTAATATCTTGAGAAATGCACATTCAAACAATCAGATATCATTACCACCTGCATCAATATTTTCTAATGCTGGGAATCAATTATTGGTGAGAACCTGGAAACTCCTATCTTGGACATGGTTGGATGGGGGCGGGAGGGCGCGAGAGATTGGTACAAATATTTTGGAGGACAAATTGGCAAAAGCCAGAAAATTAAACATACACAAATTCTACAACTCAGAAATTCCGCGTGATGACTCCTGCCGCAGAGACCCTGTCATGCATGTGCTCAGGGAGGCACCCTCAAGGATCTTTAGGCATACACTGCCAGAAACCACCAAGAATGAAATGCCAAAACAAGACTCACAGCATCACATGGACCATGATACAGCTGTTTAAAAGAATGGAACAGATATCTACCAAAATGACACAAAAAGTTCTCCAAGATCCATTGCTGAAGGATGCACAGTAACAGTCAAACAAAACTGAGTGCTTTTGACAGGCCCACACAGCAAATAGAGAGATAAATTTCTCATCTCCCCTGCCCCAGAATATAACCATGGCTCCCTCTGGGCATCTGGGAAAAGAACCAGGACTGGGTATGGTACCTGTCAAATGGAATTTTAGCCTTATTTTAAATATTTTATTTTTCTACAAGGACTATGTAGTCATGTAGTATTGGTATCATTTAAAAATTAATACTTAGGAATAAACTTAACCAAGGAGGCAAAAGATTTCAACCAATTAGTTCACTAAAAACTACAAGACTTTGGTGAAAGAAATTAGAGAAGACACAATAAAATAGAAAAACATCCCACGTTCACAGACTGGAAGACTTAATATCACGAAGATGCCAATACCACCCAAAGCGAATCTGTGGATGTAATGCAATTCCTAACAAATCCCAGTGGAATTTTCTTTTTTCTTTTCTTTTCTTTCTTTCTTTCTTTTTTTTTTTTTTCCAGAGATAAGAAAATCTAACCTAAAACTTGTATGACTTCTCAAAGGACCGCATATAACCAAAATAATCTTGAAAAAGAAGAGCAAAGTTGGATGTGTCACCAAACTATAGTAATCAAAACACCAAAGTATGGCCAAAACACAGACAGACAGATCACTGAAATAGAACAGATAGCTCAGAGATAAACCCTTGCACATATGCTCAAAGATTTTCAAAAAGGTGCCAAGCCCAATGGGGAAAGGATAGTTTTTTCAACAAATGTTGTTGGGAAAACTGGACATTCACATGCAAAATAATGAAGGTGGATGATTACCTTATACCATGTATATGTGTAAAAATCAACTCAAACACTGAAAAATAGGAGTTAAAACTATCAAAGTCTTAGGTAAAACTCTGATGAAAAGCTTCATGGCATTGAATTTAGCAATGATTTCTTACATATAGGATGATAAATTGTGCCACATCAGAAACTAAAAGCTTCTGTGCATCAAAGGATACTATTAACAATGTGAAAAGGCAAATTATATATCTGATAAGAAGTTAACAGAACATATTAAAGAACTTCTATAACTCAACAACAAAACAAGCATCCTGATTCAAAAACAAAGGACTAAACAAGACATTTCTTTAAAGAAAATATCCTAATAATCAATAAGCACAGGAAATGAGATGCCCTGACATCACTAACCGCCAGGAAAATGCAAATCAAAGCCACAGTGACAAACCACTTCACACACATTAGGATGGCTGTTCTAAAGACAACAAAAAACAAAACCAACCAAACAAACAAAACACCCCACACACACAGAACATAAGTATTGGTAATCAGAATATTTGCATGCTGATGGTGGGAATGTAAAGTGGTACTGCTGCTGCAGGAAACAGTATGAAGTTTCCTCAAAGAAGTAAAAATGCAATTGCCATATGGTCCAGCAATTATGCATCTGGGTAGGCACTCAAAAGAACTGAAATCAATTGCAAGAATTAAAAGCATCAAACAGATATGTGTCCACCCATCTTCATAGCAGCACTATTCACAATAGCCAAAAGGTGGAAACAACCCAGGTGTCCATTGACAGGTGAACAGATAACTAAAATGCAGTATATAGACAATGGAATATTAGTCAGCCTTAAAAAGGAAAGAGATTTTGACACATGCTATAACATGAATGTTGAGAACATTATGCTGAATAAAATAAGCCAATCACCAAAGGACAAATACTTTATGATTCTACTTGCATGTGGTACCTAGAATAGACAAAACCACAAAACAGAAAGTAGAACAATGGTTGCGGGAGTGAAGATCAGGGAATGGGGAATTAGACTTTCACTTCTGCAAGATGAAAAATTCTGGAGATGATGGTGGTGACATTCGCATAAGTAAATGCACTTAATGCCACCGAACTTAAAAATGCCACTTAAAAATGGTTAAAATAGTAAATTTTATTATATACTACATATATGTTTACCTGCAATAAAAAACAATTAAAAGGGGGAGGGAGGCAAGATGGCTGACTGAAGCCAGCTTTCGACAGTGGCTCCCATCCAGAGGGAGAAATAATGGCCAGAAATAACCCAATAAAGCAGAATATCGGGGGCTGAGCTGAGAAAGAGGATCGATAGATTTGCATCACCCCTGCTGTGACAAGCTGGGACTCCAAGGAAACAAATTTCAGCTTCTCTAGCCAAACAGTGAAAAATAATCATGGGGGGAAATCAGTGGAAAAACTATGGCAACATGAATAATCAGAGTACATAAACTTCCCCAAGGAATGACAAAGGAGACACAACAGAAGATCCCATTCATAAACAAATGGCTGAGATGTCAGAAATTAGATTCAGAATTTGGATTGCAAATAAGATTAACAGAATGGAGGTAAAGATGGAATTAGAAATTCAACTAGTAATTCAAAAGTTGTCTCAAGAATTCAATGAATTCAAAGACAAAATCACCAAAGATTTTGACACATTGAGGCAAGAACTTGCAGCCCTCAAAGATCTGAGCAATACAGTAGAATCCCTCAGTAACAGATGGAGCAGGCAGAAGAAAGGATCTCAGACATTGAAGACAAAGCTTTTGAACGCTCCCAAACACTCAAACAGGATGAGACATGGAGAGCAAAAATGGATCATTCCCTGAGAGAACTGTGGGACCTCTCCAAAAGAGCAAACATTCACCTCATAGGAATCCCTGAAGGAGAAGAGGATGGTCTGAAAGGCCCAGATGCTCTACTCCAAGAGATAATTGAGGAGAACTTCCCAAGCATGGCAAGAGATACTGAACTTCAGATAGCAGACAGTTTGAGAACCCGAGCACAACTCGACCCAAATAAAGCATCTTCTAGACACTTGTAATTAACTTCACCAAAGTTAACATGAAGGAGAAAATCCTGCAAGCAACCAGATGTAAGAAAATCATAACCTACAAGGGGAAGAATATTAGAATGACTACAGATTTCTCTGCTGAAACTTTTTAAGACAGAAGAGGATGGTCATCGCCCTTCAATCTAAAAACAAAACAACTTTCAACCCAAGATCCTGTATCCAGCTAAATTGAGCTTCATTTATGACAGAGAAGTTAAATACCTTAATTACATATACATGTTGAAGAAATTTCCACAGTGGTGGAAAGATTCAAAATGTCCACTGGGGGCGGTGCCTGTGGCTCAAAGGAGTAGGGCGCTAGCCCCATATGCTGAAGGTGGGGGGTTCAAACCCAGCCCCAGCCAAAAACTGAAAAAAAGAAAGAAAGAAAGAAAGAAAAGTGTCCACTAGACTTTCAAAAAACTTGACACCCAAAATACTACCAGGCTTATCAATACTCTCAATTAATGTGAATGGCTTAAACTGTCCTCTTAAGAGGTGCAGATTGGCTGACTGGATACAAAAACTCAGGCCAGATATCTGCTGCATACAAGAATCTCTTCTTACCTTAAAAGATAAATATAGACTCAGGGTTAAGGGATGGGCATCTGTAATACAGGCAAACAGAAATCAGAAAACAGCAGAGGTGGCAATTTTATTTGCAGATACACTAGGCTTTAAACTAACAAAAGTAAGGAAAGACAAGGATGGTCACTTCATATTTGTTAAAGGAAACACTCAACATGACGAGATGTCAATTATTAACATTTATGCGCCCAACCAGAATGCTCCTCAATTTATAAGGGAGACCCTAATAGACATGACCAATTTAGTATGTTCCATCACCATAATAGTTGGAGATTTTAACACCCCTTTGGCAGTGTTGGATAGATCCTCCAATAAGAAATTAAGCAGGTCCTCTGTCACCTTTACTATTCAACATAGTGCTGGAAGTTCTAGCCAATACAATTAGGCAAGACAAGGAAATAAAGGGAATCCAAATGGGAGCAGAGGAGGTCAAACTCTCCCTGTTTGCTGACGACATGATCTTATACTTAGAGAACCCCAAAGACTCAACCACAAGACTCCTAGAAGTCATCAAAAAATACAGTAATGTTTCAGGATATAAAATCAATGTCCACAAGTCAGTAGCCTTTGTATACACCAATAACAGTCAAGATGAGAAGCTAATTAAGGACACAACTCCCTTCACCATAGTTTCAAAGAAAATGAAATACCTAGGAATATACCTAACGAAGGAGGTGAAGGACCTCTATAAAGAAAACTATGAAATCCTCAGAAAGGAAATAGCAGAGGATATTAATAAATGGAAGAACATACCATGCTCATGGATGGGAAGAATCAACATTGTTAAAATGTCTATACTTCCCAAAGCAATCTACCTATTCAATGCCATTCCTATCAAAGTACCTACATCGTACTTTCAAGATTTGGAAAAAATGATTCTGCGTTTTGTATGGAACCGGAAAAAAACCTGTATAGCTAAGGCAGTTCTTAGTAATAAAAATAAAGCTGGGGGCATCAGCATACCAGATTTTAGTCTGTACTACAAAGCCATAGTGCTCAAGACAGCATGGTACTGGCACAAAAACAGAGACATAGACACTTGGAATCGAATTGAAAACCAAGAAATGAAACTAACATCTTACAACCACCTAATCTTTGATAAACCAAACAAGAACATACCTTGGGGGGAAAAGACTCCCTATTCAATAAATGGTGTTGGGAGAACTGGATGTCTACATGTAAAACACTGAAACTGGACCCACACCTTTCCCCACTCACAAAAATTGATTCAAGATGGATAAAGGACTTAAATTTAAGGCATGAAACAATAAAAATCCTCAAAGAAAGCATAGGAAAAACACTGGAAGATATTGGCCTGGGGGAAGACTTCATGAAGAAGACTGCAATGGCAATTGCAACAACAACAAAAATAAACAAATGGGACTTCATTAAACTGAAAAGCTTTTGTACAGCTAAGGAGACAATAACCAAAGCAAAGAGACAACCTACACAATGGGAAAGGATATTTGCATATTTTCAATCAGACAAAAGCTTGATAACTAGGATCTATAGAGAACTCAAATTAATCCACATGAAAAAAGCCAACAATCCCATATATCAATGGGCAAGAGACATGAATAGAACTTTCTCTAAAGACGACAGACGAATGGCTAACAAACACATGAAAAAATGTTCATCATCTCTATATATTAGAGAAATGCAAATCAAAACAACCCTGAGATATCATCTAACCCCAGTGAGAATGGCCCACATCACAAAATCTCAAAACTGCAGATGCTGGCGTGGATGTGGAGAGAAGGGAACACTTTTACACTGCTGGTGGGTCTGCAAACTAGTACAACCTTTCTGGAAGGAAGTATGGAGAAACCTCAAAGCACTCAAGCTAGACCTCCCATTTGATCCTGCAATCCCATTGCTGGGCATCTACCCAGAAGGAAAAAAATCCTTTTATCATAAGGACACTTGTACTAGACTGTTTATTGCAGCTCAATTTACAATCGCCAAAATGTGGAAACAGCCTAAATGCCCACCAACCCAGGAATGGATTAACAAGCTGTGGTATATGTATACCATGGAATACTATTCAGCCGTTAAAAAAAATGGAGACTTTACATCCTTCGTATTAACCTGGATGGAAGTGGAAGACATTATTCTTAGTAAAGCATCACAAGAATGGAGAAGCATGAATCCTATGTACTCAATTTTGATATGAGGACAATTAATGACAATTAAGGTTATGGGGGGGGAAGCAGAAAGAGGGATGGAGTGAGGGGGGTGGGGCCTTGGTGTGTGTCACACTTTATGGGGGCAAGACGTGATTGCAAGAGGGACTTTACCTAACAATTGCAATCAGTGTAACTGGCTTATTGTACCCTCAATGAATCCCCAACAATAAAAAAAAAAAAAAAGAAAGAAATTAAGCAAAGAAATTTTGGACTTAAACTTCACCGAATAACAATTGAATTTAACAGACATCTATAGAACATTTCATCCTAACAAAACTAAATACACATTCTTCTCATCAGCCCATGAAACATCCTCCAAATTGATCACATCTTATGTCACAAGTCCAACCTCAGCAAATTTAAAAGTATAGAAATCATTGCTTGTATTTTCTTGGATCATCACACAATAAAAGTTGAACTCACCAATAACAGGTATCTGCATGATTCATACAAAAAACTAAATAACCTTATGCTAAATGACAGCTGGGTCATAGATGAGATCAAGAAGGAAATCACCAAATTTTTGGAATAAAACAATAATGAAACACAAATTATCAGAACCTGTTGGATACTGCAAAGACAGTGCTAAGAGAGAAATTTATAGCATTGCAAGCCTTCCTCAAGGGAACAGAAAGAGAGGAAGTCAATAACTTAATAGAACATCTTAAGCAACTAGAAAAGGAAGAACATTCCAACCCCAAACCCAGCAGAAGAAAAGAAATAACTAAAATTAGAGAATTAAATGAAATCAAAAACAAAAGAATATTCAAAAGATCAATGAATCAAAAAGTTGTTTTTTTAAAAAATTCAACAAAATTGATAAACCTTTGGCCAACCTAACCAAAAATAGAAAATTAAAGTCCATAATATCATCAATCAGAAATGACAAAGGTGAAATAACAACAGACACCTCAGAAATTCAAAAAATCCTTAATGAATACTACAAAAAACTTTATTCTCAGAAATATGAAAATCTGAAAGAAATTGGCCAATACTTGGAAGCACACCAACTTCCTAAACTTAATCAGAAAGATTAAGAAATGCTGAACAGACCTATATCAAGTACTGAAATAGAATCAACTATAGGAAATCTCCCCAAAAAAAGAAGAGTCTGGGATCGGATGGCTTCACATCAGAATTCTACCAAACCTTTAAAGAGGAACTAGTACCTATATTACTTAACCATTTCCAAAACATTGAAAAAGAAGGAATACTTCCCAACACATTCTATGAAGCAAATATCACCCTGATCCCCAAACCAGGAAAAGACCCAACAAGAAAAGAAAACTATAAACCAATTACTTTAATGAACATAGATGCAAAAATGTTCAATAAGATCCTAGCAAAAAGAATCCAGCAACACATGAAATGAATTATACACCATGACCAAGTGGGTTTTATCCCAGGGTCTCAAGGTTGGTTCAAAATACGTAAATCTATAAATATAATACATCACATAAACAAACTAAAAAACAAAGACCATATGATTCTCTCAATAGATGCATAAAAAGCTTTTGACAATATCCAGCATCCTTTCATGATTAGAACACTTAAGAAAATAGGTGTAGAAGGGACTTTTCTTAAACCAATAGAGGCCATCTATAGCAAACCCACAGCCAATATCATATTGAATGGAGTAAAATTGAAATCATTTCCACACAGATCAGGAACCAGGCAATGTTGCCCATTGTCTTCACTGCTTTTTAACATTGTAATGGAAGTCTCAGCCATCACAATCAAGCAAGAGAAGGCGATCAAGGGTATACAAATAGGGTCAGAGGAGACCAAACTTTCACTCTTCTCAGATGATATGATTTTATACCTGGAAAATCCCAGGGACTCAACCACAAAACTCTTAAAAGTGATCAAAGAATACAGTAGCATCTCAGGATACAAAATCAATACTCACAAATCAAGCTTTTATATATACTACTAATAGTTCAAGCTGAAAAAACCATCAAGGACTCTATTCCCTTTACAGTTGTGCCAAAGAAGATTAAATGTTTGGGAATTTGCCCAACAAAGGACGTGAAAGATCTCTATAAAGAGAATTGTGAAACTCTGAGAAAAGAAATAGCTGAAGATGTTAACAAATGGAAAAACATACCATGCTCATGGTTGGGAAGAAACAACATTGTTAAAATGTCCATATTACCCAAAGCAATTTACAAATTTAATGCAATCCCTATCAAAGCACCACCATCATACTTTAGAGATCTGGAAAAAACAGTACTTTGTTTTATAAGGAATCAGAAAAAACCTCAAATAGCCAAGACATTACTCAAAAATAAAAATAAATCAGGAGGAATCACACTATCAGACTCCAAACTATACTATAAATCTATAGTGATCAAAACAGCATGGTATTGGCACAAGAATAGAGAGGTAGATGTCTGAAACAGAATTGAGAACCAAGAGATGAACCCAGACACTTACTGTCATTTGATCTTTGATGAACCCATTAAAAATATAACTTGGGGAAAAGATTCCCTATTTAACAAATGTTGCTGGGAGAATTGGCTGGTGACTTGTAGAAGACTGAAACTGGACCCACACCTTTCACCATTAACAAAAATTGACTCTCACTGGATAAAAGATTTAAACTTAAGACATGAAACTATAAAGATCCTTGGAGAGAGTGCAGGAGAAACACTTGAAGAAATTGGCCTGGGAGAATACTTTGTGAGGAGGACCCTCCCGGGCAATTGAAGCAACACCAAAAATACATTACTGGGATCTGATCAAACTAAAAAGCTTCTGCACAACCAAAAACACAGTAAGTAAAGCAAGCAGACAGCCTTCAGAATGGGAGAGAATATTTGCAGGTTATGCTTCTGACAAAGGTTTGATAACCAGAATCCACAGAGAACTCAAATTTATTAATAAGAAAAGAACAAGTAATCCCATTTCATTGTAGGCAAGGGACTTGAACAGAAGCTTCTCTGAAGAAGACAAATGGATGACCTACAGACACCTGAAAAAATGCTCATCTTTAATCATCAGAGAAATGCAAATCAAAACCACTTTGAGATATCATCTAACTCCCGTAAGAGTGGCTCACATAACAAAATCCCCAAACTACAGAAGTTGGCATGGATTTGGAGAAAAGGGAACACTTCTGCACTGCTGGTGGGAGTGCAAGCTAATACGTCCCTTTTGGAAAGAAGTGTGGAGAATACTCAGGGATCTAAAAGTAGACCTGCCATTTGATCCTGCAATTCTTCTACTAGGTGTATATCCAAAAGACCAAAAATCACTTTATAACAAAGATATTTGCACCAGATTGTTCATTGCAGCTCAATTCATAATAGTCAAGTCATGGAAGAAGCCCGAGTGCCCATCAACCCATGAATGGATTAATAAATTATGGTATATGTATACCATGGAATATTATGCAGCCTTAAAAAAGATGGAGACTTTACCTCTTTTATATTCACATGGATCGAGGGAGGGTGAATGGTGGGATCACACCTATAGTGCATAATGCAAGGGTACATGACGGATCTATTAGTATAGAGTATAATGTCTTAACACAATAACTAAGTAAATGAGATAAGGTATATATTAACCAGAGTAATGTAAGTTTTCCTAATTCTATATGAAATCAGCACATTGTACCCCATAAATGCAGTAATGTATACATGATCTATGTGTTTACGATTTAATATAAAATAAAAAAATTCAAAAATAAACATACAGAGCTAAGTGTATGCCTCATAAGAACTACCACCTGTTCAGCTTCTGAGCTCAAAAAGTCCTGATTTACCAAGAAGAACCAACCCTCAGCAAAACTTAAAAGTGAACCCATTTCCGAAATGCATTGCTATTGGGCGGTGCCTGTGGCTCAGTAAGTAGGACACCGGTCCCATATATAGAGGGTGGCGGGTTCAAACCTGGCCCTGGACAAACTGCAACAAAAAATAGCCAGGTGTTGCGGCAGGCGCCTGTAGTCCCAGCTACTTGGGAGACTGAGGCAAGAGAATCACCTACGCCCAAGAGCTGGAGGTTGCTGTGAGCTGTGACACCACACCACTCTACCAAGGGCAACAGAGTGAGACTCTGTCTCTTTTAAAAAAAAAGCATTTTTACAAGTTGGAAGTCTATGTTCCCCAGGCCCTCTTGGCAGTCCTTGGCACTCCGGTAAGTGTTTAATGGTAACATCACCAAGCCTGACTTTTAGCTGCATGCATCCTTGTGATCAGGGCTGAGGGACCGAATGGGGGACTCCCCAGCTCCCAGGGACTAAACTGGATGGAGGGACTTGCTCTGCGGAGATGTCCTATCCAGACTCACCTCCATGAAGGGGTTGAGGGGCCTCATAGGGGACTCCCCAACTCCCAGAGACTAAGCTGGAGGGACTCACTCTGCGGAGAAGTCCTATCTAGACTCACCTCCATGAAGTGATTGCTCAGGGCTGGCCCTGAGTCATTCCTGAAGGTCTGGCTGGCGTGGAAGAGTTTCTTGTTGCCATGCTGGTCCCAGTGCTCCCCGTAGCTCACCTCTAGTTCTGAGTGCAGGTGGCCCCAGGCCTCCTGGTGCTGGAGCTGGACCTGGGGACACACACAAGCAGAGGCCCTGCCTACCCAGTCCCTGGGCTCCCTCCCACCAGCAACCCTGGGATAGTAGTTTCCTTTTGGGATTTTTTGGCATTGATTTTGACTTTGTAAAACACAGTAGAACCTCCCTACATTGACCACCTCCCTACACTGACCACCTCCTTAAGTTGACTTAATTTTATAGACCAGACTTGTAGCCCTAGTTCCTCATGTCGACCACCTCTGAACGTTGAACTATTTGTTACAGTCCCTTGGGTGGTCAACTTACATTGGTTCTACTGTACTGCATTAGGCTATGATTCATTTTGATGACTAAGGTTTTGGCACCCCCTTAAATTTTGCACCCAAGGTGAGTAACTTACTTGGCTCACCCTGATAGGAGTTGGAAGAGCCAGCAACCATGCTGGGCACCATAGTCTAATCCATACAACTTCCAAGGCCCAGTCCCTATGCTCACATCACACCCTCTGGCCCCAACTCCCTGGATAGAACCTACACAGGTCAGGGTTTCAACTGGCAAGTTCATGGGATTCTGCTGCCTTCTCTGACCTCTGAACCATGGGTCAAAGCAACACAGCGTCATTCACTGAACACATTTTCCTGAGTACTAAGCATGAATCAGGCACGGTGCTGGGCATCAGGTACCCAGGCCTGAATGAGCCAGAAGACACAGACCTTACCCTCATGGGGATGATGAACCACTGGGACAGGCAAACCTTAAACAAGTAAATGAACAAAGCAGCAGCTGCTTCTGCCTTCTGCTCACCTGTCTGGCTGCTCTGGCAGACTGCCAGTTCCTTAACAATACTGCTTTCTCCCTCTTGCCCCAGGACCTTTGCACTTGGCTGTTCCCTCTGTCTAGAGCACGCTTCCATGGGGACAGAACTGTCTCCTGTTTTAATTCCCAGCTTCAGCATCACTGTCCCAAAGGAGCCTCCCCCCCCCCCCCCAGCCCCGTCCTTGTCCAGCCCTGACTCCACTGCCTTCTGCTCTCTGGGACTCTACTCTGCTCTCCACCCACAGCAATTACATTTCCCACATTTAGATTTCTTTCTTTCTGTCCCACCCCACAGCAGGATGGCAGGGACTAGGTACTGCCATGTCCACAGCTCTCTCCCCAGGGCTGGGTGTGCACAGGTGTTAATGAAGATCAGTTGAGTGTACAGACAGAAGACTGAGGCTGGAGTCCCTGGATCTGTGAGCTACACGACTGTGAGCAAAACGTCTCTCCAGGGATGAGTTTGGGGTATACAAATCACCAACTGCTGCACTTCCCTGATCCCCCCACCTGGCTGGGCACCCACCTTGTGGCTGAAGGCTGGGATCTGCGTGCAGTGGAGCTCGTGGCCCAGCTCCAGCCGGTAGGTGCCCTCTGCACTGGTCTGTGTCTGCAGCTTCTGGCTGGTGCTGCACACGTGCGCTGGCTGCTTCATCTGACCTGTTTGGTCAACACAGGGACCGCTGCCCTTTCTCTGCTGGGCGGCCCCCTACCAGGACTCCAAGGAGAAGAAGCACAGCCCAGCCTCAGCCACCACTTCCACCCTCCTCTCCTGATGTCACCTCATGGGAGCATCCGTGAGAGGTTTTAAGAGACACCCAAGGCACTTTTTGTTTGTTTTGAGACAGAGGCTGACTCTGTCCCACTGGGTAGAGTACCGTGGTGTTATCATAGTTCACAGCAACCTCAAACTTGTGGGTTTGAGTGATCCTTTTGCCTCAGCCTCCCAAGTAGCTGGGACTATAGGTGCCCACCCATGCCCAGTGAGTTTTTCTATTTTTTTTTTTTTTAAGCAGAGACAGGGTCTCACTCTTGCTAAGGTTGGTCTCAAACTCCTGAGCTCAAGCAATTCACCTGCGTCAGTCTCCCAGGGTGCTAGGATCACAGGCATGAACCACTGCGCCTAGCCTGGAAGGCACACTTTTAATGGGCAGGTGCTTAGTCCCATTCAGAGCCAATCAGTAACTAACTGGGAGCCCCGTGGTGACAGGGGAATCAGCCCACAGAGCCACAGCCCCAGGAAAGGGCACAGGTCCTGCCACCCCTACTTAGCCCCAGCCGGGTATGCAGCGCCATACCCAGGAGGCCATACTTGATCCGCAGGGAGCTGGTCCAGAGGCGGCCCCGCTGCTGCAGCAGGCCCAGGGCACGCAGCTCCACCTGCCCAGGCACAAAGAGGTCAGCGGCCAGGGATGCCACCCGCAGCCCATCCTCCGCCTTCTTCTCCAGCAGCACTGTGGGGACAGCAGGCAGCGAGAGGGGTGGGCACGTGTGGCCAGGCCCCGGGGACCAACACCCCCAGGATGGGGGTTCCCCAAACAACACCTGCACCTGGAGCTGGGGAACCCTGATACAGGCCGCAGACGGCACCTGCGTATCTGTGGCAAGCCCAAAAGTTACTTTTTTTTTGCAGTTTTTGGCCAGGTTTGAACCCACCCCCTCCGGTATATGGGGCCAGCACCCTACTCCTTTAAGCCACAGGTGCTGTCCCAAAAAGTCACTTTTGAGGATCCCAGACAAGTTTTTACATGAAGTAAAAAGAGACAAAACCAAACAGGACAGAAGAGAAGGGGAATGATAGCACACTGGGGCCATCAAGGAAACTTCACTTTCTGAAACTTGTGCTTCTGCCATGCTGATGTCCAGCCAGAAGGCACAGGCAGAGAGACCCAGGCCAGGTGTTAAGACACCAAACGCCTCGCCAGGCAGTCAATAGCCACTGCTCCAAGAGTCCTCTGGCCCAGCTCCCAACCTTGCAATCTTCTGGAACACCCCATGGGAGGCACAGCTAGGGGCCACCCCCGCTCGGCATCAGGGCTGACACCTGCTCAGGCTGCCAGAGCCCAGGCCAGACTACATTCAGCTTCTTAAAAAATGCCTCACGGGGCAGCGCCTGCGGATCAAAGGAATAGGGCACTGGCCCCATATGCCGGAGATGGTGGGTTCAAACCCAGCCCCGGCCAAAAACTGCAAAAAAAAAAATGCCTCACGTGCATTTTAGGTCAAAACGCCCAGTGTATTTCTCACTGTGAGTCAGAAACAAAACTGTCCAAAAACTGCTGTTTCAAGGTTTGTGGGGGACAGTTGGTGGGTTCTAAGGGGCTCAAACAAAACTTGAGTTTGTCCTAGGATGGGACATTGACATGAAGCAGAGTGGATAGACGGGGAGCACCAGCCCACCCCCAGCCTGACCGCTGAGGAAGGGAGGGGGAGAAGGGGTCCCTCCTCCTACCTGTCACATGGGCCTGATCACCCAGCAGATGGCTCAGGGACACAGAGAAGGCCAACCTGCTGCCCGCCTGCCATGTGAGGTTCCCAGCAAGGACCAGGGGGCTGCCTGCAGTCACCAGTTTCACCTCCAGCTCAGCCTCAAACCGCTGCACCTCGCCATCCTCTGCTGGCTGCAGGTCGCTCCAACCCTGAAAAGACCCCAGCATCACCTGGTGGGTGGGGTCAGCCTGGGTCAGCAGGCCCAACCTTGACCACATGGGCTGGGCCCTGATAGAGGGCAGGAGTTAGAGCTTAGCTAACAGCCTTTTTACACTGATCTTCCCAATTTTTTAAATTCTGTACTTTCCAAAATAAGTAAACAATGTTACAAATTCAGACATAAGTGCAAGGGACCGCTCTACTCTCCCCCTCATCCCTTTCGTCCAACCTATGAGGGACTTGTCCCAGCAGAACACATCTGGAATCTGTCCCTTCCACCTCCTTCACATCATCAATCCTATGTCACTGCAAGGACCTCCTCTCAGCCCCGACCCTGGCCCCTGGGTACTATTTTCTATCAGGCAACCAGAACAACGCTTTTGACATGCGTAAGGCTCATGGCACACTCTTCTTAGAACAAAATTCAAAGTTTTTGCAAAGGCCAACAAGGCCAGGCCCAGGACCTTTCCTGTAGGTCAGGGGTGCAGACCTGGCCAGATCCCAGCAGAGCCGTCCACAGGAGGACCCTGCCTCAGGGTGGGACAGACAGGACACAGCCCCACACTGGAGCTTTTCTGGGGGAAACAGCACAACTGCAAATGTCATCTTTGATAGCCCCGCAAACCTGAGACCCACCCATGGACCTCTCAGCTGGCCACCAGTTTACACAAAAGGTGTCAAACAACACTCTCTATTCCTAGAGTCACTATTTGATGTGCTGTCTCCTCCTCCCCCTCTCTCATAAATCCCTTCTTTGTTCTTTGGCAACAATGCAAATTGTCTGATGATGCTTCAGCAAGATGTCACATGACATGGTCTGTCTCCTCTCTGTCAAACATTCCAAGCACATTCCCACCCCAGGGCCTTTGCACGCTGCCCTCGCCTGCACATCCTTTGTGTCTTTGCTAAAAGTTATTTTCTCAAGCTGGCTTGCCTGTCAGCCTATTTAAAACTGGAGCCACCTTAAAGCCCCTCCCCTCTGGAGATGCAGAATCCTGTACCCAGCTCAAGGCCCCCTTCTTACACTGGCCTATTGCACAGTATAATTTGTTTATTTACTATCCCTTTTGCACGCACAAGAACATGAGCTCCGTGGGGAGAGGAATCTCTGTGTGTCATTTTCACTGCATCTCTCCTCTGTATCTGGCACACTTGGTGCTTGATAAGTAGCCACTGAGTAAATAAAGACACCAAAAAATAAAGATTCTATTTTTATTCCCTGGTCCCCACGTCCTCTTCCTCAGAAGCAGCCCCTGTGCCTAGTTTCTTGTGTTTCTTCAAGAGCCAGAGCCAGGTAATCCTACCCCTCTGGGAAGCTGAGGCAAGTGGATTGCTTAAGCTCAGGCAGGAGTTGGAGACCAGCCTTAGCAAGCATCTCTACTAAAAATAGAAAAAACTAGCCCAGCACAGTGGCTGGCACCTGTAGTCCCAGCTACTTGGGAGGCTGAGGCAAGATAATTGCTCAAGCCCAAGAGTTTGAGGTTGCTATGAGCTGTGATGGCACAGCACTCTACCAGTAAGACTCTGTCTCAAAAAAAAAGAAACAAATAGGAACCAACATGGGCCTATACAAACTTGTGTGTGTGTGTGCACTTGTACGTATGTGTGTACACATGCATGTGCAGACCCACAATCCCTCTTCCTCTTTACAGAAACAGATGTAGGCCTCCTGCTTCTCTAGCTGGAGGGTGTGCGTGGCCATGGTTTTGTCTGCTCTGTATTAGAGGCTGCTCAGTGGGGGTCGGTTTTCTCCAAGTACACAGGGTCATCATAGAATTTCTTATGCAAACCAGGACACTCAGCAGTTAAAGAAAGCACTGGTCACAGACATGTCAGCCCAGCAGGTGTTAACTAGGGCCTGGGACGCCCCATCACTGCATACCTGAGGAGGGGTTGCAGAAAGGACCACCCCCGACTCCATTACTAAATCCTGTGAACTGTGGGCCAAATTAAACCCAGCTCTGCAGCTTCGTATTCATGAGCTAATCTGCAGAGCGGTCTGAAGAGTGGAAACTTGACTCTCCTGGCTCCAGAAAGTTCTAGGCCTCTAGCTGTTACTGTAATCATGATGATCTGGGGTGGGTGGAACTAGAATTTCTCTGAAAGCAAATAAATGCTTCCAGGCTGCAGACAGCTCTCTAGGGAGCAGCAGGAAGGTCCACCGGGAGATGGAGGCAATTAGTGCTTGTACATTTAGTTCAAGGGCTCCCGGGAATTGGGGGAATAATGTGTAAATCTCATTTCTCAGGCAGTTGTAGCTTTAGAAGGAAGACAGCTCTCCCTGACAGTGGTCCTCCTCACCCAGGCTGGCAGCTGAACAAAAGTAAACAGTGTGTTTACACAGCAAAAAATCCTCCAGCCCTCTCTGAGAAGACACGGGGACCCAGGAAGAATCACAAGTTTCATCGCTCAAGGTGCCCAGAGACAAGTCTATGCTTGCCAGTTTTATAGTCTGTGAAGTCACGGACCTGCCTGAGACCCAGATGGAAGGTTTAATCCCTCTCCCCAGGACCGTGGGCAGACACAGAACTTCTGCACAATCTCAGGGGCCTCATGTGAATCACTCAGTACCATACAGGTACTTTGGTTAGAACCCTTGCAAAGTACCTACTAAGATAACACACACACTCAGGCCCGGGAATTCCACTGTTAATTGACTCTGCAGAGAGAAAAATGTTCACGATGGAATAAATGTTCAGAGTGGGAACCTGGGAAAAACTCACAAGCTCCTCGTGATGGAAGGACCTGAATAAATTCCCTTCCGTAAACTATCATACAGCCATTCACACTTTTGAAAAGAAGGGAACATATCAGTTTCATTTGCTGATTATGTGCATAGATCATCTCTGAAAGAAATCACAAAAAACTAACATGTGGTTGGCTTAGGGGAGGAGTGAAAGAGAGAGTTTTTAACTCTATCCCATACCAACAGATTTCGGGTAGGATTTTCCATTTCTGCAATGAGGCAAATGTTCCAGAGGACCTGTGAGATAGAGCACTTGAAATGCCTAGTACAACTGAGAAATTGAATTTTTAATTTTCTCTAATTTTAATTAATTTAAATATAAATAACCACATGTGCCAATGTCTACCATATTACAGACCCAGTTCTATTGTTTTCATCTCTTTTGAGCTTTGAATCATTTAAATATATACCTATATTTTTAACAAAATAAAATTTAAATTGTACCAGCATATGTTAAGACTGCCAAGATATATTTTGGAGTAAAAAGAGGAAGGTACCAATAAAGAAAAGGGTGTGATCATTTCATATAAAAAAAAGAAAACCCTAAGTGTGATGATTAGGTTTTCACTCGGCTATGTGAGCCGTGGCTGCCTCCTGCAAACCTTTTCACAATGGTGGCTCAGCACAGTACCTATATGATGTGAAAAGAAAAAGGAAAAAAAGACCCAAAATCCCAGAACTAAAAAGTTTTGCAGATCTAGAGTGCTGTGGGTTGAACTGTGTCCCCACAAAAGCTGTCAAAGCCCTAACCCCCCCAGTACCTGAGACTGTGACCTTACCCGGAAATACAATCTTTGCTTATTAGCAAGCTAAGGTGAGGTTGAGGTGAGCCCTGATCTAGTGTGACTGTTGTCCTCACAGAAAGGGGAAATTTGGACACAGACACCAGAAAGGGAAGGCAATGTGACAGTTTTCAACACGGCAGGCAACCCCCCAGGCTCCTGGAAGGCGGGAGAGGAAGGCCTGAAACAGACAAAGGAACCACCCGCAGCTGGTACCTCAATTTCAGACTTCCGGCCCAGTCCTGGGAAACAAATATAGATTTCTTGGTGCGTGCATCAACACTTCTGCAGGAAATATGGGGAGCAAAGTGCCTTAATGTGCTACTTTATACCACTCTCTGCTCTGAACTTTTCTGTGTTATTAATATTAGCAATCTTTCCCCCTGATGGTGGTGAAATTTGAGCCCATTTTTTTCTTCTTTATATTTTCTGGGTAACAAGAACAACACATGTTATCTGGTGAGGTAGAAAGAACAGAAAGAACTGTTAAAACTCCACAGGAGGTGGCAATTGCGAAGTTGGGACTCTGGGCTGGGGCAGGAAATACCCAGGGGAGGTGGCAGGTGCTGACGCAGGTGGGCCAAGGGTGCAGAGCAAACCTTGATGTAGTAGACATCCCTGTCATCCAGTACCAGTTCCAAGTGACCCATGCGGGCATTCTGGAGAACTTCCATCTTTCCTGGGGGGAAAGGGAGGGTTTTTAAGAGACCAGAGTTCATCCTGGGATCTGCCCTGCATTCACTTCGTGTGGGGGTGGGGGGCATCCTCCTGCTAATCTGCTAGTCCCTGAGCCTGTAGTTCTTCCCTAAAATGGGGCTGGACTTAGCGTTAACCTTGGAAGGTCACAGAGGAGCTATAGTTGCTGGCCCTCAGTGTGGCACTTGGCAAGAGGTGTGGGGAATGTGGTGGGGGGACATTGGCATTACCATCAAGCTCTATTTTCTTCTGGGGATGGAGAAGCTTAAGCCGGAACTTCCTCTGGAGCAGGCTGTAACTGATGTCCAGCCCAACGTCCCTCAGCACATCCGAATTGGGTGTCCCCATGAAGACATGGGCTGTGGCTTCTTGAGGGAACCAGCTGTCCTTCTGGAAACACAGTTTCCTTGAGAGGGAGAACCCTCCACCCCAAACTTCAAACACACGCACTCCTGTCCTCACAAAAGAACCACCTTGACCTCGTAAGAGAAGAACTCAATCAGGAATTTCCTGGGCTCTACAATAGTATCGGGGGAAGAAAAGAGCTCCCAGAACACACCCATCTACAGCGACTCAATTTCTTCAGCAAATGGTCCAGGAGAGGGCATTGCAGTGCTCCCCACCGGCACCCAGCCCAGATCCCTCACATCCTTTTAACCAGACATGTGCTCATCTCCCAGCTTCTGCGAGCTTTGCTCTTCCTGGCTGGCACCTGAAACTATTAGAATATTGCTCTGGAGTCAAAAATCCAACTCCTCAGGAAGAGAACAAATTCTGCCATATTATTTATTTATTTTATTTATTTATTTTTATTTTTTTGGAGACAGAGCCTCAACGCCCGGCTATTTTTTGGTTGTAGTTGTCATTGTTTGGCAGGCCCGGGTCAGATTTGAACCTGCAAGCTCTAATGTATGTGGCTGGCGCCTTAGCCACTTGAGCTACAGGCGCCAAGCCTGCTATATTTTTCATGTTCCAGGACTCCCCTGGGATCAGGCTGAGGCTACAACTTCACCTGAAATCATTCCTTGCTCAGCATCTTCCCCTTCCCTACCCTGATCCCTCCATCCTCTTACTGGGTCCCCAGGAGCCTTTTCTTAATAAAACACTTTTACCCTACCCCAGCCCAGGGCTCGGGTCTTTTTCTGAGAAAACACAGCCTCAGCCACAGCCCCCTCTGAATCCGTGTTCACTCACAGCCAGTAAAGACTCACTGTGGGTGAAGCAGCTTCTAGAGTACGGCTGGGCAGGAGGTACAGAGTCCCCACCCTCGGGGAGCCTACATCCCAGAGAGGGAGATGCATGACCGCTGGACACCAAAACGGGGAAGACGCCAGTCAGCGATAAGCATGCTGACAAGTCAACAACTAAGGACTCTGAGGGGGGTCGCTGTTCTAGACTGGGTGTCCGGGAAGGCCACCTCTGAGGGCACCCAGTTGAGGATACTTAGAGGAAACAAGGGAGGGAATTGGGTGCGTGTCTGAGGGAAGAACAGTCCTGTAAGAGGAAGCAGCCTGCACAAAGGCCTTGGGCAGGAATGTGCTTGGCATAGAAAAGGGAGGCCAGTGTGTCTGAAGGTCAAGGAGCTGGGTGAGGAGTCGGGGAAGAGAGGCCAGCAGGAGCTGGACAGTCGAGGGCCTCTTGGTCAGGGCATCCAGCCTCTACTCTGAGGGTCACAGGGGCTGGAGAGTTCCGAGCATGATCCCTTTGGGATTTCAGAAGGTCTATCTGGCTGCTGACGTAAATACAAGAGCAGGAACTGGGAGATCAGACAGGAGGCTGGTGAACACCCACTCTGGGCTGGCCACTGGGGACAGAGGGGTGAGAGAAACAGGCTGTGCACCTGCTCCCAGTAACTGAGACTAGTGGGGCAGACAGGCATTAACCAGCTCATTTCACTAATAAACACTGAGGTGATCCAAAGGGAAGAAATGTTACAGCAAGTAACAAAGTAATATGATGTACTGGGGGAGGGGGGGCATCACAGCAGGCTTCCCTGAGAAAAGTGCCCCTGAACTGAGATCTGCAGAGTAATTCAGAATTAATGAGTCATAGAATCCACAACTGAGAACCAGCAAAGGTCCTGGGGCAGGATAGGACCTACACCAAGACAAGTCCAGCCCACCAGCCTCAGAGAAGAGGCCCTGTGAACCCAATGCCAACCTCAGGAGCCCACCAGCTGGCTGGGAAAGGAGGGGCCATTCCTGAGGGCCCACCTGCGGATGAAGAGCATAGGCAGCTTCCAGAAGATACTGTCGGAGCCCCTGGTCCTGCTTCCACAGTGTCACAGCTGCGAACAAGGGCACTGCAAGCAGGTAGGGCTGGCCAGGTGCCGGCCAGGTCACTTGGGTGCACAGCTGCCAGCCCCAAGTGTGGGATGCTACAGAGAAAGGCAAGAAGGCAGCACTGGTCAGTGGAGAGCCACAGGGCTCCGGGCGTGGGCCCACGGCTGCTCATGTCACAAAGAAAGGGCTTTCCTAATTTCCTTTGAGGAATAGTGCTGTGTAGACATTAATCCTGTAAGGCAGTGCTGTGCACACCAGGGTTCCTAATATTTTGGGCCTGATCATTTCTTATTTGGGGAGCTATCCTGTGCATTGTGGGGTATTTAGCAGCCTCTATCCACTAGGTACCAGAAACCCTTAGCAACTCCAGCTGTGACAACCAAAAATTTCTCCAGACATTACCAAATATCCCCTGAGGGGCAAAATCTCCCCACTGAGAAGTCTTGGTGTATATTTTTTAAGAGTGCCAGGCTGGCCAGGTGTGGCTCATGGCTATAATCCCAGCACTATGGGAGGCCAAGGTGGGAAGATTGCTTGAGGTCAGGAATTCAAGACAAGCCTGAGCAAGAATGAGACACTGTTTCTTCCAAAAATAGAAAAAAAATCAGCCAGGCATGGCTGTCATTCCGGCCACTAGGGAGGCTGAGGCAGGAGCATCACTTGACCCAAGGAGTTTGAGGTTGTGGTGAGCTATGATGACACCACTACATCCCATTTTAGGTGACAGAGCAAGACTCTGACTAAAGAAAAAAAAAGTTCCTCAACGAGTATCAGGGAGTACCGTGTAAGACACAGGCTCAAGACCAAGACCGCCTGAGTTCAAATTCCTGTTCTGCCACTTCCCAGCTGTGTGATGGTGGGTAAATTACTCACCATCTCCGTGTCTCAGCCTCAGTGTTTCTCATCTCAGACTGGTAACGATATCTTTTCCTGCCTCAAGGGGCAGCTGTGAGGATTAATAGATTAACAGTGTTTAAACAGTGCCTGGCCTACAGTAGAAAGTGCTCAGTAGTAATTTTTACCCAATTATAAAAACATATTCATTGCAGGAAATTAGAAAGTTCAGAAAAATTTTTTAAAGTTTTTTATATTACATATGTTATACTTTCAAAAGTGTATTTACAATTCTTCATGCAACTTAAATGCAAAAAGAAAAGGAAAAAAAGTTATCCAGAAGCAAAATTTGTCATTAAACAGACCCTTCCCTGACCTTACTCAAAAAGTAATTGCAAGATCTGCTACTATCTGGTGTATTTCCTTACCATCTTTGTACCCACTTGAGATCATATTCAATTTTGTTGCCTTTCAGTTGATATTATCAAAGAATTTTCTTGTTATTTAAATAGCTTACTCATGACAGGATTTGAAAGCTGTCAGACATCTCAGTAATTTCACTAACCCCAAAAGTCAGCAAACTTCTTCTGTAAAGGGTAAGATAGTAAATATTTAGGCTTCGCAGTCATATGGTGTCTGTTGTAACCACTCAGCTCCCCTGCCATACGCCGAAAGCCACGACAAATGAATGGGTGTACCTGTGTTCCAGTAAAACTTTACTTCTGGATACTAACATTTGAATTTGATGAAATTTTCACATTATAAAATATTATTTCTTTTTTTTTTTTTTTTTTGTAGAGACAGAGTCTCACTTTATGGCCCTTGGTAGAGTGCCGTGGCCTCACACAGCTCACAGCAACCTCCAACTCCTGGGCTCAAGCGATTCTCTTGCCTCAGCCTCCCGAGTAGCTGGGACTACAGGCGCCCGCCACAACGCCCAGCTATTTTTTGGTTGCAGTTTGGCCGGGGCCAGGCCTAAACCCACCACCCTCGGTATATGGGGCCGGCGCCCTACCGACTGAGCCACAGGTGCCGCCCATAAAATATTATTTCTTAATTCCTTTTTTTTTTTTTTTTTTGAGACCGAGTCTCAATCTGTCACCCTAGGTAGAGTGCTGTGGCATCACAGCTCACAGCAACCTCAAACTCTTGGGCATAAGCGATTCTCTTCCCTCAGCCTCCCAAGTAGCTGGGACTACAGGAGCCCGCCTCAATGCCTGGGTATTTTTTCTTTTTTTTTCTTTCTTTCTTTCTTTCTTTATTTTTTTTTTTTGTAGAAACAGAGTCTCACTGTACCGCCCTCCGGTAGAGTGCCATGACGTCACATGGCTCACAGCAACCTCCAGCTCTTGGGCTTACGCAATTCTCTTGCCTCAGTCTCCCAAGCAGCTGGGACTACTGGTGCCTGCCACAATGCCCAGCTATTTTTTTGTTGCAGTTTGGCCAGGGCTGGGTTTGAACCCGCCACCCTCGGCATATGGGGCCAGCGCCCTACTCACTGAGCCACAGGCACCACCCAATGCCTGGGTACTTTTTTGTTGTTGCAGTTGTCATTGTTTAGCAAGCCTGGGCCGGGTTCAAACCTGCCAGCTTCAGTGTATGTGACTGGTGGCCTACCCACTGGGCTATGGGCGCCACCTCTTAATTCTTTTTTTAGCCATTTAAAAAATGTAAAAACCTATTCTTAACTCACACGCCCTTATAACAAATCATTTGCCAACTGTTAGGTATTTGAATTGCTTCCATTTTTTGGTCTTGGAAATTATAATACAATAAGCATCTTTGTGCCCAGGACATTTAAAAATGATTTTGGTTTGTTTTCATAGTTCTAGAAGCAGAATCACTGAGTGAAAGTGTATAAATACTTTTAGGGCAGAAGCGTGACTCTGGGATCTGGAGCTGACGCCTTCCCTGCCAGCACCTGGGACACCCATCTTGGGATGATGGCACAGAGGCCCCCTCCTACCTTCCTCTCCAGTACAGGATCTTGCCTCAGAAGGGCTGTGGACATGGCTGAGGCTCCTCACACCATCGCCAGTGACGAGATAGAGTTGAGAGCTGGTGGGGAAAGAGGACAACACAAGACTTGTTGTCATTCAGTCATAAGACAAATAACACCTTGAACTGCCAGCACTTAGCTCTGGGGCAAATTCTACCCTGAACAGGGCAGACCTCTGGGGAGCTCCCACACTGATGGGGAGATACTCCATGAACATTTGGACTACACAGGGTGACAAGCACTGTGGGAGACATACACTGGACAATGGCATGGGCATAAGCCTCCTTTGCTGGGCACTGGGGGGGTCAAGGTTCTCTGCAGAGGTAACATTTGAGCAGAGACACAAGGATGGAAAGGAGTCAACATCCCAGACAGACAACAGCAGGTGCAAAGGCCCTGGGGTAGGAAGGAGGTGGCCACTTTAGGAGCACAGAAGGGCGGTGGGTGCCAGGTGTTAGGATGAGAGGTAGTGAGGGCAAGAGAGAGGTGAGCAGGGCCACCATAACACAGGACAGTGACACGCGCCTGGGGTATCCTAGAAACAAATGAGGGGGTTTAAACAGGAGCAGGATATGATTAAATTCACATGGGAGACGAGCCCAGGGGCAGCTGAGCAGGAAAGGGAAGCATGAGGGTACAGCTTGGACTCACTCTCACTCCTCCCAGAGGGGTCCCACGAAGGAGCTGAGAGGTATGACAGTTCCCCACCCCCTACTGCCCCAAGGTCCTTGTCACAGACACAGCCACTCATCACAAGCACACACTCACATCCTCATTTTCACAGGCCCAGATGCCTCCACTCAGACACACAGACAGAGGCCTTTACACACAAGCATGCGCTCTGCACACACAAGCCCACACTATCACACAGCCATGTGCATGTTCATGGGCAGACTCACAGACACACATGCTGAGACAGGCGCTCAGACACATGAGCTAATTTACACACACCCAACACACCATGCTCAGACATACCGTCACGTGATCTCACACACACACACACACACACACACACACACCTGAAGCTGAGTAGCTCTGTGGCCTCCTCAGGGGTGTTCAAATGCACCTTGAGGTCCCGGCCCTTCCGCATGTGGATCCCACCATCCAAGCCGGCAGTGCCACGAACGCTGGTCATCCACCTCAGCCCAGCCTGTCCCAGGGCACCCGTCGTGCCCATCTGAGCCAAGATCTGAAGCAGAGCACTGAGGGACAGGCACGAGCCAGCTGTACCCTACAGGCGCTGGCAGCCCCGGGCCCCCCACTGACCTGCCTGCCACCTGCCGCCCGCAGTCCTGAGTTAGCAGCTCGTCCACCATGGCCACCGCTGCCCCCACACACCACGTGCACCAAGCACTTTCCATCCCTCACCATCGTCAGCCCATTTAACAGGTGGAGAAGCTGCAGCCTAGAGAGGTGACTGAGTCCTGGCCCAGGCTCTTCACGAAAAGGAGCAGCCAGCTCAGGACATGCTCATTCCTCACAGCAAACCAGACCCCACAGAGGCTTGGCTAAGTAGCCAGGGAGAGACGGCCAGCAAAGCCGTGACAGCACAGCACACATTCTGCTCAGGTGCTCTCGTGCCATGTGGCCCTTTGCCTCTAGCTTTAGTCTCCTCTTCTGTCAATGGGAATGAGGAAAGTGCCCCCTCGCTGGGGGGCCTCATGCTCTCTGGGCACAGGGCTGGCTCCTCTGTTTTTCCTTTTCGCCCCCTTGGAAGCTGAGTTGGGTAGAGGGAAGAGTGTGGGACTATGGCATCAGACCAGAATCCCAGCTACTTTGTATTGCTGTGTGACCTCGAGCACATGACTTCACCTCTCTGAGCCTCAGTCTTCTCACCTGTAAAGTGGGTCTAACAGCCTGGGATCTCCTCACACGGTCTCTTGGTATAAAAAGCAACAGTGTGACAAGTTGTCTGCAAAGCAGGGATTCCCCTTGGCCCACATGGATATCCCCAGCATCCCCAGCTGTCTGCAGCCCTCTGCAGGGAAAGGCTCCCCCACCCCAACCTGCCCCAGTTCCAAGAAGCCAACTACCTGGGCTTGACATAACCGTTCACAAAGAAATCTGAGCGCTGCTTGAAGTCAGCCATTCCTCGTACCCGGACACTGATGGCAGCCAAGGCATTTAGGGTCAGCCGGGCTGGAATGCCAGACATGGTGGGAAAGACCAGCTCCTCCATGGCCAGGCTCAGCCTCCGGCTCACCCGCACCTCCTGTCCCTGCAGCCAAAGGAGCATAATGGTGCGCGAGGCCACCCCCACTATAGGCCAGGCGACCTCCAAGCACAGAGCACAGGAGACCTCATTCATCCTCAGAGAGTGCATTATCTCCAGTTTCCAGATCAGGAAACCACACAACACCATGTAGCTAGAAAGGGGTAGAGCCAGGGATTGAACCTAGGCAGTTTGTTCATGAGAAAGGTCAGGGGCCGGGGGGTCCAGAGGTAGCCAGGTAGGGAGGACTGTGGGTCCCACGTGGGGCACTGCCCACACGCCCAGCATGCCATCACACTCCCCTTGTTTTCACTGCATTTCACTCAGGGTAAAAGCCCTATGAACAGATATTTTATTGTTATTGTTTTTATGCATTATCCCCATTTCACAGATGCAGAAACCAAGGCCATAAGTTAAGCACCAGGCCCAAGAAGGTAAATGGTGGAGCCAGGATTTCAACTCAGGCAGCCTGTCTTCAAATTTCATGCTCAGGCAAGGGAGCGGGCTGGTTGGGGGTTGGGGGGTACCTTCAGGAGCCTGATGGCAAGCTCGGCCAAGTTCAGGGACTGACGCTTCATGGGGCTCCTCAGCGCCCCACAGTTCACAAAACTCAGCTCATGCCCAAACACCTTCATGCTCAGTTCACACCACAGTGCCCGCTGTGGCCTGCGCCTCCAGGCTGCCTGAGAGAGAACCCAGACAAGGAGTTGGGCCAGGTCAGCAGGAGCAAAGTGTCTGGACATTGGGAGGGGGAAGCAGTACCTGGAGAAAAAGGGCAGGGGCATGTGGGGTCCAGGCGGGGCTTGCAAAGCTCCTGTCCCGTGAACCAACTTCCACCCCCAGGTGTGTTTTCCTTGAGCTGCACAGTACTGCAGTGTTTTATTTATGAATAATTTTAGATTTATAGAAAAGTTGCAGAGATGGTACAGAAAGTTCCCACATACCCTTCAACCAGTTCTTCCCACCATTACCCTCTTATATCCCCAGGGTTTTTGGTGCAAACTAAGAAACCAACATGGGTATGTTACCGTTAAGTAAACTCCAGGCTTCATCTGGGTTGCACCAGTTTTTCCATTCATGGACTCTTTCTACTCTTTTTGTTCCAGGATCCAATCCAGCCAACCACATGGCATCCAGTTGCCGTGTCTCCCTATCTTCTCTGGTTTATGAGTTTCTTAGTCTTTCGATGCTTTTCATGCCATGTACATTTTTTGCAAATTGAATTTGTTTCCAACAAATTGGAGACATATGGACTTATAAAACCCAAATTTCTGGCTTCTTTAAAAAGAGAAATATTGGCCTGCCCACCCCCCACAACAAAGAGCAAAGATGGCCAGGGCTGAGCAGTGGCTGCCACTGTGAGCTGAGGAACATGCTTCTACAACGGCCACAGTCCCCACCACTCCCTATTGTTCTCCAACACTGAGGCCAAGTACCTGCAGCTGTCCGGAACTATGCTTGAGATGTGAGGCTCTATGAAAAGTGAGAAATAGGCCAGGCACAGTGGCTCACACCTGTAACCCCAGCACCCTGGGAAGCTGAGGCAGGTGGATTGCTTGATGTCAGGAGCTCAACACAAGCCTGAGCAAGAGTGAGACCCCATCTCTACTAAAAATAGAAAAACTAGCTGGGTATAGTGGTGGGCAACTGTAGTCCCAGCTACTCAGGAGGCTGAGGCAGGAGGACCGCTTGAGCCCAAGAGCTTGAGGTTGCTATGAGCTATGATGGCACGGCACTCTACCCAGGGCAATGGCATGAGACTAAAAAAAAAAAAAAAAAAAAGTGAAGAAATAAAAAGCCAAGTGATTATGCATTTCAATAAGAAATGTTTATACCCATCCCATCTCTCTCATTCTAGTCACTGGCTGGCCCCAGCTCTAGTCCATGGCAGGGACCATCCTGCTCATTACTGTGTTCCCAGGCCCCGGTTCACACTAGGCAATTAGCAAATGCGTGAATATGTGAACAAACACCCCAGCTATTTGATCTTAATCACCATCAGATGTAGGTGAAGGTGACATTTTATAAGAGCAAAATGTTGCCAACGACGTACATGTCCATCAGTGGGGGACAGTTATGTCAACTATGGTCCCATCCATAGATGGATATTAAAATGTATGCCTACAGTGAATTTCTAATAAGAGAATACTCAAGTTACAACATGAAGTGGAAAAGCAGGAGGCAAAAGACACACATCCCCTAAAACCTAGAAACTCCACTCCTATAACCCCAACAGGCAGGCAGATGTTCATCAGAAAGAGCGTTCCCAGCACGATTTATAATAGCCTGAAAGTAAGGAAACTACCTGAAATTCCATCAAAAGTAGAATGGATGAAGTGGTGGTGTGTTCATGCAATAGAATGCCACAGCTATGAGAATGAAGAAATTATTAAGCAACAGTATGGGTGAGTGTCACAATAATTCTTAAAAAAAAAAAAAGAAGTCAGACACACACAAAAAAAGAAGTATTATTCTCAGTAGCAAAAAGGTAAAAACAACCCAAATGTCCATCACCAAATGTTGGATAAACAAATGTGGTCTGTCCAATTAGGGGAATATTATTTAGCCTTAAAAAAGAATGGAGTACTAACGTAATGGGGGTGAACTTCAGAAACAAATGCTAAGTGAAAGGAGCCTGGACAAAGATCTCATATTGTGTGGGTCTGTTTTTATGGAACATCCCAAAGAGGACGATCCATAGAGACAGCAGGCAGATGGGCATGGCCGGGGGCCAGGAGAGGGGTCAGGAGAGTGGCTGCTTCATGGGAACAGGGCTTGTTCTGGAACTAGTCAGAGGCGATAGTGGCACAGCACTGGGAATGTATTAAATATCACCGAATCGTTCACTTTAAAAATAGTAAATCCGGGCGGCGCAGGGTGGCGGGTTTGAACCCCACCGCAGCCAAACTGCAAACAAAAAAAAAAAGCCGGGCGTCGTGGCGGGCACCTGTAGTCCCAACTACTACGGAGGCTGAGGTAAGAGAATCGCCTAAGCCCAGGAGTTGGAGGTTGCTGTGAGCTGTCATGACACAGCACTCTACCAAGGGCAACAGAGTGAGACTCTGTCTCTTTAAAAAAAAAAAATAGTAAATCCACATACATTAAATATCATCATTAAAAAAAAAAGAGCATATGGTGAATACTTCCATTGGTATAAATTCCATAAAAGGAGCTGAATATGATTTCTACTGCCAACCAAATTGGAGTAATGGAAACAAGAATCACCCTCCCGTGTGGACCAGCTGGGAACCCAGATGAAACAGATTAATCAAAGGTTCCCAGACCTTAGACATCAGCTCACATAAGACAATGAGCCCAAGAGAGTGAGGTGAGTGCAGTTTGCTGCCTGCAGGAATGTCTAGGCTATGATTTAGGAAGGGGGAACAGGGGCTGAGCCAGGAGGACCATCCTGATTTGAGGAGGTGGGAGTCTGGGGAGACCAAGCCAGCTGGACTTCACAAGACAGAGGTACAAGGAGAGGGCACACTCTGGAAATTTGCAGAAGGTCCTAGGAAAATCCATGTATTGTCACATCAGGCAAAGTTTTCTGAACTATGACACCCAAAGCACTATCCATAAAAGAAATTAATAAACTTGATTTCATCAAAATTAATAATTATGCTAAAAGGTGCCATTCAGAAAACAAAAAGGGGCCAGGCACAGTGGTTCACGCCTGTAATTCCAGCGTTCTGGGAAGCCAAGGCAGGTGGATTGCTTGAGCTCAGGAGTTCAAGACCAGCCTGAGCAAGGGTAAGACCCTGTCTCTACTAAAAATAGAAAAAACAGCCAGGCATTGTGGTGGGCACCTGTAGTTCCTACTGCATGGGAGGCTGAGGCAAGAGGATCACTTAAGCCTAAGAGTTTGAGGTTACTGTGAGCTACTATGATGCCCCAGCACTCCACGTGACCAAGTGAGACTGTCTCGAAAAAGAAAAAAGAAAAGAAAACAAAAAGGCACACCACAGCCTAGGAAAAGATATTTCTGAGGCACATACCTGGTTAGGGACTTGTTTCTGGAATATATGAAGGTTTCTCCAAATAATGAGAAAATAATCCAATCAAAGAAAATGAGCTAAAGATTTGAACATCTACTTCACCAAAGATAACATGCGGATAGCAAATGAGCACATGAAAAGAAGTTCAACATCATCGGTCATGAAGGGAAGGCAGATTAAAGCCACAAGGTTCTACTACACACTAGTAGAATGGCTAAAATTTAAAAGTCTAACTACACCGAGCGTTGGTGAGGAAGTGGAGAAGCTGGAACTCTCCTGTGCTGCTGGTGAGAATGCAAAATGGTACAATCACTTTGGAAAGCAGTTTAGCAGTTTCTGAGAAAGTTAAACATCCAGCCACTCCTACTTCTTTATCCAAGAGAAATGAAAAAGCACATGCCCACACAAAGACTGGTACACAAACGTTCACAGCAGCGTTCTTTCATAGCCACCATTGGAGACAGCTCGAATGTCATCCACAGGTGAGGGATAAACAAACTAGGCCACAGCCACACTGTGGAATGGTCCTCAGAAATAAACTCAATATACCCTACAACATGGATGAATCTCGGAATAATTACACCAAAAGAAAGAGGCTGAACAAAAAAGTACAGGCTTTAAAAACAAATTCATGTTCCATGATCCCGTTTATGTAACATTCTAGAAAATGCGAACTAATCAAAAGTGACAAAAAGATTCTCAGTAGCTTCTAGGGACAGAGGCAAGACAAGAGGGATAAGTAAGGATCAGGAGAAGACTTTTGGGGGTGACGGATATGTTCATTAGCTTTATCGGGATGATGGTTCCATGGGTGTATATGTGGGTCAGAAATTATCAAATTGTACATGTATACTTGGTGCAGTGGCTCATGTCTGTAATCCCAGAACTTTGGGAGGCCAACGTGGGAGGATCTCTTGAACCTAGGAGTTTGAGACCAGCCTACGCAACACAGTGAGGCCCTATCTCTACAAAAAAAAAAAAAACTTGTTTTTTTCTTGAGACAGAGTCTCCCTATGTCGCCCTAGGTAGAGTGCTACAATGTCACAGCTCACAGCAACCTCAAGTTCTTGGGCTTAAGCAATTCTGTTGCCTCAGCCTTCCAAGTAGCTGGGACTCCAGGCACCTGCCACAACACCTGGCTACTTTTTTGTTGCAGTTGTCACTGTGTGTTAGCTGGCCTAGGCCGAGTTTGAACCCATCAGCCTAGGTGTATATGGCTGACGCCCTAGCCACTGAGCTACAGGTGCTGAGCCTCTACAAAATTTTTTTTTGAAAATTACCCAGGCATGGTGGCATATGCCTGTAGTCCTAGTGACTCAGGAGGCTGAACCAGGAGTTCACAGCTACAGTGAACTGTGATTGCACCACTGCACTCCAGCCTGGAAGACAGAGCAAAACCCCATCTCTTAAAAAAAAAAAAAATGCATACCGTTAACAAGTGCCATTTATCATGTGTCAACTAGACCTCAACAAAGCTGGTTTTTAGAAAGTAGCACTAATTGGCATTGTCAGAAGTCAGCACAATGGTCACCTCCACTTAGGGATGGGTGTTAACTAGAAGAGGGAAGTAAAACAGAGGGCCGCCCCTGGGTGCCGGGAGTGCCTGGGTGCTGGTGACACAGGTGTGCAGAGCTGGTGGCCATGCATCAAGCTGTTCACATACAACTTAGGGACCTCTGATCTGTAGGTTATACTTCAATAACCAGTTTTTCAAAATAAAGCAGAATAACAGCTGACTACTGAGACCTGGCCCAGCAACTTGTTAACTTGTTTCCATAAGCAGGAGTCCTCAAACCATGGCCCACAGGCAGCATGTGCCGGTGTGATTGTATTTGTTCCCGTTTTTTTTTTTTTTTTGTTTGTTTGTTTTTTTTGTGGTTTTTGGCCAGGGCTGGGTTTGAACCCGCCACCTCCGGCATATGGGACCGGCGCCCTACTCCTTGAGCCACAGGCACCGCCCCCGTTTTGTTTTTTTTTACTTCAAAATAAGGTATGTGCAGTGTGCATAGGAATTTGTTCATAGTTTTTTTTGTTTTTGTTTTTGTTTTTTAATTATAGTCCAGCCCTCCAACGGTCTGAGGGACAGTGAACTGGCCCCCTGTTTAAAAAGTTTGAGGACCCCTGCCATAAAGAGTGGGCAGGCCAAAGTGCAAAAACCTGGAAACAAAAACCTGAATCTGACAGGTGGGCACGCATGCGGAGCAGGGGCCCATCCCTTACCTTCTGCTGTAGGTCCCTCATCTTCCTGCCGCTCTCTTCTGGACACACAGGGCTGCCTGACTGTGGTGCCGGCCCTGGGGGCTTCTCTGGCCCAGCCTCTCTCTCCTCTTCTTGTCCCCAGAATGACTTCCCACCAAACAGCCTGCTGGCAACTTCCTCGGCATTTTCCAGACGGAGCCCCAGCTGGGAAGGGAAGCCAGGGGTCAGAGAGCAGCCCCCCAGTCACTCAGGTGATCAGGAGCAGGGGGGCAGGCATACTGGGGCCTCCTGGTGCCCACCTGGGCTCAGGTAAAGCAGCACAGCCGTGGGAAACCCAGCAAACTCCATATGTGCGTGGCAGGTGCAGAATTCCTGCTGATTCTTTGGGGCTTGTTTCAATATCACCACCCCTGGGAAGCTTTCTCTGAATTCCCAAGGCGCTCTGTTCCCACCTGTTCTGCCCCTCACACACAGCAGATGCTAATTTGTGTGTCTAGATGAAGGCAGGGACTTGTATTTTTCATTTGTGTGTCTAGATGAGGGCAGGGACTTGTATTTTGCTCTCCAAGGACCCTGAAGGCCTGACCTGCTGGGTTCTCGGTTGGATGGACAGCACCCTTTCTTCTGTCCCCTCTTCCTGCCATCTGCCAGCCCATCCTCGCATCCCTCTCGTCCCTCCACCCACCTGCCTCTCCATCTTCTCCCCATCCTTACTTCCCCCACCCATCTCATTCATCCATTTACTTCTCCTTTCTTTCTTTTTTTTTTTTTTTTTGTAGAGACAGAGTGTCACTTTATGGCCCTCGGGTAGAGTGCCGTGGCATCACACAGCTCACAGCAACCTCCAACTCCTGGGCTTAAGCGATTCTCTTGCCTCAGCCTCCCAAGTAGCTGGGACTACAGGCACCCACCACAACACCCAGCTATTTTTTGGTTGCAGTTCAGCCGGGGCCGGGTTTGAACCCGCCACCCTCGGTATATGGGGCCGGCGCCTTACCGACTGAGCCACAGGCGCCGCCCTACTTCTCCTTTCTTATGGACATCTCTCCTTCCTTCTAACCATTCTTTCTCCACTCTTCCCATCCAGATCTCTCTGACAGCACTGGAGGGAAATCCCCAGAGGTCAATCCTTGGCAGATCTGAGCCAGTCCTCTGCCTCACTGGCAAAGTTTGGGTGATGGGCCCTGCTTTCCAAAATTAGAAGTGGTCAGGAGAGGACACAGAACACTCTCCTTCAGATGAGCTCCACAGGCCTGAAGGAAAGAGATGAAGGGCCCCACAGTAATCTACTGGCTGGACAGAGGACACAGGAGTGTTCCCTATCCCACAGATTCCCCCACAATCTGCGTTCCAACACAACAGCCAAATGGTCAGATCCCATCACGTCACTCCCCACCCTAAACCCTGCCCTGCCACCCCTGTCCTCTGATCGCACCATCTCCTCCACACCCCTACTCTGCTTCTTTTCCTCTAACACACCCAGCCTTTCCTTTTCTTGGGATCCTGACCCTTCCTGGTCCTTCTGGGAAAGCTCCTCCACTCTGCATGTGCTATACGCATGCCCATCCCTCAGGTCTCAGCTCTAACTCCTCCTCCCTGGGTGCACTATTGAAAGTCATCATTGCTTTATCAATGTGTTTATTCATTTCTTATCTCCCTCCCTCTCTGTTCTGTGAGCAGCTCCAAGAGGCCAGGGTCTCTCACACTCATCACTGTCCCCGGTGCCCAGCACCATGCCTAGAACATATCAGGCAGAGGATGCATGTTCTTGCGATGGCTGGTGGGTGGGTGGATAGAGAATGAATGAATCAGAGGATGGGTTGATGGATGGATGTGGATGGACATGGATGGAGGGATGACTGGACATCACAGGAGTGAGGGATGAGCGGGTGTCACAGTTCTCAGCCACAGAAGAACAGATGGGCGAGATGGTAGGAGAGAAGATGGAGAGATGGGTGGGAGGGTATACGGATGGTCGGACAGATGGACGACGGACGGACAGATGGGAGGGTAGGTACATAGATAATGGGTGGATAGGTAAGAGGGATGGACAGAGGAACATGAGTGGATGGACAGATATGTGGATGTACCTATGGGTGGGTGGGTAAATGGGTAGATAGCGGGGAAAATGGATGGGTGGATGGATATAGGGACTGGAAGTAGAACAACGGAGGCAAGGGATGGATGGATGGATGGATGAGTGGATGGAATAATTTCTGGCCAACCCCAGGACGGATCCTGGGGTGACTACAGCAAGGCCCTCCTCTTACCTCCAGTAGGTTGAAGGCACGACCCATGACATGGATGGTCAGGTTGGCAGTGGCAGAACGAGGAAGGAAGGAGGCGGGAGAGAAGAGAAGGGTCCTCTCCAGGTTGGCTCCCAGGCTGCCAGTCACTAGGAGAAAGGAAAGCGGGTCGGTTCATTCTGCACCCCTCACACAGCAGAGGCCCAGCTATGAGGGACCACAGCTGGAGACACGGCCACACACCTGGTGCATCCTTCTGGGGTGGGAAACAGCCTTAATCCTCTCAGGACAGAGGGAGTCCGGAGGGTCACACTCCTGCCTGCATCCCCTGACAGTCAGAGAGAAGTGCCCAGAGCTGCCCCTCACCACCAGGTGGCCCAGAATGGCCAAGGTGATTTAGGGACCTCAGCTAGAAAGAGATTCCCATTTGGATTCTGTTTAATCACAACAAAGAGGCAGTCTCAGGATGGGGCTAATCTCTCTTTAAATACACAGAAAACCAGTTTTTAAACTGCACGGCTCTCAGCTGACAACACAGTCCAGAATTACTATAACAACAGAGTCATTACCTGCCTCTGACTGAACAGCATTTCCTTTTAGGATTGCCTTCTCTTCACAGAGAATTAAATTGATTTTCTATTAATGGTAGTGAGAGGACATTTCCTTTTTGAAATAAGCTAAAAAGAGCCAGTTTAGGAAAAGATGGAAGAATTCAGCCGAATGCTATAAAACACCTATCGGACTCTCTTTTATCTCTTCCAACAAGAGCGTCAGGTGACACGGGGATATAGCAAAATATCAAGCAAGTGCCATATAAATAGTTCACCCTCGGGTACAACATCCTTGATCAATATGCCTTCAGGAGCTGGAACTCAGGTCCCCAAGCCTTTGTGGCCCCAGAAGAGGACAGGGGCTGCCCAGGACAGCCATACCTGAGCGGAAAGTGACATCGGAATAGGACGAGTGTTTCCATGTCTCTGGATGGAACTCCTGGCTGAGGATGTCCTCAGGGAGGGTGTCTTGGAGGGCCCATTTCAGTGGGTCATCTGTCTCCATCAGCTGTAGGAGGTGACTCCACACAAAGGAGCCCACTGCAGCAAGTCACAACCAGCAGGGACAGGGCAGTGAGGATCAGACCTGGAGAAAAGACCTTCTGACCCCCATCCCTGGGCCCTGCTATTCCCATACACCGGGTGGTTCTCAGGAGCTGTGCTGCTGAGATCTATATCCTCTCCAAAGAAACAGTGGAAACCGTAGCATTGCCTTAATGGAACTTGGAAATCAAGCCCATGTATTGAATTCTGACATGCTTTCCAGAAGGGAAAGGGGGTATCTCAGGCTTGAAAGTCTGAATCCTAGTTTCAACACTTACAGGCTGTGTGACTTCAGGATGGTCACACTACCTCTTTGAGCTTCCATTTTCTTATCTATAAAATGAACTAACAATCCATCTCACTGGGCTGTTTGGAAAATCAAGACCTAAAAGACTAAGTATCTTTTAGGGTTGGAAAGGGTGGCACACAATCCATGAGGCTCCCTGGTGGGCTGAAGATCAAAATAAGACCCCTTCCTTTCTTTTTCCTAGTAAAAAAAAAAAAAAAAATTAAATGAGATGTTAATGGGAATTAGTCTAGTGGGGAATATTAGAGTCTAATAGGGAACTCTCAGCCGTCAGGCTCTCAGGAAGCCCAACAGGGAGCTTCTGGAACAATTTATCATAGAACAGGGCCAAGACTGGATTTTGGTAGATAAGGCACCCACTTATTCTCATTGGGTAATACACAAGGTAGTACCGCATGGCCACTGTCAAGGTTGAGCCCTGTAGCTGATGCCCCAAGAGGGGCTCTAGTGTCCTATTTGATGCAATTCATGATGAAAGCAGCATCCCATGCCTGAAAGTGCCAAAGCTAAGGGCTACATCTTCTACCTGTAATAGTTACATTTCTTCAGAAGGTGTTTCAGCAATTTCTCTTATGGGAAATTAGCCATAAAGTTAGATCAAAACGACAGCCAAAAGGGTATGTGCAGGAAGTTTTATTTTGGTTGTTCTTTCTAATGGCAAAAGATCAGAAACAAGCTAAATGAAGACTGAAGACTAGCAAATGGACAATGATGCAAGATCCCAACAGAAGACCACGCAGCCACAGATGACAGTTCACATGCCCTGACACAGAAGAGCTCCTGCATGTGTTAAAGACAAAAAGCAAGGGGCACAACAGCAGGTATAATATAATCCTGAGCTGCTGCTGTTGTTAAGGAGATGCATGCATATATACTATGTCCATCTCTACCTTACAAGTTCCGATGTGATACACAAAAGAACTGTTCACAGTGAATGCCTTCCAGAAAAAAGGACTTGGGGCTGGGGGAAGAGGAAGGAATATTTTAAATTTCCATTATCCCTGCCATACATGTTGACATTTTGACCACATGGTTATACTGCACTAATAATAGTTGTAATGATGATACTAATAAAAGCAAAAGTCACACACAGCACTTACAATATTCTAAATGTCCTCATACATTGATTCATCTTATGCTCACAAAACTCTATGCGGGAGGTACTATCATTATTCCCATTTCACAGGTGCACAAATGGAGGTTCACAAGGGCTTAATAATTTGTCCATACATATAGGAATTGGGCGAATTGGAGCTGGGAGTTGAGCACTAGGCTCTTAACCCACTGTGCAATATGGAAGTTTTTTTTTTTTCTTAAGTCAGTTGAACTTATTTTTTGAATTTATACTTTTGGGTTCAGTTTCTTGTCTAAAGAAAGACAAGGTCTCAGAAGGGAACTGAGATTCATAGACACTGTCCTTCCTCTGTCTCAAGAGTCTCATTAGGATACTATGTCACGACCTGGCCAGAGCCAGAAGAGACCTAAGTGACTCCCAGGCCATTTTACAGATGAGGAAACTAAGGATCAGAGAGAAGTGACTTCTCCAAAGTCATCAGTGGCAGAATAGGGACTGGAATTGCCCTGTGGCCAAGGGGGACACACACAGCCACTTGTCTAGATGGCATGGCAGAGAAGAGGGGCGAGAAGGCAGGAGGACCCTGGAGTGTGGAGGGGGAGGATGCTCCTGAAGCCTCCCACACCCTCCCGGAGGTGCCCAGCCAGCCGCCTCCCCACACACCGCTGCTGCTCACCCTGGGTGGACCGCTCTCCTGCCTGGGTGTGCTGCACCTGGGCAAACACCTCTTCACCAGGGCACCTCATCAGAGCCAGGTAGGCATTGATGCGGATCTCAGCATCCTCCTCAGGGCTTTGGTACAGCCGGGAGAGCACAGATCGCTGGTTTGGGCAGAAGGAAGGCCATTACTGGGGACACCCCACCCACCTCCACCCAGGAGTATACTTTCCTGTGTCTGCCCCTGTGCTGTTAGGTGGCCCTTACTGGCTTACCCAAGTTCTTCTGGCACCCCTACCCGAAGGCTTCCCAACACACTTTTACCTGTGGCCTAGTTGTATGAGGTGGCAGGGGCTCCTGTCACCCCAGCCCAGAGCCTCACCAATTTCCAACAAATGAGCCTGGCCACATCCAACAAAACTTTGTTTACAAAAACAGACAAAGGGCCGAGATTTGGCCCATAGCCTGTAGTGTACAAATCTTGCACTAGAGAGCTTGTGACATAAATGGCGTTGGTAATCATGTACATATTTGTGTGTTCATTTGATGAATAATCTGCCTCCCATACCAGATACGGGCTTAGATATAGTCACACCAGCACCTAGCCTGGTGTCCAGCCCATACAGGTGCTCAGTAAACAAGGGATGGATGAATGAATGAAGCAAACTAACAGTGGTTCAAGACCTGCCCCTGCCCACCCCCAACTCAGTGAAATAGCACACAGGGGCTCACATCCACAGAGCAGGGGACCCTCCGGAAGGCCTGGATGGCCCCCACCCTGATCTCAGGGGTGCCGCTCCTCAGGGATGCGCAGTCACTCAGCACTGGGGTGAGAGCCGTGGCTGCCAGGCCAGCATTGCCAATTGCCTTCAGCACGAGCTGGATCTGAAACCAGATGGTGGCAGTGCCATGAGACCTGGGGACTAGTGGTGCCAGCCCCATCTATTCTACCTAGGGATCACCCACTAGACCCAGGGTCCTGAGATTTTGGTTCTCCTCACCTGGCCAGCATCCAAGGGCTCCTGGAAGGTACAATTGGTACCTAAGGCCTCTCCCAGGATCCTCACGAGGGAACTGACACCAGGCAGCTGCCCACAGTCCCCATCCAGAGCAGCACAGAGGTTGTGCACCAGAGCAGAGATACTGAGGAAGGTGCTGGGATGGGCCACTGGGGTCTGCAGCAGTGGCTGGGGACAGAAACCGCACCCCCCACCCCCAAAAGGCTGGTGAGTAGTTGCCACATGCAGACAGGGCCTCGCCCTGAACACACAGATCCACCTGGGGGCACTTCCTAAAAATACAGAGAGAGGCCTAGGGCCCGCCTGAGAGTCCGAATGAATTATTCAGTGTTTAGGACACTTTTAGCCTTTCATGTGCCTCTAGGATGGAGACCTGTGCTGTTGGGCTAATGTAGTGACAGCAGTGTTTGGGAATGTCTGGAGACACGATGGTTGTCACAGCTGGAGGTGGGAAGGGTACTGTTGACATCTAAGAGGCAGAGACCAGGGATGCTGCTAAACGTCCTCTAATACACAACACAGGCCCCCTGCCCTGCCCTGAGAATTATCCAGCCTCAGATGTGAATAATGCCACAGCAGAGAAGCCCTGGGCTAAGTCACCAGTTTGGGAGTAGAACATGGTAGAGAACCCTGAACAAAGCACCAGACCCCTTCCCAGATAGCGGAACAGCTTACTAAGATGTACAAGAAACAAAACCGAAGTTCTCCCTCTGTCATCTACTGTCAGCTTCTCATGCCCCTTCTGCTCACCTCCTTTCTGCAAAGCCACACAAAGGAGAAGCCATCTCTCCCAGGACCCAGGGGCTGCCCAAGGAGAAGCCACCGTCCCTCCACAGAAAGCAGGGGAGCTGGAACCCAGGGGCCAAAGCTCCAGGACCTGCCACCTAACCCAGCCAGCTTCCCTTAGACAGCCCATGGATGGGCCGGAGAGAGGCCATAGGCCACCAGGCCCCTGCCTGTCACTATCCACATCAAGAGCACAGGCGAACAGCATGATATAGTGAGATAATTAGGAAGTGGGGAGTTAGCTATTACCATTGTTTTTAATATAATCTAATTGCAAGATGAGATCATTTAATTTTTGAAATGGCAGTTAATCCCCAGCTCATCAACTGCCTATAAATCTAGCAATCAGTTCTTGCACATAATCATCAAGACCCTCCCCTGGCCCTGCCTTGAAGCATGTGCTCCTTGGGCCTGGTTCCAAGGAGCAGGAGATGCTCCAACCTTCCCAGCCCAGCCAGGGCCAAAGTGGCAGCCACCAGGCTCAGGCAGCGTCAGCCTGGGATCATCTGTCAGAGGCCACCACTCAGATGCCCACCTCCACCACCCCAGGAAGGCAAATGGGAGGGGCCACAGGACAGAGCGCTGGCTCTAGAAGTGAGACCAGTGTGTTTTGTTTAACGAACATTTAGGCGCCACTTGCCACATGCTAGACTCTGCTGTTGACACGTCACACACACTGCCTTTATTATCATTTCCAGTGGGCAGCTGAGGAAGCCAGACAGGGAGTGGTTAAAAAAATTTCAGACAGCCCGGGGCAAGTAGCAGAGCTGGGGCTTAACCCTGGAGGTACAGCTACCAGGCCAGGGGTTAACCCCACACTCCCTGCTTCTTGAAATGCAAATTCTAAACTTATTCCTGAAAACTGCAGGGGTGCGAACAGTGACCTCTTGGCTAGACTGGACCACCCAGAGCAGGGGCGACCAGGCAGCTGTGGGGAAATAGCATCTCTGCACATCTCTGCTCTATTCTTGGATTCATGAGCCTTCACCAGGTCCACGTGACTATGACAGAGTGTGAACACACTTTGCAAGGGTGTGAGTGAGGTTGTGTGTGCACCTTGGCCTGTGTTCTGCAATCTCAGGGTCTGTGTGTGCACTCCCACGTGGACATGCCTTTGCCCAGGTGTATGCAAGCATCCCAGCACACATGACTTGTGCACGTGTGTCTCCAGCTGTGCATGTTATGTGTCTGCATATGCCCCAGTGGGTGTGTGCCTGTGCCCCTATGTGTCCTGGTACACGTGCATGTGAGACAATGCGGGTGTAAGTCCCGCCTGTGCCCACATATATCCTAGTGTTCCTTGGTATATACATGTGTGTTGGGGCATGGATGGCTGCGTGTTCCCCAAGACCCCATTGCGCGAGTGTCCTGCTGTGCATACATGCGTGCCCTGGTGTGTGCACACACATGTATGGGGATGTGTACATCTGCATATGTGTGTCTCAGTGTGTCTCTGTGGGCACACACCTCAGTATAAGGCCTGCATTTCCCCACATACGTGTCCTGGGGACCCGCCTCAGTGTGTGCCTACATGAGTGCACATGGGTCCCTGTGTGACATCTCTCAGGTGTGTGCGTGTGCACCTCAGGGTGTGTTCACGTGAGTCTGGCTGTGCACTTTGGGCTTTCCTGTGAAAAGATGGGGCATGCATAACTTAAAAAAGCACATCCAATGTTTTCCCACATTTGGCAAAAAAGAAAAGAAAACAAGCAGACCTTCCCATTTTCTTTTTTTTTCTTGGAGACAGAGTCTCACTTTGTTACCCTCAGTAGAGTGCCATGGCATCATAGCTCACAGCAACCTCAAACTCTTGGGCTTAAGCAATTCTCTTGCCTCAGCCTCTCAAGTAGCTGGGACTACAGGTGCCTGACACAATGCCTGCCTATTTTTAGAGATAGGGGTCTTGCTCTTGCTCAGGCTGGTCTCAAACTCGTGAGCTCAGGCAATCCACCCACCTCGGCCTCCCAGAGTGCTGGAATTACAGGTGTGAGCCACCGCACCCAGCCCCTGTTTTCTTAATAAAGAGCAGGACACGCAGGGCATGGCTGGGAGGGCAGGGTAGATTAGGTGGAGACAGATGCTCGGACACGCAGGAGGAGGGCCTGCCCACTAGAGTTTTCCACCAGAAACCACTAGAAAGGCTGCCAGGGCAGAGATAAAGCTCCGTGTGTGAGTGTCCTGCTGTGCACCGGGGCACTGTGCACCTGTCCCAGGACCACAGCCCAGTGGGGCCCTGCGGGACTGTGAGGTGAGCTCCTGCCGCTCAGCTCGCTGGGAGCCCAAGCCTGTGAACACAATTCGGTGGCTCTGCCGGGACTGGTGGGGCAGCATCAGGCCTGGGCTCCCAGAGAGCAGTCCAAATGGTAACTAGCTGGTTCCTTGTCAATGGCACCCTGGGGATATGCCCAAGACAACCCACCTTCCTAATCTTCACAAGATCAGAAAGCAGATCTCAGTGCAAAAATCTCTAACATAAGAAGGCTGGGATACACTTCATTTAAAAGTCTGTTTCTGCTATGACAATGGGTAAGGAATTTTTTTTTAAAGGTCTGTTTCAAATAATCACTCTTTTGTATTTTTTTTCTTTTTCCTTTCTTTTTTTTTTTTTTTTTTTTTGAGACAGGTTCTCACTCTGTCACCTAGGCTGAAGTGCCATGGAGTCAGCCTAGCTCACGGTAACCTCAAACTCCTGGGCTCAAGCAATCCTCCTGCCTCAGCCTCCTGAGTAGCTGGGACTACAGGCACCTGCCATGAAAAACCCGGCTAGTTTTTCTGTTTTAAGTAGAGACAGGTTTGTCCTCTCTTGCTCAGGTTGGTCTCGAACTCCTGAGCTCAAGGGATCCACCCATCTTGGCCTCTCAGAGTGTTAGGATTATAAGCGTGCGCCATCGTACCTGGCCATCTTTTAATTTTCAAAGATGGAAAAATAAAATTACCCTCAGGCAAAAACCATTTTCACTTTTCCAAAATGTCTTTCAAGATCGGACCTCCTCCTGCAAACTAGCCCTTCCAGAAAGGTGAGCCAACAAAGCTGAAAGGCAGGGCAGAAAGCCTCAGGACTGTGAGGAGGGAAAGCACTCGCTGGGAAGGATTAGCTGGACTTGACCAAAGTGAAGAGCTTCTGTTCATCCAGAGAAACCTTTAAGAGTAGAAACCGCAGGAGGTAACAAAATGTAGCCCAGTTTGGAAAAGAACAAAGTCCAGACGCCCCACAGCATGGGCGAGGCTCCCAGAGGACAGACTCCAGGGTGCAGGTGAATGCCTGAGCAGGCAGAACTAAGTGATGCTGAGAGGGCCAGATTCCAGGTAACATTTGGGGTCACCAACTGGGAGGGGCACGAGGGAGCCTTCTGGGAGCCAGAAACATCCTCTACCTTTCCCCAGGGATGGTTACACAGGTGCGCAAACATAGGGCAAACATCTGTCTACTGGACACATGAGAATAGCACAGCTTCCCAAATGCAGAGCCTAGGACAGAGTTGGAGCCACATATCCACCAGCTGCAACCAGGTACCCAGGTGGTTCCTGGGGCAGACAGAGCACGTCAGTGGGAAAAGCAGAGAAATTGAAACAGGAGTTGACTTGATAGAAACACCCTCAAGTCAATCTCTTGGCTGTGTCAAGGGCATCCTGGTGATGTAAGGGCTCCTAACGGGGACACTGGCGTGAGGGGTATATGGTAACTCTCAGCAATAACTTTGCCGCTTGTCTACATATATAAAATTATTTTAACATAAAAAGTTTAAAATAGTCTCTCCCTCCCCCCACATCCCTCCCCAGGTGGTACAAAGCAGCCTGGGACCCTAGCACAGGGAAACCCTTGCTGACTAGATAACAGAATAAGAAAACAAGAGTAGAGAGGGATAAGTGGGGGTCTGGAGGTGTCAGCTGCACCTGGAACAGTAAAGGAAGATGCTGGATCCAGGAAGGGAAGATGCTGTGTCCAGAGGTGTGAGACTAGGCAAGGGACAGGAAGGGAAGATGCTGGGTCCAGAGGTGTGAGACTAGGCAAGGGACAGGAAGGGAAGATGCTGGGTCCAGAGGTGTGAGACTGGGCAGGGGACAGGAAGGGAAGATGCTGTGTCCAGAGGTGTGAGACTGGGCAGGGGACAGGAAGGGAAGATGCTGGGTCCAGAGGTGTGAGACTGGGCAGGGGACAGGAAGGGAAGATGCTGGGTCCAGAGGTGTGAGACTGGGCAGGGGACAGGAAGGGAAGATGCTGTGTCCAGAGGTGTGAGACTGGGCAGGGGACAGGAAGGGAAGATGCTGGGTCCAGAGGTGTGAGACTGGGCAGGGAACAGGAAGGGAAGATGCTGTGTCCAGAGGTGTGAGACTGGGCAGGGGACAGGAAAGGAAGATGCTGGGTCCAGAGGTGTGAGACTGGACAGGGGACAGGAAGGGAAGATGCTGGGTCCAGAGGTGTGAGACTGCACAGGGGACAGGAAGGGAAGCTACTGGGTCCAGAGATATGAGACTGGGCAGAGGACAGGAAGGGATGATGCTGGGTCCAGAGGTGTGAGACTGCGCAGGGGACAGGAAGGGAAGATGATGGGACAGAGGTGTGAGACTGGACAGGGGACAGGAAGGGAAGATGCTGGGTCCAGAGGTGTGAGACTGCATAGGGGACAGGAAGGGAAGATGATGGGACAGAGGAGTGAGACCACTTTCCGGAAAGGAAGAGGAAGATGCTAGGCCCTATGAGCCAACGGCCTGCACCTACCTGGCTCCCTTCCCCACGCGTCCCTTGTTGGTGCTGTAATGCCCTAACTCCATTTTGTCCATAGAGCCGGACTTACTCCATTTTGCTAAGGACTTAGCTGGGGGCTTTCAACAATAGGAAGCTCAGGTGAAAGCTGCAGAGTTAAGCAAAATCTGCAAAAACCTGAGAAAGGACAGCTCCCCCTGTAAGCACTCCCCTTACCTACAGATCTAATACTGCTGGTGTTGGCTCTTGTGAAACTGGGCTTGTGTTAAGGACTCCCCCGCCCCTACCGAGAGCACCTTATAAATGGTTTCCACTCTCTTCTTCTTGGGGTCTGGAGACTTGGAGGCATAAGTCGGCTCTGGGCCCCGCCAATCAATAAAGGACCCTTGCTTAATTTGGACTCAGTGTGCTGGCATTTCTCTATTCCACTGGCTTTGGGCATAACGGTACAGCAGCCACACCACCCTTTCCCTAATGCTCTGCACATGCCACACCACTCAGTCCACACAGTCCCCCATTATACCAATTGGGGAAACGGAGGCTTGGGAAAGTTAAGCACCTTGGCTATGGTCACACTAGTAAGTGACAGAGCTAGGATTTAAAGCTGCGAAGTCCAGAGCCAGCTAGTGCTTTTAGCCACCACACTCAGGCCAAACACATGAACAAATGAATGGGTGAGGGAAAGGAAGGCCGGCAAGGTGAGCCAGCTTCAGGGAGATTGACCCTGCCCAGCACTGGCAAAGCCGGGGTGGGTCTTGGATGGTGCCAGTATCCTTGGCGGCCAGCGTGGCATCTACTAGGCCAAGAACTATGGGTGGTGCCTCTTGGGGCCCTCACTGGCACCTGATTCATGTCTGCTGAGCAGAGTCAACAACTGATAAGCCCCATCCTATCCCCTCAGCCAGCTCAGGGGTCTCCGATATTCCCTGTGACCCTGGCCACCAAGCACCAGCTCGGACCATTTTCACTCCTGCTTCCTGTTGGCACCCTTAGATTCCTCAATCCCTCACCCACCATCCCCCAGGCAAGGGAGGACACCCCTAAGGTCCAGGGAAGGGCAGAGCAGCCTCACGCCTTTGGGCAAGCAACACCCTCCTAGGGCCCCATGTTCCTCATCTGCAGAATTGGATGATAAGAGCATCCTCTCCATAAAGACAGCGAGAGGGAAATAAGACCCCTCACACTGGTGCACGTTGCTGCCCTTGTTTCACACAGACCCCCCAAACTCAAGCCTCAGCAAGTGCTTGTGTTTATGACAACAGCAGCTCTCACTTAACATGCTCAGATTTTGTGCCAGACACCAGGAGAAAAGCATCACACAAAGCATCTCACTCTGAGCTTAGGATGGATGTGCTAGTTCCACCCCCTTTACGGATGAGAAGCCAGGCTCAGAGAGGTTAAGTCACTTACCTGGAATCACACAGGTAGAGGCACATTGTTGAGACTTGAACCCTGATCTCAAATACTGAAGCCTGCCTTGAACCTGACCTAGCAGGCCAAGAAGAAGGCTGGCATAAAACCAGGACAAGAACGCACTGCCCCCAACCCCCGCCCTGCCTCTAATCAGTCTGGACAGGGGACACAGGAGTCAGGTGGGATTAGGGGCTCACCAGCAGCACATGGACCATGGCATCAGTGGGCTGCGGGATGAAGGCCAGTGACCAGAGCCACGCCTCTGCCTCGTCCTCCTCCACCTCCCCCGACGAGATGAGCTCCTTCATGAGGCCCACGCAGGGCTCCGTCCCACAGGAGGGCAGGGCGTCCATCAGCGGCTGCCTGAGAGTGTCACCAAAGTGACCTCCATATTCTGAGCAGCTTCAAGCCTCATCTCATCCCAGGGCTTGGAGAGAGACGGGAGGGACACACCCACACTCACCCTCACTTGGGAAGGGGCAGCCCAGCTGGGGCCTGCGTTCTTAGCACCCGTGGGGACAGTGACCCAGTACAAACCCAGCAGCTCTGCCCAGCAAGGAAACATGAGTTCAGACCCCCTGCTCTGCTGAAACCCATGCAGGCAAATGTCACCAGGTAGTAGCAGGGAGAATCCCCTGAATTGAGCAAGAACAAACAGCCTGCAGCACCTTTAATTTAAACCTCTGACACTCTCAGCCCAACAAGGGGGTATTTATTTGGTTTGAGTTTTTTGTTTGTTTTTAGATTACAAAAAGGTAGAAAAGCTTAAGAGGCCACCAAGCTGTCCAGCCTTTATGGAATGGAGGGTCCGAACTGGGACATGATGAATGAACTCAGGGTGGGTCCCAGGTCACAGCAGAAAGGGGAGGCTCCCAGAGCTCGGGGTCATACAAGGTAGCAGGATATCAGGGGGTAAGGGGCAAGTACTGGGCCTCCCAAACCGTGAACCAGATCCCCCCCAGCACTACACACACCGTCTGGCCCATAAACAGTCTCTGAACCTCAGTTTGCACATCTATAAAATAGGGATGTTGGTGACAAAGCTGCCCCATCCCCATTAAGGTGACAGTGCGTCCTTAGGGACACCTAAGACACTTCATCTGGGGAATATCTCTCTGTTCTTCCCACACTCTCACAAGTATCAGCCCTCTCAGAAACTCATAGATTTGGGAAGGGCTTTCCCCCTCCCTGACTCCCAGTATCTAGGTGGACAGGTGAGACACAGGGCCTTGTGGGAAAACCCAGAGTGACCAGGACGGCATGTCATGGGGAGAACAGGCAGCTCCATACGACAGCGCAGACATCCCTCCCCACATCAAACATTACAGCATACCTGAGTCGGATATCATTTATATTTAAATACCCAAAAATTGGATGGAGAAGTACAGACCACCTGGATTCAAATCCCCACTCTGCTGTATGATTTTTGGCAAGTTTCCTAGCTGTTCTGTGCCTTGGTTTCTAAACTGGAAAGGATGAACTACCCCACGGGGCTGTTGTGATGATTAAATGATTGAGTACAGATAAAGGGCTTGAAAAGGGGTCTATTCATTAGCTATTACAGTATTTTATGGCCATTCAGTGAAATGTTTGGCAAAGTTAATTTTGCAGAGGATAGAGTTTCTTTCATACTTTGGAGTCAGTAAAATTGTTTTAGGACTCAAAAAAAAAAATTTTTTTTTTTTTTTTTTGAGACAGAGTCTCAAGCTGTCACCCTTGGTAGGGTGCTGTGGCGTCACAGTTCATAGCAACCTCAAACTCTTGGGCTTAATTGAGTCTCTTGCCTCAGCCTCTTATGCATCTGGGATTACAGGCGCCTGCCACAATGCCTGGCTATTTTTTGGTTGCAGTTGTCATTGTTTGCCAGGCCCAGGCCGGGTTCAAACCTGCCAGCCTTGGTGTATGTGGCCAGTGCCCTACTCACTGAGCGATGGGTGCCGAACCAGGACTCAAAATATTTTTTAACATCTTTGAAAAGCTCATGGGGGCCTAGTAGATGGCTGGACTCTGGAAGGCCGCAGCCCTGAGCTGCTGGGGTTGGCTCCTCAGAGGTTCCCCTCTGGGACTGGAAGTCTTACTCTCCTTGGCTGGCCCTAGAGCAGCAGGGTCTGGGTGGTGGTGGGTTCCCTGCTCCTCCCAGCCCCCTTACCCCCACCCTGAATTTCCACCCCAGCAGGCATGTACCCAACGGTGCATTGGGATGCTAATTCCAGCAAGAGGGTCCCTGTCTAGGAGAACAATGGTGGTCTTTATCTGCCAGGCTCTTCAGCTTCCAGTCTTTGACAGGACGGGGCTTGGGCCCCGTGGGAACCTCCAGGCTCCTGACTTAATCTCCTTGGTACACATCCCCAGACTGTAGAACAAGTCAGTGTCATGGGGTTAGGATGACATATTATCATCCATCCCTCACTGGGGACCCAAGACAGTGCCAAGACCACTCCGGACACCCACACACACAAACCCGGACAGAGGCCCTTACCCGTTGTCTGGGCATTTAAAGGAAGAATGTTGCCAGAGTTCCATCAGCTCATCTGCAGAAAGGCCCTGGAGCTCAGACACCAGCGTCAGGAACAGGTCCGTGGCCTGGGATTCAGAGGATGGACATAAGATACCCAGCAGCCTGGGGGAACCCCAAAAGGTCTCCCCTCCACCCTCTGCCTCCAGGGGTGCACTTTCTCCAGGGAGAAAGTGGGAATGGCACTATTGCCTTCTCTCAAGGGGTCACAAGACCCAGTGAGAAGAGGCTACAGCTCTGGCTCTGGCCTCCCCCCACTGCACACCCACCTCCCAGCATACAGCCTGGTCCATTTGTATTATTTAATTCAACAGGTTTTTACAGAGCACCCACAACATGTCTGGGACACACCACAGACATGGCAGTGAAGAGAGAGCTCTGCTGTCCGTCTGTGGGCTGGGCAGTGAGCTTGACAGAAGCTCAACAATGTCGCTAGGATTATAACCTAATTAATGTAATGACCCTTATAGTATTTCATATATTTAGTGAGGTAGCAATCTTTTCTAATTCCTTTTTTTTTACAGAATTATTAACAGTCATGGCTAATAGAGGGTGTTTGAGTGTTGCTGAGGATTCAAAACTCACAAAGAAATAAAGGACTCTACTCAGGGAGTACCCCTGGGGTTTTGGGAGACGTTTGGTTTAGGAAACCTGCCCACCTTCCCTCTTTGCACCCCTGTAGTCTCAAGTTTGGGGCATCAGTGGCCCCCAGGCTTCTCCTGGGCTCAGTGGAAGCCAGGCCTAAAGCCCCTCCCCACTCAGGATCCACTGACACTGGGACCTGCTGCCCTCACCTGGGGCTCTGCTGCTCTGTGGTGTTGTAACCAAGGCCCTGGGCACTCGGTCTAATCTCAGCAACATGCAGGCTGCAGAACAAACCTCTCGCTGACCAGCACGACCCACCACCAAGGTCCAGGCAGCCTTCCCAAAGTGCACATGCTGTTGGCGGAGCCAGGGGCCACCTTGAGCTCTGTGCTGACTTCCTCCCACAGGACACACAAGCCTGCCCTGTACAGGCTGACTGCCACATCACACCTGGCCCTGACCACTGGTGGCCTCAAAGACTCTTTTTTTTCTTAAGACTCTTTCTTGACCCAGTTTGGGGCAGCTTCCCTGAAGACTCTCAACTCTAGACTTCTTCCCTCCTTCCTAACAGGCTCAGCTGCACTCCCCCGGGCTGGAGGCCACCTTTCTGCAAATCATCCATGGTTTCCTGGCTGGGAAGGGACACATGTGCGATGGCACACCACCATGCCTGGCTGAGCATCTGCCCGTGTGTGGGTGGCTAGGGTCTACCTGGAACTCTCCTCTGCTCTGGGGAAGCTTCTCCTACAAGTGTTAGCCTCGGAATCAGCCTTGCAGAACCAGGCATGGTAGATGGGGTCATGGGAAACTCATCCTGGTCTCCTCCATCAGGGAAAGAAAAAATTCTGAGGCAGGAAAAGAGCAAAGCTGGGAAGGGTACAGGGTGGAGGCAAATGGTATAAGGCTCCTGCCTACATATCCAGGGCGGAAAGCTGCCATGGCCCTCGCCACCACCGACATCCTATAACGATAACAGGAGCACAACAAGGAGCCATTACCATGTATCAGCAGTGTCCAGTTACCTGCACCCTGTCATTTAATCCTCCAGCACCCTATGAGCAGGGTTGTCATCATCCCCACTTGACAAAGAAGAAAAGTGACAGTCAGAGAGCATTTGAGTCACATGCCAGCAGTCACACAGCTACTTGGTAGCAGAGCTGAGACTTGAACCCAGGTTCCAGCTCCCAAACCCATACTCTAAGCCCGCATCCTATACTCAATCATTGTAGAGAAATTTTATTTATTTATTTGCTTTCTTTTGTTTTTGAGACAGAGTCTGACTCTGTTGCCTGGGCTAGAGTGCCAGGGCTTTCAGGACAGCTCACAGCAACCTCAAACTCCTGGGCTCATACAATCTTCCTGCCTCACCTCCCAAGTAACTGGAACTACAGGTTCTCACCACCATGCCCAACTTTTTTCTGTTTTTAGTAGATGTGGGGGATACAGGGGTCTTGTTTGGTTCAGGCAGTTCTCAAAGTTCTTAGCTTGAGCGATCCTCCCGCCTCCCCTTCCAAGAGTGATATGATCACAAGTGTGAGCTGCTTCAATCGTGTAGCAAATTTCCCTGTGGTGTAAGTACTCCCACCCTGACTCCCTTCAAGCCACCAATGTGCAATCACTGCAGACACATGGTGGGGGGGGTGGATGAGCCGTGTCACATTACATGTGTTTCCACAGTACATCAAAACAGACATAGCTCACCTCAGGATGACAGTGAAGTGTAGCAAAATAACCAGGTAGTAGTAGTTTGAGTACTTACCACCTTGTTTCTAATATTATTCTTTTTATTTTTGCAAACTTATTCATTGATTGATACATATTAGATGTAGATATTTTTAAAGTACCTGTGATAATCTGACACATTTATATAATCCAGTGGGGTAACTTAGTTATCTTTTCATTATGCTACGAGCATTCAAATTATTCTCTTCTAGCTATTTTAAAATATATAATTGATTAATGTTAATTAGAGTCATCCCGCTGATCTAACACCAAGTCTAATTTCCGGTACCTAGGTGTGCATTTGTACCCATTAATCAACCAACTTGATACATCTTGATGTTTGATAATTGCGATGTTTTAACCACCAGCCTGCAGGATTCCTGGAAATCTACCTGTAAGTTCTCTGAGTCAGCATTAGCCAGCCTCAGCACATCACTGCACTGTCGCTAAAGCACACAGTTACACACAGTCAGCCCTTAATAAATGCCTGAGACTTGGGTTCCCTATTCTTAGAACACACAGGGGTGGCGAGGAGCTGGGCTCTCTCCCAGGCGTCCTCCTTGGCAGCCTGACCCACCCTGTGTCTCTGCCCACCTGCCGGAGGCTCGCTTGCCTCCTCCTCCCTTGCTCCCTGGGGACGCCTATGGCCATTCCCTTCCCACCCGCTGCCCCCCACATGGAAATGTGGGGCCTCTCTGCAGAGGGGCAGGGGGGGAATTTACTGTCTTTTGAGTATTGAGTCCTGGTTTTGTTTCTGGACTGAAAAACAAATCTTGTCTCCTGCCCACCATCAATGGGGGGGGCAAAGGCATTTCAAGCAGAAGCCACAAGTCCATCCCCCTGGCAACCAGGCAGGCCCCCAGCCCTCCGGACAGCCCAGGAGCTGCCTGCTGTGCACTGATGTGTCCCTGGAAAGCCATTTTCAGGAACAGGGTCCTCAGCAATTCACCCCTCAAGCCCAGGGGACCTCCCTGGTGAAAATAATTTTCTTTTAAGCGCTATAACTAAAGGATGTCACACAGTGCGTGCCCTCAGGGGTCAGCGTAGTCAGTATCCAGGAGGGGAGGCACAGGCCCACAGCACACCTTGCCTTGAGTCACCACTGCCAGGGGAAACGTCTGGGCAGGGGTCAGGGAGGGCTGCTGGGCCCTGGCAAGAGGAAGCAGGCCTGTCTTCCCCACCACTTCTCAAGGCTCAGCAATGCACTGGTGAGAACACAGGTCAGAGAGCAGCAGTTCTCAACTGGGGACATTGTGTTCCCAAGGGAAGTCTGGCTGTCACAGCTGCGGAAGCAGGTGATGTTGGTATCTAGCGGGTAGAGGCCAGGGATGCTGACCATCCTACAATGAACAGGATGGCCCCCTTACCCCAGCAAAGAAAGTTCAGGCCCAAGCCGTCAGTAGTACCCACGGTGAGAAGCCCTGCTCTGGGCCAGGCTGCTCTGTCATTCACTAGCTGGGTGGCTTTGAGCACATTTCCTAAACTCTGCAAACCTCAGTTTCCTCTTCTGTGAAACAGGCACAATAAGAATTTTACTAATGGGATTAAATTAGATGACAAAAGTGAGGCCCTTCACTTATTGCCTGAGCATATAGTAAGTGCCCAATACGAGCGCAGTGGGTCAAATGGCGGCCCCCAAAAAGAAAAGTCCATGCCCTAAGCCCTGAACTGTGGCCCTGATTCGGGAAAAGGGCATTGCAGAGGTAATTAAGGGTCTTGAGACACAATCACCCCAGATTATATGGATAGGCCCTGAATACAATGACATGATTTTCTTCCCCGGGGAGTGAGGGTGCTAAACTTTCTCTCTCAAGCACTTCTCCTTGGGTGCTGGTATAGGGCCCTACCTCAAAACAAAACAGGCATGGAGGAGAACACACATCCGCGTCTCAGAAACACTGGATGATCACAAGGAAGGAACTGGCCCGGCATCTCGAGGCTTCTAAGCCCTTCAGGGCTGTGCCCCTCCCTGTCTCATCCACCCCTTGACTTTAAGCAGCTGGGAGTTGTGGGGCGATGCCTGGGATACCTGTTTCTGACTTGGTTGTGGAAAGAAGTTTTCAGTGCCGAGGCTTAGCTGTAACTACAGACTTCCGACAGATCTCTAGGCCTGGGGAATTAGACCACAGGTCCAACAGGACTAGTTTGTCCCTAAACAGGTAACAAAAGCAAGCCCTTTAGCTATTGAGATGAGAAAACGCCTTCTCTCCACTTGGACTGGGCCACTGGCTTGAGACACATCATCTAGACATCATCCTTGTTTTTGCAACCAGGCCTAGTTGTGCAGTGGACAACCCGCCCATCCGTACATAGCAGCCCTGATATTAAACATCTGGGAGGCTGGGCCATAAAGAATAGGAGCAGGAAGAGAAGGGCATCCAGGGACTCAGTCCCAGAGAGAACTCTGGCCTGGGGCTGGAAAAGCCACTTACCTCAAAGCTCGTGGTTTGAGCCAGGCACAGCCTCCTCACTAATGTGACCGCTGTGGCCACCGTGGCCTGGGATGGCATCTCCTCCCACTCATATAGCAGGCTGCTTGGAGTTACAGCTCCATTATCTGGATCTGAGATGGGAAGGCCTGGGTGGGATGAGCACATGGGGAAAGCCAGAGTGAATCAGAAGGGCCCCTGGGAGCCACCTGCACCCTCTGCCAACACTTCCTTCCACATTTTCTAGCAACAGGTGAGTGGTGTGCACCAGGAAAATCACAGCAGTGCACCAGGAAAATCAGGGCAGTGCTACAGAGGCAGGAAACTCAGGCCGGGCACAGTGGCTCACACCTATAATCCTAACACTCTGGGAGGCCAAGGCAGGTGGATCACCTGAGCTCATGAGTTCAAGACCAGCCTGAGCCAGAGCAAGACCCCATCTCTAAAAACAGCCAGGCACTATGGCAGGCACCTGTAGTCCCAGCTGCTCAGGACACTGAGACAAAGAGGTCACTTGAGCCTGAGAGTGTGAGGTTGCTGTGAGCCATGATGCCGTGGTACTCTACCAAGGGCGACAAAGTAAAAGGGCAAAAAAAAAAATGTGGCAAACACCTGTGTGCCCATCAGTGGGGGGGGTGGGGATGCTCAAATCCACATGGCCCACTCATGCCAGGCAACGCTGAGCACCCTTCAACAGAAATGGGGCAGCTGGACATGCCCTGCCATGGAAAAATCTCCAAGCTGAGAGTGGCCAAAGAAAGATGCAGAAAAATATGGCATAAAAATAAAAACAGACCACCCGAACAGACACCTGAACTCACATTCCTGTGAGTACATAGGCTGAATCCAGAAGGACTACTACACTCCAGGAAAGGTGTCACCCGCTGGGGAGGGATCAGAGGGCTGGGAGACAGAGAGAGAGGGGGCTCACTTTTCACTATCTCCTTTTGCACCATGTCAGGTGTCACCTTGTCAAAAAAAATATCTCAATCTCACTCATGCATTGAACCCTGCAGCTACTTCCTAATTAAACATGGATAATGACAGAAACTGCCCCTGTGTCACTCTCCTCACAACTGTGATGTGGGTCTTTCCTGAACCTTGCTCTGATGCCCACCGTGGCTACAGGTCTTCCTTGAACCCCCAATACACACCAAACTTGGCTTCAGTGGACTGCGCTTTAGAAATGCTGCCCACCATGGTCAGGCTGTTCCACGTCCGGACACTCACCCTCACCATGTGTGTGTGTCTGACTCCACACAGGTGCACATACACACCCACCTGTTCCTGAGACTTCTCCACCCCTCGGTGCCTGCCCCAGGGCCTTTGCACTCCTTGCTCCTCCCAGATGCCCTTTCCCACATCTTCCACAGCCCACCCCTTCTCCTCCTTCAGTAAGAATGTCACTTCCTCAGAGAGACCCTCCGACCCACCCATCTAAGTCACTGGCTCTCACATGGCCACCACGTTATTTCATTTCTATCACGTCAATGTCTCAAACCACCTTGTCTGTGTTTTGCTCTGTCAGTGGTTTCTTTCTCATAGGAAAATGTCAGCCTCAGAGTGACAGGGATCAAGCTGGCTGTGAGTACAAGCCCTGGAGCCCAGGCAGGGTCTGAAGACCCATTGAGGATCTTCAAAGTGTGGAGGATCTTCAAAGGTTACAATCTGTAAGGTAACCCCAAATATGTATAATATACATATTTTGTGCTCCCAAATATGTATAATAAAGGAAACTGAGGCACAGAGACAAGACAGGGGCCCAAGTCACACAACACAGAGTCAGAATTTGAATCCAGTTCCATCTCTAAAAGCCTCTTGGGAATGAGAGAAAAAACATTCAAAAACTTAGCAATACAAGGGAATATTATTCACCAAAAAAAAGGAGTCTAATTCTTCTTTTTTTTTTTTTTTTGTGGTTTTTGGCTGGGGCTGGGTTTGAACCCGCCACCTCCGGCATATGGGACCAGCGCCCTACTCCTTGAGCCACAGGCACCGCCCAGGAGTCTAATTCTTGATAACAACGTGGATGAATCTTGAAAACACTGGGCTGAGTGAAAGAAGTCAGACGCCAAAGGTCACGCTCTGTGGCTTCATTTGTATGAAGCATCAAGACAGGCAAATAATCCACAGGGGTAAAAAGCAGACAAGAGGCTGCCTGGGGCTGGGGCGGCGGGCGGATGGGGGCAGCAGGCGGATGGGGGCAGCAGGCAGATGGGGGCAGCGGTGGCAGCTAATGGGGCCAAGGTTTCTTTTTAGGGTGATGAAAATGTTTTAAAGTTGACCGTGGTGGTGGTTGCACAACTTAGTGAATTTACTAGAAGCTATTAAATTATACATTTTATTTATTTATTTACTTTTATCTTTATTTTTTGAGACAGAACCTCAAGGGCAGCGCCTGTGGCTCAAAGGAATATGGTGCCAGCCCCATGTGCCAGAGGTGGTGGGTTCAAACCTAGCCCCAGCCAAAAACTGCAAAAAAAAAAATAAAAAGAGAGAGAGAGAGCGCCTCACTCTGTTGCCCTTGGTAGAGTGCTATGGCATCACAGCTCACAGCAACCTCGAACTCTTAGGCTTAAGTGATTTTCTTGCCTCAGCCTTCAAAGTAGCTGGGACTACAGGTGCCTGCCACAATGCCTGACTATTTTGTTGTTGTTGTTGCAGTTGTCATTGTTGATTTTTAGCTGGCCTGGGCCAGGTTTGAACCCACCACCCTTGGTCACCCTCGATGTATGTGGCCGGCGCCCTACCCACTGAGCATGGGCACCGCCCAAATTACACATTTTAAACAGTGAGTTGTATGACATGTGAATTCTCTCTCAGTAAAGCCATTGAAAAGAAAAAAAAAACCAAAAGATGAAAATCTCATCCAACTCAATGGGATGCCCCCAGATCCTGACAAGCCCAGGTGCTTCCAGCCTCTGCTGGTTTGGGTAGCGAGGGTGAGGGTGTGGGTGTGGGGATCTCAAGCTGGGATCCTAAACAGGGTTCCAGGAGCCATGGAATTTGGGGACGCCCCAAGGCTCTGTCTACTGGGTTCTCCCTCAGGCAGTGCAGCAGGCCTGTCCACCAAGGCACACAGATACCACACTGCAGGGCTTCAAGTACTAGCTCCACCTCTTATTCACTGTGTGACCTTGGACATGTCATTTGACCTCTTTGAGCCGCAGTTCCCTTATCTGAACAAGGTAACTAGTAACAGTACCTTCCTAATGGGGTTCTGATGAGAATTAAATTAAATCATGCACATAAAGTGCCCAGCACAGTTACCAGACTACAGTAAATACTTTCAAAATGTCAGCAGTAAGAATTACCATCCTTATTTCATTATTCTGGAAAATAGCTGGTTTCTAGACATGAAAGAGAAATCTCTTTCCCCCAGATGTGGGCCTTGCTTGTTTCTTTCCACGCAAAGATGTAGGAAAGAGCTAAACTCTGGGGAATGCTGTCTGTTGGCAGGCCCCTGCTGGGGTTTCTCGGGAAGTCTGAGTCAGCATGCCCCCAAAATAGGCAGACTGAAGGGTCACTGGATTTAAGGGGAATTCTTCCACAAAAGCTGGGAACAAGAAGATTCCGTGTGCACTGAGGATGTGCCAGGGAGAAAGGACAAGACTAAACTAGAGCCATCTGAGCCTGCAGAAAGAGTCTGGAGAAACTTCTAGAAGAGGCTCATTCTCCTGACCATGGACATTTTTAGAAATGGTTTAGGGGGTTCGGTGCCTGTTGCTCAGTGATTACAGTGCCAGCCACATACACTGAGGCTGGTGGGTTTCAATCCGGCCCAGACCTGCTAAACAACAATGACAACTATAACAAAAAAATAGCCGGAGGCAGCGCCTATTGCTCAAAGAAGTAGAGTACCTGCCCTATATGCCAGAGGTGGCAGGTTCAAACCCAGCCCTGGCCAAAAACTGCAAAAAAAAAAAAAAAAAAAAAAAAAAAAAAAAAAAATATATATATATATATATATATATATATATATATAGCCAGGCATTGTGGCTGGCACCTGTACTCCCAGCTACTTGGGAGGCTGAGGCAAGAGACTCTCTTTAGCCCAAGAGTTTGAGGTTACTGTGAGCTGTGACACCACAGCAGTCTACAGACGGCAACATAGTAAGACTTTGTCTTAAAAAAAAAAAGAAATGATTTAGGGGTGCCCAGGCAGGTACAGTCTAGGCGTGGAGCTTTGGAGAGAGGGAGACCTTTGGAGCGGAGGAGCTTTGAAGGGGAGAGCTTTGGAAGGGAGAGCTTTGGATGGAGTCTAGGCGTGGTCAAGCCCCTCCAGCCAGAGGAGGCTGTAAGGTTCCTCTGAGGGTCCCCACACTCAGACACGTGCCATGGTCAGCGTAATGGCCATCTGGGGAAGGGCCATGTCACCTGTGCGGGTTGGGTCCGGGGGCATGTCATCCAGCAGGGTGAGTGAGGAGTAGGTCCACATCTGCACAGCACTGGCCTTCTCGGAGAGTGGCCCCACGGCATCCAGCTCAGTGCAGAAGGCCTCCCTCAGCACACCAGCCTGGAAGCTCTGCAGACAGGTCAGGTCGGAGGCCAGGCCAGGCTGCAGGACCAAGGGGGTGAGGGGAGAGACAGCTGAGGCCCCTGAAAACTGCAGCAGCTAGAACTAAGGGGAGGGGCCAAGGGGGCACATGAGAGCATCAGCCGCCCCACCCTACCCCACCCCCCCACCCCACCCCCGCCCCAGTGAGGGCTCATCCCAGCTCCACCCAGCTCCCACTGTGACCTGCGCAGGGGCAATGGCAGCCCAGGCAAGGCAAGTGAGAGGTGAGGAAGATGAGGGGAAGCAAGAGAGTCCAGTAAAAGGTAACCACAAGCAGAGGAACAGCAATCCCCAGCCTGAAAACACCAGAGACAGCGGAGTCTGCAGGTGGCCCTTTGCTAAGACTTATGATAACAACAGTCAAGACTGACCACCCTCTCCTTGCCCTCCTACAGATGTTCACTGTTTACAGCATACTCACATCTTCAGGCAGGGGGGCAGGAGGGAAGGAGAGGGTAGGGGACGCAGGGGGAGCTTTGGAGAGAGGAGAAAAGGAAGGGAGCTTTGGAGGAAGGGGGAGCTTTGGAGAGAGGGAGACCTTTGGAGCGGAGGAGCTTTGAAGGGGAGAGCTTTGGAAGGGGGACGCTTTGGAGGGAGGGAGCCTTGGATGGAGCCTTGGAATGGAGGGAGCTATGGAGGGAGGAGGGGGAGCTTTGGAAGGAGGAGGGAGATCTTTGGAGAGATGAAGGAGGATGGAGAGCTTTGGAGGGAAGAGGGAGATCTTTGGAGGGAGGATGGAAAGCTTTGGAGGAAGGGGAAGCTTTGGAGGGATGAGGGAGGATGGAGAGCTTTGGAGGAAAGAAGAGAGCTTTGGAGGGAAGAGGGGAGCTTTGGAGGGAGGAGAACTTTGGAGAGAGGGGGCGCTTTGGAGGGAGGGGAAGCTTTGGAGGGAAGGGGAGCTTTGGAGGAAGGGGGAGCTTTGGAGGAAGGGGGAGCTTTGGAGGGAGGAGGAGCTTTGGAGGGAGGGGGAGCTTTGGAGGGAGGGGAAGCTTTGGAGGGAAGGGGAGCTTTGGAGGAAGGGGGAGGTTTGGAGGAAGGGGGAGCTTTGGAGGGACGGGGAGCTTTGGAGGGGGGAAGCTTTGGAGGGAGGGGGAGCTTTGGAGGGAAGGGGAGCTTTGGAGGAAGGGGGAGGTTTGGAGGAAGGGGGAGCTTTGGAGGGACAGGGAGCTTTGGAGGGGGAAGCTTTGGAGGGAGGGGGAGCTTTGGAGGGAGGGGGAGCTTTGTAAGGAAGAGGACCTTTGGAGGAAGGGGAAGCTTTGGAGGGAGGGGGGAGTTTTGGGGGGGCTCAGCACTCACCACCACCCCTGGCAGGGCCTGGGAAGGCAGTGAAGAGCGCGCCCTACGTAGGGAGCACCGTGACAGGTCCTTAGTCTTGTGCAGCCACTCTCCGTGTCGGTGGTACGTGGTGGGACACTGGCCCAGGACATCCACCTAACAGGCAGGTGGGGGACAGGTCAGTCCCCTGCCCACCCTACCCTCAGCCCCCTCTTGGCTCTATACCTCACCTCATCGAGGGTCTCAGGGCTGCGGACACTCGGGTGGCCCTGCAGGAGGCTCAGCACTGCACGCTTCACATTCAGCATCCAGCGCGGCTCTGTATGGTGGGGACACAGGCGCACCACACGGCCAGAATGCAGGGTAAAGCGGAGTGGGCTACGGCCCAGGGTGGCCCTACAAAGCAGTGGACAGCAGTGAGGCAGAGCCTCGGCATCCCAGGCCACCTGTTCATTGCCAGAGGCCACAGCATCCCTGCCCTCCTGCAGGTCAGCCCCCAGGGTACCCCCACTTCCCTGCAAATAGCCTGACTCCCTTCCTCAGGTAAGGTCTGGGGCAGCCAGCTCTGCTCAAAGCTGTCCTCAACCTTGTCACCACTGGGATAAAAAGTACATGTCTACAAAATACTAGAAGGCTACGCTTCCAAGAACCTCCTACACTCCAAAGCTCACTTGAGCCCAGAGACAGAGAGGAGCCACCCCAGGACATCCACATGTTCATTATCTTGACTCCAAGGCGCTTGAAAAGCAGGAAATGCAGGGAGAGGCTTTCTCTGATTCCCCCCTCATCTGTCTACAGACAACTACCCCAAAAAGAACAACATTGTCATCAGTCCCTTACTGGGAGTGTCATCAACCTGGGGAGAGTAACTCTAGTTATAAGAGAGGACACTAGAGGTTGACACCACACCCAAACTTCGTCCCAAACTAGTTCTCCCAACTGTTCTTCCAAGGGCTTAGGAATTCACTGTTCTCCAACTTGTTTGCCTCCCTCCTCCTGCATCCCCATAAACACAGAGTATAACCCCCCAATCTCAGTGCTTTGGGGTCTTCCCTCTCATCCCTATGCTGCCCTGAGCTCACAGTAAGTCTGCACACCTTTCCTCCTGTCTGTTTATTTCACGGTCCCAGCTATTGAACCAGAGGAGTGGAGAGTAAGTCTCTTCACTCCCTACAGATCCCCTCCCCACACTCCAGATGAGGAAACTGAGGCTAAGAGCAGTTCTGTGACTTGCTCAGGGTCACAGCTGGAACGTGAACCCAGGCAGACTGGCCCCAGTGACATAGGCCTCAGAAACCCTGAGAATGTCATTGTTGAGACACAGAATGATGTCCCCAACTGCCAAGTCCCCAACCCCACTAGCTAACAAGGCAGAACAGTAGGGGACAAAAGTGCCCCCACTTCTACCTCCTGGGGGGGGTCACTGTCCCTTCCCTCTTCAACTCCACCAGAAGTCTAGGGGTCTTCTTAAGGAGGTCCCCTGGGTCTCAAGCCTTGATGGGAGAAATGCTAATGGTGTGCGCCTCTCCCAGAACAGCACATGTCAGTCTGGCCTCAAGGACCTGACAGCCCCTGGCCTGGTGACTTAGCATTTCTGATGGAGCTAGGGGACAATAGTCCCCTTGGAGAAGCCCTCCCCGTGCCTTTCAGCAGGTCCGTCTGCCCCTCTGCAGTATTTCCCATTCTGTTACCCCCAGACAAAGGCTTTATTTTTAACAAATACATTTGCAATAAAAAAGGAAGAGGAATCTTCAGTGAAGGAGGTATCCTCAGGCTGGCGGCTGCTCTGAGCTTTGAGGCCACCGAGGCCACCCTCGGAGAGGCGTGGGAAACAAGTCCGAGGGAGAATTCCAGGCTTGTCTGGGTCACAAAAGGGGGCTTAGCTTGGGATGGGAGAGGACCCAGGTCTCCTCTGTCTCAGCAGCATGGGGGAGGGGAGAAGGCTGGCCTCAGTGGGCCTCACAGGGCCTCACAGCCCGGTTGGTCAGAGTCTCCAGAATGTGCTCAGGGATGACGTACAAGGGGTAAGTGGCAGACAGAAGTCTGGACAAGCTGGAAGTGATAGGCAGGGGAACGTGGTAAGAGGGGGTCACCTCAGGCTTTCGTGAGCCACCTACAGCTCCCACCCACATCATGACAGCTCCAAATGGCCTCTGTTGGTGATACAGGCTGGATGCCTGACGAGCTAACACACAGAGATGGAGTCTTCTTCAAACGTCAGTCCAAGGAGGCATCTCTCTCACTCAACTGGGGTCTCCCAATCTAAGCTGGTGCACTCGGAGCCTGCCGGCCATCACAAGAGAACCCAGGGCTTACCCCATGCTGTCCTCAGTGGGGCCCGGCCCTAAGGCCAGGCAGCCATCTTACCTCAAACTCTCAGAATCTGCCCAGTCCTCCACCTTGGACCCAAGGATGGGTGTCACCTGGAAGTCTTGGAGCTAAAACAGAAAGCACCAATTTGGTGATGTCTCCTGTGATGTCCCAGGACCATGCCAGCACCCCCACCCACAAAGCAGTTCTAGGGCCTATGCTGGGGTCAAGGCAGAGAGGGCAGGCCTAGCTCCTGGGTGCTGGCTGCCAAATGTCTCCAGGGTAATGGAAACACCCAGGTACCTACTGCTCCCCACTAAATGTCTGGAAAGTTCTCATTCTGCCCAAAAAGACTCTGAAGCTTGGTTGAGAGATTCATATGACTACACAGCACCAACAAAATGTTTAATTGTAAAGCAAAGAGAAAAAGGAAGGCTTTGCCCATGATGAATAAAAGAGCTGATGACCCAGTCACCACAGCTGTGTGCATTTAGTGCAAAAGATGGACTTCCTAAAAAGGGAAAATAACATCCCTAAAACCTGCCTCCCTGACACAACTGATTTTTACCTTTTTATTTAGTAGTCTTCATTTTTATTGCAGTTTTAGATTCATAACAAAATTGAGCCAAAGGCATAGAGATTCCCATATGCCCCCTGCCCCTCCAACACACACACAAATTCCCCCACTAGCGTCACCTCCAGAGTGGTACACCAGCTACAGCCCACAGGCACAGTCACCCCACGTCCACAGTGGACAGCAGGTGCCCTCCTGGGGCTGCGCATTCTATAGATCGGTACAACGCACAGAGACCTGCAGCCACTGCTCCAGCACCATACAGAGCATTTCATGGTCCTGTGATTTCACTTTTCCAGTGACTCATCATCATTCATCCTACCTAAAACCCAATTCCTCTACTTCCTTCAAATCACCTCCCCTCCTCCTGTCACCCAGGCTTAAAGTCCTGTGGTGAAATACAGTGCCGCTTAGTGTTAACATGGTTTCCTGGACAATGTTCAGGAAACATTGTGGTGAAAAAGTCCTGGACAATGTTCCTCAGCACTGTGCCTGATGTCGAATCCTTTGCTTAAAAGCCATCCATTATAACTATGTCCCCTATGTCCAAAATGTTAAATAGAAGGCCAGGCACAGTAGCTCACACTTGTAATCCCAGCACTCTGGGAGGCTGAGGCGGGTATATTGCTTGAGCTCAGGAGTTCAAGACAAGCCTGAGCAAGAGCAAAACCCTATCTCTACAAAAAAAACAGAAAAACTAGCTGGGCTTAGTGGACACCTGTAGTCTCAGCTACTCAGGAGGCTGAGGTAGGAGGATTGTTTGAGCCCAAGAGTTTGAGGCTGCTGTGAGCCATAATGATGCCATGGCACTCTACCCAGGGGTCATAGAGTAAGACTCTGTCTCAAAAATAAATAAACAAATAATAGCTACTTGAGAGGCTGAGACAAGAGAATTGCTTAAGCCTAAGAGTTGGAAGTCGCTGTGAGCTGTGACACCATAGCACTCTACCCAGGGTGACAGCTTGAGACTCTGTCTCAAAAAATAAATAAATAAACAAACAAATAATAAAATGAAAGATGTTTTTTAAATCTTTCATTAGACTATGTGCTTAAAAGTGGTTAAGACAGTAAATTTTGTGTTATGTGTTCCTTACCACAATTAAAAATAAAAACTAAAGTTTAAAAGGAATAAAATTTTGATACATGCCACCACATGGATTAACTTGAAAAGAAGCCAGACAGGAAAGGTCACATATTGCGTGACCCCACTTATGTGAGATCCGAAAACAGGCAAATTCATAGAGACAGAAAGTAGAACAGAAGTTGCCAGAGGCTGCGAGAAGGGCAGGAGCAGGAAGTTCCCGTGTCATGGGGACAGAGCTTCGGTCTAGGATGCTGAAAACACTCTGGAGAAGGGTGGCGGCATTGGTGGCGATGGCACAACCATGTGAGGGTCCTGAATGCCCCTGAATTGCACACTTAAAATGCTCACAGTGATAAATTTTATGTATATTTTGCTACAGTAAAAAATAAATAAAAAGAAGCTAGACACAAAGGGGAACATCCACTATAATCCCGTTAAAGAGAAGTTCAGAGACAGGTGACACTGACGTATGGTGATGGGAATTGAGAAGCTGATTTCTTTTCTTCCCCTAACTTCTGGGGGAAGTGACCAGGAGGAAGTATGAGGGAGGTTCTGGGGTTAACTTCATTTCTTGCTCTAATGATTGACATACAGGGCTTTTCTGTGTGTGAAAAGTAATTCTTCTGAATATTTTTGATGTTTACGCTATTTACGCTAAAATATATTTCATTGATCAGCCTCCACGGGTGTCATAAAATTTTCCTTTTCACCCCAAATCTTTGAAATAAGTCAGTTCTTTATCTCCTTGCCAACTTTTGATAAATTGGAAATTTGGGGGACTGTGGCTTCCCCTTGACCCTTCCTTCTGTCAACATGATCTCCCAGATGCCCAAAGACACTCACCCATAAGGCCATCTGGCATGGGCCAACCACATCAAGGACAGCCAAGCCTTGGAGGCCGAGGCCGCTCCCCTCCACCAGTGATCCCTGCAGGCTGGTGCTGGTATTGGTGGAAAAGCGGTAGATGTATCTGCTGCCCACAGGGAGCTGGGGCCCAGCTGACCCTAGAAGGCAGACCGAGAGAACAATGTCGCCTGGACCGTCTGCCACCCTCCAGGACCCCAACACCACCTGCACCGTTCAGGCCTCTCCATCTGGGCCCTGAGCTGCCTGCTCCCAATTTGGGGAATGCTGGGTACCTGCCTATACCCAGGGTGAAAAAGAAAAGAAAGGTAATAACGGTAAGTGCTCAATAAATGTTAGCCATGTTGTCACCGACTAGGCCCTCTTCTAAGAGCTGCTACACAGCAAGGGTTCTGAGTTTTTTCCTGTGTATTTTCAAGAGGTTTAGCAGCATCCCTGGCCTCTACCCATTCGATGCCAGTGACACAGCCCCATTGTGACAACCAAACATGTCTCTAGACATGTTTGCAAAATGTCCCCTGGGGTGGTAGACAATCACGCAGACTGAGAACCATTGCTCTTCATTTTATGAACTCGTTTAAGCCTCTTAACCAACTGTGGGTGCGTACTCTTTATTTTCTCCATTTTACAAAGGAGGGGTGATTGAGACTCAGAGAGGTTAACTAAATTACCCAAGGTCACACAGCTGGGATTCAAATCTTGGCAATCTGATTACTGCCTTGACAACATCACCTGGCAGTAGAGGGCTAGTCTCCTGATCTCCACAGCAGATAAACCTGGGAAGCTGGCCAGCTCTGGGGTGAGGAGTAGTTGCTCTGGGGAAGAGTTGTTTTAGGGAACACAGAGGCCTGTAATTCTCTAACCAACTCTCTGTTTATGCCAGGGGATTGATTGTGAAACCCAGTAATGATGCCTCACCCTTCCCCAGGCCTATGACTGAATTAACATGTTTATGTCAATTCCCTTGAGACAGAACCACATTTTCCCAAGATGCTCTCAATTTCCAAAGAATTTGCCCCCAAGGATCTGTCATCTACTCTGCCCCAAGATGAAAAATGGCCTCATCTGCCGAAGACTTTTATTCCACCTGGGGAGCACAAAGTGTGAGGAGAAAGCCCCAGGCCTTGGGGGCGAGCTGGCCTGAGGCAGTCCACCGAGCTGGCTAGGCCTTGGGGCAAGCTGGCCTAACAGTCCACCCTGGGCTTACCTTCTTCTCTGCCTCTGCAGGGGGCCTTCACAGAACTCACCTTATTCCTCACAACTGCTCTTTTGTGAATCCTCACAACTGCTCCTTTGTGAAGTGGCCAAGGCCCTCTGAGGCCGTCCCTATGGCATGCCGGGAGTTATCCCCTCAAACCACCCTGCCCAGCCCTGTCTTGGCTCAGGCTCCCCGTCACAACAGGTATAATAAGGGACACAATAAGGTGTCTGGAGAGAGGACTCACTCACCTGTGCATGCAGTCATGCAGGAGGCCGCCTGCCCCGCCTTCACATCTGGAATTTCTGAAATCACAAATCAGATAGAACCAGGCCAAGGCCAGAAGAGACGTGGAAGAGCCCCACCCTATGGCCACTGACCTGCTCATGGAGGGGGTCGTGGGGCTAAGGAGACAAGAAGAGCTAATGCCCCTCTCCTTTCTGTCGTAGGGCTGAAAGGGATCTCCCTTTGCCCAGAAATGCGCTTCCCGTCTTGGACACTGGTACCACAATCTCCCAATTGCTCAGGCTGGTAACTTGGCAGTCATCCCGCTCCACAGCCCTCATCGCCACCCTGAGTCTACCACACCAGCAAGTGCCGCCAATTCCATTGACACATGCAGGTCTCCCCTCCCTGTCTCTACCCCACAGCTGTCACCTAGATGAAGCCACATCTTCTCTTGTCTGGATAGCTGCATAGTCTATTTCCCCTATGTCCACCCAGCAGCCAGAGTCATCTTTTAAAAGCATAAATCAGAACACATCACTCACTTGCTTAACTGCTCCTAAGATTTCCACCCCAATTCCCTACACCACCACTTGCACTCGTGACAAAATCCTGCCCAGGCAAGCTGGTCTCTGCCTGCCCCTCTGGCTACATCCCACTCCTCTCTTGTCCTCCAGCCATGCCAGTGGCTCCTCTCCAGGTCAAGGCCTTACACACACTATTCCCTCTGGCCTCAACACTGTTCCTCCTGCCCTCTACATCCCAGGACACTTTAGGTCTCAGCACGAACATCCCTCCCCAGAAAGGCCCACCCTGACCACCCTGTTCAGGGTAGGGCCCCATCTATCCATCTCTATCTTAACACCTCATTCTCTCCATAAGCCTTTGCATAATTTGTAAATTATTTAATTACTTTGTTGTTGTATTTAACATGGTATCCCCCAGCTCCTGGAAAAGAACCTAGTCCACCCTAGAGATTGGAAAGATTGGATGAAGGAAGATGATTGATGGTCATGTAGCACGTTTATAAGGCACACAGGCCAGGTGCTATTATTTATGTATTTAACTCATTCCCGCTCCCTGACAATCCCATGAAGTGCCATTATTACTCCCATTTTACAGACAAAGACTGAGTTCTGAAGAGTCTGCCCGGGGGCACACAGCTAGTTAGTAGTCCAGTCAGGATTTGTACCAGGCACCCTGGCTCCAGCGTCCACAGCTGCGCCCAGTGCACTGGCATGAATGAGTCGGAGACTGAGCAAATGAATGGACCAATGGAGGGAGGACCGACAAAGCAAGGCCAAGAGGCTGCAGCAGTCAACCGTGGTGGCTGGCACCGTTCCCTGCACCTTCCTTTCTCCTGCCATCTAAGCAGTAAGGGACAACCACAGCATGAACAGGCGGGCCAGGAGGCCCTTAGCCTTCTACCTCAGGCTACTCTCCCCCCTCCCCCAGCCTCCCCACCCCCACCTCCTAGCCAGCCTCGTCTGTCCTTCTGCCAGCCACCTTGCCTGGATCTTCCTGGTGCCATCCAGGCACTCCTGTGCCTTAGCCAGGCGTCCACCTGCAACTATTTTCATGCAATGGATTTTCAATAATTAATACCATTGACATGCTCAAACCACCACCTCAACCTTTCTTTCCTTCCTTCCTTCCTTCCTTCCTTCCTTCCTTTCTCAACCTTTTTTCAACTTTCTTTCTTTCTTTCTCAACTTTCCACCACCTCATTCTTACACACACTGCCCCATTTAATCCCTTTAAAAGCAAATGTTTTCCCCAAAGGGGAAAGAGAATGGAGAGAGTGCATTTTATACCTTTTTGTTTAGACCCTTTGAAACAATAGCACATGGTAAAGTGTGTAGTATTTGGCAGGATTTTTTTTTGCCACTGAATATTTTGGTTTATCTAACAAAAACTCTGCATTAAAGTAGAATATCAATGGATAAAACCCCATGTTTTAATTTAACCCCATGGATCTCCCTTCCAGCTTTCCTCCCACTCTTTGATAACTTGGACCAGGCACCAAACTAAACATGTTTATGCACAATCATTAAACTCTCAGTCGTGCACAGACTCACTCTGTTTGCTCCACCCACAATCTCTGCACATGTGCTTTACCACCCAGCTATATAGCAGAGTAGCTAAGGCCCCTAGCCTCGATCCTCCATGACCTCCAGGAACGAGTTGTGTTCCAAGAGCATTCTGCTTGGGTTAAGTCTCTGCCCCCTGCTATTTCTCAAGCACTCAGAAAACATAATTTTTTTACAAGGCGCCAAGAAGAAAAACTCATCTCCACTCGGCACCCGTAGCATAGTGGTTATGGTGCCGGCCACATAGACTGAGGCTGGCAGGTTTGAACCCAGCCCGGGCCAGCTAAGCAACAATGACAGCTGAACAAAAAAATAGCCGGGCATTGTAGCAGGCACCTGTAGTCCAAGCTACTCGGGAGGCTGAGGCAAGAGGATCACTTAAGCCCAAGACTTTGAAGTTGCTGTGAGCTATGACGCTACAGTACTCTACAGACAGTAACAAAGTGAGACTCAGTTTCAAAAAAAAAGAAAAGAAAAGAATTAATTTTACTTGCTTTTTTTGTTTGCTTTTTTTTAAACATGACTACTAGAAAAACTGAAATTGCATTTGGCTCACATTGTATTTTTAGTTGATAGCATTGTCCGAGACCCTCCTGCAATGAATAGAAAAGCAAATGTTCATTCACAGCACCACCCTGCACTGGGAAGCTGCCTCGTATTTCCCACACCCAGCTCCTAACACCGAGGCCAGTAAACATCCTTGCACACTCGCCCAGCCAGCCCAGAAGACAGCGCTTCCTCTCTCGGGATTTGAGATCTGGGCTGTGCAACCCCAAAACCCCGCCTTGGCTCGGTTTCCAGAGGATGTTAGTGGAGACACGAGAGAGATGAGGCTCCCCCTGTCCCCAGGAAAAGCAAAACAAAGGTACCAGCAGAGGCAGGCAAATAGCATCTGCCACAAAGGACTGGCTGGCCTGGCCACCTCCCAGCCCACCTGGACAGAATGCAGCACCCTACTTACTCTCCAAAGTCACCACAGCCAGCGTCCAGAGCAGGACCAGGCCAAGGCCCCCCCTGGGCAGCGGCATCACCGCCTGGCCAGCCTGAGGGAGCCCCATGCCACCAGCCTCACACTCCAGAGCAGCTCAGTGTGGCCCTGCAAGGAACCTTCTTCCCAAAGAGGAGGACTCAGCTTCAAGCCTCTCCCAGCAGAGGGGGAATCAGAGAAGGAGAGGACGGGGCTTCCAGGGTAGAGACCCAGCCAACCAGAAGCTTCCAATAAAGTTATCAGCAACCCTCCTCCCCCAGGGAGGAAGGAGAGGGCTTCTGACCAATGAGGGGGAAAAAGCCCTTTTGTGCCTTGTAAAAAAAGAAGAAAGAAAGAAAGCAGTTTGCCTCTTTGAGCCTTGTAAATGGAAGTTTCAGAGCAGAAAGAACATAGTCTGGTTCAATTTTTTGCTATTTGCAGTATAACATATATAACATAAAATCGACCATTTTAACCCTTTAGAAGTACACAGTTCACTGGCACTGCATGCACACATGATCTTGGACAACCATCACCATCGTCAGGTACTGCGGTTTGATGTTTCAGGGCTGGCGAAGCAAACTGGAGGCTGACTCTGTCGGGCCTTTGGAGACGGCCCTCAGCCCGCAGTGGAGGCCTCCCCAGCAGGCAAGGAAAGGAATTTGAGAGGCCAGGAGTCTGTTTATGCCAGCTCTTGCTCTGTCTTCCCAGATCCCACCGCCATTTCTCTCACCTCTACCTACACCTTTCGGTTTTTAAACCGCCAGGTGGCTGGGCTCCCAGACCGTGACCTCTTTACCTGCAGGTTCTGTGGACCAGCCCTCCTCATCTGTACCTCCTTCCCACAATAAATATGCTTTCCATAAATCACCTTATTAAGATATTATTTATAGCATACAATTCTCCTATATCAATGGTTTTCAGTATTTTCAGGGAGGTGTACAATCACCAACACAACCAACTTTAGAACATTTTCTTTTCTTTTTTTTGGTAGAGACAGAGTCTCACTGTACCGCCCTCGGGTAGAGTGCCGTGGCGTCACACGGCTCACAGCAACCTCTAACTCTTGGGCTTACACAATTCTCTTGCCTCAGACTCCCGAGCAGCTGGGACTACAGGCGCCCGCCACAACGCCCAGCTATTTTTTTTTTTGTTGTTGTTGTTGTTGCAGTTTGGCCGGGGCTGGGTTTGAACCCGCCACCCTCGGCATATGGGGCTGGCGCTCTACTCACTGAGCCACAGGCGCCACCCAACTTTAGAACATTTTCATTGCCACAAAAGGAAACCCCAAACCCAGTAAATAGTCACTCCCCTTACCCCCACCCTGGGCCACCACTGACCCACTTTCTGACCTTAAGAATTTGCCTATTCTATATTATGCAGCCTTAAAGAAAGATGGAGACTTTACCTCTTTCATGTTTACATGGATGGAGCTGGAACATATTCTTCTTAGTAAAGTATCTCAAGAACGGAAGAAAAAGTATCCAATATACTCAGTCCTACTATGAAACTAATTTATGGCTTTCATATGAAAGCTATAACCCAGTTATAACCTAAGAATATGGGGAAGGGGGAGAGAGAGGGGAAGGAGGGAGGAGGATGGGGCAGGGAGGGTGATTGGTGGGATTACACCTGCGGTGCATTTTACAAGGGTACATGCGAAACTTAGTAATGTAGAATATAAATGTCTTAACACAATAATTAAGAAAATGCCAGGAAGGCTATGTTAACCAGTGTGATGAAAATATGTCAAATGGTCTATAAAACCAGTGTATGGTGCCCCATGATCACATTAATGTACACAGCTATGATTAAATAAAAAAAAAAAAATTTGCCTATTCTAGCCAGGCAAGGTGGCTCACGCCTATAATTCTAGCAATTTGGGAGGCTGAGGCAGGTGGATCACTTGAGCTCAGGAGTTCAAGACCAGCCTGAGCTAAAATGAGACCCCATCTCTAAAAACTAGCTGGGATGGCTTAGCGCCCATAGCTCAGCAGTCATGGCACTGGCCACATACACCTGGTGGGTTCGAATATGGCCCAGGCCTGCCAAACAATAATGACAACTACAACAAAAAAAAGTCGGGTGTTGTAGTAGGCACCTATAAGTCCCAGCTACTTGGGAGGCTGAGGCAAGAGGATCCTTGAGCCTAAGAGTTTGAGGTTGCTGTGAGGTATAACGCCATGCCACTCTACCTAGGGCAACAGAGTGAAACTCTGTCTCAAAAAAGAGACATTCTGGACATTTCATATAAATGGAAGCATTCAGTATGTGCCCTTTTGAGCCTGGCTCCCTTCATTCAACACAATGTTTTCAAAGTCCATCCATGTTGTAGCACATATCTGCAACTCGCTCCTTTCTACAGAGAACAATATTGCAGTGAATGGATAGACCTCATTTTGTGTATCCATTTATCTGTTGATGGACAGTTAAATGTACTTTAAATAGAACTTTCTTTGAGTCAAATAACACATGGTTGACTGGCTGACACATCATATTTTCTGAAAACAATCATACATGCTTTTAGACTTGGCTCATATTTCAAAACCAATAATTCCGCCTCAGTTCAAACATGTTCAAAGGAGAACTCAGGAGCTCCAATCCACAAGGCTGAAGATCTAGCAGACCTTTCAGCTCACGGCTGCCAAGGGAAGCTATGAGGAATTCCAGGGTGGCCATCCAAAGCTATGAGAAAAAACTACATCCCAGGGTGCCGACCTATAGCAGCTGGTATCTCAGTGAGGAAACAAGAGGCTCACTCAGAAGATTTTCAACACACAAAGGACAGCCCTCCTTCAGAGAAGGGAACAGTTATTGTACCAGGGAATCACTAGAGGCAGTTTTTGAAGGAGAGATTTCCTTGGTACTTCATAGATAACACTACTAATAATAACAATAATAATAATAATAATGTTAAGAAACTGTATCCAACCTTGAGCAAAGCTCTCCTTGTATATTAGTCAATCGACTTCCCCCGAAAAAACCCTGCAAGGGTGGAATTCACCTCATCCCATCCTACGGAAAAGGAAATAGAGACAGAGAGAGGTTAAGTCAGTCGCCCAGAGACACGCAGCTCATTCAGATTCTAACCCAATCAGGCTCCAGAATCCAACTATTTAAACTCCAGCAGCTTTGCTCAATGGGTCCCACACAGGTAGAGCTCCCCTCATTAACATCCCCTCTGCCCAGAGTGATACCTGTGTTACAGTCATTGAATCTTCATTGACACATCATGATCACCCCAAGTCTACATTAGGGTTCCCCCTTGGTGTTACACATTCTATGGTTTTCGAAAATGCATAATGGATGACACATATCCCCTATTACACTACCACTCGGAGCAGTTCTCTGCCCTAAAAAAAACCTTTTATCTGCACAGTTGTCTCTCCCTCCTCCCGCCCCTGGCAACCACGAATGGTTTTACTGTCTCTATAGTTTTGCCTTTTCCAAAATGTCACAGAGTTGGAATCATACTAGATGTAGCCTTTTCAGACTGCAGAATCTTTAAAGCTGGGGAAACTGTGAAGGCCGCATATGCCCCGGCACAGAGACAAACTCACCAGCAGGGGGCGCAGCGCGCTCTTCCTGCCAGAGCGCGAGATTTCACTTAAGGCTTTGGCCTCTAAGAACGCTGCTGCCGAGTCTCCTACCTTTGCGATGCAGAAGATCACAGGGTCAAAGCTGCTTCCTGCTGATTATTAGTTAGGCTGGGAAAGCCAGGGGGAGAGGGGACAGCTCATCTCTTATTTGTTTGACCTTAGAACAGTTACTTAACGTCTTTGAATCTGTTTGCTCGTTGGCAGAATAAAGGGGCTGGAAATCTCTGGTGAAGTGTCTCCCAGCTCCATATTGTGTCCAAGTGGAGAATGGAGGAGCCAAAAAAGGGACCCAGCACACAGGAGTTATCACTGAAAAATAGCATCGCATATAGTTAGGGAGAAAGATTATTCAGAAACAGTCTGAGGGTGGCAGCTCCCAGCTGTAAGCCAGGCACTTTGGGAGGTGGGGGTGTGAGGATCGGTTGAGGCCAAGAGTGTAAGATCATCCTGGGAAACAGAGTGAGACTCCATCGCTACAAAAAAAATTTTTTCATTAGCCAGGCATGATGCCCGTAGTCCTAGCTACTTGGGAAGCTAAGGGAGGAGGATTACTTGAGCCTAGGGATTTGGGGTTACAATGAGCTATGACTAGGCCACAGTGCTCCAGCCTGGGTGACAGAGCAAGATCATGTCTCCAAAAAAAAAAAAAAAATTATGGACAAAGTATACAAGAGCATGTTCACAGAAGAGGACACAAAAAGGACACATAAATAGATTATCATCATACTAAGAGGCTCAGCCTCAGGCATAAAAGAAATGCAAATTAAAGATGCCAACTATGTTTCTGTAAAAGTTGAACAACACACACCTACGATGTGACCCAGCTACTCCACTCTGAGATACTTAGCCAAGAAGAGAAAGCACCTGACCACACTGCCTCATGAATATTCACAGCAGCTGTGTTTGAAATAGCTCAAAACTGGAATGAACCCAAATGTCCACTGACAGGTGGATGGATAAATAAATTGAGGCACATCCCTATGATGGAATACTATTCAGCAATAAAGGACAGACCCGGTACACACAGCAACATGGATGAACCTCAAAACAGTTCTGGGTGCAAGAAGCCAGGAGTGGGGGAAAAGCATTCTATATGACCCCGTTTACATAAAATTCTAGAAAATACAAGGTAATCTATACTGACAAAGAATAGATCAGTGGTAGATCACCAGCTGCCTAGGGAGGTTTGAAAAGGCAGGGTTGCAATGAGGAAAGTGGGGATAGTTTCATGGATATAAACATATGTCAAAATTTATCAGATTCTATAATTTAAGTATGTACAGTTTGTTGAATATCAATTGTACTCCAATAAAATTGGTTTTCAAAAACAACTATGCAATGTCCTGTTCATCTACCAGTTAATAAAGGTAAAACATTGTGATAAAACAGGATTTTGGCTGACTATAGAGAAATAAGCTTTTATTATACACACACTATGCGGTGGCAGAAATTAGCACAACTTTTTTTTTGAGACAGAGTCTTAGTCCATCACCCTCAGTGGAGTGCTGTAGCATCACAGCTCACAACAACCTCAAATTGTTGGACTCAAGAAATCCTCTTGCCTCAGCCTCCTGAGTAGCTGGGACTACAGGCACCCACCCCAAGGCCCAGTTATTTTTTTTTAGAGACAGGGTCTCGCTCTTGCTCAGGTTGATCTTGAACTCGTGAGCTCAGGAGATCCACCCATCTCGACCTCCCAGAGTGCTAGGATTACAGGTGTGAGCCACCGTGCCCAGTTAGAAATTAGCACAACTTTTTTGTGTGTGTGTGATTTTTTTGGCCAGGGCTGGGTTTGAACCCGCCACCTCCAGCATATGGGACCAGCGCCCTACTCCTTGAGCCACAGGCGCCACCCGAAATTAGCACAACTTTTAAGGAGGAAATCTAGCAACTGCTGTAATTTAATGTGCACTTACTTTTGACCTCCTTCTAGATAACATACAACTTTTAGAAATTTACCTAGATTAGTTTTTATTTATTATTTATTTATTTATTTTAAATTTATTTTATTTAATAACACATTACCACAATACATAAGCAAGTGTCCTTTTAAGCTGCTAAATTTAGCAACTTCAAACAACATACATTTATTATGCTAAAGTGCCATACATCGAGGCTTAGTTGAGGACCCTGCTTAGAGTCTGGTAAAGCCAACATTAAACCCTTGGCAGGGATCTGGGAATGAATACACTTCCAAGCTAGTTCAAGCTGTTGGCTGAATTCAGTTCCTTGTGGTCATAGGACTGAGGTGCCTGTTTCCCGCTGAGCAGTAGCCTCTGTTCCTAGAGGCTGCCTGCATTCTTTCTCATTATTTCCACGTGCCCAACTCCAGCAACTAGGAGTTGAGTCTCCTTTGTGTTTTAAATATCTCCTATCTCTTCTTTCTGCCTCCAAGCAGACCAGAGGAGTTCTCTGCTTTTAAGAACTCCATCTCTACTAAAAATAGAAAAAATTAGCCATGCCTGGTGACAGGCACCTGTAGTCCCAGCTACTCGGGAGGCTGAGGCAAGAGGATCGCTTGAGCCCAAGAGTTTGAGGGTGCTGTGAACTATGATGACTCCACAGCACTCTATCTAGGGTGATGGAGAAAGACTCTATCGCCAAAATTTAATTTAAAAAAAAAAAGCTCTGAAATAAATCGGGTGTATTCATTTCCTGTGACTGCTATAGTAAATTACCACAAACTTAGTGACTGAACACAACACACGCTAGTCTCTAACGTTCTGGAGGTCAGAAGCCTGACCCAGATCTCGTGGGCTAAATCCCAGGGGTTGGGGGGCCTGGCTTCTTCTGAAGGCTCTGAGGACAGATTGGTTCCCCTGCACTCCCCATTCTCTCTCTGGAGGCAGCCCCTCCTGCCCTTCCAGCCCCCCCCACCCTCCACCCCGGTCTTAAAGTGCATCACTGTGACCTCTGCTTGACCATCATGTCATCTCCTCTCACCCTCCTGCATCCCTCTTTTAGGGACCCTTGTGGACGCAGGGGACCCATCTGTAAAGTCTGAGATAATCTCCACTTCTCCAGGTACTTGAGATAATCACATCTGCACCATCCCCTTTGCCACATACTATAACATTCACAGGTTCTGGGGATTGGAATGTGAAAGTATTATATTTGGGGAACTATTACTCTGTCTACCTTATGGGGCCCACCCAGACAATCTGGGATAATCTATTTTAAGATCCATAAACTTGTGGCTCACGCCTATAATCCTAGCACTCTGGGAGCCCGAGGCAGGTGGATTGCCTGAGCTCACGAGGTCGAGAGCAGCCTGAGCAAGATGGAGACCCCTCCCCTCCACCCATCTCTAAAAATAGCTGGGCATCCTGACGGGCGCCTGTAGTCCCAGCTACTTGGGAGGCTGAGGCAAGAGAATCACTTGAGCCTAAGAGTTTGAGGTTAACATGAGCTATGATGCCGCGGTACTCTACCGAGGGTGACAAAGTAAGACAAAAAAAAAAAAAAAATCCGGGCGGTGCCTGTCGCTCAAAGGAGTAGGGCGCGGGCCCCATATACTGGAAGTGGCAGGTTCAAACCCAGGCCTGGCCAAAAACTGCAAAAAAAAAAAAAAAAAAAATCCATAACCTTAATCTTATTCATAAGGTCCCTTTTGGCCTTGTCGTAATGTATTCTCAGGTTCCAGGGATTTGGGTGTGGACATCTTTACGGGCCATTCTATGACATTATCCTATAATTGTACACATCCAAAGCAATTCATCCACAAGACTGTTCACAACATCACTGCCTGTAGCAGCCCGAGACTGCAGACCACCTTGTGTCCTTCAACATCAGGACTGCTGGTGGCTTAAAGGGAGCGTTCATCCTCAGGATGGAGTAGAAGAGAAAAAAAGCATCAGCTCCATGACATGTTGTTAAATAGAAAAAGCAAGATGCATTTTTTATTTCACTGTTTTATGTTAAAAGAGAGAAAAGAGAAAACACGTGTATTTTTCTTGTGAAGTATGGAACTCTCTAGAAGGATCCCCCATGAACTGGTCACAGGCTTCTTTGGGGAAAAAAAAGGGTTAAGAAAAGAGGTGTGTGTCTCAACGCCTGTAGCTCAAGCAGCTAAGGCACCAGCCACATACACCAGAGCTGGTGAGTTCGAATCCAGCCTGGGCCTGCCAAACAACAATGACGGCTGCAACCAAAAAATAGCCAGGTGTTGTGGCAGGCGCCTGTAGTCCCACCTACTCGGGAGGTTGAGGCAAGAGAATCGCTTAAGCCCAAGAATTGGAGGTTGCTGTGAGCTATGACACCACAGCACTCTTACCCAGGGTGACAGCTTGAGGCTCTGTCTCAAAAAAAAAAAAGAAAGAAAGAAAAGAGGTGTGAGGGCCAAGTCCATTTTCATTTGTACCATCTGAATTTTGTTCCAGGATACATAATGCTTATTCAAAAATAAATTGTTTTTAAAAAGGCCAAGAAGCCTGGGTGAAATATTGGTGACTGATGGAGAATGAAGACTCGGGGCTATCAGGGTGGGGAAGGAAACCGCGTGGACACTTTACAGGTGGGAGGCAGAGTGCTCTGCCTTTGGAGTGTGTGAAACTCTGGGAAACAGGCTGTATAATATTTTCAAGGGCAAAGACCACCTTCCTTCTTGTATCTCTCCCTCAAGACACCTTCATGCTGTGGCCACATGGCAGAAGGGAAGCACATTGTCCTTGTCCCAGAAATTCTGCTCGGAGAAATTAATCGTGCAGCGGAGGTACTAAGGAAACACGTGGTGACTGTTAGGCCAACAGAAAACCTATCAGGAACCAACTCATACAGGGCCAAGGCACCAGCAGGGTGTGGAAATCAAAGAGATACAAATGCAGTTGCAAAATCCAAGAGCAAGGATCATCGTTGTGTTAATTTCAAGCAAAATATTCTGGAAACAAAGTTAAAATTCTCGTTGCTCCCCATAAATGCATCAATATACGAAGTTATGATTTAATAAAAAATAATTTTAAAAAAATTCTCGTTGCTGTCATGTAGACAGCATGTGACTGACGTTCTCCTGGAGTCATTCTTTTTCTTTCAAGCAAAAGAAGAACCCAGATGGCCCTACAGGCCCTTTGAAATCATCCATCAGGCTAGCTCAGGCCTCTTCCCCTGAGATAAAGGATCCAACCACTTGGACCACATGCCATGAAGCATCAGAGACCCCTCGCAGGGGAGCTGCGTGGGCTCCATGGAGCTAGATGAGCCTGAGAGAGCAATAGAGCAGCCAGGATTTCAGGGCAAGGGGGGAGCCCAGATTTGCCTATCTACTCCTCCCACCCCCTTGGTCATCACTGTCTGAGCCTCAAAAACTAGAAGAGACACGCCCAGCACAGGGCAGATGGAAGAGCAGAAGCAAGACAGGACCCCAGCACGGTGCCTCCCAGCCCCACACCCATAAGTGAAACACCTGTTACCAGCAGGTGGTCTACCTGCAGCCCTGCCTTCTGAGTCCGAACGTTGCTCCCTCAGCATCTGGAAGTGAAGTTTTCTGCTAAGGCTTCTCCACTTTCTCCTAAGCTGAAGCTCCAGCACCCACCATCTCCTAAGTCTGCTTCCCTTCCCCTCTCCTGCCAGCAGAGGCCTCCAGGGCTGGTCTTTACTGGGTACTACTGCATTGCAGAGTTAACCTTGCCAAACTCCCAGGAAGTGACTTTCAGGCCCTTGGAATGTCCGACCTGATAAGAATGTCAGTGTCTTTGTTTACCTGGGGCCCTAGGCTCTGTGCTAACAATGTGATTTATGGCAGCCACTTGGTCCACGTGGTGTCAGCATGATCTCTGGAGGGGCCAGAGGCAAAGGCCAGCCATGCAGGCAGAGGGCGGTGACCAACTGCCAGCTGGACACCAGGGCTCTGGCAAGCTTCCTTGGTTGGCAATACTCTGCATCCGTTGCCACACACTGTTGCCAGGTGGCAGAGGACGGAGCTATGAGTGCAAAAGTACTGGGTCCTGTGTCAGAGTGGGGAAGAGTAACTTCCAGGCTCTCACTCCTTCCCCCCATAAGGAGACCTCAGCAGAGGCTCCTGAAGGAGAATCCTGCCCAAAGTTCAGATAAGGAGATTCAGGAATGAAAGCAGCAGGCCTAGAAATCCAGACACGCAAAGGCTGTCAGGAAGGCATCCAGCATTGTTAACAATAGTGTGCACATTTCCTGGCTAGATACTTTGTGGACAGTCCTTGCACGTATGCAAATATAAAAGCAGAGCCCTTGACTGCAGCTCCCTCCAGGGACTGCAATGCCCCGGTCACACTCCAAGTGCAGTGGGAGCAGGGTGGCCCCTTGGAGGCCTGCCAGTTAAAGCCTTTGCAATTGCCTATAATCAGGCCTGGAAAAAAAATCACATGTAGACTTTTAACCAGGGGCCAGACCCCTCAGCTGTGTCATGTAGGGCCTGCTGGGACACGGCAGTGCATTGCTCTGAGCTGGCCCAGGAGTGGGGTGTCAACAGAGTGGGCGTGCCCGGGGCAGCTCCAATTCTGTCCTGGCATACTCATTGATAACCACCTTTTCATAGCCCGTACTTCTTACCTAGACTTACCACAATAATATGTATTTTTTAAAAGACAGTCTTACACTGTTGCCCAGACTAGAGTGCCATGGCATCAGCCTAGCTCACAGCAACCTGAAATTCCTGGGTTCAAGGGACCCTCCTGCCTCAGCCTCCTGAATAGCTGGGACTAACAGGTGCCCAACACACCTCCTGGCTAATTTTTCTATTTTGGGTAGACACAGAGTCTTATTCTTGCTCATGCTGGTCTTCAATTCCTGAGCTCAAGGGATCCTCCCATCTTGGTCTCCCAGAGTGCTAGAATTACCAGCATGAGCCACTGCACCTGGCCAATAATAATTTTTTAAAAATATATAGAAGAAACCTGTTCAAATCATTTTACTGACAAATGGCACACAGGTTTTTTTTCTATTTGAACAGACAATACAATACGTAGAAATTATAGAATCAGGAACTTTTTCAAGATAAAGTAACCATCGACAGATGAATGGATAAACAAAATGGGGTCTATCCCGGCAATGGCGTCCTGGCTGACCGTCATGGCTTCATGCTACAGCACAGGTGCATCTTGAAAGCATTACAGCAAGTGGAAGAAGCCAGATCCCCCCCTCCCAAAAAAACACAAACCTCACATGCTGTATTTACATGAAATGTCCAGAACGGGCAAATCTAAAGATAGGAAATAGGATAGCAGTTGCCTGGGGCGGGTTTGGGAGGCAACAACTCAAGGGTATGGGGTTTCTTCTTGAGGTGATAGAAATGTTCCAAGTCTGATCATAGTGGTGGTTGCATGGCTCTGTGAATATACTAAAATACTACTGAATTGTGTACTTTAAATGGGTGAATTATGTGGCTGTGAAAGACACCTCAACAAAGCTATTACCAAAAAACCCAAGAAGTTCTTACCCAGAAGCCCCCTGTGAATGGCCGTGGATAGACGAGCATTTACGGTGGAGTCTGGAAGCTTCTCCCTGCAGTAAGAGGCCTGCCTCTGCCTGCACCTGTCCCCTAATTTTTTAGCTACCCAGAAATCCACGAGCCACCTCACCTGGGCCTCAACTCTGAAATCAACCCTTATTTCCACGTCCACCAGACACAAACACACCTGTCCAGAGTTCCATTCATTCCAGCCATTGGGTTCCTCACAATAACAAACAACCCTCACATGAGGACTGTAACACCTGTCCCAGTCACATACTCGTTCCTGCTTCACAGGGAATGGGCCCCGTGAACCAGAGTCTCTGATGGCATCCTTGGCTCAGGCAGGGAGGGAGGCAGCCCCCACAACCCACTGTTGGAAGGAAGGGGTGGGGTGGCTTTCAAATGACCTGCAGAGGCGGCCCCTGGCTCCATCCTCACACAGAGCCACGCGTGCTGCTATGGACGCCCACACCTGCCAGCAGATGGTGGGAAGGGGACACAAGTAGGTAGGTGGTTCTTGCAAAATCGAGTCTCACCTGCTTGGCTTGTTCTGCTCTAGCTCATCAAAGCTGAACACTGCCCAGTCCTGAGACTTGCCCATAGGTAGCAAGCCTGTGTCTCAAGGGGTTTCCTAGTTCACCGACAAGCTTGCCCCTGAACGGCCAAGAGAGCGAGACTGGGCATGTTCCAGTATGTTCTGGAGTGTTCCAGAATGTTCTGGCATGTTCCAGAGTCTCCCCTGGAACCTGCCCACTTCCTGACACAGTCATTTAGAGCCAGATGAATCAGCCTGCCTCTTTCTAGAAAAGAAAGGAAATTAGCTAGGGAGGTTTAAATGACTTGACCCAGTCACACAGCAGGTTACAAGTGGCTCAGTCATGTTTCTTGATAAATTAACTGTTTTCTTTTTCTTCCCAAATTTAATAAGCATGTACTGAACACTTACTCTATCCTAGCACTGTACTTATTCCAAAGATGTTCATTCTAAGGTCCCATCCTCAAATTGTACCCTTTGCTTTCTGAATAATATTTCATTAGATGTTATGTTCTTATTACACCTGCTAATAGTTATGACCTCGTTTAAATACCCATTCCGATCTACACTGCATTCACAATTCATGCATTCCCCATTTTACCAATTGTCACATTAAATGATACAGATCAGCATGTTTTATTGAAGTGAAACTCACCCCACAAATTGAACAATTTTAAAATGAATGATTCAGTGGCGATTAGTACATTCACTGGGTTGTGCAACCACCACCTCTATCCAATCGCAAAACATTTCCATCACCCCTAAAGGAGACCCCATTCTCCCCTCCCAGCCCCCGACACCCACCACCCTGTTTTCTGTCTGTGAGGGTAACCTACTCTGCTGGCCCCATGTACACAGACTCACACACTGTGTGACCTTCTCTGTCTGGTGCTTTCACTTGACATGTTTTCAGGATTCATACACCTTGTGACATGTGTCACTGCCATATTATTTTTATGGAAATTGGTACATTTGAGCCGCATTTCATAGTTGGGTTGGGTAAGTGAGGGAAACCCCATTCTCAAACATGGGGAATGTTTTCTTCAACCCATGCACATAGTTGGTTGGGTAAGTGAGGGAAACCCCATTCTCAAACATGGGGAATGTTTTCTTCAACCCATGCACATTGACAGTTCTCATGGGGGCAATTTTGTCCCCGCTTAGGGACATTTAGCAATGTCTGGGGCCATTTTTTATTGTCACAACTCAGGAATGCTACTAGCTTCTAGTGGACATAGGCCAAGGATGCTGCTGGACGTTTTACAACACACACTCTTGGCCTCCTCAACAGGGAACAATCCGGCCCCAGAGTAAGGCTGAGAGCCCCAACTTCAGTTCCTACCCTCTGGCTTCTACCTTAGGCCTCATGGAAAAGCGTTTCTCAAACAGGCCTGTCCTTAGGAGCCACCTGAGCTGACTCTTTCTCTTCTCTCTCTCTTCTCCCCTATTTCTTCCCTTCCTTTTCTTCCTTCTTTCTTTTCTATTTCCTTCTTTCCTTCTCCTCTTTCTTTCTTTCATAAGAGATAGGGTCTCACTAGTTACCCAGGCTGGAGCACAGTAGCCCTTCACTGGCATGACCATAGCTCACAGCAGCCTCGAACTCCTGGGCTCAAGCAATCCTCCTGCCTCAGCCTCGCAAGTAGCGGGGACTATAAGCACATGCTGTGATGCCCTGCCATTTCTTAAAAGTGCATGTTCCTGGGCCCCCTCCCAGGCCTTCTGAATCAGAATCTCCATGTATGAGGCCCAAGAATCTGTATTTTAACAAGCTTAAGGTGAATTTCAGGACCAAAAGGAGTCACTCTGAGATGAATTGCTCAGCAGCCCCTTGTGTGTCACACTTGTCCAACTTCATTTGTAAAATGGTGGTGTTTTTCCTTTCTATCTGGAAGAGTTCTTGGCAGTTTTGGTGAAGACAATATTTGAGAAAGTGTTTATATGCAAGATTACCCATGCCTTGGCGCCTTTAGCTCATTGGCTAGGGAACCAGCCACATACACCAGAGCTGGCAGGTTCTAATCCAGCCCAGGCCTGCCAAACAACAATGACAAATACAACCAAAAATGGCGGGCACGTATAGTCCCAGCTACTCGGGAGGCTGAGGCAAGAGAATCGCTTAAGCCCAAGAGTTGGAGTTTGCTGTGAGCTGTGACACCACAGCACTCTACTCAGGGCGACAACTTGAGACTCTGTCTCAAAAAAAAAAAGATTACCTTATCATAATGTGCAAAGCAGTCCTAAAATGATGACGTTCTTATTTAGATTCCCCCAAGAGCCTGTCTCCCCTCCTTGCTGCTGTCTGTGTCCTGGGAACGTGTTACATATCAGCAGCACTTAACCAACAAACCTCCGTGCTATGGACTAGGTGACATTGTTGACACAGCCTTGTATACTAATGCCAACCACCAGACCAGGGCCTGAGACCTGGGGTCATACTGGAACTTAGCACTTCCCTGGGCCCCCTCCTCCATAAAAAAATAAATTAGAAAGTGTATTTTCTGAGTGGGTTGGTATAAAAAGAAATACAGGGTGCCCTAAAGTTCATGTGCAATTTAAAATAGACAACTATTCATTATCATTATAGTCCGGCCTTTTTCTTTCTGATTAAAAATATAATAAAAATTAAAGCCTTTCCATCAGCCCCATGCAAAGCTGTTCCCCAGAGAATGAGCCAGACCTGATACGCGTACCTGGTGGCTTCCCGAGAGATTATGATCTGCCTGATGTGGGGTGCGGCCTGAGCAGGGAGGTCTTAAATGCTCCCACAGGGCCTAGAGTCTTTCCCAACTGGATTCACCCACCTGCAGCCTAACATGGTCACTGCTGACAGTGACGGTGTGATCCACTCCGTGCTGGAGAACACAGGAAGGAGCACTCATCTGTGCTCTGCCATGTAGTCCCTGAGGTCATTGAGGTGACAGTCATTTATCTTCCCTGGGACAGGGTTAGCCTGTAAGTCCTTGGAGGACTCCGAAGCTGGGGACCAAAGGGTTCCAGAAGAGCAGAGCTCAGGCCCTTCTTCCTGTGCACACACCTAGAGACACACAGGGGACACAGACATACACGGGGCTAAACACTCACAGACAGCTACAGAGACACCCGAGCCCACCTCACACACACACCCCGCAGACACCGAGACCTCCCCAACAGACACGCACGCCACACAGACACCTCCGGCTGCTGCCAACCACGTTCATCCTTGCACCGCTGAAGCCAGGAAGAGACAGCAGGTTCACAGCAGGGAAAGAGTTTATTCTGCACGGAGCTAAGTGAGGAGACAGGAGAATTTTCTCAACTCCGCCTCCCTGAGAACTGGGGAGACAGGGCTTTTAAAGACAGTTTGTTGGACAAAGGATTGGGCAATCAGGATCTGCTAATTGGCTGGGTTTGGGACAGAACCATCAGTCCCTCGGTGTGGCCCCCAAACACCTGAAAGACGCTCGGGGCAGAGCTGACATTTTCTCCTGACCACGGGCAGGTGCCCAGAGCCACATCCCACTGGAATCCACCTACTTCCTGATGAAAGTTCTCTTCCTGTTTATCAACAGGAAATCAGGACACAGTGAGCCAACAATTGTTTCCAAGAGGCTGCCATTCATTGAAAAACTATGGAAGAAATCCAGGGATTCCACCCAAAGAAGGAGAAACAGCACAATTTTTGTGTTGTTTTTTTGAGGCAGAGTTCGACTCTGTCACCCTGGGTGGAGCGCCAGAGCATCAGCCTACCTCACAGCAACCTCAAACTCCTGGGCTCAAGCAATCCTCCTGCCTCAGCCTCCCAGTAGCTGAGATTACAGATGCCTGCTACAATACCCAGCTAATTTTTCTATTTTTAGTAGAGATGGGATCTTGCTCTTGCTCAGGCTGGTCTTAAACTTCTGAGTTCAAGTAATCCACCTGCATCGGCCTCCCAGAGTGCTGGGATTACAGGAGTGAGCCTCCAAACCCGGCCAGAAACGGCAAGTTAATGACACAGCAACACACAACAGCAATGAACTTTCCTAATGAAGCTTCAGATGTGTCTGACTCTCAGACCTAAATGCCATCTCCTAACCAGGACAAAACATCAGAATGACATGATTCGAGTGGAGGAGGTGCCCATCACGATGACACCCTGGTTTCCTCCCTTGCCCCACCCCAGTTTGTAATGTTAGGTTTACTCATGTGACGTCTCCTTCTCTCCCCACCATTAGTTTCACAAAGGAGGGGACAGTGTCTGTCCCTTCACTGTTGTAAGCTAAGTTACAAATGAAGTTGGACAAGGGTGACATACACAGGCATACACCTGAGGAGTTCCAGTACCTTCCCAGAGGTGCCATGCAGAGGTGCTAGAGGCAGCACCACCCCCCTGCATCCTTCAGGCTCAGCAAGCAGGTGCAGAGCAGCCATTGGTCAGCCATGGAGTTGAGGCAGGTCAACCCAGGTGTCCATCCTCCTGTTCCCCATCCAGCTCGGAATGGAAATGGCTCTCCCTTCAGAAGATGGCAAAGTTATCCAGGCCAGGGGGGTTCCAAATGGGAGGCTCTTGCTAGACACAGTTTTGCAATAAGGACAAATTTCTTTTTCTTTTCTCTTTTTTTTGAGACACAGTCTCATTATGTCACCCTGGATAGAGTGCTGTGGCATCACAGCTCACAGCAACCTCCAACTCTTGGCTCAAGCGATTCTCTTGCCTCAGCCTCCCTAGTATCTGGGACTACAGGTGCCCCCCACAATGCCCAGCTATTTCTGTTGTTGTCATTTGGCAGGCCCAGGCCGGGTTTGAACCTGTTGGCCCCAGTGTATGTGGTGACATAATGAGACTGCGTCTCAAAAAAAAAAAGGAAAGAAAGAAAAGAAAAAGAAATTTGTCCTTATTGCAAAACCGTGTCTAGCAAGGTCCTCCCATTTGAAACCCCCCTGGCCTGGAGAACTTTGCCATCTTCTGAAAGAAGGACCATTTCCAGTAGCCTGGGGACAACGGAGCCCTAGCCGCTGAGGCTACAGGCGCCGAGCCAAGGACACATTTCTTTAAGAAGCTGCCAGGCAGTTTCTCAAAAAGCTAAACAGAATCAATTTAGAACAGCAGCAATTCTATTTCCAGGTATGTACCCAAGGGAACCAAAAACATGTCTACAAAAGCCTATGAACAAATGTTCACAGCATTATTCACAACGGCCAAAGGCTAGAAATAGCCCAAATGTCCACGGCAGGATGAACAGACAAACAAACTGTGCTCTGTCCATATAACTGAGTACTATTCAGCCACAAAAAGGAGTGAAGCAGGAGTACACATGACAACGTGGATGAACCTCACTTGTGACTGCTCAGGGAAACATCCAGACACAAAGACCACGGGTATGTGACTCCATGTGTATGAAATGCCCAGTACAGGTGAAGCTGGAGACACAGAAACAGATGGGTGATTGCCAGGGGGAGGGTGGAATGGGATATGGTCGCTGGTGGGTATGGGGTTTTATTTTGGGCTAAAGCAAGTGTGTTGGAACTAGGTAGAAGTTGATGGTTACAGAACATTGCAAATGGACTCAAAACCACTGAATATCAGACGAATTTTAAATAGGAAGAGAGAAAGAGGGGAAGGGAAGAAAGGAGGGAGGGAAGAAACGGGAAGGGAGGAAGAAGGCCCTGCAAGTGTTGGCAGGGCGGCGCTGAGCCCACTATTCCCTCTTCCCAGGTAGGGTCATGTTTTCTCCCCAGCTGTACAATGCCTCAAATACAGCAGGAGTCGATCAAAGTAAACAATGTGAAATCCAGACATGTCAACCAGAGGCTTCCAAACCTTACCCCTGAACATCCTTTGCACTGTGACCCCCTCAACACATGCCTATCTGTTATCCAAGTTTCACAAATGATGCTCAGCTCTTGCTAGATGTGGTGGCTCACGCCTATAATCCTACCACTCTAGAAGACCAAGAAAGGGGGATCATTTGCGCTCAGGAGTTCAAGACCAGCCTGAGCAAGATGAAGATCCAGTCTGTACTAAAATAGAAAAACTAGCAGAAAGTTGTGGGGGGCACCTGTAGTCCCAGCTACCCAGGAGGCTGAGGCAAGAAAATCGCTTGAGCCCAAGAGACTGAGGTTGCTGTGAGCTGTGAAGCGAGGGCCCTCAATCCCAGGACAATTGAGTGAGATTCTGTTTAAAAAAAAGACACTGCAGGACTAAGAGTACTTAAATGTGTACTTAAATACATCCAGGCCATTGAATGTGATCTCACACTAGATAGAAATTAGCTCTCCAGCCACGAGAAGATGTGGAACAACCTTAAATGCATACGACTAAGTGAAGCAAGCCCCCCTGAAAAGGCTGCCTCCGTGAGCCTCCACTCACACAGCACTCTGGAGAAGGCAAAACCACGGGAGGAGTAAAAGGGTAGGTGGTTGTCAGGGGTGGGAGGGATGAACACACAGAGTTCAGATTTCTAGGGTGGTGAAACCATGGTGGGTGTATGTCACGGGCGCTTGTCCAAACCCACAGAATGTACAACACCGAGAGTGAACTTGAACGTAAACCATGGACTCTGGGTGGTAACGGCCCATGTAGGTGCAGCAGTCATAATAAATGTGCAACTTTGCTGAGGGATGCTGGCCGTGGGGGAGGCTCTGCATGTATGGGGCAGCAGCGGGCAGATAGGAAATAAATCTATTTACAGGAAAAAAAAGTACTTGAGTGAGACAACATATTTCTAAGGTGGCAGAGAGCAGTCACAAGACTAGTTAAATACACTAGACTGTACATTTGCCTATAAACTGTTTTATTTTTTCATTTAAATCTGAGCCTCACAATATTGATCTGTAAAATTCTTAGATTAAAACAAAAACAAGGCCAGGTACAGCAGCTCATGCCTGTAATCCCAGCACTCTGGGAGGCCGAGGCGGGTGGACTGCTTGAGCTCAGGAGTTCAAGACCAGCCTGAGCAAGAGTTGAGATCCCATCTCTACTAAAAACAGGAAATTAGCCAGGCATTGTGGCGGGCACCTGTAGTCCCAGCTGCTTGGGAGGCTGAGGCAGGAGGATCACTTGAGCCCAAGAGTTTGAAGTCACCGTGAGTTATGATGATGCCACGGCACTCAACCCCAGGGCAAGAGTGAAACTGTCAAAAAAAAAAAAAAAAAGGTGGGCGGGCAACGCCTGTGGCTCAAAGGTGTAGGGTGCCGGCACATGGGGCTGGAGGTGGTGGGTTCAAAGCCAGCCCCAGCCAAAAACTTCAAAAAAAAAAAACACAACAAAACAAAACCTACTTCTGGTCTCTTTCCTGGACCTTGCAAGACCTACTTCCAAATCACTCCTCTGCCTGTAAAGACTAGACAAGTCATCATCTAGTCATAGGCAAGCGATAACTTTAATAAAGATCCAAAATGCTAAATCAGTAAAAATCCAAGTCAGAATTCTCCAAGTAAGATTCCAATGTCTAGATTTACTCTTCACAGAAACCCTGAGCCCAGAAAGTCAGAGAAGCATTTTAACCTCCCAAACACGACAGGCTCTCACTGGGGAAATGACCAAGGCCAAATTGTTGAGATGAAGCTACGTTTATAAATAGGTCAGTACCCAACACGAGTGGTCTCAGTAGCAACTGGGAAGCCAGTTGTCCTAGAGAGAACATTTTCATGGGTAATGCTGAGGTTAGCAAGGAATCTGTGCTTAAAGTTGGCTTAAATAGACGTGATGGCTGAATACTTTTTTTTTTTTTGTAGAGACAGAGTCTCACTTTATGGCCCTCGGTAGAGTGCCGTGGCCTCACACAGCTCACAGCAACCTCCAACTCCTGGGCTTAAGCGATTCTCTTGCCTCAGCCTCCCGAGTAGCTGGGACTACAGGCGCCCACCACAACGCCCGGCTATTTTTTGGTTGCAGTTTGGCCGGGGCCGGGTTTGAACCTGCCACCCTCGGTATATGGGGCTGGCGCCTTACCGACTGAGCCACGGCACCGCCCTGAATACTTTTTGTTAACAAGACACAAACCAACACTTATTGCAAGGCCACCTTGCCTAGATGGATCAACAGTATGTAGGACACACAGCCACTTTGGGGTTTGAAATTGGTAAACTTCTTTGAGGTCTAAGTAGGTAGGTATAAAGCCCTTTATTAAGTGAATGTGATCCAGTCCTTGCAACAAACTAACCTAACCCCAAAGTCCCCAAGAAACAGTGGCAGGACAAAAGAGCCTTTCAATTTGCAAAAATGTATGAATAAGTTCATGCTCTGAACAGTAAAAAGCAATCTCCAGTGCATGCTTCCTACTCTAGGCATCTGACATTATAGTTCTACATAATATATGTTTTTCAGTCCTTGAAATGGGGCTCTTGTTTTGCAGACTTTGCATATGTAATTAATAACAGCTTGAGATCATTTATATACCACCATCTGAGCAAAACTGCTAAATATGCATGATCTTGAATTCTGTCAAGTGTAAGAAAAACCATGCAATCAGGATCCAGAGAGCAGCAATTTTTTTAAGACCATAATTTGGGGGTTAAATAACAATGTAAGCCACACCAAGATGACATTATTTTCCCGCACCTTCTACAATGAAGCTGTATCATCAGGTAGTAGGGGGGGTGGGGAGAGTGGCAGCCATATTCCTGGCATGTTACAATACCCCCCTTTTAGCATCTCACAAAGCATGTTTTGTTTGGAGAATGAATGAGGACAGCTTTCTTCTGTGCATTTTATTAAAACTTGAAAGCTATGGCTTGCTGCCACCAATGACGCCTATTGGGTTCCAATAGCCTAATGTTCAAATCTGACTCGTTAGCAATCTACCCAACTCAGTCTCGGTCGTCTTGACGTTGCAGGATATTCAGCAAGTCTGAAGTTTTTATCAGGAAGGATTTTCTGCCGTTATGGAGCAAATAAAGGTCCTTTGTAGCAATGGCTGGAAACACAACATGAGACCTTTCTTCACACCAGAAGAATTGATAAATAGTTCACTGAGTGAACCAAAGGCGTTATTTTTTAAAAACACATAAACATCAAAGTATTGTGTGGTGTCCATATTCATTGCAAAAAAATAATTACTGGAATTTTCAAAACATCAAATGAATAATGTAAATCAATGGTTATGACTATCATTTTCAAACAATATACAGATTTTTGTTCAAGGTCTAAGTTTTATTCCTACATAACAGTATTCACATGAGTTCCCCGTGCCAATTTATTATCAAAACCAGGAGTCTTGAAAGTCAAGCCCAGCTTTGTCTTGATTTCAAAGACGATTTCAAAGCAGCCAGCCTAGAACTCTGGGGCTTGCTGCTTGAGTCCTAGAAATCATGTCTTCCCACGTCATGCAACAAACTATGTCTCGGAAAAATAAGATCAGACTCTAGATTCCTTTGAAACAGTCCTGGTTTCCAAGCGTTCCAGCACCATGGGACTCAGACGTGCCCAAGTGCGTCTTCCCTCAACTTCCTAAACCTGCCAGTGGGAACCCAAACTCCACGGTTTTTTCAGAGTTCCATGGAGGCTTTTAAGAACCAAACTAACCCCAAGGAAAGGCAGTAAATGAAATTATCCATTCCTTTTATCTGTTAACAGCAACAGTAACAAAGTGAGAGTGCATTGGCAAATGGGAAGACCATAGCAGTCATGGTTACAGAGAAAGGTTTCACAAGGCCCTCCTTTCACAATTATGGCCAAAGGTGTTTAAGACCTAACGGAGGTAAAAAAAAAAAAAAAATTGTTAAAACAACCCTCTGGAGGGAGGTGGTGCTAAGGATCCAGCACAAGGAAACGGGGAAGGCGGAGCAATGACAAAACCCAGTGTGCCCCGGTGGCCCGGTGGCTACGCGTCTCCTGGGTGTTCATAGCCTCTCCCTGTCCTTAAAAAATTTTTTAAAAATTAAAGTGAGTACATGTGCTAATGAAGCCTGCAATTACAGAATTTAAAAGCCAAGCCCACAAAATCTATAAGGCAAGATTTTTGTCATCAGGGGTGAGAACAGGTGGATAAGACGATAGGCACTCAAGGCTGGTTCAGCCGCGTTCAGGGCAGAACAGCCTTAAAAATAAGGCAACCTGTGGCTTCTCAGTTTGAGACCAGCAGAAAGGCCAAATGAGGCAGGTAAAAGGAGCCAACCATTGGCAAATCACAGAAGGGTATTCAGAAGGGGCAACAATCACAGTTAGATGGCATGACTCGGGGTCACGGGTAGGCAGGAGCCCCTTGAGCCAGCACTCAAGGGGAATGTCTTTACATGTCCTGTGCACGACTCCAAGCAGCAATTTCTGGGGTCTGGAGGTTTGTTAGTTTTGTGACATTTTCCCCCCAAAAGAAGACATGAAGGTAGGCCCCCTGGAAAGCCGAGACCACGAGAACAGAACCTCCACCAGGGGTGGGGCTGGATGAGAGTCAGAAGGGACTTCCTACAGCACCCGGCTCCCTTCACGTCCGGCTGAGTCCTACAAACGCTTGTAGGTGCCCAGGAGAGCTTTGCAGTTGGGACAGTAGTGGTCCACGTCCTGCAGGGCATCCACGCAGAAGGGGATGAAGCAGCAGCCTACAACGCACCTGGGAAAACAGAGAGAGGCACATGTGGGGCATGTTACTGACACAGCACCATGTGCGGTACATCCCTGTCCTAACCCCAGGAACCTGCGGATGAGTCGGAAGAAACTTCCGACTGTGACCTTATTTGTAAAAAAGGTCTTTCCAACACACTCAATTATCTCAAGATGGAATCCTGATGGATGATCCAGGTGGGTACCCCTAAACCCAGTGACTGGTATCCTTAGAAGCAGGGGAAGACACACAGGCTGGGTGTGGTGGTTCACACCTGTAACCCTAGTACACTGCGAGGCTGAGGCAGGTGGTTTGCTTGAACTCAGGAGTTTGAGACCAGCCTGAGAAAGATTGAGACCCCATCTCTACTACAAAATAGAAAAAATTAGCTGGGTCTTGTGGTGGGCGCCTGCCTATAGTCCCAGCTACTCAGGAGGCTGAGGCAAGAGGATCGCTTGAGCCCACAAGAGTTTGAAGTGTTGTGAGCTAAACTGAGGCCATGGTGCTCTATCCAGGGTGACAAGAGTAAGATTCCCTCTCAAAAAAGAAAAAAAAAAAAAAAAAAAGACATACAAAGACACAGGGAGGGAATAAGGCAGTGTAGAAATGGAGGCAGGGATTACAGTGATGTGGCCATAAGGCGAGAAACACCTGCAGCCACCAGACACAGCAAGAGCAAAGGATGATTCTCTCTTAGCGTCTCAGGGGGAGGCAGCAGGGCCCGCCCACATTTCAATTATGGACAATCTGTCCTCCAGAACCGTGACAGAATAAACTTCTGTTTTTGTAAACTGCCAAGTTTGTAGTGGTTTCTCATGGTAGCCCTAAGAAAACTAATATACCAATCGACGCCAAGGCTCCCCCCTCAGACAGACTGCCCTGGGTATATTTTCAAATCTTGTGTCACTTAGGAATTGCTCAAAGTCTTTGATTAGAGTTCATGAACTTTTTTGTAAAGGGCCAGAGAGTACAGACTTTAGTCTTGATGGGTCTCTGTTTTGACTACTCCTAGTGAGAAGACAATCCCAGAGAATTTGTAAACAAACTGAGTGGCCTTGTTCCAATAAACCTTACAACAGGTGTCTGTTTAGATGCGGTCCCAGGGCCCTGTCCTGCTGATCTCTTTTCCTTATGGAAAGGCTGACTCTTACAGTAACCAAATTAAGTTCCCCCAAATAATACACCTCAACCTACCTAATCCATCAGGGGCACACACAGGCAGGAGCGTCACACCGACTTACAATTAGCATTTGCCAAAAACACACTTAAAATTCAACATCTTACAGGAAGCCGATGATTTACATAAAGCAGAATCGGGAAACACTGATGAGGAAACCACCTCATGGAACAAACTTCCTCCTATTGCCTAAGCTTTCCAGAGTTCAAATGAGGGTAGCTAGTCACCTGAACAATAACCCTAAACTGTCTTATAGATGAAGAAACGGAAACACAGAGAGGTGAAGTCACTAGTGCATGGTCACACAGCTAGTGAGAGGCAGGGTTTGAGCCAACTCTACTGCGTTTAAGGAAGGAACAAAAGAGGAACGGAGGACGGCGTCTGTGGCTCAGTCGGTGAGGCGCTGGCCCCATATACCAAGGGTGGCGGGTTCAAACCCGGCCCCGGCCAAACTGCAACCAAAAAATAGCCGGGCGTTGTGGTGGGCGCCTGTAGTCCCAGCTACTTGGGAGGCTGAGGCAAGAGAATCACCTAAGCCCAGGAGTTGGAGGTTGCTGTGGGCTGTGTGAGGCCACGGCACTCTACCGAGGGCCATAGGGTGAGACTCTGTCTCTACAGAAAAAAAAAAAAAAAAAAAAGAGGAACGGAAAGCTTGCCAGATTAGCACAGGCCAACACTCAATGTAAGTTTTTATTCTGTCTTTCCTTGATTTCAAAGGTAACAATCCGTTTTAATAATAAATGTCCAAAGACTAGCAAGGCATTAGGGTGGGCATCTATTATCCCAACTACTTGGGAGACTGAGGCAAGAGGGTCATTTGAGCCCAAGAGTCTGAGGTTGCTGTGAGCTATGATGACACAACACTCTACCCAGGGCAACAGAGTGCGACTATCTCAAAACTAAAAATAAATCAAAGACAATGAACTTTTTGGGGTTTGTTTGTTTTGAGACAGAGTCCCACTCTGTTGTTGCCCAGGCTAGAGTGGCACGCCATCAGTCTAGCTTACAGCAACGTCAAACTTCTGGGCTCAAGTAATCCTCCTGCCTCAGCCTCCTGAATAGCTGGGACTACAGGAACCTGCCACTATCCCCTGGTAATTTTTCTATTTTTAGTAGAGATGGAGTCTCTCATTCTTGCTCAAACTCCTGAGCTCAAGGGATCCTCTCACTTCAAGATTATAGGCCTGAGCTAAAACCACCTCCCAGTGAAGTTTCATTTAAGCATTTTCTGCCTAAGGAATGAAAACAGCCAACAGCACAGGCCTAAGGGCAAGAGGGAAAATCAGGTGCCCAGAAACCAGTTTTTCTCTTCCCACTTAGCGCATGACCTTAAGGAAGTTAATTAAGCTCTCTGGGGCTTTGATCCTCTCTTTGAAGTTAGGAAAAGAAATATTGCTCCTTCTTGACCTCAAGTCACCAGCAAAGGAAACTCACAGATACAGTTTCCTTCAAGGAAAAAAAATAGAGCCTTTTGGGTCTTCTGAGTAGCTCCCAAAGCCAGGAATAAGGAGGCTTTCTTAACCTGAGTTGGAAAAAAAAAATTCAATTGTGTTTCTACAAATTTTTTCCCTAGAACAGAAACTATGTTATCTCTTTAAACACCCATAGTGCAGACATAAATATTTATAGAATTCCCCTGCATGGGCCACGGCAAAAATACTTGAGGTCATAAAAGGCTAAATCATTTAGGGAGATTATTATAAAGAATTTTAATGTACAGATTGTTTAAGGCTTCTCTCAGAGTCAAGCAAATGTTATTATTTTGGTCATGAAATTCTAGAAGAAAAAGATGTCCCTGCGGCTATCGTCCTATGAAGACACAAGCGGCTGCTAAGCTGGGGCCTACACACAGGGAGAGGTTTTAGCAGACAAGCAGAACAGCTTTTCCAGGTGCAATGGTTCTCAACTGGGGACAATTGTGCCCCACAGGGGGCATTTTTGGTTACAAAACTGGTGAGAAGTGTGCTCCTGGATCAAGTGTGTGGAGGCCAGAGATTCTGCCCAACATCTAGGGTGCACAGGTCCACGTGGTTGGAGTGTCAATTACGATGCAGCTGAGAATCTCCTCCCCCGCTGAGAGCCTGGGGCAGGAGGGCTCGCATACAAGCTGCTGCAGACTCACCCCAGCAGGCACAGGCTCCCACAGGACAGCCAGGTCAGGGCACCGGCATTGTAGGACAGCTGAGTCACGATCATCTTGTTGCAGGAAGGACAACACATCTGAACAGGGTGGTCGAAAAAGGAGACAGGCTGCTGCAGGTAGACGGTCTGCACAGCAACTGATGGAAAGAGAAGGGCAAACAGACTGCTCAGGAAACAAGGCAAACAGCATCTGTTCAACGACAGAAATGTGAACGCAGGGACTCCAGCAAATTGTACACCCATATTCACAGGCAAAGTCTTCACAGCAGCCAAAAGAGGAAAGGAACCAAGTGTCCAATGATGAATGGATGGATGGACTGAATGTGGTTCATCCCGACAAGGGAATAATACCCAGCCTTGTGGCACGGACAGACATGGAGAACACAGTGCTGAGGGATAAGCCGGTCGCAGAAGGACACGTGCACTGTATGAACCTGTTTCTGTAAGGTGCCCAGAGCAGGCAAACTGAGGCAGGAAGTAGAACAGTGGGTGCCAGGGACTGGGTGGAGGAGAGAACAGGGAGTTAGTATTTAATGGGGCCAGTGTCAATTTGGGAAGACGGAAAAAAATTCTGGAGATGGATCATGGTGATGGTTGCACAATGTTGTGAATGTATGTACTCAATGACACTGAACTGAAAAGGGTAGATTTTATGCCAGGGACAGTGGCTCATGCCTATAATCCAGTGCTTTGAGAGGCCAAGGCAAGAGGAGCAGAGGAGTCCAGGACAGGAGCTTGAGATCAGCCTGGACAACATAGTGAGACCCTATCTATACAAAAAATAAAAAAAATGAGCCAGGCAGGGTGGCACACACCCGTATTCCCAACTACTTGGGTAGCTGAGACAGGAGGATCACCTAGGAATTTGAGGTTACAGTGAGCTATGATCTCTTTAAAAGAAAAAAAGAGAGAGAGAGAGATTTTATGTTATATATATTTACTGCAATAATAATAATAATAATAAAAAAGAGAGAGAGAGGAAGGGTAGATTTCCAAAATTACCACCTGAGAGGCTCTTGGCTAGACCAGGCATTCAAACTCAACTGCCCACAAAACCTCAAGTGGGGAGCTTATTGAGAATGTGGATTCCTGGGTCTTACTCCAAGAATCTGATTCAGGTCTGGGGCAGGGTCCTCAAATAGCATTAAGCTCCCCAAGTGCTTCTGCTATGGTGGTCTGCAGGTGGTAACTACATACCCGTGGTGTAATCGTGCTAGCCCTCAATATTCCTCATCCGCAGATTCAAGAAGGCCAGGCTTAGCAGGAGGGGATGCGGAGTAAATGCTAGGAGTCATGAAATGTTCCGGAATTAGGTAGAGTTAAGAGTTAAATTAAGGTGGTGGCTCACCCCAGTAATCCTAGTAATCTGAGAGGTGGTTGCCCAACTCTGTGAATATGCTAAAAACCTCTGAATTGTACACTGTATTTATTTATTTTTGAGACAGAGTCTCACTTTGTTGCCCTCAGTAGAGTACCGTGGTATCAGAGCTCACAGTAATCCCAAACTCTCAAACTCTTGGGCTTAAGTGATTCTCTTGCCTCAGCCTCCCAAGTAGCTGGGACTACAGGGACCTGCCACACGTCCAGCTATTTTTAGAGACGAAGTCTCGCTCTGTCTGAGGCTGGTCTCAAACTCCTGAGTTCAGGCAATCAACCCATCTTCGGCCTCCCGGAGTGCTAAGAGTACAGGTATGAGCCACTGCACCCAGCTGAATCATACACTTTAAAGGAGTGAATTACAGTGTATGAATTATATCTTAATAGAGCTGCTATTCGAAAAATGGAGGGATTAAATGAGATAAGGATTATAATGAACCTGACACCATGCCTGCAAACTTTTTTTGTTTTTTGAGACAGGGTCTTGCTCTGTCACCCAGGGTACAATGCCATGGCGTCATCACAGCTCACTGCAACCTCAAATTCCTGGGCTCAAATGATCCTCTTGACTCAGCCTCCCAGAGTGCTAGGATTACAGGCGTGAGCCACCGCCTTAATTTCACTTTTGATAAATAATCCACTCTTTTTACACAGCCTCCTGGATGAGGTCCAAGCACCCAATCAACAGTAAGGGTAGAGTTTACCATGTAGACTGAGCTCTTTAAGATGCCAAATTGGTGAACTGTGTTGATATAAAAAATGAATAAAAGAAATAATGCTAAGAAGACAAGACTATGCAAAAACAAGTACAGACATTCACAATAATCAAAAGAGAATCCAGAGTGATGGGAATCATTAAGCACTTCAGTTGTTAGGCTCATATCTCTGTCAAAGCGACTCCTTTCTTTTCCTTTTTACACTGTTCGAATGCCATTTACATAAACCTAGGTATTAGGAGGAGTTAACTGAACTCCTCTACTGCCCAGAGTTAACTGAATTTAATAATACTCACAGAAAGATCCTCTTTCCAGAAAAGCAGTAATGATGTAAACATTAGCACTTATGTACATTTTACTAAGATTTTTTTTGTTGTTGTTGGTTCAAGAATAAGTTATTTACCATTATTGGTCACCGTGTGCTGTAGAAGAGTATAAAGTCATTATCTTATCCTCTTCTAACTCAAGGGGTCAAAAAACCTTGAGCCCAATAAGTATTTACTTTTATTAAATGACAAATCTGGGCTTGGCACATAGAACTTAACAACCCACTGATACAGGTATTTAAGGAGTTCTATTTTACAGATAAGGAAACTAAGGCACAAGGAGGTTGGTTACGTGAACACAGGTAGTCTGATTCATGGGTTCATTCTCAGAGCTGAAGATTTTCTTCTAGGTCAGGTAGATAGCTTGCGCCTGTAATCCTACCACTCTGGGAGGCTGAGGCAGGTGGATTGCTGAGCTCAGAATTCAAGATCAGCCTCAGCTAGAGTGAGACCCTATCTCTAAAACTAGCTTGGAATTGTGGAGGGCACCTGCAGTCCCAGCTACTCGGAAGGCTGAGGCAAGAGGATCCCATGAACCCAGGCGTCTGAGGTTGCTGTGTGAGCTACAATGATGCCACAACACTCTACCTAGGACAATAGAGTGAGACTCTGTCTCAAAAACAAATAAAAAATAAAAATAAGGCTCAGGGCCTGTAGCACGGTGCTTACAGCACCAATCACATACACGGAGGGTGGCGGGTTAAAACTGGCCAGGGCCAGCTAAACAACTGCAACAAAAAAATAGCCAGGTGTTGTGGAGGGCGCCTATAGTCCCAGCTACTCAAGAGGCTGAGGCAAGAGAATCACTTAAGCTCAGGAGTTTGAGGTTGCTGTGAGCTGTGACGCCATGCCACTCTACCCAGGGTGACATAGTGAGACTGTCTCAAAAATAAATAAATAAATATAAAAATTTCTTCCCAAACTGCTTGTGATAATGAATCAGCTACATACCTGGGCACACATAAGGTGCAGGAAATACCAAAGGGCAGGGACTGTGAAGTTGCTCAAAGGCAGAGGAACCCCCTGCATTGATGGTGAGCTGGTGTGAAAATACAGCCATCCATTTCTCACTCAGGGCAATCTCTTCTCGTTCCTAGCCTACCCTGGGCTGAGGACAGGGGTTCTCCATCAAACCTCAGCAGGAACGGGCGGCGCCTGTGGCTCAAGGAGTAGGGCGCCGGTCCCATATGCCGGAGGTGGCGGGTTCAAACCCAGCCCCGGCCAAAAACCAAAAAAAAAAAACCTCAGCAGGAAGAATAGGAGCCCTTAAAACACAAACTCCCCTTCCCAAATTTCTCTGGGACAGTGGGTTTGCCTCTGTGAGATGTGCCAAATGCTTAATGTATGGCGAACATGCAAAGATCCCAAACCACATTTTATTACAGAAAAGGTATGAACCTTACAACACAGAACCTAAAAGACTGAAAGTGCAATTTCAGGGTAAGCGGGTGAAGTTGGCCAGACCAGCACTTCACTTAGACTCTCAGACAGAGTCATTTCAGACACTCTCCTGATTCTCACACAGGCCATGAGGCCAGGGTAGAGGGCTGAGGAGTGGCAGGGGGAGCACGGGAAGCTGCACGTACTTGCATTGGCATTGGGGACAGGCACCGGCTGGGTATAATACGAAGGAGGATTCATGCCCTTCCCATCCGGGCCTGTCATGAGCCCTGTGGTGGGCCCAGGCATGGGTGCTGGAGGCGTGGGGTAGTAATTGTTAACAGCCACCGTCTCTTCATAGGATGGGGGTGCAGTTGGCGCTGAGGAAGGCCCGGCAGCTGCCTGGTAGGGTCCTGGAACCGACATTTTACCTAGACCAAAAACAGAACATACTGGATAAGAAATTCAATTGACCTCTCCATCCTCCCCTTTCCTCCCAGTCTTTAATTTTCTACGTGGCAAACAGAAAAATCTTAGGAAATGACTTGTCCGAAAGCCAGAAAGAGTTAATGTCCCTTCAAGACCCCAGAATTACTACTTTCACAAGGGATTCCCCAAGTAAAGGTAAAAAATAAATCATGACTACCAAAATCACCAAAACCTAGAAAATCCCGAGGGGGAAACATTAACCAAATTTGAGCAGTTTCTTTCTCATAACTCAAACCATTACCTGATAGTGACCTATCGTCTATATCTGGAGTTTCTTGTTTTAACCACAGTGGTTTTCACTAACTGTTTCACGTAACGGAAAAGACAAAGGCATTCAATAAACCAACCACAAACTATCCCCCAAAAAGCACTGAGCCAGATACTCAAAACGAAACTCACACTGTACGATGCCACTTACATAAAGTTCAGAAACAGGCGAAATGAACCCACAGGGCTAAAAATCACGAAGGTGGTGGTGCTTGGTGGGGGGGAACAGGGAGTCCGGTGGGGGTGCTGGTCACACAGGAATGTTCACTGAGTGAAAACGGGAGTCATATAATGAAGAGATGCGCACTTTTTTGTATGTGTATTATAGTTTGTTTTTAGAAAAGGAAACACACATACACACCAGTTCTCATTGTGAAAAATAAGTGGCAGAGTACCCAGAAGCATATTTGCTTTTGTGAGGGTAAAATAAGGATCTTCCCCCACTGGCAGAGCTGCTGCCGCCTAGAATTACACCCGATCCCAGGTTGTGTTCCTGTCTGCCGATCCGTGCTGGGCAGCCGTGGGCCAGCTGGAGGCGGACACAGTGCTGTCCTTTGTGTGGCTGTTTTTCTACCCGGGCCGGGCTCAGGCTGCATTAGAAGAGCCATTCAGACCTGCCTGTCTCGGGAGAAATGGGGGACTGAGCCCCAGGGCAGCAAGCTGCACTGAAGCAGCAGGTCTCAGGCTGCAGCTCTCCCCACCCATCTTGTCTCAGTTCTGCCTGGTTGGGAAGCAGAGACAGCAGTTAATCCTACCTGGAGAGGGAAGAAGAGGGGAATCCATCACAGAAGCTAAGCCTCTAAACCAGGGGTTCTCAACCCTCCTAATGCTGCGACCCTTTAATAGAGTTCCCGTGAGTCGCGACCCACAGGTTGAGAACCGCTGCCTAAACCAAGCCTGAAGGATCCAGGAACGGACATTTCAAAGTGGAAATAATGGCAGGGGGGCGTGTCAGGAAGTAAAGATAGGCTGAAGCTGGGCTCTAGAGAATGGTGGCCATCCCTGGGAGGTGTTCATAGTCCATGCCACCGGAGCAGACAACGCTGTCCAACAGAATCTTCCGTGAGGACAGAAATATTACGTATCCACTGTCCCATATAACAGCCACCGGTCGTCACATCGATTGTCAGGCACCTGAAATATGGCCAGTGTGAGAGAGGAACTGAATAGTTCATTGCATTTATGGTTAATGCAATTTAAATGTTCTTTTTTTTTTTTGAGACAGAGTTCACTGGGTGGAGTGCCATAGTGTTATAACAGCCTCAAACGCTTAGGTTTCAGCAATCCTCTTGCCTCAGCCTCCTGAGTAGCTGGGACTACAAGTGATTATCACCACATTCATTGGGCTATAATTTTTCTATTTTTAGTAGAGATGGAGGTCACACTCTTGTTCAGGCTGGTCTCGAGCTCCTGGGTTCAAGAGATACTCCCACCTTGGCCTCCCAGAGTACAAGGATTACAGGTGTGAGCCACCAGCTCAGTCCAAGCAACTTAAATTAAAAAAAAAAAAAATTTTTTTTACTCGGGAGGCTGAGGCAAGAGAATCGCTTAAGCCCAGGAGTTGGAGGGTGCTGTGAGCTGTATGAGGCCACGGCACTCTACCGAGGGCCATAAAGTGAGACTCTGTCTCTACGAAAAAAAAAAGAAAAAAAAAATTTTTTTTTTTTTTTTTTTTTTTTTTTTGAGACAGAGTCTCATTTTGTCATCCTCAGTATAGCGCTGTGGCTTCACAGCTCACAGCAACCTAAAACTCTTGGACTCAAATGATCCTCTTACTTCAGCCTCCCAAGTAGCTGGGACTACAGGCACTTGGCTATTTTTAGAGACAGGGTCTTCCTTTTGATCAGGCTGGTCTCAAACTCCTGAGCTCAAGCAATCCACCTGCCTCAGCCTCCCAGAGTGCTAGGATTACAGGCATGAGCCACCGTGCCCAGCCTTAAATTTAAAAATTGATACTCAGCTCAGCGCCCATAGTACAAGGGTCATGGCGCCAGCTACATACACCCAGGGTGGCAGGTTCAAGCCCATCCAGGGCCAGCTAAACAATTGCAACAACAACAAAAATAAACAGCCAGGCGTTGTGGTGGGTGCCTGTAGTCCCAGCTACTTGGGAGGCTGAGGCAAGAGAATAGCTTAAGCCCAAGAATTTGAGGTTGCTGTGAGCTATGATGCCACAGCATTCTACCGAAGGCAACACAGTGAGACTGTCTCAAAAAAGTAAATAAAAATAAAAATTGATACTCAATTCACTGCTTGGAAAGACCATATGTAAGCCTGGGACAACCTGAGTATGGGAGTCTACTTTTTCAACAGTAAATGTGACCGCCTCTGAACATAGATGAAAATGATTTTAATAAATTTAGCATCCAATTTTGCTGGAATGTCATTGTAAAATACACCCTGAATTTCAAAAACTTAATAGGAAAAACTGAATGTAAAATCTCTCTTTAAAGCAACTTTTTATAATATATTGATTATAAGTTGAAATGATTATAGGTTAGATAAATGTAGGTAGGTAAAATGTATTGTTAAAGTTAATCCCTCCTGTTTCTTTGTACCTTTTTTTGTTTTGTTTTTCTTAGAGAGTCTCACTTTATTGCCCTCGGTAGAGTGCCGTGGCGTCATACAGCTCACAGCAACCTCCAACTCCTGGGCCTAAGCAATTCTCTTGCCTCAGCCTCTCAAGTAGCTGGTACTACAGGCATCTGCCACAGTGCCTGGCTATTTTTTGTTGCAGTTTGGCCGGGGTGGGCCATATACCCTCGGTATAAGGGGCTGGCGCCCTACTCACTGAGCCACAGGCACCGTCCTCTTTTTTTTTTTTTCTTTTTGTAGAGACAGAGTCTCATGTTATCGCCCTTGGTAAAGTGCTGTCCCATCACAGCTCACAGCAACCTCCAACTCCTAGACTTAGGCGATTCTCTTGCCAAGTTTTAGTCAGGACTACAGGCGCCCGCCACAAGGCCTGGCTATTTTTTGTTGCAGTTTGGCAGGGGCTGGGTTCGAACCCACCACCCTTGGTATATGGGGCCAGTGCCCTACCCACTGAGCAACAGGTGCCGCCCCCTCTTTGTACTTTTTAAATGTGGCTGCTGAACAATTTTAAATTACCCGTGAAGCTCACTTACCTTTTTTTGTTTGTTTGTTTTTGGCCGGGGCTAGGTTTGAACCCGCCACCTCCGGCATATGGGACCGGGCGCCCTACTCCTTGAGCCACAAGCGCCGCCTCTTTTTTTTTTTTTCTTCAGTTTTTTTTTTTTGGCCGGGGCTGGGTTTGAACTGGGGCTGGGTTTGAACCGGGGCTGGGTTTGAACCGGCCACTTTGGGCATATGGGGCCAGCGCCTTACTCCTTTGAGCCACAGGCGCTGCCCCGAAGCTCACTTACTTTTCTAATGCACAGCAATGCTGTAAGAAATGAGAAAAACAAAAGGCTATAGAGAAAAGGAAAGGTCCAACTCCAGAAAAGACAGATGAAACAGAAAGTCTGCAAGAGAAAAAAGAAGAAAAAAACAGGAGAAGACAGACCAGCAGAGGGGGAGGAGGAAGGCCTATCTACAGAGGAGGGTTAAGTAGGTGGGCAGAAAGGCAGGGTACCAAGATCACAGGAAGCGTTTGTCAAACAGACTCAGTTTTAAAATGAGACCAGTAGTGAAAACTGGTTTGAGTCACCCTGCCAGTTTCCTCTAACATACGGGAACACAAATGCAGAAGATGACCACAAAACATCAGTCCTGGCTCAACCTAAGTCAGCTGATGTGCCTCCCAGATGGCCCCAGGAACACCCACGCATCTTGGCTTGTCGAAACTTCCAGCAAAGGGAACAACATGGCCACCCCAGTGGGCTGGAGAAACTTACACCCTCGTGAAAGTCAAGCTCTTGCTGTCCCTTCCTGTTTCAGGAAAAAGACAGACCCAGACCTTCCTACACAATTTATTATGAAAACTGACTCATATAAATAATTACAAGACCAGAAAACTCCAGGGTGTACAGAAATCCTAAAATAGCCCTGCCCGCCATGATTACAAAGGGAGTGCTTAGGGAAGGGAAAATGAGGTCTCAGGGTACCCTAAGTTGTGCAAACAGTTTGGGGCAAAGCTCCAAGAAGTAATGACCCAATCCAGCAGCAGAAATGCTCCACTGCAGATCAGAAACCACTGCTCTCCTCCAAAAGTTAAGAATTGATACACAGGCAGCAGGGGGAGCGGGGTGGGGAGCCTTCTCTCTCTGACCTTTAAAGGGCCAGAGGGCCTGAGTTTCTCAGTCTGGAAATTGAGGCCTTGCCCATACCCCCACCTGCATTTATTGACCTAGGATCATCTTTCAAGTGGTTGTGGTCACTTCTTATCTTCAGAGCCCCAAGACACAGCCTCTCAGAGCATTGTTTTTGGATCAAACAGTCACATAAACACATTTGTAATTCTGAAAACAAGAGCAACAGGCCAGAACAGTAAAAAACTCATAACCTGCAGGTCTGAAAGTATTCTAAATAAATTCCACAGCCTGCCTTCAGACCCCAAGGCCAGGAAATACCACTAGTTAGTCCCATTTCTTTTTCTTACCCTCCCATTTATTTTTAATTTGGGTTCCCCTGGGGCATAGGAAGCCCACCTACTCACCCACCCACCATTCCAGAAAGGATTTACTCAACCCTCCTCTTCAACCCCTACAATGAAACTCTTAAGTGCAGCAACTAACCCTCTTCACCCCTGCTCACTCTCTCTCTCCTCTCCCCTCTCCCCTCCCACAGAAGCATCATCACCCAAGTTCATGCTACCTGGGTGCTGACACCCTAGCAAGTAGGTCTGACACCTGCCCATTTTCTGGGACAAACTGGAGACCAGAGGAGAGATTTCAGAGTTTAACAAAATAGCCAAGCTACGGTCTTGGCAAATAAAAGTACAGACTCAGAGAACCCCCTTGGCGGTCCTGGGTGGGTGGGGCAGTCATCACACCAATCAGGGTTCCCTGCAGGGTCCAGGCTGCCAATAATCACATGGAACTTTGGGGGGAGAGGGGGGCGGGGAATGACAAAGGAAAGAACATTGAGCTCTCCTTCCTCCCTCCCCAGCTGTTTAACTTTGTTACCAGACTCCTTAAAGATGCCGTTTGATTGTTCACTTAAAACAATGGGTTGCGGGAGGTGATGCCCCCAACTTCCACCTGTCCGAAGTCCATCAAAAATGCCAAGGGTTGGAGATTTCCTGTCTTCACTATCTCAGAACAACTCTTTTATTAGTTATTTCCAAAGCCATCTTTGGGGGGAGGGAGTATTTTTATTTTTATTATTATTATTTTTTTTTTTTTTTTTTTTTGCAGTTCTTGGCCAGGGCTGGGTTTGAACCCACCACCTCTGGTATATGGGGCCAGCGCCATACTCCTTGAGCCACAGACACCACCCCATTTTTTATTTATTTGAGACAGAGTCTCACTATGTTGTCCTCCATAGAGTGTGTGACATCACAGCTCAAAGTAACCTCAAACTCTTGGGATTAAGCAATTCTCCTGCCTCAGCCTCCCAAGTAGCGGGGACTACAGGCACCTCCCACAACGCCCAGCTATTTTTGTTGTTGTTGTTGCAGTTGTCATTGTTGTTTTAGCTGGCCCAGTTCAAACCTACCAGCCTCAGTGTATGTGGCCCTACTCATTGAGCTTCAGGCACTACCCCAAAGCCATCTTTTGAATATGGAAACTGTGACCAGGATTACAGTGACCCAGGATAGCTTCACAGAGCTCTAGGCACAGAAAGGACCGGAGCTTGGTTTCACACTTTGCTGTTGCTACCTTGAAATTCTCAATATTTTTTGTACAAGGGGCCCTTGCCATGACAGTCTCATACACGGCAGTGAGGTGTACCCTGATATTTTTCCTGGCCCCTACAGGAATGTGTCTGAAACGAGCTCGCTCACGAACTCCAGTATACAGCATCAGTTCTTGGTCTTGTCATTACAGCTGCCCCATTCCAAGTAAATAAATTCAATTATATTTAAATGTAATTAATTAATTTAAATATAATTTGATTTCTGCCTAACAAGAGAAATCAAATACTAAGAAATAACATTTTGTTGGGTAGAGTTTGAGCTTCACAAACCATTGTAATATCTAAGTTGTTTTCTTTCTTTCTTTTTTTTGTTCTAATTATCACCGATTCTCCCTCCCTCACATACCCTGCACCCTTTTGAGAACACGAGGTGTTTAGAATGAGGTGTTTAGACAGAATGAGTTTTCTAAGCCACCAACATTTATTTAATATTTCTAAACGTGTCTCCCCTCTGCTTGCTGTCATAAAGACAATCATCTGAGCACATGCTGAGTTTTTATTGCCCAAGTCCAGTTATCCCTTACATCTATCTGTATGATCTCTCCCAGGCAGATCCTTTACATGAGTTAATCTTAGAAGCCTACCCCACGGCAGGGGGAGGCTGGCAGCCTGGTGGACGGTTCCCCTCTGCTGCACAGTGGCCAAGCACAGCCACTTCCTCCCTGCCATGGACCACTCCTCGGGGCTCCTTCTAGGAGCTCATTCTCCATACCCATGTCCAGGACTTCCTCAATCCAGGAAGAAGAGAAGGGTTCCAGAAGGTCCCAGATCATCAGGCTTCTTTAAACCTTAACTGCACATCAATTCTGAGTCTAGAGGTTCATGCATGAGCAAAGTCTGTTACTGGGCTCCTTCTCAATACTCCCATCCCAGCCCTGAATTCCCAGTTGCATTAGGATAAACCTTAATGAGCTCTTATTCACTGTCATGGAGTCTGCCACTCAGCCCTTACATGCATGACCATCCCACGTGATTTGCATGATTGAGAAAGGAAATTATTATGTTTTTAGAGAGTTTTTTTTTCCTTTTTTTCTTTTTGAGACAGTCTCAGCCTAGCTCACAGTTACCTCAAACTCCTGGGCTCAAGCGATCCTCCTGCCTCAGCCTCCCAAGTAGCTGGGATTACAGGTGCCCACAACCACACCAGCTAATTTCTCTATTTTTAGTAGAGATGAGGGGGGGGGGATCCCACTTTGCTCAGGTTGGTCTCAAACTCCTGGGCTCAAGAGATCTTCCCACCTTGGCCTCCCAGAGTGCTAGGATTATAGGCATGAGCCACCACACCCGACCAGGAATTATTAATTATCATCCCAATTTACAAATGAAAAACCTGGGTCCAGACAGGTTAAGCTGCTTATCTGAATTCACACAGAAAGTGGCAGGGTTGGGGTTTGAACATCCACTGGACTCCAGAGCTCAGGAGGCCTCATCAAAACAGCTCTGGGGCTGGGAGACACAGGCACAATCAGCACTGCTATTGTGCACAACTTACCCCTCAAACAAAATGTGAAAGGAAGATAATCCCCAGTGGAAGCAGCACCTGGGAGCTCTGCCTCCCCAGCTCACCGGAAGGTGCACGCACTGCTTTCACACAACCTCCCCGAGACACCCGCCAACTGTGGATTTCAACTCATTTTGTCACTAAGCACTGCAAATCAAATTAACCCACTTCTCAGTAAACAGGGCCAGACAGAGCTGAGCACAAAGCTCTTCCCTCTCATTTTGGAGAGACTAGTGATGAAGGAAGAAAGCCCAGAATTTCTCTGAGATGCTAAGAGTGTTCACAGCTGCTTTTTTAAAGCACCCTGCATGGTGCTGGGACCTCTCAGCCACCTGCTCCAACCCCGCAGGTCTCGGGGGAGGGAGGGCCTTGCCAACTGAGAAGAACTCAGTTTCTTTTTTAAATATCGCTAGGTTGAAAGGGGAGGGGAAAACCCTGGAAACCCTGGGAAGAACTGTCAGACCCAGCCATCTTCACACCCTGAACTGACATTATGGAACTGATCCTGAAAACCCCAGGAGGTGGAACAAACTTCAGGAGGGACCTTGCTTCCAGCAACAAATTTGCTTCTAAACAATTTGGCCTAAATAGCCTCAGAATTCTCTGGAATGGACCAGTACAGGCGGTTCTCAACCTGTGGGTCGCAACCCACAGGAACTGTATTAAAGGGCCAGGCATTAGGAAGGCTGAGAACCACTGCCTTAGAGAATCCTCCTATGTCAGAGGTTTGGGGTTCTGCCTGGAATCCTAAATTTGAAGGAAAGGATCTGACTCCAGAAAACCAAGAGACAAGCCAGGCGGCCTACCGGCTTTCTCACTGATCATCTAAGATACAAACCTCAAAAACACAAAAGGCATATAGATTCCATCTATATGAAACTCATAGAAATAGAAATCAAGTTCGTGGTGTCCAGGGACAGCAGGAAGGGCAGTGGGCGGAAGTAGGGCGCAACTGCTAAGAATTAGGGTTTTGGGGGGATGATGAAGACAGAGGTGGTGGTTGCACAAGCACAACATTGTGAATATTATAAATGCCAATGAATTGTTTAAAATGGTTAAGTTTGTTATGTGAATTTTGCCTCAATAAAAACAAAAAAGAAGACATTGCTAGAAATCTCTTATCTCCATATCCCAGCCTGAGGCCTTAAATTCAAGCCTCCAAGTTGGCCAATGGCCTTAGCTCAGCCCCTCCAGGGTCTCTGCTTAAAATCAAGTCCACAGGGGACTTCCAGGACACACTGGTACCTACTGCCCATAGTCTCTCACATCATCTCCCTCCACCCTTGGTTAGGTTAGAGGTCCCCAAATATGTCCCTGACAAACTCTCTCCTCTATGCCCTCATCTACCTCCTTAATGGGTTTGGCGAACTCCTTGTCACCTATTCCATCCCAGCCTTCCTGTCACCTCCTCCAAGAAGCCCTCCTTGGCCTGCCCCAGGGAGAATTCATTCCTCTCAGAGCCTCTCCGCAGAGTGCAGAGGTCAAGGGTGCAGGGACTAGAGCCAGACGACCTGGGTTCACATCCAGGCCCCCCACGCCTTGCAGCATGACTTCAGTGCCTCAGTTTTTCCACCTGTAAAGTGGGCACACAGGTAGCTTCTTCCTCGTTAAGACTCTTAGGAGGATTAAATGAGAAAGTACGCAGAGCAATGTGGGACATACAGCACTCACTATGTATCAGCTATGACTTGTCATGGGGCACTATTGACTTGACTGGTCTGTGGGCCCCATAAGGGCAAGAATTAAAATTAAAATCTGCATCCCCAGCACCTGTAAGTAGGACCCCAATCCCTGGGTGCTTCACAGAGTAACCCACCATCCCAGTTTGCTGGGACAGAGGGGTTTCCTTGGATGAGAATTTTGATGCCAAACCAGGAAAAGTCCCACGCAAACCAGGAAATATTGAGCACTTCAACAATTATTTGTAGAAAACAACAGCTAGGTATAAAAGGACACCAAGACCCACCTGGAATGGCATCAAGACTTGGAGCACGCCAGTAATCAAAGCACTCTGGGAGGCAGAGGTGGGTGGATGGCCTGAGCTCAGGAGTTTGAGATCAGCCAGAGCCAGAGCATAGACCCCCATCTCTAAAACTAGCCAGACATTGTGACAGATGCCTGTAGTTCCAGCTACTTGGGAGGCTGAGGCAAGAGTATCGTTTGACCCCAAGAGTTTGAGGTTGCTGTAAGCTATGGTGGCACAGTACTCTACCAAGGGTGACAAAAAGAAACTGTCTCGAGAAAATAAAAAAAGAAAAGAAAAGAAAACGAAATGAATGGGAGCAGCTCACCCCAACAGCCCTGACAAACCATAATTTTAAAATGAAGATGTTTATGTAACAAGTCCCAATACAGATGGCCTCACAGTTCAGCTCAAGGTAACAGGGATTTACAGTTCAAACACCAATGCGTTGCCAAATGTGCTCCAGAGTTGGAATCCCTTAACTGAGTCTGGAATCCTTCATTTCCTCTAAGATTCCTGTTTGTTTCTCAACAGGGCACCCTGGGATGTCCAGCCAGGACAGCAAGTCAAGATGTGGGTGGGAAAGTTTGAGAAGGGAAGCGTGGAGGCGTGCAAACACGAGCAAGATAGAATCAGGAAGAAAAAAGGCCACAACCTCCAAACCTCAAGACTAGTCCAGTTTTTTCCCTTGCCCCTAGTTTATGGCGGTGCTTGCATCACTACGCTATGAAGGGCTCCTGCTCCGGCCAGCACCCTTGCCGGTCCAATGCTTCCTTCAACCATATCATCTACTCAAAACCCTGAATCTCGAGCAGGCTCCTGCCAACCATCACCCGTCACTCCACACTCGACACCTGGTCCTTGATGTGGTTCTAAAGTCACTTGTTCATTCATTTCCCAGAAATGACACTGTCCTTTCTCATGGGTATCAGGCAGATTCTGAGGCTTTAACTTACATGTACCCGAGATGTCATAAGTGCCAACAACGCCTGCTGGCAGGTACGGGGGCTGGGGTGGGGGCGTAAAAAGTCAACACTCTGCCAGCAGCTCTACCCGCCTGCTTGTTCTAACTCTGATAGGGGGAACTGAAGGATCAGGACCTTTTCCTCCCAGACCTCATCTCTTTTGGGTCAACTACCAACAGGTAGACAGGGTCAAAGGGAAGGAGGAAGAGGGCAGAGTGCTTCAGGTTGGGAACTGTCCTCAAGCAACTGAACAGAAGATGCAAAAGGGTTCAGAGCAGAATGCCATCAGAAACTGGCCTGGTGGGGAAAGCGAGGCCACTGGGCTCAGACACGATGCAGGCTGGACGTCCCCACCTGCTGTCCCAGATAATGTAGCTCGCAGGATTTTCAGAAACACCTGTGTCTCTCCGTTACTCACATCACCCGTAACTTAGGGGACAGCAGGAATGCTGTGGGTTGCAGCCTGGCTGAATACCCAACGGTATTTAGGTATTTACTCAGAGTAAAGAGAAGTCATAGAGGAATGTGAGCAGGGAGGGCGCAGAGAAGGGAATGAAAGGGTGGAAAGAAAAGTTAAGAGAATGGAATTTTAAGGCAGGTCAATCTTTAGGAGCAAAAACTCTGGGACCAAGCCTCTTCGGTTCAAATCGCAACTCTGCCACTTGCAGGCTACACAAACTGGGGTGTGATGCCAAATCTCTCTGTGTCTCAGGTTTCCTCATCTGGAAAATGGGCTAACAATACTACTTAGACCTCCAAGGGCCGCTGTGATAGCAAAGTGAGAGAATGAGCCCAGAGCGCTATACAGGTTCTTAGGCAAGCATAATTACTCCCAAGAAAGTAGAATAAATCCCAGGAAGGGGGTGACTTGCCAGAGTCACATGGAAGCCTCATTGTGAGACACAGGAGGAGCCACCAGGGTTCATATCCTGTGGCCACCACCACCCCCGCCCCCCGCCATTGCTTCACAGATAGACATTCACGTTTGTCTAAACCTCCTGCAGTCTGACCCTCCCCCGCCAGTGCAGCAGACAGAAAAAATGCCCTCCTAAAGTTGTCCACAGCCTAATCCCTGGAACCTATAAACTTGTGACCTTAATTGGTAAAAGTGACTTTGCATCTGCAGTTAAGGATCTTGAGATGGGTGGATTAGCACCGTGGGCCCAATGTAACCTAAGGGTCTTCATAAGAGGCAGGCAGGCACAGGTATATTGCACTCTCTGGGACAAGGACGCACCTCTGACTGACTTTTTCCACACAAAAACAAACTATGTAAGCAAAATGTATGTTCCCCATAACAATCTGAAATAAAAAGTGAGTGGGCAGGAGGCTCAGAGAAGATGCTACAGCATGGCTGTGAAGGCAGAGGGAGGGGCTGTGAGCCTCAGGAGCACAGGCCAGAGAAGATGAGGGCCAGAAGAATCACCACACAGCTGCCACCCTGGTCTTTTAACCCAGTGAGACCCAAAGCAGACCCCCTGAACTGTAACTGTATGATAATGAACTTGTGTTATCTGAGCCACAGGAAACTAACACACCCAGCCTCACATCTGCACAACCCAGATGCCCTGCTGGCCCTGCAGATTCTCAGGGGGGAATCTCCCAGTGGGTCTCTGGGGACCCCAGCAGAGATCAGAATCCCCCTCAACCTCCGCCCTGAACCCAAGGGCTGCCCTAGGGCTCAGAGCAGTCTTTCTCTGGCTCAGGTTTCACTGCAAGCCCCTGAATGTGGCCATCCCCACATGTGGACAGGCCCTATGGGCTCCAAGGGACAGTGTTACCTTCTTGCCAATCCTGCACTGTCACTTTTCTTTTCTTTTTTTTTTTGTGGTTTTTTTGGCCGGGGCTGGGTTTGAACCCGCCACCTCTGGCATATGGGACCGGCGCCCTACTCCTTGAGCCACAGGCGCTGCCCGGCACTGTCACTTTTCACTTGTTCACCTGGCAATCAGCAAAACATCCGGCAGCACAGAGGGCTGACCTGGGTATGGATAAACCAAGACTCGCATGATGGAAATATCCACAAAATGTAAGTAATATGCACAAGTCCTCTGGCCAGCAATTCTTCCTCTAAGGATGTGCGCTGGAGACAGCCCTGCACGTGGGTGAAATGACAAAGTGACAAGCATACAGTGTATTCACTGCAACAATGCTGGTCACAGCCACAGCCTAGTCCACTGGCAGGGCACTTGGTAGATGAGTGAGGGCCCAGCCCCGCAAAGGAATGGTAAACAGCCACCAAAGCAGAAGGGAGTTTCATGTGCAGAAATGCAATCTTCTCCAAGATACAGTGTCACAGGAGAAAGGCCAGAACCGTGTGTAGCACTGTTAGCATGCCACTGTTTGTACATGACGGAGGAGGATATACGTATCTTTTTTTTTTGGCCAGAACTGGGTTTGAACCCATTACCTCCAGCATATGGGGCCGGCGCCCTACTCTGTTGAGCCACAGGCACCGCCCTATATGTATCTTTTTATAAGACATGCACAAAATGTCTCCAAAAGGATACACAAGAAACGTGATGTTGGGGGCCTCAGGGAGGGAAGGAAGTGGAAGTGGGGCAGTGGGATGAGCACTTTCCACTTCTGCATTCTTGTTGAGATCTGTCCTTATTGAGCTATATACAGCAATAGCACACATTCACCAAATAAATTAAATCTTTTTTTGAATTAAAAATGTCTCTGGGGGCAGCGCCTGTGGCTCAGTGAGTAGGGTGCCAGCCCCATATACCGAGGGTGGCGGGTTCAAACCCGGCTCAGCCAAACTGCAACAAAAAAATAGCCGGGCGTTGTGGCGGGCACCTGTAGTCCCAGCTACTCAGGAGGCTGAAGCAAGAGAATCGCCAAAGCCCAGGAGTTGGAGGTTGTTGTGAGCTGTGTTGTCACTGCACTCCACTGAGTGTGATAAAGTGAGACTCTGTCTCAAAAAAAAAAAAAGCCTCTGGCTGTTCCTTGTTGGAGCAGTGCACTCTCCACTGACTTTGAGAGTGTACGACCCTTTCTGTTCTGTCTTTAAACTCAGGGCCTACTCAACTCTTGAGGGTAGACCTATTCCCTCTCTGGAATGTGTGATGTTTCAGTAAATCTTGGTACTTCACCTGCTTGCAAAAAAAGGGTGTCCTCTGAAAACCTGTCTCTGCCTCCCCCAGGCCTCCCTCCCATTTCCTTCCTGCCTCAGGGTGAAAGTGACAGGTCATCACAGCCCTTTGTCCCATGACTAAGTCTCCTGGCTCTACACAGCATGTGGCCCTGGGTTCCTCCCTCTTTGCAGTCATTAAAAGCTTCTAAATTGGGCAGCACCTGTGGCTCAATGAGTAGGGCACCGGCCCAGCCAAACTGCAAGAAAAAAAAAAAAATAGCCGGGAGTCATGGAGGGCGCCTGGCCTGTAGTCCCAGCTACTCAGGAGGCTGAGGCAAGAGAGAATCGCCTAAGCCCAAGAGCTGGAGGGTGCTGTGAGCTGTGGTGCCACGGCACTCTACTGAGGGCGACAAGGTGAGACTGTCTCAAAAAAAAAGCTTCTAATTATCATGCATCCCTCTGGTGAAAAGATTCTCACTCTGCCACTCGCACTATATCACCACCTAAATTTGTACCAACAACATCCTATTTATCAACATAAAGTTCTTTTTTCCACATTTTGTGCTGTGATCCATCTTTCATCGGGGAGGCCCTGAAGTCCAGGGTGAATGAGGGACTGAGGAGACATAAACTCCCCCTTATTGGCCTTAAGGAACCCACATAGGAGGCAAAGTTAAACCACAGGGGAACAGATGCAAAGGTGAATCTGACCAGTCTCTGGGGCAAGTGGACAACCTGGGGACAGATGGGAAAAAGCAGCAGATAGAAAAAGCTGAGCAAGCCCCAGAAGCAGCACACTGTGTCCATGGAGCACACTGTGTCCATGGAGGTGAGCCACAGTGGCCGGGAATGTGGGGCTTCACACCACCACAAGGTGGGCACCAGCCTGGGTTTTAGGGGGACCCCACACAGGGATTCTGTTTTCAATAACCCACAGCCCAAGAGTGACTTGAAACACCCCCTCCCCAAAAAAAGTATTCAACTCCTGCCAAGACACATCCAGATTCTAAAAATAAGCTTCAAAACTTAGAATACCAGGGAAAACCACCCATGGTAGAAGCCACTCAACAACTCCCCGTCAGTAAACACACATCAAAGGTGGAATGGCCCACAGCCCAGGGTGTCTTCTCCGAAGAAACACAACAAAAAACCCAGGCTCTGTAACTTCTGCTGTGGGTTCACTCTGACACACAGGCTTTCTAAGCATCCCACCCCAAACAGTATCTTAACCTTTTCTCAAATTGATCCCATATTCCTCCATTTTCTTAGAGTCTGGAGGGGGAAAAAAAAAAGCAAACTGTAAGAAAATGCTTGTGTCTGCATTCTGCGGTTTTGTACCATCCCAGGCTGCTGACAGCCCCATCCCACCCCTCCAATTAGCTGCCTCAAAGCCCACCACCAAAACTGAGCCAGCCTGTAAGATCTCTACATGGTGTAAGAGTTAATAGTTTCCTTGGGTGCCTCCTACAAGCAAAGTAAACAAGCTTGGGTATCTGCTTTGATGATAAATATCTTCGTTACTTGAAGTCTTCCATTTGCTCCCTTCCTCAGCCTGGCTATCTTCCAGATGATTACAGGTAGTCCAACTGTCTTGTCTTTGAAAATTACAGAAAACAACAGGCCTGCCTCAAGCAAAACTTAAGGCAAACCGGACAACAGGGTGGTGGCAAATGTTACCTGTCACAATCTTTTAAAGCCTGTTCCTCTTCCCGGGCCTTCCCCCACAACCCAGCACCACTTCACCTCTCTGTGGTCTTTGCCCCCCAAACCCACAATCCCAGGGTAATCATGAGAAAAATATCAGACAAACTTCTGATCAGTATTGAAAACTGCCAACGTTGTGAAACATAAGGAAAAGACTGAGAAACTGTCACAGCCACGGAGGCACGGAGACGAGATGACCAAATGTACCGTGATGCCCTCCCTGGACAGAATCACGGCCCAGAAAATAGGACATCAGCAGAAAAACTGGTGAGCTCTAAATAAAGTCTGGAGTTTGGTGAACAGTAATATATCCAGATCATTTTCTTAGCTTGTCAAATACACCAGTGATGTAAGATGTTAAAAATAGGAGGAAAGAGTGCTCGGCACAGTGGCTCTGTAATCTCAGCACTCAAGGAGGCTGAGGTAGGAGGATCCATTGAGGTCAGATGACCAGCCTGGGTAAGAGCAAGACTCCATCTCTACTAAAAGTAGAAAAATTTCCCAGATGGGGTGGCATGAACCTACAGTCCCAGCCACTCAGGAAGCTGAGGCAGGAGAATCACTTGAGCCCCAGAGTTGGAGAGTGCTGTGAACTATGATGACGTCACTCCAAGCCTGGGCAACAAAGCAAGACTCTGTCTCAAAAAAAGGGGGTCTGGGGTCTGGGTGAGGAATTCCCTATACTAACTTCCTATACTCTTTGCAACTTTCTTACAAATTGAAAAGTATTCTAAAATTAAAGGTTTATTTAAATGCCTCCAAGGATCACACTTACAAGTCAAATACGTGTTGGGGCACAACACCCCAAAATATGCCTACAAGATACGCCCACCTGAAGATACATTTCTTCAGTGTATTTTGAGCTGCTTATTCTTAGATACTGCAGAGAAGTAGCTCTGAAAAGCTGTCCTCTGTAAACGAAGTTTAAATCTATAGGTTCAGAATCCCACATCCAAAAATCAAAAAATCTGAAATTTTTCACCATAGACATGACACTCAAAGGAAGGACTCATTGGAGGATTTTTGGATGTGGGATGATCAACCAAGAACTACAATGCAAATATTCTAAAATCCAAAAAAATCCAAAATCTGGAACTCTTCTTATCCCAGGCATTTCACAGATAAGGGATGCCCAACCTGTATAAAAGAAAACAGTTGCTGGCCTGCCTTGTAGCTCATACCTGTCATCCTAGCACTCTAGGAGGCTTAGGAAGGGGGATTGCTTGAGGCCAGGAGTTTGAGAGCTGAGCAAGAATGAGACTCCATCTCTACAAGAATGAGGCCCAGGTGTGATGGGTGCACCTGTAATCACAGCTACTCAGGAGGCTGAGACAGGAGAGTCACTTGAGCCCTGGAGTTCGATGTTGGAATGAGTTATGATGACACCTCTGCCCTCTAATTAGGAGAACAAAGTGAAACTCCATCTCAAAAAAAAAAAAAAAAAAAGGGTGGGCACCCATAGCACAGTGGTTACAGCACCAGCCACATACAACAAGGGTGCCAGGTTCAAACCTGGCCCAGGCTAGCTAAACAACAATGATAACTGCAACAAAAAACAGCCAAGCGCCGGGGCATTGTGGCGAGTGCCCGTACTCCCAGCTACTCGGGAGGCTAAGACAAGAGAATCACTTGGGCCCAAGAGTTTGAGGTTGCTATGAGCTATGATGCCACGGCACTCTACCAAGGGCAACATGGTGAGACTGTCTCAAAAAAAAGTAAAAAAGAAACAAACAAAAATTTGTCATTGGAATCTCATCAACCTTCAAGAGTTTATCATAGAAAAGACCATCACTAGTTCTTCTAAAGGCCACTCTGAGACTTTTTATTGCCAGAAACATTGTTTATCTGCATAATAAGAGAACTGTTGTTCACCACACATTTCCTCCCCTCTTCCTACCGTATCCGCCTGCCACTCCCTCTAGAAGCCCCAAGCCCCTATTCCTTCCAAAGCTCAGGCATACTATATAAACTTCCATCACCTGGCCTTTCTCCAAGTCTTATATGAGTCCTGTGAATATAGAAGGAACAAATTTGTGTGTCTTTTCTCCTGTTAATCTCTCTACTGTCAGTTTATTTCATAGTTTCAATTATTGAACCTTCAGGACAGAAAGTCTTGCCACTCTTCCACATGGGCCAAGTGTAAGTAAGGGACACTATCCCCCAAAGCTTGACTTAAGTTCATTTAAAAAAAAAAGTATTGGGGCGGCGCCTGTGGCTCAGTGGGCAGGGCGCCGGCCCCATATACTGAGGGTGGCGGGTTCAAACTGCAACAAAAAAATAGCCAGGCGTTATGGTGGGCGCCTGTAGTCCCAGCTACTCAGGAGGCTGAGGCAAGGGAATCACCTAAGCCCAGGAGTTGGAGGTTGCTGTGTGCCGTGTGACGCCACGGCACTCTATCGAGGCGATAAAGTGAGACTTTTGTCTCTACCAAAAAAAAATAGATAGAAGGGCTGGGCCAGTGGATCCTCACACTCTGGGAGGCTGAGGCAGGTGGATTGCCTGAGCTTACGAGTTCAAGACCAGCCTGAGCAAGAGCCTCAGGCAAGACCCGGTCTCTAAAAATAGCCAGGCATCCCGGCGGCTACCTGTAGTCCCAGCTACTTGGGAGGCTGAGGTAAGAGGATCGCTTGAGCCCAAGAGTTTGAGGCTACTGTGAGCTGTGACACGGCGACACTCTACCCAGATGACTGAGTGAGACTCACCAAAAAAAATAAAAATAAGTTTCTTTTTTAAAGTACATTTTGGTTAAATACCAAAGATTAAGTGGGAGGCCAAGAGAAGATTTTCTAATATTTCTAACTGGGGAGGTGAAGAGTCCCAACTGAATGCATATTTATGACTGTCCATGAATCCATACTCCCCTCTTCAAGATGTGGATTTCAAACGCTTCCACTAAGAAACAAGAAGATGGAAGGAAGAAAAAAAGGAAGGAAGGAAAAGCTCAGAGAAGTAGACAGCAGAACTGTGGTTATTAGAGGCTGCAGGGGGAGGGGAGAGGGAAGGCGTGGGCGAATAGTTACAAAATTACAGATAAATAGAAAGAATAACTTCTAGCCTTCAGTAGAACTACAGGGTGAATGTGGTTAACAGTAAGATAGTGTAAATTTTCAAAAAGGTAAAAGAAAGGAATTTGAATGTTCACAACACAAAGAAACCCTAAATGTTAAACATGATGGATAGAGTGGTTACCCTGATACGTATTGTACACAGGCATCGAAATATGACTCTGTACCCTATATATATATATATATATATATATATATATATATATATACAATTATCACATGTCAACTAAAAAAAAAGAAAAAAGAGCCAATGACTTTTTTAAGAGTTAGAAAATAAGAGCAAAATCTATGTTTATTCACATAAAAAAAAAAAAAAAGAAACCCTCCCACAAAGTAGGGTGGGTGGTAAACTTTTCTAAAAAATATAACCTCATGCTGTGTATAGAACTGTCTTCAACACTGTGGGTATCAGATCAACACATAAAAGGGCAAGGCCTTCAGAAACATAAAGCAGCTTTTTAATCACCAACTTAATCCTCTAAGAGAAATTCTTCCTGGAAGAAAAAGGAAAATTATTCAATTCCACTAGTGCCCCCACCTCCCAGCCCCAGAAAAGAAACTCCCAGCAGGCACCATGAATATGTATATTACAGAAATGACCCCAGGAAAAAAAGGGATTCCTTAGGCAAAAGAAGGGCACTCACATGCAAATGGCAGGTCCCCTAAGAAAATGGCCTAGTTTGTAAACATGAGGGAGAGCCAGCTGCGAAGGTCAGAAAGGTCTGTCTTTTAGGATCTCCGGAGAAAAATAAAATGTTCTTTACAATAATGTGAGCATAGTGACTTCTGACCACCACATACCCTAAGGAACTACTCAAACTATAGATTTATAAATCGATATTGCTCCAAATTCTTAAACTAAAGACTGCTGGGTGGCGATTTTTAAAATATAAGGCTTTTCCAACGCATTTGTGTTATAAATGGGATTTAACCTGCGTGTGGTTTCAGACAATGTCCAAGGTGAATGCTGCTTATAAAACCCTAAATGAGGAGGAAGGACTTAAGACAAAAACGGAAACTGGGTCCTCCACCTGTCTTTCAGAAAGGAATTTGAAATTTTATTTAATCCCAAACAAATTCAAATTTGGGATTCCTCAGTAAAAATACAAAAGCTCATAGTGAAATATTTCAGAGAAATATCTTCAAATTTCATTTTTTGAATTTAGTCTGTTTCTGCAGAGCGGTATGTTCCCCAAGTCACAGATAATGAATGTTACCACAATCTCAAAGTCGGGTTCCAATACAGCATAACTACAAATTACAGTGCTTTGTGGAATGGAAAATGCTTCCATGGGGCAGTTGAGCTGAGCCCCTCCAGTCAGAGTGGGCAATTTCCCTCTGGATTTTGGTGAAACCACATCCCCACTTTCCTGAGTGATGGGTTTTGATGCAACAGCAGAGTGAGATCATTAGTAAGTAAGTCTGCATTAGGATACAAAACTGCATAACCCCTGATTACAATGTGCTAGAAAACAAGCACAGTGGCAAAAAGACAGAAGCTGGCCAGTAAGGAAAGCTGTTGTGCTAGCCATTTCATTCCATGCTAAGATTATGCCGGATTTTCTTCTTTATCTTCCACACTTTCCAGAACATGTTACTTTTTAAATATCAATTTTAGAAAATCAATGCATCATCTATGAATAAATAATCTCACTTGGATTCGAGGTTAAGGATAGCCAATCCAAAGCTCTTAAACTTAACCTGAGGGATGCTGTCAATTCTAAAGCTCCACAAGCTACATAGTGTAAATTCTCTATCATTATTTTCTCTGCAGACTCAGGGAAATGATCAATTCACTCTGTACCTACCAAGACTATGAGCAGAGAATCGCCACCACACAAACACCTTCCATAATATTTCCTTTCCTTTCTGAAATTTGTTAAGTGCCTTAAACCCTACAAAGTTAGAGACAATTCTTCTGCAGCTAAGGGACAACTTCCTTAGATACCAGGGTGTTAACACTTTTTGCCCAGAGTATCAACACAGGCTCAAATAATAAGACAAAATTATGAGGACCCAGGAAAGTACCACTTGACCTCAAATAATGATTCTAAGGCAAGTAAACACCAATCAAGTTCAGAACAGCCCATGGGTGGCTCTAAATGGGCCCCAGAGACACCAAAAGCCTGTGTGTGATAAAGAAACACAGAATTAAGGACTTCTATTTAACTGAAGACTGCCTCACCCACTGGGCTGTTTTCATTGCAGTGAAAGTGAAAACAAATAGAGGTCGAGCGGCAGTGCCAAGACTCCAGGACTACTTCTTATGTAGTCCTTTTTTCCACCCTCACTGTAGCTTTGGGGAGATTTCATCTTCAGTGGGTGAAGTTAAGTCCCTGAGGGGCACAAGCCCATTCTCAAAGTGATGCGACATACACCTCTGATTATCCATGATAGTGGCAACAAAACAAGCACAGTTTATCATCTTTTTTTTTTTTGAGACAGAGTCTCACTATGTCACCTTCAGTAGAGTTTTGTAGCATCACGGCTCACAGCAACTTCAAATTCTTGGGCTTAAGCTATCTCTTGCCTCAGCCTCCCAAGTAGCTGGAACTACCGGCACTCGCCACAATGCCCAGCTATTTTTTAGAGATGGGTCTCGCTCTTGCTCAGGCTGGTCTTGAACTCGGTGAGCTCAGGCAATCCACCCACCTCGGCCTCCCAAAGTGCTAGGATTACAGCCCTGAGCCACTGTTTATCTTCTTAAAATTAATCCAGGCTACAAATGCCTCCCAGCTCCTCCCTTTCCCTGGGTTTCCCCTGGGCGAGCATGTCTATGCCTCCTCGGTAGCACTTCTTGTTGGATTCACATCCACATATCCCTTCTGCCACATGTGCTCAGCCCTTGACTTTCCATAGGACTTTCCTTGACTAATCTAGCTCACTCTTTCCAACTCCTCTCAAGCCCTTTCCAGAGTTATAAGGGCAAGCACTGTTTTTTTTCATCTGTGTCTGTTTCTACTTGTCACCCATTGTGTAAATCCCTCAGGACCAAGAGCCATTTGTTTTGTGTCCTTAACACAACAGGGTAGCCAGCCCATAATCAGGATTGAAGGAACAAAGAGGAAATGTATTCATCAAAGCGCTGGGTGCAGTGGCTCATACCTAAAATCCTAGCACTCCCACTCTGGGAGGCTGAGGCAGGAGGATTGCTTGAGCTCAGGAGTTCCAGACCAGCCTGAACATGAATGAGACCCCCCATCTCTACAAACAACAGAAAAATTAGCTGGACACTGTGGTAGGTGCCAGCTACTTGGGAGATTGAGGCAAAACGATCACGTGATCCCAAGAGTTTGAGGTTGCTGTGAGTTAAGCTGGTGCCATGGCACGCTATCCTGGGCAACAGAGAGAGATTCTGTCTCAAAAAAAGAAAAAAAAAAAGTATTCACCAAAGGCAGCGAACTACTTCAATCTAGTATTTCAGAGACTTAAAAAATTCTCCCAACATCTTAGATCAATCACCAAGTCACTTAATCCATGAAAACATTACAACAAGGATACTTTCTCAAACAAAAGCATCTATTATTAATGCCTTAAAGTAACAGGAAAGAGAGAAGATGGGGCTCTTCCATAATACATCTACAATAAATGTTTCTTAGACAGTTCAGGGCACATTTAGATCCCAGAGCAAGGGCAGGGTGAGAGGAAAGCCCAGTGCAACATGGGCGTTAGCCTATGCCAAGTAGAGCAAGTCACACACCCTTTGGACCTTGATCCAACAGATAAAAGCAAACACTGATGGAATTCCAGCTACCGTCTTGTATCTCTCTTGATAGGCACCTGAAGATGAAATCTCCCTATCTTATTTAAAAAGAGCCACTTGGAGAAAGCTGGTGTAGGGGTGAAAGGGCAGATGAAGCCATCAGACACCCATTGATGTAAATCATGGTTTCGGAAAGGACCTTTCAACCAGCACCAGCTCGCCAAGCCAAGGGGAGGGATGTATCTATCACCTCTGGGAAGACTGGAGCTCAAAAGGCCCCGTGGCTTCCAGAAACTGTAGATTTCTCAAAGACCAGAGCTCAGTCTAGCAGAAAAACAGTGAAGGACCAAGTGGCCCCAGAAGTGGGGCCCTTATGCCAACACACACCTCTTCCACCTGCGCCTGAGCCGCCCGGCTGCACTTCCCTGATCCTCACCGACCTGGAAACCAGCAAGGAGGCGGGCACCTGCCTCCCCCAGCGGGGATGGGCACGGGATGGGCACGTCCCCGCTCAGGTCCCCGCGGCGTCTGGGCTGAGCTGGGTGGTGCGGTTAACAGCGGACCCTTTCCCTAGGAGGGGCGCCCACCGTACCTGGTGGGAAGGGGTCTAGCCCCGGGGCCAACCTCCCCAGGCCGTCGGCTGTCTGTCCAGGACCCTGCGTGGAACCCACCAGAACGGGGCAAAAACGCGGATCCCCGGGCTCCTAGAAGCCGAATTGACGCCAACTGCGTTCAGAAATTAGGGGATTTTGTTTGTCTCGTTTTGATTTCTGAATCCCCGGGTGATATTTCAGGAAATTTCAACTTTGAGCTCCGCAGCCAATAGAGCGAATCGCGCCTTTTCCTGAAAAGCCCCGGGGCGTCCTCCAGCCAGCGGAACATCGCGAACAGAGAGGGGGATGCCGCGGGCAGAGAGGGGGACGCCGTGGGCAGAGAGGGGGACGCCGCGGGCAGAGAGGGGGACGTCGCGGGCAGAGAGGGGGACGCCGCGGGCAGAGAGGGGGACGCCGTGGGCAGAGAGGGGGACGTCGCGGGCAGAGGGGGACGCCGCGGACAGAGAGGGGGACGCTGAGGGCAGAGAGGGGCGCACGCTCCGGCGGGGAGGACGAACCCAGCACGCGCGCCGCAGGGCGACCGGACCCGGGACCCGAACCCCCTGGAGGCTGGACCCGGCCCCGACTGCTCGCGCGGGAGATCCCGGCCCGACGCCCCGACCTCCACCTCGCCGCCCGCCCGGCATCCCCAGCCTTCGGGGAGGCCCCCAGCTCCCGGCCCTGCCCCAGCGCCCCAGCCGCACTCACCGCCGCCCGCGCCGCCTGTCGAGCCGGGAGGTCTGAGCCCGCCGCGCGGCCTGGGGAGGGAGGAGGCTGGCGGCGGGCGGGGCGGGGCGGGCCGGGGGCTGGACCCGCGGGGCGGAGCGCGGCCGCGGCTTCCGGCTTCCCCGCCCCCTCGCACCCCGGCCTCCTCTTCGCCGGCTGCCCCGGGCTGTCCCCCAGATCACCCCCAGGCCCCAGTGGAAACCTTGCAGCTCCCTAGTTTCACCCCCGGCCTGCCGCCTGGACCTCTTCCGCTTCTGCCACTGCCATCGGCGTCCCGAACACCCTGAGCCTCCCCTCCGGATTTGCGGCCCCTCGCCCTCCCCATTCCGCGGGTGCCCAACCTCCAGGCCTCGCGGACCACCAGCCTGGATCCCAGATCCCGCGTGGAAATGCTCCGGGTCCTCTAGAGGGCGGCCCTCCTCTCCTCCTGCGACGCGCCCAGACGGCCCTAGACCCCCGCCCTGTGCCTCTGGGCAAGTCCCCCTGCCCCCCTTGCCCTCCCACCGCCTACCTGGGCTCAATTAAGGTCTGCAAAATGGGCGTGATAGCGGGACCTATCTCGTAATATCTACTGAGAATTAGCTGGGATCAAGGGGGCTTAGCACAGAGAAAGGGTTAAACAAAACTTCTCGCCTGCCACTTTGTGTGCCCCCTGGGTGGCCCGCGGCCCCAGCTAGGTTAATCCCATTCTGTCACAGCTAGCTCTGGAAATCAGTTAACTCCTGTTTCAACATCTTCCCGATTTAGGTGCCATCTGCCTGCCGGCTAGGAGCCCATCTGCCGGCACGGTGATGATACCAGCAGCCCGGACCCAGCAGGGCTCTCTGGGAAATCACTGCAGGGAAGTAAGGTGCACGCCTGGCTTTGGGTGTACACAGAGCCCTGGAAATGGGCGAAACTCTGACGTGGCCCAGGGAGACGAGTGCCATTTGGGCAGGGAGCTTCCAGGCCCTGAGGTAGATTCAGAAATCGGAATCTTAGAGCCCCTGTGTGTTGCTCAAATCCTGTGCCTTTATACCCAGGCCCTAAAGATAATGAGACCCAGACATGGAGAGTGGCCCAGGTCCCATAGAAAACAGTCCTCTCTGTCCCAGCCCAAAGCTCTCACCACCTTTCACCTTGTCGCCCACCATCAAGAGTGAACCTGCTACCAAACTGGAGAAGATCAAGAAGTCCTCCCAAGCATGGGAAGTTGCCAAGTAGATGTGACTAGTGAAGGCAACCTTTTCTTGCTTTTAAAATATAAAGGAAATTAGATTATGCCCAAGTTCTGCCATTCCCCATTCTCAAGGTGCAACCCAGGCTTGCAAAAAGACCAATTATCCCGACATAAACCTGAGTATCACAGACCATTGCTAGGGAGACACGAGCAAAATGTTCAAGAAACATCCCCAGGGAATGCTTTTCTTCCCATCCATCTCTCTCTCTCCTTTCTTCCCTTCTTCCTTCCTTCCCTCAAAGGGAAAAGCTGGATTTTCTTCTGTCTTTTACTGAATGTTACTGTAGGGGTGAGTGGAAACCAGAGTTCTCTTAAAGATCAAGTCACAATTAAGGCAGGTTAATAAGAGAAAGGCTTATTTGCCATGCACATGGGAGATTACAGAGTGATTACTCAATATCCCAATAAGGTTCTGATATTTTTATGCCTGTCTTTTAGAGGAGAGAGGAGAGGATGCGGAGCACATACAATTCTGTTTAAAGGCAGTAAATGAGTAAACAGTAGCTAGGGAGGATGAGGGAAACAGACTGACTTGTAAATCAACCTGAGAGACAGGTATGAGGTTTCAACTGTTTTGGGCAAGTCTCCTTGCCTTCTTGATCCCTTTTCCTGTAATATACACAGAATTGTGATGGGGGGGGGGGGGAGGAAGGGAAGTCAGTTGCCCTCTTTGATCTTTTGAGCAGGTCAGTGAAGTTTATCAAACAGAGGGAAAGCCTCTTCCAACGGCCTGTTTATCTCTGAGAACCTTTCATTCAAAATACCCTTTATACCAAGGAGTCATATTTTGGGGTGAAATTTCCAGAGCCCCTTCACTACCATATCTTCATTCATTTTTCTCCCCCCACCCCCACAACTGCTGAACCATAACAGGAGTTGACTTTATTTTTTCATCTGTCCTAAAAACTTCACTTGACTCTGAGCTTGCAGTTACTTAAAGGGAGAGCTATAAAACTATAAAAACTTTTTTTATCCACTCCAAACCACAGAGATGGAATTTCCAACCCAAGTCTTCCAAGCAGGGAATAAAAGTAAATTGGTCCACACAGTCATCCCAACAGACACAGGAAAAGCATTTGGCAAAATCCAACATGAAAGAATCCAACGTGCTTTCATGATAAAAATACTTAGCAAACTGGAAACAGAACGGCGCTTCCTCTTCCTGATGAAGGATGTCTATGAAAACCCCACAGCTAACATCACACTTCTTGGTAAAAAACTGGTTTCCCCCTGAGTCAGGAACAAGCTGGGCTGCCTGCTTTCATCATTTCTGAAGGTTCTGTTGGTTCTACAGGGTCCAGCCCCGGCAATTAGCAGGTTTTAACCATAGCAAGCAGGCAAGAAAAGATATGAAAAGCCTCCAGATTGGAAAGGATAAAGTAAAGCTGTCCCTATTCACAGATGATACAATCTTGTACAAAGAAAGTTCTAAAGAATGCACAGTATGGCTGGGCGCCCGTAGCACAGTGGTTACGGCGCCAGCCACATGCTCCGAAGCTGGCGGGTTTGAGCCCGGCCCAGGCCAGCTAAACAAGAATGACAACTGCAACAAGAAAATAGTTGGGCATTGTGGCGGGCGCCTGTAGTCCCAGCTACTCGGGAGCCTGAGGCAAGAGAATCGCTAACCCCAAGAGTTGGAGGTTGCTGTGAGCTCTGACGCCAAGGCACTCTACTGAGGGTGACATAGTGAGACTCTATCTCAAAAAAAAAAAAGAATGCACAGTATACTTACTAGAGTTATAATCCAGTTGAGCAAGGTTGTACGATTCAAGATCAACATACAAAAATCAGTTACATTTCTATACATTAGCAATGAGCCACTCAAAAATGAAATTAAGAAAATCATTTCATTTACAATAGCAACCAAAAGAATAGAATACTTAGGATTAAGTTTAACTAAGCAAGTTCAAGACCTATACACTTGACAACTCTAAGACATTGCTGAAAGAAATGAGAGAAAACTTAAATAAATGGAAAGATATTCATGAATTGGAAGACTTCCTGTTAAGGTGGTATATCTAGTGTATCAGTCAGAGTCTTACCAGAGAAACAGAGCAGAGGAAATATTATAGGTATACAAAATCAGATAGGGAAAGCACATGTAGTAAGAATAAGATGGAGTCTGTCAGGCTGGAGCAGACTTGACACAGCTGGTCTGGTCACCTCCTACCTCATTGTTACTGGTTTGTAAATTTAGCTCCCACCCCAAAGATACCCAAGTTGAATAGTTTACGAATTAACTTTTAAATTGAAAATGCCTAATAGATTGTCACTAAATGGTGCTGATTATTATTTAAAAGAGGGTTACTGTGATCTTTACTGTGAACCATTCAATATAAAACTGTAATTTGGGGCTGGGGTGGTGGCTCAGGCCTGTAATCCTAGCACTCTGGGAGACCGAGGCGGGTAGATTGCCTGAGCTCACAGATTCGAGACACCAGCCTCAGCCAGAGCAAGACCCATTTCTAAAAATAGCCACTGGGCATTGTGGTGGGCGCCTATAGTCCCAGCCACTCAGGAGGCTGGGGCAAGAGAATTGCTTAAGCCCAAGTGTTTGAGGTTGCTTTGAGCTGTGACGCCAGGGGCAACAAAGTGAAATTCTGTCTCAAAAAAAAAAAAAACCTGTAATTTGTTCTCTAGAATCCCAGCCTTCTGAAAAATAAAGTTTGGTAGACCTATCCCGGTCTCAACATATTGGCTGACAGTGACAAGTGGCTGGACCCTACTTGTTGGGTAACAATAGTAACTGAATTAACACTGTTTTCATTTTGCATTTTTGACTTTATGATAGTGATACATATTCAGTAGAATTCACCCAACCATTCTGTTTTTAACTTTAGTACACAGTATTCAATAAGTTACATGAGATATCCAATACTTTATTATAAAATAGACTTTGTGTTAGATGATGATTTTGCCCAGCTATAGGCTAATGTAAGTATTCTGAGAGTGTTTAATGTAGGCTAGGCTAAGGTGTAACGTTCAGTAAGTTAGGTCTATTAAAAACTTTTTCAACTTATGATATTTTCAACTTGTGAACTAAAATAAAATCTTCAGACCCCCCTCAGATGACTGAATGGTCCCCTTCTTGCCCAAGGGGACTCCAGAAATACCCTAAATCTGAGTTGCTGGTTGTGAGAAAGGAGGTCACTCTTGCCTTGAGCCCCCTTCCCTTCTTGTAAGTATCCTTTGTAACTCAATTAATAGGTCTATACAAGACAAAGACTATACAAGACAAAGCTCCTGTCCCTGGTTTATTTAACAGATCACTTGAGTCTGGGTACCTGTCCAGCGGCTTGTCTCTGATTAACAGACTTCCTTATTTTCTTTTTTTTTTTTTTTTGTAGAGACAGAGTTTCACTTTATTGCCCTCAGTAGAGTGCCATGGTGTCACACAGCTCACAGAAACCTCCAACTCCTGGGCTTAGGCAATTCTCCTGCCTCAGCCTCCCTAGTAGCTGGGACTACAGGCGCCCGCCACAACGCCCGGCTATTTTTTTGTTGCAGTTTGGCCAGGGCTGGGTTTGAACCCGCCACCCTCGGTATATGGGGCTGGTGACCTGCTCACTGAGCCACAGGCGCCGCTAGACTTCCTTATTTTCACTTAAAGCATTTCAAGACTTTAGACAAACTTCATTTCTTTTTTTTTTTTTTTTTTTTTTTTTTGAGACAGAGTCTCACTTTGTTGCCCTGGGTAGAGAGCTATGGCATCACAGCTCACAGCAACCTCCAGCTCTTGGGATTACAGGTGCCCGCCACAACACCCAGCTAGACAAACTTCATTTCTGTAGCCAATTACAAATCAAAGAATATTTAAACCCACCTATAATCTGTAAGGCTGCCCACTTCCAGATGTCCCACCTTTTTGAACCAAACCAATGTATACCTTCCATATATTGATTTATGATTTATGTGTAATTCCTGTCTCCTGAAATGTAGAAAACCAAACCCAACCATCGTGAGTCCACTTGCTCAACCCTCCTCGAGTGTAGCTCTGGGCCACAGCCCTCAAACTTGGCCTCTTTATTTTAAAGACTTTGGCTTCTTTTTTGTTGACAAACTTGTGATGGGTTCATCAGAATGTAACCCCATCGTAAGTTGAGGAGCATCTAGAGAGAGAGACAGACAGAAAAACATAGGGAGATTTTAAGCAATTGACTTACACAATTGTGGGGGCTGGCAAGACTGAACTCTATCAGAGAGGCTAGAGGGACTGCAAATAAAACCACAGGTGGATTTCTTTCTCTGGAAAACCTCAATTTTGCTCTTAAGGCCTTTCAACCAATTGATAAGGACCCTTCAGATTACCAAAGATAGTCTCCTTTACTTAAAGTCAACAAGAATTAGTCACATATACATATAGGTAAAGCCACATTTCACATATACATAAAACTATCTTTACAGCAACACCTGGATTAGTGTTTAATCGAATAACTGGGTACTACAGCCCAGCCAAGTTGAGACATAAAATTAATCATCACGAACAGCAATATTCCCAAACTGATGCACAGATCCAAAATAATCTCCAGCAAAGTTCCAACTTCCTCTTGGGCAGAATAAACAGGCTGATCTTAAAACCTGTATGGAATTGCAAAGGACTTGGAATAGCCAAAACAATCTTTTTTTTTTTTTGGAGACAGTGTCTCACTACATTGCCCTGGGCAGAGTGCTGTGACAATACAACTCACAGCAACCTCCAACTCTAAGGCTTAAGCGATTCCCTTGCCTCAGCCTCACAAGTAGCTGGGACTATAGGTGCCTGCCACAATGCCTGGCTATTTTTTTGTTGTTGTTGTCATTGTTTGGCAGGCCCAAGACAGGTTCAAACCCCCCAGCCCCAGTGTATGTAGCTGGTGCCCTAACCACTGAGCTACGGTCACAGCCAAGACAGCCAAAGCAATCTTTTGTTGTTGTTTAGCAGGCCCATGGCCAGGTTCAAACCTGCCACCCCGTGCACGGGTCTGGTGCTCTAATGGGTGTCCAGCCACAAAACAATTTTAAAAAAGAAGAAAGTTGGAGGACCCCACACTCCAATTTCAAAACTTACGGTAAAACTACAGTAATCAAAAGTCATTTAAATAAAACTGAATGTCTAGATGTAAACCCGTACATCTACAAGGACACCAAAACTATTCGATGAGGAGAGTCTTTTTTTGGAGAACACTTAGAGATCTAAAAATAGACCTGTCATTCAATCCCATAATTCCTAGGGTATATACCCAGAAGACCCAAAATCACATTATAACAAAGATGTTTGTACCAGAATGTTTATTGCAGCCCAATTCATAATTGCTAAGTCATGGAAAAAGCCCAAGTGTCCATCAATCCACGAATGGATTAATAAATTGTGGTATATGTACACCATGGAATATTATGCAGCCTTAAAGAAAGATGAAGACTTTACCTCTTTCATGTTTACATGGATGGAGCTGGAACATATTCTTCTTAGTAAAGTATCTCGAGAATGGAAGAAAAAGTATCCAACGTACTCAGCCCAACTATGAAACTAATTTATGGCTTTCACATGAAAGCTATAACCCAGTTATAACCTAAGAATATGGGGAAGGGGGTGAGGGAGGGGAGGGAGGGGGGAGGATGGGCAGAGGGAGGGTGATTGGTGGGATTACACCTGCGGTGCATCTTACAAGGGTACATGTGAAACTTAGTAAATGTAGAATATAAATGTCTTAATACAATAACTAAGAAAATGCCAGGAAGGCTATGTTAATCAGTGTGATGAAAATATGTCAAATGGTCTATAAAACCAGTGTATGGTGCCCCATGATCGTATTAATGTACACAGCTATGATTTAATTTTAAAAAAAGGAAGAAAAAGTACCCAATGTACTCAGCCCTACTATGAAACTAATTTATGGCTTTCATATGAAAGCTACAACCCAGTTATAACCTAAGAATATGGTGAAAGGGGAGAGGGAGGGGAGGGAGGGGGGAGGATGGGCAGAGGGAGGGTGATTGGGATTACACCTATGGTGCATCTTACAAGGGTACTTGTGAAACTTAGTAAATATATATATATTTATAAAAGAATATAAATGTCTTAACACAATAACTAAGAAAATGCCAGGAAGGCTATGTTAACCAATGTGATGAAAATATGTCAAATGGTCTGTAAGACCAGTGTGTGGTGCCCCACGATTGCATTAATGTACACAGCTATGATTTAATAATAAAAAAAAAGTAAACAAAAGAATTTAAAAAATGATATAGGGACAACTGGATATCCACAGACAAAAGAATGAAATTGGATCTCTACCCCATACCATATGCAAGAATTAACTCAAAATGGAAAAACTATAAAACTCTTAGAATGAAACAAGGACACAAATCCATAAATCTTGGTGACCTTAGATTAGTCAATAGTTTCTTAAATATAACACCAAAAGCACAAGCAACAAAAGAAAAAATAAACTGGACAGACTGGGCAAGGTGGCTCACACCTGTAATCTTAACACCCCAGGAGGAGGAGGCAGGTGGCTTGCTTGAGCGCAGGACTCCAAGACTAACCTGAGCAAAAGAGAGACCCTGTCTCTACTAAAACTAGAAAAATTAGCTGGATATTGTGGTCAGCACCTGTAGTCCCAGCTTCTGGGGAGTCTGAGGCAAGAGGATCCCTTGAGCCCAAGAGTATGAGGTTGCTGGGAAATGGAGTGAAACTCTCTCTCAAAAAAAAAAATAATAATAATAATAAAGGAAAGAAAAATTAGTAGCAATGCCTCGTGGCACGTGCCTATAGTCCCAGGTATTGGGGAGGCTCAGGCAAGAGTACAGGAGTACTCACTTGAGTGCAGGAGTTTGAAATTCCTTTAAACTGGACGGACACCACAGCACTCTAGCCTGGGCAACAGAATGAGATTCTGTCAACAAATAAATGAATAAATAAATAGGATATTATCAAAATAAAAATATTTTTTCCACCAAAGGACACTATCAAAAGAATACAAAGACACCCACAGAATGGGAGAAAATGTTTCAGTTGAGCCCAACAGAGCCACATCCGATTCACAGACCCAGAAGCAGGAAATATGTCCCTATTGTTGTCAACACTGGGCTTTGGGGTAGATTTTCTGAATCGTTTTTGGAAGAAATATTTGATACTATACCCTTGTTAATGTCTCTCCAAACATTCTCCTGAATTTTAAATAAAAATAACCAACTATCGAAAAAAAAAAGAATGGGAGAAAATATTTGCCAATCAGTTATCTGATAAGGTCTAGCACCCAGATTACATAAAGAACTCTTACAACTCAATAATATTAAAGGGAAACAACCTAATTTAAAAATGAGCATTGCGGGGTGGCGCCTGTGGTTCAGTGGGTAGGGTGCCGGCCCCATATAACCAAGGGTGGCGGGTTCGAACCCAGCCCCGGCCAAACTGCAACAAAAAATAGCCGGGTGTTGTGGTGGGCGCCTGTAGTCCCAGTGACTCGGGAGCCTGAGGCAAGAGAATCGCCTAAGCCCAGGAGTTGGAGGTTGCTGTGAGCTGTGATGCCACAGCGCTCTACTGAGGATGACAAAGTGAGATTCTGTCTGTAAAAAAAAAAAATGGGCATTGCACTAGCCTTCTAGAGTATGTCTAAAAAACAAACCACAACCAAAAAAGGCACTTGGAAGACGAAAACGTTCTGCAGATGGGTAAGATGGATGGGGGAAATCTCAAACAACACGGGGAATGTATTTAAAGCCCATTATACTCAGAAATTGTTGAAATAGTAAATTCTGTTATAAATGTTTTAACATGATTAAAAAATGGATTAAGTTAAATCCCAAAGAAGATATGCAAATGGCCAAAAAGCACCTGAAAAGATGTTCAACATCACTAATCATTAGAGAAATGCAAATCAAAACTGCAATGAGATAGCACTTCATTCCCTGTATGATGGCTACAAAAATTTTTTAATGGAAAATAAATGTTGGGGGGATGTAAAGAAGTTGAGCCCCTCATACCTTGCTGGTGGGAATGTAACATGGTACAGCTGCCTCTCCACTCCTAGGTATAAACCCAACCGAACTGAAAACAAGTATTCAAATGAAAACTTGTGCATAAATGTTCATGGCTGCATTAGTCACAATAGTCAAAGGGTAGGAAGAACTTGGAGGCTCGTCAATGGATGAATGGATAGGCAAAATGTGGTATAGCCACACCATGGGGTATTATTTGGCCGTAAAACTGAATGAAGGATGACGCGTCCTACAAGGCGGAGGGACTTCAGACACACCATGTGAAGTGAAAGAAGCCAGACACAAAAGGCCACATATTGTATCGTTCCATTTACATGAACTATCCAGAACAGGCAGATCCAGAGAGAAAGTGGATTAGTGGCTGCCTGAAACTGAAAGGACGGTGGAGGAGGGAGAACGATTGCTAAAGAGTATAAAGAGTATAAAGGTTTCTTTTTAGGGTGATAAAAATGTTCTCAAACTAGATACTGATGATAGTTGCATAACTCTATGGGCCACTGAATTGTAGTTTAAAATAGTTAAAATGTTAAACTTTATGCTATAAGATTTTTTTTTTTTTGAGACAGAGCCTCAAGCTGTCACCCTGTGTAGAGTGCTGTAACATCACAGCTCACAGCAACCTCCAACTCCTGGGTTCAAGCGATTTTCTTGCCTCCGCCTCCCAAGTAGCTGGGACTACAGATGCCCACCACAATGCTCGGCTATTTTTTTGGTTGCAGCCGTCATTGTTGTTTGGCAGGCCCAGGCTGGATTCGAACCTGCCAGCTCAGGTGTATATGGCTGGTGCCTTAGCCGCGTGAGCCACGGGCACAGAGCCGACGCTGTAAGATTTTTTTTTTTTGCGGTTTTTGGTCAGGGCTGGGTTTGAACACACCACCTTCATCATATGGGGCCAGTGCCCTACCCCTTTGAGCCGCAGGCACCTCCTGGTGCTGTAAGATTTTTATCTCAAAAAAAAAAAAAAAAAAGTAAACCAGGCATCTCACATATGCCCCATCAGAACACAGCAGGAACGGGCCAGGCAGGCTATAGTTTTATACAACATCAACTGATACAGAATAACATGGAACAAACAGAAAAGGAGATCACTTTTCCTCTGGGTATATGCTGAAACTTCAGAAGTGACAGAGGAGAAAAATTGTTCCCTAAACAAATGCAGAATACGATTTATTTTTTGTTTTGCTAAAAAGGAAAAAAAAATGCACGTATACTGAGAATGAAAGTTTTCAAATTTTTTCAAGGACTAAGAATTCTATAAATACTTGAGTGATGGAATTAGAGACTTTTTTAAACCTTTGCTACTCTCCTTTTTCTAATGTTTCAAGGACAAACACATGTTGTTTATTTAAAAAAAAAACAACTAATTTTCAGAAAAAGGAACCCAGTTGCCAGAAACAGTTCCCACCGACTAGTCTGTGTTACCCATTAACAACAAATTTTGGTGACTAATGTTTCCATAACACCTTTCCAGTTCCAAAACACCTTTCCAGTTCCAAAACATGCTTCTTACAGACATCACATGCTTCATCCTTGGAAAAAATCCTTACAGCTGAGCTATGTAGATGGCTATGGGGAAACTGAGACCAGGAGAACATGAGGCTTTCCGGGGCTGGCACCCCCAGCCCCATGCCCAGATCCTGGGTCACCGTCCTCTCCCTGGCCCTGGCATTAGCTGAAGCTTTTGTTTCTGTTGCTGCCCCAATGGAGCTGAAATGGGGTGAGTTCAGGAGCAGAGTTCAAAGGGGCACAGTTGCTGGAAAAATGTACAGGCTGCCTAAATTCAAATTCCACATAAACAGCAAATGACTGTTTAGTATAAGTATGTCCCCTTGGCTCAGTGAGTATAAGTATGTCCCAAATGCTACAGACTTAAAATACGTCCCTAACACTGCATGAGACACACTAACAAAACACTACTATTTGTCTCAAGTTCACAGTTAACTGGGCACCCGGTATTGTATGTGGCAATGCAAACTGCTCCTGGCCAGGGAGGGATCTCACTCAGCAGGCAGTCCCTGGTCACTGTCCATGGGCAATGGCACCTATGGCTGAGTAGCCCAGGTAGAGGCCCAGGTGAGTTTCCTGGACCCTGTAATTACCAGGTTGACCTTTCCCCAGACTTGCTGGGTCTTCATCTCCACTTGGCCCAAGAGAAGTGTTCCAGCCAGATGGCAAGAGGGGCCTTCCCTGGCCTGCCCAGAGGGGCCCCCAGTAACCTGCTCTGGGGAAGGAGCCTCATAAACCACAAGGAAAATATGTTCTTAGGATGGGAGGCCTGACCCCTTGAAAATGACACACGGGGGTCTTCCTCCAGGCCACAGAGGTCATGTTGCACGTTGTGCTTCTATTTAACAAAGTATACCCCAGTCACAGCAACTGCCCAAGAATGCACAGTGAGCCCCCATCAAAGAGAAGGAGGAGGAGGAAGGTGGGGGAGGAGTAGGCTCAGGAGCAGGAGGACAGGGAGGAGAAACACATGCTGAGTCCTCGCTCAGTTCTTTTTATTTTTGACAGATCTCACTTTGTCGCCCCAGGAGCCATGGCCTCCCAGCTCCCAGCAACCTCAAATTTCTGGGCTCAAGCTATCCTCTTGCCTCAGTCTACCAAGTAACTGGGACTACAGGCACCTATCATAACACCCAGTTAATTTTTTCTATTTTTAGTAGAGACCTGGTCTAGCTCTTCCTCAGGCTGGGTCTTAAATTCCGGACCTCAAGCAGTCCACCTGCCTCAGCCTCCCAGACTGCTAGGATTACAGGCATGAGCCACCGTGCCACCACGCCCCACCGTGCCACTCAGTTCTGAGTCCTGAAATATAAAAGTATGTTTACATACTCTATCTCATTTTCTCCTAACAACAATACATCTGTTTTACAGATGAGTAACATGCCCCAAGTCACATCACACAGCAAGAAGGTGACGTGGGTGGTTGCAGGGGGGCTGAACCAAGTCCAGCTGATTCTTGAAGTTGTCATACAACTTTTACACACCCTCAGCCAAGGTGTTCTAGATACCAGGCACTGTGTCAGGGCTAGGACTGGAGTAACAAGATAACGTATCAACTCCTTTGGAGTTTAGAATCTAATTAGGATGAGAAAAATAATAAAGCAATAGTCAATGAGTACCCTGTGACTTTGGAACCTTCCGCTGACTCTTTCTGAACCTTGTAGACTCCAGACACAGGAAAGTTTCATTCTCTGAGATCTACTCCACTATCCAATGGCAGAGGGGAAGCAGCTGGGCAGGAAGGGGTGGGTAGAGCATGCGTCACAGTATCATATTTATCTAACAACCAGTCACAGTCACATGTCCACCAGACACTGCTCTCCCTGTAAGGAAAATATCATCTCCACTTCACAAATGTAGCAATTGAGACCCAGAGAGGTTAAGCAAGTTGTCAAATCTCACATAGCTAGTGTGCGGGTTGCTATGGAAATTTTGAGACAGACTGTTATGGACCATTATTTCACTTCCAAGAAATCCAACAGCATCCTTTCTGATTCATCCATGCAAATTTTAACTTGCCAGGCTTATCAGTGTTGCTGGGAGAGCTTCATTTGTTTCTATCCATGTGGATTTTATGGTTCTTGATTTTTGTGTATCTCAAAACTTTTCTTTTTTCTTTTTCTTTTTTTTTTAAGAGACAGAGTCTCACTCTGTCACATTCAGTAGAGTGCAATGATGTCACAGCTCACAGCAATCTCCAACTCCTAGGCTTAAGTGATTCTCTTGCCTTAGCCTCCCGAGCAGCTGGGACTACAGGCGCCTGCCACAACACCCAGCTATTTTTTTTGTTGTTGCAATTTGGCTGGGGCTGAGTTTAAACCTACCACCCTCGGTATATGGGGCCAGCACCCTACCCACTGAACACAGGTGCTGCCAAAACTTTTCTTCTTTTTCTTTTTCTTATCTTTTCTTTCTTCCTTTCTCTTTTTTTTTTTTTTTTAAGACAGAATCTCACTCTGTTGCCCTGGGTAGAGTGCCATGGCATCATAACTCACAGCAACTTCAAACTCTTGGGCTCAATTGATCCCCTTGCCTCAGCCTCTCGAGTAGCTGGGAGTACAGGTGCCTACCACAATGCCCAGCCAGTTTTTCTATTTTTAGTAGAGATGAGGTCTACTCTTGCTCAGGCTGGTCTTGAACTCCTGAGCTCAAGCAATCCACCCACCTCGGCCTCCCAAAGTTCTAGGATTACAAGCGTGAGCTACTGCACACGGCCCTCAAAACTTTTCTAATGACCCATGTCCATGGCAGCAGTAGGATCTGAACCCAGGCTGTGTGACTCCAAGTCCATTCTTAGCCCCTCACTTGTGGAGACCTCCTGGGCAGCTTTCTGGATTGCCCAGACGTTGGCTTTCAGGCGACTGAACCTTGGAACATTTACCTCCAACACAGCCTCTTACGAATCCCACACCCATACAACAGAAATAAGCAGTTCTGCTTGAGCTGAAGCAAGCTCCTGCCCTCCCTAGTCTGGAAGGGAACAGTCTGCCAACTTCCCCCCAGATCCAGGCCCCCTTGTTTTATAGTTGAGGCCCAGAAAGGGGCTGAGGAGCAGAAGGCCCCACAGCCAGTGTCAGCTGGGACAGACCCCAGGGTTCTCTCTAGGTGTTCGCTGGAGCTCCTCCCTGTTCCCAGAGCACCCGCCCAGGTCCTGCTCTCTCCTGGGGCTGGGCCTTTTTTCTCTTTTTGCAACAAGCTAAGGAGCCCCCTCCCTGCCCAGCTTTTGAAAAGACTTCCTTGTCTGAGGTTCCCTCCTACATTCTCCATGCCTGGGCTGGTTCTGTGTTTCCTAGAATCTGAACCTAAACACTAACGTTTGTCCATCAGCTCTGGGGCACCTGCCACCAGCTGCCTGATGTGTTCAAGGTGGGTTTCTCTTCCCAAGACTGGAGAGGAGGGTGGGAGCTGTGTGTGTATGGGGGGTTCTCAGGAAGCCTCCTCCAGAGGGTCCGACCAGGGCTGCGGGAGGGGAGCTGTCAGGTCCCTTCCACTTGAGATAATGGCCCAAGAAGTAGAGAGGACATGGCTTTGAAAGTCCCCTAGCAGCAGGACTTGAACCAGCACTTACCTTCTAGAACCATCCATTTGCTCTTCCGTCCTGCCACCTGCCTATGGTTATGACAACGAGACGAAACATCAGCACCATGCCTGGCTGCAGTTCTTACGGTGACTGTGTCACTCTTTGCTTTTAAACTCTCCTTCCACCCAAAACAAAGCCACAGGCCCAGGAGTGAACCCCAGGCTATTACTCCTTTGTTTCCAGAGTCTCAGTGGTGATCCTGTTAGCAGTAGCCACAGCATTGGCGGAGGTGAGAAAATGGTCCCAGCCAAGCAAGTGTACTCATGATAGAAACCACCAATGCCCCCACCTGAGCTTCTGACTCAGTTTTCCCACAGACTAAAAGGCGTCAGAGTCCTCCCTGAGGCTTCAGAGCCCTATTATGATCTGTGTCTCATTTCTCCTAAACACCTGAATCTCACTCGGCTCCAGCCACATCAGCCTCCCAGCCTCAGGGCCTTTGCACTGGCTGTCCTCCTGCCTGGACCGCTGGTGTCCCAGTTATCCAAAGGCACACCCCTTCCTTCAAGTATCAGCTTATAACATCACCCTCTCAACCTGCTCATCCTGACCCCCCAACTGAAATCTGGTTCCCCTGGCCCTTCTCCACACCACCCCTCTTTCCATTGCACTTGCCCCCTCCTAAATAACTACACCATGCTTGTCATCCCTCATCTGTCTCCCCAGCCAGAATGTCAGCTCCGAGAGAGCAAAGCTCACTGTGTGTTGGTCACCAACGTGTCACAGGTGCCCAGCAGAGGCCTGCCACATGGGTAAGTGAATAGAGGAGGCAGTCTGGGCAGGAACATAATGGGGGGACAGCCCCCGGCCCCCAAGCCCCAGAAAGGTCTCTGTGGCCCCCCAGGTCTATGGAAGCTCTTTGGACTCCAGGTTAAGGAGAGTCCCCTCTTCCAAAGCCCTCAAGTGACAAAGGAGGAAGCCAAGGAGGAAAAAGTAGAAGTGAGTTGGGACCAGACTCATTTCTAAATCCCATGTAGGTATTTCCCAGAATCACAAGCTGTTGTGAAACAAAACAGAAACAGAGTCCTGTGAGTCATCGATGGAGGGTTCCTGGTCCTTCTGAGCCTCCAGCACACCTCCGGGACCCCTCCCTGGGACAGCAGCATTCAAGGCATTTGACAGGTGTCTGCCTTTTGATCTGGGATTCTATGCTGGGAATTTATGGCACGGTTCTCCTTGACCCTGTGCACCAATGGGACACAACTACGCTGGTGACAGCCCCAAAGATGAAACAAATGCCTATTGCGAAGGAGCCAGGTACAGTGGCTCATGCATGTAATCCTAGGTCTGTGGGAGGGCAAGGCAGGAGAATTGCCTGAGCTCAGGAGTTGAAGACCAGCCTGAGCAAGAGGGAGACCCTGTCTCTACTAAAATTAGAAAAAAATAGTCAGGCATTGTGGAAAGTGCCAGTAGTCCCAGCTACTCAGGAGGTTGGGGCAGGAGGATCACTTGAGCCAAAGAATTCGAGGTTGCTGTGAGCTGTGATGAAGCCACGGCATTCTAACCTGGGCAACACAGTGAGACACTGCTCAAAAAAAGAAAAAATAGTTTGGAGCCCCTTGAATGGAAAATATCTGAAACAAAGGACACAAACAGCAAAGGGGCTCTCTTTGAAGAGGAGCAGGAGGTATCAGGCAGGAGCTTTATTTTGTACAATTTTGTGCTTTTTTTTTTTTAACAATTAGCATATATTGCTTTTGCAATAAAATAAAGACCTCTTTAAACCATTTAGAAAAAATAACATCCCTACCTCAGTCTCCAGGATAGGGGTGGTGCTGTTTGTGCTGTCATAAAGCTTTTGACTTGAAAAAGACCAAATCCCTGCCCTGGGGAGCCTCTGCCTCCCTGGGAGCTCCAAGGGCCTCCCTGGCTGTTTTACACCCATCCTTCTCTTTCCTTCCAGAAATCCAGGGGATCATTCAAAAAGGAAAAATGCCCGAAGACGTCACTCTTCATTTTCAAAAATGGAACAGGCACTCCAAGTTTCGCCTGGGAATGGCTGGGAGAGCCCTAGGGGACACAGCTGGCTGGGGTTTCCTACCAGATAGAGTAATTCAACAGCATCATGGACAGTTAGGGAAATTGGCAGTCCCCCACCCCAGTCTGCCACCTCAGCATCCGGGCAAGAGTCTTTTCAGCTTACATTATACCATGAGTATTTTCCCCATTGACAAAGAGCTCTCAACTTTTTATAAATGCTTAAGAAACCACTAAGCAGTTGCAACAGATACATCACACTGATGGCTTCCTATTATAAATGTCACTGCAACAGATATCTCTGGGCACATGGCCGTTCTTTTCCTGTTTTAGGATTATTTCCTTCAGGCAAATTCTCAGAAATGTGTTCACTGGTGAGAAAAGCGCATACATCTTCAGCTGTCAGAACAATCTGCCAAAGTACTTTCAGAAAGGCTGGGACCGCCGTTGTGAGTCGCCACCACCTTGTTGTCCTTGGATGGAAAGAAACATCTGTTCCCTGTGTCGGGAAGTAGGAGCAATGCAGGAAGGAGAGGGACTTCCTTTCTCCTTCCAGGAATCAGCCAGGGACATGACAGACACGAGGCCACTTGAGTGGGATCCTCACCCGGAGTCAGCCTCACCCCAAGACTCCAGGAACAAGGAGGATGTCCCTTCCCTTCCACTCTGGAAGCCTGGTAGCCCAGCCCTTAGCCTCCCCCCAGGCTGGGCCTGAAAGGATGAGCTGAATGTGCACCGCAAACTTCTCCAGGAGGGCTGTGACAGATGGCCCCATCCCCATGAAGAATGAAAGGCTGGGCTTGCAGAGAGATGGCTGGGGACACAGCTCAATGCCAGCCATGTCCTCGGGGTCCTCCACAAGGCCTCGGGCTCTCCGGGGGGACCCTGCAAACTCCCTGGACTGGGACAGGCTATCGGCCAGTGCATCCTTGTGCCCCTGCCCACCCCAGCCCATGTCTCTGCAGCCCAGAGCAGGGCAGGAGACAGAATCTGGGAGGGAAAGAGATGCTTCAAGGGACAGCAAGGGAGAAACAGGAAAACAGAGACAGAGAAAGGAAAGAAAAGGAATGGACATGGCACAAGGAGTGAGAAAGAGAGGAGGGAGTGAGGGAAAGAACCAAGAGAGCAGCGAGTGCAGAGCAGAGTGCGGCTTGTTCTGAGAGCTTCCCAAGCTGCCTGTGACCCCCCCCCCCCAGGGAGGTGCCGCTTTCCCAGAGACCATAGTTCATCCCTTAGGATCAAGAGCAAACTTGGAGATGGCTGAAGTCTCCAGCCCCCACCCGGAGCCCATCACCCGTTTTCCCTTCAGAGCACTGTGCACACAGGATTCAATAATTGTTGATTTAGCTGAGGGATCCTTTTTTGTTAAATTTATCGTGGATTCTCACAACATTCATAGAGTAGGTGTAATAGTCTGGCGGCCCACCCATACATCGTACTCAGTGGCCAGCTCCCACACCACCCTCTTGGGGTCTCTCTGATGTCTTCTAAGTCCCCATGGTCCCCTCGGTCCCTGGATTTTTTTTTTTTTAGACACAGTCTCACTTTGTCGCCCCTTGATAGAGTGCCATGGCGTTATAGCTCATAGCAACCTCAAACTCTTGGGCTCAAGCTATCTATCCTTTTCCCTCAGCTTTTCATTTTTAGTGGAGATGGGAGCAGGGGGTGGTCTCACTCTTGCTCGGCTGGTCTTGAACGCCTAAGCTCAAGCAATCCACCACCCTGGCCTCCCAGAATGGTAGGATTACAGGTGTGAGACATGTCCACTGGCCTGTCCCTGGACTTTTTTTTCTTTTGAGACAGAGTCTCGCTCTATCACCCTGGCTAGAGTGCCATGGCATCACAGCTCACAGCAACCTCAAACTCTTGGGCTCAAGGGATCTCTTGCCTCCCAAGTAGCTGGAACTACAAGTGCCCACCACAATGCCCAGCTAGTTTTTCTACTTTTAGTAGAGATAGGGTCTCACTCTTGCTTAGGCTGATCTGGAACTCCTACGCTCAGGCAAGCCATCTGCCTCAGCCTCCCAGAGTGTTAACGCATTACAGGTATGAGCCATTGCACCCAACAATATATACACACACACACACACATATATATATACATATATTTTTTTTTTTTTATTGCAGTTTTTGGCTGGGGCTGGGCTTGAACCCACCACCTCTGGCATATGGGGCTGGCACCCCACTCCTTTGAGCCACAGGCACCTCCCACAATATTTTTTTTTAATAAACTTTTTTAATTTATTTTATTGTTTTTTGCAATTTGGCCGGGGCCGGGTTTGAACCCTCCACCCTCAGTATATGAGGCCGGCGTCCTACTCACTGAGCCACAGGCGCCACCCCTAAATAACCTTTTTCAGGGAATAATTTTTGTTTTACAGACTGGGTTATTTTTGAAGCAATCCCTGACATTATTTCATCTTATCTGGAAACACTTTAAGTCTCCAAAAGATAAGTATTCTTAAAAATCAACTAGTACACCTCGTTTCATTGCACTTTGTAGGTAATGTGTTTGTTTGTCTAACTCTGTCACCCAAGCTACAGTGCTATGGCATCAGCTTAGCTCACAGAAACTTCAAACTCCTGGATTCAAGCCATCCTCCTGCCTCAGCCTCCTGAGCAGCTGGGACTACAGGCACCTGCCATTACAACCAGCTAATTTTTCTATTTGTAGTAGATATGGGGTCTCAATCAGGCTCAGGCTGTTCTTGAACTCCTGAGCCCAAGCTATCCTTGGCCTCCCAGAGTGCTGGGATTACAGACATGCGCCTCCCACGCCCTGCCGGTAATACGTTTTTCACCCATTAAGGTTGTAGCAACCCCGCCTCAACCAAGTCTACCTGCACTATTTTCCCAGCTTGTTTCCAGATTAATAATTGCAGGAGCGAGCTTGCACCCGCAGCAAAGCTGCTGTTCTCTTGTGTCTCCGGTCACATGAGAGAACAGTAGCTTTGCCGCGAGTGCAAGCTTGAGGAGACATGAAGGCTCCCTTCATGTCTCTGTGCCGCAGTTTGATAATTTTTGTGATAGTTCAGTATTTCAAACATTTTTGTTATTGGTATATCTGTTGTGGTGATCTATGATCAGTGATTTTTGCTGTTACTATAGTAAATGTTTGTGGGCACCACAACTGTGGCCTGTAAGACGACAAACTTAATTGATAAATGTGTGTGCTCTGACTGTTCCCTGGTTCTCTCCTTTGCCTTGGGCTTCCCTATTCCCTGAGACACAACAACATTGAAATTGGGCCCACTAACCATCCCACCATGCCCGCCAAGTATTCACATAAAAGAAAGAGTTGCATGCCTCTCACTTTTAATCAAAAGCTAGAAATGATTAAGCTGAGTGAGGAACGCAGGTCCAAGGCAAGTCAGGACCAAAGCTAGGTCTCTTTCACCAAACGGTTGACCAAGCCGTGTACACCAAGTTCTTTTTTTTCTTTTAGAGACAGTCTCTCTTTGTCGCTCACAGCTCACAGTAACCTCCAGCTCTTAGGCATAGGAGAGTCTCTTGCCTCAGCCTCCTGAGTAGCTGAGACTATAGGTGCCCACCACAACACCCTGCTAGACGGAAAAGTTCTTGAAGATAATTAAAAGTGCAATTCCAATAAACAGATAATGATAAGAAAGCAAAATAGCCTTATTGCTGATATGGAGAAAGTTTTAGTAGTCTGGATAGAAGATCAAATCAGCTGTGACAAAGGTTGGTTCATGAGGCCTAAGGAAACAAGCCAGCTCCACAACAAGGAAGTGCAAGGTGAAACAGCGAATTCTCCAGAAGATCCAGCTAAGATTATAGATGAAGGCAGCTACACCAAACAATGGATTTTCACGGTAGACAAGATAGCCTTCTACTGGAAACAGATGCCATCCAGGACTTTCATAGCTAGAAGGGAGAAGCCAGTGCCTGGCTTTAAACCTTCCGAGGATAGGCTGACTGTCTTGTTAGCGGCTAAGGAAGCTGGTGACTTTATTTATTTTTGAGACAGAGTCTCACTTTGTCGCTCTCAGTAGAGTGCTGAGGTGTCACAGCTCACAGCAAACTCAAACTCTTAGGCTCAAGCTATTCTCTTGCCTCTGCCTTCTAAGAAGCTGTGACTACAGGTGCCCGCCAAAACACCCAGCTACTTTTTTAGAGACGGGGTCTCAATCTTTCTCAGGCTGGTTTCAAACTCCTGAGCAATCCACCCGCCACGGCTTCCCAGAATGCTGGGATTACAGGTGTGACCCATGGTACCTGGCAGAGGGTGGTGACTTCAAGTTGAAGACAGTGCTTCCAAAAATTCTAGGCCCTTTCAGAGTCATGCTGAATCTACTCTGCCTGTGTTCTATAAATGGAACAACAAAGCCTGGATGACAGCACATCTATTTACAGCATGGTTTACTGAATGTTTTTCAGTCCCCTGGTGAGAACTATTTAGAAAAAAGGATTCCTTTCAAAATATTACTGCTCATTGGCAACACACCTGGTTACCCAAGAGCTATGATGGGAATGTACAAGGAGGTGAATGTTGTTTTCATGCCTGCTAACACATCCATTCTGAGGCCCATGTGTCAAGGAGTAATTTTGACTTTCAACTCTTATTGTTTAAGAAATATATTTCATAAGGCTACAGCTGCCATAGACGTGATTCTTCTAATGAACCTGGACAAAGTAGAGTAAATTAAAAACTTTCTGGAAAGGATTTACTATTCTAAATGCCATTAAGAACATTTAAATTCAGGGCAGCGCCTGTGGCTCAGTGAGTGGGGCGCCGGCTCCATAAACTGAGGGTGGTGGGTTCAAACCCAGCCCTGGCCAAACTGCAACAACAACAACACCTGTAGTCCTAGCTACTTGGGAGGATGAGGCAAGAGAATCGCCTAAGCCCAAGAGCTGGAGGTTGCTGTGAACTGTAATGCCACAGCACTCTACCAAGGGTGACAAAGTAAGAGTCTGTCTCAAAAAAAAAAAAAGAAAAGAATAACATTTAAATTCAGGCTGTGGTGGCGTGCACCTGTAATCCTAGTACTCTTGGAGGCCGATGCAGACTGATCACCTGAGCTCACAAGTTGGAGACCAGCCTGAGCAAGAGTGAGATGCCATCACTAAAAATAGCTGGGAGTTGTGGCCCGTGCCTATAGTCCCAGCTACTCTGGAGGCTGATGACTTTATTTGAGGTGTTGTGGAGGGCGCCTGTTAGTCCCAGCTACTTGGGAGGCTGAGGCAAGAGAATCACCTAAGCCCAGGAGTTAGAGGTTGCTGTGAGCAATAATGCCACAGCACTCAACCCCAGGGGGACCGAGTGAAACTCTGTCTCAAAAAAAAAAAAAAAAATTCATAGAGATCAAACAACCAGCATTAACAGGAGTTTGGGCTGGGTGCAGTGGCTTACACCTGTGATCCTAGCATTCTGTGAAGATGAGGTAGGAAGATCCCTTGAGCTCAGGAGTTTAAGACCAGACTGAGCAAGAGCAAGATCCCATCTCTACTAAAAATAGAAAAAATCAGCTATGAGTGGTGGTGCACACCAGTAGTTGCAGATACTCAGGAGGCTGGGGCAGGAGGCTTAAGGCCAGAAGTTCAAGGTTGTGGTGAGCTATGATGATGCCACTGTACTTTAGCCAGGGTGACAGTGTGAGACTCTGTCTGCAAAAAGAAAAACAGAAGTGTAGAATAAGTTGACTCCAAACTTCATGGATGACTATGAGGGGTTCAAGACTTCGGTGGAGGAAGGAACTGCAGATGTGGTGATACCAGCAAGAGAACTGGCATTAGAAGTAGAGCCTGAAGGGGCGGCGCCTGTGGCTCAGTCAGTAAGGCGCCGGCCCCATATACCGAGGGCGGCGGGTTCAAACCCGGCCCCGGCCAAACTGCAACCAAAAAATAGCCGGGCGTTGTGGCGGGTGCCTGTAGTCCCAGCTACTCGGGAGGCTGAGGCAAGAGAATCGCTTAAGCCCAGGAGTTGGAGGTTGCTGTGAGCTGTGTGAGGCCACGGCGCTCTACCAAGGGCCATAAAGTGAGACTCTGTCTCTACAAAAAAAAAAAAAAGAAGTAGAGCCTGAAGATGTCTCTGAATTGCTGCAAATTTCATGATCAGACCTGAATTAATGAGGAGTTGTTTCTTAGGGATGAGAATGGTTTCTTTCTTTTTTTTTTTTTTTTTTGCAGTTTTGGCCGGGGCTGGCTGGGTTTGAACCCGCCACCTCCAGCATATGGGGCCACAACCCTACTCCTTTGAGCCACAGATGCTGCCCTGGTTTCTTTTTTTGTTGTTGTTATTCAGATTAATATGAAGGCACAAATGATTAGGTTACCTTGTTTGTGTTTCTAAGGTAAAGTTCAAGTTGTAGTTGAGGCAGCTGAGCTCTTCATCCTGGGGTTGTACTATACACCTCCACAATGTGTCCAACAAGTCAGAGTTTACCAGTCCCTCCAGAGAATGGCTTCTTGAGATGGAATCTACTCCTGGGGACAATGCTGTGAACATTGTTGAAATGACAACAAAAGATGTAGAATATTCCATAAACTTAGTAGATAAATTAATTCTCTGTCTATTTATCATTATTATTTTTTTTTTAGAAAAATAAAATAAGACAACCGTGAAGTTGTCTTTTTATCACAGGCGCTGCTTTTTTTTTCACTTTGTCACCCACGGTAGAGTGCCGTTGTGTCACAGCTCACAGCAACCTCTAACTCCTGGGCTTAGGTGATTCTCTTGCCTCAGCCTCCCGAATAGCTGGGACTACAGGCACCTTCCACAACACCCAGCTATCTCTCTCCCTCTTTATTGTTTGCGATTCATTGAGGGTACAAAGAATTAGGTTACACTGATTGCATTTGTTAGATACAGTCCCTCTTGACCTGTTTCCGTGGCTCATGCGTGTAATTCCAGCACTCTGGGAGGCTGAGGTGAGCAGATTGCTTGAGCTCACAAGTTGTAGACGAGCCTGAGACAGAGTGACATTTCATCTCTTGTTTGTTTGTTTAGACAGAATCTCACTCTGTTACCCAGGCTAAAGTGCCATGGTGCCATCATAGCTCACAGCAACTTCAAACAGTGCTCGAGTGATCCTCTTCCCTCAGCCTCCTGAGTTTGGGACTACAGGTGCACCCATCACTCCCAGCTCATTTTTCTTTCTTTCTTTATCTATTTTTTGAGATAGAGTCTCACTTGTCTTCCTCAGTAGAGTGCTCTGGTTCACAGCTCATAGCAACCTCAAGCTCTTGGGCTCGAGCAATTCTCTTGCCTTAGCCTCCCAAGTAGCTGGGACTACAGGCACCAACTACAACGCCCAGCTACCCTTTAGAAATGGGGTCTCTTGCTCAGGCTTGTCTTGAACTCCTGAGCTCTAGCAATCCTCCTGCCTCAGCCTCCTGGGGAGTTAGGGGTATAGATGTGAGACACCTTACACCACTTATTAGAGAAAACTTTTATGAAAGAAAGAGACAGTTGATGCAGCAAACTTCACGGTTGTCTTATTTTAAGAAACTGCCACAGCCATCTCAACCTTCAGCAGCCACCACCCTGATCACTCAGTAGCACTGAGGCAAGACCCTTCACCAATAAAAAGATGACAGATGACAGTTGGGTGGCACCTGTGGCTCAAAGGAGTAGGGCGCCAGTCCAATATACCAGAGGTGACGGGTTCAAACCCAGCCCAGCCAAAAAAAAAAAAGATGACAACAATGACTCATTGAAGGTTCAGATGATTATTAGCATTTTTTAGCAATATAACATTTTTAAATTAAGGAATATATGTTTTTTAGACATAATGCTATTGCATACATAATAGACTTCAGTGTAGTTTAAATGTAACTTTTATTTGCGCTAGGAAACCAAAAAATCTGTGTGACTTGTTTTATTGCAATATTTACTTTATTGCAGTGGTCTGGAACCAAACACACAGCATCTCTGAGGTATGCCTATAACCACTACATGCTGATAAAAATTAACAAGTATTTCTGAATTTCATTCAATGTCATCCAGTCTGTGTTTATATTTCCTGAACTGCATCATAAACTTTTTTTAAAATTTGGTTTGTTCTAAATAGGCTTCTGTTCACTATCTCTAGCACCTGGCAGTCAGCTTGTTTGGCACATAGTAGGTGCTTCATAAATACTTTTTTAGTAAACAAATAAGAGTAAAGAAAAACTGTTAATGCTTCCAGAGTACTTCTTGAGCTGGGCACTAGATATTCTCACCCAGCACAGACGGCAATGCAGAGAGGTAGTTCCTTTATTGCCCCGTTTTATGGAGGAGGCACAGAGGCCACACAGCAAGGAGGTGATATCTGAGTGAACAGGTAAGGAGGGTGTGAGCAACAAGCTCACTGTGCCAGGTGTGTGCCTGACCTGCCAACAGCCCTCAATGTGCAGATGAGGGAATCGAGACGACCCGCCACAGGCTGTACCACCCGCTCCCACCCGTACACTGAGCAACGTGAAGACGGGGAGCACTGGGTTTCCAGGCCTGGACTTTACGCATCTCTCCATGAACACCCACTGGGGCACCCTGGAGAAGATGCCCTGCCCTCCTCTAGGAATGTCCTCCTCCCGGTCCCAGAGGGAGGAGCCAAGGTGTTTTAGGCCACCCTGTCGCTGTTCAGTCACACAACAAATACTTAATGAGCATTGCTAGATGCCAGCCACTGTGGCAGGCCTTGGAGAATCAGCAGTGGCCAAGATCAAGTCCAGCAGAGAGATAATCCTTAGCCCAGATCACCAAAAACATTCATTTCTAACAGTCAATAGGAGAAGGGCACAAAGTAAGGGGCTCTGGGGGCATCTAAGAGTGAAGTCAGTGAGGGCTTCCTGGAGGAGGTGAAGCCTAGGCTGAAACCCCTGAACTTAGCAGACAAGTCCTCTTACTATTTATTTTAAATGATTCTGGCTCGGTGCCCGTAGCACAGTAGTTACAGCTCCAGCCATATACACTGAGGTTGGTGGGTTCGAACCTGTCCCGGGCCAGCTAAAACAATAATGACAACTGCAAAAAAAAAAAAGTAGTGTGGCAGGCGCCTGTAGTCCCAACTACTTGGGAGGCTGAGGCAAGAGAATCGCTTAAGCCCAAGAGTTTGAGGTTGCTGTGAGCTGTGAGGCCACGGCACTCTACCAAGGGCAACATAGTGAGACTCTGTCTCAAAAAAAAAAAAAAACAAAAAAGGCTTGGCGCCTGTGGCTCAAGCGGCTAAGGCACCAGCCACATACACCTGAGCTGGCAGGTTCGAATCCAGCCCGGGCCCACCAAACAATGACAGCTGCAACCAAAAAATAGCCGAGTGTTGTGGCGGGCGCCTGAAGTCCCAGCCACTTGGGAGATGGAGGCAGGAGAATCGCTTGAGCCCAGGAGTTGGAGGTTGCTGTGAGCTGTGATGCCACAGCACTCTACCCAGGGAGGAAGGAAGGCAGGAAGGAGGGAGGGAGGGAGGAAACATATTTTAAATGATTCTAACTAATAAAGTACTATTATAATAGAAATAATTATGAATAATAGTCACAATAGCTAAAATGATTGAATTATGTTTTTTTAAAACATACGGCATCTCCATTACTTTTTATAATCTAATAGATAGATACTATTATAAATCTTGTTCTACAGATGATGGAATAGCTCAGAAAGGTAAAGAAATTTGGCCAAGTCACAGAAATAATAGATGCCACAGCTAGGGTTTGGCCAGGCCAGGCCGACTACACGGTGCGGGCTCTGACCGGGGCCTTTACTAAGAGGACCTGCCAAACCCATGGCTGGCTGTTTGCTAGACCCTAGCCTGGGGCCTCAAGGCATCATTCGAGACCATCTTCTTCCTCTAACAGTTCATTCTGACTTCAAACTCTGGGTCTCTTATGGATCTACTGTCATGAGGGTAGGGATTTGACAGTGGCTGCAAGCTTGGGCCCTGGCCTGCCCAAGCCCTGCAATCAGAAAGATCTAAGTTTGATCCTGGCTCTGCCACACACTGCTGTGTGACTTGAAGCAAGCTACACAACCTCTCTGAGCTGCTGCCTCCACCAGGCCTGGGGTCAGCCCTGGGTACATGCTATTTCATTTCGTTTTCCCAACAACCTTATGAGGTAAGTATTATTCCTGCCTCATTCTATGGATGTGAAAACTGAGCTCAGAGAGGTTTCAGAAAAGGTCTTGACTCCAGCTGGTGTGGCTCCCGTGTCCCTGCGTGCATTGCTGTTCTGAACTGCTCTGCTCACAGAATGGGCCCTGCTTTCTGTTCCCAAGTTGGGAAAATAAATCCCCACACTCAGGTTAGTGCTCAATGTACAGCCACCTTGCAGAGCTGGCTTTAATCTCCATCACAGGCCTCTTCAGAGCCCCAGAGGTGACACTCACCACTGAGTTCCCTGGAGGGCTGTCTTTGAGAACAGTGCTATCTGCTCTAGTCAAGCACTGTTGCCTTGAGCCCTGTATGAGGGCCTGGAGGAGAAGAGCGTCTAGCACCTGAGGCCCAGGAAGGCTGGATTTCCCTTGAGCTCTTAATTTATTTTCAACTTTGGGACCCTGAGAATCTTGAAATTAATTGTTTCTCTTTTTACTCTGGCTGATAGAAAGCTCAAAACATCCCATTTCTGGAAGCAGCATGTTTGAACATAGGTATGTTTTTTTTTTTTTTGGCTGGGGCTAGGTTTGAACCCGCCACCTCCGGCATATGGGACCAGTGCCCTACTCCTTGAGCCACAGGCACCACCCGAACATAGGTATGTTTTTTAAATTTTTCCTTCCTTCCTATTGTTTTCTACCTCAATTTCTTCATTTTAATCCCCAGACAACCCCACTGTTTGTTATATCTTTGTAAGTTACTTTGAATCCATCTTGGAAAGAGGCAAGGATATAAATTAAATATATGCATACATGAAAAATACAAGTATAATAACACTATCACTAGACTACAATTTCTCAAACCTCAGCACTATCAATATTTCAGGCTGGTAACTCATTGTTATGGGTCTGTCTTATGCATCATAGAATGTTCAGCAGCATCCTGGCCTGTCTCTTCTAGATGCCAGTAGCAAATCCCTTCCATACTATGACAACCAAAAGATATCTCCAGATGTTGCCACGTGTCCCCTGGGGACAAATTCCCTCCCAGCTAAAAACCCCTGCTGTCTGTAGCCTCAGCTCCTTGAAGGCAGAATGAGTGTGGTTTGTGACAGCACATAGGGCCCAGCAGGGGGCTGGCACTTAGCAGGGAGAGCTGGCTGAATAAATGAACTAATACTGGCCCAACACCACACTGCCCCTCTCCAGGCTTCCAGGACACAGCATTCTTGCCATCTTGATCCTCATAGCAGCTCCATGGGGTTGGAATTAGATCCTCATATCACAGATAAAAGCACTGGGGTTCAGAAAGGCTAATCAAGTGGCCCAAGGTCACACAGCAAGAATATTACGGGGCAATGGTTGAAAGGCAGAGTGATTTCCTATACCTCTCGCCATGGCTAAGAACAGGGAACAGTAAGAAAAAGAATAGGTTGGATTCTACTGGGGAGGAGGTGCACAGAGGGGGAAATCCCAGGAAAGGAAATCCCAGCACGAGCAGAGGCCTGTGGGTAGAAAGTTACTTACTTACGAGTGGGGGACTCCCAAGAGAATTAAAAACATATGTCCGCATGAAAATTTGTATACAAATGTCCATAACAGCATCATTTCACAATAGCCAAATGGTGGAAACACCCCAATGTCCATCAGCAGAGAAGTGGATAAACAAAATGTGGTCTATCCATGCCACTGAGTATTATCAGCTCTATAAAGACGGACACGCTGACACCTGCTGTGACGTGGGCGGACGTGGAAAATGTCACGCTCAGGGAAAGGAGCCAGACCCAAGAGCCACATGTCATATGAATCCATTGATATGAAATGTTCGGCATAGTAATATCCATTAAGACAGAAAGTAGATTTGTGGCTGCTTAGGGCTGGAAATTGGAGGATGACAGCTAAAGGGGACAAGGTTTCTTTTCAAGATGATGAAAGTGTTCTAGAGCTGACAGTGGTGATGGCTGCGTAAGCCTCTGCCACCCACTTTCTATGGGTGAATGGCACGGCATGTGAATTGTATCTCCACAAAACTGTTGAAAGAAACTGATTGCGGGGACAAAGGATTCAGGTCAATTCCTAGTTATGTGACCATAGGCAAGTTGCACCCCCTCCCAAAGCCTTACTGGTCCCCATCTGCCAAGTTTGGCGTGAGGAGGAAGCTAGCAGCCAGGGCCTGCCATATGAGCGCCCCAAAAACGTTTTTCGCAGGACATGCCTCCTTCCTGCCTGCTTCTGCCTCACACTCCAGAAGCCTCCAGAATGCTTGTTCCAGGAATGGGGCAATTCCTTAAAATCTGAACTGAAAAGATCAGTCCGGGAAGAAAACAAAAGGCTTCAGTGTTATCCAAGCGCCTGCCTGATGCTGCAAACACATCCTGCCTTCTTTCTCCAAGTCCAGAGGTCCCAGCCTGTCATTTATTGTTTCAAGACACCAAATGAGTCCAATGATCTGCAAAGGGGTTCCCATGGACACCCACCCCCGATACCCTCAAATCCATGCCCGCCCAGTCTCCACTGCTCCTGGTGGCTTTGGGGAACCTCAGGAAAGGCACAGAGAAGCTGGCACTCTCCCTGCAAAATAATCCAGCCCAGCAGGATGGGTTGGTGGGGGACTCCACAAAGAAGAGAGAGTGTGGGCAGCTCTTCCACACACAATGGCCCCTCAGAAACCCGTCCCCAGGGAAAACAGGATCTCTATCAACATGGCCTAAGAAAGAAATGTCTGTATTTGTTCAGGACCTGCCCCCGCAGGCTCCCGGCCAAGAATGTGCAGCCCGGCATCTATTAAGTTTCTAAAATTATGCCTAGGTCGGCGGGCTGGCAAGGGCGCAGGTCGGGAAAGGATGTGGCCTGTGGGCGGGCAGGAAATTTTATTCTGGCCCCGCCAGCCCCAGCCTGCACGCCAGGCAGAGGGAAGGGAGCGCCCCTCCAGCAGATGTCAGATCAGCCCCTAGAATCAAAAACCCTTCTGTGCATGGCCTGGGAGTCCGAATGCGGTTAGACATAGCCACAGTGACTCCCCAGATGGCTCCTGGATTGAGGGAGGAAGGGGATGGCATCTTTGTGGAGCCCAGTTTGACAAGGCAAATAAGAGAACCAAAACTCCCAGTGGTAAAGATGTAGAAATAGAAGCAGGGTTGCAGTGTTGGGTTGTGCAGGTTGTACACTGCACAACTGCAGGGGACGCTCTTCTCAAATATGGAGTTACACTGTGTACTACCTATGCACCATTCAAAGCAGCCAGAATACACTAGAAGGGGTACAAGCTGGGCTCATGTGTCCAGGGCCTCCCTCTTGGGTAGGGCTGAAGGAATGTGAATCCATGGCCAGCTTATCATATGGAGGACAGACCAAGACTTCACCAAAAGGTCAACCCTAACTGAAATACTCAGGACCCTCTCCCGACCCCCACCTACCTAAATCTCAGAGAAGAGGGAAGGTGAGACAAGTAGAAAGAGAGGAGCCTTAAATTCTACAGTCTGTCCTTCCTCCCAGAGATGGTTCCCGTATAAAATATAGGATACACAGTTAAATTTGAGTGTCAGATAAACAATGAATAATTTTTAGCATAAGGCCCTAAATATGGAATGGGATATGTGTATGCCCAAAAAAATCACTCGTTTATTTTCCTGACATTCAAATTTTACTGGGCATCTTGCATTTTTATTTGCTAAATTTAACAACCTTACCCCCAGAGGACATGCCTATGAAAACTCTTTTTTTACCACCCACCATCTCCTGGAAATAGCTATTAAATCAGCAGCTAATTAGGAGCAAAGTCCCCTAAACCTTATGACAGCTGCGCTGTTCTTCAGGACATGAAGCGCCATAGCAACCCCCACCCCACCCCAACCCAAACGTGTTTTAATGGCTTCCTTCCCCTGGGGGCTCTGTAGTGGTCACCATGCCTGGCTAAGAGAGTTTTGTGGGTGCCCAGCTCAGGTTTGTCCATGCGGAGAATGAAAACAGTGTCTCGAATCCCGGGTTGTCAGGGCACTGCCCACACCATGAAACTGGTCAAAGTTGTGCCAGGCTTACTCAGCTCAGATTTATAATTGGGGTCTCTCTAGTAAATCAGATGACAGTTTCCCAGCCCAGTAACACTGTGACCTACCCCTGCCAGCTGCAGTGGCCTTAGGCCTTGGATTCTCACTCCTGTGAGATGGGCTGATCAGGGGATCAAGCTGGAGGGCTGGTGAGGAGGCCTCTCCTGGCTTATCCTGGGCTCTTGGAAGGCAGGTAAAGAATGAGGAAGGGACGGCCTCAATGGGCAGCTCCCGGGCAGTTCCTGTGGGAACAACAGGCTGACCTCTCATGGGTCACCTGTGGTTATAGCAAACTGCATGCATGTGGCAGTGGGCGGTCAGAGCCAAACTAGCCCAGGACACTCACACACAGAGAGAACTTGATGGAAAGTTACCCACGGTCTGGGCAGGACAGGTCTGGACCCTGAGCCTCTGCAGAGCCCCGACAGACATCCCCACCCCACCCTCCCCTAGCTTCTGTTTGTCTGAGTCCCTGAGAAGGGTAGAGAGGCGCTGACCAACTGAAAGGAGATGTTTAGGGGATGAGTCAGCCCTCTTGGGGAATGAGGCCACTTTGAAACCAAGCTCTGCTACACCCGAAGTGAATGGGCACCATCTCGGGGCCTCCTGAAGACTTGTGGGTCCCCTCTCTGTCACCCCAGAATCCTGCCCTCAGGGACACCTGGTCCCTGCAAAAGCTGCCCTCGCAGGGCATAGCCAACAGCCTAGTGTGTCCTCTTTGTACCCAAAGGCCAGCCAGTTGAGTTCTTGACTCCGGTTCTTGTTTTCATGTCTGCAGTTTTGTGCTTCTACATTGACAGAGAGACCAGAGCGCCTTCATCACCACAGAGAACAAAGTAATGCACCCAGACGGCAGGTCCCCAGGGCGCGTTCTCCTTATCTGGGTAAGGGTTATCTGGGTATGGATTATCTGGGTAATTCCACCACAGTCAGAGCAGGCTGTTCTGCCTGTTTGGACATGCCTTCTCAAGAAGGCGTCAGTGATTCACAGTCTCCCCTCCCCTCTGACTGCCAACTACTGGAGGGCAGGACCCTGCTGATTGGAGCTGGGCTCCTAGGATAGCTCCCAAACAGGGAGAGCAGTCAGGGAGGGCTTCCAGGGAGAAGCAGCTCTTGTTGAAGGCTAAACCAGAGTTAGGTGGGAAAGGAGCAGGAGGGATGTTGTCACAGCGGGAACCACCAGATGAGGGTGTGGCACTGTGCAGGCCAGTCACCTTCAGCAGTTCAGGCTGGTGGAACCAAGGGCACAAGGATGGCCAGAGAAAAACCTGAGCAGAAGGGCTATCCCCAAACTAGGATGTGGACTCTGAGAGCCTCCTCGCCTTGCCGCTTGCTGTCAGATGACCACCAGAAGGGCCAGCCACTTCCCTTGCCAAGTCTTGGTTTCCTTATCAACAAAATGAAAACAACTGTAGAGATAAGCGTCACTGCTCCCTGGGGTCCTTTGCTCCCTGCTAAGCCCCAAGATCTGGATGTTGGCACATTTATCTGCCCATCTTGTTCATTCCCACAACACTTGTGAGCAGGAACTGCCATCATCACTGTGCAGACAGGGCAGCTGAATTGCACATAGGATCAGAAAGATGTCCCAGGCCCCTGGGTGAGCAGGGTTTGAACCCAGGTCTAATGATGCATGACCCAGGCTCCAACTGCCACCCGCGGGCTTCTTTGGGACGTGGATGCAGTCCTTGTTCTCACCCCTCTTTTCCCTTGCTGGGGGCTGGGGCCATAACAAATTACTACAAAGTGGGTGTCTTAAAACAACAGAAATTGATTGCCACAATTGTCTAAAGTTGCCAGGAGTCTGAAATCAAGGTGCCTGGGGCTGGATGCCCTCCCTAGCGTCTGGCGGCTTCCAGCGATCCTTGGCATTCTTAGCTGTGGCTGCATCGCCCCAGTCTCCCTATCACCACATGGCCTTTCCCTGTCTCTGTCCTCTACTCTTCTCGTAAGGACACTTGTTCTTAGATTTAAGGCCCATCTGCATCCTCCAGGATGAGCTCACCTCAAGATCCCTAAATTACATCTGCAAAGATTCTTTTTCCAAAGAGAGTCACATTCACAGATCCTGGTGGGTGTTATCTTCTGAGGGAGCCGCTGATCAGCCCACTCCACTCCCCTCACCTCCGGGGAAGAAAGATGGTGGTCAGAGAGGACTGGACTCCAGAGACTCTGAGCAAAGGTTGGTTACTCAGGGTCACACAGAGGTTAGGCGAGGAGAAGGGCTTGGTAGGGGAAGGTTCCCTTCCCCGTGTACCTTGGAACAGGCTAGAAGCTCTCACCTCTTTGCAGAGACTCATTCTGTCTAATGTGGGAGCCACTCGCCACACATCACCACTGATCACGTGAAATGTAGTCCAAATTGAGACGTGGTGACAGTGCAAGACATGCTAGGCTTTCAAGGACTTAGTGTGGGGGAAAGGATGTAAAATGTCTCACTCATTTTTATATCCATTACAAGCTGAAATAAGAAAATTTGTAATATTTTGGGTTTAAAGGATATATTATTCCAATTAAGTTCACCTGTTTCTTCTTGTTTTTTTAAGTATGATAAAATTCATGTAACGTAAAATGAACCATTTGAAAGTGAACACATCCAGAGGCATTAAGTATATTCACAGCATTTAGCCCCATCTATCTAGTTCCAAGACATGTCAGCCCCAGACGGAAACCCCCTACTGATTATGATAGCTCCTCATTCCCCGCTCCCCCCCCCGCCCCCCCTCCACCCCTGGTCCCCGCAGCCTCCAGCCACCACCAATCACTTTCTGCATATTTTATCTAAGAGGAATCATACGACACTTGTCCTTTTGTTTCTGGCTTCTTTCACTTTGTGTAATGTTTTTAAGGTGCCTCCATGGTGTGGCATGTGTCAGACCTTTATTCCTGTTTTTGGCTGAGTAATATTCCATGGGACGGCTAGACCACGCTTGTCTCTCCACTGATGGTCATTTAGGTTGTTCCCACCTGCTGGCTGTTGTGACTACCTCCTTACTTTGTCAAATGTGCCTGCTAGAAAATGTAGAACTGCCTGCGTAGCACACATCATGTTGAGTCAGATCAGCTCTGTTCTTGTCAGACAGCAGGGAGTTCAGCGACTGTGTTATGGCAATGACTGTGCCATTGTCCTCCAGGACCTTGTGGCCAGCTGCCAGGCAGGACTGGGCACAAACATACCAGGGCAGGTCTGAGTACCCAGCTCAGGGCGCCCAGCTCGGCACCTGGCGCAGAGCCGGCCCTCACTGAACAGACGCTGGGAGAATGAATGAGCAAAGGGAGGAAGACTGAGCTGAGGCACAGTTGCTCTGCCTGTGATCCTGGCACTCTGGGAGGCCAAAGTGGGAGGATCCCTTGAGCTCAGGCGTTCACCAGCCTGAGCAAGAGTAAGATCCCGTCTCTACTAAAAATGGAAAAATTAGCTGGGTGTGGTGGCAGGTACCCATTGTTCCTCCTGCTATGTGGGAGGCTGAGGCAGGAGGATCACTTGAGCCCAGGAATTTGAGGTTGCTATGGGTTAGGCTGACACCACTGCACTCTAGCCTGGGCAACAGAGTGAGACTCTGTCTCAAAACAAACAAAAAATAATAATAATAATTTGGGGCTCTGGGGAGACATGAGGCTGGAAAGTTCAAGGAGAAGTGGGGGGAGAGAACATGAATCTCAGGAAGAGAAGCAACTCCTTGAACTCCATCTGCCCTGGGTCTAAACGTCATGGGTGGCAACTCAGTAGAAAAGTAGAGTATAATAAAAAGTAGGGTATAATAAAAAATAAACAGTTGGTCTTTGCCCCCTTCCTGGCATAGAGCTCCTAAAACCCTTGGAATGTCCTGACTGATAAGAATATCACTTATATGTTGATGAGATGACTCAGGGTGACCCAAGGGGTGGGAGCAGATAGCTTCGGAATGGGGGCCTGTTGCCATGAAAACCAACCATGTGATCAGAGAGGTTAGAAGGTCCAGCTCACTCCTGACCAGTAGTGAGGGGAGGGACGCTGAGGGTGGAGTGCAATCTCCAAAGGCCAGTGATCTAATCAATCGTGCCTACATAATGAAATCTTGATAAAAACCACCAGACAGGGCCCTGATATGTCTACCAGGTTGACATATAAATGTGCACCCCAACTCCAAGGAGACAGTGACCCCCTATACTCAGGACCCATTCAGACCCCACCCTACACACCTCTTCATCAGGCTGTTTATTTGCATCATTTATGATAAATTTTAATAGTAAGTAGCGCACTGTCCTAGTTTCTGTAAGTCTTCTAGCAAATTCTCTAACCCAAAGTGTGGGGTGGGGGCACTCTGAGGTGTTTCTACCCACAGAATTGTTCTGATACCAACCATGAGGGGCTTTTCCTCACACCAACAGCCAATTCTCCAACCTCTGCAGGATGTCCTACAATTCAATTCTGACACCACCTACCTGGAGTCTGCATCAGATTCCAGAGGTTCAGGGCTCCATCCCATGAGACCACCCCCTTCATATGTCAGCTGCAAGTTCAGGCCACCCATACTTTTGACTGAACAGATACAATTTTGGAGGCTCCTAGAGCTCCCTCCTCTGGTTCAAGAATTTGCTAGAATGCCTCCCAGAAACAAAACCATTTACTCACTACCACCTGTTCATTTATCATAAAGGATATGACTGAAGATCCACTCAGTGGAAGAGAGGCATAGGGCAGGGGCAGGAGAAGGGGTGGGGACTCCCCATGCTGTCTTTGGCTGCCCGCCCTTCTGAGCTTCACCAACAATGGACCTTCTCCACGAACCCTGTCACTCCGCATTTTTATGGCAGTTCCATGATGTATCAAGATGAATGAATCACTGGCTATCATCTTCCTCCCCTGCCAGGTCAGGAGTGGGGCTAAAAGTTCCAACCCTCTAATCACAGGGTTGGTTCCCCTGACAAGCACCCTTTGTCTTCCAGGATTGATAAATTCAGGTGTAGTTTTTATATGTAACAAAAGATGTCCCTCTCAGCCCTGCCACTCAGGAACTTACAGGGTCTTTAGAAACTCTGTCCAGAACCAGGGACAAAAACCAAATACCAAATATACACTTCTTTTTTTTTTGAGACAGAGTCTCACTCTCTTGCCCAGGCTAGAGTACTGCTGGGTCGGCCTAACTCACAGCAACCTCAAACTCCTGAGCTCAAGCAATTCTCCTGCTTCAGCCTCCCAGAGTGCTAAGATTACTGCACCTGGCCCACACCCTGATCTTTCAACACAGATCCCCTTATAGCAAAATGACCATTAAAGTCAAAAGATACGCACAAGATTGAATCAGTCATTAAATAAGGAGCCAGTCCATTATCATATGAAATGTATGAAAATGTCTCCCTGGGGAGCTTCCATCCCATCTGTCAGGTTCCAAAAGCAGGCGTGATCCCAGCAATGCACAGCTGCGGCTTTCAGGCGTCAGGCATCGTGGGGCATAACTGAGCTAAGTGACGAGACCATCTGAACCTCTTTCCAGGTGTTAATGTGATATGAGATTTCTTTCATTCCAGAACCCATTCATCTGTTCATTCTTCTATCCCAGGGTACTTTTCCTCCCTCTCTATATTTAGGCCCAAACTTTTCCACCTTTGGAAGGGACACTGCATTTGTTTGTTTGGTCATATGCTGATCCAGCTCCAAAGCAGCAATACTGGTCTAGCAAGTCCTCCCAGGGTGGGGGTTGGGGAGCCCTGAACTTGCAGTCAGTGGGCAGCAGAAATAGGGGTGGCCTAGAAGGCCATTGTGGCTGGCTGGCATCTGAAGGGGGCAGTCTTGTGAGACTGAGCCCTTCCTCTGTGGCATCTGCTCTAACTCTGGTGGTCACTGTCAGAATTGAGTTGTTGGACAATAGTGGGTGTCTGAGAATCGTAGCATGTCCAGTGGGGCCCTCTGGGCTTTTCTTGTGTGTGATGGGCTCTAATACCAAGATGGGCTCTTTCTGGGCACCGACCCAGTGGTCCACAGCCCCTGCTTCCCCAGGGCAAAACATTCCAGGGCTGGGGGGGCACTGCACAGGGTCCAAAACTGCCCTGGACTCAGGAAACTCCTCCATGTGGTATTATGACATGAAGACTTGTGGCCCAAGGACTCTAAATGTCATGTAAAGGGATGTGGTGCCCTTCAGCCTATGAGTGAGAGGTTGACAACTCAGCCCCCTTCCTGGGCCGGGCAGGCAACAGAAATAGGAGAAGCAACAGAGTGTGATTATTACAACCACCGGGCATTGGTGAATATTTCACTTGCTCACTTTTGAGGGTGACTCAGGCAGAGGGAGATGTTTCCATTCTGTAAGAAAATCAGCAGCTCAAGAATAACAATGTAAGGAACTCATCCTCACCTCCAGTCCGGAGACAGACAACAGGGAGTGGTGGGAACGGTGGCAAATTGGAAGACAAGGTCCCATGTACTTGTCAACCCCACTTACTGTTAATTTCTACCTCAGGTTCTTCTCTTGGCCCCTGTGGGGGGAGCTGACTGGTGGCAGCAGGGCGCTAATGGCTCACAGCCCTCCACCAATGACAGCCACACCCAGCCCCTCACCCCTCAGGCAGCACCACCCTCAGCCGTTTTCTACATCCTCCCAGGGTCTCCATGGGACAAGACTGGCCTACTCTCTGACGTCCTGCACCTCTGTTCTCCACCTCTCCCAGGTGCTTCCTGGGACCCCCCTCCCTCATCAACCGCTTGTACCCAGATGCTGGGTACAAGATCCTTGTCTCAGAGTCTGCGTCTGGGGTGACAAGGACTAAGATAAGAGACCAACTGCTACTTTATCTGTAGCCAAGTTTAGCTGGGCAAGAAGGCAGACCCCCAAGACCTCATTTTTTTGAGAGAAACCAAAATCCAGAGTTTCCTGTGAGATCTTTCCAGTTTTAATTACCAGCTCAAATTAAACGATAAAGAACAAAATAAACTAGGGCAAACAACACCCACCAGCAGCTGCTCCAACTCTTGGGCTGCTTGTCGGAAGCTGTCAGTGGCTGGGGAGGAAGGGTACAGAAGCCTGCAGGCAGTGGGGATGTGAGAGGGGCACCTGCAGACCCACCCAGGGCTGCGGTGGAGACAGCCCAAAGGAGGCCCTGGTTGGGACTCCCTTTGTGGCCAGTTTATAGGACTCCAGCTGGAGGCATCTGGAGGACTCACATGGCCGCCCCCAGGGCTGTCCACAGACCCAAAGTAAACAGTCAACTTAAACACTCTTTCCCAAACACGTAGACCCCAAACCGCCTGTGGCCTCCCCTGCCCCGCCCCCCAGAGGTTGGGGGAAGGGAATCCCAGTCCCCTCTGCCTGCCTGGCATGCAAGTTCAGGCCCAGGAAAAACAACCCCCAGCGGCCAGCGTGCCCAAGAAGAAGGCAGTCACAAGGGATAGCCGCTTCTAGCCCCACACTTGTGAACTTTTTAAAATTCTGTGCAGATGGAGGAGGCCTTCTCTACAGACCTCCACAGCCCTGCGCTCCCCCTTTCTTTCCTCTTGCAGAGAAAACAAAGAGGGTGTCTCTCCAGATTCTTTTTGCACCATTTCACGTGTTATTTAAAGCTGTCACTTTTCTTCCATCTTTTCAGAATATAAATTAACAATACCAGGTATCATGAAGAGCACAGGAGGGGTAGGTGGTGATGTGAAATTTCAGTTCTGAATCACTGATTCATGATTGTTCTCAAATGTTTACTGCACTTCATGGATTTTGAGTCAGAACTGTATTCACTGAAGAGAAAGAAGTTCCTAAGAGCTGGCCTTTAAGCTGCTTCTATGAACCACACTTTTCATATATCATGAGTACATGTAATCCTCATCATGACCCAATCAGTTATACAGCATCACTATCTTTTAGGTATCAGAGGGCATTTACTGGCTCACACAGTTGCAAAGTCCATAGTCAGGACTTCAGCACACAAATGACATCACCGTCTCCATCTCCTGACTCTGCTCTCTGTGACTGAATCATCCTCAGGCAGGCCCTTCCCCTGGTCACAAAGATGACCCCCAGTTGTTCCACGCTTATCCACAACCAGCTAAACATTCCTGGTGGAAGAAAATATTTATTTCCTAGTAGATCCAGCCAATGTATCATGACCAAATCTCACTGGGGGCCGGGTCATGTGCCCATCTTCTGGTCAGGCCCTGTGGTTACAGTGATAGAATTCCTGCCAATATGCTCACCCCTAGCGTTTAAGAGGGTCAGTCCTACTAGAATAGAAGACAGTTTCTAGTTCCTCCACTTAATAGAGGTAGACAGCTACTGTGCCCTTCAAAAACAACAGACGCCTCCCACAGCGGGCGGGTGGGAATAGTGACTCTCACAGCATCATGGGCAGCAAGGTGATCATGATGGTTGCACAAGGTGTGCACTGTACATCTCTGGGGGCTCTATTTTCACTGTCACAGTAGTTTATATATTTATCTTGACAAATTTCCAACAGAAGACAGTTAAGTGGCTTAGGGAAGGGAAGTATGAGAGATTGAGAATGAAATACATGGGGGCGGCACCTGTGGCTCAAAGGAGTAGGGCACCGGCCCCATATGCCGGAGATGGTGGGTTCAAACCCAGCCCCAGCCAAAAAAAAAAGAAAAGAAAATGAAATACATGGCCACAGTATCTTGCAACTCTTCCCAATAAGAGGTAGAATCTATTTCCTCACTCTTCAGATCTGGCTGGCCTCATAACCTGCTTTGACCCCTAGAGTGCAGTGGAAGTGACATTGCAAATGTTGAGGCTAAGCCTAAAGTGGCTTTGTTTCCACTTTGCCCCTCGTGGCAGGCTGCCTGAGACCAGGACACAGCAGCCAAGTAGCTCTGGGAGAATGAGAAGTCACGTCCGTTGAGAACAGAGATGCCCCACCTGCCCAGTTCTGGACTGGAGACTCGAGAAGGTGGGACAAACTGTTGGGCTGAACTGCTCTTACGCCAACTCATTTAAGCTGAAAAGCCACTTTCCCAGAGCTCCTTCTGCATGTGGTTTCAGGTAGGAGTTGGCCAAGAAAGGAACATGCAAGAGATTTCAGGGGGTGTTTGTTTGTTTGAGACAGAATCTCAAGCTCTTGCCCTGGGTAGAGTGCTGTAGCATCATGGCTCACAGCAACCTCCAACTTTTGTTTTTTGGGGGTTTTTTCCATTTTTTTTTTTTTTTATTAAATCATAGCTGTGTACATTAATGCGATCATGGGGCACCAACCTCCAACTTTTGGACTCAAATGATCCTTTTGCTGCAGTTTTTCTATTTTTAATAGAGACAGGGTTTTACTCTTGCTTAGGCTGGTCTCCAACTCCTGAGCTCAAGCAATCCACCCGCCTCAGCCTCCCAGAGTGCTAGGGTTACAGGTGTGAGCCACTGCACTCAGCCATGCATGAGATTTGGAGGGTAGAAAAGAACCAGCAGCCATGACTCTCTGAAAGTCAGCATGGTCAGGTGAGATTATAGTGTCACCTGAGATCACCTCCCAAATAAACTACTTGCACCTAAATTTTCTCAGGGTCAGCTTCTGAGGAACTACGTCTAGGATAAGCCTCTTTTTTTTTTTTTTTTTAAGACAAAGTCTCACTTTGTTGCCCTCCACAGAGTGCTGTGGCATCATAGCTCACAGCAACTTCAAACTCCTGGGCTCAAGGGATCCTCTTGCCTCAGCCTCCTGAGTAGCTGGGACTACAGGCACCCACCATGCTCAGCTAGTTTTTCTATTTTTAGTAGAGATAGGGTCTCGCTCCTGCTCAGACAGGTCTCAATCTTCTGAGTTCAAGTAGTCCACCTGCCTCAGCCTCCCAGAGTGCTAGGATTACAGGAGTGAGCCCAAGTGCCCAGCCTCTAGGATGGGCTTCTAAAGAAACTCCCAAGTTCCCCCAGGTTGTGTACCAAAAGAACACAGTGACGGAAACCAAAGCAGAAAAAGATAAATCTTTCTTCTTAACCTTCCATTCTCTCATTCAACAGTCAGCAAGCTCCTGCTACGTAGGTGCCAGTGCAGTGGACAGAGAGAGCTCAGAACTTGGGAGTTCTAACCCCTACCCCTGAGACAGGGGCCAGTCACCTCATCTCCTGGAGCCTCATCTAATCTTCACAGTGGTCCTACAAGGCAGGAAACGTCATGACCCCTGTTGTTCGGATGAGGAAACGGAGACACAGAGAAGTCAAGTGACCTGCCCAAGGTCACACAGCTAGTCAGTGTAGAACCGGAGTTCTAATATGGGAGACAATTCCAGATCCCATGCTCTAAGCCACTTCCTCAGGAGTTTCAGAGCCTGGGATGATTAAAGAAAGTCCCATAATTTAGGACTTGTTCCTATAAATAGTATAAAGTAGTTCCCCAACACTTACGAGAAAGACCTCATTACTTCATTTCCTTAAGTCTGATGAAATTGGGAATTTGAGCCTCCTTTGCTAGGAGGGAAGCCCTTAACCACACTCAGGCACCTACTTCTCCAGATACCCCCCCCCCCCACACACACACACACATGCTCTTTTTCCAGTATAATTCCATCCTGCTAGGAACCCAGCTGTAGACAGCATCTCCCACCTGTGCTGGGGAAGCATCCCTCTTTCCTAGCCCTATCCTTGGTCATGCACAGGACTGAGGCCAGCCAGTGGCTACCCAGCACCTCCTCAGCCCCAGTGACCAGGGGACCCAAGCTGAGCCAGTGAGACTCAACCCTGAGACTCTTGCTGGAGCTCTTAGGTAGAGGAATTCTTTACTAGGCTAGTGAGATGGAAGTCTAGATGGAGACCTGGGAGGCACCATCTTAAACAGCAGATAGAGAAAGCCTACTCAAGAATGAACCCAACACAGAGAACAGCAGGACCAAGAGATGGGGCCAGATCCACACCAGCTTGAGCCCCTGGATCCAGCCACACCTGAAGCTATTGCACTCCTGACTTCCCTGTCACACAAAACAATACACTCTGCTTTGGTGTAACCCAGTTTCACATGGATTGTGTGACTTTCAGCATTTATTAGTAATCCTAATATACTAAACTTTTACAGTTTTTTTTTTTTTTTGGCCGGGGCTGGGTTTGAACCTGCCACCTCCGGCATATGGGACCAGCACCCTACCCCTTTGAGCCACAGGTGCCACCCATAATATACTAAATTTTTAAAGAAACAAGGCCTATTGATTCTCCACTGGCCTAAGGCAAACACAGCCCTTAAAAGACAGGGACAGAGGAGCTACAGCAAAGAGAGTCTGGTGCCTACACTAGAGGCCAGAAGACAGAACTCACACTGGCTCTGACCTGTGGATAGGTGCACGGAGGCATTTGTAAAATGTATGAAGATATGAAGAGAATGAATCTCAGCAGTCCCTCCACCACATACGGTATCAGTCAGTTATCAATGACCTGGCAGACCTCAGCTGTCTGGTTTACCCAGCCAATACCCAGACATACCAGCCTTATAACAAAGACTGGATTAAAGAGAAGATCTACCTGCTCCTTCATCGGCAGGCCCAACAGGCCGGGAAATAATTTGAGTTGGAAGACACACAGAGGGTGGGGGTGGGCTTGGGACACAGGTGTGGACAGGGTGCTGTCGTGGAGATTTTGTTTCCATTTTGTTACACTCTAGCCAAGATTTAAATATATTACATGAAATGTGAGGCTCTGTTCACTCTGAAACCCCTATTGCCCCCACCCTTTTTCTTTGTCTTTGTTTTTTGTTTTACTTAAACATTTTTATGATAATTTAGATGATAGTTGCTCTGGGTCAGCTAATGTTCTAATCCTTCAGACTATTCATACCTGTTTTCTGACAGTCACTGTACTAACCTGTCTTCAGGATGGGGTTGGGGTGGTAACAGCTTAGTTACGTCCTCAAGATAAACTAAATGTTCTTTAGTTAAAAAAACAAAAACAGGCTCGGCGCCCATAGCACAGCGGTTACGGCAACAGCCACATGCACCGAGGGTGGCAGGTTCAAACCCAGCCTGGGCCAGCTAAGCAACAATGACAACTGCAACAAAAAATAGCCAGGTGTTGTGGCAGGTGCCTGTATTCCCAGCTACTCGGGAGGCTGAGGCAAGAGAATTGCCTCAGCCCAAAAGTTTGAGGTTGCTGTAAGCTGTGACGCCAAGGCACTCTACCGAGGGCTACCTAATGAGACTCTGTCTCAAAAACAAAAACAAAAACAGAGATAAGGATGTTCTTTGAAGAAGATGAGGGAGGGGCGGCGCCTGTGGCTCAAGGAGTAGGGCGCCAGTCCCACATGCCAGAGGTGGCGGGTTCAAACCCAGCCCCGGCCACAAAATAAATAAATAAATAAAACTTACATTAAAAAAAAAAAAAGAAGAAGAAGATGAGGGAGGAGAAAATACTTCCCATTCTGTTGTGATGACTCAATAGCCAGAACAAGGCCTGATTCATTTCCCAAGCAGGTCACCTTACCCAACAGCCATTACTCACCCTGAGGTTGGTGGGGCCCCAGAGTACCTGCTGTACTTGGAACCTTCCCAGCTTTTCATGTTCATGGGAAAAGAACGGCCGAGTCACCTCTCCTTTCTCTTCCAGCTGAGCGCCCTGTGAGCTGGGTTTTCTAGAGCTCTAAGAAAACACCTTGCTGAACAGGCAGCCCAAATCAACACACTAAATTCTTGCACCTCGCACAGAGGCATGTGGAGATCTCACTTCTACAGAAAGAACCCAATGAAAGGGAAAAGACAGAAGCTGGCCGGTACAATGGCTCTCACCTCTCCGGCAGGCCCAGGCTGGTGGGTCAATTGAGCTCAGGAGTTAGAAACCAGCCTGAGCAAGAGTGAGAATGTGTCTCTACTAAAAATAGAAAAACTAGCCCGGCATAGTGGCACATACTTTAGTCCCAGTTACTTGGGGGGCTGAGGCAAGAGGATTGCTTGAGCCCAAGAGTTTAAGGTTTCTGTGAGCTATGACTCCAGGGCACTCTACCCAGGGCAGCAGAGTGAGACTGTCTCAAAATAAATAAATAAAGAGAGGAGTTGGTGTTGCCCCTTCTCATGAGTGCTGGACTGTCACACAGGACTGTGCAGCCAGGAGCTGAGCAGGGTTCAGATGTGAAAGATTCTAAAGGCTGAGCCAAGGTGGGAAGACTTTCTGGCAGGTGCTGAGGACTTTGGGGAAGATGCTAAGCTGGGGACATCAGACATACCTCATCTTCTTGGTTGCCTAGAAGCACAGCCTAAGATGGGGATTTGAATGCATGTGGGTTTTTTTTTTTTTAATTATTATTTTTTTTTTTTTGTAGAGACAGAGTCTCACTTTATGGCCCTCGGTAGAATGCCGTGGCCTCACACAGCTCACAGCAACCTCCAACTCCTGGGCTTAAGGCGATTCTCTTGCCTCGGCCTCCCGAGTAGCTGGGACTACAGGCGCCCGCCACAACGCCTGGCTATTTTTTGGTTGCAGTTTGGCCGGGGCCGGGTTTGAACCCGCCACCCTCTGTATATGGGGCCGGCGCCTTACCGACTGGGCCATAGGCGCCGCCCGCATGTGGGTTTTTTTGGAGAAGGTAGTGGTTCTCTTGAGGAAGGGACAAAGAAATAGAATGGTTGAAGCCTGTCCTTGACCTGATGCTTGCAAGGAATTGCATCAGAGCCAAGGGGGCTGGGCTGCAGGCCCATCCCAAGCTTGCCATTCTCTCTGGGCTGCCAGTGCTGATAAGGGGTGCACAGCTCAGCTGCGAGCAGTTAGCAGCCACACTCACAGTGGCTACCTCTTCCTTCCTCTTCTTGGCTGCACCTGCTTTCGGGGAAGGAACTCATGGTGGGGTGTGAGGGATTAATGAGAGAGTGGAGTTCAGTGGTTGAGGGCCCAGGTCTTTGGGGTAAACAGAGCTGGGTTTAAATCCTGCCCTTGGCTCACACCTAGAGCTACAGTCTGCACAGCTCCCAGGGTGAGGTAAGCATGAAACACCATCAGGTGTTAAATGCTCCTCCACCCAGAGCTCAGTGAGGGGTAAGTGCCAGATCTGGACTGTCACTTTGCAAACATCTCCCAGCACCACAGCCACCTAAGGGGGGTGGTGGAAGCTTCAGCATCAGCCACCAAATATGAGAGAGTGCAGGGGTTGGCGTGTCTTCCAGGACCCCTTCTAGGACCCGCAGACACTGGCTGAGTGTCAGTCTGAGCTGGGTTTTGCCCTTTCTTACTGTGCACTGGGCGCACACAGGGGAAGTCAGCAGGGTCAGTTGGAAATGAGACCCTTCGCCTCTGGGGGGGGTGTTCCCTCCCCACCCTCAGCCCCTCTGGATGGAAAAGTTCCCCACCTGGCATGAACAGTCGAATGGTCTGGGGCATAAAGTAGGGATTCCCCCTGAGGAACAACTCGGTAATTGTTGCAGGAAGTCTTGCCTCCGCCTCAATCTGGGGTTGCTTCAAATTTGCTTCACTTACCAAGAACACTCTAAGGCCCTAAGGATAAGTCCCAGGCCCTGTGGGGCCTGCTCTCGTCAGGGGAATCTCCTGGGCCTCATTGCAAACCTTGCCCCACTTCTTGTGCCCTAGCTGCTCAAGAAACATCCCTGTGGCGCCACATGATCCTGCCCCCGGGCCTTTGCACGTGCTGTTCTGGAATGCCTTCCCCCACCTTCTCCTGGCCTAATTATTCCTTCTCTGGCCTCAGGCTTTCCCTGCTACAAGAAACCCAGGCCCTGATCCCTATGAGTGGGGCCTCCCACCTTTTACCTCTTACCTCCCCAGCCTGTGCCATCTCTCTCCTTATTCACTCACCCCACCACCACCACAAATGAACATCCCTGAGGGCATTCCTTGGGCTTGATTGGCTTGGTGTCCCCAGTGCCAGGCACAGTGTCTGGCCAGGATGCTCAGGATATGGGCATTGCATGAATGAGAGCTGGTCAGTGGGGCAGGCAGCTGCCCTACCACTAATTATTAATATATCCACCTGAGCCAGTGACACCATCCTCCAAGATGACTTTATCAATGGTTTGTGATGGCTAAACATTTCTAGATATATTTATTTCCAGGGCAGGGTACACCTCCTCACCATATTAAATTTGCCTTTGCCTTTGATGCATGAACAACAAACAGGTGGCATCCCATGGATGGCAATAGCCATGATGACAGCAATTAATTTCCCCGTGTGCCCAGCTCATCTAAGCACTGCCTGGTTACTTTTTGATATTACTGTCCCTCTTCAAATTTATGGAAACTGAGGCTCAACAAGGTTGAGCTCAAGCATGTGGTAGAGTAGGAATTTGAACTCAGGGTTGCAGGAGATAAATAACCAGGTTATTACGATGGGGTTGTAGGAGGGGCTGACTACAGGGATGCACTAGTCTCCGTGGCTGCTGTGACACAATACTGCAAACTGAGTAGCTTAAAACTACAGATATTTATTCTCTGTTCCAGAGGCCGGAAGTTTGAAGTCACCAGTGTCAGCTCCCTTGGGTGGCTTTAGAGGGTGACTCCTTCCTTGCCTCTTCCAGCTTCTGGCTGTATCCCTCCTCATCTGGCCCTCTCCCCCACCCCTGTGTCTGTCTTAAATCTTCCTCTGGCTAAGGACACTTTTCGATGGGTTTAGGGCCCATCCTAAATCCAGGACGAGCTCATATTGAGAGCCTTAACTTGATTACATCTGCAAAGACCCTATTTTTAAATATGGCCACATTCACAGGTGCCTGGGTTAGGACCCGAACATGTCTCTTCGGGGGGGTCTCTATCAAGGTACTACAGGTGCCGCGGGTGGTGGCAGGTTAGGCCATCAGCTGACCCCTCTGCCCGGGGACAGAGAAGGGTAAGGAGGATTGGCTTGACCAGGAAAAGAAGACAGTAAATTCAAAGAGGTGACAGGGACAGAGGGGCTGGCACACCATACTCCCTACTGGAAACCCTGTTTGCAAAGCAGAAGGCAGCCCAGGGAAGCTCCTGCAGTCCCAGCTCAGGACAAACAGCTGTGCCTGAGTCCGTGGCCCTCCAGGCTCCCCTGGCCTGGGCACCCTGGCACCAGGAAGCTCCGCCGAGCCAGACAAGGGCTGCTGGCCCAACTCCAGGACCAACGCAGACTCCACCCAGGCCCTGCTTTCGGTTCTACAAATGCCACCAAACACCACAACCTCTGGGAAGAGCCCAGCCCCAGGCACATGACCATGCTGCGCCCTCAGTCCCCACACAGGCTGGAGTTTTCCATGCGCCTCCCTCCCACCTCTGCCCTTGTTCTGACAAATGCCTGGAATTCCGGAGGAATTCCCACAGAGGCCCCTAGTGAAAGAAACAAAGGCCGGCTCTGGGATCTGGGATCTGGGATGGGGCCCAGTGGGCTACTACTCTGCTTCCTGTGATCACAGCCCCTGTTCGAGCCCTCATTGTGGGGACTAGGGAAGGAGGCCTCTCCTGCCCCATGACACTGCACACACTTCACTCCAGGCTGCAGCATTTCCAGAGGTGCACCCGTCCGTTGGGTCCAGAACACCCCAGGTCCACCTGAGCAAGGAACTGGGATAGCCCAAGAGTTGCCTCAGAGCACCCAGCCTAGGTTTGAATCCCAGCTCTGCAGCTTCAGGCAAGTCACTCAACCTCTCTGTGCCTCAGTTTCCTCATCTGCAAATTGAAATAACAATAGTACTCGCCTGAAAGGATTGCCATCTGGGTTAACTGGGTCGATATATGGAAAGTGCACCAGAAGTGCCGTAATGTGTTTGCTGTGATTAGTGCCATAAACTCATGGGCAGGTGTCAGGCTGCTGACCCACACCCAGAGACACACGTAGAGGGACACGTGGAACCCCAACAACTCACATGCACATGGACACCCAGACATGCGGACACACCAGCATTCGCTAGTGCACACAGACAGACAAACGCACATTCAGAACACACACCCCACACGCAGGTAGCACACAGAGATGTGTGGGAGCAGATGCGTAGATGTGCGTAGATGTGCGCACAACGTGCCCGCACGCAGACGCCACTCCAGGCAGGTGGAAGGTCTGCACGCACTCCAGCTGGAGCCAGGCCCACTGCTGGTTCTTGCCCTTTTTAGCGCTCCTCCTCTCCCCCACCACCCAGCTGTGTCCAGGACACAGCTCAAGTGGCCATGAAGACCACCTGCCTGACCACAGACACCCCAAAGCACCCACTTCAAGGAGGAGCTGAGACTCCAGGGGCCCCTCCCTCTGACTAAGGGGAAGGAAAACACAAACCCAAGCTCTGCAGCTCCCTCCTGTCTCCCCTCCTCTGGGTCAACATCCCCAGACGAAACCCTTTAGTCATCAGAGGCCCACCCTGGGCCCTGTGGGCTTTCCTCTGGATCACATTTCTGATCCATGACCCCAGTCGTCTTTGACTCCAAGGCCTGTGTCTCGGCAGCACAGTTCTGTGCCCAGCATGGCCACACACAGGGCCAGCCTGGGATTCAGGGCGCCACAAAGACACTGGACATTTACAGGCGAGGCGGGAGGAGGGTCGGGAAGAGCAAGCACTGGGGCCGTTTCAGGAGGGTTATTTTTCCTCCCTGAGTCTCAGTTTAAACAGCTGTAAAAGAGAGTAAGAAGAGGGGCCATCTGCACTGGGCACGGGTCATAGTTTGGGCCTGCCCAGGCTTGAAAATCTCCCCCCTCACCAGCCCTGTGTTTCTCCAGCCTCCTTAGAGCCAGGATGGGGCAGTCAGGTGTCTGGCCACCAGGAATGGGCACTAGCACCACAAAGGAGGACAGGGTTGGCTCCACTGCAAGTGGCAGGACTGCCCACAGCCTGGAGCCAGTGTGACTGCAGGGGGTCCGGGGCTGCAACTGGGAACGGAGCTGACCTGTTCCAGGTAGGCCTTTGCTGCTCACCTTCTCATCTGTCTTCCACACCAGGGATGAGCTCCTCAACTTTCTTCCTTAACTTCCTTTTTTGCTCACATCAGCCAGGTCTGTTTCTGCTGCTGGCAGTGGAAGATGAGGGTTCATCCGCGGCCTCGTAAAACTGCTGTAAGAACTGAATAAAACAATCCATGAGGGACTCAAAACAGCGCTTGCCTGTGAAGGGCACACAAGCCGGTGAGCAAACCTGTGATTAACAGACCATTAGCCGAGCCCGTCACCTGCCAGCCAGGGACCCAAGCACATCACACCACCTCTCCAGGCCTTAGTTTTCTCAGCCATAAGATGGGAATGTTAACAGTCCTCCTCCTATGGGTTTGTTGAGAAGTTTAACTGAGATAATGCATGTAGTGAGTGCTAAGTATTTCCCATTGATAATATTTGCCTTAACATAATAATAGCATGACTTATTGGGAGTTTATGAACTAAGAATTGAATAGGGATCCTCAGATTCAAAGGATCCATGAAATTGAATAGGAAAAAAATACATTTTTATTTTCACTAACCTGCAATTGACATTTAGCATTTAACTTGAATTCCTAATGTAACAATGTGCATGATAGTATTAGCAGGAGTCCAACAGGAATCACAGGTATTTTTATATCCCAGAACCTCATTGCAGATATATGTAACTGGCTTCCTTTGTAACCTGTCTTCTATTTTTTCACATTGAAAAAAATTTATTGGGTGGCACCTGTGGCTCAGTGAGTAGGGTGCCAGCCCCATATACTGAGGGTGGCGGGTTCAAACCCGGCCCCAGTCAAACTGCAACAAAAAAATAGCCAGGCATTGTGGCAGGCGCCTGTAGTCCCCGCTACTTGGGAGGCTGAGGCAAGAGGATTGCCTAAGCCCAAGAGCTGGAGGTTGCTGTGAGCTGTAATGCCACAGCACTCTACCAAAGGTGACAAAGTGAGACTCTGTCTCTAAAAAAAATAAATAAATAAGAAAGAAAAAGAAAAAAATTTATTTTGGATAGTCAACTCTGATTATTTAAATCCATGAGTCAGTGTTCAAGAGAATGGGTACTGATGTCAGCAACTTGCTTTCAAATGTTTCAAAAAACTAAAATCCATAGAGTGATGGATGGGTGAGAGAATGGATGGATGGATGGATGGATGGATGGGAGAATGGATAGATGGGTGGATGGGTGGATGGATGGATGGATGGGTGGGTGGATGGGTGGGTGGGTGGATGGATGGGTGGATGGGTGGATGGATGGATGGGAGAATGGATGGATGGGTGGGTGGATGGGTGGATGAGTAGCTGTGTGGGTGGATAGATACATAGATGAACAGATGGATGGACAAGTGGATGATGGATGAGAGCGTGATGGATGAGTGGGTGGACAGATGAATGGGTAAGTAATAAAGCAAATATGACAAAATATCTGGGTGGAGGTTATCTGGGTTTTTACTAGAAAATTCTTTCAATTTTTCTTTGTTTGGACATTTTTACAATAAAATGCCAGGAGAAGGAATTTTTTAAAATAGAAAAGGATAAAAACTGAGAGAGAAAAAGACATCCAAAGTCTGGGCAAAGAAAGGAGATTCATCTTAAAGATGATCTTTCCATTCATCCACCTTCTTAAACAAAAGAAGCACAAGAACCAGACACTGACACAAGTCCAAGTAATTATAACATTAAGAGGGAAAAAATATCAAGGTTTCTCTACAAAGAAAGTGTCTAAAACTATCCTGTTGGTGTGGCAACCACTGGCCACGTTGGCTACTGAGAGGTTGAAAAGCAGCTGGTGGGAACTGAGACTGTGACATGCAGACCAGATTAAATAGCTCATGAATATTTTAAAATATTGATTAAAATAAATGATAATTTTTTTATAGATGCACTGAACAAAATAAAAAATATTGTTAATATTAATTTCCTTTCCTCTGCTACAAGAAAATTAAAGTGATATGTGTGATTCACATTCATTATATTTCCACTGGGTAGAACTGAAGTCAAGTGCCCGCCATGAAAATTCAGAGTTTACCAAAATACATGCACTTTTCATTCTGTCCTGTGCTTCTAGAATTACCCTTATTCTTTCAGTGTCCAGCCAGGTGCACACAGGGAAAGTGAAAAGAGTGTGTACTGGCCAGGTGCAGTGGCTCACGCCACTAGTGTAATCCTAGCACTTTGGGAGGCCGAGGCGGGTGGATTGCCTAAGCTCAGGAGTTCAAGATCAGCCTGAACAAGAGCAAGACCCTGTCTCTCAAAAAATATCCAGGCAGGGCAGCACCTGTAGCTCAAAGGAGTGGGGCACTAGCCCCATATACCGGAATTGGCAGGTTCAAACCCAGTCCTGGCCAAAAACTACAAAAAAAAAAAAATATCTTAGTCGGTAAGGTGCCGGCCCCATATACCGAGGGTGGCGGGTTCAAACCCGGCCCCGGCCAAACTGCAACCAAAAAATAGCCGGGCGTTGTGGTGGGTGCCTGTAGTCCCAGCTACTCGGGAGGCTGAGGCAAGAGAATCGCTTAAGCCCAGGAGTTGGAGGTTGCTGTGAGCTGTGTGAGGCCACGGCACTATACCGAGGGCCAGAAAGTGAGACTCTGTCTCTACCAAAAAAAAAAATATATATACATATGTATGTATATATATATGTGTATGTGTGTGTGTGTGTGTGTATATATATATATATATATATATATACACACATATCCAGGCGCTGTGGAGAGCTCTGTGATCCCAGGAGTCTGAGGCACAGGGACTGCTTGAACCCAGGAGTTTGAGGTTGCTGTGAGGTATGACGCCACGATACTCTACCAAGGGTGACAAAGTGAGACTCTGTCTCAAAAAAAAAAAAAAAGCATGTACCCCACAGGTGGGCAAAGGACAACAATTATTCCCTTTCTGGCGCAGCCCTCAGTAGAGTGCCGTTGCATCACAGCTCATAGCAACTTCAAACTCTCAAACTCTTAGGCTTAAGCGATTCTCTTGCCTCAGCCTCCCAAGTACCTAGGACTACAGTCATCTGCCACAAGGCCTGGCTATTTTTAAGAGACAGAGTCTCACTCTTGTTCAGGCTGGTCTTGAACTCCTGAGCTCAGGCAATCCATCTACCTCTGCCTCCCAGAGTGCTGGGATTACCGGCATGAGCCACTGCACCCGGCCAGTACACACTTTTTTCATTCTCCCTGTGGGCAGTTCCCCTGGGGATATGCTGTCAAACTAATGTTTAAGATATTTGGAACAAAAGTAAAATCTTTACATGAGAAGTATTTTCTAGAAGAAATATCCAGTCATAAATCAACAAAAGTAAAATCCAGATAACCCTAAAAAACATTTTGAAAAGGCTCCAGGGGCTACAGTGCCTGGGAATTAGGGTGTCCCCAGCTGGGCCCCTCCGCCCTCTGTGTCCTCCTGAGCCTTGAAGTTCTCACGTGCTTCCTGACGGGGTTTCCCTGTTTTCAGATAGTCACGATGCAAACCCCACACATCAGCCTCCTGACTGCCCTGCGTGGGCAGTGGCCCCTGCCAGGCACAAGGTTCACCCTGCTGGTCCCTATTTCAGAGTAAGGAGACTTGGAAGGAATCTGGCCAAAGTGATGGTCTCTCCCTCTTCCTGGCAGAGCCTGGCATGGGGCCGTCTTGGTGTGGGCACCCCAGATATTTATTACTCCAAAGACAGCCCAGATGCTGGGGAGACCTGGGGTTGGGGTCAGTCATCACTACCATCAGCAGCCTGGTGAGAGGCCTGGCCTGGCAAGGGGTCTTCCACTGCCCACTCCGCAGGCCCGAGCCTGTTTCTCCTTACAGACACATTTTGAGCATGTTCAGGTGCTGGGGCTAAGCATACATGATCTCACTCAATCCCCACACCCCCTTCAGGGAGGAGCTATAGTCACACTGCTCCACGTCACCAACAAGGAAACTGAAGCACAGAGAGGTGAAGGGACTGGCCTAAAGTCACAGCTCAGGACCTTCCGGACGGCCACTCCATGCTGCCTTTTTGAGGAAGGGCCAGAAACCCAGAAAGTGCACAGTGCCTGGCACTTAGTCTGTGCTCAACAAATGTTTGTGGCACGATTGAATGCATGATTCAGTGAACCAGCAGATGAATGAGGGGGTCTTCTCCCAGTGCTTGTTTGGCAGCCTGGGAACCAAAGCCCAGTGATGAGGTAACTTTGCTAAGGTCACACAGATAGTGGATGGCAGAGCTGACACCCACCACACAATTGAGGTTATGAGATATTCTCCAAGGGAGACCCTCAATGCAGAGCTGCAGAAGGCTGCCTCTCCAAAGGCTCCACAAACCGCTGCCCCTTCTTCACGGCCACAGTCAGCCTCTGTAGGGCCTGGCTAGGGGTCTTTTCACTCAATGCTGGGTGGGGGCCACCACTGTCCCCCTGGCAAGTCCCAAGGACACTGTTGGATGCAGAATCTGATCCTAATTGTTGAGTCACAGTCAAGGGGCAGAACAGCCTTGCCTGCCCCAGTACAATGGTGTCTAAACTCAGTTCTAGCCTAGTTTCTTGTCAAGTTCCAGTGAGCACCAGTCACTGTGCCCTGCTGCCCTACAAGGCACAGCGGTAGCCATGTCTGCTCATTGACGAGACACCACTGAGAAGGAAGGGAGCAAACCCGGGGAGAGGAGAGACGGGTTTGTGGCGGGCGGGCAGGACAGATACCCCGTGTGGAGGACAGAGAACAAGGCATGAACAGGAAGGCCCCTGGCGTGCATTGTGCTGATCCCACTTAATCCTCACACACACCCCTGTGGGATGGACAACACTGTTCCCTTCACAGATGAAGAACAGAGCTCAGAGAAGCTGAGGGATTTGCCCAGGGGCACACAGCCAGCCAGAAGTACTGCTGGGCTGGAACCCCAGAGCCTGTGGGCTTGAGTCACAGCATTCCAACTGGGTCACCCTCTGACCCAGGCTGATGGCTACCAACATGTCACTGCCAGTGAGTTTGTACAGCCTCTAAGTGACATGTGATTCTTAGCCCCATTTTACAGATAAGGAACTGGGGCATGGTTAGGGAGCCCACTTGCCCAGAGTCCACGGGCAGAGGGGGGATGTGAACCCAGAACCCACGCATGCCTTTCCCTCTGCGCCCCTGCCATCTCAGACCCGTCTTGAGCCTCTCAGCTTCTACCCAATCAGGCAGGTGGGGTGACCCCCACTACCCAGCCCCAGCCTCACACAGCCTCCACCTCTCGCTCTCCCAGACACCTTTCTCCCACTCCAGGGTCCCCCCTCCTATTTAAGCTCCAACCACAATGACTGCATCTGCACACACTGGAGCAGAAACAGGACACAGGGACACACCCAGGTGACACCTGGGGAAGCCATGGCTTGGGAGAAACTGTGGAGTGGCTTTCTCCAAGAGGAGAAAGACTTATTCCAAGGCATACACTAGGGGGCGGGAGCAGTCCCATTCATGGGCGCCTGTCACTGCTCCTGAGAGGCCGTCTGAGTGGCCGGGGCCCTCCTGGCTCTGCATCCCATGGCTTGATCACTTGATTGATCCCAGGGGTGACCCCTCAACCTCATTTCCCAGGCCCTGTGGAGGAAGGGAGAGGCCATGCTGTTTGTCCTGCCTCTCTCTGCATCTCCCTACAGTTCTAGCCCAGCCCTCGGGGCTCTAGTCACCTTCCTCTGGGCTCCTCCCCATGTCCATCCCAACCCAGGGCTGCCTTCCCACCGTCTGGCTCTGCTGGCACCCATGTGACTGCTCTCCAAATTAAAGCCCCTCTACTGACCAACATGGTCTCCTGCCTGAGCCCCTTCCAAGGAGTAAAGACAAGTAGAATAAGGGAGTGATGCTGAGGGATGGACAGACAGACAGCCTGGGAGCAGCTGGGCACGCAGCCAAGGCCCTAGACAAGCAGGAGAAAGTGGCCGGTCCTGGATGTGAGCAGGCAGATAAAGCAGTTCACACAACTGCAAACCACAGAAAAGGAACAAACCTCCCTGAATTCCGACTTCTCACCAGCCGAGAATGGCCCCTGGAGGCCATGGGTATGATTTTAAAGAAATACTCTAAAAATGGCCTGGCTCAGCCAAGACCCTTAGGATATTAAGACATAGTTCATAGATCATATGATGCACCCATTTAAAGTGCACAGTCCAACAGGTTTTGATATATTCACAGATGTGGGCAACAACCCCCTGCGAAGGGCCACACCCTGGTCAATTTTAGATCATTTTCGTCACCTCTGAAAGAAACTCCCACACCCTTTAGCCAGCACCGCCTACCCTCACCCTTGGTCTCCCAGCCCCTGGCAACCACTAACCTACTGTCTACTTCTATGAATTTGCTAATTCTGGACACTGCTTATAAACAGAATCATGCCGTTTGGGGCCTTTTGTGTCTTCTCACTCAGCATAATGTTTCCAGGGTTCATCCATGTCCAGTCACACATGGTCACCTCATTTCTCTCTACTGACAAGTAACATTCCATTGTACGGATGGGGGACATTTTGTTTATCCATTTGTCAGTTAATGGACTTTGGGGTTGTTCCTACCTTTTGGTATTACAAAAAACCCTGCAATAAACATTCCTGTACAAGTGTTTGTGCGGACATACGTTTTCATTTCTCTTGGGTGAAATTCTCTCCCAGGAGTGCAATTGCTGGGTCCTTGTTCATATTCAAACACCACTGATAAACAGCCAACAAGCTCTATGAGCAATCCCAGCACAGTTCCTACAGGCTTCCCACCTGCAGGCACTGTTCTGTATTAATTCATTTAATCCTCACAACAGTTGCGAAGGAGGTGCGACTACTATCTCAGTTGTACAGACAAGGAAACTGAAGCACAAAGAGGTCACCTGTCCAACAATGGGCATGTGATGTGAGCCCCTGTGGCTCCAGACTCTCTGCTCTAAACACCAGATTGGAACAAAGCTTGCGATCTGTGAGAACACTGTGGAAAGGACAAGGCCAAGGACAGCCTGGGAATAAGTAGTGGATTAAGATTCAGATCCTTAGAGGACCTGAAGCAGTGGCCTCCTGCTACATTAGTTACCTAGGTAACTCCCAGGGACAAGCATCCCAGGAGGAGCCTACTAAGCCTCAGACTTGCCCAGACCACACCCCACCAGGCCTGCCCCCACCCCTTCCATCCTGGCCTGAGCCCTCTTGACAGAGAGTAGATGGTATGGGAGACAGGTCTTTTCCTGGCCAGTGGGAGTCTGGCCACATTCCTCCATGGCAGGACAGCTGGAGCATGCATTAAACGAGTTAATACAGAACCTTACCTGCCTGCTCACATCCAGCACCAGTGTGTGAATACAAGCACTGACGACCTGCCAGGGCCACACCCTGAGCTACACACTGGAGGACCCACCATGAACACAATAGACACAACTGTTGCCCTCCTGGCCCTGCTGTTTTAGTGGGGGAGAAACAGACAAAGCACCATATGAGTAATGAAAATGTGCCTGATGTTAAAGGGTGGAAAGGGCTATAGGGTGGGCAAAGCAGGAGAAGGTATGAGCAGTGCTGGGGTGTGGTGCAGATGTAATTTAGTACAGGGCGAACCTGAGCAGTGAGATCTGAGAGGGAGTGAGACAGGGGATGCCCAGGAACAGAGGCCGGAGCAGATGGAACGGCAAGGGCAAAGGCCCAAGCTAGGGAGTATGTCTGGGAGGACCAGAAACAGCAAGGAAGCCCTGGGGCAGGGGTCAGAGTGAGCAAGTGAGGAGTGAGGCAGGAAGCAGAGCTCCAGGTCTGTGCCTTTGACCAAGTGAGCCCAAGAGGCTGACATTATAAATATGGCCCACAGCATTCCCCCTCCCCCATGCTCTGCCTATAAATGACAGAGACTCTCTTCCTTTTGGAATTGGTGAGATATTTGTGAATAATAGGGCATGGGGAACATAGTATGATGTAACTTATGAGGCAAATTCATTAAAGTGCCACGTTCTCGTACCCTATTCTCCAGGGACACTAACTTTTGGGAGTCAGCTGCCATGCTGTGAGAAAGGCCAGGCCATAAGAGGAGGGTACATGTGTGTGTACCCTGACAATACCAGCCAAGGTCCCTGCTGGCTGCCAGCATCAACCACCAGATATAAGAGTGCAGAAGTCTTCAAGATGACTGCACTAATGTGAGGGATCCCAAGCAAGAACCACCCTGCTGAGCACAGTCAATGCCCAGAACCATGAAAAATCAGAGCAGAAAGATTACTGTAGTATAAGCCACTAAATCGTGGAGTGACTCATTAAGCATCAGGAGCTAATGGGACAGATAGGGCCCCAGAGGAATTTGAGCAAAGGGTAAATGTTGAGGGTCTGATCCCATAGAGTGTAACACTGCTCATGGCAGCCTTACAAGAACCTCACAGCAGAGATGAGGGAGAAGGGATCCCTGCAAAGAAATAGGCTGCTGGTCTCAGAAGGAGAGGGGCACACTGGGCAGTTAGAACAACGCAACCTGTGATCACAAGGCTGTGCCTGCCAGCTCAGATGTCCTAGGGCTCTGGGATTCTCTCCCTTTTACCTCCAGATGCTGACCCGTCCTCCATGAAGGGGGTTTTCCTAGGTAGAGAGGGCAATTGAGCCTAAACAAGCCCAGAATTCCAGGTCTGCCATGCTGGCCTTTCCCCTACCAAGTTCTAACATGCTGAAACAATCAGTCCTGATAATGAAGATCAATCTCAAGGCCAGGGCAGAAAAGGGGAGCAGAACCCTGCAGACTGGACCATGCCACTATTGGCCAGTGCATATAAGACACACACAGATGCAACAGGTCCACACAAGTTGGGTCCATATACCCATGTGTGTACAGGGTTCAAACACATGCATGCGAGACACAGTCGTGCTGGTGGGGAGGAAAGGGATCAGTCAGGGCTCCGAGCTACAAGGGACAGAAATGCAACTTGAACCAGTGCAGGCATAAAGTGGAATTTGCCATCTCATGGACAGTGGGGTCCTGACCCAGGCATAAGAGCACAACCAGGATTCTCTCTCACTTCTCTTCTCAGTTTTCTCTGTGTATGGGTCTCACACAGTCAAGCCGTCTTCCCCCACTAGCAGCTCATAGCTTCCCAACCTGTGCCAGCTCCTACCTGAAAAAAATCCCAGGGAAGGCTTCTGATGGGCCCATCTGGGATCATATGTGTGCATCCCCCAGACCAACTGCTGTGTCCCAGAGGAAGGGACTGCCACACAGGCAGTTTCTGTGCACAGAAATGCTACACCCCATGCATGGTGTGAGTGGCCAGGAAAGGCATAATCTAAACTAATAACTTCAGGCTCAGCAGCTAGGGCACCGGCCACATACACTGGGGCTGGCAGGTTCGAACCTGGGCCAGGGCCTGCCAAACGACAATGACAACTACAACCAAAAAATAGCCAGGCATTGTGGCAGGTGCCTATAATCCCTGTTACTTAGGAGGCTGAGACAAGAGAATCGCTTTTAGGAGTCCTCAAACTATGGCCCATGGGCCACAGGCGGTGGTGTGATTGTATTTGTTCCTGTTTTGTTTTTTTACTTCAAAATAAGATATGTGCAGTGTGCATAGGAATTTGTTCATAGATTTTTTTTTTAACTATAGTCCAGCTCTCCAGTGGTCTGAGGGTCAGTGAACTGGCCCCCTGTTTAAAAAGTTTGAGGACCCCTGGCTTAAGTCCAAGAGTTTGAGTTTGCTGTGAACTATGACAGCACAGCACTCTACGAAGTGCAACATAGTAAGACTCTGTCTCAAAATAAATAAATAAATAAATAAATAAATGAAGTAATGACTTCATCTCTCAGTCTCCTCATCTATAACATAGAAGTAATAATAGAACCTGCCTCACAAGTGCTTGTGGAGATTAGATGAGTTGATATGTGCAAAACACCAGTGCCCAGCACATGGCAAGTAATACCCGGGTGTTACCTGTTGCTCACTATTATTCTACTATTATTACTTCCACAATCAGAGCAGCTCTGGGAGGTGGGTATTATTATTATTATTATTATAATTCCCTACAGGGGAGGAAAATGAGGTGGAAAGGTCAGGTACCATTTTGCAGAGGTCTATGCTTTGGGGAACTGGAGAATCATCCAACAGCAACATTCTCAGAATGGCCTCAGGAAGCTGAGAAAACCAAGGCAACACAGATCAAGTTCAGATGACTTTGACAGTTGGATGGAATCTTAGAGATTATCTTAGTCCACAGTTTCTCCGCTTCAACCTGCTGACTTTAGGGCTAGACAATTCTCTGTTCTGGGGGATGGGGGGCATCCTGTGTGTTGAAGGATGTTTCACAGAATCCCTGGCCCCCACCCACTAGATGCCAGCAGGCCTAAAAAACCTGATAGCTAGATAGGCCTGTCAAGCAGTCTCTGGGGGGTAAAATCAGCCCTGGTTGAGAACCGATGGTCTCATTACCCTGTCACGTTCCAGGAGGGGAAGCAGAGCCCAGAAGGTAAAGGAGTTACAATGGCTGCTGTGACTGACACCCTACCCCTGCCGGCCCCAGACCAAGGGTCTTTAGTTATAGCCTGAACCCCTGACACTAGCCTGGGAGGCAGGTGTTATCATCTCCCTTTCAGACGTGAGAAGACAGAAGCCCAGAGAGGTGAGGTGACTTGCCACAGGCCACACAGTGGTATGTGGACATGAGAGCCTGCACCCTTATCCTGGCCTACACTGCCTCGTCTGTTAGTTCAGGGTGAACTTTTTTTTTTTTTGAGACAAGAGTCTCACTTTGTCACCCTCAGTACTGTGTTGTGGTGTCACAGCTCACAGCAACCTCAAACACTGAAGCTCAAGCGACTCTCTTGTCTCAGCCTCCCAAACAGCTGGGACTACAGGCGCCTGCCACAGTGCCCAGCTATTTGTAGAGATGGGGACTAATTCTTGCTCAGGCTGGTCTCAAACCCATGAGCTCAGGAAATCCACCTGAGTTGACCTCCCAGAATGCTAAGATTACAGGCATGAGCCACCACGCCCAGCCGTCAAGGTTGAACTTAACTGAAGGAGTTTTAGCAAACAGGCAAGAACTACTAGCAAGTGCATTAATTACATCATGGCCACACGGCTGCAAACATCTGGGTGTTTCCACTGGGGTCCACTTGGTTCCTTACACTCAGCGGCCAGCAGAATGGTGGGCTTCCGAGCTGGTGGGCCACCCTGGGTCCACAGTATTTGGTGTCTCAGTGAGCAGATAGTCCTGGCAAACATGTGACCATCTGTCACAATAAAAATTGTAAGCTGTCAGAGCTGAGTGCACCCTCAGTACACTGGATTCAACTCCCGCATTCCCTGGATGGCAGGTGAGGCCCAGGGAGAGACAGCGCCCACCTAAGGCTGCACAGGGAGCAGGCTGCGCTGGAGTAGTGATCACCTGTGCTCACTGCTTGTTTACGTTCCTTTTTAAGACAACTTTATCAAGGTAAAAGTCACATGACTTACGATTCGCCCATGTAACATGTACCATTCAATGGGTTTTAGTAAATTTGGAGATTTCTACAACCATCCCATAATCAATGTGAGAACATTTTCTTTCCCTCTAAAAAAACCCCATACGCATTAGCATTGTACCACCCCCAGTTTGTTTACTCCTAAACCTCCCAGCCTCTGACAACTCTTGAGCTAATTTCTGCCTTGATGGATTTGCCCATTCTCCATATTTCAGATAAGTGCAATCGTATAATATGTGGTCCTTTGTGACTGGTTCCTTGCACTGAGCATAATATTTTCCCAATTTATCCATGTTGCAGGTGTCAGCACATCATTCCTTTTTTTGTTGTTGTTGTTGCAGTTTTTGGCCAGGGCTGGGTTTAAACCTACCACCTCTGGTATATGAGGCCGGAGCCCTACCCCTTTGAGCCACAGGCACCACCCCTCATCATTCCTTTTTATAGCTGAATAATATTCTATTAGTTGAGGGTGAACTTTTCTTCTATTTGTTGTACAGATAGACCACATCTTATTTTTCCATTCATCCAGTGATAGACATTTCTGTTGTTTATACGTGGATGTTTTCTTCTTAACACCTGGTGATTGAGAGCTTCCTATGTGCAGGTTTGAGCATTCAACATGCCAACAGATCACAGCATCTGCAGGAGATGTAATATCATTCCCATTTCACACTTGGGGAAACTTGGGCTCAAAGAGGCCAAAGAATAACACAACAGATCCAAATGAGATCTGCTCCTAGAGTCTCAAACTGGCAGCCCCGGGGCCAGCGTGGAACAACTCACTGTTGTTTACTTTGGCCTGAAAGCATTTTACAGTATAAAAACTGCACACATTTGAAACTTGGATATTTTAGGGTTCAAAAAACCAAACTTTCAGCTTACCTTGAAAAAAAACTCAAATGATCTAGCCATCCAAGTCCTGCCCTCCCCATTCCTAGAGCTTGGGCACAGCCACTGTCTCCATGAGCCAGGCCTGTGCTTAGCCCCCACAACCCACCTGCTTAGGGAGGGTGATCAACTGCCCATCTGTAAATCTCACACCTGGGAAATACCTCAATCCTCAGCAGACTGAGATGGCTGGTTGCCCTGGTGGCCACCAAGTCTTCTAACTGCCATCTCGCTGCCCATCACGGCCCACCCAGCACCTTACATTCTAGAACTGTGCTCTAAGGCAAAGATGCCAACTGTCATCAAGCATCTGGGGTCTTCTGTAACCATTTCTCACTCTACCTGCACTCTCCAGGGCTCATGGTCCCCAAATTAATCTAGGTTCTCAGCAAGATGAAAAACATAAAGTCTGAATTCTCCATCAGCCTGGATTTATTCCATTTCAGATCTCATCCTTCATTCACGATTGATGTCAGCCCACTGTTCCAACCATCCTTTCTTTGTGAAATAATGGGAAGAAAAGATGGTGGCTTAGTGAAGTTTTTAATGTCTGCATGGGTTAAAATTAAAAGTTAGCAAAGGCTCGGCACCTGTGGCTCAAGTGGCTAAGGCACCAGCCACATACACCCGAGCTGGCGGGTTCGAATCCAGCCTGGGCCTGCAAACAACAATGATGTCTACAACCAAAAATAGCTGGGCGTTGTGGCTGGTGCCTGTAGTCCCAGCTACTTGGGAGGCAGAGGCAGGAGAATCGCTTGAGCCCAGGAGCTGGAGGTTGCTGTGAGCTGTGATGCCACAGCACTCTACCCAGGGTAGAGGCTTGAGGCTCTGTCTCAAAAAAACAAGTTAGCAATATTAGTCAAGCTCAGGCCTGTAAACCTAGCACTTTGGAAGGCTGAGGCGGCAGGATCAATTGACTCCATCTCTACCCAAAATACAAAAATCAGGCAAGCTTGCATCTGTAATATCAGCTACTTGGGAGGCTGAGGCAGGAGAATTGCTTGAACCCATCTCAGGAGTTTGAGGCTATAATGATGACACTGCACTCCAGCTGGGTAACACAGTGAGACCCTGACTTAAAAGAAAAAAAAGCAATCTTATATCTACCCTCCAATATTTAAAATAAGCTTTTAGAATAGTTTTAGATTTAGAGAAAAATTGTGAGGGTAACAATTGAATATTTTACAGCCACAAAAAGAATGAAATCCTGCCATTTGCAACAACATGGATAGAATTTGAGAAGATTATGTTAAGTGAAATAAGGCAAGCACACACACAAAAAAATCTCACATGTTCTCACTCATATGTGGGAGTTAAATATTAAAAACAATTGATCTCATGGAGACAGAGAATAGAATTAGGTTACCAGAGGCTGGCGAGGGTAGCAGGGAGAGACAGACAGTGGGGATGGTTAACGGGTAAAAAAAATGAACACTATTTGATAGCACAATAAAGTGACTATAATCAACAATAAGTTAGGGTTTACTTTAAAGTAGATAAAAGATTGCAATTGGCCAGGCACGGTGGCTCACACCTGTGATCCTAGCATTCTGGGATGCCAAGGTGGGAGGATTCTTGAACTCAGGATTTCAAGACCAGCCTGAGCAAGAGCAAGACCCCATCTCTACTAAAAACAGAAAAATTAGCTGGGTGTTGTGGCAGGCGTCTGTGGTCCCAGCTACTCAGGAGGCTGAAGCAAGAGGATCACTTGAGCCCGAGAATTTGAGGGTGCTGTGAGCTATGATGCCACAGCACTCTGCCCAGGGTGACAGAATGAAACTCTGTCTCAAAAAATAAAAAAATTAAAATAACAAAAAGATTGGAATTGGGATGTTCCTAACACAAAGAAATGACAAACGCCTGAGGAGGTAGATACCTCAATAACCCTGATACTGTATGCCTGTACCAAAATACCACATGCACTCTATAAAGATATACAATTATTATGTTCCTCTAATACATTTTTTTTTTTTTTTTGTAGAGACAGAGTCTCACTTTATGGCCCTCAGTAGCGTGCCATGGCCTCACACAGCTCACAGCAACCTCCAACTCCTGGGCTCAAGCGATTCTCTTGCCTCAGCCTCCCGAGTAGCTGGGACTACAGGCGCCCGCCACAACGCCCGGCTATTTTTTGGTTGCAGTTTGGCCGGGGCCGGGTTTGAACCCGCCACCCTCGGTATATGGGGCCGGCGCCCTACCGACTGAGCCACAGGCGCCGCCCTCTAATACATTTTTTAAAAAGAAAGGAAAAGTGTGAAGGCAGTAGAGAGGGCCCATATTCTCTCACCCAATTTCCCCCACATCTTACATGACTATGGTGCATTTGTCGCAATTAATGAGCCAACATGAATGCATTATTACTAACTAAAGCCTACATTTCCTTAGTTTTTACTGAATGTCCTCTTTCAGTCCCAGGATCCCACCCAGGACACTACATTGCATTTAATTGTCATGTCTCCGTAGGCTCCTTTGGGCTGTGACAGTTTCTCAGACTCCCCATGTTTCTGATCAGCTTGACAGTTTGGGGGAGTATTCGTCAGGTATTTTGCAGAAAGTTCCTCAGTTGGAATCTGGCTGACGTCTTTCTAAGTGCTGTCTTAGACTGGGGATTATGGGTTTGGGGAGGAAGTTCACAGAGGTGAAGGGCCTTTCTCCTCACTTCCCACCAATGGGACACGCTCTCAAGGTAGCTTACCACTCACTGTTCCCATTGACCTTGATAATCCGGCTGAGCAAGTCAAATTATTTGGAATTCTTCTGCTTAGGACATTCACCCTCTGCCAAGTAAAAAATAATAGATGTGTGCATATATGTGCATATATACACATACATACATATATGCATATATATATACGCACACACCTATATGCTTACAATTTTAAATTCCACGCTATTTTAAATTGAACACGAACTTCATGGCCACGTGTGTGTGTGTGTGTATATATATATATGTTTATCAGTGAAGCTCTAAATTACGGCCATTACCGTTTGCAGACCTCAGCTGGCACAATGGGGTTCAGCATTCTCAATTCCTCGGCAGGGCTCGGAGAAGGAAATGGTTGCCCCACGTGCAGGGTGTGGGTGGCAGCTGTCGGGCCTGCCCCCTGCCGCCCCCTGCTGTCCTTGCCCGGGTGAGCAGCTGGAGAGCAGGAAGGGGGCGTGACGCCCAACGGGACCATCCTCCGTGTGCCCGCAGGTGCCGCCAGCCCTGGGAGACAACCTCAGAGGGCTCGGGCCGCAGCTCCCGGAACCCCGAGTTAGAAAATTGAACCAGCCCGGGGCTGCGCAGCACGACGCCGGCCTGAGGGTGCCTGGACCTTTCATCTGGGGGGGTTTCACCTGCTCCCTGGACCACACCCGAGGCTCAGGCAGGACAGGCTGGGAAGTGAGTGGGTAAAACCGGCTCCGGAGGGGAACTCTGGACCCCTGAACCCCCGCTGTTCCCCTCCAGAATCTCGCTGGTCCCCACAGAACCCGCAAAGTCAGGACCCTAGGTGGAAACACCAACCTGAGGTAGTTCTTCCCGCTCTCTGGGCCTCAGCGTCCTCCTCTGTAAAATGGGGCAAGAGCTGAATCCATGCTAAGACTCAGGCTTCCCCTCCCTTCAGCCTCCCTGCAGAATGCCCAGTGCTGGTCCCCGGGGTTCAGCCCCGCACCCCGCGCCCCGCTGCCTGTACAGCAGCGCCCCCTCCCCGCCGGGTGCCTCCTGGCGCGTCCCCTGCTCTCTGCCTCCTCCTGCAGGCCGTGCCAAGAAGGACGGCTCGGTTGAAAGCCATCGAGAGGGAGGAGACAGGGGGATTTCTAAGCTTAGGCCTTCTTGGGTAGTTTAGAGAGCTGGGCTCAGGGCTCTACCACTCACTAATGGAGCCTTAAGGGTACTATAGAACCTCTTGAGATTTAACCCAATGCATTTGCAAAATGCAAGTAACATATTTTTAAAATATATTTATTGTTGACCAACGTATAAAACCCTTACAGAAAAGAATACAAGTGCACAGCTCAAAGAATCACCACAAAGAAAGCACACTTGTGAAAAAACACACAGGGCAAGAACTGAAACATTATGACATCCTGGAAAAGCCCATAAAATATTCACTACTTCCTTCCTCTCCCCCAAAGAGAGCCAGGGCCTAAATTCTAACACTGGGTACAATGAGTACAGGATGAATGCCTTCCTCTTAAGATTTTGATGAGGATTAAGTGGGGGTGGTGTGTGCAACAAACCACGCTGCTGCGTGTAGGAAAACACTCTACACGTGCACAGACTCTTGGATCCTTTTCTACTCCAGGTTCCCTCCTCTGGGTCATTAGCAGCTCTGCAGTCCCTTTTCTGCACAGATCTATTTGTAGTGCACACAGAGTGGAGAATGACTGGTTAAATAAACAGACAACCAACACTGTGCATCTATGCCTGTTGGTGCTACATTTACCCTGGAAATTTATGTCCTCAAGCCCTGTCCATTCTGCCTCTTTGCTTCTGTCATTTCCATCCACCCATCCCTGGGTCCTTCCTGAGCTGGGCCCTCATCTCCTCTCTCAAATCACCACCCAAGCCTTCAAATGGTGCCCTGGCCCCAATCCCCAGCCACCCTGCACACTGCGGCCAGGGTGATCTTTGTAAAACACAGACATTACCAGTCATTCTCCTGCAACACTCAATGGCTCCCTATTGCACTCTAAAGAAAGTCACAACATTCCTACCTTTTTCCCTAATTTGATCACTTACTGCATACTAAATTCACTGTCACCCTCTGTACTCCTTCACCCTATAGTTATTTTTGTATCTGAGCCTTTCATATGCTGTTCCTGCTGCCTGGAAGAAATGGCCTGTATATCTGTCCACTGCTCAGCCTGTCCACATTTGGGAGGTAGCTCAAATGTCCCACCCTGACAAGTCTTCTTTCCAGTCCCTGCCCTGCCGGAGAAAAGAGGGCCCTCCTTCTATTCATCCTTCAGTTCTCCTTCTGGGTCTGCCTCCCCCAGGAAGCCATCCCTGACCACCTCCACATTCCCAAGGTACTTCAGGCAGTCTCAGCACTTCTCACACTGGATTGGGATGACATGCCTTTGTTCTGCCTGAGAGCAGAACAGTGACAGACTGGGCCTGGGGTGCAACTATCCCCAGCACCTAGCGGGGGCCTGGCATAGAAGAGGGCATCAGTGTGGCTTGGTCGGTGGGTGAATGAATAAGTGAATGAGTGAACAAATGAATGAGTAGCAGCATCTGGACAAGCAAGTTAGAGCTGGCCATCGCCAAGAAGGATCAGTGTGTGTTATTTTGAGGGCCCCTGGCTTTGTGGGAAGTAGAAAAGGCTTTGTTCTAACCCAGGTCTTGGCTCCTTTCACCCCAACTAAGCCTCAGTTTCTTCATATGCAAACTTAAAGTCATAGTACTCATAGATTTCCCAGATGGTCATGAGGATTGAATGGGATCATATTATTGCTGGTGTTATTAGCATTATGTTGTAACCCTATTACACCAGGGATCCATGTGATTCAGTTGCATGCAAGAAGTCACAAGGGATTAAAAGGGAATTCCATTATTTGACCCTCATAACACTGGCCTGTCCAGATTAGCAGACAACAGCTTCCTCAGGTCCCTCAGACAAGGAGGTCCAGATATGCTGCCTGCCATTTACCAACACTTAGTGCCCACTCCGCCTGGACTGAGCTCACTTCACCTTCCCAGTGCCACTGTGTGATAGGTGGTTTCATTACCCCCATTCAACAGATGGGAAAACTGAGGATGAAAAAGTCAACCAGAAAGGAAGTGATGAAGGCAGGATTTAAACCCCAGCAGCCTGACTCCTGTGCCTATGGGTTCCTTCACTGCTGATACACAAATAGGTTTTCTGGGGAACCCCAGCCCACCAGAGCTGGTACAGACAGACACAGGTCCTATTGTGAATGGTCTTGTTTGCATGTAGTGATTTTCCTGTCAACATCTGGTGAAATGGGTTCTTGGGACTGGCCTAGCTAGGAGTGGGATCTCACTGTGGTGCTGGAGGGTGGCCCCCACCTCTCCAACAAGCCTTCCCCTCAAACACACCCCTGCAGCATGAGCCTGAGCTGCTCCAGGTCATGGTAGGCAGGAGCCAGGGCTCCTAACAGCTGGGCACCATGTCATCATGGAGTAGCCGTGGAGGCTGCTCCTCAGCTGGGAGACAACTGTTCCCTGAGTGTCTACCAAGTGGCGAGTCTGGGCCCACACACACCCTCCCACAGCAGCCTCATCATAGATCTTGCCTCATCCCATTGTACAGAGGAAACTGAGGCTCAGAGAGGTAAGCAACTTGCCCAAGGTCACAGAGCAGATCTGGGATTTGAACACAGGTCTGTGTCTCTCAAGCCTGAGCCAGGTTCAGGCTGCCTTGCCCAGGACTGAAGGAGGGGGAGGGGTCACTCTTATCCCAGCCAGGGCTCAGAGGGGACAGCAATCAGCCAACAGGGGTGAACACTGACTTCCCAGGTCCTGCTCAGAACACAGGTGTACCTTCGTGGGAAGCTGGGGTTGGGCATGCCTCATGCATCCCTCCCCTCTTCTCTGGGAACAGTTTGGGGTCACCTGCCTTCCCAGTCAGCTGAAACTGGATCACACCTCAGCCTTAGTTTCCCCAAGCACCATTCAGAAAGGCCAGGCCACTTGTCAAGCCATGTGGTACAGGTTAGAAAGGGACAGCCCTTCTGTGTTCCCTGCCTCAGCAAAGCGCCTCTGCTCACACCTGGGGGCCAAAGAGGTCCCCATACACAAGCTGGGCCAAAGAGGACCACTTCCCTCCACCACCTTTTCCAAACCCTCTAGGTGGTGGAGATTTATCCACTCTCCCTTCTTCCATAGCAATAGAGCCTCCAATACTTAGCTGGCCATGGCCACTCAGAGTTAAGGCCACACTTCTCAGCCTCCCTCATAGCTGGGTATGGCCACGCAGTCAAACTCCGGCCAATAGGAAGGATATACAAAAGTCAGTCGTCCTAGTTGTACCCTCAGGAAAAAGGGCAGGTGGTCTTCTTTCCTTCTCTTTTCTTCTCTTTTCTCCTCCCAGGTAGATGGAGTACAGAACATGGCACTGATCTGATTTGCAGTAGCAGAACAAAGCCTTCAGCTTAGGGATGGTGGAGCAACCCCAAAGGAGGAGCCTGGGTCCCAGCCACGTTGGTGTAGTCAAACCCAAACTGGTATCCTTACACTAAGACTGTGTGTTAAAGGAAAAATAGTCCTTTCTTGTTTAAACAACTTATTTTGGGTCTTTGAAGTGGCAGCTGAACCAAGATCCCAACTAATAGAATCATCAGCTTCCATGCATTGTACCTCCCACAGGTCACCCAAATCCATCTATTAATATTTCCTGTGGTCTTCACCAACTCCCCACCCCAACCAAAGGCATAGCCAGGAACTGATTTCCAGGACATACCGCTAAGCAAAAACAAGTAAATAACAAAATCCAAGGATCATAACTGCACATGCAAAGCCTGCTGCCTTCTGAATGTGTGTGCTGTGTACACATCTGCTTGTATTTTCAAAAAGAAACAATGAGATGATAAAGCAGATATGATTACCTAGGGGATGGGGGAAGGAAACCGGTGAAGGGGCAGGAGAAGAATCTAGGTTTCTCTGGGTGTGTCTTGTTTTACAGCTTTTATTTTGTAAATGTAAATATTTTACAAAATTATAAAGTAAAATCTAAGACACCCTCCCCCCCCCCACACACACACACAAAGGGCTTATGCCTGTGATCCTAGCATTCTGGAAGGCCGAGGCAGGTGGGTTGCTTGAGCTCAGGAGATCAAGACCACTCTAAGCAAAAGCAAGACCCGCATCTCTGCTAAAATAGAAAAACTAGCTGGGTGTTGTGGTGGGCGCCTGTAGTCCGAGCTACTCAGGAGGTGCGGCAGAGGCATCACTTGATCCCAGGAGTTTGAGGCTGCTGTAAGCTCAGCTGATGCCGGGGCAACAGAGTGAGACTCTGTCTCTAAATAAATAAAGAAAGAAATCTGACTGTATGTCAATTTAGTAAAAGCACACTAAGAAGGATTACTGGAAGTGACTTTAAAATAGTATTTTGATGGTATATTCCTAATGGGTTTCACCCTAAGGACTACAGAACCACCAACAAACAGAACCACAATGCAATCCTCCACTGCACTCAAGCATCTTACAGGTAGTGATGACAGTGGCATTGTTGTGTTGAAACAATTAACTTTGTGCTCTCTCTTGCTTCCTCCCTCACCATGTGCTCTCTTTGCACATGCCTGCTGTCCTAACACTTCCCGCCATAAGAGGAAGAAGCCTGGGGCCCTCACCAGATGCAGTTGCCCAATCTTGGACTTCCCAGCCACCAGAATCATAAGCCAAATAAACCTCTTTTTTATAATTAAAAAAATGCAACTATTTGCTTTGTAATATAGATAAAGAACATAAGAAATTGCATTCACAGCCCAATGCAGTGGCTCACACCTGTAATCCTAGCACTCTGGGAGGCTAAGGTGGGAGGATCGTTCAAGCTAAGAAGTTTGAGACCAGCCTGAGCAACAGCAAGACTGTTGGAAGGAAGGAAGGAAGGAAGGAAGGAAGGAAGGAAGGAAGGAAGGAAGGAAGGAAGGAAGGAAGGAAGGAAGGAAGGAATAAATTATGTTCATGCTGCTAGTAACCAAGATTTTCTATGTAACAAAAAAAGATACAAAACAAAACCAGTGAGTTGAAATTTTAAAATCTTATAATCTTAAATTTGAAGAAACATTGGTTTTCCAGCTTTAAGTCTCAACACAATGATGAGTAATGAGGAGTAGTACCCCAAATGTCTAGATTATGGTCCCTAACTCTCATGTATTGCCAAAAAGAATAAGGCTTCTCAGAGAAATGGCTGTAGAAATGTATAAGATAAATTTGGGACACACTGTCATCTTGAAATCAAAGAAACTGTAGACTATCGAGATCACGTCCAAGGGTGAGAGACACAGTGTAAAGGGCTCCCATTTACTTCATATGGAGTAGGGTTCTGAGTGCTTTGAAAGTGTTAGCTCACACTTAGGAAAGTTACTTTACCTTATTTAGTCTTCACAACAAACCTATTAGGAAGGCATGTGATTATGCTCATTTTATAGTTGAGGAAACTGAGTCACGGGCAGATTACTGAGAAAACTGGACAGGATCCCTGCGGCTGGTAGGTGGCTGAGCCAGGATTTGACCTCAGGCAGTCTGATTCTGAAGTCTGAGTCCTTAACTGTCTTCTAATCTTCCTCTTAATTAACGTGTAGGTCATTCAGCATCAAAGTACAAAAGGAAAATAAAGGAACCCTCCAATCCCCTCAGGCTTGGCAGAGGCTGGTATGGAGGTGGGTTCAGAACCGTGGACAGTACCCCAAATACTACACCCTCCTTAGTTCAGTGGTGCCTACACCCAGAGTGTGCAGAGACTGACACCATGGGGACTAGGGACAGCTGGCACTCACTCAACCCCACATCTTGGTCAGTTGCAGACAAAGCTCCCTTCATGCCCAGACTTCTTGTCATCATGCCTTATACCATCCCCACCTGCTCCGGCCACTTGGGCTCTTGCTCAAGACCACCACTTAATAGTAGGGGTTACCATTTAATTCCTGAAAAACACTCAGCAAAGTAAGAAAGAGCATCCCCAGGCGGCACCTATGGCTCAGTGGGTAGGATGTTAGACCCATAAACTGAGGTGGCGGGTTTGAACCCAGCCCCGGCCAAACTGCAACAAAAAAATAGCTGGACGTTGCAGCGGGGGCCTGTAGTCCCAGCTACTCGGGAGGCTGAGGCAAGAGAATCGCCTAAGCCCAGGAATTTGAGGTTGATGTGAGCTGTGATGCCACCGCACTCTACCAAGGGCCATAAAGTGAGACTCTGTCTCAAAAGAGAAGAAAGAAAGAGAGAGAGAAAGAAAGGAAGAAAGAAAGAGCATCCCCATCCCCACTTCGCAGATAGAGAAACTGAGGCCCAGAGAGTTATGGAAATGCCCAGGCTCATGCAACTGGGAAGTGGCTGATCCTGGCACCGCGCCCTTGCTGTGCCCCATGCTTCCCTCTTATTGGCTCATCCTCCTTGGAAGGCTGAGTGTGGGGTGCTGGTGACCCATGCTGAAGAGTGACTCACGCTCATTTTGAATGCGTCATCTCCCAGGCTGCATCTGGGTGCTAGAAGGAGGTGTCTGGGCAGATGAACAAGAGGTAAGAAGGCTACTTTTCCGCAAGAAAGGAGCCAGCTCCCAAAGCACACTGATGCCTCCTGCCCTCTCTCTAACTCACCTACCACTGCATCTGACCAATTCTGCCTCCAGGAGACCCCTGGAACCTGTCCCCATGACCTCCTCAACCAAAACCACGGCCCTACCCCAGGCTACTGTCACCTCTCACCTAGACTGTGGGAGCCCCCACCCCCCAGGCGTCCTGCTTCCTCTCTCACCTCCCTGAATCCACTTCCTGCAAGAAAGATGCAGACAGATTCCAAGTGTGCTTTGAAGGGGAGGTTGACAGACTCGTAATGAAACGGACCAATGAGTATATCTAGCTTCTGCTGAAGTCAGTGTGACTCCCTTTTCTACCCAGGCCTAATTTTATTTCTTTTAAAGCAGCCAATAAGGTAGAAGTCTCAGCTCCTCAGGAGGCCAGAGGCTTTTCTGCTGGAGGATGCTTAAGAGGGAGCAAGTCAGTGATGACCAGCGAAGAGCCTGCACTTTCTGCAACAACGAAAGGGCCAGGAAGTACAGAGGAGGGAATCGTTACAGATCAAAGGGATGTAAGAGCCGTGCATACCAAACTCAGCATATGGACTTTGTCTCCTTGTGTGACTCAACCAACCATAAAAATATGTTTAGGGAACCCTGGGGGGCAGATGGGATTTTTAGAGGATATTACAGTATCATATCAAATGATATGATGTCTGAGGTTTGCAGTAGAATAATCCAGCAGGGGGCGAGCGGGGAAGTAAGATAAAACAAGGTCATCTGAAGGAAGTTACACCTTCCTCAAAAGATAGACTTCACGTGACCACAGTAAGTGGAATATGCCTGGGAAGTGGGCCAGCTGGTGGCTTCCACGTGCCAAGAGAGAACATGGTGGGACCTGCCAGTTGTGTATGGGGGTGGGGCGGAAGTGAGGGTTTTAGAGCTCCTGCTTATGACACTTCCTGCTGATGAAGCTTCTTTGCCTGTGATCTTTGGCAACTTCCATTTTCACTGTGTGCCTCATTTTCCTCATCTGCCAAATGGGAGATTACCATGTCTGCCTGACATGGCTGCAGTGAGGTTACAGTAGTTGACACTTAGGGTCCAGTATGTCACAAGCTAGTCTAAAGAAATGTTAGCTCTGGCCAGGCGCTGTGGCTCACGCCTGTAATCCTAGCACTTGGGAGGCTGAGGAGGGTGGATTGCCTGAGCTCACAGGTTCAAGACCAGGTTGAGCCAGAGCAAGACCTCGTCTCTAAAAATAGCCCGGCATTGTGGCAGGTGCCTGTATTCCCAGCTACTCAGGAGGCTGAAGCAAGACAATCGCTTGAGTCCAAGAGTTTGAGGTTGCAGTGACACCACGGCACTCTACCAAAAGCAACAAGTGAGACTCTATCTCAAAAAAAAAAAAAAAAAGGAAATGTGAGCTCTGATTATTGCTATTAGGTAATATATGAATATTTTCATAATTTGGGGGATTCTATATTTATCTCAGCAGATCCAGATTCCCCCCCCCACCACCACCTTTTGACAGAGGGGGAGTATAGGGCACCCCAAGTGTTTATTATTGACAGATTTATTTAGATATAATTTACCTGTCACATAATTCACCTATTTAAAGTGTACAATTCAGTACTCTTTTACAAAGAGTAAAGAGTAAGAGTGGGTACAAAGAGTTGTGTGTCTATCTATCACCGGAATCAATTTCAGAGCATTTCCCCAAAATGGGGCATGGCTGCCTCGGAGCCCATAGCTCAGTGTTTAGGGCACCGGCCACATGGACCACGGCTGGCTGGTTCAAACCGGCCTGGGCCTGATAAACAACAATGGCAACAACAACAACAATAAAAATAGCTGGGCGTTGTGGCGGGCGCCTGTGGTCCTAAGAAGAATCGCCTAAGCCCAAGAGCTGGAGGTTGCTGTGAGCTGTGATGCTACAGCACTCTATGGAGGGCAATAAAGTAAGACTCTGTCTCAAAAAAAAAAAAAATGGGACGTGGCAGAAGGGGGGTAAATTGTGAGTTGGAGCCTTCCTACAACTTCAACGCAGAAGCCGAGGGCCCTGGGGGCCACCGCCTGCCCACAACTATCTGGGGTGGGCCCAACACAAGGCCCACCATGTTCTTTATTGACGCCTGTGAACTGCCCTCTGGCCCAGCTTCCAGACACCTTGCATTTACTGCAGTCGTGTGAAGCACGTCTTTATAGAAAGGTGCCTCAAGGTGGCTTTCTCTAGATTGGTAATAACCTGCCACAATTTAATTTTCTCTTTTTCTCTCAAGAGGGAGGGGGAAATGATTACAACCTATATGGCAGGGGTTAAAGTTGCCACAAGGCCCATCAAGGGTCACTTGGTGACAGGCCTCTGGAAACACAGGGCAACGAAGGAGAGGGATGGAGAATGGCTCTGGGGCACTTGGCTCAACAACTGGGAGCTGGGGGTGCTATTTAGCAAAATAGGGGAAGTGAAGGGAGGGCAGGTAGAAAAGGGCAAAAGGACTTGCAACCCCCCTTTCACAAAGCTGTCATGAGGCTCAGAAAGAGTCCAACAAACCTTTGGGTCAGACGGAGCTGGGTTTGAATCCTGTCTCCTGCCTTCTAGGCCACATGCGTCTGAGCAAGTTGCTCTGAGTCTGGGTCTCCAGGTTGGCTGTCAGGGTTCGAGGCGCCAGGCCTACAGCACCCCCAGCACAAGGCCTGATGCCCAGTAGGAGTTCTGCGCTCTTGGTCTTCGGGGAACAAGCATTAGTTCCCCTTTCTGGCTGCAGCTTCTGCTCATGGCCATGGGGAAATTCTAGCTCCAAGAGTACCTGTCATGGGGCTAAGAGAGGCAGAGACCCTGGAAAGACCCCAGGAAATGGCTGAAATAGGGAACTTACCAGGGAGGGGTTTTCTGGGCTGTAGGGAAAATCTGCTGGGTGAGGGGAATTGAATACCTCACACTCTGCTGGAAACCCTCCACACCTCCCCAGGGGCGTGCTCCCCAACATGATTTATTTGAAGCCAGACTTACCCCTCCAGCCCTTGCTCCAACCATTTCTCCCCCTCCCAGCCATCCTGGCCCCTCCCCTGTGTTCCCACTTCACACCTTTGCAAGGCCACCCCGCCTCTATGACTCTTTCCTCTGCTTCCTTAAGGCTTCAGCTTTATGCCCCAGAGGGTCCCATCCTGACGCCCTCTCTATGTAGCCCCCTGCGCCCCCACAAGTCGTCTCCATCCTTCATCACAGCATTTATCTCTGTCTGAAATTACATTACATGATTCACTGATTTACTTATTTCTGTGCCCACTGCCTCTCCCTAGAACGTCAGCCCCATGCAGGCCAGAATCTTGTCTTGTACACAGCTCCATCCCCTGGTCTTGACCTGAGCTTCCTGAATGGCTGAGCCTGAACTGGGGCTTCCTGGGAGGAGGCCTGCAGGAGCCCCAGGTCCCTAAGCGGACCCTGGGAGGGCACTTGAGCTCTCAGTCCTCAGACTTAGCAGCTCCTGGGCCCAAACCCCTCCTTCCAAGGGCACCCTTGGGCTATTTCCTGCCTATGGGCAGGAGGCAGCTTGGTCTTGACTCCTGGAGTGTTTGCGTTAGCACCTCCTGCTGTGCCCAAGTCCAGTAGCTCTGCCTCTAGCTTGGCTGGTGGGTGGCCAAGGACATGGAGGCTCATCTGACCCTGCTCCCGGGATGGGCCCCTCCCCCTGGTCCTCCCTCTCCTCTCTCTGTACTGTCAGTCCGCACTCATTCTGTTGGTGCTTTGCTAAAAACCCTCCCCATTCAGAGATGGGGATCCATCCCCATCTCTGAATCCCTGTCTATCCACAGGGCTGGGCCTGGCAAGTCCGAGCCTCCCCATTGATGGGGCTGGGCCGAGGTAGGGCCTCTTGGGAGTTTTTCCTACCAACACTCACCACAGAGATGCCTGGGTGGGCAGAAGACAGCCCAGAACAGTGGACAGGTGGGCAGAGACCTCCCGTCAAAGCAAGGCCAGCCCCCGCATCTGCCCACTGCACTGGTGTTTCTCCCTCAGGAGCTGTAGGCTTTCATGCAGCAACCACAGGCAGCTCTGGAAAATTTGATTTGGGCCTCATCTCCTCAGGGACAACAAAGCCCTTCATAGGCCCCACATTGCCTTCCCCTTTGACTGCAAACGCCCTGAAGGTGGGAACCCCCATTCCCCCCACTCGCCTGAGACACCTGCAGAGCCCAACAAAAGTTGTGGATGAAGGAATGAGAGGCGGGGCTCACAGCACTGGGACGATCTTAATTTCAGTCCTGTCCTGTGTGACCTCAGACAAATCAAATAACCTCTAAGAGCCTCAATGGGGACAACACCTAGTCTTGGTGATTATTCAAGCGAGTGTGGTTAGAAGGCCTGAGCTGGCCCACAGCAGACATTGAACAAACGTGAGGTCTCTCTTGCCTCTTAGGCAAGGGGCACCAATGGGGGGCATGAGGTGAAGCAGAGATGGGCTGGGCCAGAAATGTAGGGCCTATAGCTGCTGGGAACTGTGTGCCCTGCCCTGTGCCTCATGCAGATGTGGGGTCCTGGTCGTCCCCCACTGGAGGCCTCTGCCCACTCATCCACCATCCATGGCTGTCTCCTGCCTGCCCAGGTGCCTCCATGATGAGTCTCAATAGGAAAAACTCCCAAGAAGCCCAACCCCGATCCAGCCCCATCAGTGGGGAGGGACTGACTCCCCAGCTCTGGCCCTGTAGGAGTGGCCAGGCCAGACTGCTAAATGGGAACCTTCTTTATAAAGCACCAATTACAGGCATTGTCCTGTGGCAGAGAAAGACAAGAGTTTTCCTTCAGAGACAATCAAAGTCTGGGACTCAAGGGAGACTCCCTTGCTTCCTTCTGTCTTTCCTTCCACCACGGGTTCATCCACCTGTTTTCAAAGAGGATTTCCTGGGAAGCCACAGTTCCTGGGTGATAAAGCCGGCACCACTTAGGTCCTGGCCCTCTGGGTCTCATGGCCTGGCAGGGTCCAGAGACGAGCACTGGGCTGGGCTGGGAGAACAAGAGCAGGATCGCAGGGCAGGCTTTCCCAGGAGGCCCTTAGCTGGTGAGTAGGTGTCTGGAAGCAGTGAAAGGCCTTGGGAACAGCTCATGCGAAGGCGGGAGATGGGAGGGGACGTGAGGAGTTGGCAATCAGCACAGCAGGGAGGGGGAGGCAGGAGACAGAGCACAGGAGCAGACAGAGGTGCTGGGGGTGGGGGCTCTGCACCCCATGGGAGCTGCCATCCTTCCTTGTCCCAGCTCAGCGGCTTACCTCTCTCTAGCCTCCCAGACAGGACAGGCCAGGATGTGAGGGAGATGGCTCACCAGGCTCCAACCCCTTCCCTCAGGGGCCAGACCTGCAGGGACAGGGCTTGGCAGGGCCAGAGCAGGGCAGCGGTTCTTCCCAGAGTGCCAGGAGTCAGGAGCCCTGGGAGGAGCCAGTGCTGCTTAGGGATGGGTCTGGTTTCCTTGCACACTTCTCTCTGCCAGAGCGCTAAGCAAATGCTCAGTGGGCCCACACCCCGAGCCTGAACTATGGGTGCAGAAAGTGAGGCTCAGGGCCAGGGCTCAGCAGAGCTGGCCTTGAACCCAGAGCCTGTGTGGGGCAGCCTGCTTTGGAGGCCCAGACCCCTCCTGAGCCTCACAGGGCCTGTCCCAGCTCATCAGAAGCCAGGAGGATCCCAATAGTGTCTCCCCTGCCTTGACGCATCCCGGCCCTTCCAAGCACCTCCTGCATGTGGACTCATGTGATCTCACCACAGCTTATGAGGTGAGCATTACTGACACCCCATCAACCCACTCCAGAATTATAGGGTTCCCCAGCATCAGGGCAGCATGCTGCCTGGAGATCCCCATGAACAGGAGGGAACAGCTGGCTGGGGTGTAAGGGGCTCCAGGGTGGCACGGGCGTGTACTTTTGCCACCTCTCACCCCATACAGGTGGAGACCCAGCAGCCAGTCTCCTCCTTAATTCCTCACACTGCTTCTCTTCTGGGAGCTTTGTCCTGACTAGAATGACATCTGAGAGCGGAGTCCTACCTGGACCCCCAACTCTAGTATTACGGCCCTAGACCTCATCTCCAAGCAAGCTCTGCAGCCAGCCCTGGGCTGCTGGCCAAACCTCAATTTCTGGGGGAGCAGACTTTCCACTCTGCCCAGCTTTGCTCTTTCCCAGTATTTCTGTCAATTATTTTCTGTCTTTTTTTTTCTTTTTGAGAGAGTCTCACTTTGTCGCCCTCAGTAGACTGCTGTGGCGTCACAGCTCACAGCAACCTCAAACTCTTGGGCTTAAGTGATTCTCTTGCCTCAGCCTCCCAAGTAGCTGGGACTACAGGTGCCCGACACAACGCCTGGCTTTTTTTTTTTTTTTTTGTAGTTGTCCTTGTTGTTGTTTTAGCAGGCCCCAGGCCCAGGCCGGGTTTGAACCCACCAGTCCCTGTGTTTGTGGCCAGTGCCCTAACCACTGAGCTATAGACACTGAGCCACAATTGTTTCTTTTCCTTTTATTACCTTGTATATTTTATTATATTTGTATGTATTTTAATACACATATATAAATACATACCTTTAGATCTACTGTGTATTTATAGTTGTTATAAAATTTATTGTTAATACATTACTATATATTGTACTACTGCATATTAACATCATATTCTAATAAGACCATATATTACCATTTGAGAATTCTGTTAACCTTGACAAGGCAGCCTCTTAGACTCTACCATCTGGCAGGACCAAAGTCCTGTGCTTGACACTTCTCCTAAGTTAGTAGTTTTTATATGTTGACAAATGCTGTGCATGAACTTGAATTCTCCTTTTGGAAATAGCCCCCAACCCCCCAGATTGTGATGAGGGTCAGGATGGGTGATGTTGCACCCCAGCTTCTGTTAGACGAGCTCAGCAGTACTATATCTTTGTTTCTTAAAATCTAAAACTGATGTGGGGGCGGCGCCTGTGGCTCAGTGAGTAGGGCGCCAGCCCCATATGCAGGGTGGCGGGTTCAAACCCAGCCCCGGCCAAACTGCAACAAAAAAATAGCCGGGCGTTGTGGCGGGCGCCTGTAGTCCCAGCTGCTCCGGAGGCTGAGGCAAGAGAATCGCGTAAGCCCAAGAGTTAGAGGTTGCTGTGAGCCGTGTGATGCCACGGCACTCTACCCGAGGGCAGTACAGTGAGACTCTGTCTCTACAATAAAAATAAAAATAAATAAATAAATAAATAAATAAAATTAAAAAAATAAAAATAAAAATAAAAAATAAAACTGATGGGCGGCGCCTGTGGCTCAAGGGGTAGGGCGCCGGTCCCATATGCTGGAGGTGCTGGGTTCAAACCCAGCCCCAGCCAAAAAAAAAAAAACAAAACCAAAAAAATAAAAAAAAATAAAACTGATGTGTGCTGATGTGGAAAAACAACAACAACAACAATAAATGCTCATCTCTGGACCCCTTGAAAATGTTTCAGGATACATTTTCAAGCAAGGAAAGGAAGGAAGAGAACAGCACATATAGAATATTACCATCTGTGGGTTTTGTTTTGTGACAGAGTCTCACTTTGTCACCCTATGTGGAGTGCTGGGGCGTCACAGCTCACTGCAACCTCAAACTCTTGGGCTCAAGTGATCCCCTTGCCTCAGCCTCCTGAATAGCTGGGACTACCTGGAACTACAGGCATCCGCCACAATGCCGGGCTATTTTTTTAGAGACGGAGTCTCACTCTTGCTTAGGCTGGTCTCAAACTCCTGAGCTCGGGCAATCCACCTGCCTCAGCCTCCCAGAGGGCTAGGATTAGGCCTGAGCCATCACACCCAGCTGCCATCTGTGTTTTAAAAACGGATATGTGTATGTATTAACGTGCACACCCATGTTCGCACAGGATATCTCTGGAAGGACGCACAGAGGAGCCGGTAACGCGCCCACCTGCCCAGCACGTGCTCTCCCTGTCCTCTCTCTCCCTGGAAGACACACAGCACACCGTCCACACCGCTGGTGCTGAGTTGTCTCTGTCCTCCAGGACAGTGGATGCCCCATGAGGGCAGGGGTGTCTGCTGTGTTTATGTGACTCCAGCCACATAGGCGACGGAGCCTTGTAAATGGGGATGATCCAATCGGAGAAGTGACCGGACAGTATAATACACATGTTGAGATGAGCTCCCATCCAGTCTGATTGGTGTCTCTGTAAGAATAGGAAGAAATAAAGACCAAGGCGGCCTCACACAGAGAAGGGGCCGCACGCGTGTAAGGCGCGGGGGTCAAGGCGGCCTCACACAGAGAAGGGGCCGCACGCGTGTAAGGCGCGGGGGTCAAGGCGGCCTCACACAGAGAAGGGGCCGCACGCGTGTAAGGCGCGGGGGTCAAGGCGGCCTCACACAGAGAAGGGGCCGCACGCGTGTAAGGCGCGGGGGTCAAGGCGGCCTCACACAGAGAAGGGGCCGCACGCGTGTAAGGCGCGGGGGTCAAGGCGGCCTCACACAGAGAAGGGGCCGCACGCGTGTAAGGCGCGGGGGTCAAGGCGGCCTCACACAGAGAAGGGGCCGCACGCGTGTAAGGCGCGGGGGTCAAGACGGCCTCACACAGAGAAGGGGCCGCACGCGTGTAAGGCGCGGGGGTCAAGGCGGCCTCACACAGAGAAGGGGCCGCACTCGTGTAAGGCGCGGGGGTCAAGGCGGCCTCACACAGAGAAGGGGCCGCACGCGTGTAAGGCGCAGGGGTCAAGGCGGCCTCACCAGAAACCAACCCTGCTTCTTAGACTTTCAGCCTCTCAGAGTGTGAGAGGCTGTGTTCTTTTGTTATTGTGCCCCTTGTAGAATAATACAATTTGAGAAAAGAATGCCAAACATCCCATTAATAATTTTTAAATTGATTCCATATACTGGGTTTGGATATAGTGGGATAAAAAATTATTAAAATTAACTTCACTTGTTTCTTTTACCTTTTTTTAAGGAAGATTATAGTTTATAGATTATATTGTAAAACATGAATTTCATTGCTGAATCTAGAATTTTGCATTTAAAAAATTACAACATGGGCGGCGCCTGTGGCTCAGTGAGTAGGGCGCCGGCCCCATGTGCCGAGGGTGGTGGGTTCAAACCCAGCCCCGGCGAACTGCAACAAAAAATAACCGGGCGTTGTGGCGGGCGCCTGTAGGCCCAGCTGCTAGGGAGGCTGAGGCAAGAGAATCGCGTAAGCCCAAGAGTTAGAGGTTGCTGTGAGCCGTGTGACGCCATGGCACTCTACCCGAGGGCGGTACAGTGAGACTCTGTCTCTAGAAAAAAAAAAAAAAAATTACAACATGACAGATTTTCTTTTTTTAATTGAGTGCCTAGTATGTGAAGACTTTGTTTGTTTGTTTTATTGTTGGGGATTCCTTGAGGGTACAAAGAGCCAGGTTACATTGCTTGCATTTGTTAGGTAAAGTCCCTCTTATAATTGTGTCCTGCCCCCCAGAGGTGTGTCACACACCATGACCCCTACCCCCTCCCTCTTCCCTTTCTCCACTTCCACGTTCCCCTACTCCCTGCCATGTACTAGCACCAATTGTCTTCATATCAGAATTGAGTACACTGGATTCTTTTTTTTTTTGAGACAGAGCCTCAAGCTGTCACCCTGGGTAGAGTGCTGTGACATCACAGTTCACAGCAACCTCCAATTCCTGGGCTCAAGCGATTCTCCTGCCTCCGCCTCCCAATAGCTGGTATTACAGGCACCTGCCACAACGCCCGGCTATATTTTTGGTTGCAGCCATCATTGTTGTTTGGTGGGCCCGGGCTGGATTTGAACCTGCCAGCTCAGGTGTATGTGGCTGGCACCTTAGCTGCTTGAGCCACAGGCACTGAGACGAGTACATGGGTTTCTTGCTTCTCCATTCTTGTGATGCTTTACTAAGAAGAATGTGTTTTAACTTCATTTAGGTTAATACAAAAGATGTAAAGTCACCATCTTTTTTGTGACTGAATAGTATTCCATGGTGTACATATACCACAGCTTGTTAATCCATTCCTGGGTTGGTGGGCATTTAGGCTGTTTCCACATTTTGGCGATTGTAAATTGAGCTGCAATAAACAGTCTAGTGCAAATGTCCTTATGATAAAATGATTTTTTTCCTTCTGGGTAGATGCCTGGTAATGGGATTGCAGAATCAAATGGGAGGTCTAGCTTGAGTTCTTTGAGGGTTCTCCATACTTCCTTCCAGAAATGTTGTATTAGTTTGCAGTCCCACCAGCAGCATAAAGTGTTTCCCTCTCTCCACATCCACGCCAGCATCTGCAGCTTTGCAATTTTGTGATATGGGCCATTCTCACTGGGGTTAGGTGATATCTCAGGGTGCATTTAATTTGAACTTCTCTAATAATTAGGGATGATGGGAATTTTTTGATATATTTGCTAGCCATTCATCTGTCTTATTTTGAGAAGATTCTATTCATCTCTGTTGCCCAATGATATATGGGATTGTTGGCCTTTTTATGTTGCTTAATTTGAATTCTCTGTAGATCCTGGTTATCAAGCTCTTGTCCTATTCATAACATGCAAATATCTTTTCCCATTCTGATGGTTGTCTACTTGCTTTGGTTGTTGTCTCCTGAGCTGTACAGAAGCTTTTCAGTTTAATTAAGTCCCACTTGTTTATTTTTGTTGTAGTTGCAATTGCCGCTGGAGTCTTCTTCATAAAGTCTTTCCCCAGGCTAATGCCTTCAAATGTTTTCCTCACACTTTCTTCAAAGATGTTTATTGTTTCATGCCTTAGAGTGAGATCTTTTATCCATCTTGAATCAATTTTAGTGAGTGGAGAAAGATGCGGGTTTGGTTTCAGTCTTTTACATGTGGCTATCCAGTTCTCCTGGCTCTTCTTTTTACTTTCTTTGTCTGTTTGTTTAGCAGGCCTGGGTCAAGTTTGAATCCTCTTCAGCACCCTGCCTCTTTTTACCTTTTTTAATGTGGCTATCAGCAAATGTAAAATTTCGTGTGCAGCTCTCATTTTTGGTTCACAGTAGATTCCTATTGGCCATCATCAGTAGCCTAGCACAGTGCCTGGCACACAGTAGGTGCTCAAAAGTATGAGGGGGGGAGTACTGAATAAATGAATTAAATAACTGTCTTTGCGATGTGACTGTAGGAGATGAGGGAGGGTGGCTGGCTTTCATTATATTCTCCTTGGTTTTACCAGAGATAAATACTTTTTTCTGAAAAAGAAAGGTCTAAAATAAAAGATATGGGCCAGGTACAGTGACTCATACCTGTAATCCTAGCAGGAGGACCAGGTAGGAGGAGGCCAAGGCAGGAGGATCACTTGACGTTAGGAGTTTGAGAATAGCTTAAGCAAAAGCAAGATCCCCCCACTAAAATAGAAAAATTAGCCGAGCATCATAGTATGTGCCTGTAGGTGCCTTCCAGCTACTCAGAGGCTGAGGCAAGAGGATCACTTGAGCCCAATCGTTTGAGGTTGCTGTGAGCTATAATGACACCACTCCATCCTAGCCAGGGCACAGAGTGAGACTCTGTCTCAAAATAAATAAAATTAAAAATAAATGAATAAAATAAGATATGATAAAACCACCCATTGCGATAACTTTTTTTCCCGATAACTTATTAAAACAAAATGACATTTACATTCAAATACATAAAAGATGTCTCTCATAGGCGAGAGCATAATAGCTACCAGGTACCCTCAGATGCTGGAGCAGTATTAGCCCTGGCACTCGGGTGAGAGGCATTAGGTTTTCATGAGATACAGTATGCAGAAGGCTGCCCACATTGCTGGTGCACAGCGTGAGAACATTAATGTTTATTGAGCATTTAGTGTGTTCCAGGGAACATGCCAATATCTCGCATGGGTAATTTATATTTATTTATTTTAGAGATGGGGTCTTGCCATGTTACCAAGCCTGGAGACCAGTGAGTACACACAGGTATAAAAATGGTGCATTCCAGCCTTGAACTTTTAGGCTCAAGCAATCCTCCTACCTCTACCTCCCAAGTAGCTAGGACTACAGGCATGCATCACCATGCCCAGCATCTACATAGGTTATTAACTTATTTGACACCTACAACTCCACAAAGCAGACGGTATTTTCCACATTTTACAGATGAGGAAACTGAGTTTCAAAGAAGATAAGTGCAAGGGTGTTGCCTGTGGCTCAAAAGGAGTAGGGTGCTGACCCCATATGCTGGAGGTGGCGGGTTCAAACCCAGCCCCGGCCAAAAACTGCAAAAAAAAACAAAAAACAGATGAGTGCATCCCCCAAGGGCACACAGTGAGCACCACCACACCAGGGCATCGCCCTCTCCTCCCTCTGTACTCCAGAACCCAGACCCGGGCCTGGGGAGAACAGCAGAAGTGGCTGCCTAGCCAGAATGAAGAGCTCAGAAGTGAAGATGAGGGAGCTGGGAGCAGCAGAATAAGCCTCCCAGCCCACTGAGACCCCTCCCTTTGGTCTCTGAGGCTGGGGAGAGGCTGAGGTGTGGGGCTAGGCCTCCCTCTCCCACATCCATGGTGGACAAGAATCCTGAGGTTGCGTGGTGTCGTGCATCATTCATAGCCACCATCCTGAGCCTGGGGTTGCTCGGGGTCAGGCAGGAATTGTTCCCAAGGCCCATCTCTCAGGAATTTCCATAGCTGAGCCTGAGCACAAGCAGGCAGTTTTCTTCTCTGCCACTGAGAGTGGGGGCTTCCCAGTGAGAGGAACAGAGAACCCAGCTTGAGCTGCAGGCATGTGGACCGCTGACAGACACAGAACTCTGAGCTCTGCAACCTTGGGAAAGTTGATTTCCTTCTCTGGGCCTCACATTTTTTAATCTGCGAAATGGGAAAAATCGGCCCTACCTTGTTAAAAGTTTTAGAACTAATTCCACAAGAGCGTAAGTAGCCCATAGCTGGGCTTCATTACTGTTATTACCATATACTCTTTCAATGATTATGTCCCAGGCCCTGCTGGGGATATAGAGATGTTGGGACCCCTCAAATTTGCAGTCTTCTGCAGTGATAGAGACCCTTAGTAGTAAAAAAGATTTCTAATAAGTCAACATGTCCCTCTATAAAAACTGAAAGGGGATTATTTGGCTGGGCGTGGTGGTTCGTGCCCCTTAATTTTATCATTTGAAGATCACTTGAAGCCAGGAGTTTGAGACCAGACTGGGAAACATAGTGACAACCCATTTCTACAAAACATAGAAAAATTAGCTGGATGAGGTAGCACACGCTACTCAGGAGGCAGAGGTAGGAGGATCTCCTGAGCCCAGGAGTTTGAGGTTTAGTGAGCTATGAAGCCATAGCACTCTAGCCAGGTGACAGAGTGAAATCCTGTCTCCAAAAAAAACAATGTTCAAATTCGCAGATACCTAGACACCACCCAGATGGCCATTCCTCTGATCTGGTGAAATTTTGAAATTTGGCACAGCAGTTAAAACAAATGAACTACAAAATGGATCAATCTTGGCCGTGTACCACTACATGAAAAATTAAGCCCTAAAAGATTCATAACAGCTTGATACCCTTTTTTATATGGATTCCCTTTGTTGTGGGCTAAATTGTGTCCCCCAAAAAGATGTATTGAAATTGTAATCCCAGTGTCTGTAACTATGACCTTATTTAGAAATAGGGTCTTTGCAGATATAATTAGGTAAGTTTAGATGAGGGTGGATTAGAGTGAGTGCCAAATCCAGTGACTGGTGTCCCTATGGGAGGAGAGGATGGAGAAGGGAGAACACATGGGAAGAGAGAGGCAGAAACTGGAGCCAAGGAACACCGAGGATTGCTGGAATCCCAGAAGCCAGAAGTGCCGCAGACAGATCCTTCCTTGTACTATCCAGGGGGAGCCAGGCCCTGTCAACACTTTAGTTTCAGATTTCTGGCCTCCAGAACCGAGAAAGAATAAATTTTTGTTGTTTTAGCTGCCCAGTATGTATGTAGTAATTTGTTATACAACCCTGGGAAACTGAAATATTCTCATGCTCTTTTAATAAAGTTAATAGGAAGTAATTAAAACTTAAAATATACTTTTTAGAATATAAGTATAATAAAACCACACATAAAGGAAAGCAGGGTATAAAGACAGAATTTAAGATGATGGGGACCCTGGCATGATGGAATTGGGAGGTCCTCAAGGTTGGATGTAGGTCATTGTCAGGGCCCTAGTTTTTGTTTGGAGTGATGGATTATGACATTATTATCACATATGACATTAACATAGCTATGGCAGGCTGGGCATGGTGGCTCACACCTCTAATTCCAGCAGTCTGGGAGGCTGAGGTGGGTGGATTGCTTGAGCTCAAGAGTTCAAGACCAGCCTGAGCAAGAGTGAAACTCTGTCTCTAAAAATACCTGGGCATTGTGGCAGGTGCCTATAGTTCCAGCTACTTGGGAGGCTGAGGTAAGAGGATCACTTGAGTCCAAGAGTTCGAGATGCTGTGAGCTATGATGGCACAGCACTCTACCCAGGGCAACAGAGTGAGACTCTGTCTCAAAACAAACAAACAAATAATACCTATGAGAATTTTAGTGAAAGCAAGCCATGCAAGGACCAAAGAAGAGAATATAGCATGACCTGGGTTATGACCTGCCCATAATTCTGAAGTTCATAAAGAAATCGTGCAAAAAAAGAAAATGTTTCCTCCCTAGTGCCAGCTGCCTGCTTGCACATCCGGGAGCATCTTTGGCTCTAGGACTAGGCTGCACCCTCTCAGAGAGGCCCTCCCTATCTCTGCTTCACTGGTATACCCACACCTTTTACTTTATTCTTTTCCCCTTTTCCCACAGCATGTACACAGCCAGACATGCTGCACTTATTGTCTTCCCACAGGAAAATGAACCCCTCCCCTCCCAGTTTTGCCTACCTGGCTCACGGCTATTTTCCCAGCACTTAGTATGGTGTTTAGCACACAGTAGGTGCTCTATTAAGATAAGCAGAATGCCTACCACTCTGGAAAGCTGAGGCAGGTGGATTGCTTAAGCTCAGGAGTTCAAGATCAGCCTGCGCAAGAGCAAGACCCCATCTCTACTGAAAATAGAAAAACCAGCCGGGTGTTGTGGCAGGTACCTATAGTCCCAACTACTTGGGAGGCTGAGGCAAGAGGGCGTTAAAGCCTAAGACTTTGAGCTTGCTGTGAGCTATCTTGCCAAAACACTCTACCAAAGGTGACAAAGTGAGACTCTATCTAAAAAAAACGATGAGCAAAATGAATGAATAACTGGGCAAGTGAGTAGATGAATGAATGATCTAGGGCAGTGGCCCCCAACATTTTTGGCACCGGGGACTGGTTTCATGGAAAACAATTTTTCCACGGACCAGGGTGAGGGTGATGATTTGGGATGATTCAAATGCATTACATCTCCACCTCAGATCACCAGGCAGCGGGTCCTGGACGCAACCTCACCAGTGCGCTGTATAGCAGGATTCGTGCTCCATAAGAACCTAATGCTGTCACTGATCTGACAGGAGGCAGGGCTCAGGTGGTGATACAGGCAATGGGGAGTGGCTGTAAATACAGATGAAGTTTCATCTAGGTTGTGGGCTGCTCACTTCCAGCTGTGTGGACCAGTTCATAAAGGGTCATGAACTGGTATGGGTTGGGGACCACAGATGCAGGGGGTGAATGATTAATAGACTCCACTGCTCGAGGGGTGTGTGTGTGTTCCCCTCCCTTGGACCACCTCTCATCACAGAGACACCACAGGAAGACCTAGGTATTTGAGGATTTTTAAGAGCCAACCCAGGCCCTACTCAACCATGATGGTGGACTTTTCTAGCAAACATGCGGCCTGAGCAATGGCTGGGTCTCCTGGCTGTGGACTCTGCCCAGCCCAACAGGGAGAGGACTGTGAGGTGCCTGGATTGTGACTGCCCACCTGGCTCATCTCACTTCAGACACCCATCTGCCACCATCCCCATTTCTTCTGTCCCTCCTGTACCACCTCTATAGTTACTTCCTTTATATTTTGTTTTCAATTAACTTACTTTCCTAAAGAAATTGATGTAACAGGGATGAGTATGTCACTATTATAAATGGAAAATCAACACCTGTGCTATAACACACCAACACAACACATTGTTAAATTCTAGCTCAAGAAGAGAGTCCACTGCTGAAGATTTGAGCCTGAGGCCTGCCCCTTCTCCTGGTTATAAGGGGACTGAGAACCAGTAGGGAGACAAAAAGTCACATTAGCAGCAAGAGAGCCTTTCTTCCCTTGAACAAGAACTGCTGTGTGTTTCAGAGCTAGATGATGCCCTCTCTGTGCTCCACCTAACTTCACCCTTCAGGAAACTCCCTTCTGCCCAAACAATTTTCATTTTGTTTATAGGCCTAAACTCTTGCACGGCTTCCCAGGAGCAGGAGCCAGAGCCCACCAAGCCAGGTGGCTGTGGGCTAGGCAGGGAGGCCCAGCTGTAGGGAGTCTCCCCTAGGCTGGTCGAGGCCACTTCACTCCCACAACCTCCCTCCTTGTCCCAGCCCCACCAGCACGTGGGGGACTGGGAGCAGAGCAGGCCAGAGCGCTGGGTGAGCTCACCCCTCACCCTTAATTATCTTCCTGGCTAATGAGCATCTGAGAACCTCCATCCTACTCACAGGGAGGACCCCTGGGACTCTGAGCCAGATGTCACCACAGAGGAGGTATAGGGGCCCAGAGAGAGGAAATGAGCATAGGGGAGGGTAATGATACTTCCTGCTCCTTCTTTGTTGGGGAAAGAAAAGCAGGCTGGGGCAGGCAGTTAGAGTAGCAGTTAAGCCCAGGACTCTACCCAGTTTGGTCCTCATTGCTATTCAAAGTGCAGTCCACCTGAGAGCAGGTGAGAAGTGCAGGATCTTGGCCCAGACCTCCTGGGTCAGAATCTGCATTTCACATGCTCCTCGGGTGATTTCTGTGTACATGCAGCTCCTGGTACCTTGGTGTCCTTGAAGTGGGGATCAGCAGTACTGAGAACATGGCAACGGTTGAATGGGTGTTTGCTACTATTATTGTTATTATTATCATTCATTATTATTGTTACTATGGTGGACACAGTCTGGGCAAGACAATGGCTGGGTCCAGGTGGGCTACTGCCAGCCCCCCAATTCTCAGCACACTTGGAGACAGACTTCATGAGGCCCATTATGAAGACAGAGAGGCACAGTTGTCAAAGACCCAAATGAGGAAGGCTGAGGTCACCCCCTAAACCTGTCCGACGCTGTTTATGATGTTAGTAAGGAACAGGTGGGATTGCTTCCTCTGTACTCACTGCAACCCTGTGAGGTCAGTCTTAACTGACACAGATTGACTTGGGTCAGAAAACTGAAGCACAGAAAAGTCAGGCTGGATTTGAACCTGGCCAGCCTGTCAGCTTCTATCCCACACCATGTTCCCCTCACTATCCCCCCTCCCCAGGGTCTTCTATCAGAGTGTGCCTGCCTCCCTTGTCACCATGTTGCCAGACCTTACTCTGGAGTTCCAAGCTTGCCCCTCCCAGAGCCTCACCACTAATAAAGTCCTTGCCAACTTGAGGTTGGACGCAGAAGCCACTGGAACTGGCTTTGTGAGAGGAACCTGTTTCCTCCCACTCTGGGCTCCAGATGTGGCTGACAGGGCAGGAGCCCTCATAGCTGCTGGCCTGGAGCTGGGTTTCCCTGTCTTCCTATTTCCATTCTTTTTTTTTTTTTTTGAGACAGAATCTCACTTTGTTGCTCTCGGTAAAGTGTTGTGGCATCGTAGCTCATAGCAACCTCTAACTCTTGAGCTTAAGCAATTCTCTTGCTTCAGCCTCCCTGGTAGCGGGGACTACAGGCACCTCCCACAGTGCCCAGTTATTTTTAGAGATGGAGTCTTGCTTTTGCTCAGGCTGGTCTCAAACCTGTGAGCTCAGGCAATCCTCCCACTCTGGGAGGCTGAGATGGGTGGATTGCCTGAGCTCAACAGGCTTACAGGCATGAGCCACTGCTGCCGGCCCCCCATTTCCATTCTTGTTCAACTCTAGCTCACTCCTGGGCCTGGCCTCCTGGCTAGGGTGCCCTGCATAGTCCTGAAGATCTGCAGCTAGATCATCCAATATACATTTACGAAGCACCTATGTGCACCAGGCACTGTTCTACAGACATGGCAGTGAATGGAACAGACCTAGTTCTGAGAGAGACTGACCAAAATTTAGTCACATATTTTCAAAAATGTACAATTATATATATATATATAATTTTATTTTGTTTTGTTTTATTTTATTTCATTTGTTGAGACAGTGTCGCTTTATTGCCCAGGCTAGAATGCCATGACATCAGCCTAGCTCACAGCAACCTCAAACTCCTGGGTTCAAGCAATCCTCCTGCCTCAGTCTCCTAAGTAGCTGGGCTAAAGGCACCTGCCACCGTGCCTGGCTATTTTTCTATTTTTAGTAGAGACAAGGTCTTGCTCTTGCTCAAGATGGTCTTGAACTCCTGAGCTGAAAGGATCCTCCCACCTCCATCTCCTGGAGCATGAGGATTACAGGCATAAACCACTGAGCCCTGCCAAAAATGTACATACAATTTCACATTGAGCAGGAGAGAGAATAACAGGGAACTACTCTTGGGAGAGCCTAATCTAAGAGATGACAGTGATGGGAAACACCTCAGTGCAGCTTGGAAGAAGTAAAGAAAGCCCAGTGGGAGATTGGAGTGGAGAAAGCTAGGCCACCTTGTCCTTGAGTGCTGGCCCTCCGTCTTCTTCCACAAGGTTCTGCTTGAGGCTGGGTAAGCGGTCCCAGCTCAACTTGTCCCTCCATCTTCCCACATCCCCTGGACCACAGAGGCTTTGAAAGACCCATCCTCACCCTCCTCTTGTGGGCCCACGGCAGAGTGTTCTCCGGTCAGAAGGCCTTCTTGGGGTGCACTAACTGGTGGCTCTGGGTTCCCAGGCAGGCAGGCCTGGCCTCTAATCCTGGCTTCATTGCCAACAAGCTGTGGTACTTCAGCTCTCTGGAGCATTGGGTTCCCCATCTGTAAAACGGGATGCTTCTTCCAAGGCTGTTTTTGGAAGTTTTGGGCTGGGGCTGGGTTTGAACCCGCCACCTCCGGTATATGGGGCTGGTGACCTACTCCTTGGGCCGTTTTGATAAAATGTGTTGAGCTGTTGGTACAGGGCATGGTACCTGGTAGGATCCAAACCACAGGTTATTGTGTTAAAAATAGCCATGATTGTAAGTGGCCAAGGGGCTGCTGCAAATTCCGCGACGCCCCTGCCCGCAGCGGAATGAGAGCTGTGGCAGAGTAAGGACCTTATTTGTCTAGCTCTTGGCAGTTCACGCACAGACTAGAGTGGCAGGCACATGGTCGGTGTTCCAACATCATATTGAACGGGCGGATAAATGATAAACGAGAGAATTAGCGAACAAATGAATGACCAGCCCCCTGCCCAAGCAAGGTCTTGCAACTCAGTGGTAATGCTTCCCTCCGGCCCCTGCCCGGGATTACGCCCGCGGCTCTCCCTTTTGTGCAGTGGGCAACACTCTTTTCGTGTTGTGCACCTCAGTTTCCCCCTCTGTAAGCGGGCGGCAGTAGGCCGCCTATCGAGGTTGGCAGGAAGCGGGCGAGTGAGGACTGCAGCTAAAGGGCCCCACACCCACCAGCGCCCAATCAGCGCACGCCCACCCCGAAGCAGCCCCCCGCCCCTGCCCCGCCAGCTGCTCACACCCGCGCCCCGCCAGGGCCGCCCTCCCCGAGCGCACGTGACTCCGCCCCTGCCCGCCCCACCCCGCCGTCCCTGCGCGAGCTCCCATTGGTCACCCCGGGAGGACCCCCTCCCCCAGCTGGGGTGGAGCTGGAGGCGCCCCGCCCGCCGCAGAGCGGGGCTGCTGCGTCCCGACGGTGCGCGGCGGCCGGACCGGGCTGGCGGGCGGGCGGGGCCGGGCCCGCGCGGCTGCTGCGGAGCGACCGGGCCGGGCCGCGGGCCGCGCCATGGTGAGCGGGGCGGCGCGGGCGGGGTGCAGATTGGGCGCCTGGGCCAGGCGGGGGCGGCCCCGGACGCGTGGGGGCGCACGGGGAGCCGCCGTGTTGCGGACCCGGGGTTTCTGCGGCGGACGAGGGGCGGCCGGGGCTGGGGAGCGGCTGCAGGGGGAGGGTCTGTTCGGGGGCCGCGCTCGCGGGCGGGGGCTCTTTGTCTGCCGCGCTGCGGTGAGATCCGGACAAAAGAGACGGCGGGGGGCGGAGGCCGCGTTGCCGGGAGCAGCATCCTCTTCCCCCGCCGGCTCGTGAACCCTCACCCGCACGGCCCGGGGGTCCACGCTGGAGTCGGACTTCGGACACTGAGAGATTTTTCAGAATTCCGAGAGCGGCGGGGGTCATAAGAAAAGATCTGAGGATGGAGATCCGGGCGACCTCTGGTGCTCAGTTCAAAAGTAGAGAAACTGAGGCCCGGCTGGGGCGTTTGGTGCCAGTTTCCGCCTGCAGTGACTGCGCGGCTTTGCATTCCTGGGTCTGGTGGTCCTGCGTCCCACACCGCGCCCCTCTTCAGGCCCGACTTGAGTTGCCCCTCCAGCTGTCGTTCCCCGTCCAGCTGTCGCCCCCTGGGCTGCGCCCCTTCCTCTCTGGAGCCTCACTTTGCTCCTCCTCAGAGTGGGGGAGACAGCTGCGTCGCCTGGCAGGGTGGAGTGAGAGTGCGCGGGGAGCACGCCTGGCACCACGCCCGCACGCCGCCCGCGCTCGGCACGCGGGACCTGCAGGGGCACTTGGCATCCGCGAATCCCCAGAATGAAGCCCTCCTCTAGGTCGCTCAGCCTGCCCCAGCAGAGCCCACACTGGGGCCTACCAGTCCCCAGCCCCGCAGCACCAGGGGTGAGGACGTGAGGGTTTCAGGACTGTGACATTTTAAAGACACGGTTGAGATCCGAAATTAGGGATCCAGGTTGTCTGAGTTTGAATCCCTGCACATCTGCTTTTGAACTGTGTGACCTTGGGTGATTGACTTAACTTCTCTGAGCCACAGATCCTTTATCTGCCTAGTGGGAATAAGGTCGTTCTGAGGTAGAGAGAAGACGTCTGTGTGAGGCGTTGAGCTCAGCGCTGGGTGCATCATAACCACCAACAACTTTTTCGGGTGTCTACAGTTATCACTACCAACTGGGCTGACCCTGGAGCAGCCTGTGAAAATGGCCAGAGGGTAATTCACAGGGTAGGGGCATGAGCCTCAGACCTGGCCAGGGAAGGCCCTGACCGACCTTGGGCAGTCCCCAGTCAGAGCTCTGCAGGCACCAGCTTCCTTTTCTGTCATGGGGGAACCTAGGAGGTTCTGGGACCAGTCTCTTCTGGAGGATGGGGGCATAGGGGGTGGGGGTGGAGGATGAGATGGCACTGGCTGCAGAGCTGGGCACAGCCCCATAAATGCATACCTCCCAATGGTGTCCTGGCTGGCTCTTGGAGAGCGGGGCCTTGTGTGGCATATCCTTGTGTCTCAGTGCCGGCTCTGGGCCCAGCACAGAGCGGACATTCCATTGGGTCCTGGTGGTTCACCCTATAATCCTTTCGTCCAGTCAGAAGCCATGCTAAGAAATGTTTCTGGTTTGTGAACCTAGGGGGCACAGGCTGGTTTGTTGGCACAGTTGGCAGGTGGCTTTGTGGGGGAATACGGGCATGGCTTAAAGACCTGGGGGCAATGTTGCAAGCCCCTGGATGGGTGACTGTCCCCCTTGACCCAGAGCAGCCCACCTGGCCTCCCTTGAAGAGCCCCCAGAGATGGAAGCTGCCAGGCAGGGGTGACAAGCTGGTGCTCAGCTGTGCCCAGTTAAGTGAGAAGGAGGCAGAGTGTCTGAGGGGAAGGGGCCGTTTGTGGCATTGGGGCTGGGCGAGGTTCTGTGCTCTCCTGAGAGTTGGAGTCACTGCCCTTGTGGCACCCAGGAGGGTGTGGTTGATGATATGCAAACCTAGTGACCCTGTGGCTTTTCCATTTTCATGTTTCTTTTTACTTATTCCTCCCACATCCAGTGGGCGAGATCAGGAACTCAGTTCCCACTTTGCACACTGACAAACTGAGGCCACAAGGAGCAGCTTGCTTGGTTGCATGAAAACGGTCCACAACAGTGGTGCAGGGGCAGGAGGGGGCTCTGTTGCTGGCTGCAGCTCCTCTCCCTAGCTGGCGGGGTGGCCAGTGGAATGGGGTAAGGCTTAGTTGGGAGATCTGTGGAGAGGCAGGAGGACCTAGATCAGAAACTGGGGTTCTGGGAGGAAGAGTAGGACAGGAGGAGACCCCTGCCCTCAGCTCGCTGGTTTGGCTCAGGTTTGGACTGTCCTTTTGAACAGCACTGTTGGGGGTGGGGTTGACACCCAGCTCTGCACTTTTCGGGAGTTACTGGTCCCTCTGGGCCTTGGGAAACTGGGAGAAACAATACCAGTAATACCTGCAGCCTGGAGCAGGGGCAGTCTGGCTCACCTGGGCCTGTCCTTACTGTTTTCCAGGGGACTTGTCATAGCCTGTCTCTAGCTGACCTTTGAGCAGTGCTCAGGGTAGGATCCAAGGCCCAGGCTATCCTTGGCAGAGGGAGTTAGGGAGAGCGCATGGAGAACCAGGGAGTATGGGAGTTGCAGGTGGCAATGGACTTCAAATGCCAGGGCCCACAGATCACAGGTCCCAGCTTGTGATCTGGTCCCTAGGCCCACTGCTCTTGGAAGACCCCTCCCTTTGCACTGCTGGGCCCCCCACTCCTGGCTTCCATCTTGCTTCCTAGCTTTTCTATTTAAACTCTATGCCTCAGTTTCCTCACCTATAGGAGATGATCCTGGTGAGCAGAGGCAGCCACAAGTTGTTGGGAGGATTAAATGCTTGTTTGGGGTCAGTGGGAGCTGTTTTGACAAATGCTCTGAGGTGATCCAGGTTTCTGACATTCCAGGTTAGGCACCTGCCTAGCCCAAACTGTGGCCTTTCTATCCAGTCCCTGTCCTGGGCTTTGCTAGATCAGGGCAAGGGCTCGGCTGGCTTGCAGGAGACACCTTCACTCTGAGGGGTCTCTGGAAGGCCCAGGAGAGGTGCACCCAGCGGGTGGGATACAGTCATGTGCAGGGGGCCCACAGGGCATCTGCCTCAACGCTTTGAGTTTCCTCTGAGCTCTGCTTCTTGGCCAACTCCTTGCCTTTCCATTCCCCAGCAGGTGTGGAGACAGCTGTCCTTCCATAAGCTCAGGCCTGCCTGGAAGCCACCAGCCCATTGCTGTTTCTGCCCTGCACTCGGGCGGCTGGCTACCGAGAGTCTGTTGGGACAGGTGTGAGGACTTGTGCACGGGGTCCTGGGAGTGGCCTGGGGGATTGCTAGCTGCTCAGGTGGAGACTGCCACTTTGATTTCCGACTCTTCACTACGTCCCTGGGCTTGGAACGCTCAGCATTTACTGAGTGCCTCCTGTGTGCTGGTGCACGGCCAAGTGCAGGGCAGGCAGCGCCCTCCTCATACAGCCTTGGAGCCCACTGTGGGGTGCCAGATAGCAGCTCGGGTCATAGCCCCTGGCCAGAGAGAATTACAGGTAAAGGGGAAACAAAATGCAGTGGGGACAGGATGCGGGCCATGTAGGAGGGGCATCTGGAGTCATAGTGGTCCGGGAGGGCAGCCTACAAGAGGTGCCTTTCAGGTCCTGAATGGGAAGGAGCCAGTCTTGGGACAGTCAGGGGCAGAGGGTGACTAAGCCCCAGGTAGCAACAAAGGCTTGCAGGAGAGGCTGTGAAGGAGCTGGGGAGGCAGAGAATTTGGAGTCTCCTCCGGGGCTGGGAGGGTTCTGAGCAGGGAATGACATGGTCAGAATTTTTTAAAGTGCTCAGGAAATGCTTGCTGAGTGAATGAAAGAACAAACAAGCACACTCAGGGGAGGGCTGGGGGCCGCGGCTGAGCCTGACTGTGGCTTAGTCACTGGTCTGTATGCCCACAGTGGTGAGAGGCTCACACCTGGCTCTGCCCAGTCCTCCTGGCCTGGGGTGGGGGCAACAGACAAGGTTTTGAGGTCACCACTTCTCTCAGAGGGTCCCTTTGATCTGGGGCTGCCTGCGCCTGTTTCCTCATTAGTCCTGGGACCACTGGTTTCCCCTTGAACTTAAGAGTGTCTCGTGGGCTCCCCAGTTGGCTCTGGCCCTGGCCACATATAGGTCGCAGTGCCATTGTTTGATTCCCCACCTCCACCCCTCAACACACACACTTCCCCTTCCGAGTTGATACTGACCTGCCTTCCTGTCCAGAAGCCCTGGGAGGACAGGCGTCCAGCAGGCCCTGGGGACCAGAGGTCCAAGGTTGAGGGAGGTGGGGACAGGGGGAGGTAGGTGTCCTCCTACAGGAAGAGAACATGGAGGTTGGCACAAGTGGAGACAGGCTTACGCAGGCACAGCAGGCTCTCCAAGGGCCACAGCTAGGGGTCCCCTATCTCATTTGGAGGTCTGGAAGGACAACTGAGCTGGGTTGTGGGAGCTGGTGGTGGCAGGGTGTAGGCCGGGGTAGCTCAGGCACTCAGGCAGAGATGAGCAGGACAGGAGTGCACAGCCTGCTCTGGGTGGCCATGCCCCAGAAGCCAGGACTCACACTGTGACTAGTGCTCTGAAGGAAAGGAGCCTTCCCTGGACTTCCGGGTCAGGAAGCCTAGCCTGCTGGACTGGCCTCAACTGTGTCAGAGTTCCTTCCTCTGCCCCCACACTTGTGACATCTGGGGCTGTCCTGTGCATGATGGGATGTTCAGCAGCATCCCTGGCCCGCCGCCCCCGCTTCCCCCCCCACGGTAGTGCACACACACCCCAGTTATGACAACCAAAAATGGTTCCAGACATGGCCAAATGTCCCCAGAATAAGGGTAAACAGGCAGAACATTCTGGGCAGAGGGAAATGCCTAAGCAAAGGCCTGGTGATAGGAGTGTGCGGAGGTCAGTGTGGCTGGGGACCCATTTTATTGGGTCCTGTAGGTCACTATGAGGGTGAGAAGGGACCCTTGCTGCAGTGACCCACGAAGGTAGACAGCCCCACTGAGAGGGATGGCAGTGGCCTGGACCTTGGAGATGGTAAGAAGGCATCAAGTTCGAGGGGTGTCACCCCCACCTTGCCCAGGACCCCTGCAAGTCTGCAGTTTGCCTAGGGCCAGGTAGGTCCCTGGACAGACTCGGGGGGTTGACTAGCTGCCTTTGACCTACAAGCAAAAAACCCAGCCTCTGAGGAGACCCTCTAGTTCGGTAAGAATCATTTCTCATTAAGGCTGTCAGTGCTAAGAATGTAGCAGGTTCCATCCTGTTTGAAGGGAAACCTCCATTTTGTGCTGTCAACCTGTGCTGGTGTCAGTCTGTCGGTCTTATTAAAAAACAACAAAGGAAATAGCCGGGCATCGTGGCAGGCGCCTGTAGTCCCAGCTACTTGGGAGGCTGAGGCAAGAGAATCGCTTAAGCCCAGGAGTTGGAGGTGGCTGTGAGCTGTGTGAGGCCATGGCACTCTACCGAGGGCCATAAAGTGAGACTCTGTCTCTACAAAAAAAAAAAAAAAAGAAAAAAAAACAACAAAGGCCGGTGACGCCTGTGGCTCAGTGAGTAGGGCGTTGATCCCATATACCAGAAGTAGTGGGTTCAAACCCAGCCCTGGCCAAAAACTGCAAAACAAAACAAAACAAAAACAAAGGAGGCCAGCTGCAGTGGCTCACGCCTGTATTCCTAGCACTCTGGGAGGCTAAGGATTGCCTGCACTTACAGGTTCGAGACCAACCTGAGCAAGAGCAAGACCTCATCTCTAAAAATAGCCGGGCATTGTGGCAGGTGCCTGAGGCAAGAGAATCACTTGAGCCCAAGAGTTTGAGGTTGCTGTGAGCTGTGATGCCATAGCACTCTACTGAGGGCCACAAAGAGACTCAAACAAAGAGTCTCAAAAATAAAATAAAAAACAGGCAGCACCTGTGGCTCAAAGGATTAGGGCGCCGGCCCCATATGCTGGAGGTGGCAGGTTCAAACCCAGCCCCCAGCCAAAAACTGCAAATAAATAAATAAATAAATAAATAATGAAATTAAATAAAAAACAACAAAGGAATTCAGACATCTAGTTCTTACCAGTGCAGTCCTCATCCTTAGCCCCCTGGGTTTGAGTTATTCATTGTTTGCGCCTTTTATGGCGATGGAGAAGTAAAGAAGTGCAGGATCTAGGGATGCCAGGTGAGCCTGCCAGCTTCCGCACCTCGTATGAAACCAGCAGTAAAGTGGGTGGCCACTGGCCTTCGGGGAGTCACCTGGAGTAGGCCCTTGAGGCTTGAGAGGTACCTGGGACTTTCAGACATTGTGTGCACCCTGGCAGCTCTGTCCACAGGTGAGGATCCTCAGGCTTAACCTGGTGGAGGGGGGTGCCTGAGCTTATGGCTGAGAGGTGGTGGTCCTGTCTTCAGAGTTCTGGGCACCCTTAGCAGTGGCCATGCCCTGCCAGGACACTCCCCTTGGTCTTGCCTGCCTGCTCAGTTAGCATCCTGGCACCTGCTTCCTTATGTTCCGGACGTGGTGTGCAGCATTTGGAGTATTGACCTGTTTGCAGACTGGGTCCTGCCTTGGACGCTGTGGTATGCCCACTCTCCCATACTACCCTGAGGGCCTCCACCTTCCCAGATGCTTTTCCTTTTTGCTTGCTTGAGTGGCCTCTGAGCCACACAAGGGACTGTGCCACCCAGCTCCCCAGTGGGTGGTGTGTTGTATGCCAGGGGTCTTCCCAGGCCAGCTTCAGTGCTGTGAGGTAAAGGCTATTGTCTGCTGCACCCTCTCACAGGAGTCCTAGAAGGACTTGGCTGTTCTGTATATGCCACCTCTTCTAGACAGAGGCTGATGTCATTTCCCTGCTTTCAAGTCCCTCGTTATGAAGCCACTGTCTCTTTAAAGTCCCAAGTGGTTACCAAACACTGAGTGGTGCTAGGCTGCCAGAAGGTACACCCTAAACAGAAGAGCCAGAACAGTGTCCACCCCTCTGGTAGCCTCTGCCGCAGCTGTCACCATGTCTCATCTGCAGTGTCTCTCCCAACCCCCTGCCAGCACCTTGGGCTCCATGGCCAAGTGAGGTGACTTGCCAGCCTGGTAGTGAGAATTGGCCTGCTCTTCACCAGGATGAAGGCAGGATGGGCAGACTTAAGCATTATTAAAAACAGGCCCCGTGGAAGTGCCAGCCTGACGTTAGGAGCGTCAGGGTCTCCTACAGAGTCCCTAGTTGACTTCAGCTTGCTTTCTCTTTTAGGACTCTCGTGTTCTGCTTGAATTCCAGCCTCATTGAGCCAGCCATCCCCACGTGCTTCCTGCTGAGGAAGCCCCCTGCTTAGCACTGACCATGTCTATTATGGACCACAGCCCCACCACGGGTGTGGTCACGGTCATTGTCATCCTCATCGCCATTGCCGCCCTGGGGGCCTTGATTCTGGGCTGCTGGTGCTACCTGCGACTGCAGCGCATCAGCCAGTCAGAGGACGAAGAGAGCATCGTGGGGGATGGCGAGACCAAGGAGCCCTTCCTGCTGGTGCAGTACTCGGCCAGGGGACCGTGTGTGGAGAGGAAGGCCAAGCTGATGACTCCCAACGGCCTGGAAGTCCACGGCTGACCTAGGATGCAAGGCTCTGGGTCCTGTTTGCAGGCAGCGGAGAGACGCTGGGAGGCACAAGACCACACAGACCTGCTGCTGTCTGGGAGGAGGGGTTAATACTTGCTGGCATGGCCTCAGTGGGCTTCATCACCGCATGCATGGACTCCCAGGGGCTTACCCATCCAGAACTTCCCCCTGGCCTCTTGGTGGGGCTGCCCATTGCAGGCAATGGGCAAGCCTGCCCTTGCCGGGGCTCATGGCCCCATAGCGCTTTTGTTACTTGAATGTTTAGCTGAGCCTGTTTTTGATGGAGCTACTACTGTAATGCGTGAACTAACAAACCTGTGAACTGTAAATAGACCCCAGAAGCACGTGCTTAAGCCCTTTTGCTGATTTTTAAAACCATCATATAGCGCACACGGGACTGGTTTGATTACAGCTGTACTAATGGCAAGCTGATGGTCAAGGCCATGGAGGGTCCTAGACGTGCAAGGCCCACATTGTGTTCAGCAGGGGTCTCTGATGTGTAGCTATATGTATATCTGAAGGGGTGAGATGTCAGTTTGGAGTCTAGTGGTTTACCGGTAGGGTACTTGGGTGATTTCAGTTGGTTAGTAATGGATGGAAGAATACACCCCTTCCTCCTTTCTCCAGGTTAAGTAGCAGTTCCTGTTGATAAAGTAGAGTTACTGCAAGGACGCTACTGTACCTGCCTGGGAGCCAGTGAAGGACGAGTCTGGACACACATCCTGAGGGCTGCCAGGTGTCCCAGTAGCAGAGTGGTTTCTTGCCCTGTCTTAAGCATGTTGAGCACTCTCCCCCTTGGCGTGGGCTTGGCTGTTCCTTGCTCTGGTCCTCAGAAATGCCAAAGCCCACAGTGGTTTTCAGTCTGAAACCCAGTTGCCCCAAGAAAGAAAATGGGCTTTTTATTTCTGTGTTTAATATTTTCTTCACTGGAAGGGGAGGGGACTGTTGAGTTTTCTGGGTTTTTCCCCCTCTTCCCTTTTCACAAGTCAGCTTCCTTTCCTGATCACTACTCAACTGGATGTGTACTGGATTTCACTTTCCTTCACGGGTCTTGAGATTGTGTTGAGTCTCCAACCCGGCCTAAAGGCACCAAATGCCAGTGGTAGGTCATTTCTTGTATGCACAGTCACACAGGAGCTCCGGGACCACTCACTGCCAGCCTGTGCTTAGTACAGAGGCAGGGGGTGAATTTCCAATTCAGGACTTGATTCTTGAACAGATGATGAGTTGGTGGCTCTCATTCGAGCCAGCGCCTCAGTAGCCTGCATCTCCAAGGTATCATTTCAGTGAACTTACTTGGATTTTTAATCTCACCACTGTAATGACACTCTGAACTATGATTAAAACATGATTTGTGTCAGCATCCTTGGTAATGATGCAGAGGCCAGTCCTGGCTTAGCCAGTCCCAGCTCAACTGTGCAGTGCAGGCCCTTAACAGTTGAGCTCAAAGTTCCTCTGGCCTCACCCACACCTCCTCTAAAAAGCAAGGCATGTTGAACTAATCCACTTTCTAGAATCCCAAGGGGTAGCTGTAGGAAACACCTCTTTTTAACAGTATATACCTAAACTGGGGGTCAAACAGGTAATAGCTCAAAAGGCCATCTGGGCTGAGGGCAGTCATGACATCACAGGTAGGTTCCTGGGAAAGTCTTAGGAAGCAGGGGAGGAAACACTTTTGGCCACTAACAGGGTGGCCAAGTTCAAGAAGTGGCCATGGTCCAGATGGGCTGTCAGCAGAGGCCCTGCAGGCTGAGTGGGCAGGACACATTGCTGCATAGGAAGGGGCGTGGGGGGTGGGGTCCAGCCACTGGAGCCAGGCCCAGGAGAGAGAACAGAAGTCCCAAAGGTGCCAACTGGAAGATGAGGGAGGTTTGCTCTGTTGAGTCAGGAAAGGATGGGCTGTTCGATCCATCCCCCTTGCATTCAGAACCAAGCTTTCTACCTCTATTCTCACCGAAGCCAGCAGCATAAGCCTAGGCCGTTTCTCCTTCAGCTCCACACTTGAGTAACCCCAGAGCAGCTGAGATTTGCATTTTCAGTCTCCCAGCCTGACCCTGGAACTGACCAGCTTGACTGTCACACTCATCTCACCCTATGGTTAACTTGTCAGTGAAATTTTGGTTTTGAAATGATTAAATATCGCTTTCTCGTCAGTTTCACTCTTGGAGGCTTTCTTATCCTACTCCTGGATACCAGGGACATCCCTTGAGTTTGAATCTGGCACAGTGAAGTGTCACGGGCAAGGGTGAGAGGCCAGGTGGGGCAGTGGTGGGGGATGTTTGGGAGGAGAATGAAAATGCCTGTAGAATTAGTGAACAACCACATAATAGCTCTCACTGTTCTTATTTATCGTAGCTACTTTTTAAAATGTAGACACCAGAGCCGCATACTCAAATGGCTTAGTAAGTTATGACCTCTCTTTGAATTCTTTCTGAATAGCCCAACTGTTGCGCTTTCTGACTGATCAGAAATTAAGCTTTCATTCTTCATATCCTCACAGAAGTGACAGTAGGGGGAAGGAAGGGAGCTCTTGACACTGAGCCACTAAAATATGGACTAATTTTTTAGACAAATCCTCAAACAGACTGTGCTACTGTTTTTGTCTCAAAGCTACCAAGTTTGTGCAATAAATGGAAGGGATGTCATCCCTCTTCAATAAATGCTGAATGACATTCAAGTTGATTTTCTAAACCACTGAGAAAATCTTTATTTACAATAAATTTCAATAAAATTTGCATAAATATATTCCCAATGTACAGTTTTCACCTCTGATTTCTTCATGTCATTTTGAGAGTTAGTCTGTCCTGTTCTCGTTGCTCCTTTCGGACGTCAGCGTGGAGCTGATGTTGGAAGGTGAGGGGGAGCTGCTGGGTAACCGGGGGGTGCCTGAAGGCTCGGGATGCTCAGGGTGTGCCTTTCTTGGGGGAGGCAGGTCTTCAGCTCCCTCCTTGCCCTCCAGTTTCCTCTCCATGGTCGCTACCAGGATCTTGAGCCACGTGTTCTCAGCGAGGAGGTTTTCTGAGGCGTCAGCCAGTTCCTGCAGCTTGCGGGCCAGTGCCTCGAGCTCATGGGTCTTATGCTGGTACAGGGCCTGCAGTTGTGTGCTATGCTGCTGGAGCAGGCGGTGCTGCTCCGCGAGGGCCTGCTGCTGCCGCTGCAGCCGATGCTCGTCCCTGCGGGCGCTGGAAAGCTGGAGCTCCACCTGCCCTTGTGCTCGCTGCAGGCTGCTTATTTCTGCTCTCAGCTTCTGGATCTCTCTCTCCAAATGGGAGATGTGCCCCTGCTGTAGGACTGCCTCGCTCTGCAGACATTCTTTGGTAGGAGGGTCAGCCATGTTCCGGGGGGGAATAGGGTTTGAGTGATGCAGAATGAACCTCAGCAGGTTTGGAAGGGTGATGGGGAGGTCTTCGGGGTACTTGACACTAAGATCCTTTCTGGAGAGGAAGGGAAAGGATCAAACATGAGAATCATGCCCCATGCCTAGTCCAAAACCAGATCAGGCCATCTACTTCTTACCAAGGAAAGATACCCCGAAGATGGGTAGTGGCTGTGGCTCAATGAGTAGGGTGCCGGCCCCATATACTGAAGGTGGCGGGTTCAAACCCAGCCCCAGCCAAACTGCAACAAAAAATAGCTGGGTACACGGCGGTGCCTGTGGCTCAGTGAGTAGGGCACCAGCCCCATATGCCGAGGGTGGCGGGTTCAAACCCAGCCCTAGCCAAATTGCAACAAAAAAATAGCTGGGCGTGTGGCGGGCACCTGTAGTCCCAGCTGCTCAGGAGGCTGAGGCAAGAGAATCGCGTAAGCCCAAGAGTTAGAGGTTGCTGTGAGCCGTGTGACGCCACGGCACTCTACCCGAGGGCGGTACAGTGAGACTCTGTCTCTACAGAAAAAAAAAAAAACAGCTGGGTATTGTGGCAGGCGCCTGTGGTCCCAGCTACTTGGGAAACTGAGGCAGGAGGATCGCCTGAGCCCAAGAGCCGGTGGTTGCTGTGAGCTGTGTGACGCTACAGCACTCTACCAAAGGTAACAAAGTGAGACTCTGTCTCTGAAAAAAGAAAAAAAAAAAGATACCCAGAGGATTTTACTTATTCAAAGTCAGTAAGGAAAATGTTCCCTGGGCAAAAAATTTGCTACAAAGCAAGGATGTCCCACATGCTTATTCGTAATCAAAGTGGCTTATCATAAAAGCATGTCTGTCCCTGAGACCAGAGATCAGTCTCTGTATACAGCTCAAAGACAGAAGCTCCTAGCCCCAAGCCTGAAGCCAGTGACATAGGGCACTGAGGCCACTGGTCCACCTCTGGCCTGAAGCAGGGCTGTTACCTGTATTATTACTGTGCCCTTCCACAGTCCCTGGTGAAACAGGAATAACCTGAAACACACACAGCCTGTTTCTCTAGCAATCATTTCTTACTCATTATCCGAGGCAGAGGTTCTCTCAAACAAGGGCAACTGTAGCTCCCAGGGTACATTTGGCTTGGGCCTGGGGGAGGTGCTTCTGGCAAACAGACCAACCAAGGGACTCTGTTGAATTAAGGCTGCCCAACTGTGAGTACAGAATATGGAGGGAACCACAGAAAAGGTTTTCCTCCATAGCTTTGTTCCAGGGTCTGATTTAGAAAATCCCTTTATTTATTTAATTGAACTTGTTATTTAATTGCCTGATAGCCAACGTTTCTGTCATGGATCTATTTACTTGTGCATGCACAATCTGGCTCCAATAATCAAAACTACCAGCTTTATGCATTTATGCATGAGATGGGCCAATAGACCGTGAGTGGAACGGAAGCTGAGAGCCCAGCTGCCACAGCAGAGTCACAGGGCTCTGCTCACTGTCATGTGCTCTTAGATAAGCATAGATAAGCAACTTCTCTGTGCTTCTGAACTGTTTCCTCTATGAAATGGGGACACGGAAAGTGTCACCTAACCCATGGGATTGTTGTATAGGATTAAGTGAGTTAAGAGTGAGCCCAGTGAATGTTAGCTTTGTAAAAAAATTACATTGTTCTTAAGAAGCAAACAGGAAATTACTAATTAAAAGCTCTATACACAAAGACAGTGGCCAAATACCTAAAAATGACAAAAGGTGTTCTTTTAATGGGTAGCCTCTTCCCTATCAAATAAAAACCATAAGGAAGTTAATGTCAGATATGCCCCATTTTACATAGTGTTTATGGAAACCTCCAGGTAATAGCAAACATAAATAAGAACTTGGAACCTTGCAATTATTGAAAATAATTTGGAATTATTCAGCCATCCCCTCCACTTTAAAACATAGTTTTCTTAACACATAAGCTTTCTTTAAGTGGGGCTTCCCAGCCATTCAAGTAATAACAAAAAACACACTGTGGCCCAGTGAAGTGGGCATGTAAAACATCTGCAGAGGCTGATCTGCCACTGTGTTTTCCAGCACAAACCCGGTCTTCTAGGGCAAAGTCAAGGTGAATTATCCTCCCCGAAAGAGCTGCAAAGATACCTCAGCATGTATCTGAGGCATGTCTATAGGACAGACAATGCCATTTGTAAACATGCTATCTTAGAGGTCTTGAGCAATCTCTATGAATCTTCCTAACATGCTAAATTGCTACTATGCTTTTTAAAAATTTTTATTTTTATCTTTTTTGAGGCGGTCTGACTCTGTTGCCCAGGATGGAGTGCAGTGTCATCATCATAGCTCACTGCAATCTCATACTCCTAGGCTAAAGTAATCCTCCTGCCTCAGCTTCTCAAGTAACTGGGGTACAACAGGTATGCTACCACCATCCCAGGCTAAGTTTTTTAGAACCGGGGTCTCCCTCTTGCTCAGGCTGGTCTCAAACTCTTGAGCTCAAGTGACCCTCCTGCCTCTGCCACTCAGAGTGCTAGGATTACAGGCATGAGTCACAGCACCCAGCCACTTCCATGCTTTTTAAAAGTAGCAAGGACATGGAATGTCAACAACCTACTTCCAAAAAAGTAGTTAATTTTAAAGTGTGGTGGTAAAAGGTCCCACTGTTTATTTGCTCCCCTCTAATGCTGAGGGAGGTGTGGGGAATGTCTCTGAAGAAGTGTGGTTCTTCCCCTGGGACACATCAGAGTCTCTATGTAGAACATGGGCCTCCAGACCCCCTCATTCCCTGGCCCAGTAACAGGCCAGAGCACGTCACACACAGCAGATCTGTTCCAAGCACTGACGGGGAGGACTGGCCCTGAGATGTCCTTGCACAGCAAGGTTATGTCTCCCTTCAGGGCCCAGCCCTGCCTCCTGCCTCCAGCCAGAGGACAGGCTCTGTTTTTTCTCCATGATTTTTAGAAATTAGGGTATGTTCTTTGTAAACCATTTATTTACAAGGGACATAAAAAATATACAAGAAGCATCTCCAAAGCACTTGCAGTCCTCGCTCCTGTGAAGTAATCACTGTCAACACCTTGACATTTTCCCTGCCGAACACATTTTCAACTAGCACATGCACAAGTTTCTGTTTTTTCACAGTGCATACACACTAAAATAGCATAAGCAGGTGAACCGTGAAAAAGGTCTTATTACATGTTATCAAAGAACACTCTTTTTCACTTCCTCTTTGCAAGCTGTCAGCTCACATCATTTGCCCATTTACCTTCTGGCTAAACCACTCCCTCACTGTAGACCAGCTAATGATGAGGTTACTTCACTTCTGACTACCATTTATTTTTAGGAAATGAGAAAAATTCCATTCCAAAGCCACCAGGCTTTGGTTTACCAAGCTCTTTCAATTAAGATAGAACTGGACAGGCTCCTCATATTCAATATTTACATTCCTGACCTCTCCTATTCAAGGAAAATAGTAAGGGGCTACAGCAACTGCCCAACACAGGTCTGGAGAATGGACGCATCTCCATGTTACTACACCAGGCAGCTTTGAACGAAAGTGACTCAACCCAGACACAAGCCTCTAAAGACAAGCTCCTACCTGCCACCTTTCTTTGTGGGTCTCTCATTATTCAATTCATGCAAACGCATTTGCTAGGTGCTATAACTTTAATATTTTTCCAAGCTGTGTTTGGATTTCAAAAATTACATTTCATTAAACTACATGCCCAACTTCTGTCCTGCAGAGATGAAATTGCTAGTGTTACTGTCCATGATTCCTTGACTACATGGCAATTTAAACACTTCTTAGAAAGAAAAAGGCTCATCACGACTCAGCAGCAGTAGAATAGGGTGAGTCACATTCTGTTTTTAGTGCAGGACTTGACAAGACCCTACGAGGAGTATTCCAGCAAAAAATTATTTGAGATAAAAAGCAAAAACCAAGGAAACGATTTCACAGATATGAAGGTATTAGTCTCCTAGAGAAACATGACAAGCAGAGCAGTGGCTGTACAAAATCAGCAACAGAAAGGCAAGACATGAAAATAGTCAATGTCACACATCTGAGTCAGGGACCTCCCTAAATAAGCCTGCAAACACTTCCCTGCAGAGAGGATATTGCCAAAACCACATGACTGCATCCTCAGGAGGACTCAACCTTCTACGGACGGTAGGGAATCTGCAAAAAGGGAGCAAACATCCAGTTTATCAGGCTGTTAAGGGCCAAGAGTTAATCTCTTTTTCTACTAAAACAATGGCATCCACATTTGCTAACTGCAAAGTCTGTTCCCCCTTTGCTAACGTCCTTCAAGGTAGCTGAAATAACTGAGCTTGGAATACCAGTTAGGCAAATGTGAAAAGATCAAGTGCCAACCACACGGCACATGGCCAGAAGACACCACAGCAGAGCTCCCTGAATCCAAGCAAGGACAGGGCTGAGCCTGGGAAGGCTTGGGTCAGGCAGGGCTTCACAGACCCGCCGCTGTTTTGCCCCACACAGACATGAGACTCTTCTTGTCAATAGCTGCATATTTCATATGTTCATGCAGGCCATGAAAGCTACCAAATGCTGATGGCCACATTCATGCCTGTGTGAGAAACAGACTCTGAGAAGAGCAGATGTCTTTAAAACAATCCATACCTCCCATGACATTAGGATGTGTTCTTTGTAAACCCATGACCCATGTGTTCTTTGTCACATCCCATGACTAAAGCCCTTCTACCCTATGTCCCTAAGGGCACACTTTATTGAACATTTTTGTTATAACAAATGATTTACATCTTAAACTCATTTCATCTCTAGATCGCAACAAAAGAATCTCAGCTGCCCAAAATTGAAAACAATATAGCATTACCTGTTGCAGGGAAAAAACAAGACAGTAGGAAGACGGTCAACCATAAATTCCCAAGGAAGATCATTCTGAGACACGTCAATCCTGGCAAAAGGAAAGAACAAAATAAAATAAGATGTCAGGCCAAGAAACCCCAGCTTCAAAGAATCTTCTTCTGTCTACAACCCACACTGGGCCAGCCCCTTCTCCGTGAGTATACTGCCAACCAGGTATAAGCTGGACATTGATACTTCCAAGACATTCAGCTTTCCACTGAATGGGTAATATAATGTCTTGAAAGTAAAAAACGAACTTCCAAAAAATGCCTCACTGACACCTCACTAGTCACTCATCTAACAGGATTTCGCCAAGTATCTTAATGCCTGAATTACCTCTGAAAAAAAAACATACCTTCAGCTTCTCTGAAGATTCTAATTTGTACCCTTTTTTATATGTTGTAAATCTGGATGGAGGCCAAAAGAAGTGTATTTTCTTAGCAGATTTCAGGTTAATTTTCAAATACAGAAAATGACATCTGTACTAAAACGCCCAACCAATGCTCAATCTATATGGCACTTGCTAAATGCAACTGCTCCAAGGGACAGGCCCATTAGCAGCTGGCACTGGGCTGGGCACACAGCCAGGCCCCCACAACTTGGCTGAGCAGACTCAGGGCCACAACAGCATCCTCAAAGAAAGGGGCTGCAGTTAGGCACCGTGGCTCACGTCTGTAATCCTAGCACTCTGGGAGGCCAAGGCAGGTGAACCGCTTGAGCTCTCTAGTTCGAGACCAGCCTGAACAAAAGTTAGACTCAGTTTCTACTAAAAATAGAAAAACTGGGCGGTGCCTGTGGCTCAAGGAGTAGGGCGCTGGTCCCATATGCCGGAGGTGGCGGGTTCAAACCTAGCCCCGGCCAAAAACCAAAAATAAAATAAAATAAAATAAAAATCAAAAAACTGAGGCAAGAGGATTGCTTGAGCCCATGAGTTGGAAGTTGCTGTGAGCTATGACAGCATTGCACTCTACCCAGGGTGAGAGCTTCAGACTTTGTCTCAAAAAAAAAAAAGAAAGAAAAAAGAAAAGGGCTGCACTATCCTTATGGAAAGGCTGGTTGGCCAATATTCATGAATAGTGTGTACAAAAGATGGAAATGTTTTGAAACATTAACTTGACAGAAGTCTTCAGAAAGCATAAGGGCGGGGGGCAGGAATGAATGTCATGTATTTATCCAAAAGGACAAAATTCACTTTTTAAAGATGATATAACTGGCCAGGTATAGTGGCTCACGTCTGTAATCCTAACACTCTGGGAGGCCGAGATGGGTGGACAGCCTGAGCTCACAAATTCAAGACCAGCCTGAGCCAGAGCGAGACCCCCATCTCTAAAAATAGTCAGAAGTTGTGGCGAGCGCCTGTAGTTCCAGCTATTTGGGAGGCTGAGGCAAGAGGATAACTTATGCCCAAGAATTTGAGGTTACTATGAGCTGTGATGCCACAGCACTGTGACAAAGTAAGATACTGTCTCAAAAAAAAAAAAAAAAAATGATCTAACCAAATGAAAACTGTTTTACCACAACTTTACTAACAAAATGGCCCGCCTGCCTCTGCCCAGGTCAGCCTACCTAAAACATTAGATTTCTACTTTCTAAACAACTGGTACTGAATACCATATTTTATAATCACACTTTTTTCCTCCCGATTTTTATTTCAAAGGAAGGGCAAACTGTAAAATTAAAAGAAACATAATATAAAAATTCACTTGAAATTCCATTGGGCAACTTGGGGCCTTCTTTCTGCGATTCTCATTCAGGCTTTGTGTATAGGTGTACCCATTTTTGAGAGCAGCTACTATGTATTTCATTCTGTATGCTTTCCAATCAATTATATGTAAAGCCTTGTTTTAATGCGGTAATTAAAAATCCTATCAAATGCCCAGACAGGATTTACTTACTCCTCCCTCTGTAGGTGACCATAGATAATGCTATGATAACTAGCTCATGCTACTCTGGAATTCCTATTTCATTAATTCTCCAAAGTAAAATTAGCTGGGTCAAAATGTACAACCATTTTTGTTGATTTCTTGCAAATGTTGTTGAACTGCCTTCCAAAAGGGTTATGGCAATGAGCTCATTCCATTAGCTACCTCTGACTGTGTCAATTCCACTTTATTTTACCAATAAAATTCTGTCACTTAAAAGCACTTCTTAAATAAGAGTATTGACATTGTATTATTGTTTTAATTTACATTTATTAGGTTATAAGTTCCCCATTTGTTTATTTACTCTCTCTTCTTACATGAAAAACCTGCTCCCATCTCTTGTTCACACTGGAATCTCTCGTCTCTTCAACCATTTTAATTTTGCAGGGTCTGGAGTCTAAATGCCTGATTCTGAATCCTGGTCTCTCATTTATAGGTTGTGTGATTCGGGGCAAGTTACCTAATCTTTCTGTGTTCCAGGTTCCTTTTCAATAAAAAGGGAGTGATAACCATACTGGCTTCAGTGACTGTCCTAAGATTAGATTAAGTCAGATAACATGTACATGGAAAAATCTCTCAGCATTGTAACTCCTCAAATTTGGCTCTAAGTGTTACTTACAGTACATCTAACAGATGAAATAATATAAAATACATCAAGTGTTCCCATTTAAGTCTGTTTTCCTTATTTGCTTTCTTTGTACACACTTCCAGTGGAATCTGTTCATCTTTCTTTCATTATTTTTTCAACTGCTTCTACTTTGGAAAGTTGCCCTCTCTCAAAGCAACCAGCAAATCTAGTATTCTATCTTCTGCTGTTTTTCCTGTGATTTTTTTATCTTTTACATTTAACTCTAATTTATGTGGAGTTTGGGGGGGGGAGAGGGTTAAATCTAAACAATCCCTCTCAAACTACTTACTACTGCATCTAAAAACTGTATATGAGCCTTCTTTTCAAAGAAACATTTTAAAATTATTTTGTTTAATCAGGAGCCTATATATATAGTATCCATGAAATCATAAAACTCAAGCGTGTGGGTATTAACTAAACCTTCCTCTTAACTTCACAAATGAGCAGAAAAACAAGGGCTGGTGAAAGATTTGCTCCAGGTCCCAGAGCCAGTGGGCAACTTCTGGGGCAAACTTCTTGTGGTATTCCAGAGGCTGGCATCTCAGAAGGCCATCCTGGAGACCAGGTTAGTGCTGCTCCCACACACCCGTGCTCACCCACCCATGAATTCAATCAGAGCTAAACATCATCATGGAAGGAACATGCAGAATTCACTAGGGAAAGTTCAGTTTCAGCAAGGCTTTGCTCATGGCTCCATCCCAACTATTAAATCCAACCAAGAAGTTGGAGGAAAATGGGCAGATCCTCATATACCATATGGCTAAGCCACACACACACACACACACGCACACACACAGAGTGAGCATGGGCACACAGCCTAAAGTTCTACAGAACAGGCTTCCTTACCTTGCCACAGTGAATGTATCTGTGGGCAGGAGACGAGCTAGCTGGATGAAGACGTGGTTGAGGGATAGACAGAAGCCACACCACTGTGCATAGTAAAGCAGCAGAACGTCCTGTGGGAAGGCAGAGGGGCCATTACTAGCATCTGGGAAACAGGCTCCTCCTCACTTCTTTACTGTGCTTAAAATCCACCAGGCATTCAATAGAATGCCTATGCTGAAATTAGAACGTTTTCATCTTTAGATCTTTCCAATTTTGTGCTTTCTTAAGGACTTTCTGCAATTAGAAAACCACCATGTAATTCCCTCAAGTTCCACAATCAGACTGCCACATGCTTCACCTTCTATACAGCAAAAACAGCCGTTCACTCCAACAACTGCAGCTTTGGAAAATGATTTTAATAGGGATAGATGGCTTGATTTTTGCCTCTCTTGTGAAGCCATACCTGTTTTTGAAGGACTACTTCCCAAAAGGTATCAGTTGTTACTTCAGTGATTAAATGCTGAGAAGGAAACTGGGCAGACTCACTTCCAATGAGATGTCTTTTCAAGGGACTGTAGAGAATGCTGAAGTTTTGAATAAAAGACTCTAAAAATAAAGAGAAAATGAGATCAACTCTTCTCCAGGTACAAGGAAAGTAGCTAGCCTACTTTTAACTCCACCTTTTAGAAATTGCAATGACTTCCTGGGCTCACTTTTTTTTTTTTTTTTTTTTTTGAGACAGAGCCTCAAGCTGTCGTCCTGGGTAGAATGCCTGGGTGGAGTTGCAGCTCACTGCAACCTCCAACTCCTGGGCTCAAGAGATTCTCCTGCCTCTGCCTCCCAAGTAGCTGGGACTACAGGCACCCACCACAACGCCCGGCTATTTTTTGGTTGCAACCGTCATTGTTGTGGGCCAGGGCTGGATTCGAACCCGCCAGCTCAGGTGTATGTGGCTGGCGCCTTAGCCGCTTGAGCCACAGGCGCCCAGCCAATAGGCTCACATTTTTAACATTTTACCTGTAAGCAAAACCCTGAACAGGGGTGCCTGTAGCTCGGTGGTTAGAGCGCCGGCCACATGCTCTGGGGCTGGTGGGTTCGAACCTAGCCTGGGCCTGCTAAATAACAACAAAAAAAGATAGCTGGGTATTGTGGCAGGCACCTGTAGTCCCAGTTAATAGGGAGGCTGAGGCAAGAGAATCGCTTGAGCCCAAGAGTTTGAGGTTGCAGCGAGCTATGACACCACAGCACTCTACTGAGGGTGATAAAGTAAGATTCTGTCTCAATTGAAAAAAACAAAACAAAACAAAAAACCCCTGAACAAAGCTGCCAGAGTGGCACCAGGTGTAGCTCTGGTAGTATTAACTCAGTGAACAGTGATTAAGATAAGAAAATACCACGCAGGGTGTTAGATGCTCTAATGTTCCCGGACAAAGAATTATATTCTTTTCTGAAAAGACTGATCCACAAATAGATACCAAGTTAGACTACATAAATCATCAACAAGCTACAATCTTTTCAAGAGAACTGGAACTACAATACTAAAGTTGTATTAAGGTACAAAGTTAAGCACAACTACAAATGCAGTGCACAAGTAATAATGTGGAATGTGTTTAAATGCTCATTAATTTGAGGACAAGGAGCTATGGTTTTTTGTTTCCTTTATTAAACTTCTTCAAGTTTCTTTTTTAAAGGTTAAGGAAAATAATCTCAATTCTATGTAGTGAAGAAATACATCAATAAAATCTATAATTACTTAAAAACCTAACTTGAACCAAGAGTTCTACCCTCCCCACAAATGCTGCCATCTTCAGAGTCCTATGCCTCCTCTGCAGTAACTAATTTGAGTTTCGAGTTTCACTTCTTTTTCTAACTCTCTCCATTTTGAGGTCCTAATAGGCAATGAAATGTGCAGAATGGAGAAAGAAGTAAAGAATGTCATGTGAATACTAAAGAGAATTCATGATCAGCATCTAAATAACACTCAGTTGGCCACGTTTCTGAAACACAAAACCAAAATTATTTCCTAATCTGAATGAAGCCTAAATTCTGAAACTGCCCTTAGAGACAGCTGATTTATGTTAACGTTCTAAACCAACAAGGACACACAGTAGATTTTTTTTTTTTTATAAGGACCCCTAAAAATACTATCATCAACTACAGGACAAAGAACATTTGAGTTAGATATTTCTGAGTAGATACAGAAGATGGAAAGAAATCTGAAGGCTTCTTTCAATTGCCCTTAAATTAAAAGTGAATACATTATAAGGTCATCAAACACTTGAGTATTACTGAACAGAACAGAGGAAAATTCAATACACACTTACTTTAAAAATACATGCTAGTTTCGTTTTAAGAAAATCCAATACACCAAAGTAATTTTAGAAAACCTGAATTGGGGAATAGTATCAATAGATTATGCCTTTTATAAAATTACTGGTCACAGGATTCCTTTAAACACTGAGGGGCCCTCATGTTTATAATATATACTTTGATATAGGAAAATCAATATTTACATATGCCTTTCCACAAACATTCTAATGTAAGAAACAAGCTTCACCTGAATTTAAGAGGCTAGCTAAAAGGACCAGTATTCAGGAGCTCTGAGTTTACTTTTGATTTCATACATTGTAAAACTTGAAATAAGGGCAATGTCTGTGGCTCAGTGAGTAGGGCGCTGGCCCTATATACTGAGGGTGTCGGGTTCAAACCCGGCCCCAGCCAACCTGCAGTAAAAAAAAAAAAGCCAGGCATTGGGGCAGGTGCCTGTAGTCCCAGCTACTCGGGAGGCTGAGGCAAGAGAATCACCTAAGCCCAAGGGCTGGAGGTTGCTGTGAGATGTGACACTACAGCACTCTACCGAGGGCAACAAAGTGAGACACTGTCTCTACAAAAAAAAAAAAAAAAAAAAAAACTTGAAATAAAAAGTTTCCTTCCCTACAGAATTCCTCCTTTCACCATGTGGCAAATGCTGACCCTCCCTCCATTTCCGATGAAGCTGAACTAACGCAGCTTTTGAATTCTTACTTCCTTTGTGTGTACATCAGGGGTGTCAGCAAAGTCCTGGAAACAGGCCAGTGTGGGCCAGTTCACTGCTGCTGCTGAGTGCCTGGGGCAAGCTCTGGATGCTTCCTTCCCACCATGAAGCCTTACCCTCCCCTCCCCACGAAAAATGTTTTTGCTGTCTGCAACTCTACCCTTGTTTATTGCACCAGACAGACATTTATTACAATCTAGGCACTGGAAATTGCAGCAGCCTCCTCAATTGTTATAAAACAGCAGCAAAACAAATTAGAACTACTGGCCTCAATACTCACACACTTAACCCTGTGAAATCAAAGTGGAGGCAAGGTGGCCCAACTTTTTAACTGCTTGTTTAACTTCTTTTAGGATAAGGCTCCTGTTCATCAGCCCCTGGGGTGTCCTGTCAGAAAGGCTCCACCTCCTGCCCATCAAAGTAGCCAAGTCCCCACGGACTTCAACTGGCTATAACTTAGAAATGGGACATGATTGGGTACTTTTTCTTCCATTCTTGAGACACTTTACTAAGAAGAATATGTTCCAGCTCCATCCATGTAAACATGAAAGAGCGAAAGAAACCTATGCAATCGTTCACTTATTAAAAGTCTTTTGATTTACTCTGAAATTATCCATTATCATCAAAATGTTCTGTGGGGACTATGTACAAGGCACCATTTTCCCAGCTCCCAATTTCAATCCCATCATGGATGCCCAGATGCTAGGCGGTGCACTCCAAGGCTTTGACTGTGACAAACACGTGCTGATCGGCATTCTAATCCAGCGCTGCAATGCACAAAGGCTGCTGATTGCAGAGGCGTACCAGGGAATGGATGGCCAGAACACAAGGCCTACATTGAGAAGAACCTCTGTTTTGTTCTCTAATGTATCCCAGCACCTATCCCAGTACTCAGGCACACATAGTTGGTGCCATGGACTGAATTGTGTTCCCCTAAAACTTATATGTTTAAAGCCCTAACCCCCAATGTGACTGTATCTGGAGGTGCCCTTTAGGGAGGTAGTTACCATTAAGTGAGGTCACAACCGTAGGGACTGGTCTCCTCAGAAGAGGAAGAAACAGGAGGGATGTGCCACAGAGAGAAGACAACCATCTGCAAGGCAGGGAAAAGGACCTCACTAGAAAAACCTACCAGCACCTTGACTTTGGGCTTCCATCTTCCAGAACTATGAAAAAATAAATTGCCATTGCTTAAAAAAAAAAAAAAAAATAGAAATGGGACATGAATTACCAATCTAAGAAGTTGGATCTTATCCCAGCATGGTCTAAATGACAAACTTATCCAATTTGGAGTTAGGAAGTTTCTGTTCCATTCAAAAGAAAAAATTAGCCTCTTTTAAAAATTGTGACCAGGGCGGCGCCTGTGGCTCAAGGAGTAGGGCGCTGGTCCCATATGCCGGAGGTGGTGGGTTCAAACCTAGCCCTGGCCAAAAAAAAAAAAACTAAAAATTGTGACCAATTATGGTCTAAAGATTTAAAATGACCCCCACAACCAATTTTAATAAGACCTCTCAATAAAAGTCACCAATATCAAGTTAAACAAAACTTTTTATGCCTCAGGAAGTAAACTGCCTACAGTACCTAGGGTGAACTTCACAAGAGCTTGTTTTGGATCCAAGATATAGTGAGACTCTTCTTTCACATCAACAATTGTGGCAAATTCTTTCACCCGAGTGGAGCTCGGAGCACCCAGTCTTTCTGCATATAACCAAAATAAATTTGAATCCAAAAGGTAGATGTTCAGGGTCTTGTTGGTTCTGCAGCTCAAGCCTGTGAAGTCTGTGCTAGTTACATCCACTTCAGGAAAAAGATACCTGTTCTCCTCAATGTGAGGAACAGAGCTCAGGGCATCAACTTCACATTTCTTCTCCAGAGAAGAAAATGCAATGGTTGGGGCTCCAAAGACATCTTGTTCAGAATCGATGAAGCCCACCACACTCCTGTTTATGGTCCTGCAACATGCAGTGTAGTAGCTGAAAGGGCTATAGGAAGTTAAAAAATTGCTGCATTCTATGCTGTCAGATGTCCCATGATAAAAGGTCTGCTCCTTGAGGTAGAAAGAATCCAGAGCTGCTGCCATCTCAAAAAAGCTGCACTGTGGCATGCTGACCGAGCTTGGCTTTATGCCCCCTGCGGTCTGGTTGACACACAGTTCACAAACATTGTGGGTCCTGGAGAAGGAGTGCCACTGGGGCAGCACCACAGTGTTGCAGCAGGGGGACGCTGAGATCAGTGGCCGGTTTGGCAGCTGTGCCAGTGATTTTAGTGCCAGGGACTCCAGTGCTGGCACGTCCACTCGCCGAAGGTGCTGAAGGAGACGCTCCACCACCTGGTCTCCATGACAGTTGTTGTACTCCAAGGCCACTTCGGTGATCTGAAATACACAGCAGAGTTTGTGAGAGGACAGGAGAACATCCTAGTCTAAGTCCCAGACAGGAGTGGGCCAGGAATGTCTCAAAGAGGATGTGGTCACACCAAACCTATCAATAAAAGAGTCCTGGATTATTATTTAGAACATGCCACTCTATTAACAAGTAATGAATCTTTTTCAAAGCTGGAAGGGATCTTAGAGATGTCTTAGCCCACCACAGGAGAGGTGAAGCAGCTCACCCTGGGACACATGTCCAGTATGTCAAAGAACCAGGAAATCTCTCAACTACCAGTTGGATGCATTTTCCTTTCTATCTTTATATTACTCCATACTATCTACTTTCTCTTTGAATTTAAAAACTTGCCCAGCACCTAATGAATGGATCAAAATACTTTACAGCTGTATGTTTCCATATAAATTCACACCTCACAGAAGGCTACCAATTCAACCTGATTCAAACCATGCCCCCACCTGCTGCCCTTACCTCTTCTTCCTGCTGTACCACCCTCCCTCTCTGGCAAAATGGCACCATTAAACTACAAACTCAGTCAACACATCCCCAAAATCCTACCAGCTCTGACTCCAGCATGGCTCAGCAGCCTCTTCTTTCCATCCCCACAGCTGTAGACTCAATTCAGGTCCTCAATTGTCACAAACCTCTATCATTTTTTCTCCCACCTTCATGGAGCCTCCATACTGCCTGCTCTTATGATAGATAGTTCACCCCTTCTCTATGGCTTCACTCTCTGCAGGTTCAGTTAATCATGGTTAACTGCAATCAAAAAATACTATTAAAGGGAAAATTTCAGAAATAAAAATTTCTAAGTTTTAAGTTGCACAGCATTCTGAGTATCATAATGAGATCTCTCACCACCGCCCAGGGTTGAACTGTCCCTTTGTGCAAGTGTTACTCACGTTGGGGGCACTACTTGTTATTAGTCACTTAGTAACGGTCTTAATCGTCAGATCAGCTGTCTCAGCATTATAGTACCTGTGTTAAGTAACTCTTACTTTACAATAAGGACCCCAAAGCACAAGTAGTGACGCTAGCAATTAAGATATGGCAAAGTGCAATCTCTCAACTTTAGGAAAGGGAGCAGGGGGGAGGAATCCTATGCTGAAGTTGCTAAGATCTAAAAACAGGGGTATCCAACCTGAGGAGGACTGTTTTGCTTAGCTGCGGTGCCTAATATTATAAAAAGTATGCTCAGTTTTTTTTCTCATTAGCTGTGGTTAGTGTTTGTGTATTTAATGTGTGGCCCAAGACAACTCTTATTCTTCCAATATGCAGCAGAAAAGAAAAAAAGTTAGACACCTCTGAAATTAAGACAGAATCTTCTATCTGTAAAATTGTGAAGAAAGAAAAAGAAATTTGTGGGCTGGGCGAGTGGCTCACGCCTATAATCCTAGCACTCTAGGAGGCTGATGCAGGTGGATCACCTGAGCTCACGAGTTCGAGACCAGCCTGAGCCAAAGCAAGACCTCGTCTGTAGGAACAGCTGGGTGTTGTGGCGGGAGCCTGTAGTCCCAGCTACTTAGGAGGCTGAGATGAGAGAATCACTTGAGCCCAAGAGTTTGGGGTTGCTGTGAGCTATGATGCCAATTGCACTCTACAGAGGGCAATAAAGTGAGACTCTGTCTCCAAAAAAAAAAGGAAAAAAAAATTGTATGTAGTAAAACACAGCGTTCGGTACTACCCTGTTTTCCCGAAAATAAGACAGTGTCTTATATTAAGGTGTGCTCCCAAAGATGCGCTAGGTCTTATTTTCAGGGACATCTTATCTTTCCTGTGAGTAGGTCTTATTTTTGGAGGATGTCTTATTTTCAGGGAAACAGGGTATCTGTGGTTTCAGGGATTCAGTAGGGGTCTTGGGATGTATCCCCTGGATAAGGGAGGAATTACTGTATTTTTCAAAATACAACCCTAAACATGACACTCTTCAACCACATGATATTTGATGCTGCCCTATTATCAAAAGGATAAAACCTACATACAATCTGGCCCGTTTGCCTTGCTAGCCTCACATTACCCTCCGCAGACCAGACCAGGCCCTCTCAAGGCCACACCTTTACAGAGGCCTGGCCTGGGACACTGCCTCCATCTGTTCCCAAGGCCCAGCCCCAGGTGGCTGCTTCAATAAAGCTAACACCACTTCATCCTGGGAATAGCTAGTTTCTCACCTCCAGTATCTTTGAAGCCCTCCCCTAAGTCTTACAAGCTTCTGCTGAGATGTCCCTTTCCCACAAAACTGTGGATCCTCTTGAGCACCATTTATCCTTCTATCTGAAGCCCAGCATTGAGCCAGGCACATAATGAATGCTCAGTAGACACCTGACAAATGAACAGCGTCTCAGGGCAATGTACACACTCCTCTTTCTTGGTAACATGAACCACTTTACCCTTGGATCAGTATCAGCAATTTAGATTTATATTTTCTTCTAAGACTTATCCATCTCCAAACTGAGTATCTTTCGTTACCCATGTCCTACCCTAGTTTTGTGAGGAAAACAAGTTACAATCCAAATGCATTTATTTTTTAAATAGAATAGAAATGCATGTTTCTATTCTAAAATAGAATAGCACGTTAAGTCAAATTTCACCAAAGTTACTTCCAACGTGTTAAGTCAGTTAGGATTTTATTTTATTAAAGTGTGTGTATGAAAAACCATTACTTTTGTGTATTGCTGGCTTTTCTTTTTTGAGACAGAGTCTCACTATGTTGCCCTTGGTAGAGTGCTGTGGCATCACAGCTCACAGCAACCTCAAACTCTTGGGTTTAAGCAATTCTCTTGCCTCAGCCTCCCAAGTAGCTGGTACTATAGGCAACTATCATAACGCCTGGCTAATTTTTTGTTGCAGTTGTCATTGTTGTTTTAGCTGGCCCAGGCCAGGTTCGAACCTGCCAGCCTCAGGGTATGTGGCCAGCGCCCCGCCCACTGAGCTACGGGCATTGCCCCCATAAAACTATTTAATGAATGCATTTCTAATTTCTTAAAACACAAACTTAAAAAAAACTTTATAATGTATAATAATTATAAAGACTTACTTCAAAACATAGGTATTTGTACAGAAAAATTAAATGAATAGTGCTTGGCATAAGAAAGCCACTTTAGATAATAAGCCAGTGTTTTAAATATTGTTCCCCACACACAGAAACATCTGGGTCCTGTTTGAATGAGGCTCTGACAGCACAGGGCACTAATAAGGCCACGCCTCTATAATCCATGAAGAGCCCAGCTGCCCTCTGGCCCCATCTTGGTACTGCTTTATCTCCAAAGACACCAGAGTATACAACTACTTCTACCCCCACCCCTAAACCTCCATAAAACTTTGAGATTTACTATAGTTTACAAAAAGTCCTAGTAGGAGAGCATCAATTACATTAAGGAGAAAAAAATTCCAAGAAAAATCTTCTTTCCTCATCTCTTATTCTTAGTATCTTTCACTAACAAAGCAGCCATGTAAAGAAAAGTCATCCATTGTGGTGGCTCATGTCTAATCCTACAACTCTGGAAGGCCAAAGCAGGAGGATCCCTTGAGCTCGGGAGTTTAAGACCAGCCTGGGCAAGAGGCTGGTCATCTTCACTAAAAATTAAAAAATTAGCTTTGACCTCATGGTAGACACCTATAGTGTAAGCTACTTAGGAGGCTGAGGCAGGAGGATTGCTTAAGTCCAGGAATTTGAGGTTACTGTGAGCTAGGCTGACACCACTGCATGTAAGCCTAGGGCAACAAAGTAAGACTCTGTCTCCGAAAAAAAAAACAAAACACAAGAAGGGTATTTTTAATTGAAAAAATATTTTGTATATTGAGCAGCACCTGTGGCTCAAAGGGGTAGGGCATCGGCCCCATATGCCAGAGGTGGTGGGTTCAAACCCAGCCCCGGCCAAAAACAGCAAAAAAAAAAAAAAAATATATATATATATATATATATATGGTATATTGCAACGCTCTTGAAGAATGAGGCATAGTTTTCATGTTTCTTTCTTTTTTTTATAATAGGCGGTTTTGAAAATATAATGCAAGTATATCACATTGTGTATCCCTTGATGTCGTATTTAATTCCATGTGAACAGTTATGGAAAACCTGGCAAATAACTTTAAAAGTTTGCCCCTTCTTTTTCTTTAATCAGAAGAATGTTTAAGACTGAACACAATAACCATGCTTTTGCTTACCACATGCATACTCTGTGAATACCTCCAGGAAATGTTTTTTTGTTTTTTTTTTTTTTGAGACAGAGTCTCATGTTGTTGCCCTCGGCAGAGTGTCGTGGCGTCACACAGCTCACAGTAACCTCCAACTCCTGGGCTTAGGTGATTCTCTTGCCTCAGCCTCCGGAGTAGCTGAGACTACAGGCACCCACCACAATGCCTGGCTATTTTTTGATGCAGTTTGGCCAGGGTCGGGTTTGAACCTACCACCCTCGGTATATGGAGCCAGCGCCCTACCCACTGAGCCACAGGCGCTGCCCCCAAGAAATGTTTTTAAATTGGAAGATGAGTCACAAAGACTCTTTGCTGGCTGAGGTAAACATTTCCTTTGATTAACAAGCTATGCAATATACATTGCAATGTCTTATAACCTCTCTAGAACTTTCTAGAGACACCAGGGTGTCAGTGACCTGATACTATTGTCAGGGTCTGTGCTTTTCTTTGTGGGTGTAAGCTGCCCAGTCTGGGCCTATATGGTCACTTCTAAGGGATACCTACATGTATCCCACCACGATTTGCTTGGCATGTCCCCAACTTTATTACTCTCACTCTAAGATGACCTCTTCTCAACAATGTAAGCTTCTTCAACTTTCTGCCCAAAATTAGGCTGACCGTGGTAATGGAAAAATAAAGCTGCCTTTCTTTCATGGTCAATGAGCTAATGAGTTTACCACTGACACTGCAAAAGTGTGGCACTCATCCCTCCCACTTCCCCAAATGGCCAGGTGGCTTCTTCACTTCTGGTTACTGTGCCACTGTTTCTCTGACTGCAGACCCTACCATCTATCCTCACCACTACCCAGGTCTAGGTTCTCACTGTCTCACTTCTGGGGAACCCTGCTGCCAGGAATACTTTCATAAGGCTATCACACATCCCTGGTCACATCTCCTCATTGACAATGAGACACTGAGGACTATGATTAATCTTCAAACCCAGAGAGAAGCACCTGGGCCTTACCCTCCAAATGTTTCTTCAGAATCTTCTCTCACCTGCCCTTCCCGTGCACCATGAAACCTTTCCTAATACCTAAGCCTACTGCAACTCCCCGGCCTTCGTGCCTTTGCTTGGGCTGTTCCTTCCCTAAAGTTTCTCTCAACTCAAAACCCTGGCTACCCTCTGAAAGTCCATCTCAAACATTCTTCCCTCCCAAAGCCTCTTCTAACTCTTCTGCCCAGCACCCAGAGTTCTTCCTTATTCCTTCTCTAAGTTAGGACATGAGTGCGCATTCAGAATACCCCTCAGCGGGAACAATAACTTCAACAAAAAGACTCTGGAATGGTAAAGTGAGCCGCTTGGCTGGGTAAAAAGTCCTCTTGTCTGTCCCTTCAGGCAGATGACCAGGCTAACACTGAGGGCTCAGAGAGAGACAGTGTCTGCTTAGGCTGCCCAGGGGTATACTGGCTAAAATTGGTTTTGGCCAATTAGAGGATCCTTCAGGGAGAGAAAAAAATAAAAGCCTCAGTAAATGCAATTTAGCAGTCCCAGGCTCTTTCTTTTTTTTTTTTTTTTTGGTTTTTGGCCAGGGCTGGGTTTGAACCCACCACCTCCGGCATATGGGACTGGCGCCCTACTCCTTGAGCCACAGGCGCCGCCCAGTCCCAGGCTCTTTCTGCTTATTGTTATTCTCTAAGTGCCTCCAAATGACCCAGGTATAAAATGAACCCACAGCCTGAGAGTGAGCGCGACAAAGGCAGGAGAAGCGGCAGCAGGGAGGGGCAGGCTGCTGACAGCACTGTCCCTGAAAACTGCCCTGGCTTCTGCATGATAGAAAGGTTTAGAAAAACGAAGTGTCCAAACATTGCCACTGCTGTGCCAACAGTGACTAGGGCCAGAAATATGGCCAAAGCCCCTGTGACAGTGGCATCCCCAAGCCACAATAACCTGCCTATGTTCCTGCCGACTCTCTGCCCCACTTCCCAAACAGAAAGCTCACAATTAGTCTCCTCAGAAAGAGGGACGGTTGGTCATTTTGGTTTCCCTGTCTCCTACTCACCCCAGACATGAGCAGCTGTCAGTGCATGTGGCCAAAGACTGCAGCAGCCCCTAGCCACGGCATGGGCTCTCCTCCCTAACCATTTAGAGGAGAAAAGGGTGATGGCACAGAATCCCAGCTGCCACTCCCAGCAGCCGCTCAGCTGCTAGAGCAGGTGACTGACTGTGGAAGAGAGTCCAGGTGAAGGAAGCTCTCCTGCTCCTTATGAGAACCTTCAACATTACAACTCTTACCTCATTTATTAAAGGATGACTTTCAGCTAAGGGATTAAAAGGTATGAACAAAAAAAGTGCTGGTCCCTTCTTCAGTTCATTATTCATCAGGAGACTCTTGCCTCCATGTGGCCGCAGCCATCGAAAAAGCATCTCCCGGTTTTCTAAGGCCCATTTATAGATGTTCTCAGCTGTGTAGTTCATGACCTCCCTAGGAAAGACCTGTGAAGGACAAATGCAGAGAGGATAAAGAAAGCTGAGTGAGGCAGGTCCAGTTCCTGGTGCATCACCACTGTCTTCCAGAGACCCAGTCAGCCCCACTCCTCTCAGGGGACAACAATGAGGCCGAGAGCAGGGACCACCCCGTCCCACACTTCTTCACACAGAGCATTTCCCATAAGTGGCTAAAGAACAAAGAGTGGATTCAGGAGGTAACTTCGATATCACATGATTATCTTTTTGCTTTTATTTATTTATTTAGAGACAGAGTCACACTTTGTCACCCCTAGTAGAGTGCTATGGCATCATAGCTCACAGCAACTTCAAACTCTTGGGCTCAAGTGATTCTCTTGCCTCAGCCTCCCAAGAAGCTGGGACTATAGGTGTCCGCCACAACACCCGGCTATTTTTAGAGATGGAGTTTCACTCTAGCTCTGGCTGGTCTCGAACTTGTGAGCTCAGGTGATCTGCCCATCTCAGCCTCCCAGAGTGCTGGGATTACAGACATGAGCCCCTCTTTTTGCTTAAAGACAGACTCACCTATCAACAGATAATTCTCCCTGCCTGCTTATAGCAGTAACCACCTCTATTGACCCTATCCAAGGAGAGCTATTAAACATTACCGGGCATTTTTAAAAGGGCCAAGGCATATATGTAAAAGGGTCATTTAGATTTCTTGGTCCCTCAAATGCTGCCCCACCAGGATGGAAACAGAGCTCCTGTGAGGCAGAGGCAGTGTCTGCTTTGTTCACTATGTCCCCAGTGACTACACAAACACCTGGCATAGAGTAGGGGTTCAACACATATTAGAGTAACTCAACAAATAACCTACTAAACTTGTCCAAAGCCACAGACCACACTTTCTATATATGGATGAAGGAAAGCTATTGTTTTGTTTTTGTATAACCAATGTATGTAAACATAAAATGATTTTTTTTAAATTCTAATGACTTAAACCACTAGTTTCAAATAGAACTTCCAAAAAAGATGCTTTGGAGGGTTTCACAAAATATTTTATATCCTCCAAAATGGAGATTTAAATCGCCTCATAATGAAGATGTCTACTATTTGTTTTTTTAAATATCAGTAACAATATCAATAATAGTTCATTTCATAAAAGGAATTCTACTGCTAAACCAACCCAACCAAATCAACCAACCTTAGAAACTATCATATCAAAGTAGTAGATCTGAAGTATTTTTCAGTGTCATCTCATTGTCCTACATTTTCTTCTCCATCTACTTTTAACTTCTTCCTCAGTACCCTCTACTATAAATAAGTATGATAGGCTGTATAACATGCTAAAAAGGGATGTAGGAAAATAATAAGATAGCAAGAGAAGATGATATCAAAAGCAGCTGAGAGGCACAAAGAGAATGGGTGGGTGGTAGAGAAACAATCACAATAGTGATTCTCAAAGTGGGACAATGGGAATTTGAAAAATATACTTAAACATCCATAATAAACATTTCTATTTGGAAAACACAAAAATACATTTGATTTTTGAAATATAAATTGCAAGAAGGAACAACATCTGGGCTACCCGAGATATGCAGAAGCTAGGGAGATTGGCAAGTGAGGGGCACGCCTGCAGCGGGCCTCACATCACCTCTGAGGGCACAGAACTTACACCTATACCAAGGGGAACATAGGTTTTAAAAAGCTGGGTACACTGGGTGCAGGGACACTGATCTGTATAGATGGAGCCTGTAAGAGAGACAAGTTTCTCTGTCAAGAGACAGAGAAAACTTAAGAAAAATAAACTTTCAGTGGTGTGACTGAGGAACAGCAATGAATAGAGAGAGCAGAAGCACAGGATTGCACAAGACACAGGTCAGAGCTCAGAAATAGCTGGGATGAGGTCATCATTCCACCAAAAAGCAAATGAAATCAGGGAACAAAAGTGACAATGGAGAACTGAGGCTCTCTGGGGTGAGAAGCCATCAACTTCTCACTGTAACTTGACAAGAACTTCAAAAATCCATTATATCAGTTAAGGAAAAAACCATGTCAAATATTATTCTTCATAAAAGAAACAAATGAATGGACATCACCCAATGGAAGCTTAATCTCTGAGAAAGGCCCAGAAGAACAATTCTCCGACAGAGTAACTCTGCAATTTCACCCAAGAAAGAAACTAAGAAGGCCATACCAAAACCTAAGAATATAAACAAAGAATTTCTAGATGTTAAATTCAAGAGCCCTCTAAGGCATGGGTTCATAATCTGGGACACGGGCTCTAGAGGGGGGTTGTAGGAACTGTCAATTCACATATAAAATCATGTACACTTTCCTAGAGAGAGAGTCCATAGATTTTATCCAATTCTCAAAGGAGTCTGTGACCTAAACAAGGTTAAGAACCACTGCACTAATAGAAATGTGATATCAAAATACTTACAAGTGATGTGTTGAAATGTCTATGTAAATACACACTTCCAGAGTGTACTAAGGATACCAGTTTCGCAAGATGTTTATTTGTGATAACCCCAAATCGTATTGTTCCTAGGTAATCTGAAACAGAAAATTTTCCTTTATTAAAGAATAGGCCTATGCCTTAACACAACCACAAAACCCAATGAGCAAGTCTTGCTGCACAAATCCCCTGGAGGAAAGCCCCTTTTCTAACCTAGGCTAGCTAGGGAAGGAAGATGAGCTGAAGAAACCCTCCTCCTAAAACAGAACTCAGCCAGTTAAATCCAAGCCTACTCCTGCGAGTCACACCTCTGACGTCTCTGATGATCACTTGCACTGAGGAGTTCACTGTGCTCCTATGTGATGACCTGAACTGTTCCCTTTGCTCATAGGCCCACCTCAGAGCAAAGCCACACGCTATTTTCCCTGTCTGTACACTTCCCATGGCCAACTCCTCATATTTCATTTCAGCTCCCACCTTCTCTGAGAAGTCTTCCCTGTTTACCCAACTAACAGCAAAGACAAGGGGACAGAGTCTGCAAGGGGAATTTGGGGCTACCACTCAGGTACTCGCTTCACCATTATCCTATTTTTATTTAATTATAATACTTAATGACATCTAAATACTCTTATTCACTTATTTAATTTTCTTTGATCCAACTTCCTCTCCAGAATGTAATTTATGTGCTATCAGAGGCCTTGTTTATTGCCAGTCCCCAGTACCTGCTGCAGTGCTTGGAGTGTATAGTAAGAGATCAGTAAATATTTGTTAAATGAACAAGCCTAGCACATACAAAGAACTCATACAAATAAACAAGAAAAAGAAAATGGGTAAAAATCAGTAAACCACAGAAAAGGAAATACATATAGCTAATATTTACAAATAAATACACTGAATCTCACTCTTTCAGAGGAAAACAAATTAAAACAAAATACCACCTTTTAATTGCTCAGAATTTAAGACACAGGAAAGATCAAGTATGGACAACCAGCAGAAAATGAACTTTGATTCAACACAGGGAGACAGGTAAGATGGCCAACCACTGGAGAGAGCAGTATGCAGTATGATCCCGGTGAGGAGTGAGCACGGCCAGCAACTGAGGTTCCACGGACGTGCACGGAGAGCCAAGAACTCTGCCCATGTTAAAAACAACAAGGCAGGGCTATCTACACAGCACAAACAGAAACTGAAGAAGATAAAGTACATATTTGATGGGTTTTTTTTTATTTCATAAAAACTTTTCTGGGTGGCGCCTGTGGCTCAGTGAGCAGGGCGCCGGCCCCATATACGGAGGGTGGCGGGTTCAAACCCAGCCCCGGCTGAACTGCAACCAAAAAATAGCGGGGCATTGTGGCAGGTGCCTGTAGTCCCAGCTGCTCGGGAGGCTGAGGCAGGAGAATCACGGAAGCCCAAGAGCTAGAGGTTGCTGTGAGTCCTGTGATGTCATGGCACTCTACTGAAGGTGGTAAAGTGAGACTCTGTCTCTATCAAAAAAAAAACAAAAAACTTTTCTTTCTATAGGTGCATAAATGTTTAGAAATATATAAAGAATCTGAAAGAAAAATAAAAGTAGTTTGGCTTTGAAGTACATAACATAAAGTACATAAGATAGCATAGGAAAAGGCATATTCTTTCCTATCCCCCTTCCACTTCATTAGCAAAAGCTAAATAAAACATCAGTTAAACCTTAAGTTATATACTGCCATGGTCAACAATCTTTACCACAAATCTAATGAGTTTAAAATGGCACAAAACAAATAAACCAAAAAATATAGGCAAATTAGCCAGAAATTAAAGAGATTGGTTGTGTAAGGGGGTGGGTGGGAAAAGGGAGAAGGGAAAAGGGAGGAGGCCTGGCACTCTCAGGATAGACTTTTTTGTATCTGATTTTTATAGCCATAGTAAAGTTGCACACGCCCCTCACATACTCCAAAACTAAACAAATAACTAGAATCAACTAATATGTGGGGAACCCAACGTGGAATACAAACACTAACAAATAAACCTTGGCCAGAGGGCGGCGCCTGTGGCTCAAGGAGTAGGGCGCCGGTCCCATATGCTGGAGGTGGTGGGTTCAAACCCAGCCCCGGCCAAAAAATAAAAAATAAAAAAAAATAAAAAAAAAAAAAAACCTTGGCCAGACACAGTGGCTCACACCTGTATCTCAGCACTTTGGGAAGCCAAGGTGGGAGAATCCCTTGTGGCTATGAGCTCAAAACCGGCCTGGGTAACATATCTCTAAAAAAAAAAAAAAATTAATTAGCCAAGTGTGCACCTGTAAGGGTCTGAGGTTGCAGGGAGCTATGATGCCATTACATCTTGGCCTGAGTGACAGAGTGAGGCTCTGTCTTGAAAAAGTAAAAAAAAAAAATCCTAATTACTATAATGAATAATACCATACTAACAGGGGTGGAAAGAAAGAACTAACCTAAGGCTGAGTGCGGTGGCTCATGCCTGTAATCCCAGCACTCTGGGAGGCCAAGGTGGGTGGACTGCCTGAGCTCACAGGTTCAAGACCAACCTGAACAAGAGCAAGATCTCATCTCTAAAAATAACTGGGCATTGTGGCGGGTGCCTGTGGTCCCAGCTACTTGGGAAGGTGAGGCAAGAGAATCGCTTGAGCCCTAGAGTTTGAGGTTGCTGTGAGCTATGATACCACAGCACTCTACTGGGGGAAACAAAGTGAAACTGTCTTAAAAAAAAAAAAGAAAGAAAGAACTAACCTAAGTAACCAGAAAACAGTATCTTGAGTAGATGTTGTAAAGCTAAAGGCCAAAAGAACTGGATACAGTGAGTAAAGGTGTTTCTCAAAACTGGCAATTCTGGAATTACTAATTTGAGCCAGGATTCTCACTATTAGAGTAAGAAGCTATGTATTAAGAAGGAAAGGCTAAAATAATCTCTGTGGTGTAGACTGGAATATATATAAACTTAGACCTCTCAATACACACATGCGATACTATGCTTATACTTGAGTATAAAGACAGGGTGGCCATAAAGTTCATTGTCTTTGCACTGCCCAACATTTACTAGTTTTATCCGATGAAAAGACCTAGTAGTAATGAGACCTTAATACCAAAGAGCATAGTCAGCACCCAGATCTTGGTTTCTAAATGCCATTTTCTGGTAAAAGTTAGGATTCTCAGACTAAAGGTTGAATCCAGATGTGGGGCAAGAAAAGTACAAGATAAGCCTGAAATATTTTGGTGTGTCAGAAGAAAAGAAGTGCCCATAAAAGGAAGGGAGCCTGTCCAAAGGAAATAGAAGCCAATCCAAGGTGCTCCTAATAGCCAAAGCTGGAACAACGTGAGCTAAATCAACTATCATAGTACACAGAACAAAATAAATACCTGTGACTCCACAGTGGTATTAACAAGTGAGAATAGTCAGCTCTTCTTTATAGAAGAATTCCATTAATAATCAAGAAAAAATGAGGGAAATAAAAAACAACAATTTGAACACCAGAGATAATTGTTGCAGCCAAGATCCACTCCAACAATTGGACACTAAAATTAGTGAGCAAAAGCTTTTTTGTTGTTTTTTGTTTTTGAGACAAACTCTCACTTTATCACCCTTGGTAGAGTACTGAGGCGTCACAGCAACCTTAAACTCTTGGGCTTAAGCGATTCTCTTGCCTCAGCTTCCCAAGTAGCTGGGACTATAGGCGCCCACCATAACACCCAGCTATTTTTTTTTAGAGATAAGGTCTTGCTCTGGCTCAGGCTGGTCTCAAACTCATGAGCTCAGGTAATCTACCCCCTCAGCCTCCCAGAGTGCTAGGATTGGAGGCATGAGCCACTGCATCCAGCCAGTGAACAAAAATTTTGAAGAAATACTTACACAGTCTCAAAGTATCTTCCCCCAAGGTGTTTATTAATTCCAAAGAAAAAGACTGTAACTTCTCCGTGGACAGACCCAGCAGATACTACCTTAATCAAGTGATCAAGATTAACATCACTAATAGGAGACACAGTATATTATATGAATCCCTTGGTAAGAAGCACTAAGAAGGACATATTTCCATAGCATTCTTGCCAAAAATGCATAACCTCACTTCAGTCACAAGGAAACAAATTACCACTTTGGTAGGCAGAGTTAGGAGGATCGCTTGAGGCCAGGAGTTTGAGACTAGCCTCAGCAACATACCCAGACTATAAAAAAAAATTTAAAAATTAAAAAATTAGCCATGCACAGCCTATAGTCCAGCTACTAGGAAAGCTGAGGCAGAAGGACCGCCTGGGTGCCACTGTACTCTAGCCTAGCTTTTCTTTTGTTCTCAAATTACCTGCCTTCACCCAACTTCCTCCATTGTTAACATCTTACATAAAAACACTTGTGGTGGTGGTTTTGTCAAAACTAAGAAATTAACATTGGTGCAGTCCTATTAACTGAACTGCATACCTTACTGGAATCGCACTAGTGTTTCTTTCTTTTCTGAGAGCTGAGCTTGGATCCCACATCTTATTTATGGTAGTTTTTTCTCCTTTGTTTCCTCTAATCTATGACAATCCATTTGTCTGTCTTTGTCCTTCATGACTGTGACACTTTAAAAAATACTGCTTAGAAAAAAACACCACAAGTGTTTTTATGTAAGATGTTAACAATGGAGGAAGTTGGGTGAAGGCAGGTAATTTGAGAACTCTCTGTTCTATTTTTACAACTTTTCTGTAAGTATAAAATTAGTTCAGGATTTTTAAAATTCTGTTTAAACGGCTTAATGTGTATGTTCAGATCCCAAAGCTGTCTAAAGAAAAAGCATGACCTAAGAGAGGATATGAATTGGTAAGACATAAACAACACTCTCCAGAAGGAGAACTGAATCTCGGTGGACAGCCACAGTTAAAAAGAGACTAAGAGAAGGAAAAGCAGCCAGTCAGGAAATTCATTTGACAGTCTGCCAAAGCCTCCATCATGATTTATTAGAGCAGAGGAATAAGAAGTGACAGTCTGACCTAAAAATTAAAAGGGGCCACTCAAAAACCTGTTTAACTACATTAATGAGAATAGACAGTCTGCTTGCACAGAACAGATTCTAACATGCTCAAGCATATTGTAATTTCAAAACTTTTTCCCACATGGAGAAATTTATAAAAATCACACTTCTATTTAAAACCTAGCATATGGTGGAAATCTTGCTAGAAGCAGCAGCTTAAATTTGCAATCTCATTTGAACAAAGAATACTTGGATTAGCAAAGGAAGTTTATAACGTAAGGATAACACAAGAAAACAGCACTTCTCATCTTCACATCCAGAGAATTCTCTGTTAAGCAGGGCTCCAGGGAATTTCTACAGTAAGTCTTTGTCATTTGTAAAATGAATGTAGTTTCAACATTTTAATTAAGAACTCTGAATATGAACCATTAAAAATAAACTGAAACTCACAGTCCTCTCTTTCTCACCAAAAAAGGTTCAACAATAGCAGGATCTCATTCAATTAATTAAAAAAAAAATTATCGGTATACTCCATTAGCCTGGTAATTGGCCACTTTAAGTCTCCATTAACCATCCAGTGACAACTGGTGTCAAAGATCACTGCAAGATGTAATGAGATCTAGAGGGAACATCTGGATAAAAGAATTAGTTACTAAACCATTTCTGCAGCTGCTCATGCAGGTAGGGCCACAACAGCCCATGTCCCGTAGCCAAACACTCCTTGGGGAAGGCGCCTGCTTGTTTGCTGCTTGCTGCAAAAGGTGGTAGCTGTGTATCCCTCAGCTACAGGCAGTGCACAGAGCCTTCACTCACCTAGGCCCATCCGGCACATCCCTCGTTGGACACAGGGCTAGAGAAACCAGCACTACCATGCTGACATCCCCCCATCTGCTGTGCTTTTAGTAAGAACTGGTCTTGCTTTGATCCATTAAATCCATTAAATCTTTTCTGTTTTCAGCACTTAGACAGGTTTACTCCAGACCTTCTCCTGTGAGGGTGGGGTTCTTTGCCCCTAGCAGAATACTCCACCCTTGCTTCCCACACCCTCCTGGGTATAGCTTCAGTTGCCCTTCTTGTGCCTTCTCTGCACCATCACCATTCACCTAATGGCAATCACCACCGGTGCATCAAGAGTAGAAGGACCTGAAGTTTGTTTCCATACGAATTCACCTAGCTCACACCCCTCTCTAGTTTGTATCAAGGTGATCCACCTTCAGATAATGTTTTAATATCAGGCTACAGCTGATCTTGAGCAACACAAGTTTGAACTGTGATGGTCCAGTTATACATGAATTTTCAACCCAAAGCGGATAAAATATAGTAGTCACTGGATGTGAAACTTGCCTATATTGAGGGGAAGGTGTTTGACTTTTTATATTCATGGGTTCTACAGAGCCAACTGCAGGATTTGAGTATGTGCAGATTTTGGTATACGCAGCAACAGCACAAGGTGCTGAAACTAAGCCTCCACATACACATACCAAAGGATGACTGCAGTTTATTTTGCTTAGTATCATTTGCCTTAAATTGAATTTTAAATATTAAAACTTCAGTTTATTATTACAGTAAAGCAAACACGTTTTAAGATACTAACCATGTCAGTGTAGCAACGTTAACATTCTCAAATATTCCAGAAAGAATAAGAATAGTTTATTTTTGTTATGAAACAAAATAGGGCTAGATATGGTGGCTCATGCCTATAATCCTAGCGCTCTAGGAGGCCAAAGCAGGAGGATCCCTTGAGCTTAGGAGTTCCAGACCAGCCTGAGTAAGAGCAAGACCAAGACTGTGTCTTTACTAAAAATAGAAAAAAAAACTAGCCCACAGTCCAGCTACCTGGGATGCTGAGGCAGGAGGACCACTTGAACTCAGGAGTTTGAGGTTGCTGTGAGCTATGATGATGCCAGAGTACTCTAGCCTGAGCAACAGACTGAGACTCTGTCTAAAAAAAAAAAAAAAAAAAAAGAAAAGAAAAAAAATGAATTTAAAGTTTAATTTATGCTTTAAATAAACAATAAAGGATCTTGCCAGAAGGAAAAGGTCCATGGCTCACATTCACCAACACTGAAACAGTAACTCTAGGCCCACCAGGACCACACTCAGAAACATTAATTCTAGGATATGCCTCCAAGAGATTCAGTATCTTACTAAACCAAACCCTTACTCCAGGACACTTAGATCTAAGTTCTACAATGAAGCAACGTGCAGAGCTGTACTGTTCAGGACGACAGCTGTCAGCCACAGTGGCTATTACGCACTTGAAATATAAACAATGATTAAGTGACTTTATTAAATTTTGATTAATTTAAATTTTAAAGTGATAACTCAGTTATTGAAAAAATTTTCAATACATTTAAAACAACTTTGGTATGTAAACCACTCTTTCATCTACCCACTGAATGGAATCTAAATAAAGACTGAGTATTTCCAATGAGAATTTGGCATCTGAATTGAGATGTGCTATTAAGTTTACCGTGTAAAAGTATAAAATGTTTTTCAAAGACTTGGTTAAAAAAAAGGAATCAAAATATCTCAAAAACGTTTATACAGATTAAATGTTGAAATGATAATCTGGATATACCGATTTAAATATTAGCTTAGTTTCACCTGTTTCTTTTTAATTCTTAAAGAAGCCACTAGAAAATTTTAAATTAACTATGTGGTTTGTATTATTTCCAAAGAATTGTGCCAGGGTAGTAATGATGAAAAAGCAAGATTCATTTCTCTCAGGAGAAAATTAAACTGAGACAATAAATCCAGCAGCCAATAAAAATTAATAATGGGCAATTATCTGGCAAGGATACATGAGACAATGATTCTTAAATTTTGTTCATGAAAATCCCTCCAGCAGCAGAAAATGATTATTTTTAAGAACATAGTTCCTCTCTCCTTCAAGAAGAAAAAGACAGGGCTCTACACCTTGTACCTCTATCCAGACTAAGCTTTTTTTTTTTTTCTTTTTGAGACAGTCTCACTATGCTGCCTTTGGTAGAGTGCTGGGGTGTCACAGCTCATGGCGACCTCAAACTCTTGGGCTTAAGCAATTCTCTTGCCTCAGCCTCCCAAATAGCTGGGACTACAGGTGCCTGCCACAGCGCCCAGCCATTTTTTTTGTTATAGTTGTCATTGTTGCTTACATGGCCCGGGCTGGGCTCAAACCTGGCAGCCTTGGTGTATGTGGCTGGCGCCTCAACCACTGTGCTACGAGTGCCGAGCACAGACTAAGCTTTTGAAACTAACTTTCTCTCAGGCCTATAGTAAACAGCACTTGATGTACTACAAAGTAAGGTACCCAAGAATACACTGAAAGAACAGACAGAAACGCCGGATCTGAACAACATGTAATTCTTTACCTCGGGGCTGGCCATCTGCTATCCAGGAGATTTCTATATGATGTAATAATCTCTCAGGGATCATGAAACAAAATGGAATGTCAGGCGAAGAAAAATGTTCATAAAGATAATGCTAACAAATACAAACAATATACTTCAAAATAAAATACCACTGGATTAAATCACATGTTATTTAATCAACATGGCTAAGAAATCATTTACTCCATGGGATAATTTCTGTCATTTCTTTACCATGAAAATATAGACATTCAAAGGCAAACCTGTATCCTGGTATCTTCCATCTGCTCAGAAACGATCCTTATTTTAATCTATACCCTCTGTCATTTGGGGCGGGGGTGGGGATGGGGGGAGAACAGAATCTCACTCTGTTGCCCTGAGTAGAGTGCTGTGGAGTCATAGCTCACAACCACCTCAAACTTTTGGCCTCAAGTGATCCTCTTGTGTCAGCCCCCCAAGTAGCTGGGAGTAGCTGGGACTATGGGCAACTACCACAACGCTCGGCTAGTTTTTCTACTTTTAGTAGAGACAGGGTTTCATTCTTGCTCAGGCTGGTCTTGAACTCCTGAGCTCAAGTGATCCATCTGCCTTGGCCTCCAACAGAGTGCTAGATTACAGGGGCAAGCCACCATGCCCAGTCTATATCCTCCGTCATTTTTATTAACTTCTGCTATCCCACTCTTCTTTCTAAGGTTTTGGATAAGTCAGAAAGAGGAGAACAATAGGATTGCATATTAAAAGATCAAAAACAATCTTTCTAATGCTATATAACACTGACATGGTGACTCACTTTTCAAATGCTTCATAACCAGTTACTGGACGATAACTTCATACATTTCCAATGATAAACACAGCCAGAAAGAAAAAGAAAGAAAGAAAAGAGAGAAAAAAAAGAAATAAAGAAAGAGAAAAGGAAAACAGAGGGTGGTGCCTGTGGCTCAGTGAGTAGGGCGCCGGCCCTATATACGAGGGTGGTGGGTTTGAACCCAGCCCCGGCCAAACTGCAACAAAAAAAATAGCTGGGCGTTGTGGCAGGCGCCTGCAGTCCCAGCTACTCGGGAGGCTAAGGCAAGAGAATCGCCTAAGCCCAAGAGCTGGAGGTTGCTTTGAGCTGTGACACCACGGCACTCTACCAAGGGTGACAAAGTGAGACTCTGACTCAAAAAAAAACAAAACAAACCAAACACACACACACACAAAACCTTCAAAGAAATGTACCAGATTACAGAATGCTACAGAAATTCAATGTATAAACTATTGCTACGACATGCATTTCCCCCCCTAGAAGTATGACTCTGAGATTTATATATTTTCAAAATTCTTAATATAAAGCACAAAGCAATCTTCTGGTGCTTGTCAAGATACTGCCAAACTCTAAACATGTAACTTCTTAACTGTGATTTTTTTTCTTTCTTATGAGCTAAGTAGGAGGGAAAGAGAAACATAGTTCCAAATACATTATTTTAGGAGAAAATAAACTGTAGAGCTAAATATGAACTGTCACATATACTTAACCTGACAGTAAAATAAACACCCTCATACCAGCTGTTCTCATTTAATAAATACCAAAGCACAATATTAAAATGATCAATTTCAAAACTTCTGTATGCATTTCAATTAAATTCCCCTTTTTTTTTTTTTTTTTTGTAGAGACAAAGTCTCACTTTATGGCCCTCAGTTCGGCTGGGGCTGGGTTTGAACCCGCCACCCTTAGGTATCTGGGGCCGGTGCCTTACCAACTGAGCCACAGGCGCCACCCTAAATTCCATTTTTTTTAAAAAACATAAGGGAAGGAAGAACTTTGCAAACATATTTGCTTAGAAATTCTCCTTCACCCCCTCTCAGACCACTATTATGGTCTAGCACAGAGATCTAGATGAGGTCTGTTACACGTTGTTCTTTCTCCATCCCCCCACCTCAAATGACACTTTAAAAATGTAAAAACCATTATTCCAGGCCTACAAAATCAGGCCAAGGGGCACTGCATTTTTAGCAGAAGTGGCGAAACTCCCTTATTTTACAGAAGGGGAACCTGAAAGCTGTGAGAAGAGGTGGCCAAGCCATGGTCACACCAGGATACCAGCCATTAAAATGACTTATCAGGAGTCTTTGGTCCCTGCCTGTGTGGTAACTTCCTGTTAGAAGGATGCCACTAAAGACATCCAAGGGAAAATTAGAAATCAAGCTAAACTGCTAAATGGACACCCACCTATTAGTGCACTAGGAGTTCTAAGGGGAGCCTGTGGTATGAAAACCTCCATGATATCCACAGAGTGCCAGGCACCATGCTAGATACGCAATAGTTATCAACCCACCGCAATTCTGCTAGGCCTTGAAAAATCAGGAAGGCGCCCATTAAATAGAAAAAGGCATTGCATTTAAGGCGGTATCATGGGCAAGGCCAGAAGGAGAGAATCATCACACTGTACCACCTGCCTCAGCCCAATAGAGCACAGGGGCCACGAACAGAGTGGGTAAGAGACAGTGAGCTCTGCCCCAGGATCTGGGTTTCTATCTCAGCTCTTGCATTGATGGGTGTGTGACTGTGTTAGCTTCCTGTTGCTGCTGTTAACAAATTATGGCAGACTCAGTAGCTTAAAACAACACAAACATATTTTAAAGTTCTAGAGGGCAGAATGAGTCTCATTGGGCTAAAATCAATACTGCCCTTAACAACACAGCATGTTCCTTCTGGAGGCTCTAGGGAGAGAATCAATTTTTTGGCCTTTTCCAGCTCCAGATGTCACCCACATTCTTGGTTTATTGGCCCTTCCTCCATCTTCAAAGCCAGCAATGGCCAAACAAGTCCTCCTTACATTGCATCATTCTGTTATTCTACCTCTAATTCCACCTCTAAGAATCCTTCTGATTATATAGGTCCACCTCCATAACCCAGGATAACATCAAGGTCAATTGATTAGCAACATAATTCCTTTTACAAGCTTAATTTCTCTTTGCCATGTACATACACACAGGTTCTAGCAACTAGGAAGTGTATAACATAGTTAAAAATATATATAGGGCAGCGCCTCTGGCTCAAAGGAGCAGGGCACCAACTCCATATGCTGGAGGTGGCGGGTTCAAACCCAGCCCTGGGCAAAAACTGCAAAAACTTAAAAAAAAAAAAAAAAGTATATATATATATATATGTATATGTATATATACACACACACATACATGCAGAAGCCAGGCCCAGTGGCTCACACCTGTAATCCTAGAGGCCTAGGAGAGTGTTTTGCTTGAGCTCCATAATTTGAGACCAGCCTGAGCAAGAGAAAGACCCCATCTTTCCTAAAAATAGAAAAATTAGCTGGGCATTATATTGGCACCTATAGTCCCAGCTACTCAGGAGGCTGAGGCAGGGGATCTCTTGAACACAGGAGTTTAAGGTTATAGTGAGCTATGATGATGCCACTGCACTCCAACTCCTAGGTAATGACAGAGTGGACCCTGTCTCTTAAAAAAATAAAAAAGAAAAAGAAAAAAATCTGGAGAAGGGCACTTTTTAATGTGTCCTCAGTTCCACAAGCAAATCAGCAGTATCACATGCCACCTGGTGGAGTAGAAGGGTCCTACACCAGAATCGGAAGTTCTAATAAATTCCTCTAAAAAATTCTTTTAAAACAGTATTTCTAAAAGGGAGTTCCTCAGAAACAAAAGCCACAAGGTCTCCTCATCAACTACATTTAGGAATTCTCAAAGGTGATATCAGGGAGTGGAAACATTATCTTTATTTAATATTTTAGCTCATTTTCAAGGTGACATTTCAACTGCGTGAATTTCAACTCAATTCATTAGTATTCGAGTGTCATGAGACAGAAGCCAGTGGAGAGAAAAAGCAAGAAATGAACCAGGCAGGGGCGATTCCTACACAGTGGTCTCTAGGGAGGGGCCAGGCACCAGAAGAAGAGGTAGTGGTGGGAAGGGATGCAATATGACCTTTAAAATCCCACAGCTAAAGTCCTTCCCAAGTGTCCCTTATTGGTCATTCATTCACACTTTTAGCTTTCTGCTAGGGCAGGATATTAGAGCTACCAGAGAAAAGAAGACAAAACTCCGGCCTCAAGGCACTCAGTAAATAGTATCTGAACAATCAGCTCCTCGTCCATTCCACACTGAGAAAATCATGTAATACTAATAGAAGCAGGTCCAGGGTGCCACAGAAAAGGGGAGAGAAAGACTGGGCTTGCTGGCCAGTCAAGTGACATAATTTTCTGTGTAAATGCTTTCACTAAAATTGACATAAATACTTATTTGAGGTGCTTTCAGCCAGGTGGCTTAGTTTATAACTAAAGTACTATAGACTTCAGACTATTACTTTACTCACGCACAAAGTATTTCACACATGATTTGGCCTTACAAAATAAACATTTATCTTTATCTCCACCCTCCTCAAATTTACTGATAAACACAGAAAAGTTAAATATTTTGTTTCAAGTTTATGGAACCAGTCAGGAGCAGATAAATGATAAGAACCAGAGGGGTAGGGAACCTGCAAGCCTTGGGGCCACATGTGGCCTTCTGGTCCTTGAGTTGTGCCTTTTGACTAAATCAAAACTTTACAGAACAAATCCTTTTATAATTTTTTTTTTTTTTGAGACTCACTTTATTGCCCTTGGTAGAGGGCCGTGGTGTCATAGCTCACAGCAACCTCCAACTCCTGGGCTTAGGTGATTCTCTCACCTCAGCCTGCTGAGTAGCTGGGACTACAGGCACCCACCATAACGCCTGGCTATTCTTTGTTGCAGTTTGGCCAGGGCCAGGTTCAAACCTGCCACCCTTGGTATATGGGGCCAGCGCCCTACTCACTGAGCCACAGGTGCCACCCAGAACAAATTCTTTTAATAAAGGGATTTGTTCTGTAAAGTTTGGATTCAAGTGAGGGGCCGCACTCAGGGGCCTGGGATTCTTGCTGGCTCCCAGCCTCTGCTTTTCCCCCCAGACTAGACGATATTCCTGTTGTAGGTTGGACGAAAAACAAGATCAAAATTTGCTGCAAATTTTCTCTTTTAAAAGAGTCACTGAATCACAGCAAAAGATAACATTTTATCAGAACACATTTTTAAAGCAAATAATGAAATAATCATAAGATTACAAAAAAGTCAAGTAAGCAACTTCAGAATATGACCCCTTTATCAAATTTTCTTCAGGTAAAAAATATATACCCTGTCTGCCATCATCAAATGTGAAAAGGTTCCAAAAGGAATAGGCTTGGCAGTCTAGAAAGAGGAAGCACAAAAGACCGGGATTCCTCCAGGTTCTTGAAACATACACAAAGACTGCCAGCCCACAGTTAATCATCCAGCACTTTGAAATGATTAAACATTAATGAGAAATATGTAAACCTTACTATAAAAAATTAAAAGTAAGGTTTGAATAAATGAATAACCACACTGTGAATCTAGAAAGGGAAGCTAAATGTTATAAGCATGTCAATTATCTCAAGTCAATTTGCACATTAATATAACTCCAACCAAAATCCAAAGTCGCAGATGAATATAAAATAACATTCTACAAAACATGAGACCTAGAGGAAACAGAGTCCAGACTTCACCAGACAATAACAACTTAGAAAGCAAGACATTAAATTATATTATTCACACAAAAATAGAAAGCTAAATCAAAAGAAAATAGAGTAAACCCAACTTCAAGCTGAAAAGGAAGGAAGCATCATTCTGTGAATAGTGCTAACTGATCAACCAGTGAGATGGGGGAAAATCGATTGTGCTCTGCATTTTAAACCCAGGTAAAGCCAGGTAGCATTACATATCAAATAATGTTTAAATTAAAAAAGAAGAAGAGGCTCAGCACCTGTAGCTCAGCGGCTAGGGCGCCAGCCACATACACCAGAGGAGCTGGCACCTCCAAATCCAACCTGGGCCTGCCAAACAACAATGACAACTACAACCAAATAAAAAAAAAAAAAAAAGTTGTGGCGGGCACCTGTAGTCCCAGCTACTTGGGAGGCTGAGGCAAGAGAATTGCTTAAGCCTAAGAGTTTGAGGTTGCTGTGAGCTGTGATGCTACGGCACTCTACCGAGGGCTACAAAGTGAGACTCTTGTCTCAAAAAAAAAAAAGAGAAAGTAAACTTTTATGATTAGTCATCAGATATTTAGAAAAAAACAATCAATAACAAGAACCAGAGATTTAACTACACAAAAATATAAAATGGTTACACAGAAATATAACAAAGGGTTCTTGCCTGTACCACCTAACAGGTGGGTTTACTTAAAATGACAGATTTTATGGCTGATAGAGCAAGAGGTAAAGAACACAGATAACTGAGATAAAAGGAAACAGTTACAGCAAAAAAAGAAAACAATTAATGGTGAGGTTATAAGTCAATTTCCTCTAATTTTCTTTAATATAATGTGCAAAAATATCAAATGTTACACAAATAGCATTAAGGGAATCATAAAGCACCAAAAAAACAGATCTTAGATCTCAACCTCCTCATGGCAGGAATGAGCTCTGCTTTTAGCACACCCCATGGCACCTAGTCACAATGTTTCATGCATGGCATACTCTCAAAAATTATTTGTAGACTGGCAGCCAGCTAGCTTCAAGAAATAAACGCAAAATTCAGAAAGTATCCTGGCTATTTCTAACACAATTTATTACATTTTCTTTTTTCTTTTTTTTTAATTGCAGTTTTTGGCCGGGGCCGGGTTTGAACCTGCCACCTCCAGTATATGGGGCCAGCACCCTACTCTTTGGACCACAGGCACCACCCTCTAACACAATTTTTAAAAAAAATTCATTAAAGCAGGGCAGCGCCTGTGGTTAAGTGTGTAAGGGTGCTGGTCCATATACCGAAGGTGACGGGTTCGAACTGGGCCCCAGCCAAACTGCAACAAAAAAAATAGCTGGGTGTTGTGGCGGGTGCCTGTAGTCCTGGCTACTCAGGAGGCTGAAGCGAGAGAATCACCTAAGTCCAGGAGTTGGAGGTTGCTGTGAGCTGTGATACCATGGCATTCTACCGAGGGCAATAAAGTGAGACTCTTGTCTCTTAAAAAAAAAAAAAAAATCATTAAAGCAATAGAAAGATGTGCATTTTGTAAATGCTTGCAACTTGTTGAACTAGAGCATCTGCTTTCTTCCACAATAGTCTAAACACTTCTTCAGTTTGGCTCTCCATAACCAAATGTTAAGTGTTTCTCAGGCCTTGATTTGTGGATACAATCTAAACATGACATTGACCTAGAATTTATGTTTGAAACTGAAAAAAAAAAGAAACTGTACATGTGTTTCTCTTACCACACAGCTGTTTTTAATAATAAGGAAAATACCACTTGACTTCAGGGTAACAGAAAAGCAGGGGGAACCCAGATGCTCAAGGCAAGATTTATTTTAGGTAATCCTTCACAGAGTATGCATTATGGAAAATCATTTCCAAATGTGTCTTTTTCTTCTAAAAATGGTTCATTAAGCTTAAGTGGGAACTGAGCCATAAAAAAATGAGGTAAAAAAGGATTAATCAGAAGTAAGCTCAGTTCCTACAAACTTGCATATGCAACAGCATTTTATAAGATCCAACAGAATCGGGTTGTGCCTGTGGCTCAGTCAGTAGGGCGCCAGCCCCATATACCGAGGGTAGTGGGTTCAAACCCGGCCCTGGCCAAGCTGCAACAAAAAAATAGCCGGGCGTTGTGGTGGGTACCTGTAGTCCCAGCTAGTCAGGAGGCTGAGGCAAGAGAATCGCCTAAGCCCAAGAGCTGGAGGTTGCTGTGAGCTGTGATGCCACTGCACTCTACCAAGGGCGACAAAATGAGACTCTGTCTCTTAAAAAAAAAAAAAAAAAAAGATCCAACAGAATCACAGAATATGGATGAAATGTAGAGAAGGTCAATCAGACATTTAATATGAGAAAAACCTCCATATAATCATTTGTCAAAATTAATTATTTGACCAAGAGGCTCATTTTGTACCTTAAAGTAATTTTTAGCCATTTATCCCTTTGACCCTATTTTATCCCTATCTTTGTTTTGTTTTTTTTAAGACAAAGTCTTGTCTTGTCTCCCAGCTAGAGTACAGTGGCACTGCAATCTCAAAACCCCTAGGCTCAAGTGATCCTCCTGCCTCAGCCTCCCAAACAGATGGGACTATAAGCACAGGATACCACACCCAGCTAATTTTTTTATCTTTTGTAGATACGATGTCTCACTCTTGCTCAAGCTGGCCTTGAACTTCTGGCCTCAACCAATCCTCCAGCCTCGACCTCCCAGGATGCTAGGATTACAGGCATAAGCCACTATACCCCATCTCTAGAAGTGATATTTGGGCTGGCCCTTGACAGGTGAATGGGGAGTTTGAAAGGTGGAAAGCTGGGCCCTGCAAGTGGGAGCACAATCCAGGCAGAATGACCAGCATGTGCCCAAGCCACAGTGTCAGGAAGAAGGGATGAGACTGCTTAAGTATCCACTGGTCCAGCCCAGGTGTAGGTCAGGCATAGACCAGAGTGGTAACAAAGAAGATGGAGGCAAATGAACAGATAAAAATGTATCCAACAGAGAACAGACAAGCCTTGGAAGTCATAACTGAATAGAGAGCACAGAACAATACAAAAAATGATAGAATACAATATTTAATTTTAAAAGGACTTAAAATAATAAACGATTTAAATGAGTGAAAAGGTATGGTTTTGAGAAAAATGAATCTGGCAGTAGGCTTATATGTGATACAACTTTTATACTTACAAAAATACTTCTCAAAGGAAATGTACTCTAAAGTACAGTACATCCAGCTGACAAAGTTGAAAGCACAGACAAAAACTTGTAAACTGTACACAGAAAGGATAATATAATAAATTTTAAAGTGAAAAATACATAATTACAGACAATATATGACCGAACCATCTTTTTTTCTCTCCCTGGCACCTTGATCTTTGACAAGATATACATACTATATACATAATATATAGACATACAACGTAGAACCTCTGTAAAATGACCACCCGAGGGACTGTAACAAACTAGTCAACATACAAAGATGGTCATGATAAGAAACTAGGCCGACTGTACTGATACAAACATGTGGTACATGTCCAGTCTATGAAAATTAGATCAACTTAAGGTGGTCATTGTAGGAGGTGGTCAACTATCTAAGTTCCACTGTGTGTGTTTTTTCTTTTTTTCTGAGACAGAGTTTCAATTTGTCACCCTGAATAGAGTGCAGTGGTGTCATCACAGTTCACAGCATCCTCAAACTCCTGGGCTCAAGCAATCCTCCTGCCTCAGCCTCCCAAGTAGGTGGGACAATAGGCATGACCATACCTGGCTAATCTTTTTTTATTTTTGATCAAGATAAGCTGGTCTCAAATTCCTGACCTCAAGCAATCAATCCTCCCACTTTGGCCTCCCAGAGTACTAGAATTACAGGCGCAAGCTACCATGCCCAGCCCAAGCTATATTTTTAAAAAGCTAAACATTTAAGAGAAAATATTTGAAATAGTATATAGTACTTTCTGTACTATAAAGTAAATTAATGTAATTACTTATTAAAAATACATTGAGAAAAGGAATCAAGCAAATCAGAAATTATATACAAAAAGTATCAATCCATTTCTGCTGAAGTACCAATAGCATGACAACATGGATCACTGTTACCTTTCTTTAATGAGTGTAATGCTGAGGTGAAGAAGGTCAAATAACCGGGAGGCTGGGGTGAGCCGCTGAACTCAAAGTACCCAAGTACTCCAGGCTGCAGGAATAAAAGTAGGTAACTGAGGCACTGTTAGCCACAGGGTAGTGGAGGATATTTTGAAATAAGACATGACATTATTATGTGACAATTATTGCATTTTGTTGAATTTCATTTTTTTAAAAGCCTAACCACATGAAAGGTTGCAGGCTGGGGCTGAACTTCCCTCAACTTAGACAACAAACAGGATAAGGAATGGAGCTGCAACAGCTTTGACATATCTGATTGCACAGCAGATATTCAGGAGCATTCAATGCTGTTAACTTCTTCTCTCCCCCTAAGTAGGTCTTTCCTCTATCGACAACACAATATTCCCAGGCCCCTGGCTCAAAATCTCACTATCAAGTTTCCAGGCATTCATTCACTTTTGTTCAACTTCAGGCAAGCTGTGTCAATAATTTCTTTGTAACCTTTCTCAAGTTTCTCCTTCAATAGCTTCCTCTCACTCACTTCAAACATACCTTCATACTTTTCTGAAAGTCAGTTTACATCTGATTGGCTTTACCTGTGGCTTTACCTCCCTCCCACCCCAAACCTGGCACCTGGCTGGTCAGGTCAGTCTCCAGAGGACCCGCAGTCTGCCCTCTGGCTCCTCCATTCCCACAAACTCATTTCCGCCTGCTCGTTTTTCTTTCTATAAGCTTAGCATTGAATGCCTCTTCATTCTGCCACACCATACTGGTTATATTCTGCCTTCCTGCTCACAATTTCTTCCTTTTTTGAAGGCCCTATGGCACCATTCCATCTGGTTTTGTTCTGTAATAATCATATCTGTCTCAAAAGCCAAACTGTAAGACCTGTGAAGAAAGAGGGCTGGGCTCAGAAGACCCAATCTCCAGTCCAGGCTCTAGTGGCTGAATGATGCTGCTGGGTGAAACCTTCAACATGCAGCCTCAGTTTCCTTATGTGGCAAACAGGGATAATTCTTCATAGGTTACTGTGAAGAACCAACCCGATAAACTATAAAGCATTAGGCAAATGGAAGAATCCTTTATTCTGACCCTACAGCGTTTGGTACTATGTTCTTAATGAGTAACTAAAAGCCTATCTGATCACTGGGACGAAACGGGATCCAAATGTTAAGGCTGACATTTCATTTGTTGGTGAAGTTTAAAATCAGTATGTTAGACAAAAGAGGAAACTTGTGATTTGTAGGGGAACATGTTATCTTCCAATCTAGAGATGACTTGCTTATTACCCAACCCACATTCCTAAAGGAGAACTATATACTATTTGAGTTCTTTAAAGTTTCAAACTAGGCCAGGTGCAGTGGCTCAAGCCTATAATCCTAGCACTCTGGGAGGCAGAGGCAAGTAGACTGCCTGAGCTCACAGGTCCGAGATCAGCCTGAGCAAGAGCAAGACCCCATCTCTAAAAACAGCCAGGCGTTGTGGTGGGCACCTGTGCTCCCAGCTACTCGGGAGGATGAGGCAGTTAGCTATGACACCACGGCATTCTACCCAGGGCAATAAAGTGACACTCTGTCTAAAAAAAAAAAAGGTTTCAAACCATGCTGCAATTGTGTAATAAGCTTTCATACTAAGAACAAATTAAGAAAAAATAGGCTAGGCACCTGTAGTTCAGTGGCTAGGGCGTTGGCCACATATACCAGGGCTGGCGGGTTCGAACCTGGCCCAGGGCCTGCCAAATAACAATGACAACCACAACCAAAAAATAGCCAGACATTTTGGCAGACACCTGTAATCCCAGCTACTTAGGAGGCTGAGGCAAGAGAATCGCTTGAGTCCAAGAGTTTGAGGTTGCTGTGAGTTATGATGCCACAGCACTCTACCAAGGGCTACGAAGTGAGACTCTGTCTCAAAAAAAAAAAAAAAAAAAGAATGGTGTAAATGAAAGAAAATAAACTCATTTAAGGTTCTTTAAATTCTGACCAATCTCCCAAACCAAATAGAATAAATTCATTCTGACTACTAATAAATGTTCTATGGCCTAAGATTAAATGAGATGAATTTTAGCCCTCTTCCTATATCACATTCTCTTAAGTAGTTTCATGGAAGAGTATATTTGGCCCATAAACCTGCATGTAATTATGTATGTATATACACATACACATACTTGTACACACTCTAATGGACGTAAAATAAATAGCAATTCTGAATCTCCAAGGGAGATTCAAATTAAACCTTTAAATATGGATAAAAGCTGGACCATTTGCAAGCATCCTTTGTGAATATTTCTACAGTATATACATCTGATCTGGTCACTGACATTGCCATTGCAATTTCTATATAGCTTGGATAAAGGAAACTACCTTCAGAAGAACTGGTACTGAAATTTTCAAATAGTTTTATAAAAAAATTCAGGAATAATATAGTGCAAAACAACATTATAAGCAAAACTGCTTTCACCTGTCATTGCTAAAAAAGGTAAGATTCAACTACATGAGATGATTAAATGTTGTATAAGTTGTTAAATACTAGCTATAAGGATATTTTAAGTGCTATTTGAAAAATACTCATAGTACAGGCGGCGCCTATGGCTCAAAGGAGTAGGGTGCCGGCCCCATATGCCAGAGGTGGTGGGTTCAAACCCAGCCCCGGCCAAAAACTGCAAAAAAACAAAACAAAAAAACAAACAAACAAAATACTCACAATACTGTGACTCTATATTAAATTTGGAAAAATTGGCATATTTGCGATAATATCCTAAAATTAATACTTCAAAATAATAAAAAGGAAATAAAGTGAAGTGACGATTATCTATTTATTTCTACTGCAAATTATCATTTATTTAAATGTCACCAAACCAGCTCTAGTTATGTTTTAAAGTGAAACAAATTTTGCAACGATTTCACCCAAATGTCAATGTCTTCCCAACAGAAGGTATCATTATTTATGAAAATTATTACAAATTAGCTACATGTATTTGAGTTTCCTCCATTGTTCTTGCTTAACATCTGAATGAAGAGGAGTTTAGGGAACAAAACACACACATACACGCATACACAGACTGTTCTAGGTTTAGGTCCCTATTTATTCAGAGGCAAATAAACCCATAAATTGGTTCAAAGCACACAGCTCTAAGCCTGTTTAACTATACTTAGTGCCTTCAGTGGCCTGCTTTAGATGAGCTGGCCCAGCACACAAGCCAGCCTGACACTGTGTACCTAGAGTCAGGTTTCAAGCCCTGTTGGTACACAGGTAGTCCCTCCTCACTCTGTAGCTTGCCAATGTGCAAAGATCATCCGACCCCAGGTTATGGCAGCAGTGTTACCATTAGTTGATTTCCAGATCCTTGAACAACTAACTACCAGGTGAATGGTCACTGGAGCAACTGCCAGTGTTCCTCCTTCCTTCACTTAACCAACCAAAGGTTCCACTAGGACGCAGGATGGTGGCCAGATGGCTATCAAGTCATCTCCTGTCCCTCCCCTCCCTTCCCCTCACTAATCCTGTTCTTCCTTCAAGATATTTATAGTTATTTCCTGCCTCCTGGGACGCTTTTTCCAATCTCCTCCAAGATGGGTCACAGAGCCTTTACCTTCTTTAGGTCTTTGCTCAAATTTCATTTCCTCAGAGAGGTCAGCTCTGTCTTCTACAATAGCTATGGCCTCCCCTCCAACTCTATCCTATCACCCTTCATTATTTTCTTTATAGTACTTACTACCTGAAATTATACTGTATACTTAATAGTTCCCTAGGGTTGTTCTAACAAATTACTATAAATTGAGTGGCTTAAAACAAAAGAAGTAAGTTCTCGGGCGGCGCCTGTGGCTTAGTCGGTAAGGCGCGGGCCCCATATACCAAGGGTGGCAGGTTCAAACCCAGCCCCGGCCAAACTGCAACCAAAAAAATATCCGGGCATTGTGGCGGGTGCCTGTAGTCCCAGCTACTCGGGAGGCTGAGGCAAGAGAATCGCTTAAGCCCAGGAGTTGGAGGTTGCTGTGGCTGTTTGAGGCCATGGCACTCTACCGAGGGCCATAAAGTGAGACTCTGTCTCTACCAAAAAAAAAAAAAAAAAAAGAAATAAGTTCTCTCTCACAGTTCTGGTGGCTAGAAGTCCAAAATAAGATGTCAACAGAGCCCTGGTCTCCCTGAAGGCTACAGGGAAGAATCCTTTCTTGTCTCTTTCTACTTTCTGATGGCTCCAGGCATTCGTTGGTTTCAGGCTGCATCACTTCAACCTTTCCCTCTGTCTTCACATGGCTGTGTCTATGGCCTCTCCTCTTCTGATCAAGACCCCAGCCACTCGTGTTAGGACTCACCCTAAATCCAGGATGATTTTACCTCAAGACCCTTAACTAATTTATATCTACAAAGACCTATTTCCAAATAAGGTCCTGAAGTTCCACTCAGATTGGAGTATACTATTCAATCCACTATACCTCATTTGTTTTCCAGTTTGTTGTCTAACTCCACAAATCAGAGACTCTCTTGCTCATCAATAAGTTCTCCAGTTCAGAGAGTGCCTGGCACAGAGCAGGTACACAGTGAACATTTGTGAAAGAATGAATGGAGATTAAAAAGATGAGTAAGACAAAGCTCCTCAATCAAGTTACAATTTAACAAAAATAAGATACAATGAATGCCAGATTTTACTTTGACCCGTTTATGTATTTTTAATTCCACTTCATCATGCACAGTGTATTTAATGCCTGTTATGAGGAATTAAAACAGGCTATTTATAGAAGGTCAGCAAATCCTTATCATCATAAAATATTTCTTTTCTAAGTGGGCACCATTTTTACGTAGTATAAATTTCAGTAGATGGAGCACACACACCCCTAGTGGCCCTGAGAATAGTTACCTTGGTGTGTTTCTGCTCAATGGCATTTGAAATAATGTTTCTGTATTAATGTTAACTCACACCTTGAAATGTAAAACTATTCACAGTGCTATAGAACTATGAACTGATATAAATGGTACCTACCTGCTCAAAAGAGTAGAATTTTACTTACAAAGTAATAATACCAGACGTCAGGCATTCTAGATTTTTCTCCAAAATGCTGAGGTTTTCTGTCACCTCTGGCAATCTATTTAACCATCCTCTTCTGCTCAAAGAAGATTTCTAAGCCTTTCCCCATCCCCCTTAAAATTAAAACAATTTGGTACCAACCTGCAAACGATGAATGAATATATATATACTAAAAAAATGATCTTAAAAGGATAAATTATAAGGCCGGGCATGGTAGTTCACATCTATAATCCTAACACTGTGGGAGGCCAAGGTAGGAGGATTCCTTGCGCTCAGGAGTTCAAAACTGGCCTGAGCAAGAGCAAGATCCCATCTCTACTAAAAATAGAAAAAAATCAGCTGGTGGCTTGGTGCCTGTAGCACAGTGTTTTCAGCACCAGCCACATACACTGAGGGTGGCAGGTTCGATCCCAACCCAGGGCAGCTAAACAACAATGACAACTACAACAAAAAAATAGCCAGGTATTGTGGCAGGTGCCTGTAGTCCCAGCTACTTGGAAGGCTGAGGCAAGAGAATCACTTAAGCCCAAGTGTTTGAGGTTGCTGTGAGCTGTGACACCACAGCACTCTACGCAGGGTGACACAGTGAGACTGTCTCAAAAAAAAAAAAGAAAAAGAAAAAGAAAAGATTATCTGGTTGTTGTGGAGAGCACCTGTAGTCCCAGCTACTCGGAAGGCTAAGGCAGGAGGATCATTTGAACCTAGGAGTTTGAGGTTGCTGTTAACTAGGCATGATGCCATGGAACTCTGGCTTGGGCAACAGAGTGAGACTCTATCTTAAATAAATAAATAAATAAATAAATTTTTAAAGGATAAATTATAAAAATTCACAAAAAGTTTTGGGAAACAGTTTGGCTGCAGATATAAGAAAAGAGTTCTAAACTATAATACTACTGCATTTGATGAATAAATTATAAGGTACAATCAAATGATGTCAAGACAACAAACTCAAAAGAAATAAGAATTTCTTATTCAACTCAAAATAAAAAAGAATTACTGATGTAGAAGTTACGAATACCTAAGACAAATGATGCTTAAACTAATACTGAAATTAGAAGAGCCATAAAACTAGTGACTGAAAATTAAATCACCTTACTCAATCCTATTCCCTTTCCCATCAACTTGATACTCACCAACATAAAAATGACACTGGCTGCTAGTTGACTATACTGCCCACAGTAATAAACTACATTTTCCTGTCAGTATCTTAAGAAAACAGGAAGAAACCTCAGGAAGTGGGATTTTACAACTGGAGTAATGGTAGAAAGTAGAATTTTTTTTTCCTGAGAGAGAGTCTCAGATTGTTGCCCTCAGTAGAAGTGCCATGGCATCATAGCTCACAGCAACATCAAACTCTTGGGCTCAAGTGATCAATCATCTTGTCTCCGCCTCCCAAGTAGCTGGGACTACAGGCACCAGTCACAATGCTGGCTAGTTTTTAGAGACAAGGTCTCACTCTTGCTAAGCGGGTCTCGAACTCCTGACTTCAAGTAATCTGCCCATCTCAGCCTCCCAGAGTGCTAGGATTATAGGCCTGAGCCACCTCACCCAGCCAGAAAGTAAAATTTTTTTTTTTTTGGTAGAGATAGAGTCTCACTTTATCGCCCTCGGTAGAGTGCTATGGCGTCTCAGCTCATAGCAACCTCCAACTCCAGGGCTTAGGCAATTCTCTTGCCTCAGTCTCCCGAGTAACTGGACTACAGGCACCTGCCACAATGCCCGGCTGTTTTTTTGTTGTGGTTTGGCCGGGGCTGGGTTTGAACCCACCACCCTCGGTATATGGGGCCGGCCCCTTACTCACTGAGCCACAGGAAAGTAGAATTTTTAACATGGTTTGCAATAAAATGACTTAAGAGCTCTCAATCGCCCTTTGTAGGATCCCTGGAAGATTCATTTCATTTAGCTACTTTCATTGTTTATAAGCATTTTAGTGCTTATCTGGGAAGACAATGGTATGTGATTATCATTAACATTCCCACTTCTGCAGAATAAATGGTGGTAATGACCCAATTAATAATATGAAATGGAGATGGGATTTTTTTTTTTTTTGGCAGTTTTTGGCTGGGGCTGGGTTTGAACCCACCACCTCCGGCATATGGGGCCAGCGCCCTACTCCTTTGAGCTACAGGCGCAGCCCGGAGATGGAATTTTTTTAAAATAGGAAATGACAAAACTCTGCTCTCTTAACAGTAATTAAAGAGCCATGGCCCCATCCTTTAATAGTATTTATTCTCACATCCATTCATAAAAGTTACAGCCAAATTAAGAAGCCAACACCTTTAAATTTTTTCTATCATGAAAGAAAAAATTTTTTTAATTACACAAAAGGCTTGTTGCCCGTAGCACAATGGTCTGTAACAAGAAAATACCCAGGCATTGTGGCGGGCACCTGTACTCCCAGCTACTTGGGAGGCTGAGGCAAGAGAATCACTTAAGCCCAAGAGTTGGAAGTTGCTGTGAGCTCTGATGCCACAGCACTCTACCCAGGGCAACATAGTGAGACTGTCTCAAAAATAAAAAATAAAAAAAATTTTTTTTTTTGAGACAGTCTCCTTTGCCACTCTGGGTAGAGTGCCATAGCATCATTGCTCACAGCAACCTCAAACTCTTAGGCTCAAGCAATTCTCTTGTCACAGCCTCCTGAGTAGCTGGGACTACAGGCATCCACCACAACACCCGTCTAATAGAGACGGGGCCTTGCTTTGGGTCAGGCTGGTCTTGAACTCATGAGCTCAGGCAATCCACCAGCCCCATCCTCCCAGAGTGCTGGGATTACAGGTGTGAGCCACTGCAACCAGCCTAAACAATCAAAAATTTAACTTCTAGATATATACTAATGTTTCAACTTGGGGAGCTTAAACATTTCTTTGAGGAAGGATCACAGTAGACAAGAAAAAGGTTTGGGGAGCCAGATGACCTGGGGTAGTCACAGCTCCACTTAGGTAAATCACAACCTCTCTGTACCTTCACTTCTTAATATGTTTGAAGAAGCTACAATTTCCAACATGGCTGTTGAGAACGTGAAATCTGAAGAGCACTTCCCAAATGCAGTTTACTCATTATTTCCTTGCTGATCATAACTAAAGTATTTTAGAATTTATGAAGTTAAATACTTTTAATTTTCACTTTTTAATGTCTTTTAGAGATGTTTCAGTAAGTTAAAGGCAAAACTGTTCTTCTAAAATTATTTCTGGGCTCAATGTCATATTTTTACAAGCACAAAACTTTAGTTAATGATTAGCTATCTGATTATGGTAGATTTGAGATATTTAAGTCAAATAAAGTATTTTCTACTGGTTAAGAACTTCTACTTCTGGGCGGCGCCTGTGGCTCAGTCGGTAAGGCGCCGGCCCCATATACCGAGTGTGGTGGGTTCAAACCCTGCCCCGGCTGAACTGCAACCAAAAAATAGCCGGGCGTTGTGGCAGGCGCCTGTAGTCCCAGCTACTCGGGAGGCTGAGGCAAGAGAATCGCTTAAGCCCAGGAGTTGGAAGTTGCTGTGAGCTGTATGATGCCATGGCACTCTACCAAGGGCCATAAAGTGAAACTGTCTCTACGAAAAAAAAAATAAAAAAATAAAAAAAAAAAGAACTTCTACTTCTAGGGCAGCACCTGTGGCTCAAGGAGTGGGGCACTGGCCCCATATACCAGAGGTGGCGAGTTCAAACCCAGCCCTGGCCAAAAAAAAAAAAAAAACCTTCTACTTTTCCAGGTAATTCAGTATCAAATTACCTGAAATAGGCTTTTGAAAGAATTCAACTGTGGGACTTATAAAAATTCAACCAAGATACAATTACAGCTTTCCTTTTTATAATAATAAAATAAGCGCATGAATAAAGTTTAGTATATATATAATAGAAGTTTATGTCAATAGAGAAATTGCTTATTTCTGGATATTGTCACTTCCCAAGTAATGAATGCAAACTATGGTTTTATGATAATCCAAACTACTTACAAATATCTGGATTAGAGACATATTTATAATCAATATGGTTTAATATTACCAAGCACCCTCCTACCAGATGTCACAAATCCATCTATAGACATAACTCAGGCAAAAAATCCATCTGTCATTAAGACAAACCTCAGAAATGTCACAAAACATTAAGTAATTACTTTGAACTAATTTTGATACAACTTAAATATACCTGAAAATAAAATTCCTTATTTATAAAAAATATAAGGTAGTAGATATGGCTACTGACCAAAACAAGTATCTTTCATATGATTTCTTTAAATTAGCAAGGTCTTTCACACATGTATTTAAAACACTTAGGGGGTTTTTGAGTAAAAGTTGAGTACCAGGGAGAGCTCTACTGATGACAATCTAACCATCCTTCACTCAGTCCTGCACTGATGACATTCCAGAATTCTTTAGTCAAAGCACTGTTCAATTTTCATCCTCTCTCCACCGCCACCATTAAAAGTAGATAAGCTACTGCTATTAGACTGTAGCTTTCTGAGTGCCCCATGAAAGTAGTACATGTGTTTTGGTCAACACATGTACTGTATCATTTTAAGGCCTTAATTGGGGAAACTGAATCATTTAGAGCAAGGGTTCTTAACTGGGGCAATTTTGCCCCCTAAGAGACATTTGGCAATTGTCTAGAGATATTTTTGGTTGTCATAACTAATATGGAAGGGAGGGGTATATTGCGGGTGGAGGGATACTATTATCCTGCAAACTACAGGACACCCACAATACAGAATTATCTGACCCTTCCAAGATAGCAATGGTGCCAAGGTTTAAAAATCTAATTTAGTGGAATATTCAAAAGCAGACTGTGAGGCCAGGTGCAGCGGCTCAACCTGTAATCCTAGCACTCTGGGAGGCCACGGAGGGAAGATCACTTTAGCTCAGGAGTTTAAGACCAGCCTGAGCAAGAGCGAGACCCCATCTCTAAAAATAGCCAGACATTGTGGCTATTCATTTCCTATAGTCCCAGCTACTCGGGAGGCTGAGACAAGAGGATTGCTTGAGCCCAAGACTTTGAGGTTGCTGTGAGCTGTGACAGTACAGCACTCTACAGAGAGTGACAAAAGTAAGACTCTTTCTCAAAAAAAAAGAAAAGAAAACTATGCTTTTAAATGGAATCTCCAAAAATTCCTTTAACTTTTTTAAAAATTATTTTTTATTAAATCATAACTCTACATTGATGCATTTATGGGGTTCAGGGTAATGCTTTGATATACAATGTGAAATGTTTATGTTGAACTAAGTAACACATCCATCAAAATCCTTTAACTTTTCTATTCATTCAACTGTCAAAACCATGACAGTAGTTTCATTCCAATGAAATTTTGGAATTTTGTCTCTGTATTATCTGACAGAGTGCACATGAAACTGACACAGCTTCTAAGCTGTACAATGTGGTATATGTTTCACAAGATAAATGGTTATACAAGTGCTATCTAGCCTTCACGTCCTAATTCTTTCACAATTAAAGTTATTATCTCTTGCCAACTAGACAATTTCATCTCAGTAAGGAGAAGATGACACTAACACAGTAAAAGCCATCCACAGCTTCTGGGAGAAAATCATTTCAAAGGCTGATAGAAGGGACCTAGGGGTCCTATCCTGGTGGCACTCTTGTTTCCCATTTTAAAGACAGTTTAATCACTGTCATACATCACTCTAATTAAGTAGGCTGCCAAAAACCAACTAAGAGTAATATCATTAATATCAGTCTAATGCAGTGGTTCTCAACCTTCCTAATGCTGCAACCCTTTAATACAGTTCCTGATGTCATTGCTACTTCATAACTGTAATTTTTGCTACTGTTACGAATCGTAATGTAAATATCTAATATTAGGCGACCCCTGTGAAACGGTTGTTCGACCCCCTAAGGGATCACAACCCACAGGTTGAGAACCGCTGGTCTAATGGGAACACCATGTCAATACCTGAAGCATAATCTAAAAATACTGCTGAAAAGCAGATAGAATACAAAGGCTAGAGACAAGGAATCACCCTGCTACTCAGTCATAAATGTGCACTTGTCTCTCCTACAAATACAACTAGAAAGAACACTAGAAACATAAAAGAAATAAATAAGAAAAGACAGAAAGATGCTCAAGGGCATTGCTTCAAACAAATAATGTCACAACCAAAAACTTATGAATCTTCTTCTGTAAGCCTCTTTTCAATATATATACTTCACTGAAGCCAAAGGATGAATAGGGATTTTATCTGAGCCAACTCCCTTCAGAGATGAGAAATCTGAGCGAAACTCAGAAATCAGAGATTTGCTAACGTCAGTGCTAAAACTAGGCTTCTAGAATCCTGGTTGTTTCCTCTTCCCTTATCACATGACCTCTGCTAACCACTGAAGCAGAAAAATTGGGTCAGACCTTTCCAGATACAAATCTCTGATAGAGATGAAAATTGTAACAAAAATATCTCTCAGTCCTCTTATTTGACTAAATGGTCTTGATTTTTCCATATTTTTTTGAAACATAAACACATGCAGTACAGTATCTGCTTATGTGCCATAGCTCCTCTCCCATTTCTCTTTCCTTTTTAGAAAAGACTGAGTGAAAATTTAAAGAATTTAAACAAAGGCTGGGCGTGGTGGCTTACACCTATAGTCCCAGCACTGTGGGAGGCAGAGGCGGGTGGATTTCCTGAGCTCAGAGGTTCAAGACCAGTATGAGCAGGAGTGAGCCAAAGTAAAACCCCCATCTCTACCAAAAAAAAAAAACGGGCGTTGTGGCTGGCGCCTGTAATCGCAGCTACTTGGGAGGCAAAGGGCAAGAGAATCGCTAAAGGAAGAACGGGAAAAAAAAGAAAAAAAAAAAAAAAACATTTCGAACTAAGAAGAATGAAAGCCAGCTGAAATTGAAAGCAAAAATTAAAAAAAAAAAAAAGGAAAAACAGTTCAGGTACAATGGCTCATGGCTATAATCCTAGCACTCTGGTAGGCTGAGGCAGGTAGATCACTTGAGCTCAGGAGTTTAAGACCAGCCTAAACAAGAGTGAAACCTTATTTCTACTAAAAATAGAAAAACTAGCCAGGTGTTGTGGCAGGCACTTGTAGTTCCAGCTACTCAGGAGGCTGAGGCCAGGGAAACACATGAGCCCAAGAGTTTGAGGATGCTGTGAGCTAGGGTACTATGGTACTCTACCTAAGGCACAGAAAGAGACTGTTTAAAAAAAAATATATATATATATAAAACACACATATATATAAAGAATAAAAAAAGAATATCAATAAAAACTGGGCACAGTATTTTACAAAAGTCCCAACATAACTGAATGAAGGCCTCTTGGCCCTTAAAGGTCATTTTTATCATCTTAATTAAAAAACATAGTACAGGGCGGTGCCTGTGGCTCAAGGAGTAGGGCGCCGGTCCCATATGCCAGAGGTGGCAGGTTCAAACCTAGCCCTGGCCAAAATAAAAAAAAAAAAAAAAAACATAGTACAGCACATATATTTGCTTTATAACAGTAGAGAATTCCAGCAGGTATTATGCATATTATAAATTCTCTCAATAGTGCTAAATATCCAGGATTTTTTCCATCATGTCATTTTTACTGATTTTACAGGTTTCCATTTATTGGGACTACATCCCAGGCATTTTCAATGCCTTGTCTCCTTTATTCTGTTTTACAGATGAGAAAACACAGCCTTAAAGAAGTTAAGTGGCAGCATCTATGACTCAGTGGGTAGGGTGCCGGCCCCATATACTGAGGGTGGCGGGTTCGAACCCAGCCCCGGGCAGCTAAAATTGCAATGACAACTACAACAACAACAAAAAAAAAAGCTGGACATTGGCATGGCTGAGGCAAGAGAATCGCTTAAGCGCAAGAGTTGGAAGTTGCTGTGAACTGTGACAGCACAGTACTCTACTGAGAACAATAAAGTGAGACTCTGTCTCAAAAAAAAAAAAAAGAAGTTAAGTAACTGGCTCAAGGCCACACAGCTCAGTGACAGAGCTGAGCTTCAACTTATGTCTGACTCCAAATTCTTCACCATCTTGCTGAGCTACCTCTAGTAACTCTGCCTGTCTCTGCTGCAAATCTATGTGAATATTCACTTACCACAACATTACTGTACCTAAAGAGTTAAAGAACTGTGAAGAAAACCCTGGCCTGGTCCCTAATGCCCAGCAGATGAGTAACTCACCCCAAATAACAGACCAAGTTAGTACTGCCAAAGTGACCATGCTCAGGTGCCCTGCCTCTCAGTATAGCTCTCACCCATCAGCCTGCCCAAGCAAAATGAGAGATACATTTTGTTATCCACATAAGATAAAGGAGTTTTTACTCTGGCACATCTAAGATGTTTAAGCTGAATAATTAGATATTAACACTGCTGCTTGAGGAATCTGCTAATAGTTAACACACAAACCGGGTTCTAACGTGATTTTTAAAAGCTTTAACTGGTCAAAAATTTATATCCGATCTATTTAAAATACACAGTGCAAAAGGTATAATTCAACCAGTTACAACTCTAAATTATCAGTTAAATTCAGTTAATGAGGTCAAAGTTTATATGCTTTTTAATCTCATATTTGTGATCTTGATTTTTGCGTACTTAGGTATCAAGTACTTGACACCCAAGTATGGGTATCATACTTCTTGTACCCAAGTATAATTTTACACTTGCCCCAATGAATTTTTTGTGAAACTATTTTTACAACTTTTTGAGATTACATACTTTAATTATCCCAAAAGTGGTCTTTCAATAATAAACTGTCCTGAATATGCATTAAAGATTCTATAAAAAAGGTTATCAAGGATTAAAGCTGGCAATGGGAAAAGAGAAGAGAAGCCATGTTGGGAAAGCTGACAAACTTTCTGTGACTAAGACCTTGAGATAGGCCCTCATTAAAATGGAAAGGAACATATCTGCACTTTTAAAAAAAGCAAAGCTAAAACTACAACTGAGAAGAAAAACCAGGCAGGCCACTCAGTACAATGCTACAAAGTTTCAAATAACATCCTTAGAAATTTGCAGCTGCACATAACTTGCAAATTAATTCTCATGCACACTAAGTTAATTGAGTTAATTGTGAAGCAAGCTAAAAGTTTACTGAAAATTTCCAAACAAAAAATAAGACAAGATTTTGCAAGTATTCTATTCCCTTAAAATTCACTTGGCCAAACTATTCAGTAGCTCACAAAGCATTTAACTGAAGCTTATCTATAATGTGACCTTTTCATTGCTGCAATTCAGGCAGTATTAAAAAAAAAAAACTTGTAATGAAGACAATCTAATATAACCACAGTGAAAGGCCTTGGGTACGGAGGAGATATGAAAGATAGGTACCTCGTAGTTTGAGAGAAAATCTAGTAATTCTGATTGAGATGGGATGTAGAGAAGTGGTTTCATCACCCGGCGGACAAACTTCTCAATGTAAACAGCACTCATGGGGCCTTTGTATTCGATTGGTCCAAAACTAATACCAAAAAAATAAAAATTAAAAAAATAAAAATAATATACCATGCATTAAACCTGTAATGTATAACTAAAACCATCAACACCACAAAATGAAGCTGTCTTGCTTTCGGATCCAACTGGGTCATAGGTAAATAGCCTGCTTTGCTCAGGAGGTGACTGGAGGGCTACTTAAGAATAAGCATTTTAGGTCAGGGGAAGTATAAGCAGCTCTTGACCTTCTACAAGCTTAATTCAACTACAATGTGAATTTCCAAAGAACAGTCATTCTAGTCTTTGAAAAAAATTCCCACAACACTTCTTTTTAAAAAAATGAATAAAGGTAGCCCTAGACTGACTATGTGAAGCATTCTGGGATTTTAACTACACAATTCACTGTAGATGGGCACACTTTCTTTTTACATGTCACTCTGAAATAAAGAACGAGTTGAGTAGTTGGCCCTTGGGGTACCAAAAAGCAGTTATTAAGTATCCCCATAGGCACTTAAACACAAAGGATCACTAAAGGAACCTTAGGCCATTTTAAAGTTTTATTTCAAAAACAAAAAGTATAAAATAGTGAAGATAATGAAGTCAGTGACCCAGTGACCCATATAAATGATCTTCCTTCCTTTCCCTGCCACCTGTATTTGGGGATGCAGAGGATTTGATTGAGTACTGCTAAATAATACCACCACCATTCAATTTTATCCTCCTAAACTAAATCAGAATTCTCACGTGGCTCTCTTCGATCTCACGTGATATATAGTCATTGCCCAAATACAATTCTATGGTAGGTGGCAGAGTAGAGGATATGATGAAAACCAACACCTCCACAACCAATCTTATCTCTAAACAGAAACTGGCATTAAACTTACTGTTAATAGTGACAATAGAGCACGGTAAAAAATTATACTAAATGCTATGATCACAATCCTATAAAACAACAGTTACAGAAACACACACACATGAGATAAACACAATTCTTCAGTGATACCCCAGGGAATGATATCAAAGAAATTTTAGCATGAAAAAATTATGAAATTTATCAATTTAAGACTTACTACAGGCTCGGTCCCTATAGCACAGTGGTTACAGCACCGATCACATGCACCGAGGCTGGCAGGTTCGCACCCTGCCAAGGCCTACTAAACAATGACAACTGCAACAACAAAAAAAAACAGCCGGGCATTGTGGCAGGCACCTGTACTCCCAGCTACTTGGGAAGGCTGAGGCAAGAGAATCACTTAAGGCCAAGAGTTTGAGGTTGCTGTGAGCTATGATGCCAGAGCACTCTACTGAGGGTGACACAGTAAGACTCTGTCTCAAAAAAAAAGACTTACTACAAATCAGTTCAGTTTTAAAATTACCTACCATTACCACTATAAACCCCATCAACCACCAACAACTTTTAATTTAAAGAAAGAAATCAAAGTATTAACTTACTTTGCTCAGTAAAAAGAAATCAGCCAATCTGGAAGCCTCATCTACTCAAGTGAATAGCCTTTGCTATATCCTAGCAATTGTGTAAAAAGCTAAAAGAGCAAAGGTGAGGGGCATTTCAAGGTGAATACCCACCTCAAATTCCTCATCTGTAATTGACAGAGTTGGACCTACTTCATGTGTTTTCAATCTTTCTACTAAAGGTAAGAAAACAAATAAGGTATGACAATGATGTGGACCTACATATCCCAAATGACGTTTATACTCCATTCAAGGGAACTTTTCTGATTTTAATGTCATATCAAGCTAAGTCCATCTCTGAGCAGCTTGCAAGGACTATACCCAGCATTAGGCATCTGTGAACCTTTCCAAAGCCAAAAACAAATTTAGGGACCTCAATAGGGCAAGCTTATCACCCCATTACAGAGAACAGTTTTTAAGTAACTTCAAGTATAACACTTTACTTATACTTACCTTCAAAAAGAAAAAAAAGGCTTGGCGTCCATAGCACAGTGGTTACAGCACCAGCCACATACACTGAGGGCGGCAGGTTCGAACCTGGCCATGGGCCAGCTCAACAACAATGACAACTGCAACAAAAAATAGCCAGGCACAGTGGCAGGCACCTATAGTCCCAGCTACTTGGGAGGATGAAGCAAGAGAATCACTTAAGCCTAAGAGTTTGAGGTTGCTGTAAAGCTGTGATACCCCAGCATTCTACCCAGGACGATAGCTTGAGACTGTCTCAACAACAACAAAATAAATAAATAAATAAGAAAAAAAAAAAAAAACTCTGGGGAAGTTACTCTGAGAACATATTCTTGTATTCTTAAAAATCTGCACTTTCATTTTAAAGTAGGGGATGAACCCCCAAATTACGGCCAAAAATTGAAGGGTAAACTTGTTGCCATAAATATTAAAATTACAAACATGGGCTGGGCGCCCATAGCTCAGTGGTTAGGGTGCTGGCCACATGCTCCGGGGCTGGTGGGTTTGAACCCAGCCGGGGCCTGCTAAATAAATAAACAAATAAATAGCAGGGCATTTGGCAGGCGCCTGTAGTCCCAGCTACTAGGGAGGCTAAGGCAAAAGAACTGTCTGAGTCCAAGAGTTTGAAGTTGCTGTGAGCTATGATACCATAGCACTCTACCAAGGGTGACAAAGTGAGACTCTGTCTCAATAAAAAATAAAAAGTTGCTGTAGTCCCAGCTGCTCGGGAGGCTGAGGCAAGAGAATCACATAAGCCCAAGAGCTGGAGGTTGCTGTGAGCCGTGTGACGCCACGGCACTCTACTGAGGGCAGTAAAGTGAGACTCTGTCTCTACAAAAAAATAAATAAATAAATAAAATAAAATAAAATAAAAAGTTGCAAACATCAAATATCCTGAGAAAAATCTGGGGGTGAAGATGAGGTAGGAAAGTGTCTTTTTGCCCAAATACTACCTAATAGTTCATGGGAAGTAATTCCATGTGCCACAAAAAACAGTTCATGTCAGAGCACAGGAAGTATGATGTAATGTGACAGATAACCCACAAATGACAGTTTGTTATTTGCTGTAAACCCCCATTGAAAAATGCCCAGGAAGTTTAGAGGGGTAAAAAGTAAAGCCTAATAAGTAAAATTCTTACTAATCAAATCTCCTTCACTCATTTTACCTTCAACAAACTTGAGCCAGTCACATACAGGTTCAAAATACTATCTCCTATCTCCAAAACCTTTCAAGTCCCATTTTTAGACATTACTTTTCACTCACAACAGAGTCTGGGAAGTACTCCAAAATCAAATACCAATATTTCCACAGCATAATGAAGAAAGAGGCACCATAAGTAGGATACAGACCATAGGATAAGTAGGATAAAGGCCTATGGTCTGTATCCTACTTATCACTTTAGGCCTTGTTACTTCAGGCCAGATGACTACATCTGGGAAATACGAAATTTTTTTAGTGTTTCAGTCCTCTTTGTGACTTTGGAATTATGGATGTGGGACAGTGGGGCTGTAGTAATTTTCTTCCCTGTGGAAAAGATGGTAAGCTATCCTCTTTACTAAACTATGCTGCCACTTAACACGATAAGAAATTTTGTGTCTTCCTATACCACAAAACAATTCTGGAATATGTGAAATGTATACCCATACAATACAGTAATTGGTACTTTTAAAAATAAAGCTGTAGCCAGGCGTGATGGCTCACAGCTGTTAATTCTAGCACTTGGGAGGCTGAGGCGGGTGGACTGCCAGAGCTCACGGGTTTGAGGTTAGCCTGAGCAAGAGCGAGAGCCCATCTCTAAAAATAGCCGGGTGTTATGGTGGGTGCTGTAGTCCCAGCTACTCAGGAGGCTGAAGCAAGAGAATTGGTGAGCCCAAAAGTTTGAGGTTACTATGAGCTATGACACCATGGCACTATAATGAGGGCGACAAAATTAACACTGTCTCAGAAAAAAATAAAAATAAAGGCCAGGTGCAGTGGCTCACGCCTATAATCCTAGCACTCTGGGGAAGCTGAGGCGGGTGGTTTGCTTGAGCTCACAAGTTCAAGACCAGCTGGAACAAAAAAGTGAGACCCCGTCTCTACTAAAAATAGAAAAACTGAGGCAAGAGGATCACTTGAGCCTGAGTTGGAGGTTGCTGTGAGTTATGATGCCATAGCACTCCACCCAGGACAACAGCTTGAGACTCTGTCTCAAAAGAAATAAAAAATAAAAGATAAAAAATAAAAACAATGCTGTAGAATATGTATTGACATGAAAAAATGCTCACAAAGGTGAGAAAAAGCAGTTTAGAAAATGCTATCATTGCTTGATACCATTTTCAACTTTAAAAAAGGGGGTAGACATGTACATTTATAGGGTATAAATCAAAACAAAGATTATATATGGTTGATAAAACTATCAAGATCCTGTTTTAAAAAATGTTTTTGCTTATCCGTACTTTGTCAATTTTCTATAGTGAATATCTAATACTTTTACATAGGAAAAAAAGACAAAATTCATTTATAAATTGACAAACCCCAACTTGAATTAGAAACACTGCTTAAAAAGTTCTTACCTCCGATGATATAGATATATTACAGGAAAATAAAAGAAGTGTTTCTGTTTTCTGCACTTCCCCTGGTTCCACCAACAGTTAATTGCCACAAACAACACCTGCAGAGTCAAAACAGGTTTCAGATGACTATGAATAACTGAAAATTACAAAGATTTAAAAAATGAAATAATAAAAATGGAACTATTTCTCTCTCACAGAAACAGAAAGTATAAAAAAAACTATTTTCGGCTTTCAAAGAAGGTCATCATTTACCACTAAACCAAAAAAGAAAGATATACTCTCATCTACAATGTCCAGCTAAGACTTGAAGTGTGGCCCAAAAGAAAATTATTCACTCTGTATTTTTAACTAATTGTCAATGAGCTTTTTCAAAGCATGAACAGACACTAAAATTTAGAAGGATATGTCTTGTGGTAGTCAAACTAAGCATCTGAAAAAGAAAATGTTACTCCAAGTAAAACATCACAAATGTCAAAGGACTATTTTCAACTATTTCAAAAACTAAAAAAGATAACTGATAATTATCCTCTACAAGGTGGCACTGAATAGTAGAAATATGGATAAAATGCATACTTACAGACAGGTGCTGAAGTATTTAGAGAGAAATGTCCCTTTGTCTGCAATTTGCTTTGATATGCACCAAAAATTAGATAGATTAGAGCAGAATTTCTCAACTCTGGCACTATTGCCTTTTTGGACTGAACAATCATGAGGGAGTGTGGTTATGTCTGTTTTCGTTATGAGGGGGTATCCTACAAACAAGATGTAGAATAGAGATGGGTGTTTAACAGCTTTCCAAACTTTTATCCACTAGACACGAGTAGCACCCCCCTCTCAAGTACAGACAACCAAAAATGTCTCTACAAGTGGTCAGGTGGGGGGAGAAATTGCCTCCATTTCAGAAGCCCAGGATTAGAGGGATGATTAGATAGATGAACACATAAATTAAGCACAAGAATATATGAATAGAACTTAGGTGGAAGGTAAACATAAAATTCTTTCACCTTTGCTATACATTTGAAGATTTTCATAATAAATTATTGAAAAAATATGAAGGCAAACTACAAATGAAAGTTCACTTTTTGATGCTTTACACCTATATTAAAACTAGTAATACTGCTTAAAACTTAATGGCAATTTCTGTAGAGCTCCTTTTAGAGCAGCGGTTCTGAACCTTCCTAATGCCTCCTAATGCCATGACCCTTTAATACAGTTCCTCATGTTGTGGTGATCTCCAACCATAAAATTATTTTTGTTAGTACCTCATAACTGTAATTTTGCTACTGTTATGAATCGTAATGTAAATATCTGATATGCAGGATGTATTTTCATTGTTACAAAGGGGTCGCGACCCCACAGGTTGAGAGCCACTGTTGTAGTCTATTTATGAGACAAAAAAAGCAACATCGGGTGGTGCCTGTAGCTCAAAGGAGCCGGCCCCGTATGCCGGAGGTGGTGGGTTCAAACCCAGCCCTGGCCAAAGACTGCAAAAAAAAAAAAAGGCAACATCTTCACTTAAGGTTGACATCTCATTTCTTACTCAAAATTAGGGCACAATCTACCATGTTTACTGATTTTACTAAGCATAGGGCTCAAAAGATTTTTGCCTATTTCTAAAAATAAACGTACTCATTTTCTCTACTGAGTACATGGAACAATAAGCTCTTAGTTTGAAATGAGCTAAAAAAATTTTTAGCAATTTTAGAAAAACAGTGGACCACACTATACCCGTATTGCTTGTTACTATATTAATTTTAACAAACTGTTTCATCTCTCTAAGCCTGAGTTCTTGCTTGAGAAAAGCAGGGCTGACAGAATCAACCTGCAGACTTGTGAGAACTAACACAGAACCTGGCATGCCATATTATTATTATTGTTGTTGTTATTGTTATTACAGTGTCATCACTACTTGGGTTGACAGTTAAGATAACTAATTTATACAATCAATTCCCCTCTTGTTCCCCACATGGGAGATGTGCTCTTGTTCTCTAAATTCAGAAAGCTCAGGGAATGACTGAAAAACTGGTAATTTCTTTTATGCTCACAGGCTGCTTGCCTTCAAGTAAAATTCTTGTTTTCTCCCTGCCAGCTTGGTTATTACTATCAACTTTTGGGGTGGGAAGGTATAAAGGGAAGACAGGGAATAGATAAGTTTCATGGATTCACAGCTGAAACAGAAAATGTACTTCCCCCCCAATTCACCTCAAAGAATCAATGTTATAAACTGGAAAGCTACACTATACATTTAAATAGTATTTGGTATCACTTTCAGGGATATAGTAGTTTAAAAGGATTGGCTGGGCAGAAAGCCTAGCTATCATTTATAACATTGTTTCTAAGAAACACTAACCCAGAATTCTAAATGAAGTTCTGAAACACAGCTGCCTGCACAAGTTACCTTAGATCAGTGGTTCTGAGCAGGAGCCTTTTAAGAAATCTGTGGGATGTTTTTTGCTTGTTGCAATGATTGAGGAAGCTACAGGGCATGTACAGGGCAGGGGTCCTGGTAGATGTTTCACAAGGCTCAAACCTGCTTTGCACAGGAAAGGGTCATTCATACCATCCCAGAGTATTCTGAAATGCCTGCCAAACACTGATGGTAGGAGAAAACCGTCTTACTATCCAAGCCCAGAACCAAAGTCCATTTTACATGAAAATCTAGTGGCAGTGTGTTCACTCGATTTCTCAGGAATGTAATTTCTATGTAAACCAAGAGCAAAAAATTCTTTGTATGGTCCAAAATTTTACCAAGAGTTGTTTACCATTTAGAAAATCAATCAATGAGAGCAATGTCCCTGTGATACATGAGTCACCAACACATCATGCCTTTATCAGTCTCCATTTGTAATATCCCATTCATGGTGGTTTTACATAAAGGTACAGGGACCTGTTCTGTACATGCAGTTATGTACTATATACTAAAATATATATCCCTTAACTATAAATTATATGTATAGGAAAGTTTTATCATCTAAGAATTATACTGCAGGACAGAGAAAAGGACATCAAATAATACCTATTTTTTAAAGAGCAATTAGGATCCACTAGGCTGGAGACCACTGCCGTAAGAGATGACTTATTTGCCTATCTATCCCTCTTACCTAGCCCAAAGGTGGCATTCATTAAATATCTGTTGAATATAGTTCTGGTCCATGTATTAAAAAGGTCAGCCTTACTATACTGTAATCATTATCATACATATATTTCTCCTACATAAAATACCTGACTAGCAAATATGAAATGGAGACACAGGAACTAGAATTTTCAGTCCCCTCACCTCCTTCAACATTGAAACCAAATTACATAGTATACAGATACAAACACTGGCCTACATCCCAAGATGCAGAATCTGCTGCCACTCCTGCGTCTGTGACCATCACAAGTGGAAATAATCCTGTTTCTTTATCGAAGGCCATGTAATTTACAAAGTACTCCTAGAGTTTTCCTTGCCAAAATGTACCAATTGAGCAAGGCATCCCTATAGGGACTTCGATAGTCTCTACAGGATTGACAGTCACTTGATTCTCAGGTTGAATATCAGCATTACCTGGTCTGAAAGCCGATTTGCTGCTTGTTCAATTTCTGCTCTGGCAGCGATGGACTGTCCACACCATGGGGCATAGAAGAATAGCAGGACCACCTCTGAATCCTGACGAATGTTCTCTGCATAGTCCAGCTGCCCTTGGAAGAGGTCAAGGACTGGAGACCTCAAGGAGAAAAAGCTGACAGGTGGCTTTGCTGGTATTATCACATCTTTTGCTCGACTAAAATAAGAGCAAACACAAACAAGATTGCTTAGTTTATTCTCTTCTAACAACAGCTTCATGTTGAAGGAGAATGAAGCTTAAAAGAAAAGTCTTCTTTTAAGTAAGAAAATGGAGTCCCCAAATCCTGAAGTAAAAATACTCTGTGCCGAGGCGACATCTGGCTGAGCAAACACAGGACACGAATTATACGCTGGAAATGATTCTCTCCAAAATCCTGTCCACCAGTAGGGTCTGGGAAGGCAGTAAAGAACAGAGGACAATGTCTGAATAGTCCACATTCTTGCCTCTCACACCCCAAAGACTTCATCCTCATCTGCAGCCTGGCTCTTCACAGGAACCACTGATCTCTAGGGCTTTAGAGCCATCAACACATAAACTCAAAATTATAGGGAGGGTATATACATGCCAACATTAGTAAGATACACAATCAACTCAACCTTGAGAAAACATTAAGTTTATTAGCTGCAGTTGGCCTGTACCTACCCAGGGCACTAGGGGGACAGAGTGGGGGAGGGGGGTAACAATTAAACAATAACATACATTTCTCCAGATAGAAATCAGAGTTTTATAGGTAATAAAGAGTAACAAAGCAACAGCCTTTTTAATTAATAAGCCTTCTGGATACTTAAGTTTCCTAGAAAAGAGAGGCCAGAAGGAAGGGGAAAAAAAAACCCTCTGAAGTTCTGAGGTCAGAAGTCACAAAGGTGCCACTACTCTCCCCATCAAGACATAATGGGCCTGGCTGAGGCCACATCCCATCAAGTTAAAAGGACCAAGTAGGCTGGATGTAGTGGCTCATGCCTGTAATCTTAGCATTCTGGGAGTCTAAGACAGGAGATCCCTTGAACTAAGGAATTCGAGAGCAGCCTGAGCAAGAGAAAGATCCCTGTCTACCAAAAATAGAAAAATCAGCCAGGCATTGTGGCAGCACCTCTAGTCTCAGCTGGAGGTTGAGACAGGAGGATTACTTGAACCCAGGAGTTTGAGGTTGCTGTGACCAGGCTGATACCACAGCATTCTGGGCAACAGAGTAAGACTGTGTTTCAATAACAAAAGAAAACAAAGGGACCAAGTAAACATCTTGAGCTGTTCACTAACAAGGCACAAAACTTTTATAGCAGTTTTGCTAAGAAACAAAAAAATACAAAAATGGAAACCTAAAAAACTACTAGATTAACTCAAAAGAAGGCAGGAAAGGACCAAGAGAGGAACAAACCCCAGAAAACAAAATGGAAAACAAGTAGCAAGAAGGCAGACTTAAACCCAAACATATCAATAATTGCATTAAATATAAAAGGACTAGGCCAGGTGTGGTGGCTCATGCCTGTAATCCTAGTACTCTAGGAGGCCAAGGCAAGAGAATCACTTGAAAAAAAAAAAAGAGAGAGAGAGAGAATGGTTTAGGCCCAAGAGTTTGAAGTTGCGGTGAGCTGTGACACCACAGCGCTCTACTGAGGGTGACAAAGTAAGACTCTGTCTCAAAAACAAATAAATAAATATAAAAGGACTAAACAACACAATTAAAAGGAAGAGACTGCCAGACAGGATAAAGCAAGACCCAACTACATGCTATCTAAAAGAGATACACTTCTGTAATCCCAGCACTTGGGAGACTGAGTCAGGTAGATTGCCTGAGCTCTCCTGAGAGAGACTCTGTCTCTAAAAAATAGCCAGGTGCTGTGGCTGGGGCCTGTAGTCCCAGCTACCTAGGAGGCTGAGGCAAGAGAATCACTTAAGCCCAAGAGTTGGAGGTTGCTGTCAGCTGTAACACCATGGCACTCTACCCAGGGCGACAGCTTGAGCCTCTGTCTCAAAAAAAAACAAGGCCAAACAAAAATCAAACATAACCAGGGAATCTGGTCTCTATTTCTATTTTACAAGTTTCTATTCAACTCTGATTTGCTTTATGTAGAAGAAACTGTAACTAGATCAAAGATTTCCTGCACCCTTGAAGTCTAAGCCTGGCATACAAAAAAAGTGGCTACAAGTAAGAAAGAGCTTTTGTTGCTGGGTACCCTGGCAAGCATCTATATATCCCAGCTATCTGGAAGGCAGGGGTAGGTGAACGGCTTGAGACCAAGAGTTCAAAGCTACTGTGTGCTGGGCGGCGCCTGTGGCTCAGTCAGTAAGACGCCGGCCCCATATACCGAGGGTGGCGGGTTCAAACCCGGCCCCGGCTTAACTGCAACCAAAAAATAGCCGGGCGTTGTGGCGGGCGCCTGTAGTCCCGGCTACTCGGGAGGCTGAGGCAAGAGAATCGCTTAAGCCCAGGAGTTGGAGGTTGCTGTGAGCTGTGCGAGGCCACGGCACTCTACCGAGGGCCATAAAGTGAGACTCTGTCTCTACAAACAAACAAACAAAAAAAAAAGCTACTGTGTGCTATAATGATGCTTGTGAATAGCTAGACCCCCATCTTCTTAAAAAATAAATAAATGAAAATTTTAAAAGGCAAGGCCAGGCCAGGCCCAGAGGCTCACCCCTATAATACCCACGGTGGAAGACCAAGGTAGAAGACTTTGGAAGATCAAGGTGGAAGGAATGCTTGAGACCATGAATTCAGACCAGCCTGGGCAACATTTAGAGACTCCATCCCTTCAAAAATTCATCAGGCATGGTACCATGCACCTATAGCTCTAGCTACCTGGGAGGCTGAGACAAAAAGGTCACTTGAGCCCAAGAGTTTGATGTTATAATGAGTTATGATTGCACCACTGCACTCCAGCCTGGGCAAGAGAGCCTATCTCTAAAAAATAAGGGCCTGTTGCAATCTCCATTTTTATATGAAATTCACACCCTACACCACTTCCTTCCAAAGAGGATCTGGAGCAACTTTGAAATATACGTATGTACATATACATATGTATCTGTACACACATAATTTTCTTCCTCCAAATCAGAGTAAAAGAAAAGCAAGCAGGATGAAGTCACGGAGCTATAACGCACAAACATGCAGGTAGGTAGAGATTAAATGCACGATTATTAACTTTGGCTCAATCTCAAAACAATCCTTTCTATACTATCTGTTTTGAATTCAGCTAAGCAACAGATCTGCAGGTATTAATAAAAATTGAATTTTAAAAAATCCCATTCAGGGTGGCGCCTGTGGCTCAGTGAGTAGGGCGCCGGCCCCATATGCTGAGGGTGGCGGGTTCGGACCCAGCCACGGCCAAACTGCAACAAAAAATAGCCGGGGGTTGTGGCGGGCACCTGTAGTCCCAGCTGCTTGGGAGGCTGAGGCAAGAGAATCGCATAAGCCCAAGAGTTAGAGGTTGCTGTGAGCCGTGTGATGCCACGGCACTCTACCCGAGGGTGGTACAGTGAGACTCTGTCTCTACCAAAAAAAAAAAAAAAAAAATCCCATTCACATTAAGCCTTAAGCCTATATTCACATTAAAGCAAAGACCTTAAAGTAAAATAGGAAGAGACAGAAAGGTTAGAGTAAGTTGTACAGTGATAAAATAGTATTATGATGGAGGTACCCGTTGCTCAGTGAGTAGGGCGCCAGCCACATACAACCAGGCTGGCAGGTTCGAACTTGGCTGGGGCCAGCTAAACAAAAATAACAACTGCAACAACAAAAAAATAGCCGGGCATTGTGGTGGGTGCCTGTAGTCCCAGCTACTCGGGAGGCTGAGGCGCTTAAGCCCAAGAGTTTGAGATTGCTGTGAGCTGTGATGCCACAGCACTCTACTGAGGGCGACATAGTGAGACTATCTCAAAAAAAAAAAAATAGTATTATGACACCATTCAATCAAAGATGGCTCTCAGGAAATTAATCTGTGTCTATTAAAGACTGTTAAATTTACCAATGACACAGAAGGGAGGTGAACAAGCAGCCGTTCACCATCCCACTCTCCTTGTCTAAAGCCAGTAAGGATCTTGTTTTGAGGCTCTAGCAAATGGATTTACTTCCTGAAATCTCAAAGGACTTTGATATCTATTAAGTCATGTATTACTTCTACAGACAAACAAACTGACGTAGAAAAAAAAAGCCACAAAAGGGGGAACATCTCTTCATAATCTGAACCCAACCCAAATGCCACCTTGCAACATTCTACCTTGTAAAATATTTTCTGTATTTTCCTTGTGAGAGACAATAATAAAGAGCAAGGTTAAAAGTCTATTTTCTGACAATAAAAGATTCAAATTCCAGCTCAGCCACTTAATAAGTGGGTGGGATTTGAAGAAAGTTTTGTAACTTGACCAAGGCTCAACTCCTTCGTGTGTAAATTGGGAAAGATAACTGTATCTAGACTTCACTGGGGATTGTGAGATTTAAATGAAATCCATACTAGGTTCTCAATTGTGTGTTAAATGAATAAATCCATTCACATAAACAGTAGTTCCTAAGAAGGCAATTTTGTCCCTCAGAGAACACCTGGCAATGCCTAAGATATTTTTGGTTGCTGTATCTGGGAGAATGTGCTGCCAGCATCAAGTGGGTAGAGGCCTGGGACACTGCTTAACACACCACAATGCAAATGACGGCTCCCACAAAAAAAGGTCTGGGCCCCCCCCCCCCAAAAAAAAAAAAAAAAACTTGCCGGCAGTACAGTACCTAACACATGGCAAAAGTGCAATCAGAATTATATTTTTTTCTCCTTCCACTAAAACCCCCAACCCTTTGACACCTCTCTGACAACAGAGACCACATGTTGAGCTGAAAAAAACAAAAAATGTTTTGAGTTGAAGTCTTCTTCTTGGCTATCATGCCAAAGAGAATGTCACAGACACCACAATAGCAATAGCAACATATACTTTCTAAATTGAAGTCCCAAAAGATAATACTCTGGATTTCAGAGTCCAGAAATACACCTGAAATATAAATCAACTTTTCTATCTATGTACATTCCTGAAAAGAAGCACGTTAGTTTTTATTTTTCCTGCTCACTATGCTCCAGCCTACCGGAGTCTTTTTTCCCAATTTCAGGGAAAAGATTCAGCGTGTCTAGCCTCAGGACCTTTGCACTTGCTGTTCCCTCTACCTGGGACACACTTCCCCCAAATAGTCCCAGTGCTGGCCCCTTCTCCTCCTTGCATGAGTTTCGAACGTCACTCTCTTAGGAAGGTCTTTCTGTCCCACCCTCATCTTTCTTTCCCTGCACAGCGCGATTACTCCAGCGCTTCCTGTCTGTCCCACCCACTGGAATATCCACTCAAGGTAGCAAGGACTTTTGTCTTCATCGTTCTTCTGGACCGAGTGCTCAACAACACATAGTAAGTGCGCATATATAACTGTCGGATCAACAAGTGAATTCCCAGACGTCTGGACTCTCCAAAGGTTGTGGATCACTACACGGGAAGTGTAAGGGAAATACAAGAGGTGCGAAGTGAGGGTCTTACAGCCTGGGCAGAAGCGACAGGTACACACACCCCGAAAGAGTCCTACTGCCCACCTTCTCCGGTGCAAAAACGGGACGAAAGGGCGCCTGGCAGCACCCGGAAACATCCTCACACAGTCGCCGAACCGGCCGGCAAGAGGGAGGCCATGACCGCAGGCTCGGAGAGGGTCAGCCGTTCCGGGAAAGGTCAGCCCGGGCTTCCCCCTGAGAAGGCCGCTACAACCCCCGACCCTGAAGGTCCCGAGCCCGCACGCGCCGCCCGCCAGGCGGAGGAAGCGCCGAGTCGGAGAGCGGGGGTCCGGGCCGTCTCACCTGCAGGTGAACTTGAGGGCGAGGAGCAGCGCGCAGCCGAGCGCCACGGCCCCGCAGAGCAGCTCGGGCCGCCGGCGCGCCATGAGGGAGGCGCCGCGCAGCCCACGGCGGAGCCGGCCCGCCGAGGACTCTCCGACCCGGGCCGGGGTGAGGGAGTGTGAACCCGCGGGGCCGCCGCCGCCGCCCCCACCCTCGTCCTCGGCGTCGTCGCTGCTGCTGCTGCCGCCGCCGCGGCCTCCGCATTCCGACATTACATGCTCCCCGTCGCCGGCTTTATACTGCCGCCGCCGCCGCCTCGGGCCCAAGGGCCCGGCCCGGCCCGGCGATCCCCAATCCCGCAGCTCGCCTAGCCCGCTAACCCGGACCCTCCACGTCAGCCGTGCCGCCGCCGCGGCACCCTCCCACGCTCACGCGGCCCCGCCCCTGTCCACAGAGTTTGCGCGAACACTGACAACGCCCCTCCGGCCACGCCCCGCACCCACAGAGTCTGCGCATACGCCTCCTTGCTCGAAGCTCCGCTTTCTTCCTACAGGCCCCGCCCCCATCCACGGAGTCTGCCCTGCATCTCCCGCGGGGACTTGTAGAAGCTTGGAGCTTGGAGCCTGACAGCCCCTGGGTTTTAGCAGCAGTGCCAATAGCAGCAATCCTGTCCAGTACTCTCACTCCAATCCCCGGAGGATGTAGGTGCCATTTTTTAACATCGCTGCTTAATGAAAGGAAAAAAACACGTACAGAGGTGAGAAATGATGGTCAACGACCCAGGAATGGAGGCGGGAGAAGTTGCTAAAGCTCCCTGCGCCGCCTCGGCTTACCCATTTGTAAGATGGGAGCAATAGCAGCACCGGTCTCACAGGGTTGTTTTGATGATTGATGAAGTGATTGATGGCAAGTGCCAAACCCATAGTAAGTGCTCAATAAATCTTAGTTACTGCTGACTCCCACTGTGGACGACTTGCATCAATTGGATGCTGTGCCCAAACTCTGTCTCCCTGCCTTCACCACAGCCCTAGGTGGAAGGACTGTACTCGTGTGCTCACTTTACAGATGGGGAAACCTGAGGCTTGGAAAAGGCACCTGACCGGTTCATAAAGCTAAAACGCTGAAATTTGGGCTTACTGCGCTGTCTAGGTGGCTCTTTTTATGGGTACAAGTCAAAGTTCTAAAACTCACTGTTTAGGAAATAAATAAAGAAGACTAGTCAAGTTTGAGAATCTCAGGCTCCTGGGGGACTATAGGTAAGTTGTTTGTTCTCTCCAGACACAGTTGTTTGAGTGCTGGTCCCACTACACATGCATAGCCTCCTGGAAACTCCACCCCAAGGAGTCTGGTAATGAGTGTTTTTCTCTAACTCTGAATGTCAGGTCTTTTCTAAGTAAATTTTGTTATCAAAAACAAAAAAAGAGGGTGGCAACTGTGGCTCAGTGAGTAGGGCGCCGGCCCTGTATACCGAGGGTAATGGGTTCAAACCCAGCCCCAGCCGAACTGCAACGAAAAAATAGCTGGGTGTTGTGGCGGGCGCCTGTAGTCCCAGCTGCTCGGGAGGCTGAGGCGGGAGAATCACCTAAGCCCAGGAGTTGGAGGTTGCTGTGAGTCCTGTGACATCATGGCACTCTACCGAGGGCGGTAAAGTGAAACTCTGTCTCTACAGAAAAAAGAAAAAGATGAAGTTGGTGAGGAATGAAATGTGATTCGAGAGTGACAGGAGGGAATTGTGTCCATGAGAGAAACGTATGTCAGGACGTGAGTGAATGTACATATGGCACAGCCGCAGAGGCCTCAGCTAAGATTTGGCCTGCAATGTCAGGAACTATGTACTAGTCCAATAGATTTGAGAGAGCTAAGGTAGTATGATGTTATGTAAAACACACACGCACAGCCCAGCTGAGAGCCAGAAGCTAAGGTGAGAAGGCCGCACCTTTGCCACTAGTCAGCTGTGTGACACCAGTGCAAAGCCCAGCACTCCCTGTCTGGTTCTTTTTCCAGATGTCACATGGGATTGTCAATGGCCATGTTACTAGGTGGGCCAGACACCACCCAGGCCCAGCATCAAAGTCTGTATACACCTGCTGTTCCAATATTCTTTTCTATATCTCACATCTTTTTGGTTCTTTCTGCCTTCTATGTTGTAGTAAGTGGACACTCTCTAGTATGCCATTAATTCCTTTAACGACTTTTAACTTTTTAAAAGTTACACCCTTAGTATTGCTCTAAGGATTATAATATACATTTTTTCAGAGTCTGCTTCAGATTTATACTAACTTAATCCCAATAAGATACAGACCCTGCTGCTGCAAAATAGTTTGTCCCTCATTCCTCCTTTGTGTTATTACTCTTTTTTACTATGTTGCAAACCCCACTGTACAGTGTTATTCTTATGCAATCTTTATTTAAAAGCTAAGAAGAGAAAAATATTTATAGAGGTTATTTATTTATTTTTTTGCAGTTCGTGGCCAGGGCCGGGTTTGAACCTGCCACCTCTAGTATATGGGGCCGGCGCTCTACTCCTTTGAGCCACAGGTGCTGCCCTTATAGAGGTTTTTTAAACATTAATTTTCTTTTTCTTTTTTTTTTTTTGTAGAGACAGAGTCTCACTTTATGGCCCTGGGTAGAGTGCCATGGCATCACACAGCTCACAGCAACCTCCAACTCCTGGGCTTAGGTGATTCTCTTGCCTCAGTCTCCCGAGTAGCTGGGACTACAGGCGCCCTCCACAACGCCCAGCTATTTTTTTGGTTGCAATTCAGCCAGGGCCGGGTTTGAACCCGCCACCCTCAGTATATGGGGCTGGCGCCTTACCGACTGAGCCACAGGTGCCGCCCTAAAAATTAATTTTCTAATTTACCAGTTTTTAGTTCTTTTGATTTCTTTGTATAGATTTGGGTTACAGGCTGGGCACAGTGGCTCACACCTGTAATCCTAGCACTCTGGGAGGCCGAGGTGGGTGGATCACTTGAGGTCACAAGTTCAAGACTAGCCTGAGCAACAGCAAGACACTGTCTCTATGGGCGGCGCCTGTGGCTCAGTGAGCAGGGCGCCAGCCCCATATACCGGGGGTGGTGGGTTCAAACCCGGCCCTGGCCAAACTGCAACAAAAAAATAGCCGGGCGTTGTGGCGGGCGCCTGTAGTCCCAGCTACTTGGGAGGCTGAGGCAAGAGAATCGCCTAAGCCCAGGAGTTGGAGGTTGCTGTGAGCTGTGTGAGGCTACAGCACTCTACCAAGGGCCATAAATTGAAACTCTGTCTCTAAAAAAAAAAAAAAAAAAAGACACTGTCTCTACTAAAAAAAAAAAAAATGAAAAAAAATGGGGCGGTGCCTGTAGTTCAGTGGGTAGGGCGCCGGCCACATACACCAAGGCTGGTGTGTTCAAACCCAGCCTGAGCCAGCTAAAACAACAATGTCGACTACAACAACAAAATAGCTGGGTGTTGTGGCAGCCACCTGTAGTCCCAGCTACTTGGGAGGCTGAGGCAAGAGAATCACTTAAGCCCAAGAGTTTGAGGTTGCTGTGAGCTGTGATGCCATGGCATTCTACCAAGGGTGAAAAAGTGAGACTATGTCTCAAAAAAAAAAAAAAAAGTAGGTTTGAATTACCTGGTATATCACTAACAAAAACAAATACAGTCAGTCACCAGTCCTTATTCACTATAGGTTGTTCCATAAGACACATGGTGTTTACACAGGTCTTTATATGGTTCAAAGTACTTTTGCTGTTTGTGGTTCAGTTCATAAGCTCCACAGTTCCTTGTGAGTGAACGCAGAGTGTTATCTTACTGACCAGGAAACCACTGTGGATTAATAATAGGGTGGTACCTCCTTTCCTCTTCTCTTCCTGGGCAACTGGGCTGCTGCTTTGGCACCGGCCCATTCTTCAGAAACAATATACAGGGTTGGGCGGCACCTGTGACTCAAGGAGTAGGGTGCCGGCCCCATATACCGGAGGTGGCGGGTTCAAACCCAGCCCTGGCCAAAAAAAAGAGAAAAAAAAAACCCACACCAATATGCAGGCTGTCCACAAAGTCCGTGTGCAGTTTAAAATACATGCAATTTAAAGTTGCACACAAACTTCGTGGACACCATGTAGTTTCAGAATACACCAGACTACTCTTCATAGGTTAGGTTGCCCTACTTTGGCCACATAAACCAGTATCTTCACTTTCCATGGACCAGGCTGCAAGCAGAAGGTGAATGGCAGGGTGAGTGAGCAAAGCTTAATCTGTCTGTACAGCCACTCTTCATCGCTGGCATCCCATCTGAGATCTACCTCCTGTAAGATCCCCCCCCCCACTGCACCATCCCACCCCAGTCTGTGGAAAAACTGTCTTCCACGAAATTGATCCCTGGTGCCAAAAAGGTTGGGAACCGCTGGGCTATATCATCTAGGTTTATATACAAACACTCCATTGTGTTTGCACACGGACAAAATTCTCTTACAACACATTTCTCAGAACATATCCTCATCATTAAGTGATGCATGACTGTATCTCTCCCCTAGATGTTAATCCTTTCTTAGAACCAGAGAAAAATATGCTCATTAATTTTTAAAGCTTCCAACCCTTCCCTTATAAAACAGGGTATGCCTAACATGCAGGAAGGAAGGCCAGGCCTTCTGCCTGGGTACTCTAGCAGAGCAATGAAGGTGTCTGTGTTTCTTGAGACTTTGTATCATATCCCCAGAGTGGGCTTTCTAAAAATTGCCATTCATCCCCTTGCAACAAATACCCACAAGAAGCCTGTATTCCAGTCTTCTCAGGCCAGCTAAAGACTGTATGGAACTTACTGCTCAGGGAATGTGTTTTCATTTCCTTCAGCTTCCCAACTGATGCAGATCCCTGGAACTAAGTCAGAACATCGAGGACTCTATGCAAGCAATCCTCACGGGGCAGGCAGCACCAGGCGGGGTGAGAGTGATGGAGAGGGCCAGGCACCTGCAGGTAGCGGCCTGCCTGTCCAGGGTACCTCGTTCCTGAGAGCACTACACAGAGAGGGAGGAGTCCCTGTGGGCAAGGGTGCACCTGCACCTCCACACACCGCATCAAGGCAGACACGGCAACTGCCTACAGCCAACGGAACCCTGAGGACACAAAAACTTACACAGCAATGTTAATATTCACAATCACCAAAACATGGAGACCCAAATGTCCATCAACTGATGAATGGATAAACAAAATGTGCTCTATCCATTCAATGCAGTATTATTCAGCCATAAACAACAGATGAATCTTGGAAAATTATGTTAAATAAATCAGTTATAGAAGGCCATGTGTTGCATGATTCCATTTATAAGAAATATCTAGCACAGATGAATCCTTGGTGTCATAAAGCAGAGTAATGAATGGCTGCCTACAGCTTGAGAGACAGGGGGAATGGATAGATTTGGGGAGTAATGTGGGGTTTTTTAGGTAATGAAAATATTCTAAAATTGTGGTGATTGTAGCACAACATTGTGAATATAGCAAAAATGACTGAATTGTACGCTTAAAAAATCATTAAGTTTATATAATACTTTCATAAATGTTAAAAGCCATGTGGAGACAATGTATTTAAGCAGACACATCAATTATTACTGTTTCCTCTACTAATAATATGGGATTGGAGTTTTGCTCTTTTACATTTTTTTCCTTCTCCCCCCCATACCACCTGCCTCTCCTCCAAAACTGCCAGGGTGAACCATGCCTTATAGGAATGGGGTGCACTCTCACCATAGAAAAATTAACATTGATTTCCTAATGCTGAGACCAAGGTTGTAGCAGAGTCTTAGCTGCAAACCAGACCCTGAAACTGGCAGATTTAGCAGAAATGGAAATTACCATAAGGATGGCTCTGAGCATGGAGAATTGCTGAGAATGTGGAAAGCTAAGTCACAGAACATGCAGGGGGAGTTTCCAGAGAAAAAATCTTAACCGTCCATATGATCTTAAGGGGTAAGTTATATAGCCTAAATTCCAAAGGTTAAAACAACTAACTTTAAAATCTTTAACCAGAAATGACTTTTTAACATCTACTATTCTCCCTGGAAAAAAAATAAAAGGAGTTTGGGAGAAATCCAGAGAAGAAAAAATGTTACCAGACTAGGGAGACTCAGAAAAATATTAAGTTTTCCATCCCATCTTACAGAAAACATTAACTAAACATAACCCCTAACACATTATTTGGTAGTGAAAATGCTCTCCTGATATACCTGTTCAGTCAGTAACAAGTTCCACTGCCTTCCTACACATGGAAGGAACCAGCAGCTGGCTTCCCAATATCTTCAGGGAGTCACAGCAGATCCCTTGTCACTGCAGCCTCTGGTTGTGCTCAATGCTCTGCTTCCCTCATACTTGCAGCTGTGCCCTCTTCATACGCAGGACAAAGACTCACACACAGAGCAAAGACCCTTTTCTGTTTCCCAGTGTCCCCACATTCGTGGTTGTCACAAGGAAGTAACTTTGCTTTGTAGTGTACAGGGTTGATACAGCCCCAGTAGTCCCTACCAGGGATCCTCAAACTTTTTAAACAGGGGGCCAGTTCACTGTCCCTCAGACCATTAGAGGGCCGGACTACAGTTAAAAAAAAACAAAACTATGAACAAATTCCTATGCACACTGCACATATCTTATTCTGAAGTAAAAAAACAGAACGGGAACAAATGCAATCGCACCGCCTCATGTGGCCCGTGGGCCGCAGTTTGAGGACCCCTGCAAGCCTTCCCTTACCCCAACAAGGACTCAACACCAGCCATACTGATGAAGTGGCTGCCACCACCTGGACTACAATTCTTTAGCCCTTCTCCCTAGCTCACTGACTGGTTGGTTGCAGCCTCTGAAGGCTGGTGAGGGTTGCAGAGGATAGCTTACCCACTTCATCTCTGCTAGCCCACCCTGACCATGCCTTCAGTGGTCTCCTTCAGCAACCTGAATGTCTCTATCAAGGGTGTGTGCTCAACATTTGTTGGAATCTGGAAGTCTAACCAGATGACCACCTTTCTCCCTGATGATCTAACGCCTTTGACTGAAACATAGATGAACCCCTAGAAGAGTTACCATGTCAAATGATAAGAGAAGCCTCTTACTCAGCTTAAGTTCAGAGGAGAGGCGGATAAAGTTAAAGTTGCTTTTGTAAGAAAAAAAAAACAAGGGTGGCGCCTGTGGCTCAGTGAGTAGGGCGCCGGCCCCATATACCGAGGGTGGCGGGTTCAAACCCAGCCCGGCCAAACTGCAACCAAAAATAGCCGGACATTGTGGTGGGCGCCTGTAGTCCCAGCTACTCGGGAGGCTGAGGCAAGAGAATCGCTTAAGCCCAGGAGTTGGAGGTTGCTGTGAGCTGTGTGAGGCCACGGCACTCTACCGAGGGCCATAAAGTGAGACTCTGTCTCTACAAAAAAAAAAAAAAAACAAGGGTGGCGCCTGTGGCTCAGTGAGTAGAGCGCCGGCCCCATATACCAAGGGTGGCAGGTTCAAACCCAGCCCCGGCTGAACTGTAACCAAAAAAATAGCTGGGCGTTGTGGTGGGTGCCTGTAGTCCCAGCTACTCAGGAGGCTGAGGCAGGAGAATCGCTGAAGCCCAAGAGCTAGAGGTTGCTGTGAGTCCTGTGACGTCATGGCACTCTACTGAAGGTGGTAAAGTGAGACTCTGTCTCTACAAAAAAAAAAAAAAGAAAAGTTGCTTTTGTGTCCTTTCAATTTGTATTCTGTCATTCATTACTTAAACAGCTTAAAAAAAAAAACAACTTGTGGAGTGGCGCCTGTGGTTCAGTGGGTAGGCACCAGCCCCATATACTGAGGGTGGCACGTTCAAACCCGGCACTGGCCAAACTGCAACAAAAAATGGTCGGGCATTGTGGCAGGTGCCTGTAGTCCCAGCTACTCGGGAGGCTGAGGCAAGCGGATTGCCTAAGCCCAAGAGCTGGAGGTTGCTGTGAGCTGTGACACCACAGCACTCTACCAAGGGTAACAAAGTGAGACTCTGTCGCAAAATAAAAAAAAAATTTTTTAAAGAAAAAGAAAAAAAAACTTGTGTTGGCACCCGTAGCACAGTGGTTATGGCACCAGCCACATACACTGAAGCTGGCAGGTTCGAACCCAGCCTAAGCCAGCTAAAAAACAACAATGACAACTGCAATAACAAAAAAAATAGCCGGGTGTTGTGGCAGGTGCCTATAGTCCCAGCTACTTGGGAGACTGAGGCAAGAGAATCGCTTAGCCCAAGAGTTTGAGGTTGCTGTGAGCTGTGATGCCATGGCATTTTACCAAGGGCAATATAGTGAGAATCTGTCTCAAAAAAACAAACAAAAAACAAAAACTCTCAACTTTTGATTTTTGTACCCAGTTTCATTCTTTGTCGGGAAAGGATCACACTAAAAAGGGGAAGACATCTATATATAAACTCTTTATTACAGGCAATATTGGTCCATACACTACACAATACCGACAATACAAGTTTAATCTTTCAAAATCATCATTTAAACAGCAAAAGACCAAGAAATAAAATTTGAGTCAATTGATCATTTTTCAAAATATTCTCAATACACATTAATCTCAGTTCCCTTATTATAGTGAAACATACAAATACAGAAAAATATCCCATTTAACATATACTAGCGTTAAATGGTTATTTGGCTTAAAATCTGGGTTAAGAAAATCCTTTTAGCAACCTACATACAGATAAGTGGCAAACTTTATTATATTAAACAAATTCATTCCACTAAAACATGTAAAGAATTTCATCCGTCGTGTATTCTGATCCTAGTGCAAGTGTTTATATTCTTTTACCGTCATGGTTCTTATATGAAGGACCCACTCAAAGAGCTGTCCTAGATATAATCTTATCCTCTTCCCAACACACTTCATCCAAAAGTCTGTTCAACAGATGGCAACCGGGTAGCAGTCACTTCGCCATTTGATTGCCAATGGTTCCGTGAGCGCACGGCCAGCCCTGTGAAACAGCCCATTTTCCTACCTACTGTGGGTTGCTGCTCAGGAAGAACAATATACGCCAATACAAGCAGAAAGTCTGCAGCTCCTCTGCTATGTGCCTTAGAACACTTTCAATTTCTCTGGTCAATGCTTTGATTAGGTAACATACATAAAAGCCAGCATATTAGTTTAAATCTTTAAACAAAAAACTATATTTTCCAAAGTCATTATCATTTGGGGCGATTAAGTGGTCTTTTCGGGCTTTGTTGAGCTTCATCTTTAGGGCATCTCTTCTTTCTTCCCATTCATGAAGTTCAGCGTTTCCATGTGCGAATTTGCAGCTGTTTCCTTCTGTGCAGGTACCACTCATATACCTGTAAGGACAAGCCATCTGGTGAGTGTTCACAGGTTGTTTATAAAAAAAAAAAAAATCATGTCATCATTTTGAAAATGCATACTTCACTAGCTTTATGAATTGCATACAATTTTCAGTGAGGCATCTCAATGTTTTATAGCTGTGGCATCCACAATAGAGAAATCAGTACTTTAAACCACTTAAATGTATTCAATGAAAAGTACTAACAGGAGACTTAAAAAGAGTACAGTCATTCCTGATGCAGAAAAATCTCAGAGGTAGCTTTAAGTAGAAAAATGTCTTCAAACTATAAACTCAGACTTTACCTTACAAACACAATGTAACCTAATCATATGCAACTTCATAATTAACCTAAAATTAAAAACAAAAAAACTTGTAACAGTTTTAAGGATCACCTGGATCTAAACTTGGCAATTAAATATAAACACCAATTTAACAAAACGAGCAATTCAAAATTATCTAGTTTTTTCACTTAAAAGCTTTCTAAGAAAACTTAAACAAAGGAGTGATCCTATTATGTTAACATTTTCCTTTGACCTAAGTTCTAGATTTACCCTTTATTTTTTTTAAAGCAACAGCATTTTTATTTATTTATTTATTTATTTATTTATTTATTTTTTTTGTGGAGACAGAGTCTCACTGTACCGCCCTTGGGTAGAGTGCCGTGGCGTCACACGGCTCACAGCAACCTCCAGCTCTTGGGCTTACGCGATTCTCTTGCCTCAGCCTCCCAAGCAGCTGGGACTACAGGCGCCCGCCACAACACCCGGCTATTTTTTGGTTGCAGTTTGGCCGGAACCAGGTTTGAACCCGCCACCCTCGGCATATGGGGCCGGCGCCCTACTCACTGAGCCACAGGCGCCGCCCTATTTATTTATTTATTTTTGCAGTTTTTGGCTGGGGCTGGGTTTGAACCCGCCACCTCTGGCATATGGGATCAGCACCCTACTCCTTTGAGCCATAGGCGCCGCCCCTCTAGATTTACTCTTAAAACATAAAAGATACTTTATAGCGGGTGGATGTCTACTTTGAGCCAAGGCTGTGGCCAAGGGCCAGCAGTGAACTCAGAAACCAGGGGGCAAATTTGAATGAAAATACTTCTCTATTTAATTATCTTAAGACGCTTCTCACTAGTCTTGGCAGACTATTAAATCTCTTCATATAACCACAGAAGAGTGAAGAAATGTTCAATGAGTAGTTGAATACTTTGAAACAAAACCCAAGTATCCTTTCAGGGTCTGTCAGGGCACAGCAGCTTTAGAACTTGACCACCAGATACTCTCCATCCACTGACATCATGTTCAGGAAAGTCGAGACTAGCAATCCACAGGTGGAGAATTTTTAAAAAGCTACATACCTATCACAAATACTGAAACACCCTGTAGGGAAGCGGTGCTGCCAGCAGTACTGGTCGTCCTCAGTGTGGAAAACCTTCTCTTTGTGCTTCTCTGAGGAGATGTGACCCTGCCACTGCTTCTCACTGTTGCAGTTCTTCCCACACATCCAGCAGTGAAAGTCCACCTAATGTGCAGCAAGGACACATATCTCATCAGTCACCTGGTGTGAGACCCAGACTCTATTCTCAAGGAGCCCAGGCCGGTCGGGGAGGCCGGTCACGTGGGAAGGCAAGGCAGCGCACAGCGCACCAGAAGCGGAGGAGAGGGGTGACACATTTTGACAAGTGTCCCAGAAGTATCTGGCATGGAGGTAACAAAGGCTCCTTGCAAACAAGTTTGTCGAGAGGACAAGAGGCAGGTTCCAACAAGGATTCTGGGAATAATTAACATCATAAGGAAAAGCAGAAAGGATATGAAAGACCAGGGTGCACCAACTCCAAAGGAATTAGCTGCACGTCCATTCAAATGCACGGGAACCGATCGCTACTATAGGCCAGGCTTGTGGCAGGCAACAGGGAAGTAAAAAAGCTGCCCCTACAAGGGACAGACCTACACAAAAGGAACTCTTACAGTGGAATTTAAGTGCCTTGATAGATACTTTATGTGTTTAGATAGTATTTCCCAAATGTCCTAGACAACAATTGTCTGCACCACTTAATAAAAATGGATTCTTTCCAGCACTTTGGGAGGCCCAGGTGAGAGCATCATTTGAGGCCAGGAGGTTGAGACCAGCCTGGGAAATATAGCAAGACCTCATGAAAGGAAAGGAAAGGGGAAGGAGAAAGAAAAGGAAATGGAAAAGGAAAGGAAGATTAGGCAGACATGGGCTCGTTCCCTGTAGCACACACGCCGAGGCTGGCGGGTTTGAGTCAGGCCAGGGCCAGCTAAACAACAATGACAACTGCAACAAGAAAATAGCCGGCTGTTGTGGTGTGATGCCATGGCACCTACCGAGGGCTACATAGTGAGACTCTGTCTCAGGAAAAAAGATTAGCCAGACATGGTAGAAGGTGCTAGTAGTCCCAGCCACTTGGAAGGCTGAGGGAGGAGGATCACTTGAGCCCAAGAATTTGAGACTGCAGTAAGCAATGACTGTGCCACCGCACACTCCAGCCTGGGCAGGAGAATGAGATCCTGTCTCTTAAAAAAAAAGATTCTGACTCATTTCATCTGAGATATAAACAAAGAATCTTTATCATTAAACACCCCAGATGAATCTCATGATCCAGTATGTCAGAGTGACCCTGCCCTGGGAACACCAAGGAGCACTTAAGTAAATGTAGCAATGGGATCAGAGCTGAGCCTTGACAAAGGTGGGCATTTACAGGCAGAGACACAAGGTGAGACCAGGTTATGCACGGGCCCGTCAATGGGCGATGGATCCAGATCCAACTGAACCAACGTGGAGAGTTGCCAAAAACAGAACAAGAAACAAGTAGCAGAATAACACATTCACTTATGTAAATCTTGAAAAGCATACCAGGCACACACACTGGTTCTGGTCCCTCTGGGAAGGGGAACAAATGGGCTTCCAACTTTATCTGTAACAGTTTATTTTACACAAGCAAATATAGTAAATTGTTAACATCAGTTAATGTGGAAAGTAGGTAGCTCAGGATATTCATGTTACCCTCTTTACTTTTTTGAAAACAAAAAAAATATATATTTTTTTTTTTATTTTTTTTTTGAGACAGAGTCTCAAGCTCTCACCCTCGGTAGAGTGCTGTAGCATCACAGTTCACAGCAACCTCCAACTCCTGGGCTTAAGAGGTTCTCTTGCCTCAGCCTCCCAAGTAGCTGGGACTTACAGGCACCTGCCACAAGGCCAGCTATTCTTTGGTTGTAGTTGTCATTGTTGTTTGACAGGCCCAGGCTGGATTTGAACCCACCAGCTCTAGTGTATGTGGCCGGTGCCTTAGCTGCTTGAGCTATAGGCATCAAGCCTACTTTTTTGAAAATTTTAAAAGAAAACTGAAACAGCCTGGCATGGTGGCTCACGCCTGTAATCCTAGCACTCTGGGAGGCTGAGGCAAGCAGATTGCTTGAGCTGAGGAGTTTAAGACAAATCTAAGCAAAAGCAAGACCCCCATCTCTAAAAATAGCTGGGCACTATAGCAGGTGCCTGTAGTCTCAGCTACTTGGGAGGCTGAGGAAAGAGAATTCCTTGAGCTAAAGAGTTTGAAATTGCTGTGAGCTTTAATGCCATGGCACTCTACCTAAGACTCTTGTCTCCAAAAGAAAAAAAAAAAAAGGGCCAGGTGCAGTGACTCATGCCTATTATCCTAGAACTCTGGAAGGCCGAGGCAGGTAGATTGCCTGAGCTCACGGATTTTAGGAGCTTATTGTTTGTTGAAAGAATGAGTAGGATAAAAGTTACTAAGAGTTTTTCTCCTGGCCCGGTGCTATGGCTTAACACCTATGATCCTAGCACTCTGGTAGGCCGAGGCAGGTGGATTGCCTAAGCTCATGGGGTTGAGACCAGCCTGAGTAAGAGTGAGACCTCATCTCTAAAAAATCACTGGGCATTGTGGCTGGTGCCGGTAGTTCCAGGTCCTTGGGAGGTTGAGGCAAGAGAATCGCTTGAGTCCCGGTGTCTGAGGTTGCTGTGAGCTATGACACCACAGTGCTGTACTTAGGGTAACAAAGTGAGACTCTGTCTCAAAACAACAATAACAACAACAAAACCTGAAACAGTTAACTGACCCTTGACATTTAATGTATTCTAGAACCACTAGGGTTAAGTGGGAGGCCACAGAAGATGCTCAGGAAACATGAGCTGTCCACTTTCCTGGTCTTTAGTACCTGCTATCTGGCCTTTCCCTCTGTGGTTCTGGAATACATTAGCATGAAGAAGCTTAAGCAAATGGTAGGAGAGTAGGGGAGGGAAGATGAAGACACCAGAGAACAGAGAAGGGCAGAGGGAGTGATGGAGCTGGGTTCTGGAGTAGGAGGGAAAGAAAAGAAGCTCCATCACTAGCTCAGAAAGGTGAGAGACAGTGACCAACGGTACTTACAGTAACTTCAGCATAATCTGTTGGCATGTGAATTTGTTTTCCATTTTCCTTGTTTGATTGACTGGCTACATCATCACTTTTTTCATTTTTTTGACTCTTTAACCAGAGTTCATAAAATTGCTCCATATCTTGTACTAAAGAAAAATAAATTACTTTCAACAATAGCAACTAAATGCCATTTAAATATATATAACATCATGCACATTTTTTGTATCAGTCAGCGTATGCTTTCAAAAGACTGAAGGAGACTGATTATATTAGACACAGAGATATCTAGTCCAAGCAGCAGATAAATTCATGCTTTTAAGAACCAATTTCAGGACTGTTAGATCACAAACATTAGTTTTCAAGATCATCTCCTCCCTCATCTGCAAGACATTTTGGGGGTGTTTAAAACTCAGAAAACATAAAGATATTGCCAAAAAAGCCTCATCACTGCTGCATCGCACCCTGCGTTCCACACCCGCTGTCAGAGTCAGAACCACAAAGGCTACTTACGTGGCTGGGGGGTTTGGAGCTGATATGCTCCTCACTGCCACTGACAAGAGATGAGAACACACTACTACTGGACCAAGATTCTGACCTGATGGGAGTCCATCAGTCAAGCCACAGCCCAGAGGACTGATATGCTGGGGCACAACTGACAACAACACAACTGCAACCAGGTCCTGGGCAGTGGCTGCCAGTTGCTTCCTATGGTAAGAACAGGTGTATTCTGCATTACTGACAGGTGCTGAAGCCAGGGCTTCTCAACTTCAACACGGCTGACGTTCCAACTGGATAATTCTTTGCTGTTGGGGGCTGTCCTGTGCATTGTAAAATGTCTTTTTTTTCACCCTGGTAGAGTGCCATGGCATCATAGCTCACAGAAACCTCAAACTCTCGGGCTTAAGAGATCTTCAGCCTCCTGAGTAGCTGGGATCACAGGCACCTGCCACAATGCTCACTAGTTTTTCTATTTTTAGTAGAGATGGAGTCTCGGTCTTACTCTTGCTCAGGCTGGTCCAGAACTCCTGAGCTTAAGCAATCCACCCACCTCAGCCTCCCAGAGTGCTAGGATTACAGGTATGAGCCACCACATCTGGCCTGCATTATAGAATGTTAAGCAACATCCCTAGCCTCTATAACACTAGATGCCATGCCCTCTAAGTCTCAAGTTATTAAAAACAAAAACAAAACAAAATAAACAAAACACCACTAGATGCCAGTAGCACATTTCCCAGTTATGACAATGAAAATTTTCTAGACATTGCCAACTCACCCTGGGGGTGTGAGGGTACATGGCAAAATTTGTACCCAATCAAGAATCACTATCCTAAAAACTCTGATAATGAGAATCTGGTCAAAAGTTGGCTTTAGTAAGACCTGACTGTATGCCTTACTTCAAGCAAGAGAGCTATAGGGAGTCCCACACAAGTCACTGACTTTCGATGTGGTTGAGACATGGCAGGTTGACAGCCTGAAATGCGGTTGGTTCTTATAATCCAAAGATCATAGAGACCTATTTACTTAAGATGAAAGAACAATGATCCTTGTAGTAAAATATTCTATGGTCAAAGACTCCCACAATAAACTTGAAATTTGACCAAGATAAACATTCTCTCCTTGAGCCTCTGAATTGGGGCCTGTTCTATTAGTGAGGGCTCCTTGACAAAACCCCCAATTCTAACCTAGTTAATTCAGAAAACAATTATTTACAATAAGAGCAGACGATCTGACTTAAACAATCATGAAGAGCATTTTTCAAGAACACATTTATTACATTTAAGGGTGCAGACCTATATATTCTTATCCAAACCTGATTTAACCAGAAGATGAGATGTCAGATTCTACTCCGCTGAGGCTGCAGTCACATTTTTCAGCCATCATTACCAATAGAAACACTAATGAAACGGGCACAACTGTCTAGAATGCAAACTGCTTTCTGTGCTCTCAGGAGGCGGCATATTATACAGAGAAAAGGAACTTTCAGGAAACTAGCATTCATAGATGTTAAGGACACAGCTGACAGATCAACTTACTCCCATTTTCCTTCATGTAAGTCCACACTTCTCGTTCCTCCGGACTATGAGCAAACGAACAGTTCCCAACATATTGACATTTTTTCCCAGAAGCAATATGGTTGCACAGCTATATACAAATTAAAAAAATAATTTAAGACAGAGTACATAGAGTAAAACTGCCTAATTTTTATACTTATGTAAAATAAGCACTATTATCCATGCTAATGCTTAATAAATAAATTTTAAAATAAGATTATGGAGATTCTATTCAAATTAACTATATGCCCAAAATATACAAGATAACATTGATAGTAAGATAATTTCCAAAAGAAAGGGAAGCATGGAGCATTTTCGTACGAGAAGATCTCTGCAAACTTACTCATTCAGAACACTTCATTTCCACAATGCAAATCTCTAGCCCTCTTGGTCTGACAGCTTACTCTCCCCTCCATAATACTCATGCTGGCTCCATGTCAGCACTTGAGGAGCAGCAGAGAAACTGCAGGCTACTTTAAAGGTCACTTAACAGTGCCAGAAACATTTCAGAAATTTAATGTAATTATACTGGAAGCCCTAATTCTCAGCCCTAATTCACTACATATGCATTTTCTGAAGACAATTACTGCACTAACCAGGCCATGAAGTTACACAGTGTTCAAATAACACCTATTCTGATTCTTTGTATTTTATTTAATAAAGTAAACACAGTGGTGTTGGTAAGAGGATAAAGTGACAGTCATCAGCAGATGCAGAATTCCCTGAGAGTCACGATCAGTGAGAAGCGAGGAAACCTCTACCCTGAGAGCTCACTCTTGAACGCCACCATCTAGTGGTTTCACAGAACATAAATCCTACTATAACTAATTATTAGCTTATTATCGTTTGTATTTCAACAGGTGCTGGTCCTATATTACCTGGCTTATGTAACATTAAATGCTTTAGCAACTATTTTTGCTAGAACTCTAAAAACAGCTCTTAAAACAGCATATTTCCTCCCTCGTACCAATGTTAGCCACCTCACCCTTAAGATCTGCATAAAGTCAATAGCTAATAAACAGTCTTGTGACTGACTTATCAAATTTTCTCCAGTCAAACCCAGTAAGTACTTAGTCACATCACTAGGGAAACATTTACCATAGTCTTTCAAAGGTCAATGATAAGAAGCAGGGAGAAGAAAAAGGAGGAGGCTGGGCCCTGTGGGTTTTACATAACACCCTCACGTGCCAGTATTCCCAGTTATAGATGAGCAAACTGAGGCTGAGTAACTTGACAAGGACCCTTCTGGCAGACTTTGAAACCCACTGTCTTTGATTCACACACAAACTGTCTACACACATACACAGAGTATAATTTCTTCTTTTAGAAAAAGAGCTCCTGGTGGCGCCTGTGGCTCAGTGAGTAGGGCGCCGGCCCCATATGCCGAGGGTGGCGGGTTCAAACCCGGCCCCAGCCAAACTGCAACAAAAAAATAGCCAGGCGTTGTGGCGGGCGCCTGTGGTCCCAGCTACTCAGGAGGCTGAGGCAAGAGAATCGCGTAGGCCCAAGAGTTAGAGGTTGCTGTGAGCTGTGTGATGCCATGGCACTCTACCGAGGGCCATAAAGTGAGACTCTGTCTCTACAAAAAAAAAAAAAGAAAAAGAGCTCCTTAGGAATACCTAGTATGGCAGGAAAAAAAAAGAGAAAATAAGCTACTGTAACATTGCACAGTAGTATACCATGGTCAAGATTAAAGAATAATCAATAGTCCTGGGCACTGCCACAGCTGTCCTGATTTTAACAAGTATTTGAGATATAACTGTATCTATCTAAATCTCTATTATCTTTTAAACCACAAGATAACATGGTTCCAATCTTTGTCCTCTCCTACACAACCCAGGTATCCCTGTCTAATACCACTTTGGATAAAACACAAATATCCCACAACCTTGCAAAGATTGACCTTGTTGCTTGTTTGACTTTTATAATAAAACTATAAGGTATTCTGGGTGATAAAAATGCACCTATCTCTTCTTCAACTCTTCTTGGCAATTCAGAGAGGGAGGCTTCATTTACCAGGGAACTCTACAATCCATCTGCCCTGTTTCTGTGAGAAAAAGGTTCTCTTCATGTTTCCTCCATGAGGTAGAATGTTTACTACTTGTCAATGCCCCAAGTGTCCTTAGCTATTAATTCATATAATGGAATACCTCTAGACTCTCCAGACACTCTCTCTTGTGAAGAGGAAAAGTCCAGAGACAACCCAAATGGTTTGTTCAATCATCTCTGAGATCACATAAGGCACCACAGCGTTCTAATAGCATGAATGAAATACTACCCTAACTTTAAGTTGGTCTGGTATTTTCATTCTAATGGTTCTTTGAGAAACATGTTCCTCTAACATTGAACATTCCTTTGGGTTACTTTCACAAAGTCCTATAAACTTGGGTATCTTTGGCTAGTGCCCCTTGCAAGGTAAGATAAGAACAAACTCATCATCAGCATTAATAATAATACAGAGGCCTTGGGTTTGACATTAAACCTGAGGAGTCAAAATTAAATCAAGTTCTTTTTCACTTCCTCCCCAAGATAATTCATCTAAAAAATAAGTTAAATGATGCCACAACTTTATCTCAATTATGTTATCTATTTTCTGTTTCCAAGTAACTCATAAAATTCCATCAATATGAAAACTGCTAAAGAACTACACACATGCTAAAGGAGAAAGAAAACAAAAGAGGAACCATTTAAACCATATTATTACTGATGAGCATTATCTAAAGAGTTTGAGTTTCAATGTGAATTACTACTATTTTCTAATGACTTGAAATGCCTAATTTTAAAAAATGGCTTAAAAATTACGTATGTACATCAAACTGTAAAGGCATTTGTTTCTTTGTGGGGAGAGGACGGATGTTCATCCACTTCTTACGTTCAATAGACATCACTCTCATCGCACGACGATCTTTGGTCCACCTAAGAAAAATGGAGTTCAGAAAAAACAAAGACACACTCGCAAAAGACATAAGGGACAGGCACAAAGTTTCTACCTGAAAGACCACAGAACTTTTTTTTCAACCTATCTAAAAGAAATGTGTTATGATTCTATAATTGCACCTCCTGTTGATATGTACAAACATTCTCTATGAAGCCTAAACAAAGAACTGGTAAAATACAGGAAAAACCCTACTTTTGAATTCTTAGCTTCTAAATCCTAAAAATCTTTTCTCTTTGGTTGTGTAATTTACTCCTTAATTATCTATTTCTTTCTGCTCTCTTTAAAGCCTTAATCTTTTTTCTCATATGAAAGACTTTACACCTATGAAACAGAAAATTACAAAATAGGCACTGTTTTTATACACACAATACTTACGAATGCCTTGCCTTTGCACTACAATATTTTCTATTTTTATCTGGTTCAATGACTTGACCATTTCTCAGACACTGGGCACACACAAATTTTATCTTCAGATTAAGAGATCCAGGCATTATTTGATTGCCAAGTACCTTAAATGATTAAAAGATCAATTTCAATTTTAAGAGAAATTCAGTTTTCTGAAAACAGAATACTAAATCACCATGGATTTTTTTTTTTTTTTTTACAACAGTATATAACTTTCATTTTTGTCTGGCTTGACCATCACATACATAATAAATCTCCAATTCTCCCCGCAAATGCAAGAGAATATGATAAGAACAGATGCCAGATTTTCATTTAAGAAAGTAAAGCTTTGGAACCAATGACTGGAATTGTTTGATTTTTTATGGGGGGATTAGAGGGAGAGTGGTGACTAAACAAAACATGCTATATGGGAAACAAAACTACAAATATCATCTACTTCCCTTACTCTAAAAATCCCCAAAGCCCAAATAAATATGCCCAAAGCTAACTAAAAAACAGTGTCCTACACTCTTGGCAGGTATTGTGGGATCTCTAATTTTTTTTATGATGATCAACTAAAATGCTATTTTTTTCAAAAGTACTCAACTGAATGACAATTCTCTAACAGATTGTGACTGTAAATTGCATCTGCCAACTATCAACATCTATTAGGTAATTCCAGAAAGTATACCAAGCATGGAAAGTGAAAATACACAAAAGAAATACCTGTGCTCCAGGTACATTTGCTTCCAAATTTTGCCAATATCGTTTTGATTCTTGAGCAATAGCATCATGTGAGATACCTGGGAAATGTACAAACCTTTCTGTAAATTCTATATATAATAACAACAGTCAGGGAGGGGAAGGGAGAGGGGAGGATTGGTGGAGGGAAGGTGATGGGTGGGATCACACCTACGGTGCATCTTACAAGAGTACACATGAAACTTAGTAAATGTAGAATATAAATGTCTTAACACAATAACTAAGAAAATGCCAGGAGGGCTATGTTAATCAGTGTGATGAAAGTACGTCAAATGGTCTATAAAACCAGTGTATGGTGCCCCATGATTGCATTAATGATTTAATAAAAATAAATAAATAACAACAGTCCACCAATCTGGTCACAGGCAGAGTAGGAGAACTCTTAGTCCCCAACTACTCTCACATAGCCTAACCCATTGCCAAGGATGAGTATCCCATCACTCTTCAAAGAGCACCTCACAGGCCGGATGTGGTGGCTCACGCATGTAATCCAACCACTCTGGGAGGCTGAGACCAGCCTGAGCAAGAGTGAGACTGTCTCTACTAAAAATGAAAAACTGGCTCAGCGCCCATAGCATAGTGGTTGTGGCACCTGCCACATACACTGAGGCTGGTGGGTTCAAGCCCGGCCCGGCCCGGGCCAGCTAAGCAACAGTGACAACTGCAACAAAAAAACAGCTGGGCGTTGTGGACTGCAACAAAAAAACAGCTGGGTGTTGTGGCGGGCGCCTGAGTCCCAGCTACTTAGGAGGCTAAGGCAAGGGAATTGCTTAAGCCTGAGAGTTTGAGGTTGTTGTGAGCTGTGATGCTACAGCACTCTACTGAGGGCGACATACAGAGACTCTGTCCCAAAAAAAAAAAAAAAAAAAAAAAACTGAGGCAAGAGGATCACTTGAGCCCAAGAGTTTGAGGTTGCTGTGAACTATGATGCCAAGGCACTCTGCCCAGGACAACAAAGTGAGACTGTCTGAAAAAACAAAAACAAAAACAAAGAGCACCTCACAAAGGTATATCAATTCTCCACGATGAAGGTTGAACATAGTATGGTTAATCTTTCCATTGCCGCCAAAAAAACCCTCTTAAGGCAGCGCCTGTGGCTCAAGAAGTAGGGTGCCAGCCCCATATACTGGAGGTGGTGGGTTCAAACCTGGCCCTGGTCAAAAACTGCAGGAAAAAAAAATCTCTTGATTAAAACCCCCTTTTCGGTCCAGCATCTGGACATCTATCTCCTCCTGGCAACAAGCAAATGTGCAGTGGCATACGTTCTACAAATACAGCTCCTTCTGCCTTCTGGGGAATCTTTCTTCCCTACAAATCCATACATGTATGAACTTGTGTCAACAATTAATTACATAAGACCACACTCAAAATAAGTACCTCTAAAATCAAAGGTGACTACACAATTTAAAGTTCAGGACAAAAATCAAGTTTCCATAATACACTTTCATCCAACCAACTGGTCTTGAGGAGACACACTTCTCGATCACACATAATCCCACCTGTTTCATTTTGCATTATCCAGACTTTCAGTTCCACAAGACTATGGGCATAGAAGCACTCATCTTCCCTTAAACAGCCGTACCGAACCTCGTGTCGACATAAATCCAGCTGACACTGACCATGAAAAGAACGTATTTTGGAGTATTTTACTGTTGTCTCTCGCAAAATGTGGACAAGGCACCTAAGATGAAAACAGTGACATCTTAATATTATTCTGTCATAAGAGTTTTAAAAACAAAACAAAACACATATGTATGTATACATAAGCTCACATATTAATGCCAACTTCTGGACTGAGATTACATTTTAGATCTTTATCAGAAAAAACAAATCACTGTATGCAACTGTTGAATTAAAGAAGGCAGTATAATAATATTTTAAGCCATAAAATACCTAAACTCATGAGAGGCTATAAATCAGTTAATGCTTTTCTGTTTTAAATAATCAATCTATTTTTACTTTTACTGTAAAAAAGAGAGATTTTATTTAGGAAGAACAAGCAAGTTTAGAGCACTTCTAGAGTCGGAAGTATAAGGAAAAGATGAGAGACCTTAAATAATCAATTTAAAAATTCATTATTTAATTCCCAGCAAAATCTACCAAAATACATTTTTAAATAGTCATTGTTCTTCAAAATGACAAAAAAGGAAGAGGGGGGAATGCCTGGGCAGATACTGTTACTGGTTATTTGAATCTTAGAAAAGAATCTATTTTGTCACTACAAAAATTAGAAACTACCGACATACTTATTGTCTTCAAATTCATGCTTTGTAACCGGATGAGAACAAGCAGTAGAATTATCTTTATTTCTTTTACTTATCATTCTAGGCTTATGATCAAAACATTTCTGGAACAGAGAGAGAAGGATTATCAAAAAAAACCTACAAAATTTAAAATTTTGTACCCAGAATATTGCCTTAGTTTCAATATTATAAACTTATACATTACATAATCTTTTTTTTTTTTTGAAGAGACAGAGTCTCACTTTGTTGCCCCGGGGTTGAGTGCCATGGCATTAGCCTAACTCATAGCACCCACAAACTCCAGGGCTTTAAGCGATCTTCCTGCCTCAGCCTCCCAAGTAGCTGGGACTACAAGCATTGACAACAATGTCTGGCTAATTTTTCTATTTTTAGTATAGACCGTTCACGCTCTTGTTCAGGCTAGTCTCAAACTCCTGAGCTCAAGGGATTCATTCACCTCAGCCTCCCAGAGTGGTAGGATTACAGGTATGAGCCACTGCACCCAGCCTACATTACAAACTTATACCAATTAATGGTATTAAATTAATTCAACTTAATAAGAAATCTTTTGGAAGGAGTATTTGGTGTTTTTGTTTTTCCTGAGATAGGGTCTCACTCTGTCACCTAGGCTGGAGTGCAGTGGTACAATCACAGCTCACTGCAACCTCCAACTCCGAAGTTCGAGTGATCCTCCTGGCTCAGCCTCCTGAGAAGCTGAGACTACAGGCACATGTCACCAAACCTGGCCAATTTAATTTTTTTTTTTTTTTGAGACAGAGTCTCACTATGTCACTCTAGGTAGAGTGCCGTGGCATCACAGCTCACAGCAACCTCAAACTCTTGGGCTTAAGTGACTCTCTTGCCTCAACCTCCCAAGTAGCTGGGCCTACAAGCACCCACCACAATGCCCAGCTATTTTTTGATTGTAGTTGTCGTTGTTTGACAGGTCCGGGCTGGGTTCAAAACTGCCAGCTCTGGTGTATGTGGCTGGTACCCTATCCACTGAGCTACAGGTGCCGAGCCTGGCCAATTTAATTTCTAATTTTTTTTGTAGAGATGGGTTCTCATTGTGTTCCTTGGGCTGGTCTCGAACTCCTAGCTTCAAGTGATCCTTTCTGGCCTCCCTAAGTGCCGGGATTACAGGTATGAGACATGGTACCCAGCCTATTACACGAAGTCCTTTTTTATTTTTTTTGAGACAGTCTCACTCTGTCACCCTGGATAGAGTGACATGGCATTAAAGCTCACAGCAACCTCAAACTACTCTTGGGCTCAAGAGATCTTGCTTCAGTTTTTCTGCGTTTAGTAGAGATGGGGTCTCGCTCTTGTGCAGGCTGGTCTTGAACTCCTGAGCTCAGGCGATCCACCCGCCTCAGCCTCCCAGAGTGCTGGGATTACAGGCGTGAACCACCTCACCTGGCATAAAGTCTTTTTTTTTTGAGACAGAGTCTCATTTTGTCACCTTCAGTAGAGTGCTATGGTGTCGTAGCTCACAGCAACCTCAAACTCTTTGGCTTAAGCGATAGTCTTGCCTCAGCCTCCCAAGTAGCTGGGACCATAGGAGCCTACCACAACGCCTGGCTACTTTTAGAGAGATGGGGTCTTGCTCAGGTTGGTCTCAAACCTGTGAGCTCAGGCAATCTGCCCACCTTGAATGAAGCCTTACTCTTTCTGATAACGAGAAGGAGTAGCTTCCATATACTGAATGAAAGCTTTATCACATGGCAGGATGTGTACTAATACTCTATGCTACTAGATTTGCAAATCAGAAACTATCACCAATTTTACAGTACAATGTAAGTTTTGGAGAAAGCACCTCACAAAGGAATATAAATTCTCCAAGATGCTCCTGGAGAAGTTTGAACACGGTAAGGTTGATCTTTCCATTGCCACCAAAAAAAGCCTCACGACTGAAGGCTCCTTTCCGCTCCAACGTCCAGACATCTATCTCCTCTTGGCAATAAGCAAACGTGCAGTGGCCTGAATATCTACATTCCTCCTCGGCAGCAACATCTAAAAAGATAAGAAATGAAAAGACATTTTTAAAACATGGCAATTGCTTTTTAAAGCTAATGAAAATGAATCACATCAAGGGTATCATTTGAATTCTTAAAACAGTTCATGAACAGTTTCAAACAATGATACACATATTACTACCCACAGATGATATCAACTCTACCAAAAAACAGCACCAGAACCCTAATTATTTTTATTCCAGATTTCGAAAAAAGCCTTAAATAATCTCATATATTTCAGCTAAGTTTAGATTTTTTTTTTTTTTTTTTGAGACAGAGTCTCATTTACTAACCCTCGGTAGAGTGCCATGGTGTCACAGCTCACCACAGCTCACAGCAATCTCCAAATCCTTAGGCTTAGGTGATTCTCTTGCCTCAGCCTCCCGAGGAGCTGGCATTACAGGTGCCTGCCACAACGCCTGGCTATTTTTTTTTTTTGCAGTTTTTGGCCGGGGCTGGGTTTGAACCCGCCACCTCCGGCATATGGGGCATACAGTTTTCTAAAACTAGGACAGTTTTATTTTTTTTTTGAGACAGACTCTCACTTTGTCGCTATCAGTAGAGTGCCATGGTGTCGTAGCTCACAGCAACCTCAAACTTAAGTGATTTTCTTGCCTCAGCCTCCCAAGTAGCTGGGACTACAGGTGCCTGCCACAATGCCCGGCTATTTTTAGAGATGAGTTCTCGCTCTGGTTCAGGCTAGTCTCGAATCCGTGAGCTCAGGCAATCCACTTGCCTCAGCCTCCCAGAGGGCTAGTATTACATATGTGAGCCACCGTGCCCAGCTGGGACCGTTTTTAAAAACTTGGCTAAAGCTCTGCCTCCACAGAAAACTTTTTTTTTTGAGACAGAGTGCTAGGGCTCCTGAAGTCCCAGCTACTTGGGAGGCTGAGCCAAGAGAATCGCTTAAGCCCAAGAGTTTGAGCTCACAGCAACCTCAAACTCTTAGGCTTAAGCGATTCTCTTGGCTCAGCCTCCCAAGTAGCTGAGACCACAGGTGCCTCCCACCAACACCTGGCTATTTTTTGGTTGTAGTTGTCATTGTTGTTTAGCAGGCCCAGGCTGGGGTCAAACCCCCCAGCCTTGGTGTGTGTGGCTGGTGCCCTAACCACTGAGCTACAGGCGCTGAGCCTCCACAGACAACTTTAAAGTATACACAAGAAGTTAAAAACAATAAAGATAATATTAAAAATATTAAGATCTTAATCCAAGGAACTTGCTATTAGTTCCATCTAAACCAGTGATTTTCAGTAGGTGTGCCATGGCACATTGGAGTGATGTGAAAAGATCTTAGGTGTACTGCAAAAATTTTTGAAGCTCATTAATTATTTTCAAAAGAAATTCAAAGCACAGTATGTACATTCTTTTTTTCACTTGTTTTTTTTCCCCCTCAGATAGAGTCTGACTCTTCACCCAGGTGTGCCATGGCGTCATGATAGCTCACAGCAACCTGAAACTCTTGGGCTCAAGTGATCCTCTTGCCTCAGTTTTTCTATTTCTAGTAGAGACAATGTCTCATCCTTGCTCAGGCTGGTCTCCATCTCCTGGACTCAAGCAATCCGCTGTCCTTGGCTTCCCAAAGTGCTAAGATTACAGGCAGGAGCCACCGTGCCTGACCTACTCTCTCTTTTTTTGGTCAACATAATTAAGTGTGCCACAAAAGTTTATCTACAGGCTCAAGTGTACCATGGGATAAAAAAGTTTGAACAACATTTTTCATAACAGTCCATACTATAAACATTATATAAGTATAGCAAATACAGACATGCACCACATAATGACACTTTGGTCAACTCTAGATCACATATACAACACTGGTCCTATAAAATTATACCACTTACTATACCTATTCCATGTTTTTTTTTTTTAGACAGAGTCTCACTTTGTCATCCCTTGGTAGTGTACTGTGATGTCATAGCTCACAGGAACTTCAAATTCTTGGGCTCAAGCAATACTCTTGCCTCAGCCTCCTGAGCAACTGGAACTACAGGCGCCCACCACAATGCCTGGCTATTTTTTAGAGACAGGGTCTTGCTCTTGCTCAGGCTGGTCTTGAACTTGTGGGCTAAAGCAATCAGCCCACCTCGGCCTTCCAGTGTGCTAGGAGTACAGGCGTGAGCCAACATGCCTGGCCCCCTTTTCCACATTTAAATATGCTAAGACACACAAATACTGACTACTGTGTTACAGTTACCCAGTGTATATTCAGTGTAGTAATATACCGTATGGAGGTTTGTAGCCTAGGACCAAAAGGCTGTAGAGATAGGTGTGTGGTAGGCTATGCCACTCAGGTTTGCGTAAGTATTCTAAGACGTCTGCACAATGAAATCCCCTAATGACACATTTCTCGGAATGTTATCCTTGTGAAGTGATGCATGACTATAGTTTATCACTTACATAATTACACCAATTAAGTAATTAGAGTATATACCTTTACATATATAATATGGTCCTTCATAATTTGTTTTTGTTGGTCTAGGGCGTATTTTTTTCCATGATTTATCTTCAATATTCTTTATCCTACCAATTAAAATATCTTTCTTACACTTATGATCCATATTAACATGGTAAGTAAAATCCATTAACTTAGGTCCTAAAAAAGATGTAAAGAAAATTGCTCAAATGTACCAAAAATACCACTTCATTTTATAGGCAAATTTACAAGCAGACATGAGAAGATGAACACTGATTATTAAATTCCCACAAAAATCCCATATTCACAACCTGAAAATATAAACAGGCTGATTAAATAAATTTTTGTCTTTTTTGCTGTTTGTCAGACAACACAAAGTTCTAGTCCACATTACTCCTGCCAAAACATATCCTATGTAACTAGGGAAACAATTTGGATAGAAATTCTGATGGCTTATAAAAGTAAAACAACATTGTTAAACATAAAACTAAGAAAAAAAAATTGAGTCCAGATCAGAATAAATTATGTTTAAATCACTTGATTTAGGAGTAAAGATATGAAAAAAAAAACTTAAAAAAAAGTAATTGTTAAATACATTATCTCATACATGTATACTGGTCTCATAATGCTTTCCTCTAGTTCTTTATCTATTTGAAAATTATCAAGTTCTTAAACATACATTTAGAACGTAAACAGTTTCATAAAAATTTCAATAACCTGCCAAAATCAAGTAAACATTGTATTCCACATGATTCTATTATTAAAATTGTATCAAATAAGAGCAAAGACTTATCATTAAATTCCAAAGGCTCCACACCAGTAACAGTCAACTGTTCAGGAAGCATTCAAAATAGAGATTAAAGAATTGCAACAGCTTGTGTTGTTTACACGTATTCACAAATATCTGAGAACTCTCAGGTTATAAATTAGTTTAATACTCTTTGCCTATGCTTTTGGTTCTGACCTGCTTTTACTTTCTTTTTAAGTTTTTGATTACACCGTATGGTAAGACTGACCTGATTTTACAAAACAGATCTGGCAAGCTTGTCTCAATTCATGAGTTCCCTCGAGGGGATGTCTTGGAGTCACTGATGAAGACGGTTTGGTAATTGCACTTCCAAAAAAATTTCCCAAGTCATTTCTAGGCTGACTTGAAATTCCCAGGAAATTCTCAGAAGCAAACAAACTACCTGGTCCATTCATCTGCAAGAAGAATAAGAAAAAAGAAAAAAAAACCAGCCGACAAATATTGCACTATCACTAAAGAAGGGAACTGAATTCATCTGAAAAATAAGATAATCTTTATAGAATGGGACAAGTACTATTCCATCTTAATGCTCTTCTATATTAAAAACTATATCTACAGTTTCCTTTTTATGGGTCTCTAGGCCCCCCTCCACTGTTTCTGATCCTCAATGAGTTGTGATAAGTAATAAGTTCTGCTTCAATATGTACACATATTTTACATAACCTGATCTTACATAGCCTTGATTTGTTTACGCTATACTAAATAAAGCCTCTTACACTGTCTGCAGTAGTGATTAATTTGCTTTGACAGATCCAGTCTTAAACACAGAGCATTTATTACTGGATGTTCTAGAAAAGTCTTACTACAACACGAGTTCTCACAGCACACACAAAATTTAAGGGAGACTGTCATGTTCATTCAAATAACTCAGTCACTTAAGTAAAAAGATCTATTTTCAATTTAAGAGATGTATTTACAAAAGAGGAAATGGCACTTACAAGTAAAAGGGAAGAATTACTGTTGTTAAGCGCTGTTCCCTCTCTAGAAGTTGAGGTGGACAGATCTAAAATAATAAAAAAACTTCAACAGACCTTTTCATTCTAATCATGTAATAAGAACATTAGGGCTTAGTAGTTGCCTAGCTATGGCTTCCCACACTATTTTCCCAACCCAATTCCTAAGAAGCTTTTTTGCTCATTAATGACACTCAAAAGGGCTCCGGAGTTTTTTCTTTCCTTTAAATAAGGGTATACCCTCAATGAAACCAATATAAATAAAAAGCTAGTTTCAGAGAAATAGGCTAAGGCAGGGCCTGTCAGATGGGACTGCTAGAAAGACAAAGTTTGAGGTTGCACTGAGCTATGATGACGCCACTGCACTCTAGCCTGGCAACGGAGTGAGAATCTGTCTCAAAAAAAAAAAAAAAAAAGGAAAACCAAAAAAAGCCCCAAAAACTTAAGAAAATATTCGTATTCAAAATAAGAGCCTTTCCTTTTGAAAATACGAAGCAGAGACTAACCATAACTTTAAAAATTACTTTCTTTTTCTTAGCCTACCACTCAATTATTTCCTCTCTGGCTTTCTGTCTCAATCATACTTTAATTTCTTCAGTTGTAAATCTTTAAATTATTATCAATTATTTAAGATTTTGGTCCTTCTAACAAAGTAACAACACTGACAAAAATATGAAGATTTCTCTCATTATATTTAAAGTATTTACTAACCTAAGATTACAGAAACAAGAATCAAACCAAAAACTCAGCAATCCCCTGTAACATTAAGTCATCAGCCACAGTTTGCTGAGCTCTAAAGATGAAAACTAAAACAGATTTAACTGCTATCATTTTGAACATACATCTTAAATTATTGTTTGTTTAGTTCAGATTCTAAAGACTGGCCTTTCTTTAAGATGGGATACACCTTTATTGGAGAACACATTAAAGAGTCATCTCACCCCTGAAACAATAAATACCCAGGTTAACATGCTACCCTATATAAAAACCAATGCCACATACATTTCCATTCTTATGCCTTTGCTTCTTGATCTCCAGAAAGACATACTTAAAGAAAGACATACTTAAGTCAAAGTGAATTCAAAACTGAAGGCTCTGTCTTTTTATTTTCAGCTATAATGAAAATAATTCAAGTATCTACCACCTAGAGTCAGTTAAAACTATCAAATAAAATTCATTTCTTATAAAATTGATTGCAATTATTTACAATTTAGGCTCAATTCTTACCTTGTTTGGATTCACTGATTGAAAACGAATTTAAGGAAGAACAAAAATCTTCTAAGGATGAAGTCAAAGGTGGATAAAATTCTGAAAAGGAGGGTGGAGGAGCATACCTCGCACCAATGTGCAAGGTTCCTAACAGAGACGCCGAGAAGGGTATGCTGGGAGAGACACTGGCCGTCTGAAGGGGTCCTCTGACTAACGCTGATGGCTGGAGAAGAAAAAAGATGTGATTAAAATTCACGTAACTCTGTCATGAGTTTGGCTGAACTACTTCCCATGTCAGCGTACAACAATTATTACACTGGGTGATAATGTAACATACAAATGTTTAAATCAAAATCAAGATCCTTAGAAGAATTTTAGCTATGGAGCTTACTTCTTTTCAAGCCCCATATTTAGAAAGGATGAAGGTAAGATGTCTAACACTGTTTTAATCCAAAATGTTACATTTATGGTCCAACTGAAAAATTTCGTATGCTTCCCTACCCTTACCTATGAAGCTCATAAGAATTCACATCATTACAGAGGAATTGTGGGGCTGTGTAGGAGGAAATGTTATCCAGAGATGGGAGCTGGAGAAGCCCATGAGGACTGAGACCATCTCTCTGGACGGGTAAACCCTCACACAGGAACAAGCGAAACGCTCCCCTCCGCCACGCCCATGAAAGCTACAGCTCGCTGAGAGCTTCCATGTGGCATACACTGCAAGTAACATTTACTATCTATCTGATTCTTACAAGTTTCTCAGATACATCCTACTCGTCACACAGGTGAGGAGATAGTGTACCAGGAAGTGAAGTCATCTGCCCAAGACCACAGAGCTGGTAAGAATCAAACCCAGCTCTGTCATCCTTTTGCATATAAAGGGGAACCTCTGTAAGTCGATTACCTAAAGGACTGTAACAAAGTGGCCAACATTAGGAACTAGGCCTATGGTACCGATACATAACCGCCGTGCCTGTCTGGCCTCCGTAAATCAGACTAAGGAGGTGGTCAGCCATGGACATTCTACTGTACTTCCTGCTCATTCAACTCCACACTGACATCACCTGTTTCACTGGACCTGGAAACCAGTTCTGAACTTCTGCCTCTCGTCATTATCCTGCTATGGCTGCTACCGTTTTATGATAGGGGTCAGTAAACATTTTCTATAAAGGGCTAGATATTAAGTATTTTAGACTTTGCAGGCTACATGGTCCCTGCTGCAACTACTCAACTCCGCCATTGCAGTGTAAAACCACAGACAACATATAAAATGTTGTCCAATAAGACTTTATTTATGAATCTTTTTTTTTTTTTTGGAGACAGAGTCTCACTATCATGGCTTTGGTAGAGTGTCGTAGTGTCATTGCTCACAGCAACCTCCAACTCTTGGGCTTAAGTGATTCTCTTGCCTCAGCCTCCCGAGTAGCTGGGACTACAGGTGCCTGCCATAACGCCCGGCTATTTCTTTGTTGTAGTTGCCACTGTTGTTTGGCGGGCCCAAGCTGGGTTGGAACCTGCCAGCCCCAGTATATGTGGCTGGCATCCTAGCCGCTGAGCTATAGGTGCTGAGCCTATTTATGAATCCTTTATGAATTCATATAATTTTCATATGTCATAAAATGTTATTCTCCTTTTTGTTCTTTTTCCAACCATTTAAAAATGTAAAAAAAAAAAAAACAGGCTGGGTGTGGTGGCTCACGCCCATAATCAAGCACTCTGGGAAACCAAGGCCAGTAGATTTCTTGAGCTCAGGAGTTCAAGTCCAGCCTGAGCAAGAATGAGACCCTGTCGCCACTAAAAATAGAAAAACTAGCCGGGCATAGTGGCGCATGCCTGTAGTCCCAGCTACTAGGGCGGCTGAGGCAAGAGGATTGCTCAAGCCCAAGAGTTTGAGGTTACTATGAGCTATGATACCACATCAGTTTAGCCTGGATGACAAAGTGAGACTCTGTGCCAAAAAAGAAAAAACAACTCTTAGTTTGCCGGCCATACAAAAACAGGTGGAGGGCCAGATATGGCCTGTAGGCTATAGAGTTTGCTGACCTCTGCTTAATGGTTACTATATGGTTACTAGAGAATTATCCTTAAGCAATGAGAAATCCTTGACCCATAAAATGCACTCTTTTTTTACATATCAAATACTTACTCTTTATCTGAATATTTACCCTTTCTATAATTTGTGATTCTAATAAATTGAAAAAAATTACTAAATAGCTTTTTTTTCCTTTTTTTAATTTCAAAAATGATCAAATCAACCAGTTACTACCAAAAAAGGACAAAAGTAATTCTCAAGGTAAGAAACCCAAAACTCGGCCTATAGAAATACTGAAAGTATTTATCAGGTTATATGACAATTAAAAAAAAAATTACCTCTGCCTTCAAGAGAAAAGAATAATATTGAAACTCACCATAACAGTTTCATTAGTTTCGGGGGCAGAATCAAGGAGGTCATCTATTTCATCTCCAAGGACCATATCACCATCATCTAAAAAAGCTTCTGGCATAGTAAAAGGGCTCTTTCTTCCATTCGCCAACACTGCAGACGGCAGAGCACTTTCTTCCACTTGCAGTGGCAAAATAGAAGTTAGGGGCATAATAGGAACTGAGGCCAGCTCACTTCCAATTTCATGAGAAAAACTTGATGCAGGTAAAGAGACAACAGGAACTGCTTCTCGCCTTGGAGTTAATAAATCTGCAACAGGGATGGAACTGTACTCACTCTCTCATTGTACTCATATAATACTAACATTAACAGCCAAGAATAGAGAAAATAAAGATGTCAGTGTTAATATGGAAGCAATTCTAAAACTAAATGAATAAGTAGACAGATACCATAGTAAAACAACTACAAATAAAAGATTAAAAGCAATTCTAAAAATAATCTATTTTACCCAGGAATAGATCTATTCACTTGTGAAAATTTATCCTTCTATCACAAAATGCCTGCACCCCTTCTAGGCACAGGTATTAGACAGCAATAAGACTGTGGTAGGTGCTCATGATTGCTTCCTGACATCTAAATATTATTAATCACTTACTGGCACATCCAAAAGTAGAAAAGTGATTTGCAAACTCATTCTCTCACTTTAATATAAATATAACCACACAACAATTTTAGTTGACAACACTTTATTACATATAAAGTCTAAAGCTGGCATTTCTCAAATTAGGATGATATGGGAAAACATACCTGGCTCAATATCTTCCACAGAATAATTCAAAGCCTAGAAATTAAACCAAAGAATGAATCATAATATTTTCAGGATTCTAAACCATAAAGCAATCTGTAAGCAATGCAGGTTTTCAGAGAAATGTGACTTCCTTCCTATTAAGATTCAAGAATTGAGTGGGATACACAAACCTTTATAAAATGTGGAGTTAGATGAGGGGCTGGTCTAGCAGTGCCACCACTTATCTCGTATGGACCAGCATTTTTCAAAGGACATTCAGCAGAACATCTAGCCACCACTCATTACCCAACTCACAATGGCTATTAGTATCCAAATAGCCCCAAGATTTGCCTTAAAAAAATTTTTTTAGGCCAGGTGCCGTGTCTTACGCATGTAATCCTAGCACTCTGGGAGGTCTAGGTGGGTGGATTGCGCGAGCTCAGGAGTTAGAGACCAGCCTGAGCTAAAGCAAGACCCATCTCTAAAAATAGCTGGGCGCTGACTTGCCACCAGTAGTTCAGCAGTTAGGGCCCCACCACATACACTGGGGCTGAAGGGTTTAAACCCGGCCCAGGCCTGCTAAACAATGACAACTACAACCAAAAAATAGGCAGGGGTTGGGATGGGTGCCTATAGACCCAGCTACTTGGGAGGCGGAGGCAAAAGCAGCACTTAAGTCAAGAGTTTGAGGTTGCTGTGAGCTGTGACGCCACAGCACTCTACCCAGGGCGACGTAATGAGACTCTGTCTAAACAACAACAAAAAAAAGCCAGGCGTTGTGGTGGGCACTTTTAGTCCCAGCTACTTGGGAGCCTGAGTAGAGTGGATGGCTGGAGGCCCAGAGTTTGAGGTGGTTGTGAGCTATGACGCCATGGCACTCTTAGAGCACTCGCTCAAAGTGAGACTCTTTGAGACAGAGTCCCAGCTATTTTTAGAGATGGGTCTTGCTCTAGCTCAGGCTGGTCTTGAACTCCTGAGCTCAGGCAATCCACCCACCTCGGCCTCTCAGAGTGCTAGAATTATAGGTATGAGCAGCCTCACCCAGCCTCCCTTATAACTTTTTGTTAATTTTTTTTATATTTTGTTTATCCCAAATGACTCTCCAAACTAACATTTGGCCCGAAACCACTCTTTTTTTTTTTTTTTTCTCCATTTAATTGGTTTATTTGCTATTAATAAACTGGCAACACAAGGAGGAGCAAGGGCAAGCCCCCAGCCAGGCTCCTGGGCGAAACCACTCTTTTTAAAATGAAACCTAACATCTGTTAATATCTTCTAAAATGCTCTACTGGACTTTAGGAAAAGCTAGTTAAGATTAAAATATACTACTTAGGTTGCTGGTTTTCTTTTTTAAAGTGACAAGAAGCTATGGCCAATTATGTATTTTAGTTTCAAAAATAGACATACATTAAAATTATTAAAAGCAGATTGCTAACATCTCTATCCTTTCTTTTAATTATAATGTTTACAAAAAAAAAACTTACCTTGGTAGCTCCATCCCCAGGAACTGATTTTAATGAGAGCTGAAATAAAATAAAGACATTTAAAAGCAGAACTGAATGCCACCCTGTCCCTGACAGTGGGTATGGCGAGCCAGCCACCTCTCTGTATAAACAAAAATATTTTTAAAAGTAAATAAATGAAGTAAGAATAAAAACAGAACTGATTCCAAGTTACAAAACAAAATGAAAATACCTTATGGAGAGAACACCAGCTTACCTCGGCTCTAACATATGCTTTTCTTATTTTAAATCCTAATTTCTGAGCTAGTTCTTGAGTTAGTTTTATTACATGTTCATCCTGAAAAAACAAGTAGGTATGATTAATGGAGGACTACTAACTGTGAAGAATAGGTGTTTCTTCTACAGTAATGTTTACTGTCAAAGACTTGTTTTATTAGCATTTATACCTCACTTGTTAGGTTGGCCAAACTAACTCCATCTTGAAAAGCTATTCTGCGAGACTCTGTTACAGGTGGACATAACTCAGATAACAGAGGCATGCTGCAGGCTCATTCTTACACTGGCCCAATTACAGACCCACCCGAGAGAAATATGCTGACACTCTGATAAGAAGAACTTGCCAGGAGAGTCCCAATAATAAGATACCATCTTTGATGTCCTGATGAGAAGCTATATAAGATCAGCTTTCCTCCCTAAACCTCCTTGACCCCCTAACATCCTTTAGACCTTAGCTGACTTATACCCAAGTATCAAAATAAACAATCCCGCCTTTGTTACACTTCGGTCTTGAGTGTTCTGATCTGCTCATTTTTCAGTTTTCACCTATCACCACTGAAGTAGGTTGAAGGGTGGATGAAAAATTTAACTCTTTAAATGCCATTTCCCTACATGGGAACAATAAATGATTACGAAGTAAACAAACAAATTAAAATATAAATTCCATACCTGTGGTACTGCTAAGGAGCACTTTGCTACAGCATCATAAGCCTCTTTATATCTTCCTAAATTACTTAAAGCCCTAGATTTCCGATACAGAGCTTTGCAGTTACTGGCATTTAAGCTGAGGACTGTATTGCAGTCTTCTAAAACTTTATCGTGGAAACCCTGGTGTGTAAGATCAAAGAATAAAATTAGCAATCAAATAACTCACTTTTTCCACTGATGACTTCTTCTAAATGAAAACAAACTAAACTAAGATCTGATCCTATTACCCTCCTTTTAAACTCTAAGTTATGATATTTAGGCCAGGCGTGGTGGCTTACACCTGTAATCCTAGCCCTCTGGGAGGCCAAGACAGGTGGACTGCCTGAGCTCAGGAGTTTGAGACTAGCCTGAGCAGGAATGAGCCCCTCTCTCTACTAAAAAAAAAAGAAAAAAAATAGAAAAACTATCCAGATATTGTGGTAGGCACCTGTAGCCCCAGCTATTGGGAGCCTGAGGTAAGAGGATCACATGAACCCAGGAGTTTGAGGTTGCTATGACAACACGGCACTCTACCTAGGGGCAACAGAGTGAGACTCTGTCTCAAAAAATAAACAAACAAACATACTCATTTCAAGTTAGCAGTATTATCTTCCTTTTTAGAATCATTTTCATTATGAAATTTCAAATACACAAAAATAGAATATCATGAATACCCATGTGCCCACCACCCAGATCAGACAAATGTTAATATTTGGCCATAAAGACCCCAGATTGTCAAGAAATAAAACTTCCCAGACATAACTAATATCCCCAGGTATCATTCTCCTATTCTTTTCCCCTCCATAATTACCCTTTTTCAGTGTACATTAAAATGTCAAATTGAAAATGTAATTCCTAAACAGCTAACTGACAAGGAATACGTTATCAAAAACAAAGTAAGTCAGGTTTGGTTCCTGTAGCTCAGCGGTTAGGGCGCCAGCCACATGCACCGGGGCTAGTGGGTTCCAACCCAGCCCGGCCTGATCCTAAAAACAAATAAACATACAAAAAAATAGCCAGGCGTTGTGGTGGGCGCCTGTAGTGTCCCAGCTACAAGGGAGGCTGAGGCAAGAGAATCGCTTGAGCCCAAGAGTTTGAGGTTGCTGTGAGCTGTGACACCACAGCACCCTACTGAGGATACATAGTGAGATTCTGTCTCAAAAAAAAAAAAAAAACTGTCAGCAATAAATGCCCATTAACAAAGAACTAGGAGGGGCAGGGTCTGTGGCTCAAAGGAGTAGGGCACCAGCCCCATATGCTGGAGGTGGTGGGTTCAAACCCAGCCCTGGCCAAAAACTGCAAAAAAATAAAAATAAAAAATAAATACTGAAATGGTTAATTTAAAAAAAAAAAAATGAACTAGGAGACAATAGAGATATATTTCTTAAATTCATTGTCAAGTAGGTTTGGAGGGGAAAAAAACTCCTAGTTACATTTTACTGAATGTCCATAGTCAAAATCATAAGCACTTCAAAATATTATTTAAGTTTAAAAATATGAAAAGTATGCTAATTCCTTTGAAAGTAATTAACTGTTTTATGCTAAAAAAAAAAAAAAACTCCCAATGAATCTTGTCTAAGCAGTGAACTACTCCACATGGACACCTGACAGATACACTGATCTTTGAAAACCTACATTTTCCAAGGCTGACTTTTATAAGCATACATACCTTCAAAACCATACTCAAATAGGAATCTTCAAGGACCAGTAACTAAGAAATAAATTATTTTTAAAATCCCTAAACATGACCAGGCACAGTGGCTCACTTCTGTAATCCTAACACTCTGAGAAGCCAAGGTAGGAGGATCCCTTGAACTCATAAGTTCGAGACCAGGCTGAGCAACAGTGAGATCCTGTCTCTACTAAAAATAAAAAACCTAGCTGGGCATGGTGGCAGGCACCTGTAGTCCCAGCTACTCAAGAGGCTGAGACAGGAGAACTGCTTGAGGCCAGGAGTGTGAGATTGCTATGAGCTAGGCTGATACCATGGCACTCTAGCTTGGGCAATAGAATGAGCCATAGTTTCCAGAAAAATCTAAGTAAATAAAATCCCTAAACATTTGTCCAAAGCTAATATTTCAAAGCCTTGGGCCACTCTAAAAGGAGTTAATTATGCCTTTATTTATTTATTTATTGCAGTTTTTGGCCAGGGCCAGGTTTGAACCCACTACCTCCGGTATATGGGGCTGGTGCCCTACTCCTTTAAGCCACAGGTGCTGCCCAATTATGCCTTTATTAAAAACTGAAATGAGGGCTCAGTGCCCATAGCACAGTGGTTACGGCGCCAGCCACATAACACTGAGGTTGGTGGGTTCGAACCTGGCCCAGGCCAGCTAAAACAACTATGACAACCGCAATAAAAAATAGCTGGGCACTGTGGCAGGCACCTGTAGTCCCAACTACTTGGGAGGCTGAGGCAAGAGAATTGCTTAAGCCCAAGAGTTAGAGGTTGCTGTGACCTGTGATGCCACAGCACTCTACTGAGGGCAACACAGTGAGACTTTGTCTTGAAAAACAATAAATAAATAAATAAAATAAAACAAAAAATAAACAAAACAGCTGGGAGTTGTGGCAGGCATCTGTAGTCCCAGCTACTCAGGAGGCTAAGGCAAGAGAATCGTTTGAGCCTTAGAGTTTGAGGTTGCTGTGAGCTATGATGCTAAGGCACTCTACCGAGGGCAACAAAGTAAGACTCTGTCTCAAATAAATAAATAAATAAATAAAATTAGGAAATTGACTTTTCATGTATCAAGTCACTGAAAAAAATATTTTTGCTCTAGAACATTAATTTAAAGATCACAACTCACCATATTGGAATAGCAGGCAATACGATTTATATGTAGTTTTTCAATTATTTCTTTAGGAATTAAAATTTCTTCAGACTTTGCATAATCAGCTATATTCAAAGCTTCTGTGTACTGGCTTATTGAGCTATTCCAATCACATTCCCGATAAACATCATTTCCTTCATTAAAAAGATTTCTCACAAGAGCACGCAAATATACCTAAAAAACAAAGTTACTATTTGAAGCCCCTTATAGAATAAGGTATGGTAAAAGTAAATTTTAATTTTTATACCTAAAACTTGACAGAGAACAATCTGACGGAACAGCAGCACTACTGTAAGAAATTGTGAAATGCAGTCCAAGTCACTGCTATCTCAAGGCATTTTACCTTCTTGCTTTTTCAAGAGAAAATTCAATTTCTCATTATTAAGAAAAATGTAGCAAAATATCTAGTATTTGTTCACATCTCCAATTCTGCACCTAAAATAAAAGCCAGTGGAAGCTCTAAATCAAAGAGAATGAACAATTATGGCTTTTATCCAATCTTTCCAAATTGCCTCCCAAAAAAGATAATAATGATAAATACTTCTCATGGTTTGTATCACAGAACCCTCACACAGGGGTAGTGTGGGTGTGTGCACATGCGTATGTGCCTATATGTAAAATTTCTAACAATTTCTAGGTGAAAAACTGTATCCTTTTTTACTTCCACATCTTTACCAGTGAAACTGAACTTTTCTACCTTTTTACAGGCTATTTGTATTTCTTTTATAAACTGTTTGCTTGGCTCCTTTACTGATTTGGGGGCAGGAGGAATGAAACCTTTTTCTTACCAAGTAAGTATATGTATTTTTTTTTTTTTTTTTTACAGTTTTTGGCTGGGGCCAGGTTTGAACCTGCTACCTCCTATATACGGGGCTGGCGCCCTACTCCTTTGAGCCCCGGGCGCCACCCAAGTATATGTATTCTTTAGCATGTACAAAAGTTCTTAATTTTCCATCATGATTTCTACCATATTTTCCCATCACAAGATCAGATAAATAACTCATCTCACTTTGTCTCATTTTATGAACTCATCTCTACTCTAAATTATTAAAGAAAACTAGATAGATCAATTAATGAATGATGTGACTTGTGACATGTCACTTAACATCTTTGGACCCCAGTTCCATAAGCACAAAATGAAACAATTGTTCCAGTTGACTTCCAGCTCTAATACTTCATGATTCTACAACTATTTGGAGAGGAGCAGGGAGAGAACAACAGAGAGACTGAAAGAAAGGGGAGGAGGGAGAGAGGCAGAAATAAAATGACATTTGGGAGCATTGAAACCCTCAGAGTAAAACAATAGGCCACAGGTGAACCAACCGTCAGCAAAGAAGAGTCTGTAGTGCAAGACCCAAAGAACAGGGCCTAACTTCTGTTCCTAACCAGCAGATTCATCACTAGTTCTTCCTGCTTGTTATCCATTCCCCACTTTACTGCTATCAGAACTTTTCTTTTAAATAAAAACAGAAGAATCCTTCTAAATAAATTCTGTCTCACTTATTTTCAAAGACATGAGGTAGGCTAAAAGAAATTTTCAAGGGGTTCAAACGAAAGATAAATTAATTCAAAACCACACTAACAGAGAAAAGAAAATACAAGACAGTTATGCAAGTATGCAAAAACTTACATATTAGGGCTGGCAAACTTTCTACAAAGGCCCAGATACTAAATATTTTAGGCTTTGCAGGTCATATGGTCTCTGTCAAAACTACCATATGTAGCAAAAGCAGCCACAGATAATACATAAACAAATGAACATGGCTGTGTTCCAATAAAGCTTTATTTGTTAAAAAAAAAAAAAAAAAAAGCAGCAGGCCAGATCTGGCCCACAAAGCCACAGTTCACCAGCCCCAGCTACAGGTTATAATTCACAGGCCACTTGTAGAGCTTTCAAGCAGACCTTCCCAGAGTCATTACCGCATATTGTTCCTGTGTCCCTGGATATGACAGCGGTGACCTGAGAAGAAGAAACACATGAATTGTAATTATCAAGCTCCCATCAGGACTCGTTCAGCCAGAAGTCATCTTAAATCTGTGGTTCCATTAGCTTGCCACTAGTTCAAAGCACATTTCAAAGACTTCCTTCTCTTTTACTACCATTATTTACAGACGACTGTAGTCGTAAAAAAAGCTAAACTATTCCTTGTATTTCCTTAAGTACACTCTTTCTTTTCAAATCTACTCCTATTAAAAGAACGCCTAATTCTTTAAATGCCAAAGAAGGTTAAAAATAGTACAGAACCACTAACACTATTTGATCCAATTTACTGCAGCATAGAAGAGAATGTCTCCTTCTCAGGAAGGAGCAAAGAGGCCCTTCTGCCCGGACATGTCCACCCAAACCACGGCTGTCTTGTTACTGACATGCTTCAGGAAGTCTAATTAGACAGAGCTTCTTAACAGAAACGTCTGATTGCAAAAGCCCTCTGTGCCAGCAGATGTTCACTTTCAGCCACTTTTCATTCATCAGAACTGTTCTTATAAGATCAAATTCAAATCCCTCAGTCTAACATTTGGGGGATAGTAAACACCTTAGCCCTTAAAGTTAGCAACAGTAAGATCCATTTCGGAACATAAGAATGCTCAAATACAGCCAAGCATTGTGGCAGGTGCCTGTAGTCCCAGCGACTCAGGAGACTGAGGCAAGAGGATCACTTGAGCCCATAGCTGTGAGCTATGATGCCAGAGAACTTAAACACAGGGTGATTGAGTGAGACTGTCTCAAAAAAAAAGCTCAAAATGGACAAGAAAATAAAACATTGCTAGAAAAAAAAAAAAACATTGCTAGAATAGAAATACATAATTTCTAACCCAAATTAACATCTATCAAACAAGAAAAGAATTCTTAATATCTGCAAAACATATAGCCACATGAAAAAAAAATTACGATGGGGCAAGAGCACAAGGTAAGAATTCTTAAGCTCGGGCGGCTCCTGTGGCTTAGTCGGTAAGGCGCTGGCCCCATATACCGAGGGTGGCGGGTTCAAACCCAGCCCCGGCCAAACTGCAACCAAAAAAAAAAAAAAAAAAAATAGCCGGGCCTTGTGGCGGGCACCTGTAGTCCCAGCTGCTCGGAGGCTGAGGCAAGAGAATTGCTTAAGCCCAGGAGTTGGAGGTTGCTGTGAGCTGTGTGAGGTCACGGCACTCTACCGAGGGCCATAAAGTGAGACTCTGTCTCTACAAAAAAAAAAAAAGAATTCTTAAGCTCTTACTGGATAAACTGCAGTCCTTCCTTAATGTTCTGCTGCCTTTTTCTTCTCTCCTCAGACACACTGGACATGTTATCCTGCACATCCACTTTCTAAATGAGCAATCTGGAAAGAAAGAAGACACACAAAATTACATAAGGCACCAGAGCTCTGGGGGTCCAATGAAAACATCCATAAATCAAGGCTTTGTTGGGCAGCTCCTGTGGCTCAGTGGGTAGGGTGCCGGCCCCATATACCGAGGGTGGCGGGCTCAAACCCAGCCCCAGCCAAACTGTAACAAAAAAATAGCCAGGGCTCAGTGCCTGTGGCTCAAGCAGCTAAGGCGCCAGCCACATACACCTGAGCTGGTGGGTTCGAATCCAGCCTGGGCCTGCTAAACAATGACGGCTGCAACCAAAAAAATAGCCGGGCATTGTGGCGGGTGCCTGTAGTCCCAGCTATTCGGGAAGCAGAGGCAGGAGAATCGCCGGAGCCCAGTTGGAGGTTGCTGTGAGCTGCATGATGTCACAGCACTCTACAGAGGGTGATAAAATAAGACTCTGTGTCTACAAAAAAAAAAAAAAAATCAAGGCTTTGTTGCACAGTTATTGACATGTCAATCTTCGACCTGACTCTGGAGTCCTGGACAAGGAGCCTGTGTGAACCATCTCTGTGGTCCCCGGTGTCACGTGCATCATAAGCATGCAGTTTCCACACTCTGAGACTGAACAATCACGCATATTTTTTATGTCCTTCCTACAGAGTCTCCATGAGGAAGTCATTTCTCTCTTCCTCTCCGTTCCTCCCTCCTTCAGCACAGGTTTTGTCTCTTCCCTGTCTGTACACACACATAAGCTGCCACGGGAATGGTCTCAGTCTTGTTTTGCCTCTGGGAGCTCTCCAGAAAAAAACGGGTTTCACACCTGCTTGCCTCTGAAGGAAGTTGACTTCCTTATAAGCTGAGTCTAAACCCTACATATATTTTGTTAAACTTCTGAAATAATCCTTGTTGATACAGCCGATAATGATCTAAATAAAGTTCTTTCAATTGAAATTTTCTGGATATTAAGGTTTTAACTTCAGTATAACACTTGCAAATGTCAACACATGACAGCCTGCTGGCACCCACCCCCACTGATCAATGTTCCCTGAGCAGTTTCCCAAGTTCAAGGAGAACCACAAAGAAGAGACCTGTAATACAATGTCATCTCCTAAACTAGGGTTTCCCAGCCTCAGCATTTCGGCTAGAGAATCCTGTTATGGGGCTGTCCGATGCACTGCAGGACACTAGATGCATCTCTGGCCTCTACCAGCTATACCCAAGCACCACACCCTGCTCAAACCCCAAGCTGTGACAACCAAAAAACATCTCCAGACACTGCTAGATGTCTGGGAGGGGAGTCACCATCACCCCCAGCTGAGAACAACTGAGACCTAAAACGAAGACATAAAGCGTGCATTTGGGCCTAGATGACAGGGAAATTCTACCCATGTTTCAAGTACATAGCTGAAATTTTTTACTTTCATTGTTGCTTACCATTTCTTGTTTTATTTCTAAATCCACCTTTTTCACCGTATAGGGGTGGGTTGGAATACCCCAAAGATCACCAACTTGTGCTAATCCCTTTCATCTCGTAAATACTGCAGTTCTAAATGTTTTTATCTTACTCTTAGAAGTTGTTCCTTCACTGAAGTGTTTACATGGGAAAGGATATGATGTCTGGAATTTGCTTTAAAATAGTCCAGCAAATAAAAAAGGGAATGGCAGGGTGGGAAGTGGGGATGAAATAGCAGAATGTTAACTCGAAGTGGGTAGGAAGTACAGGGGATCCTTCATACTGTTCTCTCCACTTTGTACGTCTTTGAAACTTTCCAAAATAAAAAGTTTAAGAAGTCAATGACACTAAAACAAAACTTCTGGAATTTGCTTTTAAAATAGTTTTAAAATAGTTTAGACAGGCTTGGCGCCTGTAGCTCAAGTAGCTAAGGTGCCAGCCACATACACCAGAGCTGGCAGGTTCGAATCCAGCCCAGGCCCGCCAAACAACAATGACAATTACAACCAAAAAATAGCCGGGCATTGTGGTGGGTGCCTATAGACGCAGCTACTTGGGAGGTTGAGGCAAGAGAATCGCTTAAGCCCAGGAGTTGGAGGTTGCTGTGAGCTGTGATGCCACAGCACTCAACCCAGGGAAACAGCTTGAGGCTCTGTCTCAAAAAATAAATAAATAAATAAATAAAATAAAATAAAATAGTTTAGACAAAAGGGATGTGGATGGGTGATAATGAAATCAGAGTGCCTAAAACATGGCTAATAATGCCAGCAGGATGAAGGGGGTGTGGGCTCATTCTCCTCTCCTACCTACTTATACATATTAGACCATTTCCTTATTATGTTTTTTTTTAATTTATACTTCAATGTACAAAATTATTTAAAGGAGGCACTGTTTTTAAAAGAAAAAGATTTTTAAAAACCTCAATGTCTATCAGAAAGTTAATGGCTAAATATATTGTGTTGGGAATAAAAAGAGGAAAGGTGGGTGGCGCCTGTGGCTCAAGGGGTAGAGTGCCGGTCCCATATGCCGGAGGTGGCGGGTTCAAACCCAGCCCCGGCCAAAAACCAAAAAAAAAAAAAAGAGGAAAGGTATAAAAGAGTTCATATTATGACTCTGTTCTGTTTTTTTAAATTGTGTGGGAGGGTAGTCATATATGCTTATCATATACCTGAAATAGCACCAGATGGAATCATGGGAAACATAGCAGTAGAAAGCTGAGGGCTTCAATGAACAATATACCTTTTTCTCAGACTCTGCTTAGCCAAGCTGGGGAATTAGTTTGAGGGTGACTCAAAAAATAAATCTGCTGGCTAAGAAAGGACTCGTGGGTAATGATAATCCACCAAGTTAATAGCCTTAGAGCTATTTTCCCAGAAAGTGCTAGAAAACCTTGAACCTCAACCTCTCACTGACAGAGGGCATGTGGCAAAAAGCTGACAACTCAAGTAAGTGATTAGGAAGAAATAAGATGCAGATTTTGGGTCGGGCGCAGTGGCTCAGGCCTGTTATCCTAGCACTCTGGGAGGTCAAGGCTGGAGGATGGCCTGAGCTCGCAAGTTTGAGTTTGAGACCAGCCTGAACTAGAGCAAGACTCTGGCCTCTAAAAATAGCTGGGTGTTGTGGCAGGTGGCTGTAATCCCAGCTACTCGGGAGGCTGAAGCAAGAGAATTGCTTGAGTCCAGGAGTCTGAAGTTGCTGTGAGTTATGTGCTATGGTACTCTACATGAGGTGACAAAGTGAGACTCTTGTCTCAAAACCCCCCCCCCCAAAACGCAGATTGTTTGTTTCTGAGACAGAGTCTCACTTTGTCACCCTCTGTAGTGTGCTATAACATCATAGCTCACAGCAACTGTACATCTTAGGCTCAAGAGATTCTCTTGCCTTAGCCTCCTGAGTAGCTGGGGTTACAGGTGGTGCCACAACGCCCAGCTCTTTTTTAGAGACAGGTCTTGCTTTGGCTCAGGCTGGTTTCAAACCCATGAGCTCAGGCAATCCATCCTCCTCAGCCTCCCAGAGTACTAGGATTACTGGTGTGAGTAAATGTGCCCAGTCAAATGCAGTTGTTATTATTTTATTTTATTATTTTTTTTTTTTTTGAGACAGAGTCTCACTATGTTACCATTGGTAAAATGCCATGGTGTCACAGGTCACAGCAAACTCAAACTCTTGACCTTAAGAGATTCTCTTGCCTCAGCCTCCCGAATAGCTGGCACTACAGGCACCTGCCACAACGCCTGGCTATTTTTTTGTTGCAGTTGTCATTGTTGTTTAGCTGGCCCTGGCTGGGTTCGAACCTGCCAGCCTCGTTGTATGTGGCTGGCACCCTAACCACTGAGCTAAGGGCATCGCCCAGGTGAAGTTGTTTTTAATGCATATAATATACAAAATTTATACACCTTTATATATGTAAAGATTTGGCAACATAGTATGAGGCAGCATTCAAATATAACAGCATTTTACGTTCAGCATGGGGTTTTTTTTGTTGTTGTTGTTTTGGAGAGAGGGTCTCACTTTTTCACCTGGGCTGCAGTACATTGAGTCATCATAACTCAATGAAACCTCAAACTCCTGGGCTCAAGGATCCTTCTGCCTCAGCCTCCCAAGTAGCTAGGACTACAGATGTGTGCCACTAGGCCTCCCTAATTTTTCTTGGTTTTGTTGTTGTTGTTGTTGTTTTGTAGAGAAAGGGTCTCACTGTATTCCTTAGGCTGGTCTCAAGGTCCTGGACTCACAAGACCCTCCTGCCTCAGCTGCCCAAAATGCTTAGCCAGAATGACCGGCATGAGCCACAGCACTCAGCCACATTCAGTATTTTTTTTAAATATTCTTCCCGGGCAGCACCTGTGGCTCAGGGAGTAGGGTGCCGGCCCCATATACCGAGTGTGGTGGGTTCAAACCCAGCCCCAGCCAAACTGCAACAACAGCAACAAAAAAATAGCTGGGCATTGTGGTGGGCGCCTGTGGTCCCAGCTACTCAGGAGGCTGAGGCAAGAGAATCACCTAAGCCCAAGAGCTGGAGGTTGCTGTGAGCTGTGACACCATTGCACTCTACCAAGGGTGACAAAGTGAGACTCTGTCTCTTAAAAAAAAAAAATTCTTCCCCAAATTTTATTTTGAAAAATTTCAAACGCACGATAAAGTTAAAAAACTTTAACTGCCCTAGCACTCTGGAAGGTCAAGGCAGGGAGATCCCTTGGCTCAAGAGCTCCAGACCAGCCTGAGCAATAGAAAAATTTTCTATTTTCTACTAAAAATTTTAAAATCAGACAGGTGCTGTGGGGAGCGCCTGTAGCCTCAACTACTCGGGAGGCTGAGGCAGGAAGATCACTTGAACCCAGGAGTTTGAGGTTGTAAGAGCTGAGCTGACACCACAGTACTCTAGCCTGGGCAACAGAGTGAGACTCTGTATCAAAAACAAAAATTAAAAAACTTTAACTGCCCCATATGATTAATATTTTGTGATACTTATCGCATCTGCCCATCCTTTTCCACCTGCCGCCTTTCCTTCAGTCCATCAATCTACCTTATTACTATTTTGATAAATTTCAAGGTGAGTTACATACCAATTATAATTCACTCCTAAACACTTCAGTATACACTACCCAATATTTGTGTAGAGGTTTTTTGTTTTATTGCCCTTTTTTTAAGGTAAAATGCACAGATCTTACTGTTGAGTTTCAACAAACTTGTGTAACCTGTGTCTTATCAAGATACAGGCCAATGGGTGGCACCTGTGGCTCAGGGAGTAGGGCGCCAGCCCCATATACCAAGGGTGGCAGGTTCAAAACCAGCCCTGGCCGAACTGCAACAAAAAAATAGCCGGGTGTTGTGGTGGGCGCCTGTAGTCCCAGCTACTTGGGAGGCTGAGGCAAAAGGATCATCTAAGCTTAGGAGATAGAGGTTGCTGTGAGCTATTATGCCACAGCACTCTACTGAGGGCAATAAAGTGAGTCTCAAAAAAAAAAAAAAATTCTTTCCTAGGTGGCGCTTTGTAGCTCAAGCAGCTAAGGCACCAGGTTCGAATCCAGCCCAGGCCTGCCAAACAACAAAATTAATAAAATTAATAAAAATTAAAAAATTAATAAAATAAATAATAAACTTTGTTGTTGTTGTTGTTGTTGAGACAGAGTCCAAAGCTGTTGCCCTGGGTAGAGGACTGTGGCATCACAGCTCACAGCAACCTCAAACTCCTGGGCTTAAGTGTTTCTCTTGCCTCAGCCTCCCGAGTAGCTAGGACTATAGGCGCCAGCCATAACACCCAGCTATTTTTAGAAATGGGATCTCATTCTGTCTAAGGCTGGTGTTAACCTGTGAGCTCAGGCAATCCACCTACCTCGCCTTCCAAGTGCTGGGATTACAGGCCTGAGCCACTGTGCCCAGCCAATAAAATAAATAAACTTTGAAAAAATACACTATGTTGTTTTTTCATCCTTTCAAAATCTAGACTCAATTTTCAAGTGAGGAAGAATTTTACAAAGTTAATTCAAGGGCACTTCTTTCGTTCAAACTCAGCAGCAACTGACTGGTCCACTCACTCCTTGAAGCCTTCTGCTTTCAACTTCCACTTCATAGCCCTGGCTAGGTCAGTCCCTGCCTCAGAGGCCACTCTGTCCCCTCACAAGCTAAGGCTACAGCCAGTCCTGACCTCCCACTGTGAGACCCCTGCAGCTTCAATGAGACCCCTTTCAAGATTTCCCCTAGACATCCTCCTGCAATGACCAAATGTTAAATACCCACATCTAGAGCCCCCTGACCGCTCCCACACCCACCCCCAGCAGAGCTCTGAGGGAGATACAGACTTACCTCCTGACTATTTGACAGTTCCACTTGGATGTCTCACAGACATTCCAAACTATTAAAAAAGTATTTTAATATGTCAGTGAAAAGGAATGTCTCCTTCCCAATCCTGTCACTTGGCCACCCATGTGCCCTCCCTGAGAGCAATCAACATAGTGACCAGTCTCTCCTTTTTTAAACTTCAGATTAATGAGGGTACAAACGAATAGGTTACGTTCTTTGTGTTTTTTAGGTAAAGTCCAAGTTGTAGTTGAGCCCTTTACCCAGGAGGGTGTGTCATATACCCCTACATTGTTCCTGTTAGGTGAGAGCACACCAGTCCCCCTGCTGCCCCCAGTTAAGCACATTCTGTACAACAATTCTCTATCTTGATTACGGTAATGGTCAAGTGAATCTGTGTGTGGGATAAAATTGCATAGAACTACACACACACAAACGAACGTGCACCTGCTGAAACCCAGTAAGGCCTGTAGTTTGGTTAATGGTATTATACTAATGTCGATGTCCTGGCTGTGCTACTGAACTACAGTTATATGGCACTGTTGGAGCAATGGGGAGTGAAGGGGTCATGGGACTCTATGCACTACTTTTGCAACTTCCTGTGAGTCTAAATTATTTCAAAATGAAAAGTTAAAAGTAGTCTGTGCAAATGTGCTTTTTTTAATATACAAACCAGGACTACCAGCATGTTCTGTACCTCACTGTTTTCACACAGTCCCTAATCTTGGAGGTCAATACACATGACCTCACATAGTGTTCTGTGATAGATTGTACCATAATTGAGCCAGGGCTCTGCTGACCAACATGCTGGTTGTTTCCAAATTTTTTTTTGAGACTCACTCTGTTGTCCAGGCTAGAGTGCCATGGTGTCAGCCCAGCTCACAGCAACCTCAATCTTTAAAGCTCACCATGTACACAGGGGGTAAGTATCTCTAAGAAATTTCTGTAGGATAAAAGACATATGCATTTATTTATTTTACCAGTTATTGCCACAGTTTACAGTGTGATACTACCCACTAACAATGCATGAGGGTTCCTGTTTTGCCATTCACCACGGAATTACCGAATATGTTAATCTCTGTTAACTAGGGAGGTAAGAAACAACATGACAGTGTGCTGAGGTCTGGTTTGTTTTAGTCTTTCTAAGGCTGAGCATCTTTCAGAGTTAAGACTCAGTTGTACTTGTTTTTCTGTGGTTTGTTCATATCCTTTGCTCATTTTTCTTTCAGGTTGAGCTTTTCTTATTTATGAAAACTTTTCATACGTTGAGGAAAGAAGTCTTTTGTGATGTTATTAGTTTTTTCCCAACTTGATGTCAATCTTTTGACTTTTGTTATTTTGACAGCAAAAGTTTTATTTTTAAGTTGTAAAGACAATGCTTCATATAAAGTTCATTGGTCTAAGCATCTGAACCTGGTAACACTGGTCACAAAAAGCAGCAGAACATTGCTGGACAGAGTGGGTCCCACCTTTCAACAAGCTGGGGAGTAAATCAATACAGTGGGAATCGGCTGGAGAAAGCAACAGAGACAAAAACTGGAAACCATAAGGGACTCCTCAAGTAATACAATGATGAGTTTCATTCATCGCCTCTTCTTACATAAAAGGGAACTCTGGGGGAAAGTTGGAGCACTTTGAACAGTAGTACATTTTAAAACACGAAACTTAAATAGGAGTCTCATTAAATTAACTAAATTCTTGCATGCTCAAATATCATCTTTCTAGGGTCAGCTGATTTTAAATTTGTTACTCACCAGGAAGTAACGTAAGGCCAAAAGGTACTTTGGATCTTCGTAAGCATTGACTTAGGGCCTGTTAGGTGGAACTCACTAGCCTAAAGTAAGCTAGCAACCAGATAAACATATTCGAATCCATAAGCTTTTGACCTTACACAATAACTGTAAAAACTAGCTCCCATTAGCAGAAGACACTAAGGTAAGTGAAATGTGATCACAAGATACTAAGATACAAACAGTAGCCTACAAACTCTAACTGAATGCCAGCCCTGTTCTAAGTGCTTTACATCTATTAAGTCATTGAGTCCCCGGGATAACTTTAAGAGCAGGTTCTACAGGCAGGCATGATGGCTCATGCCACTAATCCTAGCACTCTGGGAGGCCGGTGAATAGCTTGAGCTCACGAGTTCGAGACTAGCCTGAGCAAAAGTGAGACACCGTCTCTACTAAAAATAGAAAAACTAAAGCAAGAGGATCACTTGAGCCCAAGAGTTGGAGGTTGCTGTGAGCTATGATGTCATAGCACTCTATCCAGGGTGACAGCTTGAGACTCTGTCTCGGACAAAAAAAAAAAAAAAAAGAATAAGTAATATAAAGAAACTGAAACTGAAACAAAGTAAGTGACATAACCAGCCCAGGATCATATAGCTAGGAAGTGGCAGAGCTAGATTTCAAAGCCAGGCAGCCCAGCTCCAAGCCTGAGTTGTACCCACCTCATTATTCTGCACCTTAAGTGCCAATGACCCCTGGAGGGAAAGCAAGCATCTGTCTAGGGTGGCTCTGGGCTAGGCTCTGAAAGACAAGTACAGTTCTGATAAACAGGTGTGTACTTTAAAGCCACTCAGGAGGTACAGAAAAGCATGTATGTGTGTGTGCACAGGTGTACATGCAACGACATGCTCAAGGAATGTCATTTAAAACACTAGACAAAGCAGAGGGCTTTCACAGGAATGTACTGGACATAAGGAGAGTTGGGATGCCATTCCAGGGAAAGTCTCATAAGATACTAACACAGGACCAGAGAAAGTGTCCCAGTGAATGGAATACAGGGGTCACCCAGGACAACATTTCTACTTCTGCCTAAAACGGTATTCCTATGTTTCAAATGGAAAATTATAATTACAACCCTATGTTTGAGTCTATCCTCAAGCCTCCCTGTGTAAGGGCTTTAAAACAATAATTAAAAAGTAGTTAAAGTATCTTCTTTGTCAACCTTGTCTTGCAACAGTATACGAGCTGACTGTTCTTGCAACACTTACCAATGTGCCTGGAGGCACAGTGCAACTCACAGAAGGCTGCAAACTGGGCTAGTAAAAATGTTATTAAAGACATTCTGCTACTTTGTGACATTGAAGCTCCCTTTGGATGCTTTATGAAACAGTTTCTCTTTTGAAAACGAAAACACCAAAATAGAGGCTATGCCAAAAACATCAGGAAGGATAATTTCATATTTTGGCCAGGGTTTTCCCTCCACAGGAAGTATTCACTTGGAAACTGCTGTTAGATTTCAGATTCTGTAAATTAGGTACGCTGAGTGCTCTGCCCTGCTGGATGGTTAACAGGGAATCTTGTTTCTTCCACAAACTCTGTACTGGAGGAGTCAACAGAAAATGTTCCACGTGAAATCTCCATAGTACACAATTTGCCAAGGGACATCCACACCACCATGATGCACCCAAGACCACCAATGAAGTTTTCCTGACCACGTCAAGTGCTAATGCCTGACCCTAACATGTTCACCTTCTTACCAAACATGGCAGATTAAGGTCCTGCTCCAAATTCAAGACTTTTCATAAAATACAAAGCTTTTACCTTTCTATTTGTGAAACAGAAATTTTCTGTCTTTTATTGGTTCTATTACACGGTTCCTGAAGCTTCACAATATATGTGGTATTAAACAATACATTACTAACTCATAACAAAATAAAAAGCAAATTTCTTGCTAGAACAAAACTTGGTAAGGATAAACACATTTCATGAAAATCACCTCATTTAATAACCCTTATGTATCTGTATGAATTAAAACAGATTATCATGTATTAATTTTAACACTTCTGGATTAATGTTCCACTTCTCCCCTCCTTAAGACAATTTTCTAAAAGTTTTTCTTGATTTATAAACAACTCCCACTAAAGAAAACAAATTCCACTTCTGATTCTAGGATTCTAAAGAACAAGTATTTTCACTAAAAAAAAAAAAAGAAGCAAAACCAAACACTTCAAGATATGATCTAGAGGACAAAAGTTTGCTCACACTGATCTCTGCGGTCTCTAGAAAGCCCATTCTAGAGTATCCATGGCAACAACATACAGACATCTTTTGTTTCTTTCTTCCTTTATTGAAAAGCTCAAAACTTCGCAACAGTTATTCTCTCCCTTCTTAGAGTTGAGAGATTCTATCATAATTGACTCTTTCACTTATAAGGGTGATTTAACCCATCCAAATTGGCAGGCTTTACAAATTAGCCAAACGAATTGTGGGGAAACGTGGTTGACAAACCACCATTCTTATTAGCAAGAAATTGAGAGTGTCTGAGGACTGGAAAGAGTCAGAATATAACCGCCAACAATAACGTGGAGGAAGGCAGGAACTCTCCAGTTCATCTGGATAGCAGAAAAATCAACGGACTTTCTGGAGAACACACACACAAATAGTGATTAAGATTCAGCCTCAATAACTCATGATCTGATTCTGAGCTAAACCTCATACATCCACTCCTAGCCTCCGCATATAGCAGAGAGAGAGGGAAAAATTCTGTCCATTAAATTGAATTAATTTGGGAAGTAAAACACCCCCCTCCCATCGTGCAATTCAGTTCAACAGTTCGCTCAGGGTGAGAAGAAGCAGTGGGCTTTTTTCCAGCCTTAAGGCCATCAGAGAAGAAAAGATAAGCAGATGGCACAGGACTCCCAGCACCCCTCCCTTGCAGAAGTTCTAGTTAAGTGCTATCCAATAGAAATATAATGCGAGCCACATATGCCTTTTAAAATTTCCAAGTAGCCACACTTAAAAAAAAATAAAAAGTAAAAAGATACTGGCGAGGTTAATTTTAACAATATATCTTAGTTAACTCAGTATGTCCAAAACATTACCATCTCAACATGTATTCGAAGTGTAAAAGACTAGAAATGAGATCCTTCACGTTCTTCTTTTCTCGTCCTAAGTCTTTAAAATCAGGGGGGTATTTTACAAACCGGGAGCCCGGCTGAGACCGCTCCAGGCACGTTTCGAGGGCCCCGTCGTCCCCTGTGGCCAGCGGCCAGCGCACTGAGCAGCGCAGAGCCTGGGGGCCACCTCTCCGGACCGAAAGACCCCAACTCCTGACCAACTCACCCAACCCAGACCGCCAGCTGACCACACCCCTGCGGTGACCAGGCCTGAGCCGGAAATCACGCTAATGGAAACTGACAGGTCTTCATTCTTCACGGGCGTGGAGGAGAAAGAAACCCGACACCGCAGGCCCGGCGCCGCCGCCAACGCCGGAAACCCTCGCCGCGCACCCTGCAGGACGCCCCGCGCACGATTAAAGAAAAAATTATTTTTAAGAATCAAAAAGGGAGGGATTGGCCCAAAATTAACGCGCCAGGCACTCCGCGGGCATCCTTCCTGGTCCCCAATCTCAAGACCCTTAATCAGGCTCCCGCGATCGCCAGGACAGACAGCAATAATGTGGGTGGGGGTTGCTTTCAGGGAAACAGCCCAAGAGGAGACGCTTGGCCAAAGGCATCGCACGCAGAAGGGGGTCAGGCCAGGGGCGGTCCGGGAGCGGAGGGCGCCCCGGCCGGACTCCGGGCCCCGCGCCGCCCCTCCCCCGCCCGCCGCCCTTAACGACCGCGCGCGAGCACGAGGCGGCGGCGGCGGCGCGCGCGGGGCGAGGGAGGGGCTGCGCGGGCGCGCGGACACCCCCGGCGGCGCCCACCCAGCCCTACCTGCGGGACGGCGCGCCGGCCGGCGGCGGGACGTGAAGGCGGCGACGGCGGCGGCGGTGAGGCCCGGGCGCTCGCTCGCAGCGCTCCCTCGGCGAGCGGCGGCGGCGGCCAGGCTCGGCGGCGCCCGTGGCGGCGCCCTCTGCCGGCCGGAGGCCGCACGCGCGGTGCCCGGGAGACGCCGCCATTGGCTGCGCCGGACGTAGGGCCGGGGGCGGCGGCGTCACGTCGGGCCAGGGGCGGTGACCGGGAGCCGTCGGATCCGCAGCCCCGGAGCGGGCGCGCGGCCTCCGCGGCAGCCAATGGGGACACCGGGGCGGGCCGGGGCGCGCGCGGGCTGCGGGTCACCGCGTCGGGGTTTGTCCCCGAACGGGAGCGCGGGGCACAGAGCACAGCGGTTGGGTGTGGGAGCGAGGCCAGGGGCTGTGCGCCCTGCTCTGCGAAGAGTACGGCATCTCCAGGACAGCCATGCTTGTCCCCGCCTCCGCAGATGTGGACACGAACGCGCGAGGGCCTCGGTCCGCCTCCGCCCGCCCACCCTTGCAGGTCCCAGGCCGAGTGCCGCCTTGTCCTCTGGGATTTTCCACGTCCAGATGCCCTCCCGAGGGCCAGGCCCTGCTCAGCAGAGGGCGAGCAGGATTCTCGCCCCAGGACATAGGGACAGGGGTGTGGGCCCACAAACTCGCAGAGTAAACCATTTTGGACAGCCAAGACCAAAGAAACTCAAGCAGGGGCTTGTGGCAGTGGTGAAAAGGCTTCCAAGGAGGCGACAGCTGTGCTCACGTGGAGGAAGTGGGCCCCAGGCAGAGGAAGGGCAACTGCGAAGGCCCTGACCCTGGAGCGCGGTGTCCTGGGAAGTGGAGGGCATCTAGGCTGGTGTGTGCTAGAAGGTGGAACGATCTGAGAGGCAGAGGTGTGGAGGGGAGTCCCTCACTGGGGGCACTGAATTGGGGTCTCATTTACATTTTGGAAAGTACAGAGAATGGGCTATAGGAGTCACGGGGGTGGTGGGGTAGGGAATCTTCCAGGAGGTCCAGGTGATGTAGATTTACAAAGGAGGTGTCAGGTTGGGCTTCCGGGCTTCTGTGACAAAATACCACAGATCAGGATGTCTAAACAACGGGAAATTATCTTCTCACAGCTCTGGAGGTTGGAAGTGTAAGATGAAGCTGCCCACAGAGCTGGTTTCTGGTGAGGCCTCTCTCCTTGGCTTGCAGACAGCTGCCTTCTCCCTGTGTCCTCAGGGGCCCCTTCTCTGGGTGCATGACTGCCTAGAGTGACAACTCCTTAGTGTGACTTCCTTTTCCTATAGGGACGCCAGTCCTATCAGGTCAGAGTCCCAATCTTAGGACCTCATCTAACCATAATTACCATCTTAAAAGGCCCTAACTCTAAATATAAGTCACATTAAGGGGTAGAGCTTCAACATATGGATGGGGGGAGGAGCACACATTTCAGTCCCTAACACCAGGTTAGTGCTGTGACAAAAATTCAAGCAAGGTCCGTAGAGGTGCTGGCTTTACTGAAGCTCCTGTGAGTAATGTGTTCTTTTAGCCTGAAGCTGCTCTTTACTCAATTCTCAGCTCACATGGCTTTTCCAGGAGAGGCCTTCTCTCACAGCCCATCTAACATATGCTCTTGAGGTGCCTCTGCCTGTAATCCCAGCACTCTGGAGGCAAGACAGGAGGATCACTTGAGGTCAGGAGTTCTAGACCAGCCTGAGCAAGAGCAAGACCCCACGTCTACTCAAGATAGAAAAAGTTAACTGGGGTGGCGCCTGTGGCTCAGTGAGCAGGGCGCTGGCCCCATATGCCGAGGGTGGTGGGTTCAAACCCAGCCCCAGCCAAACTGCAACAAAAAAATAGCCGGGCGTTGTGGCGGGCGCCTGTAGTCCCACCTACTCGGGAGGCTGAGGCAGGAGAATCGCCTAAGCCCAGGAGTTGGAGGTTGCTGTGAGCTGTGTGATGCCACGGCACTCTACTGAGGGCCATAAAGTGAGACTCTGTCTCTACAAAAAAAAAAGAAAAAGTTAACTGGGTGCCTGGTGTCTGTAGTCCCAAATATTTGGGAGCCAGAGGCAGGAGGATCACTTGAGCCCAGATATTTGAGGTGCTAGGGAGCTAGGATAGCACCACTGCACTCTAGCCTGGGTGACAGAGCAAGATACTGTCTCAAAAAAAAAAAAAAAAAAAGTTGGATTGTCCAGCTGCAAGAAGGTAATTTCCTATTGTTTAGACATCAATGTAGTCACAAGGGCTCTGATGAGGGAAAGTGGGAGGCAGAAAAGTCAAGTGACCCCTACACACACCAATGCACTCTCCTGAGGACCATATAATGAGACTCTGTCTCAAAAACAAAAACAAAAAAAGGCTGGGCACGTAAGGCTCAGTGGTTAGGGCGCCAGCCACGTACACCAGGGCTTGTGGGTTTGAACCTGTCCTGGGACCTGCCAAACAACAATAACAACAACAAAAGAGCCGGGCACTGTGGCTGGTGCCTGTAGTCCCAGCTACTTAGGAGGCTGAGGCAAGAAAATCGCGTAAACCCAAGAGTTTGAGGTTGCTGTGAGCTGTGATTTCATGGCACTCTACCTAGGGTAACAAAGTGAAACTCTGTCTCAAAAACAAACAAACAAAAAACAAAAACTGCTGGGCCAACGTTGCTCAGTGGTTAGGGCACCAGCCACATGCTCCATTGCTGGTGGGTTCAATTCCCGCCTGGGCCTGCTAAGCAAAAAAAAAAAAATTAGCCAGCGTTGTGGCAGGTGCCTGTAGCCCCAGCTACTAGGGAGGCCTAGGCAAATTGCTTGAGCCAAAGAGTTTGAGTTTGCTGTGAGCTATGATGCCATGGCACTCTAGCCTAGGCAACAGAGTAGGGCTCTGTCTCCATTAAAAAAAAAACATTTTAGACTTTATCTCTTTCATGTTTACATCGATGGAGCTGGAACATATTCTTCTTAGCAAAATATCTCAGGAATGGAAGAAAAAGTATCCAATGTACTCAGCCCTACTATGAAGCTAAATTATAGCTTTCACATGAAGACTATAACCCAACTATAGCGCAAGACTATGGGGAAAGGGCCAAGGAAGGGGAAGGGAGGGGGGAGGTTTTGGTAGAGGGAGGGTAATAGGTGGGGCCACATCTTCGGTGCATCTTAGAATTGGTACAGGCGATTGCACTAATGTACACAGCTATGATTTAACAATAAAAAAAATTTTTTTTTAAAGGGAAGGAGAAAGGGAGATTAAGAATAATGAGGGATGGGCGGCACCTGTGGCTCAGTGAGTAGGGCGCTGGCCCCATATGCCGAGTGTGGTGGGTTCAAACCCAGCCCTGGCCAAACTGCAACAAAAATATAGCCGGGCGTTGTGGCGGGCACCTGTAGTCCCAGCTACTCGGGAGGCTGAGGCAAGAGAATCATGTAAGCCCAAGAGCTGGAGGTTGCTGTGAGCCATGTGATGCCACGGCACTCTACTGAGGGCAATAAAGTGAGACTTTGTCTCTACAAAAAAAAAAAAAAAAAGAATAATGAGGGAAGCATTGAAAGTGACAGAGATACTAGATTGAAAGATGGAAGGGGTGGTTATTAATGAACACCATCATAAGAAAAGACATCATAAAAGAGGTGGTATGGGAGCCAGATCACACACAAGGTTGCAAACTCACGGTCCTCTAGGGTCCAGCAGCTGATGTAATGAGGGGACCCTGCCCAGGGTCTGCTGGCACTGGGCGCGCCTGCCTGAGGTAGGTAGCAGCTGCTTCTCAGTCCTCTCTGATTGTTGCCAGGTGGTTTACAAATCCAGCTTTGCCAGAAATTCCAGGTTTATTTCAAAATTCATGTTTATTTCAAGATTAGCTAGAAATTGGGATTTCATTACAACAAATTTCCCTATTTTGAAGTTAATTAATTAAAAAAAATTATGTAGTGCAAATAAACCATGTCCATAGTCAGCATCTAGCCCATGGCCCACCCATTTGCCACTTTTGTCTGAAAAGCTATACAGGATTTGGGTATGTCTTAGGACAGACCTCTGATCATTAAGGGAAGTTACCGTGTAGTGGCTGCCATAAAAAATACAGATGAAAGGCAAACTTCCTCTGACTAGAATATTTGTACCCTAAAAATGAGAAAGCAAACAAGAGCTATTCTTTTACCTGAATTGCATTTTTTCCAAAGGCAGTGTTTTTCAACCTTTTTTATCTCATGGCACACTTGAACCTATAGTTAAACTTCTATGGCACAAATTAAGTTGCTCAAAAAAAAAAAGTATATGCTTACTGGGCTTTGAACTTCTTTCAAAAATACTGTAATTAATGATCTTTAAACATTTTCACAGCCACCTGAAAAATACGAAAAATAAATTTTTTGTGGCACATCTAAGATCCTCACAGCACACCAGTGTGCCACGGAATCCTGGTTGAAAATCAGTGTCTGAGGTCTGTTACAGCAGTCTTCTTGCTCACCTGGACTCCTCTGTCGCTCTGCGTGTTGCTCCCAACATGTAGTAGGAGTTAGTAACTAGGTCTATTTCAGGTGGCCTTGATTTTACACGGTACTGTATTAGGTCTCTCAGTGAAGAACCCTATCTCCTAGCACCCACCTGAAAAATTGAGAGTGATTTCTCCTTGGTCCAGTGGCATCTCTGGACAGCAGCTTCTACCCCTGGGCAACAACAGCACTGGGAGTTCTGTTTGCTGTGTAAAGTTCTCTAAGATTCTCAGTAGAAGCTGGCCAAGTGCATGTAGCTAAAGTGTCAGGTTTTTAAAAAAATATATTTACACTTTGCAATCCTTCAAAGGAAAAAGATGCTTTGTATTGCAATAAATACTATCCTCTCTCACTCAAGCAGCTCCAGGTAAATACAAGGTGAACATTTAAGATATAAGTAGGTAGGGGAGCGGAGGCAAGATGGCTGACTGGAGCCAGCTTTCCACAGAGGGTCCTGTCCAGAAGGAGAGTTAAAGGACAGAAGCTTATCAAGTAAGCCGATGGTTTGGAGCTGAGCCAAGAGAGAAGGTTGAAGAACACACATCAACCCTGCTGAGGCAAGCTGTGACCCCAAGGAAACAAACGATGGGTACAAAATCCATGGCCAAGTGGACCGGAATCCCCTCCCCCACGAGAACAGCTTGCAGTATACTTTGTACAAACAAGTGAGCAGATTTCAGACCTCCTCCTATTTTATCCCACGTGAGAGATCCTCTAAAAACTGGACCTCCTGCCCCTACTAGGATGCCATAGCACTCTCCTGCCAGGCATAAAACTATATAAAACTGTATATATTCTCTGTCTGCAATTCTGAACTCCCAGCACTCCCCTCCACTCTCACCCTAAGGTCTGGAAGCCTGTCCTCCATGGAGTCCAGATTCTTGTGCATTTTCTTGAGAGGTGTGGACAAGGCGTGGGCTGTTGCAGGTCTATGCTGATTCTGTGGCACAGTGTGAAAAGAGGACTGTGGACCGAGGGAGCCATGGAGGAGAGGGAGAAGCAGTACTCCATGGCACAGAGCAGCAGTGGCAGCAGCAGCAGTGGAAACAATAGGACCCACGCCTCTGGGGATATTTTGGAGAGATACTCCTTGCCTCCCTTGGCAACCAGAGACAGCCGGGCTTCTACTCCGGTGGTAGCCACTGGTGGATCAGATCCGAGATGGAAACACAGGCCCTATGAGTAAAGGGTATGCCTGAGGTGGTACCTGCCCTGGTAGGGCGCTGCAAGACAGAGACTAGAATACGTGCGCGCAGAAACGGCATACTCCCAGGGTGGGGTTGAGTCAGAAGTGCTGCTTTAGTGAGCCTAAGGAGCACCAGCCCACAGGGGAACATAGCTGAACATAGCAAGGCAACAGCACCAGCCCAGGGAGAGGCAGGAGCTAAGAGCTGAGTATGAGCTCTAATCATGCCCACCCCAACACGGAGTGCAGCGGAGACAGAGACACCAGCTCCGTGAGAATTGGTGCAATGGCAGCAGCACAGGGTGGGGCTGAGTCGCAGTTTCTATGAACTCAAACAGCACCTGGCCTGCAGGGGAATATAGCCAGGACAGAAACGCAAATTCTGCCAGAATCTAAGTGACAGCAACATCAATCTGGGGCAGGGCTGGAACTGAGTGAACTGCCCAGCTTCAATTAAGCACCCAAGATTGTCAGGCTTCAGCTCCCCCTGCCAGCTGGTGGCAGGGTGCAGCAGTCTGGCTGAGGAGACCTAGATCTCCCTGTGACTCAGGCAGGTGCAAACCCCTGAAGCATCTGCTTATTGGAGGCAAAAGGGTCACAGCCCTGTGACTGGGTGTGACAGAGGTGCAAGGTGGGGAAGGAGGCATCAACCTTCCCAGACTAAATAATTTGCTGGGTGGTTCCTTCTGACTCCATGGAGCACCAGAGCGTGTCATACTCAAGCTGCCAGTAGACCCCTGCTATCTAGTTGCTGGAGACCTTTTGAACTCTCCTACTTGAGACTGGGTACTGACTAGGACAATTGATTTGGAACTCTTAACCTGAGCCAATCACCTGAGGACTAACTAAAGTGATACTGTGGGTGTGTGGTTGTGGGAAGGTTTGATTTTCCTTTTCCAGTTATTACTGGACTTATTTGGGGTGGGGGCAGGGTGACTTATTTGCTGGTATTTTGCCACAGCTGAAACTTTAACCCAGAGTTACTGATTCACTAGGATTGGACAGAGACCAGCTGAAAACAAGACAGCCACTGAGCCCCACCACATCAAGCAGGTCCCCAGTGTCCCAGGCCATAGCACTGTACGGGTCCTTTGCAAAGCTCTAGAGGAAAAGGTACAGACACCAGTCTCAGCTCTTCCTACTCTAGGAGCCCCCAACCCAAATTCATCTTATCTGCTCATCTTGCCAAATGGTGTAAAATAATCATGGGGCAGAATCAGTGGGAAAACTCTGATAATGTGAATAATCAGAGTAGCTCAACTCCCCCAAGGAATGACAGGGTGGACACACCAAAAGATCCCATTCATAAACAAATGGCTGAGATGTCAGAAATTGAATTCAGAATTTGGATTGCAAATACAATTAATAGAATGGAGGTAAAGTTGGAATTAGAAATTCAAGGAGCATTTCAAAAGTTGTCTCAAGAATTCAATGAATTCAAAGAGAAAATCACCAAAGATTTAGACACATTGAGACAAGAACTAGCAGCCCTGAAAGAGCTGAGAAATATAGTAGAATCCCTCAGTAACAGAATGGAGAGGCAGAAGAAAGGATTTCTGACATTGAAGACAAAGCTTTTAAACATTCCCAAATGCTCAAAGAGGAAGAGAAGTAGAGAGCAAAAATGGATCATTCTCTCAGAGAGCTCTGGGGCAATTCGAAGAAAACTAATATTCACCTTATAGGAATTCCTGAAGGCCAGGAGGTTGCTTCGAAAGGCCCAGCTGCTCTACTCCATGAGCTAATCAAGGAGAACTTCCCAGACATGCCAAGAGATTCCAAAATTCAGATAGCAGACAGTTTCAGAACCCCAGCATGACTCAATGCAAATAAGGCATCTCCCAGACATATTATAATTAACTTCGCCAAAGCGAGCTCAGGGATTGGCGGCTGCAGTGAGCTCTGATCCTACCACTGCACTGCAGCCTTGTCTAGCCCAGGTGATGGGAGGGATTCTATCTTTAAAAAACAAAAAAAGGAAAAGAAAGAAAAGGCCTGGTTTTATGAAAAATATGAGAGAGGGAAAAAAATAAACACATCAAAATAAAAACACAAGAGAGGTCCTAGTACAGTTGTGACTGAATGGAACTTATATCAAAACCATGATTTTAGTAAGAGGAAATAACAAATGGACATAGGTCCTCTCCTGCTCCAAGTCTCTGCTTTTCTAAACAGTCTTATTCCTGTGTCTGCCTTGAACTGTCATCTATCTTCACTGATGAGTCTTGCATTTATCTTTCTGGCCCTGATCTGCCCTCTGAGCCCCAGCCCTGCAAGTTGAACTGCCTGATATTCTTGGATATTGCAGAAGCATTTCCAACACAGCATGTTAAATTGAACTCAGGTGACACTTTCCTAGGGAAACCTTCCCTACCTTTCTTGACTAGGTCAAAACTGCCCAGTAGAGGCACCCCAGGCATCAGGTATGTCCCTCTGAGGGAGGGTACAAAGTTGCATTTGCTTATATGATTATTGGATTCATGTTAAGCCTCCCTTACTAGACTGTAAGCTCCATGAAGGCAGGAACTGTAGCGTGTTTTTTTTTTTAATTATTATTTAAACAAGACAATGTTTTAATTGTAAAACTAACTTTAGGAGTGGGTGGCGCTGCCCTTGTAGCTTTTTTTATTGAGATAGAGTCTCACTCTGTCACCTAGGCTAGAGTGCCATGTCATCAGCCTAGCTCACAGCAACCTCAAATGCACGGGTTCAAGCAATCCTTCTGCCTTAGCCTTCTGAGTAGCTGGGACTACAGGTGTGCACCACCACACCCAACTAACAGTTCTAATTTTAGTAGAGATGGGGGGTATCACTCTTGCTCAGGCTGGTCTCAAACTCCTGAGCTCAAGCAATCCTCCCCCCTTGGCCTCCCAGAGTGTTGGGATTACAGGTGTGAGCCACTGTGCATGGCCATGGTGTAGCTTTTGTTCTTCACATTGCACCCCACAGTGTCTGGAGCATAGATGTTCCATAAAGATTTTGCTGCCTTGTGCTGTGGCTCATGCCTGCAATCCTAGCATTTGGGGAGGCCAAAGTCGGAGGCTCCCTTGAGTCCAGGTGTTAAAGGCTGCAATGAGCTATGATAACCCTGCACACTCCAGCCCCAGCAACATATACAGGGCAAGCTATATACAGCTTATACAGCAGCTGAGCCATGGACCACTCTTTAAGTAGTAAGAATCTAGAAGACATCAAAGAAAGTGCATGGAGGCATAGAAAATATCAGCGACAACATACATCATTGGCTGCATTAGTATTTATTTATGCACATATTTACTGAGAACCTTTTTTTTTTTTTTTTGTAGAGATAGAGTCTCACTCTATAGCCCTCAGTAGAGTGCTGTGGCGTCACACAGCTCACAGAAACCTCCAACTCCTGGGTTTAGGTGATTCTCTTGCCTCAGCCTCTCGAGTAGCTGGGACTACAGGTGCCCACTACAACACCCGGCTATTTTTTTATTGCAGTTTGGCCAGGGCTGGGTTTGAACCTGCCACCCTCGGTATATGGGGCCGGCACCCTACCCACTGAGCCACAGGTGCCACCCAAGAACCATTTTTTATTACTACATAAATGTTCTCTAAAAATGGGAGTTTACTAATGAGAATTAATCCAAAATAAGCTGAGCACACTGGCTCACACTTGTAATCCTAGCACTCTGGGAGGCTGAGGCAGGTGAATTGCTTGAATTCAGGAGTTTAAGACCAACCTGAGCAAGAGTGAGACTCCTTCTCTACTAAAAATAGAAAAACTAACTGGGCCTGGTGGCACATGCCTGTAGTCCCAGCTACTTGGGAGGCTGAGGTAAGAGGGTCTCTTGAACCCCTGAGTTTGGGGTTGCTGCGAGCTAGGCTGATGTCATGGCACCCTAGCCTAGGTGACTAAGTGAGACTCTGTCCCCCCCAAAACAAACAAACAAACCAAAAAAAAAAAAATCAGAGACAGAAAATAATATAAAATATAGCAGGCCAGATGGTTGATGTAAGGTAGGAAGAAGCTTGTTATGAATATTGCTCCTTGCTGACAACTGGTTTACAGTGTAGAGATTTTAAGGAGAATGGAAAAGGTGATCCCCCAAAATTTCCATGTGGCATGAAGCCTCTTGGGAGTTATGTAGGTCACAAAGAATGCATTGACATTTTGCATTTAGTTGTGAAAACCAAGCAATTATTAAATAATGTCGTATCTGCCAAGATGAAGACATCCGTTCAAGAGAAGAGATCAGAAATAGCCGGGCACTGTGGCAGGCGCCTGTAGTCCCAGCTACTCGGGAGGCTAAGGCAAGAGAATCGCTTAAGCCCAGGAGTTGGAGGTTGCTGTGAGCTGTGTGAGGCCACGGCACTCTACCAAGGGCCATAAAGTGAGACTCTGTCTCTACTAAATAAAAAAAAAAGAGAAGAGATCAGCACAGGAGGAAGTAAAGCTGGGACTGATAAGATCAGAAAAAAGATTCAGAGGCAAATAAGGAAAAATACACAAAAAGATGAAATCAGCCAAGGAGCAAACTGTCCCTCAAGGAAGCCAAAGCTAAACAAAGTTAAATGTGTTTACAAACAAAAGTAGCAGGTCTGGTGGTAAATTTAATATGTGTGTGTGTTTGTGGGTGGGGGAGCAGATAGCCACAGTTACAGCATCTCTGGACATTATTTGCCTCATGAAGGCAATTAAATAAATTCTTAAAAGCCAGTGAAGGAATAAGCAAAACAGCAAAAGATCAATGACGTGGGTTTTTGTTTGTTTGTTTCTTTGTTTAGGGTATTTATTTATTTATTTATTTATTCATTTATTTTTTTGAGACAGGCTTTCACTCTGTCACCCAGGCTAGCATGCAGTGGTGTCATCATGGCTCACTGCAACCTCAAACTCCTGGGCATAAGCAATCCTCTTGCCTCAGCCTTCCTGCCAAGGGACTACAGGTGCCTGCCACCATGCACAGCTAATTTTAACTTTTATAGTGGCAGGGTCTTGCTATGTTGTTCGGGCTGTAAGGATCTGTTAATTTTGTGAATAAAAAGCCATTCAAACTAAGAATGTATTTTAGAAGGTAGAAGTCCTAAGAAGAATATTAGAATATTATAGATAAAATACAAAAGAACAAACTCATGGAAAAAATGAACTGTGTTCATGAACCACAAGAAGAAAATTAAGATCTAAACAATCTCAATATCAAAAGATTAAGAGAAAAAAAATAAAATGTTTTCCCATTAAACTCTGAAAGCTTTACTGCAGAATATTGTGAGAGTACCCTTATAACTTTTGAAATCCTCTGCTATTAAGCATTTTAACCTTGGTCTAAAGAAAGGTCATAAAACATCTGACATATATTTTGAATTTGGTTGATACTAAGTAATCATTGAATATATCATTTAATTTTAAAAACAACAGGTCAGTGTAAATGATTAAAGATATTTGATCTAAGTTTCTTTTTCTTTTCTTTTCTTTTCTTTTTTTTTTTGAGATAGTCTCACTCTGTCTCCCATACTGGAGTGAAGTGATCTCATTACAGCTCCCTGCAACCTTAAGCTCCTAAGCTCAAGAGATCCTACGGCCTCAGCCTTCTGAGTAGCTGTAGTTTTGCACTGCTCACATATTCTCTGGTCAGGCCATTGCTGCTGGTCAGCGGAGCACCCTTTGAGAAGCGAGATTCTTCTAGAGAAAATCTGATTGGCCACCTTTAAAATCTATTCCTTTTCTTAGGGTTTTTGTGAGTTTTCAGTTAAGAAAGAGTGGGATATTGAGATTTCACAGTGCTCCTAATCAGAAGAAAGAGTATATTTAAATATGACAATTTTGGCTCGGTGCCCGTAGCACAGTGGTTATGGCACCAGCCACCGAAGCTGGCGAGTTTGAGCCCGGCCCAGGCCTGCTAAACAACAATGTCAACTGCAACAGAAAATAGCCAGGCCTTGTGGCAGGCACCTGCAGTCCCAGCTACTCAGGAGGCTGAGGCAAGAGAATCGCCTAAGCCCAAGAGCTGGAGGTTGCTGTGAGCTGTGACGCCATAGCACTCTACCAAGGCAAAGTGAGACTCTGTCTCTAAAAAGAAATGATAATAAATAAATAAATATGGCAAATTTGTATTTTTTATTCTTAAAGATAGCTTAGTTTTTTCAGCATCAAAGAACTTTTATTCTGGAGGAGAAAAAAACAAAAAAGTTTTCAGAGGGTTCTGACAGACTACTGGGGACACCCTGTGGCTAGTTCCTACAATTCCAATCACAGTTTGTGGTCCCTTTCAAGTGCAAAATTAGAAAAACTAACAACAGGAGGTTTTGTTCATTTACATGGTCTATTTTTTTATTTTTTTTTAGATAAAGTCTCACGATATCACCCTTGGTAGAGTGCTATGATGTCACAGCTCACAGCAACCTCCAACTCTCTTGGGCTTCAGCGATTCTCTTGCCTCAGCCTTCCAAGCAGCTGGAACCACAGGCACCTACCACAATGCCTGGCCATTTTCTTGTTGCAGTTGTCATTGCAATTGTTTAGCTGGCCCAGGCCAGGCTCTAACCTGCCACCCTCCGTGCATGTAGCCAGCTCTGTAACCACTATGCTACAGGCGCCAAGTCTAAATCGTCTATTTTCATACTATTTAAAATTATTTTAGATTTTAATTTTGAAAAATTAATGATTACATATTCTTAGAGGCTGACAAGAGATGTATAAGGAAGTTCTTTGTGCCTTTCTCCCAGCCTCCCCCAATGGTAACATATCAAAATCCAGACATTAACATTGGAACAACACACAGAGTTGATGCAGATTTCACAGTTAAGCATGTGACATGTCAAGGAAACCACATCAGACCAACAAGAATATTTTTCTTTTGTGGTTAAATAATATCAAATTCAATGACCAACTGGAAATTCTACCTTGGTGTTGTAACAAAGTAAAATGAATCTCAGTATTCTAAAACTTACAGTGTTATTGAACCAAATATTTGCAAAATGTGTAACATAGTAAAATGAGCACTGACCTGAGAAGCGGAAAGAAAGCCCAGGTTCTAGTTGCTGGTTTGACTCAGGATGGCACTGGGCAGAGTGTGTAAACTCCCTGTGTTGCCACCCAACCAAGTTCATTGCCCGCTGCCCCAGAGGAACCCAATACGCTGAGAAGCAGAGAAGGAGTGTGATTCTGCATAGCATTCAGTGGGGGAGATGGGAGGAACCTCTCAAATTCACCTCCCTCAGAATTTAGGTTTTTAAGGATAGTTTGGCAGGCTACAGATTAGGCAATTAGGTTTGCTAATTGGCTGGGCTTGGGGCAAAATTATAGGGGGGGAGGGTAGAAATCACACTTCAATTCCCAGAATCACAGTTCCACTTGAGTCAGTTTCCTGGTCTGGACCACTGGTCTGCGTGAGTCCACTGGAATCCAGGACCTGGAAAGTATCTCAGAAACTAGTTTCAGGTTTTGGAAGGGTAATATTATCTATGGAGAGAGTTAAGAATCCTTATGGGGGGCGGCGCCTGTGGCTCAGTGAGCAGGGCGCCAGCCCCATATGCCGAGGGTGGCGGGTTCAAACCCAGCCCCGGCCAAACTGCAACCAAAAAATAGCCGGGCATTGTGGTGGGCGCCTGTAGTCCCAGCTGCTCGGGAGGCTGACGCAAGAGAATCGCGTAAGCCCAAGAGTTAGAGGTTGCTGTGAGCCGTGTGACGCCACGGCACTCTACCCGAGGGCGGTACAGTGAGACTCTGTCTCTACAAAAAAAAAAAAAATCCTTATGGCTGGTTTGGCACCTGTAGCGCAGTGGTTACTGCACCGGCCACATACACCTAGGGTGGCAGGTTCTAGCCTAGCCAAAAAACAATGACAACTGCAACCAAAAAATAGTCAGGCATTCTGGCAGGTGCCTGTAGTCACCAGCTACTTGGGAGGCTGAGGCAAGAGAATGTCTTTTTTTTTTTTTTTTTTTGAGCCAGAGCCTCAAGCTGTCACCCTGGGTAGAGTGCTGTGGCATCACAGCTCACAGCAACCTTCAACTCCTGGGCTTAAGTGATTCTCCTGCCTCTGCCTTCCAAGTAGCTGGGACCACAGGTGCCCGCTACAATGCCCAGCCATTTTTTGGGTGCAGCCATCATTGTTGTTTGGCAGGCCCGGGCTGGATTCCAACCCACCAGCTCAGGTATATGTGGCTGGCGCCTTAGCAGTTTGAGCCACAGACGCCAAGCCACAAGAGAATCTCTTAAGCCCAAGAGTTTGAGGTTGCTATGAGCTATGACGCCACAGCACTCTACCCAGGATGACATAGTGAGACTCTGTCTCAAAAAAAAAGAAAGAATCCTTATGACTACCTGATAAGTGACTCTAGAGTAGCAATTATGGACAGTGACTAATTATTAGCATTATTTTTAGTAGGCTTTTTCCTTCATAGAGTTTTGGAGCCCTCACCCTAGTTCTTGTCTTATGTCTCTTTGTTAATGTGTAAGAGTGGTTTCGGCTGGGTTTTATTGTCTTCACCAATAAGATGGAGATGGATTAGTTGATTCCGAGAATTTCTTCAAACCCAACTATTAAAAATATATTACTGGGTGGTGCCTATGGCTCAGAGGAGTAGGGTATAGGCCCCTTATGCTGGAGGTGGTGGGTTCAAACCCATTCCGGGCCAAAAACTGCCAAAAAAAAAATTTATATATATATAAAAAACTGGCTGAGAGCAGCAGCTCAGATCTGTAATCCCAGAACTCTAGGAAACTGAGATTGTGGAATTGCTTGCGGTCAGAAGTTTGAGACCAGCCTGGGCAACACAGTAAGACCCTATATCTTTAAAAGATAAAGATAGTGGTGGTGGTGGTAGCTGCCTGTAGTTCCAGCTACTCAGAAGGCTGAGGCAGGGGGATTACATGAGCCCAGGAATTTGAGGTTTCTGTGAACTATTATGACGCCAGTGCACACCAGCCTGGGGGAGAGAGCAAGACCCTATCTCAGAAAAAAGAATACATATGGAACTGCAAACTAATACAACCTCTTTGGAAAGAAGTATGGAGAATCCTCAAAGAACTCAAATGAGGCCTTGAATTTGATCCTGCAATTCCATTACTAGGCATCTACCCAGAAGGAAAAAAAATCATTTTATCATAAGGACATTTGCACTAGATTGTTTATCGCACCTCAATTTACAATTGCCAAGATGTGGAAACAACCTAAATGACCATCAACCCAGGAATGGATTAACAAACTGTGGTGTATGTACACCATGGAATACTATTCAGCCATAAAAAGATGGAGACTTCACATCTTTTGTATTAACCTGGATGGAGTTGAAACACATTCTTCTTAGTAAAGCATCACAAGAATGGAAAAGCAAGTATTTCATGTACTCAATTCTAATATGATCCCAGTAGATGATCTAATACACACCCACACAAAAGAAACATTCAATTCAAGTTGGGGGGAGCATGGGGATTGGGTTGCCCCACTTAATGGGCACAATGTAAGAGTGTATGGCACTCCTCTTGGGTGCAGGACACAACTACAAGAGGGACTCTACCTAAGAAATGCAAATATCGGGTGGCGCCTGTGGCTCAGCAGGTAGGGCGCCAGCCCCATATACTGAGGGTGGTGAGTTCAAACCCAGCCCTCGCCAAACTGCAACAAAAAAAAAAGAAATGCAAATATTGTAACCTAGTTGTTTTATCCTCACATTACCTGAAATGGAAAAAAATAAAAAATTTTAAACTAAAAAAAAGAACATATATATATATCATTCAGTCATTCAACAAGTGTTTGATTTATCTATAAACTTGGTGCCAAAAATACAATGATACAAAGTATTTTTCTTTCCTAGTAAAGTAGTATATGTGCTCCAATGAGAGTCTGTTCCTATGCTGTCTAATACAGAAACCATTAGCCACATGTGACTATTGAAATACAAATTGGCTCGGCACCTGTGGCTCAAGCGGCTAAGGTGCCAGCCATATACACCTGAGTTGGTGGGTTCGAATCTAGCCCGGGCCTGCCAAACAACAACGATGGCTGCAACCAAAAAATAGCCAGGCCATGTGGCGGGAGCCTGTAGTCCCAGCTACTTGGGAGGCAGAGGCAGGAGAATCGCTTGAGCCCAGGAGTTGGAGAGTTGGAGGTTGCTGTGAGCTGTGATGCCATAGCACTCTACCCAGAGCGACAGCTTGAGGCTCTGTCTCAAAAAAAAAAAAAAAGAAAGACAAATTAATTACAATTAAATAAAATCAAGAAGGGCCAGGCGAGTGGCTCACACCTGTAATCCCAGCACTTGAGAGGCCAAGGCAGATGGATGGCCTGAGCTCATGAGTTACAGACCAGCCTGAGCAGGAGCGACACCCCATCTCTAAAAATAGCCGGGTTTTGTGGCGGGCACCTGTAGTCCCAGCTACTTGGGAAGCTGAGGCAGGAGGATTGCTCTAACCCAAGAGTTGGAGGTTGCTGTGAGCTGTGACATGGCACTCTACTGAGGGCTACAGAGTGAGACTCTGTCTCAAAAAAAAAAAAAAAAAAGAGATACTGGATAGGATACATCAGCCAGCTATAACGCAATTGTCAGAAACACACTGAAGCAAGTCTCAAGGCCAGAGGCAGAGATTATAAAAGCCAAACCATAAAACCCAGCCATGTTTGCTTTAGGCCACCAGATGGCCTGTTTTTTAAGGCTTAGTCATGGGCCGTTTTACAAATCTTGTACCATATAGATCTAACAAGAAGTGTCTGCCATAGTATAAATTCCCACTCAGGGAATTTATTAAATTAAATTGTTAAAAGGAAATTGAGGCTATGTGATTGCCCATAACTAGCGTAGCAAATGAATGTAGACTGTTAGCCTTTCAGAGCAGAAGTTGTGACTTATGAGTTTTGAACCATCTGTGTCAGCTGTGGGAATTGCTGTTTACATAGTATATATAGGAAGAGGGAGTTGGTTACTCTTTTTTTTTTTTGGAGACAGAATCTCACTCTGTTGCCCAGGGTAGAATGTCATGGCCTCAGGGTGGTGCCTGTGGCTCAAAGAAATAGGGCGCTGGCCCCATATATGGGATGTGGTGGGTTCAAACCCTGCCCTGGCCAAAAAAACTGAAAAAAAAAAAAAAAAAAAAAAGAATATTGTCACAGCCTACTCCTCCTGAGTAGCTGGGACTACAGGCATATGCTACCACACCCCAACTAATTTTTCTATTTTTAGTAGAGGCAGGGTCTCACTTTGGTCTGACTGATCTGGACCTCCTGGGTTCAAGCCATCCTCCCACCTCAGCCTCCTCATAGTGCTAGGATTATTGGCTTGAGCCACTGTGCCTGGCCAATTACTCCTTTTTAAAAGTAGTTTCTGCTCTCCAGTGGGAGTTATCACAAAAAGAAGGAGAACAAAGAGAGAGAGAAGTAGTTTCTGCATGTCTCCTTTAGAAGATTTCTGATAGTTTTAAATATTTGAAAGTGTTTAGTAATTAGCCTGAATTCGTAGGCTGATTATGTAAGGTAGGCAGGTAAGAGTCTGATGTCTGTCTATGTATCCCGTGGGCTGACTGGATTATCTCTTATAACTTTTTTTTTTTTCGCAGTTTTTGGCCAGGGCAGGGCCTGAACCCGCCACCTCTGGCATATGGGGCCAGCGCCCTACCCCTTTGAGCCACAGGCGCTGCCCCTCTTATAACTTATCTTGACTAAAAGTCTATTTTTTCTGGCTTGGCGCCCATAGCTCAGTGAGTAGGGCTCCAACTACATACACTGAGGCTGGCGGGTTCGAGCCCGGCCGGACCAGCTAAATAATAATGACAACTGTAACCAAAAAATAGCTGGGCATTGTGGTGGGTGCCTGTCGTCTCAGCTACTCAGGAGACTGAGGCAAGAGAATCGCTTAAGCCCAAGAGTTTGAGGTTGCTGTGAGCTGTGACATAGTGAAAGTCTGTCTCAAGAAAAAAAAGTCTATTTTTTCTAACAATAATATAGCCACCCCAGCTCTTATTTTGGTTGTTACTATCTACATGGACTACCATTCCCAATCTTTTACTTCCATATGTTTGTCTTTGTATCTTAAGAGAATCTTTTGTACAGATGCATGGATCAGGCAGATAAATGGGTCTGCTAAACTCTGCCTTTTAATAGGAGAGTTTAATATACTTACTTAGTGACAAGTAAGTGGTAGCTGAAGATTTACTTCTTTTTTTTGAGACAGAGCCTCAAGCTGTCGCCCTGGGTAGAGTGCTATGGCATCACAGCTCACAGCAACCTCCAGCTCTTAGGCTTAAGCGATTCTCCTGCCTCCGCCTCCCAAGTAGCTGAGACTACAGGCACCTGCCACAATGCCTGGCCATTTTAAAGATTTACTTCTGCTGTTAGGTGTTTGTTTTTTTATATCTTATATATTTCTTGTTTCTCATTTCTTTCATTACTGATTTTTAAAAATCGAGTCGATGTTTTGTGGTATACATTTTGATTCCCTTCCTTCTTTCCTTTTCTCCATATTGTTTAGTTTCTTACAATCTTTGGGATTATAATTAAAATCTTTAACCTGTAAGAACATATTTTGAATAATACCAATTTCAGTACTATACAAATATCCTGTTCCTATACATCTCTGTCCCTCTTGTGTTATACCGTTACTGTTACAGATCATTATAAACCATGTGCTCATTAATTTAGATTTATAATCAATGTTTTATACATTTGCCTCCTAAATCACATGGGGAAACAAGGAAGAGTCACAAACCAACAGTACAATAATAATGCCTCTATATTTTCCTGCGTAGTTACCTTTACCAGTATTCTTCATTTCCTCCTATGCTTTTAGTTACTGAGTAGTGTCCTTTCATTTCAGCCTGAAGGACTCCCTTTTAGCACTTCTCAGAGGGCAAGTTTAATAGTAATGAACTTCCTCCGCTTTTGTTTATCTGGGAATGTTGTAATGTCTTCATTTTCAAAGGATAGTTTTGCTGGGTAAAGAATTCTTGGTTGACTTTTCTCCTCCCACCTGGAGTATTCTAGGCATGAGCCACTATACCTGGCCACCATCAGGATATTTGATAACATGCAGTGAATGAGATTCAAAATGTCATCGGAAAACAATGTCACCTCAAATGAGAGTATAGGTTCCTGTCAACTTTTTGGTTTACCTGACCTTAACTTTTTTCTTCTAAGCCCTATAGCTGAGACTCAGCATGATTCCAGCTTTTTTAGCTTATCCTTAGAGGAGTTGGTTGCTGAGAACCTGGCAGAAAGAGTTTCCACAGAATTTTTATGCCTATATCCATTTGTGTGCATGTGTGTGTATGTGTGTGTGTTTTCCCAGAGATGGAGTTTCACTCTGTCAGCCAGGCTAGAGTGCAATGGCATCATCATAGCTCACTGCAGCATTGAACTCCTGGGCTCAGACCATCCTCCCACCTCAGCCTTTGCAGCAACTATGACTACAGGTCATAGGCACCACACCTGCCTAAGTTTTTTTTTTTTGGCTGGGGCTGGGTTTGAACCCGCCACCTCCAGCATATGGGACCGGCGCCCTACTCCTTGAGCCACAGGCGCCGCCCAAGTTTTTTTTTTTTTTTGAGATGAGGTCTCCCTGTGTTGCCTAGCCTGGTCTCGAGCTCCTGGCCTAAAGTGACCCTCCCATCTCGGCCTCCCAAAGTACTACTATTATAGTCATGGGCCACTGTACCTGGCCATCATTCTGCTTCTGGAACTTTCTGTGGTAGCTTTCTTCTCTGAGCATACACCTTTTTCCCTTGCAATGATAATAGTTTTTTTCTAGTATTTTGTTGCTGTTCATAACTGGAATTTTTGCCTCATATGGAGCACATTAACAGTCATTGAAATCTACCTTTTACCCTAGAATTATTGAAGGTTAAAAATGCCCAGAAGCTGGGCGGCGCCTGTGGCTCAAGGAGTAGGGCGCCGGTCCCATATGCCAGAGGTGGCGGGTTCAAACCCAGCCCCGGCCAAAAAAAAAAAAAAAAAAAAAAATGCCCAGAAGCTTAGACAGAAATATTCTCAATTCTGGGCGGCGCCTGTGGCTCAGCGGGTAGGGCGCCGGCCCCATATGCCGAGGGTGGCAGGTTCAAACCTAGCCCTGGCCAAACTGCAACAAAAAAATAGCCAGGCATTGTGGCGGGCGCCTGTAGTCCCAGCTACTTGGGAGGCTGAGTCAAGAGAATCGCCTAAGCCCAAGGATTTGGAGGTTGCTGTGAGCTGTGTGACGCCACCGCACTCTACTGAGGGCGATAAGGTGAGACTCTGTCTGTACAAAAAAGAAAAAAAGAAATATTCTCAATTCTGTGAATGGGAGGCAGCAACAGAGAGCAACTGACTATAGTTTTATATTAAACCCAGATGTCTTTGGGTCGTTGGTCCTTTAAAAGTCCCTTTGAGTATTGTTTTAAATACAAATAAACTCTAAAGGGCAAGTATGGTGGCTCATGCCTATAATCCCAGCCCTTTGGGAGGCCGAGGTGAATGGCTTTCCTGAGCTCAGGCATTCAAGACCAGCCTGAGCAAGAGTGAGACCCCATCTGTAAAACCATCCGGTCATTGTGACAGGTGCCTGTAGTCCTAGCTATTTGGGAGGCTAAGGCAGGAGGATCACATGAGTCCAAGAGTCTGAGGTTGCTATGAGCTGTGACAACACAGCACTCTACCAAGGGTGACAAAGTGCGATTGTGTCTCAAAAACAAAACAAAACAAATATTCTGACATTATAGCACAAAGAGCTGGTAGTCAAGACAACTTTAGAAGGGTTAAGACTTCCAAGGAAGGTTGCCAGAAACCAGGGAAGGTTAGTGTGTATTTTGAATAACCTTTGTATCTCTTTGAATAACCTGCACGAAGCTATTACAAATTCTGGGTCATTTCCAAAGAGACTATGACTGAATTGGAACATAATCTATACTCACCTGTAAAAACTCAGGCTACACATTGCATTTTACAGGGTGTCAATATTACTTCATAGTGTATTTAGGGTTGCCCCCATACTAGTTTACATGCAGATGACACTGAACACAAAAGTCCTGTTAATTAATTAATTTAAATTAAATTTAGATTGAAAGGAATATAGGCTGAAAGAAAACATGTACGTTACACAAAGCATAACAAGGGAACATCGAACTCTAACACAGTATCATAGATGATAATGAAGAAGGAAAAAGAAAAACATGTGGAAAAAACACTGCCAGAAAATACACCTTCTGTGTTCGGAAGGAAGAGTTTGGCATATTATATTCCTATAGATTTTCTGTTAGGTAATTGCCCCAGAAAATCCCCTTCCCTAGAAAGCCCCTTCCTGCTTTCAATAGACCAAGACTAGCTGTCTCACTCTTAAAGTTACAGCTCCTTTCTAAGCACAGGGAGTTGCCTACTAGACATCTCCTTATCTCCCAGTCGCAAAACTTACCTCATCTCCCTGACCCAATTACCCACTGAAAATTTCAAACTTATGGCCTGCCCCTAATGGCTCTTCCTGCCAGAGCAGTAACTCCTTGGCTATTCTACCATCCCGTCACCATTCTGAGACTTCCCCTAACTGAACCTATATAAAGGGGCGCTTTTCTTTTGGTCTCTCTCTCTCTTTTCTCTCCTCCGTGGTGCTGCTCTGCAGCATCCCTCGCCAATAAAGACCTTTTGTACAAGGCTTGGTGGTCTGTGAGATCTCTGCCAGTCGAGTGCCACCCTTTCACTGGTGTCAGAAGTGGCATCTAATTAGGGAATGCTCCCAGGGGTAGCTTCCTCCCCTTCCACAGGGTTTTAGCTCCTGGGGGCTCCCTGTCCTCTTCTCACACTCCCTGCACTCACCACCACATTGGCTTGTGTCCATCCGCCAAGGTGCTCTAACCAGCACTCAACACTGGCCTCATCCAGACTTGGTGAGTACCCTTATGGGAGCGAGTTTTCCCTAATCATGGGCTGGGTTGCTTACATTCCTGGCAATTCACCCATTTCTTGAGGCTTGAGTTCCCTATTCCCATTGACCTTGCGTGGCCTAGCCCAGGGCTTCCACGTCTTGCATGAAAATTCCTGGTGCCAGGTCTCAAGCTCTTCTCAGCCCCAAGGGTCTGACACTGATCTGGGGTACAGTGATGACTGTCCTAGGCTGTGTTCTCATCTTCATGGCCAGCAACAAAGCAACGGAGATGTCCGCCCTTTATCATGGTCCTTGTGTGATTCTGCTCATGCTTTATTCCTGCAACGAATCGCCATGGGTGCAGGCCCTTCTGTCCCACCTGACTCCCCATGGGGTGCTTATTTCACCACATGGTAGAATTAGGATTAGACTTAAAGCCAAAAAAAATTAAACTCTCTACCCAGGTTTGGCCACTTTACAAACTAGACAACCAAAGTATCTGGCCAAGCTATGGTTCATTAGATTTTTCTTTAATTCGAGACTTATATAACTATTGTGAGTGCCTTGGCAAATGGAGCGAGGTCCCCTATGTTCAGGGCTTCTTATATCTTAGAACCAAGCCTAATTTATGTTTGGGTGATTCAAAAATTCTTGTAACAAAGGGCTCTTCTGCTCTCTACCCGCCTGAACCAGACCTATTCGACCCAGCAGATGAACTTCCTCCATGCAGGCAAATGGCCACCGGTTCTGGAACAGGAGTAGTTCCTGTTCCTCTTTACCCCTTTCTTCCTCCAGCTCCTTCATACGATGGTCCTACAGTGCCACCGTGTAGCAATGTAGACAAATTGCAAACTAATTCTACTACATCTACTACTCATCCTTCACTTCCCTCCAGTCCCCTCACCTGATCCCATTCCCATCGGTCTCCAGAATTAGAGGGACCTTCAGCGCCCTCTCACTTCCTGGCCCCGCTCTGCAAGGTAGCTGGAGTGGATGGTGTAGTTTCTGTTTATGTTCCTTTCCCCATGACTGAACTCACACACCTTAAGGTTAGACGAGGTTCCTTTACTCTAATCCTTCTCATTTTATTCAAGAGTTTCAATTTATTACTATGTCCTATCAACTTACCTGGCATGATGTTTTTGTTCTTTCAGCTAATACCCTCACCTCTAATGAGCACAAACAAGTGTGAGAGAGGGGGAAAGAGGCAGCAGATCAATTTCATATATCAAACAACGAGCATCCTATAGGTGAAATCTCGGTCCCTAACTCCTAGCCAGATTGGAATTATAATAATAATGCTGGGGGAAAAAGTACAGATTTTTTTTTTTAATTAATTTATCTCTTGCCTTAGCCTCCCGAGTGGCTGGGACTATAGGCACCCACCACAACACCTGGCTATTTTTGTTTTTGTTGTTGTTGTTGCTGCAATTTGGCCTGGGCTGGGTTTGAACCCATGACCCTTGGTATATGGGGCCGGCGCCCTACCCACTGAGCCACAGGTGCTGCCCCTAGAGACATTTTTATTACCTGCATTCTTTTTTTTTTTTTAATTGTTGGGGATTCATTGAGGGTACAATAAGCTGGGTTATACTGATATTACCTGCATTCTTTGCAAACTTAGAGCTTCCACCAAAAAGGCTATCAATTATGATAAATTACAGGAAGTCATACAAGATAAGTCTAAGAATCCTTCAGCTTTCCTCCAATGCCTTACCGAAGCTTTTGTTAAGTATACTAACTTAGATCCTGAAACAATGGGAAAAACGTTCTCATGATCTATTTCTTTAACCAAAGTTACCCCGACATCAAACTTAAGCTAAAGTGCTTGGAGCACAGACCCCTGACAGGACCCCAGGCCGTGATCTTAGACACAGCCTTTAAGGTTTACATGGGGCAAGATGATGTTTTCCGAAGAGAAAATAAAAAATCTCAAACCCAAGATTATCAAATGCTAGCTCAAAACATTACAAACAGTGTCACTGAGGCCATCATTCCTAACCTGCCTAAGTCATCAGGGGCCAAAGGCCGCTTCATAACTCAACCACCTGCACCATGCTACAAATGCGGCAGAGAAGACCACTGGGTACGATGTTACCCCAATCGTAACCCCCACCGGGGCCATGCCCTCTCTGCAAAAGAAAGGGCCATTGGAAGGCTGACTGCCCCTTGGCCCAGAGAGGACATGGGGCCAGCTAACCTGCGGCACCTATAGCAGACTTGCTAGGGCTTGCTTCTTCTGAAGACTGACGAGACCCTGGCTTCTGTCACTCGATGAAGATCACCTCTGGGGAGCCAAGGGTAACCCTGATGGTGGCAGGTAGAATGATGGCGTTCCTATTAGACAGAGGAGCTAGCTTCTCAGTTATTAAAGAGTTCTCTTGTCGGCGTAGAGGGTTTTTCCCACCATCCATGTCAAACTCCTTTTTTTATAGTAGTCCCTAATCCATACACGCTCCTATCAACCATCCCACCTCAAACCACTTATTTCTCTGTGCTAGACTCAAAGATGCCTTCTTCTCCATTCCCTTACACCCTAATTGCCAAAACCTATTTGCCTTCACTGGACTGACCCTACTTCTCAGACTTCTTCCCAACTTACTTGGACTGTACTCCCCCAGGGATTTCGTGACAGCTCCCACTTACTTGGCCAGACATTATCACGAGACCTCCAGTCTTATGATCCCTCTCCTGCAACCTTGGTTCAGTATGTCTATACCTCCTGCTCTGCAGTCCCACCTTACATGACTCTAAGTGAGACACCAGATTCCTCCTTAATTTCCTTGCAGATAGGGGATATTGGGTCTCTCCCTCAAAGGTTCAATTATTCCAACAGGAAGTCACTTACCTTGGTGTCCTTTTGTCCCCAGGCTTCAAAGCTATTACCACAGACAGAAAAAGCCTTCTTCACGATTTTCCTCTACCCACCACAAAACAAGAACTCCTCTCCTTTTTAGGATTAACTAAATACCTCAGAGCACAAATTCCCAACTCTTCTCTCCTAGCTGCTCCTTTATATGATGCTACTCAAGGTGACCCTCATGAGCCTCTCCTAACCTCCATTTCCACTTCCTTTAAATCTCTACAGCATGCTTTATTAGAAGCTCCAGCCCTCCACCTTCCTGATCTTTCTCGCTGCTTCCTCCTATATGTCACAGAAAACCGTGGGTTTGCTCTCGGCTTGCTTGGACATCAGCTAGGCCCCACCTTTGCTCCAGTTGCTTATCTCTCAAAACAGTGAGATCACATGAGGTTGGGCCCCTTGTCTCAATGCACTGGCAGCCGCAGTCACAGAGCCTCAAGCTGTTGCCCTGGGTAGAGTGCTGTGACATCACAGGTCACAGCAACCTCCAAATCCTGGGGTTAATTGATTCTCTTTCCTCAGCCTCCCAAGTAGCTGAGACTATAGGCACCCACCACAATGCACAGCTATTTTATTTTATTTTTTTGCTGTTTTTGGCTGGGGCTGGGATTGAACCTGCCACCTCCGGCGCCCGGCGGCGCCCTACTCCTTTGAGCCACAGGCACCACCTAATGCCTGGCTATTTTTTTGTTGTAGTTGTCATTGTTTTTTTTTTTTTTTTTTTGTAGAGACAGAGTCTCACTTTATGGCCCTCAGTAGAGTGCCATGGCATCACACAGCTCACAGCAACCTCCAACCCCTGGGCTTAAGCGATTCTCTTGCCTCAGCCTCCCAAGTAGCTGGGACTACAGGCGCCCGCCACAACGCCCAGCTATTTTTTGGTTGCAGTTCAGCTGGGGCCAGGTTTGAACCTGCCACCCTCGGTATATGGGGCCGGCGCCTTACCTACTGAGCCACAGGCACCGCCCTGTAGTTGTCATTGTTGTTTGGCAGGCCCAAGCTGGATTCGAACCCACCAGCTCTGGTGTATGCGGCTGGTGCCTTAACGGCCTGAGATACAGGCACCGAGCCTGAAAAGCCAAATTTTATTTGAATACTAAAACAACGCTCATAGCTGTAATCCCAACACTTTGGGAGGCAGAGGCAGGAGAATCACTTGTGTTCAGGAATTCAAGGGTATAGCTCTGCCACTGTATTCTAGCCTGTTTTTCTCTAAAAAAAAACAAAAAACGAAGAAAATTTTGTAGACAAGAGACCTGCATAATAAATAGAAATGGGGTATCATAAATTATTTGTAAGGAAAAAGGAGCTCGTGGAGAGCTGGGTGTGCTGGGCTCACACCTGTAATCCTAGCACTTTGGGAGGCTGAGGCAGATGGATTGATGGAGCTCAGGAGTTCGAGACCAGCCTGAGCAAAGCAAATTCCGGTCTCTAAAAATAGCTGGGTGTCCTGGCGGGCGCCTGCAGTCCCAGCTACTTGGGAGGCTGAAGCAAGGGGATTGCTTAAGCCCAAGAGTTTGAGATTGCTGTGAGGTAGGAGCCACAGCACTCTACCCGGGGAAGCAGAGTAAGACTGTCTCAAAAAATATATATATTTTTTCGGGCGGCGCCTGTGGCTCAGTGAGTAGGGCGCTGACCCCATATGCCGAGGGTGGCGGGTTCAAACCCAGCCCCAGCCAAACTGTAACAAAAAATAGCCGGGTGTTGTGGCGGGTGCCTGTAGTCCCAGCTACTGGGGAGGCTGAGGCAAGAGAATCGCCTAAGCCCAGGAGCTGGAGGTTGCTGTGAGCTGTGATGCCACGACACTCTACCGAGGGCGATAAAGTGAGACTCTGTCTCTACAGAAAAAAAAAAAAAAAAAAAAATGGCCAGGCATAGTGGTGTCCACCTGTAACCCCAACTACTTGGGCGGATGAAGCAGGAGGATTTCTTTCTTTTTTTTTTTTTTTAAAGGAAGGAAGGGAGGGAGGGATCAGCAGGAGGATTTCTTAAGGTCAGGAGTTTGAGATAATGTGAGATACGATTGCACCTCTGCACTCCAGCCTGGGCGAGAGTGAGAACAGGTCTCAAGAGAAAAAAATAAGGAAGGAAGTCCTGAGACTGCCACTAACTAGACTAGTGCACTCCTGAAGGATGGAGGCCCTATTTTATGTATTCATTTCCGAAGTGTAGTACTATAACTGGTAGAACTTAATACTCAAATATAGTATCTGAATGGCTAAGTAAATGAAAGGAAAAATGATGTAACTTGGTGGTTGAATGGCTGAGCTCAATGATGTTTTCAGACTGTCACTGCAAGGTAAATACGCTACAGAAATAGAAGGAAATCTATAATAAAAATTGGGTGTCTCGCAACGCATGGTACCCCATGATTGCATTAATGTACACAGCTATGATTTAATAAAAAGAAAAAAATTGAGTGTCTCATTCACGTGATTTTTTTTTTTTGAGACAGAGTCTCACTATGTCACCCTTGGCAGAGTGCTGTGATATCACAGCTCACAGCAACCTCAAACTCCTGGCCTTAAGCGATTCTCTTGCCTCAGCCTCACAAGTAGCTGGGATTATAGGTGCGCACCACAACACCTGGCTAATTTTTTTTTGGTTGTAATTGTCATTGTTGTTTGGCAGGCCCGGGCTGGAGTTGAACCCGTCAGCTCCAGGGTATGTGTCTGGCACCCTTGACATTGAGCTACAGGTGCTGAGCCTCACATGTTTTTTTTTTTTTTTTTTTTGAGACAGAGCCTCAAGCTGTCACCCTGGGTAGAGTGCTGTGGCATCACATCTCACAGCAACCTCCAACTCCTGGGCCCAAGCGATTCTCCACCTCCATCTCCCAAGTAGCTGGGACCACAGGTGCCTGCCACAATGCCTGGCTATTTTTTGGTTGCAGCCGTCATTGTTGTTTGGCGGGCCCGGGCTGAATTCGAACCTGCCAGCTCAAGTGTATGTGGCTGGCGCCTTAGCTGCTTGAGCCACAGGTGCCAAGCCATAATTTTTTTTTTTTAATGGCTTAAAAATCTTTAAACATTTATTATCTTGCAGTTTCTATGGGTTAGGAGGGGTTTATACAAAGATATGAATACCAGCAGTCAGGGATTGTTGCCAGCCATGTTAGAAGGCTGACTACTGGCAGTTGCAGTGAGGATGGGCCTGGCCACAGCAGGCCAGGGCTGCAGGATGGAGCTATTATTGCAGATAATTTTACATGTTTGGCTCATCCTACAACAGTGGGAGCCATAAAAGGTTCTGATCAACTGATCTCTTTTGGTAAGCTAACATTTTTTTCAGGTGTTAAATTTGTGTCCTGACATACTTGTAACTTTCATGTATTGAAAATACTCCAAGTGAGTTATAGAAACAGGAGATATTAATCACCTTAATAGTGTTGAACTGAGATGTTTCAATCTGGGGTTAAATGTCATCACCTAAATAATATGCCATTTTCCCTCCCTAGGACCACTATACTAAAATGGTTACAACTTTTTTTTTTTAGAGTCTCACTATGACATCCTTGGTAGAATGCCATGGCATCACAGCTCACAGCAACCTCAAACTCTTGGGCTTAAGCAATTCTCTTGCCTCAGCCTCCCAAGTAGCTGGGACTACAGCACCCACCACAACACCCAGCTATTTTTTTGGTTGTAGTCGTCATTGTTTAGCAGACCCCGGCCAGGTTCGAACACGCCAGCCTCCGTGTATGTGGCTGGTGCCATAACCACCCTTGTACTATGGGCGCCAAGCCTGATTCCAACTTTTTTAATGGTCTTTTATTGTATTAGGGTTCAAGGATTGATGAGGGACTCTTATGGCTCATAAAGTCCTAATTAGAAATTTTGATGTCTGAATTATTTTTTTGTTGCACAGGCTAGAGTGCTATGGTGTCAGCCTAGCTCACAGGAATCTCAAACTCTCGGGGTTAAGCGGTCTTCCTGCCACAGCCTCCCAAGTAGCTGGGACTATAGGTGTCCACCACTTTACCTGGCTAATTTTTCTATCTTTAGTAGAGATGGTTCTTGCTCTTGCTCAGGCTGATCTTGAATCCTGAGCTGAAGGGATCCTCCTATCTTGGCCTCCCAGAGTGGTAGGATTACAGGCGTGAGCCACTGTGCCTGGCCTGATATCTGAATGTTTAATACTAATTGTAGGTAGGGAAAAAGGTAGCAATTTAAGAAAATATAACATAAGGAATGTAGCACCTTTAAAAATTAAATGGCAAGACTTCCTTGCCCTTAAACACCTGTGTACTAAAGGGTTTTTGGCCGGTCCTAAGATAGTGTAACACTTAACATCTTTTTTATACTCTCATACTAGTATTTATCAAGAAGAATGAAATAAGTGATCTTTATTAAAGATTGACTTAAATACACTCAAGGCATTTAATATTGAACTTGATGCTTATTACTGTTCCTAAAAAACAAATTAACCGAAATTAAAATACTTTATTTAAAACAAAAATGTTGCACTTTTCTTCCATCACATCTGGTTTTGTGTTAAATCTCCCTGGTATGAAGGATGAGTTCTAGAAACCCAGTCATGATTTCCAATGAAACACCCGCCTCATACTCAGCCCACAAAAGAACGTGTAATTTACTGCAGCATAATTTTCCAATCATCCTCTTGGTCCCTGGGCCATTATCAGCTGGCTATGTCCCCTTGGAAACCCAGTACAGATTATTGTCTCATGTGACTTAGGATTTTTTGACTTCATGATAGTGCTAAAGTGATACACATTCAGTGCAAACTGTATTTGAAATGTCCATACAACCATTGTTTTTCACTTTTAGCAGTCAACAAATTAGTCAACACATTATAAAATAGGCTTTGTGTTAGATATACTGGCATCTTGCTCAACAAATCAACATCTGGCTCAGTGTGGTGGTTCATACCTGTATCCTAGCACTCAGGGAGGCCAAGGAGGGTGGATTGGCTGAGCTCAGGACTTTTAGACTAGTCTGAGCAAAGCAAGAACCTGTCTCTACCAAAAATAGAAAAATTAGCTGTTATGGCAGGTGCCTGTAATTCCTGCTACTAGGGAGGCTGAGCAAGAGGATCGATTGCTTGAGTCCAGGAGTTTGAGGTTGCTGTGGCCAATGATGGCATGGCACTCTACCCAGGGTGACAGAGACTATTTAAGAAAAAAAAAAAGAAAGCAAGAAATTGAAATCTGTTTTCAACACGAGAATGTTGAGAATGTCATTTAGAGTTAAAAAGGAAGTTGTGTCATATTCAACAAGACTAAAAATAAGCAAAGAATCGCTTGGTGTTAACAAAACCTTCAATTGCTTGAGGATACAATCAAAGAAAACAAACAGCAATCCCTGGGAAACTGTCACGAAGAAAACATGTGATTACATATGTGAGTTTGTCCTGCATAAAGCAGTGCACTTGTGAGGGAGCCAAACAAGTCTACCTGATCGTCTTCCCATGGACCCTAGTTTCTATAGAAAACAAATTGAGCCAAATTCTTAACAAATTAAATCTATGTTCACTTTTGGAAGTCTGAAAGAAGAAAATAACATACAATTTTTGTTCTTGAGGCTTTCCTAATTTAAAAAGTTAACATTACAGGCCGGGCGTGGTGGCTCACGCCTGTAGTCCCAGCACTGTGGGAGGCCGAGGCGGGTGGATTGCCTGAGCTCAGAGGTTCAAAACCCATATGAGCAGCAGTCAGCCAGAGTAAGACCCCATCTCTACTAACAACATCAAAAACAGCCAGCACCGCAGGAGAAAGAAGAAAATTAACAAAAAAGGAGTACTTCAAACAAAGAAGAATGAACAAGCACACTGAAATTAAAAATAAAAAAAAAAAAAAGTTAACATTACAGGCTGGGCGCAGTGGCTCATGCATGTATTCCCAGCATTTTGGGAGGCCGAGGTGGGCCGATTGCCTGAGCTCACGGAGTTCAAGATCTGAGCTAGAGCAAGTCCCGTACTCTTAAAATTAGTGGTCCTTGCGGAGGGTACCTGTAGGTACCTGTAGTCCCAGCTACTTGGGAGGCTGAGGCATGAGTATCACTTGAACCCAAGAGCTAAAAAGCTAGAGGTTGCTGTGAGTTATGACACCAGGGCAGTCTACCACGGGTGACAAAATGAGACTGTCTCAAAAAAAAAAAGTCAACATCACAATTTGCAGAACTAAATAGTAAAAGCAGCCTGGACTCCAACTAGCAGAACTATAAGGCTTTTTTTTCTTGTAGAGACAGAGTCTCACTTTATGGCCCTTGGTAGAGTGCAAGGGCATCACACAGCTCACAGCAACCTCCAACTCCTGGGCTTAAGCGATTCTCTTGCCTCAGCCTCCCGAGTAGCTGGGACTACAGGTGCCCGTCACAGCACCTGGAACTATAAGGCTTTTATTCTGTTATTACTTATTTCTGAACTACAGAATCTTTGAAAGCACACATTTCAACCTTTTGTGTGGAAGCTCCTTCCTGTCCTGAGTGCACCTGTCCCTTATTACTAGGGATGCACACCCCAATTCAAATCCTTTATTGGCTCAGTATGCATTAGATGTTTGTGTGAACTTTTTTAGGTCTACTCCACCAAGTTGCCACATACAAGTAAATCTCCGTAAGGTGGAGTATTGTGGAAGTTGGCAAGGCTTATGGAGATAAATTGTGGTCTTGCCCCTAGCACACAAGATCCAATTCAGAGCCTGTATATATACTCCATGCGAATTCCCTTCATCATATGCATGGTAATCCAGAGATGAAGAACCTGACAGACTACCACCAACACCCACCAAGATACCCATGTTCCACAGTGGAATTTCATGCAGCAAGCTCCTCACTGGCCCACTTTGGAATGTGTTCACAAACTAGCCCACGTGAATAAATGATTACGAGAAGAGAAAAAGGGTCCCATCACAGGCCTTCAAGTTAAACTGACAAGATTCAGAATGTCAACATGCATACTCAGAAGCAAATGTTATACTTTAATAATAAACACAATGACAGAAGCATTCTATTATCCCTCTATTAGCAAATACACAGAACAATAATTACAAAACAGATTTTACTTCAAACCACTGGTTCTTATACCCAGAACATTTATCGGAATTACATGTGGTGGTTAAAAAAATATATTTAAATCCAGGCCTCATACTTGGAGGTTACAATGGGGATCATGACACGAGTATTTTTCATTTATTTATTTTTTTGTAGAGACAGAGTTTCACTTTATCGCCCTAGGTAGAGTGCTGTAGCGTCACAGCTCACAGCAACCTCCAACTCCTGGGCTTAGGCGATTCTCTTGCCTCAGCCTCTGGAGTAGCTGGGATTACAGGCGCCTGCCACAAAGCCCAGCTAGACACCAGTATTTCTAAAAAGCTCTTCAGGTAGCTTGGATGTTACCTCTGGTTCAATCACTGACTTTAGGTAGAATGAGGGACTTTGGGGGATCGTTTAGGGGTGCGGGGAGCTTTTCTTGCAGATTTAGTAGAAGTAGCAAAGACCTTGGCCTCTGGCTTTTTTGGAGTCTGTCTTGGGTCTTTTTTTGTCAGTAAAGGATTTCTTTCCTTCTCTGCCTCTTCTCTCATTTTTGGCTTCTTTCCTGGCGCTTCACACGGGGTCTCAGGCTCTGCAGCTTTCATGGCGTCTGAAGCTGGTAAGGCCTTTCTCTTTTTTAAAGACTTATTTCCTGTGGCATGTTTTTGAGTCTAAGAAAAAGAAGAAAACTTAGAATGGAGGAAAAAAACTCACAAAATTTCAATCTTAATTCAGGGACTTACAGTGAACCCTAAAAGGTAAGCCTAAGCATGATGAAGAAGTGGTTTTACTTTTTTTTTTTTTGTTCTGTTTTTTTTTTTGCCTCACAGATGGTCTAATCTTTCCCTAAGTTGGAGGGTAGGTACTTTTACAAACAATTGTGCACTAGGGGCATAGCTGGGACCCTCTGACCAAATCCTGACTCTTCACCTTCTGCTTCCCTTGCAGGTGACTCAGGGAAGAGGCTCCCCAAACAATGTGTAAAACCAACTGGGGTGCCTCTCAGAAAAACCCATTTCTCCAAGTTAGATTCAGAGGCTTTCTGAAGGGAGTGTTTCACATGCAAGAAATCCTAGGTTTTCCAAGCAACCCAGGTGTCTACTGATGTCAATCAAAGGACAAAAAGCAATGTATGCCTTCCCATAGAGATGTAGGTTTAATTTAAAGACAAATATAGGCTGGGTTTATGCCTGTAATCCTAGCACTTTGGGAGAATAGCTTGAGCTCAGGAGTTCAAGACCAGCCTGAGCAAGAGAGACCCTGTCTCTACTAAAAATAGGAAAACTAGCCAGGTATAGTAGTGCATGCCTGTAGTTCCAGCTACTTGGGATGCTGAAGCAAGAGGATCTTTTAAGCCCAAGAGTTTGAGGTTGCTGTGAGCGATGATGCTAACATACTCTACCCAGGGCCACAGAGTAAGATTATCTCAAAAAACAAACAAAAAATAACCAAACTTTGTGTCTAAGTAAATATAAAGCTATAGGTTTTATTATCATGGAAGATACAAACACCAAAAATAACTCCTTAATAACCCTATCACAGTGTTAATGATCTCTATTATTAACTTTCCCCCATTATTTATGTATTTAAAAGATCTCAGCTAAGCTTTTTCTCTTTAATTTCTAACACATCACTCACCAATCCCACAATAACATATGTAGCTTACTTTTTCTAAAAACAACTATACAGCTTATGTTAATTTCAATTACATAAAAAATTTCAGTAGCACTTTGGGGTTGATTTATTTATTTATTTATAGACAAGAGTCTTACTCTGTCGCCCTTGGCAGAGTGCTGTGGCATCACAGCTAACAGCAACCTCAAACTCTTGGGCTTAAGCAATTTCTTGTCTCAGCCTCCCAAGTAGATGGACCAATGCCCAGCTACTTTTATTTTATTTATTTATTTTTGCAGTTTTTGGCTGGGGCTGGGTTTGAACCCTCCACCTCCGGCATATGGGGCTGGCACCTTATTCCTTTGAGCCACAGGCACCACCCGCCCAGCTACTTTTAGAGAGGAGGTCTTGCTCTGGTTCAGGCTGGTCTTGAACCTGTGAGCTCAGGGAATCCACCCACCTTGGCCTCCCAGAGTGCTAGGATTACAGGCATGAGCCACCTTGCCTGGCCCTACTCTGGGGTCATTTTAGATGATGATTTTAAGAGTCACTATTACCATGAAATATAACATAGTTGTAGTGCCACAACAGCCCAGGGACCAGGCCTCCCACAAATCAAATGCCAAGAGCTTGAAGTTGCTCTGAGCTCCACACCCAGATAAGGTCTGCCCAAAAGGGCAAGCAAGTTTTCTCTGACCACCTGGTGAGAACAACCTCTAGTTTCACAGGGGCTTATTACCTACTTTGTTCAGAGATCCTTCTCCAAGAATTAGAGATATAAGCATGAGTAGAAATGCTATCTAAAAAACAAAAAATAAACTCTGTTCCTTTAAACTATCTCCAAAATGCATTAAGTCAGATTTCTATTAAGGATCATTGGAGGTAGGGTGCTGGAGAAGTTTTGGAGGCAGGATCCAATACCTAAATTTGTTCTGAAAAATAATTAAATTTTTCAAGTTTAATTATGTGCCTATCTAGGGCTCACCTTCAGAAATTAAATTGTATGCCCAAACTTCTACACTGGTCTATTTTTATTTTTCTTTTCCTTTTGGAGATAGGGTTTCATTTTCTAGCCTGGACATGAGGGCAGTGGCATTGTCATAACTCAGTACAACCTCAAACTCCTGGGCTTAAACAATACTCCTACCTCAGCTTCCTGAGTAGTTAGGACTACAATGCTCAGTACCACACCTGTTTTTTTTTTTTTTTTTTTTTTTTTGAGACAGAGCATCATTTATTGCCCTCAGTACAGTGCGGTGGCATCATAGCTGACACCAGCCTCAAACTCTTGGGCTCAAGCAATTCTTTTTTTTTTTTTTTTTTTTGAGACAAAGCCTCAAGCTGTCACCCTGGATAGAGTACTGTAGCATCACAGCTCACAGCAACCTCCAACTCCTGGGCTCAAGCGATTCTCCTGCCTCCGCCTCCCAAGTAGCTGGGACTATAGGCACCCACCACAATGCCTGGCTATTTTTTGGTTGCAGCCATCATTGTTTGGTGGGCCTGCGCTGGATTCAAACCCGCCAGTTCAGGTGTATGTGGCTGGCGCCAAGCGACAAGCAGTTCTCTTGCTTCAGCCTCCTAAGTAGCTGGGACTACAGACTCCCAACATAATGCCCAGCTATTTTGAGAAACGAGGTCTTGTTCTTGCTCAGGCTGGTGTTGAACTTGTGAGCTCAAGCAATTCACCTGCCTTGGCCTCCTACAGTGCTAGGATTATAGGCTGAGCCACCACACGCCTGATTCATTTTTCCATTTTCTTTTTGTTTTTTGTAGAGATGGGATCTCATTATGTTGTTCAGGCTGGTCTTGAACTCCTGGCCTTAAGCACTCCTCCTGCCTTGGCCTCCGAAAACACTAGAATTACAGGTGTAAGCCACTGCACCTGGCCCTGGTCTGCTTTTCAAATCCATAAACAATGTTCTTAAAATTACAAATGTGGCCCAAAACTCCATTAACTACAAGCTACACAAAAGTTTCTGTTTATTACCCATCACTCCAACAATTAAAAGGGGAAAAGTAGGGCGGCGCCTGTGGCTCAGTCGGTAGGACGCCGGCCCCATAAACCGAGGGTGGCGGGTTCAAACCTGGCCCCGGCTGAACTGCAACCAAAAAATAGCTGGGCGTTGTGGCGGGCGCCTGTAGTCCCAGCTACTCAGGAGGCTGAGGCAAGAGAATCGCTTAAACCCAGGAGTTGGAGGTTGCTGTGAGCTGTGTGATGCCATGGCACTCTACCGAGGGCCATAAAGTGAGACTCTGTCTCTACAAAAATAAAATAAAATAAAATAAAATAAAATAAAATAAAATAAAATAAAAAAAGGGGAAAAGTAAAACAGCAACTATTTACATCATTCTTGGGGTTCACCCTAGTATTTTCGATCACGCAGCATTATACCCCCCTGATGCACAGTGGCCAATGAACCAGTCCTTTAGGAATATTAAATATTAGCAAAAACTACCTCTACATTTTCTTTAGCTGGAGCTGTTCCTATTGGTACCAGCTGTGGAATTTCATCTTCAGAGTCGTTTGTCAATTTAAGTTGGGCTTTTACTCCGCCACGTTTTTTCTTCCCATGTTCTGGGGTCTTCTTTTGGGTTCCAGGTTTCTTCACTGGAGCACCACTTTTAGGTGCTATGTTACCTTTTGTTAAGACTGATGAAGGCTGTTGCTGTATCTTTCTGTTTTTCTTCTTCCATTTTTGTTTTTCAAGACGTCTTCGTTGTGGACTTTTCTTTGTCACCTACCAAAAATGACCATACATAATTTTAGCAGGAAATACTTCTGGGATAAACAAATGGCATAGATTCAGCATTTACAATTCCGATTATTCATAAGATCCCTGAAAGGGCCCTGACCTATACCAAGAACAAACTCCCTCATCAGTCCTTGAACCCAAACCCCACTTTGTTTTCTACTTAGTGCCAAATATGCATTCTATGCTGTTAATTATATATTAGTATTTCAGGATCTGGTTACTGAAGTATGTAGTTAGAAATTTAGTGAAAATCAGTAACATTTATAGATAAGGAATAACCCTGGGCTGGGTGCTGTGGCTCATGTCTGTAATCCCAGCACTTTGGGGTGCCAAGTATGAGGATGGCTTGAGGCCAGGAGTTTGAGACCAGCCTAGGAACTTAGGAAGATCTCTTGTCTACAAAAAATAAAAAATCCAGGTGTGTCAGTACACATTTGTGGTCTCAGCTATTCAGGAAAAGGCAGGAGGATCACTTGAACCAGAAGCTGGAAGCTACAGTGAGCTACCATGGCACCACTATACTACTCCAGCCTGGACAACAAAATGAGACCCTGTCTCTAAAAAAACAAAAAATTCCTGAATTATATGGTATGGCATATGCATTGTATTTCAATAAAGCTGTCACCAGAAAGGGAATCCTAACCATTTGTTTCCTACCTCAGATAGTGGCTAGAAAGTAAAAAACTTATATAGCTAAAGATCTATTTTTGCTATGACAGAGTCCTATCAAATGAAATGTTAACTATTAAATGAAATCATTTAGTGTCCATATTCCATTTTAACCAACAATTCCAACATCTTTAAAATGCCCTTAACTGAATCTGCAGACAAATGACCAGAAAAGTCAGACTTCCTGCTTCCAGTGATATTAATTTATTTTACATACATCTTTTTTGAGATGGGATCCTGCTATGCAGCTCAGGTTGGCCTCAAAGTCTTGGGCTCAAGCGATCCCACCACCTCAGCCTCCTGAGTAGCTAGGCTTATAGGCACAAACCACTGTGCACAGTTAAGTCGATGCTATTTTGGATCACCTTCTTTTCCTTGAAACAGAGTCTCACTTTGTTGCCCTTGATAGAGTGCCGTGGTGTCAGCCCACAGCAACCTCAAGTACTTAGGCTCAAGCGATTTTCTCACCTGAGCCTCCCAAGCAGCTGGCACTACAGGCACCTGCCACAACACCCGGCTATTTTTAGAGAAGGCATCTTACTCTTGCTCAGGCTGGTCTTGAACCCACGAGCTCAGGCAATCCACCTGCCTTGGCCTCCCACAGTGCTAGGATTATAGGCGTGAGCCACCTTGCTCAGCGTATTCACACTAATATTATGTCATATGTAAAGTGGAAACAGTGAACAAAAAAAAGCAAAACTACTGGAAAACTAGTAAAAGATACTTGAAAAGTCAGGCACTGGGGAGGAGGGAAAGAGATGCGGAGTTATGGCGTACAGCATGCCTCTTGGGGGTGGGAACACAATTACAAGAGGGACTTCACCTAATAACTGCAATCAGTGTAACCTAATTCTTTATACCCTCAATGAATCCCAAACAATAAAAAAAAGCCACACATGTCAGTTCTCTTTCTGGGCTGAGTTTACACTCTGGATTATGTGTCTTATCCAGTATTCAATGTTCCTCTTATCATTACATATCACATGTAAAGTCCTAATAGGCACAGCGCGAGGGCATGCGGTACACCTCCTGGGGGGGCACAACTACAGCTCAGACTTTACCTAAGAAACACAATGTAGGGCGGCGCCTGTGGCTCAGTGAGTAGGGCGCCGGCCCCATATGCCGAGGGTGGCGGGTTCAAACCCAGCCCCGGCCAAACTGCAAAATAAAAAAAATAGCCGGGCGTTGTGGCGGGCGCCTGTAGTCCCAGCTGCTTGGGAGGCTGAGGCAAGAGAATGGCTTGGGCCCAGGAGTTGGAGGTTGCTGTGAGCTGTGTGACGCCACGGCACTCTACCAGAGGGCGCTACAGTGAGACTCTGTCTCCACAAAAAAAAAAAAAAAAAAAAGGAAACACAATGTAACCTAATCGTCTGTACCCTCATATTAACCTGAAATAAAAACAAATAAAATTCTACTTACCCTTTTCTTCTTAGGAAGATAATGTTTGGTAGTTTCATCCCAACTGGTGACAAATGAAGAAAAGATGGGGAGGGCAACCGATCTCTCAGTTTTCACAAACATGAGTTTCACACTCTTCCATTTCTGAAACCAAGGAAAAGAGTATCAGATACATATACTTTTCTTTTAAATCAACAATCAATTTGTATACCTACAATACTATACCTCTGGCAATTTCTCTGAAAGCCCTTTGGTGACAGCAATGATGTTTTCAGTGATATGTTCAGTCTGCATTGCAGTGTGACCGATGCGTATAGTGCTGAAATTTAATACAGTATTACATTAAAAGATTTTTTAAAATAAAATTTTCAAAAAAAAAAGCACAGGTGCAAAATCCTAAAGTTTTTTTTTTTTTTTTTTTTTAAGAGTTTTACTTTGTCACCCTTGGTAGAGTGCCATGGCATCACAGCTCACAGCAACCTCAAACTCCTAGGCTTAGGCGATTCTCTTGCCTCAGCTTCCCAAGTAGCTGGGAACACAGGCGCCTGCCACAATGCCGGGCTATTTTTTGTTACAGTTTGGCCAGGGCCAGGTTTGAACCCGCCACCCTCGGTATATGGGGCTGGCTACTGTGGCTCACTGAGCCACAGGTGCTGCCCAATCCTAAAGTTTTTTAAAAGGAACATTAAAATCTTTAGGTTCTAGGGCGGCGCCTGTGGCTCAAGGAGTAGGGCACCGGTCCCATATGCTGGAGGTCGCGGGTTCAAACCTAGCCCCGGCCAAAGAAAAACCACAAAAAAAAAAAAAAAATCTTTAGGTTCTAAATTAATTTGAAAGATGATTATCATCTTTCGTTTTCTAGCAATTTCTTCCATCTGAAATAAAGTGCCCAACTATTGATGGCTAGCACCTGATCATGTGACTCCAGGAGGACTGATGGGTGGGGCCAGAGGAGGTTCAAAGTTCTTCCTAGAAAACACCCAGGTTAGTGAGTGGTCCCCATTCTCAAGCTTTCTATGAGGAATGACCTCCAGGAGAGTCATCTGCGCGCGAGTGCTCTCTCTCTCTAGATCCATTGCCCACCCCCCTCCCACCACCTTTAAAAATCAAAGACTGAGATCTGCCTACTCTGTGCCTGTTACCACTGCCTGCAACCACACGTGTGACTTCCAGATGGAAGGATAGAAAAGACAGAGGAAGGCAGCAGGGAAGAGGGTTGGGGAGGGGGAGAGGGAGAGAGTAAGGGAGAATGGGAATGGGAGGAGGAAGTGGTAGAAGAAAATACTGTAATAGTAGAGGAAAGAATGATTTCGAAGTTTTTTTTCCTTAGTTGTCTGCAACTTTGGCTTTGGAAAAACTTCACGGTATTGTATTTTCTCCTAAGTACTCACTGATTACATGTACCAGGCCTTGGATTCTCTAACCACTTTCATGAGGCACTGCTTTGATGTCAGCCTGAAATAAAGGAGCAGGGGCTCATACAACCACCACCTCTTCTCAGCTATTCATCACACCCAATTAAGGGGCTTCCCACCTACAGGCAGACAACAACATCACAACACACACTCCAGAGTCCACCTGCTTTGCTCAACCATAACCCACTCTGCCCTCCCTAGCGACACTCTGCTGGGGTCTCGCCTTCCTGGTAGCCAGAGCTATGAAATCTGTGGTCCTGTGTTCTGCTGTGTGTGACCACTTGGGTATACATGAGCTTCAGGGGTATAGACTATCTATCTCTAAGTGAAAGGACTGTTCTCTGCAGATTTGCTCACTGGCAACTACCCATCCCCAGAAGGACACCATAGTCAGTTATTTTATAAAACGTATTTCAGGTATGTTTAAAACTTGCTCTAGCTCCCCAAGCAGGCACATTGCCAAGCATTCAAACTTAACCCATTCTGTTGTCCTAATAAAATAGCCTGAGCAGCATTCTCTTAGAAGCCATCAAGTACTACTAAAAGGTCTGTTATCTACCACTAGGTGTGGGGACTCCACCTAACTCAATATCCTGGGTAAGATTTTATCAATGTGACAACACAAAAGCACCAGTCAGTCTGATGAACACTGATAACATTTAATAAGAATTAAACCAAGACTGAGGCAGATCTTCACTTTAAAGAATATGTGCAGACAACAACCAAAGCAAATAGACAACCTACACGATGGGAAAGGATATTTGCTTATTTTGAATCAGACAAAAGCTTGATAACTAGCATCTACAGAGAACTCAAATTAATTTACATGAAAAAAGCCAGCAATCCCATATATCAATGGGCAAGAGACATGAATAGAACCTTCTCTAAAGAACACAAATGGCTAACAAAAAGGAAAAAATGTTCATCATCCCTATCTATTAGAGAAATGCAAAGCAAAAGCACCCTGAGATATCATCTAACCCTAGAGAGAATGGAGAATGGCCCACATCACAAAATCTCAAAACTGCAGATGCTGGCGTGGATGTAGAGAGAAGGGAACACTTTTACACTGCTGGTGGGACTGCAAACTAGTACAACCTTTCTGGAAGGAAGTATGGAGAAACCTCAAAGAACTCAAGCTAGACCTCCCATTTGATCCTGCAATCCCATTATTAGGCATCTACCCAGAAGGAAAAAAATCCTATCATAAAGACACTTGCACTAGACTATTTATTGCAGCTCAATTTACAATGGCCAAAATGTGGAAACAGCCTAAATGCCCACCAACCCAGGAATGGATTGACAAGCTGTGGTATATGTACACCATGGAATACTATTCAGCCATTAAAAAAAAATGGAGACCTTACAACCTTTGTATTAACTTGGATGGAAGCGGAAGACATTATTCTTAGCAAAGCATCACAAGAATGGGGAAGCATGAATCCTATGTACCCAATTTTGATATGAGGACAATTAATGACAATTAAGGTCGTGGTGGGGGTGGGGGAAGGGGAGAGCAGAGAGAAAGGAAAAGGGAGGGGTGGGGAAAGGAAGAGCAGAGAGGGAAGGAAGGGGGTTGGGTGGGGCCTTGGTGTGTACCACAACTTTTGGGGGCAAGACACGATTCCAAGAGGGACTTTGCCTAACAAATGCAATCAGTATAATCTGGTTTATTGTATCCTCAATGAATCCCCAACAATGTAAAAAAAAAAAGAATGATATGGTGTCAGCTTGATGCCTGTAGCTCAAGTGGCTAGGGCACCAGCCACATACACTATAGAGCTGGCAGGTTTGAGGCCCAGGCTAGCCTGGGCCCGCCGAACAACAATGACAATTACAACCAATCAAAAAAAAAAGCCAGGGCGGTGCCTGTGGCTCAAAGGGATAGGGCGCCAGTCCCATATGCTGGAGGTAGTGGGTTCAAACCCAGCCTCAGCCAAAAACCACAAAAAAAAAAGCCAGGTGTTGTGGCGGGCGCCTGTAGTCCCAGCTACTTGGGAGGCTGAGGCAAGAAAATCACTTAAGCCCAACAGTTTGAGGCTGCTGTGAGCTGTGATGCCACAGTACTCTACCTAGGTTGACATAGTGAGACTGGGTCTCAAAAACAACAAACGAACACACAAAAGAATGGTTTGGCGCCTTTAAAGGATGATCTAAAAATCCAGAACCACAAATACTAATGTTCCCTAAACATTAATCTTACTCTATTTGCTTTCCTTACCATCTGGAACTACCCGGTCTAATATAGTAACCAGCCACCAATGCCTAGTTAAACTAATTGATATAAAAAGTTCAGTTCCAGCTCATCCCCCCACCCCCGCCAGCACAGTGATTATGGTACCAGTCACACTCAGCAAGGCTGGCAGGTTCAAACCCAGCCCAGGCCAGCTAAACAACGATGACAACTGCAACAAAAAAACAGCCGGGCGTGGTGGCAGACACCTGTAGTCCCAGCTACTTGGGAAGCTGAGGCAAGAGAATCGTTTAAGCCTAAGAGTTTGAAGGTTGCTGTGATGTGAACTCTGTCTCAAAAAAAAAAAAAAAAAAAAAAAAAAAAAAATCCAGTTCCTCAGACACAGTAGCCACATTTCAAGTGCTTAATAGCCACAGATCACTAGTGCCTACTGAACGAGACAGCACAAATAGACCACTTCATCATAGAAAGTCCTATTGGATTAACAAATTGTGGTATATGTACACCATGGAATATTATGTAGCCTTAAAGAAAGATGGAGACTTTACCTCTTTCATGTCTACATGGATGGAACTGGAACATATTCTTCTTAGCAAAGTATCTCAAGAATGGAAGAAAAAGTATCCAATGTACTCAGCCCTACTATGAAAAACCAATTTATAGCTTTCGTATGAAAGCTATAACTCAATTATAGCCCAAGAATATGGGAAAAGGGAAGAGGGAGGGGAGGGGATGAGGGAGGATGGGTGTAGGGAGGGTAATTGATGGGACCACACCTACCGTGCATCTTGTAAGGGTACAAGTGAAATTTACTAAATGTAGAATATAAATGTCTTAACACAATAAGAAAATGCTGTAAAGGCTATGTTAACCAGTTTGATGAAAATATTTCAACTTGTATATACATTGTACCCCATGATTGCACTGATGTACACAGCTATGATTTAAAAAAAAAAAAAAAAGGAAGTCCCTACTGGATAGCACTGTGCTGGAGAATGGAAGACTTCTATGCATTGGATTTTAGTTTTAACCGAAGGATCTGGTTTCATTACCATTAACTTTTAAAAACGTTTATAAAGTCATTAAATACACAGTAAGAGAGGCACACACGAGTTCTTTTTACCTACTTGCAAGAACCACTTTTAGAGATGTTTAAGACTGTTCCACCTATAGATTCATTGATCTCTGTTGATAAATTCTTGGTTAGAAGATTCACAGATACTGGAACTCTATAAAAAAGATACAGGTATTCAGAGCACAATGCCAATACACATATAAATTTCATGCCGCTGAAGCCCAATCATTGCTAAGAAACTTACTTCTTTCTTTGATAGAAATGTCTCCCAATGTGTGTGGGTAAAAGCCTCCGAATTCTAGCATCAGTAAGGAAAAAGTCAAAACTACTCATAAGGCGGAGCTTGGCTTCATAGGGTTTATATTCCTTTTTTAAAGTTTGGAGTGGTATAATCTAGAAAACACAAAGGAGAAGTAAAAATAAAAAGCTGAGAAGAACAAGGAAAAGAAATACTTAGGCAACAATTTGTATTTGGATTCAAAAATGTCCTAAATCCGTGCCCCTCATAGTTTGGTGAACGTGTGAATACCTAAAACATGCCAGGCACTCTGGTACGTGCTAGGGACACTAACACAAATGAGAAAGCACCCCAGCTATTGGATCCGGGGATAATAAAGACAAGTGTATCAACTACAAAACAGGGTGGGTCAGAGGCAAACAAAAGATGCTCTGCAAGCACAGAGGAATGACTTGAGTAACTTTTTCCTGTGAGACCTAAGTAATTGGTGTACACATTTATTTATTTATTTTGACACAGTCTTACTCTGTTGTTCTGGTAGAGTGCCGTGGTGTCAGACTAGCTCACAGCAATCTTCAACCTTAAACTCCCAGGTTCAAACAATCCTGTGCCTCAGTCTCCTGCACAGCTGGGACTACAGTGCTGGCCCCAATACCTGACTAGTTTTTTTCTATTGAGTTCAAATAATCTTTTTGCTTCAGCCTCTTGGAGTGTTAGGATTACAGGTATGAGCCATGGGTGCCTGGTCATGTTAGGTCAAGAAACCATAACAGCTCCTTTATCATAGGCAAGATAAAATACACTCTGCCTAAAGCTACCAAGAATTAAATTAAAGAGAAGAAAGTACTAGGAAATTTAGCAATGTATTTATTACTTATTTCAACCGAATTAAATCTTCTAAGTAACCTGAAAGTATCAACCAGCCTACCCGAGATATGGTTTTAATGCCATGCTTGTTCAAAAGCTTTCTATAGAAACGTTCTGTCTGTTCAGGAGTTTTATTGGGCTCATCCTTGGTAAATAAACAGATTTCTTCTAAATCTGATCGAATACCATGAGGCAAGGGCCTGTAAAATAAATGAGAAGGAACCAAGGAGGAAAACATTATTTCTGATGGTATGTATGTTTACATTACAAAGAATACAATAAATTTACTGTTACTTTAATAATCTTCATTTGTGCTATTTAAGCAAACACTGTACGAAGAACATTTATTACGAGTCTTCCATAATACAGACATGAAATTTAAGATTCAAGTACATCACAAATACCAGAGACCCAAATAACAATTAACACTTGGGATATAACGAGAATTAAAATATAAACAAAGACACTTGAACTTTTTTTTTCTTTTTGAGACAGAGTTTCAGTATGTCACCCTCGGTAGAGAGCCGTGGCATCACAGTTCACAGCAACCTCAAACTCTTGGGCTTATGTGATTCTCTTGCCTCAGCCTCTCAGTAGCTGGGACTACAGGCGCCCACATTAACAGCTGGCTATTTTTTGTTGTTGTCATTGTTGTTTAGCTGGCCCGGGCCCAGTTCGAACTGCCAGCCTTGGTATATGTAACTGGCGCTGTAACTATTGTGCTATGGGCGCTGAGCCGAATTCTTTTTTTTTTTTTTTTCTTTTTGAGACAGAGTTTTAGTTTGTCACTGTTGATAAAGTACCATGGCAGCATAGCAACCTGAAACTCTTGGGCTCAAGAGATCCTTTTGCCTCAGCCTCCCTAGTAACTGGGCCTAGAAGTGCCTGCCCCAATGCTCTGCTATTTTTAGAGACTGGGTCCCACTCTAGCTCAGGCTGGGGCTATTTTTAGAGATGGGGTCTCACTCTAGGTCAAGTGGGTCTCCAACACTTGAGCTCAGGCCATCCATCCACTTCAGCCTCCCAGAGCGCTAGGAGTATAGGTGTGAGCCACTTGCATATGTAATTTATTATTATATGTTACTCTACACATATACTCTAATGTGCTAGAATAATCTAGCTTCATCAGAACATTCTTAGTTCAGAACTTTACCTTCTGGAAAACTCTTAGCTCCACAAACAATGTAACCCTCAAGAGTTGAAAGAGAAAACATGGAGTAAATCAACAGGAATTAGCAAGGATATATTATTATGCCAAGTATTAAAAAAAAAAAAGTTTAACTCATTTCTTAGGCCCACATTCATCTCTAAAGAATTTCCTTAGTTTACGAAAAGCATCACACAGTAACATAACTGGCCAAATGAGACAGTAAGTACTGCAAAGCTGGTAAGTAACAGAAATCATAAAGAGGTGAGCAAACAGGAGAATACTGAAGAGAAGAAGGCTTTCTAGAAAGAGTAAGTGGTGTGGAATAAAGAATGCAAGTAGAAAATGCAAAGCAATGAATAAAGCAATGTGGATGGAGCAAGTCTGCAAAGATCAGTTAAGAGAATCTGACAGCTCGGCGCCTATAGCACAGTGGTTACAGCACCAGCCATAAACACAGAAGTTGGTGGGTTCAAATGCAGCCCGGGCCAGCTAACCAACAATGACAACAAAAAACAGCTGGGAGTTGTGGTGGGTGCCTATACTCCCAGCTACTTGGGAGGCTGAGGCAAGAGAATCGCTTAAGCCCAAGAGTTTGAGGTTGCTGTGAGCTGTGACACCACCTTACTCTACAGAGGGCAACATAATGAGAGTCTGTCTCAAAAAAAAAAAAAAGAAAAGAAAAAGAGAGAATCTGAGAATCAAAGTGTCTTTCCAAACTCTAACCATTCCATCTTCCTTCTTTTATGTCGAAAAGAAACCCAAATAAGGTATCCATCCTACACACCTTAAGTAGACTGGCTTTTTGACAGGAAATCAGTAGACAGGCAGAGTTGCCAGATACTAAATTTGAGTTGCAGATCAGCCACGAATCCTTTTTTTAGTGTAAGTAGGTCCCAAATATTACATAGGACCTAATTATATGAAAAAATTATTTTTCTATTTGCCAAACCTGGCAATTCCAGAGAGGATATCTCTGACCTAAGACTTCTAACACTAGGAAATCATAATTATCTTGAGTTTCTTTTCCATAGAAAGTAGTTCACTGCCAAGTTTTTGTCTGTGTATAAGAAAGTCTGGGCCCTCAGGAACTTTGGGTTGACACAAAAATATATCCTACTAAAAAAAAATGCTATTTAATTTGTTTTACCTTTGTTCCCTCAAACTCTAGGTTTTTGATTCAACAGACGTGATTATAGGTTAACTGTCCACCAAGCCTTCAGAAAACCGGTGAAATTTCTAGAAAAATTGTAGTATCTTTGAATTCCTATTGATTCTTTTAAGCGCAGTTTTACTTCATTTCAGGCTTTTGAGTTTACAAAGTTTCCACTAGAAAGTAAGGTCCAATTGTGAAAGTTATATGGAATGAATAAGCAGATAAAAATAGCGAAGGTAGAAAATCACTACTTACAATCTGACCCTCAGTTCTTTACTTGGAATTTTCCATAATATCACCATTAAAAATAAATTTTCATTCTCATTCAAAAGGAATCCATTATTGTTTTTCCTGGACTTGCAATGTGCCAAGAGAGCTTCCACTGCCTTTCTAATCTGCAAAGTGGAGATATACAAGTAAGTTAAATGTTCTCAATCTAATTTAGCATCAGTTCTTCCCGTATCTTTTTTTGTTTTGCTCCAACTTCTATTTTAAGAGGCTACCTCCATGACTGTTATCTATTAGGATCCTGAAGTATATATTCAGAAAAACGTAAAAAATTCATCAAAAACGCGCTTACGTACCCGCTTCTAAGACTGTCTACAAAAAGGGGCCTCTTCCACAGGAAAGAATTAGTCAGATGGAAACATGCTCCTCTTGCTGATAATAAGGGAGGCAGTAATCCCAGGAAACGTACGCAACTAACTGCAACCAGCATTTACTGCGTATTTGCCGTGTTCCAGGCCCCTGGGCAAAACGCTTTACAAGCATTCCACCTTCCGATCCTGGCGAGCGGAAGAGCCCGTTTCAAATAAGAGGGAACAGCCCAGCAAAATCAAGTGACTTGGCCACAGTAGGGATGCAAAGTCAGGTCGACCTCACCCCAGAGCCCCGAGTTACAGCCAGGCCCTACGACTGAGGGAAGCAGGCGCCTACCCGCTGTGGCGCGCGGCCAGCGGGCGACTTTCTCGGAGCCTCGGCGGAGTCTACAGAGGCGCCAAGTCTGTCCTCCCGTTCTCAGCCGCTTATCCGGCACCCCGGCGCGTCACAAGGTCACGGTCACCCTGCTCCCAAAGCAAACCTTCCCCAGGCGCCACTCACTTGATTTTTGTCTAGCTGTTCCTCTGCGCTCGGAGCCTCTGGAATTGAGGTGAAAGCTGCAGTCGCTTCTGTGCTTGGCGGCGGCGTGGAGGGTGAGTCCTCCATTTCGCTTTCACCTCGTGCAGGATTCGGACACAGGACCCCGTAGTTGGACCTTTGTGCGCATGCGCGAGCAAGGCCCGGAGCAGGAAGCTAGGAGGCGGGGACCGGTTCTTCATGCGTCATTTCCGGGAGAAGGCGGAGTTCGCGCGCCGGACATCGTGCAGTAGTAGTTGCGCGGGAGCAAGCAAACTGACTTACTCTTCCGGGTTCCTCTCGGAGTGTGTTGTTCTTCGAAGCATTCCATCTCTTTCTGCTCTGCTCCAGCTTTCCAAGAGCCTCAGGGAGTAAACAGGGTACACGTCTCACTCCTACACAAAAGAGGTCGAGAAAGCGCCTTGAGACGGGAGGAGAGCGCTGTCTGGCGGTTCGGTGGGGTCCGCTGCACTCCATGGCCTCCGCCTCGGGGCTGGCCGCGCGGGGCCGTGGGAGGAGCGCGGAATCCCGGGCCCGCCTCCCACCTGCTGGTGATTTCGGACTGGTGGGGATTGACCAGGCACGAGGAACACCAGGCGCGTTGTTAAAAGATGGAACGGACCCGGTCTCGTCAGTTGCTTCTGGTCTCCCAGGGAGGCAGGAGGTAAGATCCTATACACATAAGCGTGGAGGCTGGATAACCGACAGATGGAAGAATAGGGTAGAATGTCTCCCACCCCTTTCACCACCTCCCACGGTGAACTGCGGTTACCACTATGTCTTGGAACCTTTTGGAAATGTTCTAGGCGTGTTTAGGATGGGTGGGTTTTTAATTTTCTTTCTTTTTTTTCTTTTTTAAGACACAAATGGTAGCCCAGTATACCCACTCTTCTGCACCTTTCCTGTTCTGTGTCTTGGCAATTGTTCCAAGTCAGTACATGAAGCTTCTGCCTCATCTTTGCAAATGGCTGTGTGGCATTTCATCATGTAATTACACGACAGTTATTTGACAGCACTCAGGATTGTTGAGGTCTTTTTGCAATTAGCTATGTAAATTTTTCTGAGATGAAAGAATGGGAGTAGGAGTCTTTACATGTCACTTGTTTTCAAAAAGTGCCCCTTCCATGAAAGGATGCTGCTGATGTTTGATAATGGCCTCGTCTTCAATTAACTTGCAGAAGTGTTCTTAAATCCTTGGCACCTACTTCCACTGGTCTGTTCTAGGATCTACTATAAGATGGAATTTGTTTTAGCACAATGTCATGAATTGTTACATTGGGCTTCATGTATCAGTGTTTTCTAGTATTCTTAAAAAGGGTATGGGGGCTCTCAGATACTTTGTCACCTGAATTCAAGTTTGAGAACCAGATTTCTAGGCCACAGAGACAATACATTCAGGTGAAAGAGCACCAGTGGTTGGTGTTTTGAAGCAGTAAGTGGCTGGAGCAGGGATGAATGGAGGGAGGAATGGAGATGACACTAGCAAAATGGATAAAGAATTAATTCATTATCAAGCTGAGGGTTTGTACTTTGGAGAAAGCATGAAGCTGTAAAGTTTTTGAACTGGTGGTGTGAAAGAAGAGAAGGTAGTGATGGATTATGCTCTACAGAAGTTCATTTTGTTTCAGCATTGTAGTTTTATAGATGTGCCCAATGACTTCTTTGATGTTTCTTTGATGCTTCTCTTAGTTGATGTAGTTTCTTCATTTTCCCTTGCCTTGAGTTTGAACTGGACTTAGGTGTCTTGCTTTTATCACATAGAATATAGCAGAAGTGATAAGATGTCATTCTTAAAGTAGGTTATAAAAAGACTGGTTTCCACCTTCAATGTTTTTTTTCTTACTCAGTTTACTTCTCTCCTCATCACTTGTGAGGCAGCCCTGGAGAAAGGGAAGCCAGCTGCCATGTTGTGAGGACACTTCAGGCAGCCACATGAGTGAGATTAGAAGTGGATCCTTCCCCAGTGGAACTTTGAGATGACTGTAAACTCCTCAGAGACCGTGAGCCAGAACCATCTAGCTATGCTGCTCCCAGGACTCCTGATACAAAAACTGTGAGATAGTAAATGTTATTTTAAGCCACAACATTGAAGTAATCTGTTTGTCTATAACCAGTAGATAATAGAGATTTGTACATCTTCTACCTTCATATGTATTCATCTGTTTTTACTTAAAGACTTAACCCTCAACAAGTCCCACTGTGATAAACTCACCACCTCTCCTTCAGACCTGCTCCTCCTCTTGTGTTTCCTGCTTCCATCATTGGTACCTAGCCAAATATGGGAGTTATCTGGAACTTGTTCCTCTCAATCCCCAAATACTGTCATTAATGAAGTCTTGTTTATTCCTTTTAAATATGTATTTTATTTAAGTCTTTTTATACCCACCACATTGTACAGGCCATTATCATGTTTTGGTTTTCTTGCCTAGATTACTTCAACAGCCTCCTAATTTGTCTTCCCATCTCCAGTTTTACATCTTATTATAATCCACTCGCTACCCTTCAGTTCCAGTGATCTTTGTAAAATGTAAATCTGATCATATCAGGCTGGATGAGGGTGGCTGTAATCCTGATATGGAATACACACCTATAATCCTAGCACTCTAGAAGGCCAAGGCTGGTGGATTACTTGAGCTAGGGAGTTTGAGACCATCCTGAGCAAGAGCAAGACTTCATCTCTAAAAACGGTGAGGCCTCAGCCTCCCAGGTGTTGTGCTTGTGAGGCTGAGGCAAGAGGATCACTTGAGCCTAGGAGTTTGAGGTTGCCCTGAGCTATGATGACATGGTACTCTACCAAGGGTGACAAAATGAGACTCTGTCTCAAAAAGCAAAAAAAAAAACTGATTATATCATACTGATCATGTTTAACCACCTATTGTCATTAGGATGAAGTATATATTTCTATTTTATTTTATTTTTAAATCATAACTGTGTACATTAGTGTGATCATGGGTCACCATACACTGGTTTTATAGACCATTTGACATATTTTCATCACACTGGTTAACATAGCCTTCCTGACATTTTCTTAGTTACTGTGTTAAGACATTTATATTCTACATTTACTAAGTTTCACATGTACCCTTGTAAGATGCACCGTAGGTGTAATCCCACCAATCACCTTCCCTCCGCCCATCCTCCCCCCTTCCTCTCGTCCCTCTCCCCCTTCCCCATATTCTTAGGTTATAACTGGGTTATAGCTTTCATATGAAAGCCATAAATTAGTTTCATAGTAGGGCTAAGTACATTGGATACTTTTTCTTCCATTCTTGAGATACTTTATTAAGAAGACTATGTTCCATGTAAACATGGAAAAGTGGTAAAGTCTCCATAGGATGAAGTATATATTTCTTTTCTTTTTTATTTTTTTTAAGTATATATTTCTTAATTTGCCATATATATATAATTCCACTTTGCATCTCTTGTCAGGTGTCCTGTTTAGTTTAACATTTGTTCTGGAATAAAGTATTCCAGTTTTGGGTGGCGTCTGTGGCTCGGTGGGTAGGGTGTTGGCCCCATATACCGAGGGTGGCGGGTTCAAACCTAGCCCTGGCCAAACTACAACAAAAAAATAGCCAGGTGTTGTGGGCACCTGTAGTTCCAGCTACTCGAGAGGCTGAGGCAAGAGAATCGCCTAAGCCCAGGAGTTGGAGGTTGCTGTGAGCTGTGACGTCATGCACTCTACCAAGGGTGACAAAGTGAGACTCTGTCTCTAAAAAAAGGGGGGGGATAAAGTATTCCAGTTTGAAAGACAGATCATATGGTCACCCTCAACAGGCTACAAACTCTTCATGTGGTCCTTCCCTTAATACCTCCCTATCTTCTACCCCTTCAGTCTTCAGGTACTAGGTTCAACTCTGTAGTTTCTCCTTAACTTCCAATAGGCTGGTACTTCTTCCTGGAGCCCTACACTTTCCTTCACTGCCCACACCCCCATCCCCACATACATTAACTCATCCTTGTGATTTTTGCTTCAGGTTACTTCTGGAACATTATATGTTAGGCTGTCCTGCCCTCCTGCCTTAAAACATTTATATTTTTCCTACCATAATCGACTCTCCCATGTGATAGGGTGATAGCAATGCGGACAGGCCAGTCATAGTGGCTCACACCTGTAATCCTAGCACTCTGGGAGGCCGCAGCAGGTGGATTGCTTGAGGTCAGCAGTTCTTGATTAGCCTGAGAGTGAGACTTCTATCTCTACTAAAAATAGAAAAAACTAGCAGGGCATTGGGATGGGTGCCTGTGGACCCTACTACTTGGGAGGCTGAGGCAGGAAGATCTCTTAAGCCCAGGAGTCTGAGGTTGCTGTGAGCTAGGCTGACACTAGGCAGTCTAGCCTGAGCAACAGAGTGACAGTTTATCTCACAAAAAAAAAAAAAAAAAAAAGACTTAAACTGAGATGTCAGATTACTCCCAAATTCCGAGAACTTAGAAAACTGGGCAGATAGGTAGTACACATACTACTAGAACTTGGGAAGAAAGGAGGAGCAGCAGAGGGAAACAGTGAAATTCCTTTTTTTCTTTGCCGGAGCAATAGATAACGAGCAGAGATTCCTTTTCAGTAAAATCATGCACTACATAATTATTGGTCTTTTGGAACAAACTAACTTGGAAATCTAATTCATATTATTTTGTTAAATTTTACCCCAATAGTCTGAGGGAAATGTTTCATTCATGAATAACTTTTTTTGTTTTGTTTTGAGACAGAGTCTCAAGCTGTTTCCCTGGATAGAGTGCTATAGCATTACAGCTCACAGCAACCTCCAACTCTTGGGCTTAAGCAATTCTCTTGCCTCAGCCTCCCAAGTAGCTGGGACTAGAGGTGCCCACCACAACGCCTTAATATCTATAAATTTTAGACAGACTCTTCTTATTAAATTGCATTATTTATGCCTATCTCCTTTATTCTCTAAAAATAACAAACTTTTAAAATCACTATAGTGGCTTGGTGCTTGTAGCTCAGCGGCTAGGGTGCCAGCCACATACACTGGAGCTGGTGGGTTTCAATCCAGCCTTGGCCAGCCAAACAACAATGACAACAACGACGACGACAACAAAAATAGCCAGGTGTTGTGGTAGGCGCCTGTAGTCCCAGCCACTAGGGAGCCTGAGGCAAGAGAATCCCTTCAGCCAAAGGGCTGGAGGTTGCTGTGAGCTGTGACACCAAGGTACTCTACGGAGGGCAACGTGGTGACACTCTGTCTAAAATAAATAAATAAATAAAATAATAATAATAAAATCACTATAGTAATTGCCAAAATAAATGCAGTGTTTGTAAAGGAATAATATATAAGTAGTCATAGAAGATTGAGCTAAGTATTAGCTCATCCTAAACCAAGTATATGAGTTACTTTTTAAAAATTAATGCATTAGGCTTGGCGCCTGTGGCTCAGGCGGCTGAGATGCCAGCCACATACACCTGAGCTGGTGCGTTGGAATCCAGCCTGGGCCTGCCAAACAACAATGACGGCTGCAACCAAAAAAATAGCCGGGCATTGAGGTGGGCGCCTGTAGTCCCAGCTACCTGGGAGGCAGAGGCAGGAGAATTGCTTGAGCCCAGGAGTTGGAGGTTGCTGTGAGCTGTGATGTCACAGCACTCTAGCTAGGGTGACAGCTTGAGGCTCTTGTCTCAATAATAATAATAATAATAATTAATACATTAAATAACATCTTGGGAAGAAATCAGAGTAATTCCTGTGGACATTTCTAGAGGAATAATCATTAATTTTTGTGGTGTAATTTCTTTATAGTAAACCTACTTTAAGTAACAGATTTAAATTCATTTCAACATTTGAGTACCCATGTCTCACTAAATACCATAAATACTACCCTGTTTCCCCGAAAATAAGACATCCTCTGAAAATAAGACCTACTTACAGGAAAGATAAGACGTCCCCTGAAAATAAGACCTAGTGCATCTTTGGGAGCACACCTTTAAATAAGACACTGTCTTATTTTCAGGGAAACAGGGTATAAAGTTGTTTCTCTGAGGGTGCTGAAATGTATCTCTTCAAACTTTTTTTTGAGACAGAGTCTCACTTTGTCACCCTCAGAGTGCTGTGGCAGGTTCAAGTATCCTCTTGCCTCAGCCTCCTGAGTACCTGGGATTAGAGGTGCCTGCCACAATGCCCAGCTATTTTAATTTTTTTATATTTATTTATGTTTGAGACAGAGTCTCACTTTGTTGCCCTCAGTAGAGTGCCACTGTGTCATAGCCCACAGCAACCTGAAACTCTTGGGCTCAAGTGATCCTCTTGCCTCAGCCTCCCAAGTTGAGACTACAGGTGCCTGCCACAACACCCGGCTAATTTTTAGAGTTGGGGGTCTCACTCTTGCTCAGGCTGGTTGAACTCTTGAACTCAAGCAATCCTTTAAAAAATGGCGTTAACCATATACAAAGTTATATATAATTTTATTAAGGATTTGACAAATAGTGAACTACCTGCAAAGAATGCTTGAATATGTGGCTGTGGGGAAAAAGTTTAAGAAACTGTATGGTTAATAATGAGACTCAGATCTAGTTACTTCAAAATAAGTATTTGCTAGAATCAACTAATAGCCCAAGAAAACTATTAGAAATCCTTTTTAGATAATCCCACCAAGTAAGAGCAGTTAAATGGGAAAATAAAAGAAATGCCATAGGGCGGTGCCTGTGGCTCAAAGGAGTAGGGCGCTGGCCCCATATGCCGGAGATGGTGGCTTCAAACCCAGCCCCTGCCAAAACTGCAGAAGAAAAAAAAAAAAAAGAAATGCCATATAGTCAGTTACCTTGTATGGATTATTGAAACACTATTTAAAAATTTATGTTCTGTCCTCAGGATACTCAGCATATTCCTGGTAATGAAATCTGCTGGGTAATATTAACTTCCTAGACATAATGGAATCAAGAGGTAAAACAATACTGCTCAAATATAAAATGTGACATTTTAAGGAAGATACGAAGAACATGGTCTTTGGGGATAGAAAGATCTGAGTCTGAATCCCAGCTCCATGATTTACTAGTTGTATAGCTGTGAACAAATTAGCTAATCTCCCAAAGCTCAATATTCTGTTCTGTAAAATGAAGCTACTTAAGAGAATTTTCACAGTGCCTGGCACGTATATAAATAATAATTGCACAAGGTTAATTCTTTCTCCCTTTGCTGAAAGTAATATAATCATCATTAAATGGATAGGAAAACGAAATTGTGTATGTTAGGGGTAAAAGTGGGCAGGAAGTAACGTATCCAATTCAAGCAGGGAAGAAATGACTGATAGTAAAGAAACTGACATTAGATTCTGATTTGGGGGGTATGGAGAAGAGAAACATGAACAATGAGATTATCAGAGAAGAAAATGTAAAAGAGCTTTTACTTATTTTTTCCCCCCACAGTTTTAGCCTGAGGCGAGTTTGAACCCGCCACCCCTGGGTATATGGGGCCGGTGCCCTAGTCCTTGAGCCACAGGCGCCACCCCTTTTCTTTTTCTTTATTCTTTTCAAAACAGAGTCTCACTTTTTTACCCTTAGTAGAGTGCGGTGGCATCATAGTTCATAGCAATCTCAAGTGATAGACTTGCCTCCGCCTTCTGAGTAGCTGGGACTACAGGCTCTCACCACAACACCTGGCTACTTTTAGAAACAGGGGTCTTGGGCGGCGCCTGTGGCTCAAGGAGTAGGGCGCCGGTCCCATATGCCGGAGGTGGCGGGTTCAAACCTAGCCCCGGCCAAAAGAAAAAAAAAAAAAAAGAAACAGGAGTGTTCCTCTAGCTCAGACTGGTCTCCAACTCTGAGCTCAGGTGATCCACCTGCCTCAGCAACCCAGAGTGCTGGGAGAATCACAGGTGTGACCACTGAGCCAGAAGTAAAAGAGGTTTTCAATAATAAACCTAACTTGATCAATCTAAATTTGCTATTTCTTTTTAACTTTGTCCTAATATGACCTGTGTGGGTATTATAAGTATACCATGTTGCCGCTTAGTATATCTACCTTCCTTTACCTAGTACACAATAGTGAAGACAATTTTTTAATACAGACAACCTCAGTTTAAAGGAATTATATTCCTTAGAAATGTAATATCAAGGCCATTCTGAAAAGTGGCTTCTACATTTTTTAAAATTTTTAATTAATTAATTTGACAGAGTCTCATTGTGTCACCCTCCATAGAGTGCTGTGGCATCACAGCTCACAGCAACCTCAAACTCTTGGGGTTAAGTGATTCTCTTGCCTCAGCCTCCCAAGTAGCTGGGACTACAGGTGCCCACCACAGTGACCAGCTATTTTTTTTTTTTTTTTTTTTTTTTTTGTAGAGACAGAATCTCACTTTATAGCCCTCGGTAGAGTGCCGTGGCGTCACACGGCTCACAGCAACCTCCAACTTCTGGGCTTAAGCGATTCTCTTGCCTCAGCCTCCCGAGTAGCTGGGACTACAGGTGCCCGCCACAACGCCCAGCTATTTTTTGGTTGCAGTTCGGCCGGGGCTGGGTTTGAACCCGTCACCCTTGGTATATGGGGCCAGCGCCTTACCGACTGAGCCACAGGCGCCGCCCGACCAGCTATTTTTTTGTTGCAGTTTTCATTGTCATGTAGCAGGGCTGGGCTGGGTTCAAACCTGCCAGCCTTGGTGTATGTGGCTGGCGCTGAGCCAGGCTTCTACATTTCTTTTAAAAACAATACCTCTGATCTCTTTTTATCGTTGAAGATAAAGCAGCTGACAACCTGAAGGACTGTGTTCTTTTAACCAGGACTGGTATGTAACTGGTGAGTATTATGATAGTTCAAGGTGCATGTTTATTCAAATTAGAAAGTTTTTAGTAACCACAGTAAAGTATTATGCTAGGTCATAATAAGGGATCAATAAAAAGACTTCTAAAAAAAAGAAGTTATACATGAAGGTTGGGCTTAGTGGCTCATGTGTAATCCTAGCATTCTGGGAGTGGATCAAGCAATCCACTTGGATTGCTCCTGAGTCAAGCAATCCAATGCGGGTGGATTGCTTGACACTGGAGTTGAGACTAGCCTGAACAAGAGCGAGATCCCAGCTCTAAAAAAACTAGCCGGGGGTGGTGCCTGTGGCTCAGTGATTAGGGCCCTGGCCGCATATACGGGTTCAAACCCGGCCCTGGCCAAACTGCAATAAAAATAGTCGGGCGTTGTGGCGGGGGCCTGTGGCCCCAGCTACTCGGGAGGCTGAGGCAAGAGAATCGCCTAAGACCAGGAGTTGGAGGTTGCTGTGAGCTGTGATGCCACAGCACTCTACCAAGGGTGACAGAGTGAGACTGTCTCTTAAGAAAGAAAAAAAATAGCTGGGCATTGTGGCAGGCACCTGCAGTCTCAGCTACTCAGGAGGCTGAGGCAAGCCCATCACTTGAACCCAAGAGTTTGTGGTAGTTGTGAGCTATGATGACACAGCACTTTACTAAGTGCAACAAAGTGAGACTGTGTCTCAAGGAAAAGAAAAAAAGGTATACATGCACATAATTTAATAAATCCACCAAAGAAGAGAAAAGGGGCTGGGTACCATGGCTCATGCCTGTAATCCCAGCACTTAGGGAGGCTGAGATGGGAGGTTAGCTTGAGCTCAGGAGTTTGAGACTAGCCTGAACAAGAGTAAGAGACCCCCATCTCTACTAAAAAAACAGAAAAATTAGTAAGGCATCACAGTGGGTGCCTATAGTCCCAGCTACTTGGGAGGCTGAGACAGGAGAATCTCTTCAACCCAAGAGTTCAAGGTTGCTGTGAGGCAGGCTGATGCCAGGGCATTGTAGCCTGGGCAACAGAGTAAGACTCTGTCTTAGGAAAAAAAAGGGCTTAGCTGTGACGTTTTAAAAAAAGTTAATTTGTAGAGGTACTGGTCTGGTTAGTTTCTACAAATTTGCCCTAGCAATATTAAAGTGTGGGAAAGATAGGCCAGGTGAGGTGACTCATGCCTGTAATCCTAGCACTCTAGGAGGCCAAGGCGGCTGGGTAGCCTGAGCTCAGAGTTCGAGACCAGCCTGAGCTAGAGGGACACCTGTCTCTAAAAAAATAGCTGGGGGTTGTGGCGGGTGCCAGTAGTCCCAGCTACTTGGGACGCTGAAGCAAGAAAATTGCTGAAGAAGAAGAGTTTGAGGTTGCTGTGAGCTGTGATGCCACAGTACTCTACCAAGGGCAACAAAATGAGACTCTAAAAAAAAAAAAGTGTAGGAAAGACAATCCTTAGAATCCGCACACATATAGAAATGGTACATCAAAGGGAATATAAAGAAGGCATGCCTTCAAGATTACAGGGAGGTAAGAAGGGAGCTCGTCTTGTTTCTCTTCCTTTGAGATAACTAATTCATCTCTTTTTGTTTGGCACATTTTATAAAAGTAGGTAAAGGGAGAAGAGGTGGAGCTTTCTAATTTTACTTCCTTGCAGTTTTAGTCATAATTTGAAAGAAAGTTGTTTGCATTTACAACCAACATGACAATCCTAATTGGAAAACAAAATTAAATCTCCTTTCAAGTGCCAACTTAAAAAATTACATAATATTCATAAACCAGAATATTACTCAGCAATAAAAAAAAACTGATATGGCATGATTAATCTCTAAAATGTAATGTTGCATCAAAGAAGACAGACAAAATTGAAGTGGAATTGAAGAGGTGGTTGGCTTGGTGCCCAAAGCACAGTGGTTATGGCAGCAGCCACATACACTGAGGCTGGCGGTTTGGGGTCTGGTCCAGGTCAGCTGAACAACAATGACAACTACAACAAAAAAAAGCGCTAGGCGTTGTGGTGGGTGCCTATAGTCCCAGATGCCTGGGAGGCTGAGGCAAGAGAATCACATGAACCCAGCAGTTTGTGGTTGCTGTGAGCTGTGATGCCACGGCATTCTACTGAGGGTGACATAGTGAGACTCTGTCTCAACAACAACAAAAAAGAGGTTGTTGCTCTGATAAAGCTACTGCACTCTAGCTTGGACAACAGAGTGAGACCTCCCTTCCCCCAAAAGAAAAGAAAGAAAGGAAAATCAAATATTGGCAATAGGGTGAGTTAAGAAAATGTGCAGCTAGTCTCGGTGCCTATAGCTCACCGGCTAGGGCACCAGCCACATACACTGGAGCTAGCAGGTTCAAACCCAGCCCAGGCCTGCCAAACAATAACAACTACAACAACAACAAAAACAAATGGGCATGTGGCGGGCACCTGTAGTCCCAGCTACTTTGGAGGCTGAGTCAAGAGAATCGCTTGAGCCCAAGAGTTGGGAGTTTGCTGTGATCTGTGATGCCACAATACTCTACCAAGGGTGACAGAGACTCTGTCTCAAAAAAAAAAAAAAGTGCAGCTGCCATTAAATGTAATCCAATGAACATGTCATGTGATTTCATTTATGTAGAATTCAAAAGCAGGCAAAACTATTAATGGCAAAACATTACCTTGGCAGGAGGGGATGGACTGGAATGGTGCAGAAGGGAACTTTTAGGGGTGGTGGAAATGTTCTTTATGTTGATGGGAATATTGACACTCATTGTTGTATACATTTGACAAACTCATTGTAAACTTGAGATCTATACATTTCACTGTATTCAAACTTTAATAAAAAATTCCTTTCTTATACAGTTTACGTCTGCTGGAATTTTTTTTTTGGAGACAAGAGTCTTACTTTGTCGTCCTTGGTAAGTGCATTGGCGTCATAGATCATAGCAACCTGAAACTCAGGCTTAAGCAATTCTCTTGTCTCAGCCTCTCAAGTAGTTGGGACTACAGGTGTCCACCACAGTACCTGACTATTTTTTTTTAGAGACAGGTCTTGGGATCTGACTCTTGCTGAGGCTGATCTTTTTTTTTTTGAGACAGCATCTCACTGTGTCACTCCTGATATGAGTGCTGTGGCCTCGTAGCTCACAGCAACCTCAGACTCCTGAGCTCAAGTGATTGTCTTGCCTCAGCCCCCCAAGTAGCTGGGACTACAGGCGCCTGTCATGATGCCCTACTATATTTAGAGGTGGGGTCTCGCTCTGGCTGGTCTTCAACTCATGAGCTCAGGCAGTCCTCCTGCCTCGGCCTACCAGAATGCTGGGATTACAGACGTGAGCCACCTCGCCAGGCCAATTTTCTTTATAAATTGTAATTACACCTAAGATTCTAATTCTTTCAAGATTTCTTTCTTATCCTAAAATGTAGTGTGTTTGCCAGGGAAATAATAAAGGTAGTGATACAGATTGCTTTTAAGCATCTTGTATACAAAAGAGGATGGATACATTTTCCAGGACCTGTTTTTTCACATGGCCAATGAGGCTAAACTTACTTAAGATCCTTTTAAATTTGGGAAGTTTTAAAATTCTATTATTATTTGGTCCTTATTGTAGACTGAGATAACCCTTCACTTTAATCTATAGTTTCCAAAGCATTGATGCAGTTTTTCTGCTTTAGGGTGCATCAGTAGCTTTGGTTGAATATGACATTCATACAAAAAATAAAAACATCTAATGTCAAAAAAAAGATGCATTGAGAGAAAGCCTCTGAAATTGGTTCCATTTGTCAGAAGGTATAAAATCCTCTAGTGATAGTCTAATATCTACTGCAGTACAGTGTCTATATGTGGTGCCCAAAGACCTTTAAAACAATTGTTCTTTGAACAGAGGACATAAAGTACACGTTTGATGTAGTGTTGAGGACCTAGTTCATAAGAGTAGAAAGTGTGGTTAATTCTTGGGAAGTGTCCCCAAAGCCACTTACTTAGAACATGTGTAGCAGGAACCCTTTAACAGCAAGCTTGCTCCCAAGTTTTGTGTAAGCTAATACCTATTTTAGAGACTGACTAGAGATTCTTTTCACATCGGCAGTTTAAGCACTCAATTCTAGATCACTAAATGAGTAGGATGTATGGCTGCCATTGAATTTACCACTGTGTATACCATTTGTTTATCTTTAATTTCTTCTTGCCCTTACACATTAAATCCCTTATGTGACAGAGCTTGTTAGATTCACCTAACATATCTAGTGGCAGATAGATAACCCAATACAAGAATAAAGGATCATACAAAAAAAAGAGTATGGCTTCTTACAACACAAAAATTACAGACAAATCCATCAAAAGAGAAGATGACAACATTTATTGTTATTACAAAAGCAAATTTAACTTTAGTCATTTGAATGATTAACTGCAAGAGCAGACTAAGGGCTTAATCCTCACACAGGCACCAAGTCAGGCACAGTAGGTAGCTACAAATCATAAGGGAAGGTTTTTTTTTTTTTTTTTTAACCTAGAACACTTTTCCATGCTTTAGGCTAAAACACCCAGCAAACCTAATCAGTTCCCTTTAGTCCTTTTTTTTAATGAGATCTAGGTATTAACCTGCTGTTTAGTGAAAACTAGTCACTAAATCCTAGTCTGAGAGAGATCCACATTTCCTTTAGAACATAAATAGGTAACTAGGAGGTGTATACATTTCTGAGCGCCCAATGAGTCCTTAGAAGGGAGACATTGCAGACTCAGACCTGTTTTCACCTCCTGCACGTGGAGGAAATGGAGGTGAGGACAGTCACCCAAGGAGTGGAGGGCTCAGGCTCCTGCACACTCTTCCCAGGGCAGCAGGAAAAGGAGGTAGCAAGGACTTGGGCTGACATCTGAAGCATTAAGCTAATGTGCCCAGCAGAGGGGAGCCTTGGGAAGCACAAAATGTCACTCCATCTGTGCGTCCACAAACCTGAGGTTTCCACATTGTTTTAATGGGAACAGAGGCAAATGTGACAAGGCAGAAAAGACAATTATCATTCCAAGAAATCCCGGTATTTTCTGCCTAATCAGACGTAGTGCCAACCTGCTTTTCCCTTATACTGGAGAACATAAAGGTTTTCATCTCCACTCCTCCACCTCCAGGTCCTTATAATAATCCTTATTAAACAACTTAGCTAGCATTTTACCATTTCAAGGAAGCATAGGATTAGAGGTATGTGAAAAGTCTATTTATTGAAGGGAAGACTCAGTAAGTTCTAGGATATTGGTAATCAAAAATATCCTAGAGCTCAAATAAGCAAAAGTTGAACCAAATCTACCCTATCTGAATTCTGGCAGTAAATTGGTTCACTTACTACTGGGAAATAAAACCACTTCCTGTTCCATTTACTGTGAAATTTAATGTAACCAACTTGTTATATTTAAATCTAGTGTGTCTTTTGAGTTATGCATTCAAAATTACACTTGTTTAACAAGTTACTGCCGTGGCAAGATTTCTAAAGAAACAAGATCATGAATGTATTAGATGGGTATCATAATGATTAGATCTGCTAGAATCAATGAAAACGTTAGCTGGAAGAAATAAAAGCCGTATTATTTGGAGACAGATAATTGTCTCCCAAATCCAGTTGATTGCTATCCATCTTACATGTCTGTGAGAGGATTAATGGCACAGTTTGTTCTGATAAGGTAGGCCAACATTGAATATAACATTTAATTGTCCTATAATCAGCGCTATAGTGCTAAAACCAGAATTTTCACAAAGGGTTTAAAGGTTGGAAGTTGCCTGATGTTAAGAGCTGTAATAAAAACTGCGTATTTGTCCCTTGATTACCTTAAATCCCTACTCCAAGCATTGACGCTATCATCCCGTGAAGTAGCAGCCCATGAAGAAGTCCGTGCCGGTAAGGAGAGCTGCTGAGGGTACTGTCCCATATAATAGTCATATTGTAACTAGTGTTCTTGAAGATCACCGGGGGAGTTCAGCTGATTTTTTTTCCAAAGTTCATCTTGGGAGCAGTTTTTCACCATAGATTCAAATTTTCCTTAGGTTTCAAAAATGCATCTGATTGCAAGTCTGACCCAAAATACTTGCAGCTGCAAAGATGCCAGTAATTGTTCAGCTACATCACAGTTCAGAGTCTCAGACTCTGTAAAAGCAGTTCTTACAGTGGTGTAACCAGCAGACAAGTAGGAGTTAACTCTTGTTACAGTGAACAACCTGTACTTTTACAGTAGAAGTTTTTACATTCAATTACCATAGTCCAAGATTTCTAATTTGAAACAAAATAAACATGGGCTTAATTACTCAAGAACACTTTACTATTTGTCCTTAATTTAATGACAATACACACTCAGTCCAATCCTTTTAGTTTGATTTTACATAGATTTTTCACTGGATAAATTCATTTTGTAAATTAAAAACAAATAAACGCTATATTTTCCCTTCTCCTACAGTAAGAAATAAGGGATTAAAATGGCAATTACATTAATTTCAGTGACATTTCTTAAATTCACTTTATTAATTGAAAAAACTAATTAAATAACCTAGCATGAAAGCTTTACAAAGAACATCATTGTGAAAGATGCAAAGAAAATCATGATTATAACATATTTATATATAGAAAAACATTTAGGTCTGAAATATGCTAAATACGTAGTCAACTAGTCTATTTCTGCATTGTCGAGAATATAAACACATTTTTGCACTTGAAGACAGAATGACAGCATAGGAACTTCTATTGCTCTTTAAAGGTCAAACATCTCCCATGCTGCCAGTTCACTTTAGACATTTTTTTCCTTATCCAAATGACTAACCAGTGTAACTGGGAGTTTAAAATATATCACATTTAAGTGGGAACACTTCTCAAAGAATTTTAAAGCCCATAAAATGTATGATGTTGGCTAACTCTAACATTGGAATTTTCTCTGAATCATCTTATTTTGCAAATGTGCAAGAATCCAATGTGATCTTTATGATTTTGTATTTTCATTATTTGTTATTTTTTAAGAGGTAGGCCCTTCACAGTTGATAACTAAGTTGTTTTACTTAAGAGTCTTGGCAACATGCACATAATATTCTATTAGGTAAATATTTTAATAGCAAACATAACTGCTTTTAACAATGTGCTCAATTTAAAAGGGGGAAATCTATCTTTGGAAATACTTTCAGTGACTCTTGAACTTTTAAATATTCATGGAAATCCAAGCAGTTGCTAGTATTTATTCTTATTAACATGGAAGCACAAAAGAAAATATGTTCTGATTAATGCTCCCATGTTTCCCAGAAAAATAAAAGCCCAGATATTTGCAGACATAATAGAATTTATTTAAATTCCATGCAATCTATTAGCCATGAGTATAGTTATAAGAAGCCACAGGACAAAGCTTTGCTCTGTCCATAAGATGTAGCCTCATTCATGAAGTGAGTGGGAATTTCATAGTTAAGAAAACACTATTAGATCAAGTTTTATGTTTTGGGACTGGAAATATAGTCTGACTAGGCTTTTTTTTTCCTGAGGAGCAAGATTACAGGGAAGATATCTGTCATTAAATATACAACTACAAAATATCTTATGGAAAGATAAATCACAATCTAAAAGAAACCAAGTCTTTTGATAAATGGCAACACTGAACATCAAAGGGGTTTCTGATAAACCCAGAAATTGTTCCTTCCAGTTCTTTTATTCTCATGAAAAATTTCAAAGTCATGATTGTTATAGCAGAAAGTCATCCTTCAATCTAAAAATCACCACAGTGCTATGCTGCTGTGGTTCAACCAAATCATGGTTAGCAAATTTGAGCTTTATGCTTAAGAAAAATGAAATTTATTTAACTGAGATAAAATGTATACTGTGTGCTTGATTCTATTTATCACTGGTGATTTTAGTCTGTGCAGATTCTGATGATCCTAAATATGTGTTCCTTTAATTGCTGGATGGACATTTAGCTTTAGCCAGCAAGGATCATCCAACCTTTAAAAAGTTACTGATAGAAGAGTAAACTGAGGAAGTTGTAGAACTGGTGCTTGCAATGAATACGGTTTTCATAGGAGATACATGCAGCTCTTATAAATACTAAAAGAGGCATTTTCACCTGGTCTCAACATGCTTTCTTTATTGTAAATTCCACTAATTGAATGAATTAATATAATTTTCCATAGGGGTACAATTTCATTAAGCTTTACTTATAAAAGCTACGGTATGCTGTGTGTTTTTATTTTACAACTTACTGCGTTTAAGAAATTATGTTAAAATATAAATTAGCAGAAAATAACTAATAGACCTAGTAAAGCAGTGTCACGGTTGCGTAAAGAGATTTAACTATGTATGTATTAACCATCAAAAGAAGGGTCAAACTAATCCTTTTCCTTTAATACAAACTTGAACATTGTTTGTAAATGCCTCATTTAAAGTAGTGGATAGGGAAAGAGTTTAGAAAAGTCCAAGTAATAAAATGTAGTCAATTACTTGGGAAAGTTAAAAAGCTAATGCAACAATGTTACATCCAGATAAAAAACATTATTCAAAAGCAATTCAAATACCGAAAAGGATTTCAAATTGAATATTTTATTAATATGGTAGTTGTCTTTGTAACATGTGCACACACACTCGCACACTCAGAATGATCTGCCTGGGGAAGTATTACTAAATATGCCTAAAGGGAAAATGAAAAATAAAAAAATTCCTGTAGGTTTTCATCATTGTACACAATTATGTCCACATCACTTATAAAGCTATTGCCAAATCTGTCCAAGGAAGCAGAGTTTGAAGAGGGGGAAAATCTCAGGAAAAATTCAACAGTGGCATAGCAGAGCTCTCAATATGAGAAAGCTGACATAATGTGGACTTTTGCTGTGAATTTTCTCTTTGCAAACTATGGGGAGTTTATCAATGGGCAGAAAATAAGAGAAGGCGGTGTGAAGTAGGCTTTTGCAGTCAATTTTCCTCACAGTATTGTGCAGGGTCATCAAGAAAATGCTTAGTCTTTCTCTGGAACCAGTTTCAGAACTTTTCCAATTGCAATGGTCTTACCTAGAAATGAAATTTCAAAAACAAACAAAACAAAACAAAAAAACCTTTCAGTAGTTAACAGCAAGTCTATATGAGGTACTAAAGCTTATTGGTCTAAAACATAAATATTTTTTTGCAATGAAAATTACTAGTTATCTGGCTTTACCACCAAAGCCATAATTTCTGATTAGGTATTCTTTTTTTTTTTTTTTTTTTTGTAGAGACAGGGTCTCACTGTACCACCCTCGGGTAGAGTGCTGTGGCGTCACACGGCTCACAGCAACCTCTAACTCTTGGGCTTACGTGATTCTCCTGCCTCAGCCTCCCAAGCAGCTGGGACTACAGGCGCGCGCCACAACGCCCGGCTATTTTTCTGTTGCAGTTTGGCCGGGGCTGGGTCCGAACCTGCCACCCTCGGCATATGGGGCCCGGCGCCCTACTCACTGAGCCACAGGCGCTGCCCTGATTAGGTATTCTTAATAAGTGGGTCTTATTTGTGGGAGCTGGAAAAGAAGTATGATTTCCCATGTAAAAAAAACTGTCCTTGGACAAACAAAATGGAATATCCGTATACTGGAATACTATTCAGCAATAAAAAGGAATTACATGCTACATGATTGAACCTCAAAATGCAACTGAAATAACTAGACATATTATAGGATTCTATTTATGGGTGTCCAAAAAAGGCAAAGTAAAAAAGTAGATATGAGGTTGCCTAGGGCTGGAGGTGGGAATAAGTGGTGATTATAAACAGGTAGAAGGTGATTGTAAATGTTCTTTACATTTCTTTTTTTAGGTGATTGTAAATGTTCTAAAGTTAGAATGTGGTGATGGAAGTACATACTCTGAACCATACTAAAATTCACTGAATTGTATACTTAAAACAGGTCAATTTCATATTATGTAAATTATACCTCAATAAAACTGGGGAAAAAAGATCTATCCTGAAGCAACCAAAAAGCAACTACAATCCAGTGAGCATATCCTTCTAGTAGTATTCTTTGGATTGAAAGGGATAAAACCCTGCTGGGTCTTGTGAAAAAGCTAGAAGTCAAGTTATCTTTTAAGAAAAAATAATTCTGGGGTTAAAAATTCTGGCTACCTTAATTAGTTTTTTTCTGTCTGCCTGATTTTTATCAGGTTCTGATTGGTAACCAAAATTATCCTTTTGTTATACTACTAGGACAAACCTTAACAATAAGAGTTTTAAGCTAAGAACTTTATTTTTTAAGAGGGGGTTTTTGCTATCTTGCCCAGGCTGGTCTCTAACTTGTGGGCTCACTGGATCCTCTTGCCTCAGCCTTCTGAGTAGGTGGGATTACAGGTATTAGCCTCTGCACTCAGCTTTAAAGTAAAAAAAAAAACAACTGTCTTTATAGTTTTCTCTTTAGTAAGATACAGGGCCTGTATTTATTACCAGAGCTTATAGTACAGTTCCTGACACTCAGTGGATATATAGTAAACTCTTGGTAAATGGAATTGGAACTAACATGTAAACTGATATTCTGTATCTCAACTGAACTATAAAGTATTTTTCTTCCTCCATTAAAACAAGCGGCTATGAACCATAAAGTTACATGGAAAGTTTTCCAATCTTATTTATATTAGAAATAGTAACAATTCATAAGGGTATGTTTCAAACAATCATTTTGCTTTCATACCAAAAAATTTCATGACCCCAAGAAAAGAAAATTACAGTTGTTTTGCATTACCAAGATGGAGGCAGAAATGGATGTAAACCAAAGAACATGAATACTAGACCTCTGAAAAATTAGTTATAAAAATTATCAACCTGTATTTCCCCTTTATTCTCTACACATATTACAAAAGGATTTTATGATAGAAATGTCTTACTTAGTAAATAAAATTGCTTTCTTTGCAATCCCATTAGTCACAAAATAACAAAATTAAGACGCTTCATGTAGAACATTATTAAATTTATTATTACTGCTAAAAGGTAATTTTCTTTTTCAAGACAGCTAACTGTTAAAGTACAGTAGAACCTCCATAGTTGACCACCTCCCTACAACAACCACCTTAAGTTGACCTAATTTTCAGACTGGACATGCACTGTAGTAGGCCTAGTTCCTAATGCTGACCACCTTTATATGTTGACTAGCTTGTTGTATCTCTTGGGTGGTCAACTTACAGGAGGTTCTACTGTACTTATATGAATATTTCTTTGAACCTGTTGTAATATGTGCTGCACTCAGATGATGACGGTTACCAAAGCAGACATCCTATTAGACTCAGTTTAAAATTCTTACCCTCATCTCTTAAGGTAAAACGACCCATCTGAGGGAAGTCTTTAAAGGTCTCAAGGCAAATGGTTCCTGCTGTCCGTAAACGAGCAATGCATACTTGATCTTGCTTCACAAAACGGGGTCGAGTCTTACTTTTTTCTCCTGATTTTTTGTCTACCAAGCAGATTAAGGCCTACCCAAGAAAACAAGGATGAGATCAGAATAATTCTAAATACAAGAATCTTTAAGAACTGGAGTATAAATTAAAGTGCATCACTATTGCTAATCAGAAATTAGCAAGGTAAAACAGACATAAAACCGCGGCTAAGGCGCCAGCCACATACACCTGAGCTGGTGGGTTCGAATCCAGCCCGGGCCTGCCAAATAACAATGATGGCTGCAACCAAAAAATAGCTGGGCATTGTGGCGGGCGCCTGTAGTCCCAGCTACTTGGGAGGTGGAGACAGGAGACTCGCTTGAGCCCAGGAGTTGGAGGTTGCCGTGAGCTATGATGGCGACGGCACTCTACCCAGGGTGACAGCTTGAGGCTCTGTCTCAAAAAAAAAAAACAAAAAAACAGACATAAAACCAAAACAAACAAACCAATCATCTTAAAACAAACTCACTGTTATTTCCACTTCCTCAATACAGGTGTGAATATGCAGCACCGCATTATACCCTGGGCAGATGATGGATTTGTGCTCTATAATCACTATCTGTCAAACAAACAAACAAAAATTCTTATCTTTATTCCTAGAGTAAAAAAGAATTGAATATTGTCAAGTGCCATATAATATCACAAGAATTAGTATAACTCAGCACCTCAGTAAGACACCAACATAAGTTATTTTTGTGTTAGAAGTGAGAGTCTTATTTCAATTATCCTATGCCCTACTTACCTTCTTGGCAAGTACCTGATCAACTTCAAAAACACAACAGGCAAGCCAGGCCCCCTGGGTCATGCTACTTAGAGGCTAAGGAGGGAGGATTGCTTGAGCCCCAGGAGTTCAAGTCCAGCCTGGGCAACATAGCAGGACCCCCATCTCAAAAACAAAACCCACCACACACAGCAGGCAGACTTTCTTTGGGAAGCCTTTCTTTATATATTCTTTTATATAATATAATCCCCAAGGAATTAAGCTAATCATTACTGTTCACAGGTTACCTAGATATGAACTTATAGCTTTATCCATTTCTCAATATCCAAAGTCCAGTAATAGTAAACAATCTTACATTTGGTGTCAACCTTTTAACAGAACTCAAGAATTCTGTTAAGCATACTAATCTTACTCTGTCATTTTCCCAAGGAGAGCAGATTGCTAATAATGGGGAGAAAATGTGTGTGTGATTTCCTTTCTGGAACAACCACACAAACCATGACTGTAAAGCTGCACTCGAGCCAAAGTATTAGATACTCTAAAATTTGTCAACAGGAGATCAAAAATAAAAAGGAACTTACAAAGAGTACTACTTCCTATCCCGAAAGCACTTGTACCATGTTGAAGACCTCATGTATGTGAGATACATGTGTCTTGGCTGTAATATATAAATGGTTTACTCTGCAAACAGTTGGTCATAGAGAATATTTTATAAATATTTTGAGTAATTTTCTAACGAATATCTTGTGAATAAGGTACATTTAGCTACAGTTTCCCATTTTCCCTAAGTATGGTGACTCTGAGGGTGGCCTTTGGGACATTCTGTACTCAGTCCCCTCTACACACTATGAAGAGTGAAGTGCACACCATCAGTAGTCAGGACAAACCCACTGCAGTTCTGGCTTCATTTAGACACAAAATCACTGAGACCACTATAATAACTGGTTTACCTGGGCATCAAATGTGCGTCCAGAATGACAAAGGTTATTAGGATCACAAAGTATGAATCCTGGAAGAATTTCCTCTTCTTCAATTCCTTTCAGTCTGATTTTGAGGTTTTCACCTGGGGCTACAGTGTCAGTCTCTACGTCATCGGAAAGTATTCCCAGAACTTCAACGTTGTGCTTTAAAAGAAACCAAGATTGGAGGTTTTCTGACACTTTCACTGCATACAGACTATAAAATCTGAATACTGATTCAATAAAGGGTTACAAATCACTCCCATAATCCTGGGAGGGCAAGGCAGGAGGATTGCTTGAGCTCAGGTATTCAAGACCAGTGTGAAGTAAGAGTGAGATCTCACTTCTACCAAAAATAGAAAATATTAGCCAGGTATGGTGAGGGATGCCTGTAGTCCCAACTACTCAGGAGGTTAAGGCAGGAATGCTTGCGCCCAGAAGTTGAAGGTTGCTGTGAGCTATGACTGTGCACACCCATTGTACTCTACCCAGGATGACAGAGTGAGACTGTCTCAAAACAAAATGAAAACCAAGAAAACTCTGTAGGCTTCTGTGGACTATTTTATTTTTAAAGTTTTATTTATTTATTTATTTATTCATTTATTTATCTATCTAGATACAGTCTCCCTTTGCTGCCTCTGGTAAAGTGCTGTGGCGCCATAGCTCGTAGCAACCTCAAACTCTTGGGCTCAAGTGATCCTCTTGCCTCAGCCTCCCAAGTAGCGGGACTACAGGTATGCCTCACCATTCCTGGCTAATATTTTCTATTTTTGGTAGAAGCAGGATCTCAATTTCACATACCACAATACTGCGCTATGTTTTAGAGATGGTTCTTGCTCTTGCGTAGGCCGGTCTCAAACTTGTGAGCTCAGGAAATCCACCCACCTCGGCCTCCCAGAGTGCTGGGATATTATAGGCGTGAGCCACTGCACCCGGCCATATTTTTTCATTAGTTAGAGATGAGGTCTATGTTGCCTAGGCTGGATTGCAGTGGCTATTCATACAAGTGATCACAGCACACTTTGGCCTTGAACTCCTGTCTTCCTGCCTCTGCCTCCTGAGGTGCTGGGACTATAAGTACGTGTCATCATGCCTGCTGATTTTTCTTAATTTTTTGTAGAGTCAGGTCTTGTTATGTTGTCCAGACTCCTGGCCTCCAATGATCTTCCTGCATCAGCCTCTGACAGTGCTGAGATTACAGGAATGAACCACCATGACCAGCCTATTTTTAATAAACATTATGGTCAAAATACACATAACAAAATTTGCCCCCTTGCCTTTAATCCCAGCACTTGGGAGGCTGAGGCCGGTGGATTGCCTGAGCCCTTGAGTTCGAGACCAGCTTGAGCCAGAGCGAGACCCTGTCTCTAAAAAAATAGCCAGGCATTGTGGTGAGCACCTGTAGTCCTAGCTACTTGGGAGGCTGAGGCAAGAGAATTGCTTAAGCCCAAGAGTTTGACGTTGCTGTGAGCTATGACGCCATTAACACTCTATCAACTGTGACAAAATGAGACTCTGTCTCAAAAAAATGAAAAATAAAAAATTACCACCTTAACCATTAAGTGTACATTCCAGTAATATTAAGTATATTCACAATATTGTACAACGAGTATTCAATACTATGATCTCTTTTCATCTTGCAAAATGGAAACTATACACATTAAGCAATAATTCCCTCCACCTATAGACCCGAGCAGCCACCACTCTACTTTATGTCTATGAATTTGAGTACTCTAGGTGCTACATAGAAGTAGAATTGTATATTTATCTTATATGATTGGTTCATTTCACATAGCATAATGTCCTTGATGTTCATTTTATTCCAGCATGTTGTCAGAATTTCCTTCCCTTTTAAGCTGTGTAATATTCCACCATATATATGTGTCCCATTTTGTTCATTCTTCCTTGGATGGACACTTTGTTTCCACTATTTGGCTACTGTGGATAATGCTTATAAGAACATGGTTATACAAATATCAGAGACTGCTTTCAGTTCTTTGCATATACTCAGAAATGCTATTGCTGGGTCATGAGGGAATTCAACTTTTAATTTTTTGAGGAAACTGCTATACTGTTTTCCACAGGAGCTGTACCATTTCACATTAACATCAATAGTGCACAAGGATTCTAATGTCTCCACATCCTCTCTATCCTGATGGGTATGAACTGTCATCTTACTGTGTTTTGACTTCTATTCCCCTTTAAGTGCTTCCTGGACTTTTGTACATCTTTGGTGGAGAAATATCTATCATTATCTAATACTTCTAAAACACCTTTATCATCCCAAAAGCAAATTCTGTACCCGTTAGGCAGTGTTCCTTATTATTCTGCAACCAGCCCCTTGCCACCACCAATTTGCTTTCTATCTCCGTGACTTTTGTGACCAATGTGTAAACAAAATTAAGTAATGACTCAAACTGACCATTATTTTCATTCAGTTCTTAGCCTTTAAGTTGTAAAGATAGGCTTTGGCTCAGCGCCTGTGGCTCAAGCGGCTAAGGCGCGAGCCACATATACACCTGAGCCAGAGGGTTCAAATCCAGCTCGGGCCCACCAAACGACGACAGCTGCAACCAAAAAAATAGCCAGGTGTTGTGGCAGGTGCCTATAGTCCAAGCTACTTGGGAGGCAGAGGCAGGAGAATCGTTTGAACCCAGGAGTTAGATGTTGCTGTGAGCTGTAATGCCACGGCACTCTACCCAGGGTGACAGCTTGAGGCTCTGTCTCAAAAAAAAAAGTAGGCTTTAAATTGGAAACATTGGGGGTGGTGCCTATGGCTCAAGGAGTAGGGCATCAGCCCCCTATACCGGAGGTGGCGGGTTCGAACCTGGCCCCGGCCCAAAACTGCAAAAATAAATAAATAAATATAAAATAAAATAAATTGGAAACATTTTGGAAGGAACATGTATATGGTGGAATACTGTAATCTCCCATGCATAAGGTATCAAAAAACCCCAATGTCCAATAGGTAAGGTACCAGTTATACCTAAACATTACACTGATGATGGGTACCTTTTCTAATTCACTGGGCTGAGAATGAGCACGGTAAATAAATTCTCAAATCCAACAAAATCTATCTGAAAATATAGATTATCTGCAAATATCAGCAATTGAGCTGTCAGAAATAATACAGAAGAATAATTGATGGTGATTTTCTGCATGTTGTAATGAAACACTAATGATGAAAAAATTGTAGTAAGAGGTTGAGTGCAATGGCTAACGCTTGTAATCCTAGCACTCTGGGGGAGGGAGACCTCATCTCTAAAAGAATCCGGGCATTGTGGAGGGCACCTGTAGTCCCAGCTACTTGGGAGACTGAGGCAAGAGGATTGCTTGAGCCCAAGAGTTTGAGGTTGCTGTGAGTTATGATACTTTGGCACTCTACCAAGGGCAACAGGGAGATACTGTCTCAAAAAAAGTTGTAACAAGAAAGTTAAGATTCATTTAGGATAAAGGCAAATGCTCTCCTTTCAAAAACAAATTAGAGCACAGCTTAAATTCATTATCTTACAGTATCCTACCTAACTACACACACAGTAAAGCTCAGGATAAAAAGAGTTGTCATCCTGGCTTATTTTCTTAACTGAAGCAAGTCACTTCACTCTAGAGCTGTTTACTTGCCTATAAAATAATGGGGTTGGTGTCTCTTCATGATGCATTTTTTAGCTCTAACATTGTGTTAACATTGACACCTTTATCTATGATCGAAAAACAGAAATACTACCGGGTGCGGTGGCTCACACCTATAGTCCCAGCACTTGGGAGTCTGAGGCAGGTAGATTGCCTGAGTTCACAGGTTCAAGACCAGCCTGAGCCAGAGTGAGACCCTGTCTCTAAAAAATAGCTGGGGGTTGTGGCGGGCACCTGCCAGGTACTTGGGAGGCTGAGGCAAGAGGATCACTTGAGCCCAAGAGTTTGAGGTTGCTGTGAGCTAAGACACCACGGCACTCTACCAAGGGTGACTAAGTAAAACTTAGTCTCAAACAAAAACAAAACAGTAACACCATATGTTCTTTTTCATATTTTGTGCTTGGCATTAATAAAACATAATCCTGACTTTAAAATGTTAAGTTTCTTTTAATGCTTTTGAAAAATTCTGGCTCTTGGCTAATATTTTTGAAAGAAAATCTAAATGGGAAAGAGCACTAACTATATCTTACCTTGTTTGGCATCATCACAAGTTGCTGACCTTTACAAATAGATCCTGATTCCAGCTTTCCCAGGACCACTGTGCCCATGTCCTATTGAAATTTAAAATAGAAACATCACGTTTCAGACATTCATTGTGGTTCTCTAGTAGCTCAATATCCCAGAGTCAAATTCTGCAGACTTATTCATAAAGGAAAATCATTAGCTCCAGTGGGATTATCTTAAACATAGCAGAATTAACAAATAACTCTGTAATAATGTGTCATAAGCATATGTATATAGTATTAATAACTAAGTTTAAGATTTTATTTATTTATTTATTGTGAGACAGAGTCTTACTATATTGCTTTAGTGAGCCATCCTGATGATGCCAAACAAGACTATATTGCTCACAGCAACCTCGAACACCTGGTATTAAGTGATTCTTTTGCCTCAGCCTACCAAGTAACTGGGACTACAGGTGCCTGCCACAATGCCCGGCTATTAAGTTTTCTTTTTTGATACAGAGTCTCACTTTGTTACCCTCAGCAGGGTCCCGTGACATCATAGCTCACAGCAACCTCAAACTCTTGGGCTCAGTCTCAGCGCCCATAGCTTAGCGCTACAGCCACATACACCAGGGCTGGTGGGTTGAAACCCCACCCAGGCCTGGTAAACAACAACAACAACAAAAATAGCTGGGCACTGTGGCAGGCGCCTGTAGTCCCAGTTACTTGGGAGGCTGAGGCAAGAGAATTGCTTAAGCCCAAGAGTTTGAGGTTGCTGTGAGCTGTGACGCCATAGCACTCTACCAAGAGTGACATAGTGAGACTTTATCTCAAAAAAACAAAGAGATCCACCTGCCTTGGCCTCACAGACATGGGTGAGCTACAGCATCCAGGCCAAGCCTTAGATTCTAAAAAGTCTGGTGTAGAAAAAAGCACAGAATTTTATATTGGAAGATCTGAATTGTTTGTACAAATTCAGGTTCTCCAGGATCTTTGAACCTCTCTCCTCAGATATAAAATCTGAAAAATAATACTTGTTAAGGGATTTTATTTTAACAGAGCTAAGGAAGGAATAAATATTTGACAATGGCAACACATTAATTACATAAATTGATACTGTAAAACTTAAAAAAAAAATTTATTTACCTATTTTTTAAATTTTTTAAAGACCAACATCCAGGGCCTGTAATCCTAGCACTCTGAAAGGCCGAGGTGGGTTGATTGTGAGCTCAGGAGTTTGAGATCAGCCTGAGCAAGAGCGAGATGCCCACCTCTAAAATTAGCCGGGTGTTGTGGTGGGCACCTGTAGTCCCTGCTACTTGGGAGGCTGAGGCAAGAGGATCACTTGAGCCCAGGAGTTTGAGATGGGTGAGCTATGACGCCAGGGCATTCTACCGAGGGTGACAAAGTGAGAACCCCGTCTCAAAAAAATTTTAAAAACCCAACATCCACTGTTAGTGAAGCTATGGTAAAATTAACATCCATATGCTACTGATGGAAATGTAAATTAGCATAGCATTTCTGGAAGGCTATTTACCAATATCCATCAACTTTTATATGAAAATCCTTTAAGCATTGCATTTTCATTTGTTCTTACTTGTTCATTGGGATATAGCAGCTGATACTTATAAACTAAACTTGCTGAATTACGGTTTATACCACTAATATGCAGTTGTTAAAAAAGCTCAGGAGTTCGAGACCAGCCTGAGCAACAGTGAGACCCTGTCTCTAAAAAATAGCTGGGCATTGGCTCAGCACCTGGAGCTCAAGCAGCTAAGGCACCAGCCACATACACCAAAGCTGGCGTGTTCAAATCCAGCCCGGGCCTGCCAAACAATGACAACTACAACCAAAAAATAGCCAGGCACTGTGGCGGGCACCTGTAGTCCCAGCTACTTGTGAGGCTGAGGCAAAAGAATCGCTTAAGCCCAAGAGTTTGAGGTTGCTGTGAGCTGTGATGCCATGGCACTCTATGCAGGGCAACAGCTTGAGGCTCTGTCTCAATAAAAATAAAAATAAATAAATAAATAGTTGGGCATTGTGGTGGGTGTCTATAGTCCTAGCTATTTGGGAGGGTACAGCAAGAGGATCACTTGAACCTAAGAGTTTGAAGTTGCTTTGAGCTGTGACACTACAGTACTCTACTGAAGGCAAAGTAAGACTCAAAAAAAAAAAAGTTAAAATTATTTCATAATTAGAAACAAAACACAAAAGAATAATTTCACCCACATAAAACCCAATTTCTTAAACATTTTGAGTACCTTGTACTTATCCACAATTGGCAGCCTGATTGGTCCATCAACTGATCTATTGAAGTTTGGCAAATTATCCAGATATGGAATAAATGGTAATCCACTGAGAATATAACAATATCCATTAAAAAAAGTCAGCATAAATATAAAAAATTTTAAGTCACATAACTAACTTTAAACAAAAGACACAACAATATTTTCATTCTACCCATGCACTTGCTCTTCTCATCCAACCAATTTATTACCCATTTCATCTCATTTATTCTTCAGAAAACTAAAAATGTAACAAAACAGTTCAGTACAAGCAAGGCTTCCCCACAAAGGTACTAACATTTAGAAAAATACAACAAATAGCCCACATGTTGTAATAAATTGACTATAGTTTTTGTGGACTTTTCCAGCTCTGAAACCAAGATTCCATAAAGTAATTTCCCCTTTAAAACTACAGTGTTTGGGGGCGGCACCCGTAGCTCAGTGGGTAGGGCACTGACCACATACACCAAGGCTGGCAGGTTCAAACTCAGCTCGGGCCAGCTAAAACAACGACAACGATAACAAAAAAATAGCTGGGGGTTGTGGTGGGTACCTTTAGTCCCAGCTACTTAGGAGGCTGAGGCGAGAGAATCACTTAAGCCCAAGAGTTTGAAGTTGCTGTGAGCTATGACGCCACAGCCCTCTACCCAAGGCAACAGCCTGAGACCATTTGTCTCAAATAAAACAAAACAACAACAACAAAACTGCAGGGTTTGGATAAGGAGACTTAATATTTTTTTTTTAAATGGCTAGGCTCTCCAAATTGATCTACAGATTCCTTAAAGAACAAAACTGAAGAGCACCCTTCCCAATTTCTAAACTTCAAGGCTTTAGTAATCAAGGCTGTGTGGTGGGCGGCGCCTGTGGCTCAGTCGGTAAGGCGCCGGCCCCATATACCGAGGGTGGCGGGTTCAAACCCGGCCCCGGCTGAACTGCAACCAAAAAATAGCTGGGTGTTGTGGCGGGCGCCTGTAGTCCCAGCAACTGGGGAGGCTGAGGCAAGAGAATCGCTTAAGCCCAGGAGTTGGAGGTTGCTGTGAGCTGTGTGATGCCACGGCACCCTACCGAGGGCCATAAAGTGAGACTCTGTCTCTACAAAAAAAAAAAAAAAAAAAAAAAAGGCTGTGTGGTAGTGGCCTAGGACAGACACACAGAACTATACGGAAGCCAACTGAGAGTCCAGATAAACCCCTACATTTGTGATCATTTGATTTTCAGTAAGGGTGCCTATCCAATTCAAGGGAAAAAGAATAGTCTTTTAACAAATTGTGCCTAATAATGGTACATCCATTATGCAAAAACAAAATAACCTATACCTTACAAAAAAATTTACTCAAAATCAAACATATACCTTAACATAAAAGTTAAACCTCTAACATACTTAGAAGAAAACACGGGGTCAAATCTTCATGACCTTTATAGGTTACTGTCAATGTTTTCTTAAATTACTTAAAAAGGGAAGATATACATTTTTTACTAAGGAAAAAAAGGTTACTTACATGTACCAAGGACAGAAATCTGATTGCTCTTTAAGATTTGCTCCAGTCAGTCCTGAGCAGGGCATAAAATGAATGTCCTTTTTGGGATTGAAGCCAACTTTTTTCAAAAATGGCACTAGTTTCTCTTTACATTCTTCGTACCTATAAATATTTTATAAATAATTATAAATGAAAAATCAGTAAACAAATTAAGGTTTAAAAAAGCCTTAGAGCAGTGGTTCTCAACCTTCCTAATGCTGTGGCCCTTTAATACAGTTCCTGTGGGTCGTGACCCACAGGCTGAGAACCGCTGCCTTAGAAAGGCATACAATAACAAGATCATCCTTAATTCCACACAACAGTAAAATATCTAAGCTTACCTCTCATTGCTCCAATTTACTGTGGGATCATCCATCTTATTAATAAGCACGATTAAGTGTTTTACACCTGCTGTCTTTGCCAACATCGCATGTTCTCTTGTCTGTCCTCCTTTTTCAAATCCAGTTTCAAACTCTCCTTTCCTGGCTGAGATTACCTAATTCAAAGCAATGATATTGGTTACTCTTCCACATCAGGCAGCAGTACAACATCTTTCCGAAATCAGATATAACACAAGATTTTTGCAAGAAAACAAAAAAACAACTTACAACGTACTATAATAGCCCAATGCCTATACATGCTTTTTAATGCACAAATCAAACAATGACTAGATGGTTTAAGATTCTGGAATGTTTCTTCCAACACCCCCGCCTCATCCCAAAATGTAGTATGCTTGTATAATTTATAATTCAAGTGTTTCCTAAGCATTTTAACTACAAAGAAAGAAGTTTATGTGATCTAGGGCCAGTAAATCGTCAAAATCTCAAAATGACTAAAGTCCTTAAGAAACAGATGTGTTGTTTTTTTTTTATTGCATTATTTATTCAAAAAATTCCACTTCCCCTTCCTAAGTACCTTTCCCTGGTGTCTCTTCTTCTTCTTCTGTTTTTTTAGAGACAGAGTCTCACTTTGTCGCCCTCAGTAGAGTGCCATGGCATCACAGCTCACAGCAACCTCCCACTCCTGGGCTTGGGCGATTCTGTTGCCTCAGCCTCCCGAGAAGCTGGGACTACAGGGGCCCACCACAACACCGGGCTATTTTTTTGTTGCAGTTTGGCCGGGGCCGGGTTTGAACCCTCCACCCTTTGTATATGGGGCCGGCACCCTACTCACTGAGCCACAGGAGCCGCCCTTGGTGCCTCTCCTCATGAACAGAATATCATTCTTGTCCCCACAGACATCAGGATTAACAATATGATGTACTTTGACTAATAAAATAAAAACAAAATGTGAAGAAGGAACTTGTGAAACTCCCAGCAGAAACTCTGAGAGCTATCATGTGCCTTCAACAATTTTTTGTTCCCTCCATTCCAAGACAGGCATGTTCTACACAGGAGCTCCTTCTTTAGCCTGCAGTGGCTCTCAGCCGGGCAGCCATCAGCCCAGCCCCTACTGGAGGGTGCAGGAAAGCCAAATGTCCTGGGTTTCACACCAGGATCTTCATCTACCAGAAACAGATAGTTTCTTATCATTTCTTACCTACAGTGCCTATCAGTGGGCTTGGCATTTAATAGACACTAAATTCTGACACAGTTATAGATACTATAACAGCAATGAGACGGAAAGTATTTTCACAAGTAAATCTATAAAATTATGAAGACTTTGTGAGCAGGTTGTGACAAAAATGCAAATTGTGGCTATGTACATCAATACAGTTCACGTCAACCTAAATTCTATCTTTTAGAAGGCGAATTCAGATACTAAAGATACAACTTAGACTACTAACAAGTACACAGATGGATTGTAAATGTCCTTCTTACCAGCACAGCCAAATCAGCTTGAGAGGCACCACCAATCATATTTGGGACAAAACTCTTGTGGCCAGGGGCATCTAAAATTGTGAAGTGCTTCTTCTCAGTCTCAAAATAGGCACGACCCACTTCCACTGTTTTCCCCTTGTCTCGTTCTTCCTGATTTGTGTCTAAGGCCCAAGACAAGTACCTGAAATAATTTTCAGAATAAAAGTAAAAACATAAGAGTTTTTAAGATATTCTTCTACCATTAAAGGTGTAACTGATAACATTTAGCATTATATCCATCATACGACATCTAAATCATGAACAGAATTGGTGAAATGGAAATTAAAATAAAACTGATTCATTTTTACATATAGCTATAGTCAATTATATATTCTATAAGCGAACATTATGACAAGCTGATAAAATACATAGAAAGACTACGCAGTACTAATCCCAATATTAGGGAGCTCATCATTAATTAATGAGCTACCTTATATTTTATTTTTTATAATCATCTGGCATAAAATTTAATATCATAATAGCTGTCTCTGGATATTTTTTGAAAGTGAAGGCTGCTAACCCCCCATGTGGGAGAACTAGTTACTAGCTAAAAATTATTTCAATATTACTTTGACAAGTAAGAATTATGTAAGTTCAAGCCATCAATTAATAGTAGACATTAATTTCATTCATATTTCACACAGTGTACTCCATTTCTTACTACAACAATGACTGGGATCTTCTCGCCTTAACACAGGATAGTACAATTTTATTTTAGAAAATGACAATCGATTTTCCATTGAGATAAAGCTTGCTAACTTTAAAAAAATAAATAAAGCAGAAAAAAGTTGACCCTTTCTCTCACCATCAAAGGGCAACCACTGTTAGTAATTCCTTCCATTCTTTTTTCTTTCTAGCATTTATTTACATAATGATCATACCCTAAGTATAATTATGTTTCTTGCTTTCTCCCCAAATGCTACTGTAACCATGAAAACATAAGTTCTATTGCTGGTTATTATAAATTCCATTAAATGTAATTTTTTAGTGGTTATATGATGACATAATTAAATGGACTGTGTCTAATTTCTTCAAGTCTATTACCAGATATTTCGATCATTTCCAAATTTCCTCTGCTTATTAGGAACTGTTCTGCTGGGGGGAGGGGACTTTTCCTTTGTTATGACATCACTTTTAGACCTCAAGAATTTATATTTTAGTAGACTCCAAAAACCATCATTTCTTTAAAGGTAATTTATAGTGTCATAAAAGTTACTATACCAAGTTTCTCTGTTTTTTTCTTTAGCTTCTCTTTCATACTTTTCAAGCGTCCTTTTGTCAACCATACCAGTCAGATACCTGAAAACATTTCAAGAAAAAAAAAAATGAACACTGTGAAGACAGGAAACCTTTTAAGCCCTTGCGTCAAATTTCACCTCCAGAAAACAACTATTTTTTAAAGCAAAGGTACAAATGGTGAATGCTAAAATTATGGAAAATTTAAGGGGAAAAAATGGTATTTGCATAGTCTCAAATTATCAGAAAAAGGGAAGAACCTGATAGTGGAGAATCCTGACAAAACCTAACCAAGTAGTCATAACTAACATTACCAACAGTAAGTAAAACACATTAGACTGACTACAGCAGGATTCACACCAAGGTCCCCTAAAAGGATGTGCTGAAAATAATACAACACATCTTTGTTGAAGCTCTTGTCCAATATGCAGAATTTCATCCAATTGTGAGAAAACATTCGTCAAACTGAAACTGAAGAATAAGCACTCTTAGTTTCTAAGGTCATGAAAGACCAGGAAGGAGTTAGGAAATGTCACAGGTTGGAGAAGACTAAGGAGATATGACTAAATGCAACATGGAATTCTAGAACATAAAAAGGACATTAGTAGAAAAACTGGTGAAACTCAAATAAGATCTGTGGCTTAGATGATAGTGTTATGCCAGTGCTAATTTCCTAGTTTTTATAATTACACTACTGTTATGTAAGATGTTAACATCAAGGTAGGATAAATTAAGGATATATGGGATCTCTTGGTACTGTTTTTCCAACCTTCCTGTAAATCTGAAATTATTACAGAATATAAATGCTTTCTTAAAAAGAAAAAAACGGGTGGCGCCTGTGGCTCAGAGGAACAGGGCCCAGCTCCATATGCCGGAGGTGGTGGGTTCGAACCCAGCCCCGGCCAAACACTGCTAAAAGTAAATAAAAGAAAAAAACAAAAACAGTGGCATATGCCTGTAGGCCCAGCTACTCAGGAAGCTGAGACAGAAGGATCACTTGAGCCTAGGAGTGTAAGACTGTAGTGTGCTATGACTATGCCTATAAATTACCACTGCATTCCAGGCTGGACAACATGAATGAGAACCCAAGTATCAAAAAAACTTAAAATTAGGCTCGGCACTGGTAGCATAGTGGTTACAGCACCAGCCACATACACCAAGGCTGGCGGGTTGGAACCAGGCTCGGGCCAGCTACAACAACAAATAAATAACCAGGCGTTGTGGTGGGCGCCTGTAGTCCCAGGTACTTGGGAGGCTGAGGCAAGAGAATTGCTTAAGCCCAAGAGTTTCAGGTTGCTGTGAGCTGTGAAGCCACAGCACTCTACTGAGGGCAACATAGTGAGACTCTGTCTCAAAAAAAAAAAAAAAAATTAAAATTAAAAAGTAATTGAACTAAAAAGTAAATGTAAATACAGGTATTATAAAGAAAAATCCTACAAGTGTTGTCAAAGCAATGAATTCTTACAACTGTACTTGACAAAGTGAGATTATTAATTTTATTTTTAAAAATACTATTGAGACATTCAATACACTTTAATTTTTTTTTTGCCTGGGATGCGAGGAGGGACAGTCTCTGTGGCCAGGGCTAGAGTGCCATGTCATCAGCTGAGCTCACAACAAACTCAAACTCTTGAGCTCAAGCAATCCCCCAGCCTCAGTCTCTCAAGTACCTGAGACTATAGGAGATCATAAGACACCTGGCTGATTTTTCTCTTTTTTTTGTAGCGAGATGAAGTCTCACTCTTGCTTAGGCTGGTCTCAAACTCTTGAGCTTAAGCTGTCCTCCTACCTGTTTCCCAGAGTGCTAGGATTACTGGCATAAGCCACCTCACTTGGCCAAGAGTCTTTAATTTTAAAATAGTTCTGTAGTAACTAACACCCAACTGCTTCCCTTGACTCAGTCCAAACCAAAACCTTCCTGTTCCTAGCTTTTATCTCGTGTGTTCTCTGTGCAGTCATCTATAGTGCAGTGATCCTAAGAACTTGAGTGTAGAACCCCAGTGAAATGCCACCAAAAATTACAGCTCATCAGCAAAAAATATGCATTGTCCTGAAATACATCAAATAAGCATGACATTTCCATCTATAGAGCCTTGGTTAAGGATCCCTGCTTAACTGCCTGTCTTTGGGTGGCTCTCTAAAATTTTCATGAGGGAGTAACTGGCAAGATTATCATTTAAGATTACTTAACTAGGCAGGACAACAATATGCCCTCAAGGTCCTCTGATGATATAATTTGAAGAAATGGATCTAATTTAGAGAAGGGATTAAAAATTCAGGATCTTTTAATTATAAAGACTCGTTAACACTAGAATGTATTACTAAAGGCCATTCATGATGATTTCATACCTATATAGCTTATTTTAGCACGTCAGCAAAATCCTGCCTTTTATGAAACTCACATAAGGAACAGATGAAGGGGGAAGAACAATTTCCCATTCATCAGATTCAAGAGCTGGTTTTCATTATTCCCAAATAAATTATATTCAAAGCAGACTAAGATTTCCCATAACGTAGGGTCTGTATTTATTTTTATTAAAAAAAAAAAAAAAAAAAGCTTTCAGAAACACATTTAACTAACAATCCTCAACAATCTGACAGTGATTAAAATCCATGGGAAGATACTAACAATGATCACACTGCACAAATTACTCCTAACACTAGCCTTTCCTACTGGTAATTTTTCTAGCTCAGCATGGTGGCTCATGCCTGAAATCCCAGTACTTTGGGAGGCTGAGGTGAGAGGATTACTTGAGGCCAGGAATTGAAGACCAACCTATGCAACATAGGAAGACCCCTGCCTCTAAAAAATAATAAATAACTAAATATATTTTTAACCTGGGGGAGACAGGCTGTTTATCTCCTTTGTGTGGCTCTATGAATGTTTAAATGCCTAAAATTTATTCAATCAAATTAACTCTATTACTTAACAAAAGATACAGACTTACATTATTTGTCCTCCAATGGTTGACTTGCCAGCATCTAAAAGTAACATCAACATGCAAGCCACAGGTTAAAAACAAAAACCAACAACTATATATGCAAACACAACTATAAGTGTCCTTTAGCATATATAATTAAACCTTGCAAAATCAACTGAACTGTAGGAATTTGTAGCATAAATCGTAATTAGTGCTGTCTCCCTTGGAAAATGAGGCAGCTAAGACTCCCTACACCTCAATAATGACTTAGAAATACTTTACTGACAAAGAAGAAAAAAAGAATTTCTGAACAGTTTGCTCCCTGACCTTCAACTAATAAACACAGCAGCAACCAAATTTAAATTCCCTACGGGAGTTTTGGAGGGAAGCAAAAGTAGCTAAAGAGCTGTGAACTACATTTAGGTAGTCATCTTTTCACTGTTACCAAATAAGCCCCATGTCCTTTTATAAATTTCAAAGGAGTTCTTGCTACTAAAAAAAGAAATATGGTTTTTCATATTCAGGCAAAGGCAGAAATAGAAGAAATAAAAGGCACATAATTCTGTATTTTCTTCTCACAAGTTTGGGTAAAGATCAGATAAATAGGTTTGGTGATTTGCTTTTTTGCTAAACCAGCAACCTAGCAAGCATCCAGAGGTTACTCCAGGTTATTAATTTCTTACTTCACACAAAATTAAACTACTGAGTTAATTAAAAAAACTTAATTGAAGTTCACATAAAAAAGACACAATTTCCAAGATATTGATGCATTACACTGAACCATCATCAATGGTCTATCAACATTATATACGTATACAGACATAGATTCATGTATACATATTTCATACAAATATACTGAAGCTTATTTTCTTCCAGCTTGCATGCCATTACAAAATTGTTCGCCCAAACTTCAAGAACAAAAACGTAGGGCGGCACCTGTGGCTCAGTGAGTAGAGCACCAGCCCCATATACTGAGGGTGCCAGGTTCAAACCTGGCCCCAGCCAAACTGCAACAAAAAACAACCAGCCGAACTGCAACAAAAAACAACCAGGAGAGGGTGGCGCCTGTGGCTCAGTGAGTAGGGTGCCTGCCCCATATACTGAGGGTGGTGGGTTCAAACCCAGCTCCGGCCAAACTGCTGCCACCTGTAGTCCCAGCTACTTGGGAGGCTGAGGCAAGAGAATCTCCTAAGCCCAGGAACTGGAGGTTGCTGTGAGTTCTGTGACGCCACGGCACTCTACCAAGGGTGATAAAGTGAAACTCTGACTCTACAAAACAAAACAAAATGGGCGTTGTAGGGAGCACCTGTGGTCACAGCTACTTGGGAGGCTGAGGCAAGAGAATTGCCTAAGCCCAAGAGCTGGAGGTCGCTGTGAGCTGTGATGCTATGGCACTCTACTGAGGGCAACAAAGTGAGACTGTGTCTCTAAAAAAAAAAAACGAACAAAAAAGTACTTGCAACTTTTTGCCAGCTAAAAAAATAAAATCTAGGTAAAAATCAAGGTATTTTAAATTAATTAAGTTCAGTTTTACTAAAAGTCTCCAAGTAGCTAAAGAAGTAAGTTCTGTTTCATGTATCCAGTTTTAACTCTGGTCATTTCTTATAACTGCTGAATGAAACTTACCTACATGCCCAATGAATACCACATTTACATGTTCTTTTTTGGGAGCACCTGGCGGTGCAACCACAGATTTAGGTTTTGGTATTTCCTCTTCCTCCTCCATCATTTCCTGGGCACTTTCCTCAGGTGGCCTTCCATCTCCCATGGAACCAACCTCTATCTCCGCTTCACTTATTTCTTCTTTGTGCTCCCATGATTCTTCTGGAGACATTTCTGTCTCTCCATTTTCTACTGAAATAAGAAATTTTAACTTGATATTCTGTAAAAGACTTATAATTAGTACTTTAAAATACACAAGTTTTAAAACAACAAATGGAACTGTGCATATACAGTTCCAATTCTCAATGTCCAGTGACAAACAGGAAAACCTCTTTCACAACAGAAATGGGTAATAGTCATCTGGCTGGTCCCACTGCTAATAACAGATCAGAGAGCTCTTGAGTCTGCAAAATTGCTGTTTTAGCAAAGCTTCATATGTATAAGGACAAACAAAATGTAACCAAGAGATTTAATACTCCCAACAGTTCAGTTATTCCAAATGTCAGGATATTCTGACAGTGAGGGTGGGTGAGTGGGTAAAGTCTAAAATCAGAACACACAAGAGGTGTAAAAGGACTTAGGAGATTATTTTCTTTTTCAAGTAATAAAACTTATTACTTAAATATAATCACCTTGTGATCATGAACCCTAAAACAAAGGAAATTTTTCCCAAGTAAATGGGAACAAGAATTTAAACTGACTTTAGCATTTCTTCACTTCATCCTATTAGCAGTCACTAAATTTATCAAGGCAGTGACCATGTCCAATTAGTTCTGCTTTTTAAATACTAATAGCAAAGACCCAATTCAATGTGTCTTAAATGTAGACATTATAATATTCATAACACTTACATTTGCACCTTAAATCTTGAGAGTGAAAGGGTTGCATATTACTGTATTAATATGTTCAGAAATTTTCTTACCAACAGGTTCTGAAAGTTCCATACTAACAGCTGAATTTGAACCTAAACAAGAGATTGAGATATAATATATATATTTTACAAAACAATGTCTAGCTCTACACACCACAGACAACTTTCTCAATTAGACTTTCAAAGAGGATATCATAAAAAATTACCTTCACACAATGACTGTTCCTCTTGAGAGGACTCCACAGGTGCTGTTTAATAGAAATAAGTTCTATTAAAAATTGAGACTCACATGTCCATTTCATTTATCTTTTAATATACAACAAAACCAGTATTTCAGTAACAATGCAAACCTCAATAATTCAGATCGACAGCAACTAACTCAGATCTTCAAATTAGAGGTCTTTGTTTAACCAACTTTTGCAAAGTTACAGCCAACTTAAAACATTTTCAGTAACTGAAATGTATTCATATTAATAAAACCCTAATTAGGGCGGCGCCTGTAGGTCAGTGGGTAGGACGCCAGGTTCCAACCCGGCCCCAGCCAAACTGCAATTAACAACAACAGCCAGGTGTCCTGGCAGGCGCCTGTAGTCCCAGCTACTCGGGAGGCTGAGGCAAGAGAATTGCCTAAGCCTAGGAGTTGGAGGTTGCTGTGAGCTGTGAGGCCAAAGCTCTCTACTGAAGGTGATAAAGTAAGACTCTGTCTGTTAAAAAAAAAAAAAGCCTAATTATTCTCTTGATTTACAGGATAAACCTTTTCTTCATAGATACTGTAAAAGTAATCTGTAGCCCAAATCAAATTAGAGAGATTTTGCTCAAGGAATATTCATCAACTTTTTAAATTCCCTCTTGGTAATAACCTTTTAGCTCCAAAAAGCTGTGATTAGCGCTTTTTAAAATTCCCTAGTCATATGTTATCAAGATCCCTGGATAAATTAGATACCAACAAGATAAACAGCATTTGTATAAAGTCCTGAAACCCATTAAAACATCGGCAGAATCGGTGATTCCAATAATGCCAGTTTTGTCCTATACTACAACTCTAAGATAAAGCAAAAATCTAGCTTCCACAGTTGTCATACTGCCAATTCACTAACGACCGACTGGAAGAGATGTAGGAGAAGTACATAAAACATTCAAATATATCTGATAAACCTAAACGATACTCCAATATGAAAGTGCCCCTGCTTCTTGTATGTCCAAGATACAAAAAGATATCAAAAAGTTTAAAGTTGGCCGGGCATGGTGGCTCACACCCCAGCCTGAGCAAAATTGATACCCCATCTCTACTAAAAATAGAAAAAAAGAGGCAAGAGGATCGTTTGAGCCCAAGAGCTGAAGGTTGCTGTGAGCTATGACGCCATGTACTCTATCCAGGGCAACAGCTTGAGACTCTGACTCAAAAAAAGAAAAAAAAGTTTAAAGTCATGTGAATCATGCAAGTAAGTAATAAGAAGAATGAATTCATAACCTACAAAACTAATTTAAAATCACTGCCCAGAAAGTATTAATAACTGTAAGAGTCAAAAAAGGGTGTTTTAGGCCCAATCTTCAACAGCATCAAGGGTTAAGGAAAATAATTTCCTGTCCCTGATAGGTGAAGGGCAAGGAAGGGTTTTTTCCTGAAAGGGACATGCTCAGGGAGTCACTTAGGAATATCATTTTTATGGTTGTGTATAGATCAACGAGCGTGAGAAAAACACACAGGCAGGAAGACCAGCATCACTACTGCAAGAAAGCATGCCCTTAGAACAACCTCACAGTACAACTGAGGTGGGGGGAGTGAGTGCAAAGATATAAACAACATGTGACAGGAGGAGGAGAAAGGCACAGCGACGATCCGATAACCCCAACCAGAGTGATGAGTTGGACATGAACAAAAACTGGGTGGGAGGGGATCATTTGAACTGAGTTTCAAAAGTGACAGAAACACTTTCTCCAGTGTGTTCTCTGGACACAGTATAAATTAACCTTTTGTTGCTTTTCTATTTTGTAAAGTTTAAGGGTAAGATAAGGAAAAATTACTCAATTTTCAGAAAAAGCCCAGACAGTGCTAAGTGAATCAATTCATAAAACAACTTAAGAAGGAGGAGGCAGCACGGTCGTGGTGAGAGCCTAGAATTGAGCCTATCACAAGTTGTGAAATGTAGTTATTCTATTAGAATCATGGGATTGGTATACATCTACGTGATGGGATTGCTGAGAGGATTAAGTGTTTAACAAATTAAACATCTGGCTCAGTGCCTGTAGCTCAGTGGGTAGGGCACCAGCCACATAGACCAGAGCTGGCGGGTTCAAACCCAGCCCAGGCCTGCCAAACAACAATAACTACAACCAAAAAAAAAAAAAACAAAAAACCTGAATGTGGGGGAGAGGCGGAGCAAGATGGCAGCCAAGTAACAGCTTCCTTGCATCTGGGCACCGTGAGTCTGGAGAGATAGGACTCCAGGCATCTCTGGCTGGTGGGATCTGCCTATCATCACCCCTGAGAGGATACAGGGAGTCAGCGAGAGACTTCTGGACCCCAAGAGGAGGACTAAAACACTGGAAATACGGCAAGTGGTCGCGTGTGTTCAATCCGTCTAAACCTGCCCGCAACTGTAAGTTCAGTAGCAACAAGACTGCAAACCAGAAAGGCCTTACCTGTGAACTGTTTTGGTGTCTTTGGACTTGGCACTCAGCTGAACTGCCTTGGGGAGAGCCTGAGCGGGAGTACAGAGAACTTTGGCCTTTTTCTAGGGCCCCAGTCTGAGCCGCTGAGCCAGACGGAGCTAAAAGTGTCTGGCTCTGGGTCACAGGCAGCCATTGTGAGCGATCTGCCCCGGCAAGCTCCGCCCTCAGGGTCGCAGAGCTAGAATTGGGTGGGAACTGGTAACCCAGCGACCAAGTAGCCTAAGGGCGGGGTCTGAGCCGCCTTGCAGCCCTAACCCTTGGGGGCAGAGGGAGACTAGTTTTGGTACACAGGGTAAGTGGATAGCCACTTCAGCAGTGATTCCAGCGACAAGCACTTCCCTGGGAAAGCTTCTGCTAAGCAAGTGAACAAGTTCAAAGAGCCTTTTAAGTGGGCTGAAGAGAGATTTAGGGTGTCTACCTGCTGGGGTTTGAGAAACTAGCAGCCTCCAGTCGTATCAGAACTGTGATTAACATCTCATACCCCAGAAGACCACGTGTTGCCCAGACAATATTCAATAACATACATATACTGCTTTGTTTTTGTTTGGGGTTTTTTTTGTTTTTTTTTTTTTTGGTTTGTTTTTCTTGTTTATTTTGATGTTGTAGATTGTTGTTTTGTTTTTTCCATACAGATCCTTTTTCTTTCTCAATTTTGCTAGTTTAATTATAATTTCCCATTGCCGCCTATTTCAATAATTAGAACTTCATTTTTATTAGTGTTTCTACCGCTATTATTTGGTTTTACACCCAATTTTATCCCGTAAAGTTTTCTGTTTCCTTGTTTTGGTTTGATTTACAGCATTTTTGTCTTTCCTCTCTACTTGGTGGAGGTGGGGTACTGTATCTGATAAGGTTAGCAAAGAGCTGCTGACCTCAAGGGAACCACCCAACTGGGCACCCCCAGAAGGTGGTTTTTATTTTAAAGGTTGTATCAAAGTACCCTACTGTACACCTATATTGCTCTGTCTCCCTCGTTCTGTGCCTCTCTTCTTTTTGTCAATATTCCTTTTACCCACCCCCTCTTCTTTCTCTATTTTTCTTATCACTCGGTCCTCCTTTCTTTCATCCCTTTTTTGCTCTTCAACCTTCTCACTCTTCTGGTCCTGTAACCCTTAGTCCACAGGCACGAGAACTTAAAGAGCAAGAGGAAGTGAAAGGAAAATTAGGGCAAGGAAACAGATAAAAGAAATCACTCATGAGGAAGAATCAGCAGAAAACTCCAGGCAACATGAAGAACCAGTCCAGAACAACCCCACCAAGGGACCATGAGGTAGCTACTGCAGAGGATGCCACCTATACAGAAATGTTAGGAATGACAGAAAGGGAATTTAGAATACACATGTTGAAAACAATGAAAGAAATGATGGAAACAATGAAGGAAACTGCTAATAAAGTGGAAAATAACCAAAAGGAAATCCAAAAACAGAATCAAATAAGAGATGAACGATATGAAGAATATAAAAAGGATATAGCAGAGCTGAAGGAACTGAAACAGTCAATTAGGGAACTTAAAGATGCAATGGAAAGTATCAGCAACAGGTTAGACCATGCAGAAGAAAGAATTTCAGAGGTAGAAGACAAAGTTTTTGAGATAACTCAGATAGTAAAAGAGGCAGAAAAGAAGAGAGAGAAAGCAGAACGTTCCCTGTCAGAATTATGGGACTTTATGAAGCGTTCCAACATACGAGTTATAGGAATTCCAGAAGGGGAAGAAGAATGCCCCAGAGGAATGGAAGCCATACTAGAGAATATTATAAAAGAAAATTTCCCAAATATCACCAAAGATTCTGACACACTGCTTTCAGAGGGCTATCGGACCCCAGGTCGCCTCAACTCTAACCGAGCTTCTCCAAGACACATTGTGATGAACCTGTCCAAAGTCAAGACAAAAGAAAAGATTCTGCAAGCTGCCAGGAGTAAGCGCCAGTTGACCTACAGGGGCAAATCCATCAGAGTGACCGCAGACTTCTCTAATGAAACTTTCCAAGCAAGAAGACAATGGTCATCTACCTTTAATCTACTTAAACAGAACAATTTCCAGGCCAGAATTCTGTACCCTGCTAAGCTAAGCTTCAAAATTGACGGAGAAATCAAATCATTTACGGATATACAAACATCGAGGAAATTCGCCCCAACAAGACCAGCTCTACAGGAAATACTTCAACCTGTTCTGCACACTGACCACCACAATGGATCAGCAGCAAAGTAAGAACTCAGAAATTAAAGGACAGAACCTAACCTCCACACTGATGCAAAAGATAAAACTAAGCAATGGACTCTCACAAAATAAGACGAATAGAATACTACCACACTTATCAATTATCTCAATAAATGTTAATGGCTTGAATTCCCCACTGAAGAGACATAGATTGGTTGACTGGATTAAAAAACACAAGCCATCCATTTGTTGTCTGCAAGAAACACACCTGGCGTCAAAAGACAAATTAAAGCTCCGACTCAAGGGTTGGAAGACAATTTTTCAGGCAAATGGAATTCAGAAGAAAAGAGGAGTTGCAATCTTATTTTCAGATACATGTGGATTTAAAGCAACTAAAGTCAAAAAAGACAAAGACGGTCACTTTATATTGGTCAAGGGAAAAATACAACAAGAAGACATTTCAATTCTAAATATTTATGCACCCAATTTAAATGCTCCCAGATTCTTGAAACAGACCTTACTCAGTCTGAGCAATATGATATCTGATAATACCATAATAACAGGGGACCTTAACACTCCTCTTACAGAGCTCGACAGATCCTCTAAACAGAAATTAAACAAGGATATAAGAGATTTAAATGAGACCCTAGAACAACTGTGCTTGATAGACGCATATAGAACACTCCATCCCAAAGATAAAGAATATACATTCTTCTCATCACCCCATGGAACATTCTCCAAAATTGATCATATCCTGGGACACAAAACAAATATCAACAGAATCAAAAGAATTGAAATTTTACCTTGTATCTTCTCAGACCATAAGGCACTAAAGGTGGAACTCAACTCTAACAAAAATGCTCGACCCCACCCAAAGGCATGGAAATTAAACAATCTTCTGTTGAATAACAGATCGGTGCAGGAAGAAATAAAACAGGAAATCATTAACTTCCTTGAGCATAACAACAATGAAGACACAAGCTACCAAAACCTGTGGGATACTGCAAAAGCAGTTTTGAGAGGAACATTCATCGCTTTAGATGCCTACATTCGAAAAACAGAAAGAGAGCACATCAACAATCTCACAAGAGATCTTATGGAATTGGAAAAAGAAGAACAATCTAAGCCTAAACTCAGTAGAAGAAAAGAAATATCCAAAATCAAATCAGAGATCAATGAAATTGAAAACAAAAGAATCATTCAGAAAATTAATGAAACAAGGAGTTGGTTTTTTGAAAAAATTAATAAAATAGATAAACCATTGGCCAGACTAACGAGGAATAGAAAAGTAAAATCTCTAGTAACCTCAATCAGAAATGATAAAGGGGAAATAACAACTGATCCCACAGAGATACAAGAGATCATCTCTGAATACTACCAGAAACTCTATGCCCAGAAATTTGACAATGTGAAAGAAATGGATCAATATTTGGAATCACACCCTCTCCCTAGACTCAGCCAGGAAGAAATAGAGCTCCTGAACAGACCAATTTCAAGCACTGAGATCAAAGAAACAATAAAAAATCTTCCAACCAAAAAATGCCCTGGTCCAGATGGCTTCACACCAGAATTCTATCAAACCTTCAAGGAAGAGCTTATTCCTTGCAGAAGTTATTCCAAAAAATTGAGGAAGAAGGAATCTTCCCCAACACATTCTATGAAGCAAACATCACCCTGATACCAAAACCAGGAAAAGACCCAAACAAAAAGGAGAATTTCAGACCAATCTCACTCATGAATATAGACGCAAAAATTCTCAACAAAATCCTAGCCATAGATTACAGCTTATCATCAAAAAAGTCATTCATCACGATCAAGTAGGCTTCATCCCAGGGATGCAAGGCTGGTTTAATATATGCAATTCCATAAACGTTATCCACCATATTAACAGAGGCAAAAATAAAGATCACATGATCCTTTCAATAGATGCAGAAAAAGCATTTGATAAAATCCAGCATCCTTTTCTAATTAGAACACTGAAGAGTATAGGCATAGGTGGCACATTTCTTAAACTGATTGAAGCTATCTATGACAAACCCACAGCCAATATTTTACTGAATGGAGTAAAACTGAAAGCTTTTCCCCTTAGAACTGGAACCAGACAAGGTTGTCCTCTGTCACCTTTACTATTCAACGTAGTGCTGGAAGTTCTAGCCAATACAATTAGGCAAGACAAGGAAATAAAGGGAATCCAAATGGGAGCAGAGGAGGTCAAACTCTCCCTCTTTGCTGACGACATGATCTTATACTTAGAGAACCCCAAAGACTCAACCACAAGACTCCTACAAGTCATCAAAAAATACAGTAATGTTTCAGGATATAAAATCAATGTCCACAAGTCAGTAGCCTTTGTATACACCAATAACAGCCAAGATGAGAAGCTAATTAAGGACACAACTCCCTTCACCATAGTTTCAAAGAAAATGAAATACCTAGGAATATACCTAACGAAGGAGGTGAAGGACCTTTATAAAGAAAACTATGAAATCCTCAGAAAGGAAATAGCAGAGGAAACTAACAAATGGAAGAACATACCATGCTCATGGATGGGAAGAATCAACATTGTTAAAATGTCTATACTTCCCAAAGCAATCTACCTATTCAATGCCATTCCTATCAAAATACCAACATCGTACTTTCAAGATTTGGAAAAAATGATTCTGCGTTTTGTATGGAACCGGAAAAAAACCCGTATAGCTAAGGCAGTTCTCTGTAACAAAAATAAAGCTGGGGGCATCAGCATACCAGATTTTAGTCTGTACTACAAAGCCATAGTGCTCAAGACAGCATGGTACTGGCACAAAAACAGAGACATAGACACTTGGAATCGAATTGAAAACCAAGAAATGAAACTAACATTTTACAACCACCTAATCTTTGATAAACCAAACAAGAACATACCTTGGGGAAAGACTCCCTATTCAATAAATGGTGTTGGGAGAACTGGATGTCTACATGTAAAAGACTGAAACTGGACCCACACCTTTCCCCACTCACAAAAATTGATTCAAGATGGATAAAGGACTTAAATTTAAGGCATGAAACAATAAAAATCCTCAAGGAAAGCATAGGAAAAACACTGGAAGATATTGGCCTGGGGAAAGACTTCATGAAGAAGACTGCCATGGCAATTGCAACAACAACAAAAATAAACAAATGGGACTTCATTAAACTGAAAAGCTTCTGTACAGCTAAGGAGACAATAACCAAAGCAAAGAGACAACCTATACAATGGGAAAGGATATTTGCATATTTTCAATCAGACAAAAGCTTGATAACTAGGATCTATAGAGAACTCAAATTAATCCACATGAAAAAAGCCAACAATCCCATATATCAATGGGCAAGAGACATGAATAGAACTTTCTCTAATGGATTAGGTGTGTACGTGACTGGAAGAGTATAAAACTTAAACTTGGAATAAAGAACTTTGCTATATGCCATCAAAAAAAAAAAAAAAAAAGAACTTTGTCTAAAGACGACAGACGAATGGCTAACAAACACATGAAAAAATGTTCATCATCTCTATATATTAGAGAAATGCAAATCAAAACAACCCTGAGATATCATCTAACCCCAGTGAGAATGGCCCACATCACAAAATCTCAAAACTGCAGATGCTGGCGTGGATGTGGAGAGAAGGGAACACTTTTACACTGCTAGTGGGACTGCAAACTAGTACAACCTTTCTGGAAGGAAGTATGGAGAAACCTCAAAGCACTCAAGCTAGACCTCCCATTTGATCCTGCAATCCCATTACTGGGCATCTACCCAGAAGGAAAGAAATCCTTTTATCATAAGGACACTTGTACTAGACTGTTTATTGCAGCTCAATTTACAATTGCCAAAATGTGGAAACAGCCTAAATGCCCACCAACCCAGGAATAGATTAACAAGCTGTGGTATATGTATACCATGGAATACTACTCAGCTATTAAAAAAAATGGAGACTTTACATCCTTCGTATTAACCTGGATGGACGTGGAAGACATTATTCTTAGTAAAGCATCACAAGAATGGAGAAGCATGAATCCTATGTACTCAATTTTGATATGAGGACAATTAATGACAATTATGGTTATGGGGGGGGAAACAGAAAGAGGGAAGGAGGGAGGGGGGTGGGGCCTTTGTGTGTGTCACACTTTATGGGGGCAAGACATGATTGCAAGAGAGACTTTACCTAACAATTGCAATCAGTGTAACCTGGCTTATTGTACCCTCAATGAATCCCCAACAATAAAAAAAAAAAAAACAAACCTGAATGTATATCCCAAGCATGGTTTTCTGTTTGGCTCAGCGCCCGTAGCACAATGGTTACTGTGCCAGGAACATACAGGGAGGTGACGGGTTCAAACCTGGCCCAGGCCAGCTAAACAACAATAACGACTGCAACAAAAAATAGCCAGGCTTTGTGGCGGGTACCTCTAGTCCCAGATACTACTTGGGAGGCTGAGGCAAGAGAATCACTTAAGCCCAGGAGTTTGAGGTTGCTGTAAGTGATGATGCAACAAAACAAAAACAAATTAAACATCTGTTTAGTGTCAGTTAAAGAACACCTGGCCTCTAGGTGACATTCAACAAATGTCAGTCTCCATCTTCCCCCCAAACTATTCTAACTCATTCCTATCAACATACATTTGAATATCTACTATGGGCGAGACAGGGATAAAAAACACAAGTGTTGGTAGGAGTAGGAGTGATACAATTCACCCTAACTAATATTTATTGAGTCTATGTGCTGATTTCTATCTCATTTAATCCCTAAAAGCCCTATGAAATAGAAACTGTAATCACTACTGTCCAACAGTCGTGATCATCAACTTTGGGCTTTTCTAAGTTATACAAGTGCCATCTTGCAATTCCTCAAATAGCCCGGCTTAAAAAAAAATATCACAGTAAAAGTAAACTAAGCTATGCTGTACAGTTATGACGTACTAAGTATTTTAGGGCAGGAAAAAGACTGAGGGTACTAATATAGCGAACTTTTCTCTACCACTTGAGACATTTTGAACTGTAACTGACTGAACTTTTCAAAACCAAATTTGATCACCTAGTTCCTAGCACCCACTGTCAAATTTATAATACAGATGCTCCTCAACTTACAATGACATTACACCCCAGTAAATCCCATTGTAAGCTGCAAAGTCAAAAATGCATTTAAGCCTTTCACAAGATGGCAACGAAGGCAAAGAAGGAAGCTCCTGCCCCTCCCAAAGCTTAAGGTAAAGCAAAGGCCAACAGGCAACTCTAAAAGTTATCCACAGCCACAAAAAGAAAACCCATACATCACCCACCTTCTGATGGCTGAAGACACCATGGCTCTAGAGGCAGCCCAAATAGCCTCGAAGAAGCATCCCCAAGAGAAATAAGCTTGACCACTATGCCTTCATCAAGTTCCCCTGACCACTGAGTCTGCCATGAAGAAGACAGAAGACAAATGCACACTGTGTTCACTGTGGACACCAAAGCCAACAACACACACCAGATGTAACAGGCTGTGAAGAAGTTCTATGACACTGATGTGGCCAAGGTCAACACCCTGATCAGATCTGATGGAGACAAGAAGGCATATGTTCCACTGGTTTCCAATTACGATGATTTGGACGTTGCTAACAAAATTTGGATCATCTAAACCAAGTCTAATTCTAAATATCTATCTTTACATCATAATAAAAAATGCACTTAATACACATAACCTACTGAACATCACAGTATAGCCTAGTCTACCTTAAATGTGCCCAGAATACTTACATTAGCCTATAGTTGGGCAAAATCCTCTGGCAACACAATACACAGTGAAGTATCAGTAGCTTACCCTAATGACTGTGTGGCTGACCTGGAGCTGCAGCTCTCTGCAGCTGCCCAGCACCACAAGAGAGTATCATGTCACTATCACTAGCCCAGTGGAAGATCAAAATTCAATGTACAGTTTCTATTAAATGCATATTGCTCTTAAAGTACCATGGTTGAACCAACCTAAGTTGAGGACTGTATACAATATATGCATAAGGGACTTCTCAAGCCAGGTACATCTGTCATGAGACCACTTCGTTGGCTGCATAATGCAGCATAATGAAAATCTGTTCTCAGTTGTTTTTTTTTGTTGTTTGTTTTTTAGAGACAGAGTCTCACTTTATGGCCCTCGGTAGAATGCCGTGGCATCACAGCTCACAGCAACCTCCAACTCTTGGGCTTAGGCGATTCTCTTGCCTCAGCCTTCAGAGTAGCTGGGACTACAGGCACCCGCCACAATACCCGGCTATTCTTCTGCTGCAGTTTGGCCAGGGCCAGTTCAAACCCGCCACTCTCGGTATATGCGACCAGTGCTTTACCCACTGAGCCACAGGTGCCACCCACTGTTCTCAGTTTTATTTTTCAAAATATTCTACAATTAATAATGTTTGTCTTAAGATTGTTAAGGTTAAAGAGGCAAAGATAGTGTCAAAGACAAAAAACAATGAAGTGCTTAATATGAACTGGTAAATTAAAGGACCCAAAAATAGGTTTGCCATAGTTTCCTATGGTGGAAAAAAGCTTTCTTTTTTTTTTTTTTTTTAAGAGACCGAGTCTCACTTTATGGCCCTCGGTAGAGTGCCATGGCCTCACACAGCTCACAGCAACCTCCAGCTCTCGGGCTTAAGCAATTCTCTTGCCTTAGCTTCCTGAGTAGCTGGGACTACAGGCACCCGCCACAACGCCCGGCTATTTTTTGGTTGCAGTTTGGCTGGGGCCGGGTTTGAACCCGCCACCCTCGGTATATGGGGCCGGCGCCTTACCGACTGAGCCACAGGCACGGCCCGGAAAAAAGCTTTCTATGAAAACATCCAGACCATGCTAAAGCTAAAGACAATGCTGGTCACATCTGTGACTGATGTTTTCAAAGTGAACCAGAAAAATTACAGTATATATAGCAAGATGTTCTTTAAATTTGAACTTAATGTAATTGTGCTCAGCCTTCACACATGCACAAATAACCCTTATTCATTCCACTCTTGTCTTGTTCATAATGCATATGAAATCTAAATTTTATTGGCAACTAAGAAACTTGGGCTTAGAATTCTCTTAGGCTGGGGTGGTGCCTGTGGCTTAAAGGAGTAGGGCACCAGCCCCATATACCAGAGGTGGCAGGTTCAAACCCAGCTCCAGCAAAAAAAAAAAACCTGCAAAAAAAAAAAAGAATTCTCTTAGACCTAAAGTTACGGTTCATGGTCAAAAGATAACTTGATTTCTCACATCCTGTATGGTTCCTATCTGCTGGTCTGAAAGGCATTAGAAACTCTCCTGAGGAACAAAATTATGGTTTCAAAGTTACAAATGTTATTTCCATGTTCAGAAACATACCTTTATCAAGTATTTAAAAATGGAACCTAATTTATGGCTTTCGTATGAAAGCTATAACCCAATTATAACCTAAGAATATGGGGAAGGGGGAGGGGGAGGGAATGGGTGAGGATGGGTGGAGGGAGGGTGATTGGTGGGATCACACCTACAGTGCATCTTATAAGGGTATATGTGAAACTTACTAAATGTAGACTATAAATGTCTTAACACAATAAGTAAGAAAATGCCAGGAAGGCTATGTTAACCAGTGTGATGAAAATATGTCAAATGGTACATAAAACCAGTGTATGGTGCCCCATGATTGCATTAATGTATACAGCTATGATTTAATAATAAATAAATAAAGAAAAGAAAAAAATAAAAATGGAACAATTCTACTAAGTGGCAAAGGTAACAAAGTACACCAGTGAATGCAACTGCTGCATCCCAAATTAAAAGTGAAAATACTACAGTTTATGACAAAAGAGTATTAATAAACTAGCTATGGGGTGGTGCCTGTGGCTCAGTCGGCAAGGCGCCAGCCCCATATACCGAGGGTGGTGGGTTCAAACCCGGCCCCAGCCAAACTGCAACCAAAAAATAGCCGGGTGTTGTGGCGGGCGCCTGTAGTCCCAGCTACTTGGGAGGCTGAGGCAAGAGAATCGCGTAAGCCCAGGAGTTGGAGGTTGCTGTGAGCTGTGTGAGGCCACGGCACTCTACCGAGGGCCATAAAGTGAGACTCTGTCTCTACAAAAAAAAAAAAATAAAAGATAAATAAAATAAATAAACTAGCTATGACACTAGGTCCTTTACTATAAATTTCAAAATATGAAGTGCAAAGATTTTACACGACAGCCAACCAACAGTACTGCCTGTGACTTAGCACAGATAATTCAGATCTTAAAATTGTTAGTTAAAATTGGATTGTGGAGAAATAACAAACACAAAAGGTCACATATTATACGATTCTACTATATGAAATATTCAAAATAGGTAAATCCACAGTCAGAAAGCAGACTGATGGCTGCCAGAAGCAGGGAAAAAAACAGAATGAGAAGTAATTGCGTAATGAATACAAATTTCCTTTTGGGGTAATAAAAATGTTTTGGACAGACAGAAGTACTGGTTATATATATAACACTCTATGAATGTATTAAATGTCAATGAATTGTTCATATTAAAGTGGTTAATTTTATGTTATGCAGATTTAACCTCAATTTATTATTTTATATATTTATTTTGAGATGGAGTGTCATTATGTCGCCCTCAGTAGAGTGCTGTGACATCACAGCTCACAGCAACCTTAAATAAGCAATTCTCTTGCCTCAGCCTTCCAAGTAGCTGGGACTACAGGTGCCCGCCACAATGCCCGGCTATTTTTTTGTTGCAATTGTTTAGCTGGCCCAGGCCGGGTTCAAACCTGCCACATTCGGTGTCTGTGGCTGACACTATAACCACTGTGCTACGGGCGTCCAGCCTTAACCTCAATTTTTAAAAAAGGTATAAAAATTTAAAAAATATTTGATACATGAAAGGACTTAAACATGGAAAATCCTACTCAGCCAGCTAATCAACATAACCCAAGTTAATTTAGTCAAGGCCATATGTATGTCAGGTAAGAAAAGCTGTATTTTGATTCAAGTTACATGTTTTAAACACAAATGTTTGGTTAATTCTTAAAAAGCGCTTAATCCATATATTTCATAAATCACCAAATTACTTTTACAGCTTTAGATACAAAACTAATTTTTATCTTGCTTTACACACTAAACATAGCTGTCCAACCAAAGCTATCTTAACAAAAATTTCAGTCTTGTTAGCTAAATGGTGTGTTCATTTAAGATAAAAACAACTTTGGCACCATCATAGAAGTCACAACTGTCCCACAGTACAATGGAAGTGAGAAATATGTATGAAAAATTCTGTCCAGTTTCTGTAATGATGGAAATGTTCCTTATCTGTGCTGGGATAGGACAGTCATATGTGGCTATTAAGCACTTGGAATGTGGCTATTATGCCTAAGGAAGTGAATTTTAAATTTTATTCAATTTTAGTAAACTTTAGCCACATCTGGCAGCCATATACTAGACCCACAGTTTTATCGCCTCTTAAGGATTCTCCATAACTGCAGTACACACTCACCTACCTGATTCCCACTTCTGTCCTATTCCCCATCCAGCCCAAATCCCAGAAAGGCAATGATCTCTCCTCTAGGATATGATTCCTCTTTCAATTCCATGTACCCACTATCTTAGTTCTTGTTCCCTAGGAGATTACAGACTTCCAGAATGAACTGTGGAAGTAGTCTCCACAGTTGGCACAGTGTACTATATAGAACAAATATACAATCAATTTTTACTGAATTTACTTCAGCAGTTTTTCTTTGATCATACTAGTTCCTTCTAATCTTACCACTTCACTTTTCTCACCATCTCTAGCCTCTATTTATGTATTTGCTCTATTTCCATCAGGGTTCAATGGAGTAAAAATAATTTTAACTATGCCAACTTTCTGAAGAGTGGTTAGAGAAACACTATTTCAAGAGATGTTAAAATACAGCTTAAGGAAGGAACTAAAACTTCTCTACCACTCAGACCACAGAGTCTCACCAAAACTGCACCCTAAGGTTTTTCTTCTATAGATCACACCAGAAAACAGTAAAAGCAGGTATCAGAAGGAAAAGTCTGTAGAACACATAGAAATGTGAATGGTTTTGCCTTAATTACAAAACACCTTAAAAATAAAAAGGCACAATGGTACAGGCAGTGGTGAACAGAACTGTTTAAGCTATTTTATAATCAACATTTTCCAAAATGTAAAAAGCAATTTAAAAATATTCCTTTAGAGCAGTGGTTCTCAACCTTCCTAATGCTGCAACCCTTTAATACAGTTGCTGTGGGTTGCGACCCACAGGTTGAGAACCCCTGCTTTAGGCAAGCGTCCTCAAACTGCCGCCCGCAGGCTACATGAGGCGGTGTGATTGTATTTGTTTCTGTTTTGTTTTTTTTACTTCAAAATAAGATACGTGCAGTGTGCATAGGAATTTGTTTATAGTTTTTTTTTAAACTATAGTCTGGCCCTCCAACAATCTGAGGGACAGTGAACTGGCCCCTGGTTTAAAAAGTTTGAGGATGCCTGCTTTAGAGCATTGCCTACCTATGACAAATACCATTCTGCTACTGAGAGAGAATATGGAGACAATGCCACAGTCCAGATTCATGGGACCAGTCTCTCAAAGTGTCTCAGCCAGTGTTGCTTAAGATCATTAAAATCAAATCATAAGGAAGGGACTGGCAGAGTCACTCCTACTACTATAGTAAGCTTTGAAATGATATAAATTCTAATCCTTGCTCTTCCTTTTCATTCATGGACATGATTTTTTTTTTTTTTTTTTGGGCCAGGGCTGGGTTTGAACCCACCACCTCCAGTATAATAGGGCCAGCACCCTACTCCTTTGAGCCACAGACACCACCTGGCTTTAATTTCTTTATCTAAAAATGAGAAGCTTGGCAGCGCCTGTGGCTCAGGGGGTAGGGTGCCAGCCCATATATCGAGGGTGGTGGGTTCAAACCTGGCCCTGGCCAAATTGCAATGAAAAATTGCCAGGTGTTGTGGTGGGCGCCTGTAGTCCCAGCTACTCAGGAGGCTGAGGCAAGAGAATTGCCTAAGCCCAGGACTTGGAAGTTGCTGTGAGCTGTGACGCCACGGCACTGTACCGAGGGCAATAAAGAGAGACTCTGTCTTAAAAAAATAAATGAAAATAAAAATAATAATAAAATGAGGAGCTTGTACAGTAGCTAGGGTCATTTCCACCTGTAAGGTTCTGTTCTAAGACCCTATTTATTTAGTCACTAAAGCAATACCACATATCAACCTAATTAGACTTTCTGTAGTATAACTAAAATTCCATTATATTTTTCAGACAACCCTAAAAGATAAGTCTTATTTATAGTCCATATTCCATCTATTTCAAAAAAAAAAAATTTTTTTTTTGAGACAGAGCCTATGTCACCCTCCATAGAGTGCAGTAGCGTCACTGCTCACAGCAACCTCAAACTCTCCAAGAGATTCTCTTGCCTCAGCCTCCGAAGTGGCTGGTACTACAGGTGCCCGCCACAACCCCCAGCTATTTTTTGTTGCAGTTGTCATTGTTGTTTACCTGGCCTGGGCAGCCTCAGTGTTATGTGGCTGGCACCGTAACCACTGTGGCACAGGCACCGAGCCATATTTCAAAAATAATTTGAGGTGTGTTTAAAATTCATCAACCATAACAGAAAAATATCCTTCTGCTATCAAAAATAATCACCCAAAGTAGGTAGACACAGATGGCTTAGTACGGTAACACAAGAGACAGAAGTTTTATAGAAATAGTCAAGCAGGAAATTACCCAATGGCATCCTAAAGTATGCACTTTTTTTTTTCAAGTGAAATGATATACAATTACCAATTTGGAATGTGATTTGGTACTGAGCGTCACCACTTTTTTTTTTTTTTTGGAGACAGAGTCTCAAGCTATTGCCCTGGGTAGAGTGTCATGCCGTCACAGCTCACAGCAACCTCACACTCTCGGGTTTAAGCAATTCTCTTGCCTCAGCTGCCACAATACCTGGCTATTTTTTTTTTAAGTTGCAGTTGTCATTGTTGTTTGGCAGGCCCAGGCTGGATTCGAACCTGCCAGCTCCGGTGTATGTGGCTGGCGCCCTAGCCGCTTGAGCTACAGGTGCCGAGCCAGCATCACCACTCTTTAGGACAGTGATTTTCAATCAGTATGCCTTGAGAGGATCTTAGGTGCACCTTGAAAATCTTAAATTATTTTCAAAGGAAGTTCAAAGCACAGTACATATATTCTTTTTTATTACTTTTTTTTTTTTTTTTTTTTTTTGAGACAGAGCCTTAAGCTGTCGCCCTGGGTAGAGTGCCATGGCATTACAGCTCACAGCAACCTCCAACTCCTGGGCTCAGGCAATTCTGCCTCTACCTCCCAAGTAGCTGGGACTACAGGCGCCTGCCACAACACCCCTCTATTTTTTGGTTGCAGCCGTCATTGCTGTTTGGCAGGCCTGGGATGGATTTGAACCCGCCAGCTCAGGTGTATGTGGCTGGTGCCTTACGCACTTGAGCCACAGGCGCCGCCGAGTCTTTACTCTCTTTTTTAATCAATGTAAGTGTGACAAGGAAGTTCAACTATAGGTTCAAGCGTGCCGTGAGATAAAAAAGGGTTGAAAAACACTGCTTTTGGCTAATAATATAAGATGCCAAGGAAATCCTTGGTAAAATTGTTTCTCTCCCCTCTAAGTAGAATTATGATGGGTAACTGGTTCAACTTGCAGTACTGTCATAACCAAATATATCCAGCCAGGCTTTGTTAAAATCTATTGAAACCAAGGAGCGAACTTTTAAGGTTTGATACAAATCAACAATTGACAGTTAAAAACATCTGAGGTGGTTCAGCTCCTGTGGCTCAAGAGGCTAAGGCGCCAGCCACATACACCTGAGGTGGGAGGTTCGAATCCAGCCCAGGCCCACCAAACAACAATGATGACTGCAACAACAACAACAAAAAATAGCTGGGCGTGTGGCAGGTGCCTGTAGTCCCAGCTACTTGTGAGGCAGAGGCAGAGAATGGCCTGAGCCCAGAAGTTGGAGGTTGCTGTGAGCTGTGATGCCGAGGCACTCTATCCAGGGCAACAGTGCAACAGCTTGAGGCTCTGTCTCAAAAAAATTGGTGTAACTACACTCAATGTTTGATCTGAAAGAGTGAACAAGTAGTGTAAAAAGATAACCTGTGATCTCCTTCAACCATGTCTTGGTAAACTTAAATAACAATATAGAAATACAAAAATATGTATGTATATAGAAATACAAGGAGGGGGATTTTATATGTTAATTTCTTAAACAAAAACAAAGTATTCATGAAGAACACTTAGCAAATAGTAGATAAGTCTTTAGTTTTATGATTATGGTAATAAACCTGAAAAATTTTTTTCTATTGATGAGCATCAGAGTGTTTTAAGACAACACTGAAATTATTTACATAATACCTGTTCTCATCTTTGAAAGCTATCTACACCCTTTCTACAGCCCCCTTAACACATTGGGTCTTCCAGTGGAGTAAACTGGGCATGTGACCCCTTTTTAGATTCTTCAAAGACTACAACTTATTCATCTTGGTGTCACTTCAAGTGCCTAGCACAGCATCCTACATTCATGGGCAGGCAAAGGTTTGTTAATTGTCACTAGTACACATTTCTGAGAATAACCAGAGATTCACATCTCTGGAAAAAATTCCATTCTAATACTGCTAATTCATCCCAAAAAGTTATCAGATATTTTTTCATTCCTTTCTCTTCAACCAGAAGGATAATACTATTTTAACACTTTAAAGACATTTCCTCCCCAGAAAATCAAAGCAAGCAAGTCATGGCTTAAAATTTGTCTTCTATAAACTGCTCTAACTTGTCCTGAGAAGTTTTAATTGCTGTCTTTTCATGCAGTACAATTTCAGAAAAAGGAAAAAAACAAGGAACAAAGAATGCAATAAGCTATGTACTAACAGCACTAAATAAAACCTGCTCCAGAGAGGGTTTATTCCCAGTAAAATGTCTCGGTTTAGCACAGCACTGGCCTTCACTCGCTCCCTAAATCCTCACACTCAAGCCATTCATATGTGTACTACATAAAAGGACAAAACAAGAGCCCAAATTTAGGCTCAGTGCCCGTAGCACAGTGGTTATGGCGCTAGCCATATGCATCAAGGCTGGCAGGTTCAAACCCAGCTGGGGTCAGCTAAACAACAAGACTCCTACAACAAGAAAATAGCCATGTGTTATGGCAGGCACCTGTAGTCCCAGCTACTTGGGAGGCTGAGGCAAGATAACTGCTTAAGCCCAAGACTTGCTGTGAGCTGTGACGCCATAGCACTCTTATCGAGGGTGGCACAGAGAGACTCTGTCTCAAAAATAAATAAATAAATAAAATAAGAGCCCAAATCTAACAATCAATAAGTCAAAGCAGGAGAAGTAATTAAAGGCACTGAAATACATTATTACTGTGATACTCCAGGAACAACAGCCGCATTTTCGACTTATTTCCTCTTCCTATGTCATTTACTATTCCATGGAAGCCTAAAATCACCTTTACATTGAAATTGTTGTTGTAGGCAGTTACAGAAAAACAAACCCCCAATCTTATCTATCACTAGTCTTCAACAGCATTCATTTAACAAATACCTAGATACCTAGCAATACATGACACACAATAATAAAGTGTAAAAGCCTTTCTGGACAAAGCCACCATTACTTTGATTCAGTATCCTTCCTACTCTGGTGGCCCTGAGAAGGTCACTTTTAAGAATATTGAGTAAGGCAGGCTGGGTTGTAATCCTAGCACTTCTGGAGGCTAAGGCAGGGAGGATCTCTTGAGCTCAGGAGTTTGAGACCAGCCTGAGTAAGAACGAGAGACCCTGTCTCCACTAAAAATAGAAAAAAATTAGCCAGGCATTGTGGCAGGTACCTGCAGCCCCAGCTCCACAGCAGGCTAAGGCAGGAAGATCACTTACACCCTAGAGTTTGAGGCTATTATGAGCTAGGCTGAGGCTATGGCACTCTACTGGGGTAACCGAGTGAGACTGTCTCAAAAAAAATAAATAAATAAATAAATATTCAGTGATTAAAAAGCACCCACAAAGTGGTAAGGGTTGCATAATCCTGTAATATACTAAAAACTACTGAACTATACAGTGTAAAAGGGTGAATTTTATACTATGTAAATTATATCTCAATGATTAAAAAAACTCCCTCCCCCACAAAAAGGCATTCAACAAAAACCAAACACTAAAAAAGACACTTGTCTTTAAAATTCACGTTTTACAATAAAATTTCCTATGTTCTGGAGACAATTCTTCCTCTGAGGAAGTATTAAGGACCACTGGTTTTATTTCATACTTATTTTTAAATTGCACAGTTGAGTGGCATTAAAGATGGATGGCATGGCACAAAGAACAGTACAAACCGTGACTATTTAACATTGCTAAACCTGTTTCTCATTTAATAATAAATAAGACTGCTAGCCTGGGTGCAGTGGCTCACACTATAATCCTAGCACCAAGGCAGGAAGACTCCTTGAAGCAACCAGTTGGAGATCAGCTTGGGCAATGTAGCAAGACCCTGTAAAAAAAAAAATCAGCCAAGTATAACCCTGCAGTCTTAGATATTTGGGAGGCTGAGGCAGGAAGACTGCTTGAGCCCAGGAGTTCAAGGCTACAATTAAGCCACTGCACTCCAGCTTGAGTGACAAAGTGAGACTGTGTCTCACCAGTGAAACAAAGACAAATGAAAAAAAAGACAGCTAGGTGGGCGGCGCCTGTGGCTCAGTCGGTAAGGCGCCGGCCCCATATACCGAGGGTGGCGGGTTCAAACCCGGCCCTGGCTGAACTGCAACCAAAAAATAGCCAGGCGTTGTGGCGGGCACCTGTAGTCCCAGCTACTCGGGAGGCTGAGGCAAGAGAATCGCTTAAGCCCAGGAGTTGGAGGTTGCTGTGAGCTGTGTGAGGCCACGGCACTCTACCGAGGGCCATAAAGTGAGACTCTGTCTCTACAAAAAAAAAAAAAAAAAAAGACAGCTAGGTGCAAGTTGAAACTTAAAATAAGTATATTCTATCAGAGAAAACGTTTATTCTAATACACATTTAGCTTTTTCTTCTTCTATACTTTCATTCATTTCAGACCCTCTATTTTAAGGAGAATCACTTGGCCAATTTACTTAGCTCTATAGAGAATTACACTTAAAGGAATTACACTTAATTATACCCAAATGGGTTCTACTTAATCATTTCTCTGGAAACCTATGTTCTTAAATTTTCAGAGACAGGCATCACCAGCAGCCTTCCAGTGAAGATGAATGACACTGTGCAAAAAGCATCTTCCTCCACTGGTTGCTCAAGGCAGCACTGTAGGTATTTAAAAAGAAAAAAAAAAAAAAAAAAACAGACAAACCAGCCTGTTTGGGGGAGAAATGATAGATGTTCATCCTAGACAGGCACATTATAAAAGTTATTCTAGAAGTCTGATCTCTAGGCTCCTTCAACAGCTCTCCTGGCATCAATTTTATTTTTTTATTTTTTCTTTGAGACAGTCTCACTATGTCATCCTTGGTTGAGTGCTGTGGCGTCACAGCTCATAACAACCTCAAACTCTTGGGCTTAAGGGATTATCTTGCCTCAGCCTCCCCAGTAGCTGGGACTACAGGCACTGGCCCAATGCCCAGCTATTTTCTGGTTGTAGTTGTCATTATTGTTTAGCAGACCTGGACTGGGCTCGAACCTGCCAGCTTTTGGTATATGTGGCTGGCGCCCTTACTCACTGAGTTACAGACGCTGACACTTGGCATCTATTTTAAAATGATCCACCACAAATTTCAGCTATGGCTTAACAACAAAAGAAAACATGCTAGCCCTATTATTATCCATTTCCTCACTATCAAAAAAAAACTCACAAACTTCTTGGTTCTCCCTTTGTTAGTTTCAATCTAGATGCTATTTCCAATTTTTTCCAAGCATCATTATCTGACTGTGATTTTTTATGGACCAGAATGATTATGCAATCCTACATAATTTTGGACCACAATTTAGAAAAGCCATTCTTTTCCAGACATGATACACAGGACAGTTTTTTAAACATTAATTGGTACTTTGGTAGAAGTAGTCAGTAATATCAGTAACACCAAAAACAGGTTTCCGGGCGGTGCCTGTATCAGTGAGTAGGGTGCCGGCCCCATATACTGAGGGTGGCGGGTTCAAACCTGGCCCTGGCCAAACTGCAACAAAAAAATAGCCGGGAGTTGTGGTGGGCACCTGTAGTCCCAGCTACTCTGGAGGCTGAGGCAAGAGAATCGCCTAAGCCCAGAAGTTGGAGGTTGCTGTAAGCTGTGATGCCACAGCACTCTACTGAGACTCTGTCTCTTAAAACAACAACAACAATACCAAAACAGGTTTCCAATTGAAGGGGGTAAAAAGCTCACCATAATGCAGGGACTTTTCTTACCAACAACAACTTCCTTATAGATTTTTTTTATCTCTAATGTCTAACACTTTCCAAGAGACAAGGATTAAAAATAAGACTACAAATTAGCAAATACCAAGGAGAGAAAAACCTATGTAAGAGGTACTGTCTAGTCACTCAATAGTGACCATTGCTAGACCACTGCTGTATGGATGGTTCCCCCTTGATGACTGGCTTAGCTGCAGAGTCCTAATTCTAGCCAGAGTGGTGATAGTGGCTCCAGAGCAAGGAGTGAGGGTAAGAAAGAAAATCCATTTATAGGGAATCAGGCAATTTGAGGAGCTGGTAAGTGAACTAGTTTAAGTAGTCATCAAAATAGTTTGAGGTCAAGGATTAAAAACTAAACTTCCTTGTTCAAAATCAAAAGGAAAACATTAACCACCCACACAAGTAAAATAACCAGTCAATGAAACAACCAAATCCAAACTGTGTGTTCACATACCTGTGTCACAAACTCTTATCCTTTCACCTCTAGAGAGCAAACTGGCAAGTTTCTGAAGAAATGAAACTTGTAGAGCACTTTTACAATGTTCACTTATCTAGGAAATACTACAATACAGAACTTTAATGAGAGAAAACGATACTATGTACGCTGTCACTTAAAATGACGTGGAAAAAGTCTGCGATCTAGCCCACTAATATATTGGCTAAATAATGAAAAAAGACATTCAGCCTTTTCCTTTTTCATTTTCTCTTTAATGTGAATGTAATGCTGAGTGTCTCTAAAACACCATTGTGAGAAAACTTAAGTTCACTCATTTGACATTCCTACAAAATTAGTACCTGAAAGCCTGCTACCTTACCATTAAGCAGTCCCTAAATTCAGGAAGCCTTTTACAGACGGAACTTAACTTGAAACCGTAGAAAGTATGATTTAGCTACTGTCAGAAAGGCACGTGACAACTATTAAGTTATACAAATGCTCAAGTGTCTGAAGAAATAGATTAGATTACTGACACAACACAAAGAGTTATACCAAGTAATAGGAATAAGGTCAACGATTTTATAACAAGAAAATTCTAAACGTGTTACTGACAAAGAAGTCTAAGACCCACTTAAGAAAAAAGGCACAATACAGTTTCCTACCACACATTAAGAATCCTAACTTTTGAACTTTCTAAGCGTAAAAAAGATCCCTGTATAGATAGCCAACAGTTTCTGCCGATCACAAGACTGCAATGCATCTTGGGATTCCTTCGGGACGGTTCCGTGCCGTAGATATTTAAAATGTAATTACAGTTTTAATAGTAGAAATTGTACCAAAGGACGCTCTCTCGACCCGGCCCAAGGTGAATGGAAAACCGAGCATTTGTCCTCCCCAGTTCCTCGGACCTCTCAACGCCCACCCGACTAACTCCTGGCTCCATCTGTCCTCTCTTATGGGTCTCGTGGCACTCATCAGCCGCTGCCCTTGCTGGGTCCCACACGGTTCCGAATTCCGGGGGCAACCGCAGCCCTCCACCCGGGGCAGGGAGAGGCGGGGCTCAGGCCCGCGGGGTCTTCCGACGCGCCGCCCCTCCCTGCCCGGCCCACCGCCGCCCCACCCAAGCCCGGCGCCACTGTCAGCGCCCCACGTGCCGACCAGGGCCCACAGCCGCGCGTCCCCAGGCCGCACCCCCACTCCATGTGGGCTACAGCCCCCACGCCAGCTGCCCGACGTCCCCTCCCGCCTCCCCGGGGCTGCCCAGCGTCTCGGCCCTTTACCCGAAGGGCCTCCCGCGCCGCTGCCGGCTCCGTGATTGTTGGTGGCGGCGCCAGCTGGGGATGGCGACGGCTGAGCCGGACCCCGTAGGAAGGACGGCACGAACTCGGCGGCATGGACGTTGGGCACGAAGGGTTTGGCGTTGACGTTGAGCTGCCGGCTGAAGGCCGCGCTGAGGTGCTCACGCTGGGCCTCGGTCCCCGCCGCCGCCAAAGGGCCGCCGCCGCCACCGCACGGGCCCGGCCCAGGGGCCTCCATGTCCGCCTGGTCCCAGCAGTCGGGCGCCGACTCGCTGCTGCTGCTGCCGCCGCTGCTGCTCCCGCCGCCGCCGCCGCCGCCGCCGCCGCCACTGCCGGGATCCATGATCGGGGGGGCCGTGTGTGGTAAAGAGAGGGCGGGAAATGGAGGCGGGGGCTACCGGCCGGGGAGGAGCAGGCCGCGATGACCCAGTGAAGGCAGCGAGGCAGAAGGGCCCGGGGCTAGCGACGCTATCCTTGGTGTCGCCGCGGCAGCAGCTCCAGTCCCGACTCCGCACTCGCGGCGGCGGCAGTTCCACCCTCCTCGTGTGTGAGAGAGGTTCTCCCACCCAACCCCAGAACCTACGACTGCCTCACCACTAACCCCACGCGGGTTGACCCCTCACCGCTATCCGTACCTTCGCCACGGTAGTTCTTCGGCCTGCCCGCCCCCGTTTCCGGCTATTGAGCGCAGCGAGGGCGGAACTACAAGTTCCGGCAGCGCCCGCGCGACCCCGCTGCGGTTTTCCCGGAGGCCGACGGGAGTCGGAGTTCAGGGCCTGGGCGCAACCGGAAGCGGCCCTGGCTCCCGGCAGGCAGCGCGAGGAGGCGGAGGTTTGGTGGCGTCTGGGCTGCTCCACCTGTCAGAGGATGGGTGCCGGAGTGGGCCCTGGCGAGAGTCCAGGTTGGGTGAGGACAGAGAATAAAGCTTTTAGCCCACAGGAGGGGTCCACTCCGGCCCGTTAGGATCAGGATGCAGGAGAACGGAAAGCATATATAACGTGGGAAAAACTGAAAATTCCTTCTCTGTTCACCACCATTCTGAGTTCTCTGTGCGGTCCTGCTACCTTGTTCTCTTTCTCTCGTTTTCCTTCTCCGCATCCCCAGATTTTGCCCTACATTCAAAGCCAATGTAGATTTCAAAGTCAGTTACATTTTTGTATTCATTTGGTGAAAGAGAAAACTGTGAGATGTTACAACTTAAACTGCAGTTGTGTCTTACAGAGCGCTGAGGCCCAAGTTCTGCCAGTTAACTGGAAAATTTCAATGACTCACTGTTTGACTAGTCAGTTAAATCTTTCACCCAAACTTTTCCATCCTTTCCTTCTCTCTGCAAAGGAGTTTGTAAATTAAACCGAGGATTGCCATATTCCGTGATGTATCCGGCTGTACTTAACAGGGTTATTTTGGTGTCCGGCTTCCTTTCACTTTGGGTAAAGTGGTTTCCTTTTGAACTGTCTGATTTGCTCAAACATTCCCATAGCACTTTATTGACTTCACGTTACACTTACAGGTTATGATTAGCTAACCATGAGAAAAGAAAAAAATCAAAAAAGAAATATTTTAAGTTCATATACAGACGTGACTGCATGAAGTAGTAAAACATGTTGCTCTGAGTACCTGTTAATTTTTTCTGTAATTCACCCATATGGAGCCCAAGACAGATAAAAACATATTGTTGATATTTTTCTGAAAGCTGTCTAGACAGGGTGCAATAAGCTGCCTAGAAATTACAGAGTAAGGGAGTGGACACACAGATAATAGATGTTTATTAACAATCTTAGGTTGAAAGAGAAGGAAGGAAGATAGAAGGCAGGAAGGTAAAACCCTCAAAAGATCTAGATTTTTTTAAAAAGAGTTAATAGCAAAGATTTATTAAAAGCATCTGCAAGCAAATGGGCAAATGGAACACGGGGAACTTCTAGACCTTAATTTTAAACATCTATATTGTAAAGATAAAAGGGAACTCAGCCTAATGAATCAAAAATTAAAAGTCAGCAGGTACCTTTTTCTTTTTTTAAACTTGCACCTTATCTCACTGTAGCCTTTTCTTTTTTCTTTTCTTTCTTTCTTTCTTTTTTTTCTTTGCAGTTTTGGCCGGGGCCAGGCTTGAACCCTCCACCCTATTCCTTGAGCCACAGGCACTGCCCCTGGCAGGTACCTTTAAAAGCAAGTACTGTGCTATAGTGGTTTTGAATTTATGTTTAATAATTAAGCTAGTAAGCTTTAGGAATTTTTTTTAAACCATATAACACTTGGGCAGATGAGCACCATAAATGTAAAGAAACCAGAGATCTCCATTATAACTGGCTGCTTTGAAGTTCCTTATCAAGTTTGTGGTCCCTGCTCCCTGAAATCTTATGGAAATCAGGCTTTTTTTTTTTTAATACATTACATATGCCTCCGCTTAATACAAAGTTCTGGTTACAGCCTATTAATACAGTTCTTTGAAGAACTTTGAATCCTTAAGAATGTCCAATTTGGTTGGGAGCAGTGGCTCACAACTGTAATCCCAGTGCTGTGGGATTACTGCAGGACAGGGGTTTGAGACCAGCCTTGGCAACATACCAAGACCTCGTCTCTACAAAAAAAAAAATTAAAAATTATTCAGGCATGGGCGGCGCCTGTGGCTCAGTCGGTAAGGTGCCAGCCCCATATACCGAGGGTGACGGGTTCAAACCCGGCCCCGGCCAAACTGCAACCAAAAAATAGCCGGGCGTTGTGGCCGGCACCTGTAGTCCCAGCTACTCGGGAGGCTGAGGCAAGAGAATCGCTTAAGCCCAGGAGTTGGAGGTTGCTGTGAGCTGTGTGAGGCCACGGCACTCTACCCGAGGGCGGTACAGTGAGACTCTGTCTCTACAAAAAAAAAAAAAAAATTATTCAGGCATGACAGCATGTGTCTATAGGTCCAGCTATAAGGGGCACTCACCGAGGTAGGAGGAGTTTGAGGCTGCAGTGAGCTATCATCATGCCACTGTGCTCCAGCCTGGGCAGCTGAGCAAGCCCTTGTTGCTAAAAAGGAAAAAAAAAGGTTTGTATTAAGTGATTGCTGCATTGCTACCTGCAATTGCTGTTGAATGAGATAAGCATTTTCATCTTATATTCACTAGGAGAAAATACAAGGTATTCAAAATAAAGTGCCTTCCCAGTCAAGATTTTCACTTCCAGCCCAGTTCTGAGAAAATGTCAACACAAGCAGCTGACTCACTCCTTCCGCAACCATTTTGTGTTTGGACCACACTCTTCTCTGTATTACCTCTCGAGCATGTGATGACCACACTTTAATACTTTAATAGGTTAGTTCTTCATATCTAATAGAATAAGTGGAGTTTCTTTGTGCCTAGTGCATTTTCTTTTCTGTTTTTTTGAGACATAGTCTCACTGTCTCGCCCTTGGTAGAGTGCCATGGTGTCACAGCTCACAGCAACCTCCAGCTCTTGGGCTTAGGCAATTCTCTTGCCTCAGCTTCCTGAGTAGCTGGGATTACAGGCGCCTGCCACAACGCCCGGCTATTTTTTCGTTGCAGTTTGGCTAGGGCCAGGTTTGAACCCGCCACCCTCGGTATATGGGGTTGGTGCCCTACTCAATGAGCCACAGGTGCTGCTGGTGCCTGGTGCATTTTCAAGGGATGAAGGCATAAACTTCTAAGATTGCTGCTTAGAAAAGCAGTTATCATTAACTCCCTTGTCTCAGAGTAGGATATGGATAATTAGGGAAGAATCCACTCTATTGGTTTTCAAGGAAAGTGAAATATCTTTCTTGTTAGTGTTAAGATGAGCAACTTGGGGAGAGGGTCTTTTTTTAATCTTCTTTATGTTCCCACTGCCCTACTATAATGCCAGGCATATAAAAGGTGTTTAATAAATGTTAAATAGAATGATTCTACCCTTTTATACTCATTGAGAGCTATACTCATATTAGACACAGGACTAAAATAACTTAGAACAACTTAGGAAAAAACTTTTTTCTGTCCTCACACACCAATCACCATTCAACCCAGAGTATAATCCTTCCTCAGTATATTCAAGGATTGGTTCAAGGACCTCCTCAGATACCAAAATCAAAGCATACTCAAGTTCTACAATCTGCTGTATGAAACCCACATACACAAAAGTCAGCCCTCCTTGCACTTGGGTTTCTGCACCCAGAGCACACTGTATTTTCAATCCTTGTTTGGTTGAAAACAATCGACGCAATTCAGACCCATGTTGTTCAAGGATCAATTGTACTTTACATCTAATCACCAAATGCATGGGAGGTTCTCGCCACCAAAGACTAATTTTCTAGCATACATCAAGAGGATATCCTATAATGTAACTAAATTCTAACACTAGCCAGAGTTAGTGCAGACCCCACAAGTTAAAGGCTAAGTCCCATAAGACTGCCCCCCCCTTCAGATGCCAATTGCAGGCCTCAATTGTGACTTGTACTTTTAATTAGCTATCAATTGGGGGTTCCCATGACGCCCTCCTCAGGTTCAAATAATTTGTTAGAGTGGCTCACAGAGCTCAGGGAAACTCTTTACATTTATTTACCCTTTTGTGATAAAGGACATTACAAAGCTTGCAGATGAACAGCCATGTGGAGGATGTGCATAGGATGTGGTACAGGGGAAGGGACAGGCACACCACCCGCTAGGCACCTTCAGTGTGTTCAACAGCCCAGAACTTCTCTGAACCTTGTTCTTCTGGGTTTTCATGGAGGACCCACGTGTGTAGGCATGATTGATCAAATCATTGGCCATTGATGATTAACTTTACCTTCAGCCCTGCTCCTCTCCCTAGAGGTTGGAGAGTGGATTGAAAGGTTAAAGCTGCTTCTTTATTTTGTTTTGTTTGTTTTCTTTGAGACAGAGTCTCACTCTGTTGCCCTGGGATTGAGTGCAGTTGGTATCATAGCTCACAGCAACCTCAAACTCTTGGGCTCAAGTGATCCTCATCCCTCAGCTTCTCAAGTAGCTGGGACTACAGGTACCTGCCATGATGCCTAACTAGTTTTTCTTTTTTAGTAGATATGGGGTCTCACTCTTGCTCAGGCTGGTCTCAAACTCCTGAGTGCAAGCATTCTGCCAGTCTTGGCCTCCCATAGTGCTAGGATTACAGACATGAGCCACTGCACCTGGCCTAAATTCCAACCTTCTAATCCTGGGTTGGTCTTTCTGGTGATCAGTCTCCATCTGGGAACCCATCAGCTATCACCCAGGAAATTCCAAGGGATTAGGACCAGGGTCAAAGACCAAATATTAGAACGAAAGATACACACAGCACCTCTATGGCTCAAGAAGTTACAAAGATTTTTGAAGCTCTGTGCCATAAGCTGAGGGCAGAGACCAAACATGTATCTTTTATTGCATCATAATGCCACAATGACCTTTTATGTCAGGCTTCTTTCACTTAGCATAATGTTTTCAAAGTCAATCCATGTTGTAACAGGGATCAGGACTTCATTTTTTTTTAACGGCTTAATAATACTTGATTGCACTGATTATACCACAACTTGTTTATCCATTTATCTACTGATGGGAAAATTGCTTTCTTAACTTAAAAAAGTAAAAAATAAAAGAATGGATGAACAGATTAAACCTCAGTAAGGTGTGTAGTCTATCTAATTGAATTGTCCATGTCAACTTCCTGAATTCTGATAGTTTACAATAGTCATGGTAGATGTTACTGCTTGGTGCATAAGAACTCTCAACTATTTTTGCAACTTTTTGTGGGTCCATAATTATTTCACAATAGAGAGTTAAAAGGATAAAAACTCTAACAAAAAGTCATATTTTCTGAACTCTTAGAGTCCATGTGAAATTATATAGACTTCAGCCTAGATTCCCAAGTCTTTATCAAAAGGTTTTTTTCTGCCTTCCTTAAAGTTGTATGAGGCAGGAGTAGAGTTGGGAAAAGGGGAATTTTTTTTTTAACTTTGAAAATTTTATAAATATGAAACTGTATGCAGCAGTTCACAACCTGTGGGTTGCGCCCCCTTTTTAACAATGAGAATACATTGCAGCATTAGGAAGGTTGAGAACCACTGGTATAAAGAATCGCAAATGCCCAGATGCCTACCTAGAATCACAAGATGGCCAATTATTATTTTTTTTTTTTTGTAGAGACAGAGTCTTACTTTATGGCCCTTGGTAGAGTGCTGTGGCCTCACACAGCTCACAGCAACCTCCAACTCCTGGGCTTAAGCGATTCTCTTGCCTCAGCCTCCCGAGCAGCTGGGACTATAGGCGCCCGCCACAACGCCCGGCTATTTTTTGGTTGCAGTTTGGCCGGGGCCGGGTTTGAACCCGCCACCCTCGGTATATGGGGCCGGCGCCTTACCGACTGAGCCACAGGTGCCACCCACAAGATGGCCAATTGTTAACATCTCCACACTTAGTTTCATGTTTTAAAGAAGAAATAAAATAGGCTCGGCACCTGTAGCACAGTGGTTATGGTGCTGGCCACATGCACTGAGGCTGGCGGGTTCAAATCCACACTGGGTCAGCTAAATAATAACGATAACTGCAACAACAACAACAAAATAGCCGGGCGTTGTGGCAGGCCCCTGTAGTCCTTGGGAGGCTGAGGCAAGAGAATCACTTACACCCAAGAATTTGGGGCTGCAGTGAGCTGTGATGCTATGGCACTGTACTGAGAGCAACATAGTGAGACTCTGTCTCAAAAAACAAAAAAAGAAAAAGAAAACAATTTCAGTAGGTATCATCTCTTTGATTTCAAAGCTAGTCCTATTCTACTCCTGCATAAAAGGCAACCACTATCATATATTTGATGAATGTCATCCATCTAACGCATTTTAAAACACGTTTATGTACATAACATACAAATCAAAGACACCGTATTGTTTTCAAATTTATCCATAATAGTATATAAAACCTACCGTCCCTTCACTTCCGTGTTTTTTTGTTTTTTTTGACAAATCTTCTCACTCTGTTGCCCCAGGCTAGAGTGCTAGGGTGGCAGCTTGGATCACAGCAACCTCAAACTCCTGGCCTCCAGCGATCTTCCTGCCTCAGCCTCCCAAGTACCTGGGACTATAGGCAGCTGGCACAACCCCAGCTAATTTTTCTGTTTAAAATAGAGACTTTCTGGGCAGCACCTGTGGCTTGTGAGTAGGGCGCCAGCCCCATATACCAAGGGTGGTGGGTTTGATCCCGGCCCCAGCCAAACTGCAACAGAGGAATACCCGGGCATTGTGGTGGACACCTATAGGCCCAGTACTCGGGAGGCTGAGGCAAGAGAATCGCCTAAGCCCAAGAGCTAGAGGTTGCTGTGAGCTGTAATGCCAGGCACTCTACCAAGGGAGACAAAGTGAGAGTCTGTCTCTACAAAAAAAAATAATAAATAAAATAAAATAGAGACTTTCTATTTGTAGTAGAAACAGGGTCTTGCTCTTGTTCAGGCTGGTCTCAAAACTCCTGAGCTCAAGCAATCCTCCTACCTCATCCTCCCAGAGTGCTAGGATTACTTGTGGGAGCCACTGCACCTGGCCAAGTGTTTATTTGTTGACTGCTATAGAGTATACTCAGAGTTAAACATCTATGTTTATACTTCTTTTAAAAATTGCCTATTTTTGGCTGAGGGCAGTGGCTCACGTCTGTAATTCTAGCATTCTGGAAGGCCGAGGTAGGTGGATCACCTGAGCTCAGGAATTTGAGAACAGTCTGAGCAAGAGTAAGACCCTTATTCTCTACTAAAAATAGAAAAACTAGCTGGGTATTGTGGTGGGTGCCTGTAGTACCAGCTACTAGGAAAACAATCACTTGAGCCCAAAAGTTTGAGGTTGCTGTGAGCTACAATGCCAGCGCACTCTATCCAGGGTAACAGAGTGAGATTCTGTCTCAAAATAAATAAATAAATATTAATTAAAATTACCTATTTTCCTATATTAAATGTTTGGGTTATTTCCAATTTTTTGTTATACCATCAACACTTGTAAAAGTGTCAGAATCCTTTCTGAAGCAAGTTACAGAAATTTTAATTCAAACTGGATCCAACCAAAAGAAATGTATTATCTTCAATCAGGTGCAGTGGCATGTACTTGTAGTCCCAGCTGCTTTTGAGCCTGGGGTAGGAGAGTTGCTTGAGCCCCGAAGTTCCAGGCTTTTAGTATGCTATGATTACACCTGTGAATAGCCACTGCACTCCAGCCTGAGCAACAGAATGAGACCCTGTCTCCAGTGAAAAGGAAGAAAGGAGCGAAAGAAGAAAGAAAGGGAGGGAGGAAAAAAAGGAGGAAGGGAGGGAATGAATGAATGATCTTACATAACTAAATTCCAATGTAGGACTGATTCCACAGTCCATTGGTTCACTACTTAATGACATTGTCAAGGACTTATATCCTTTTTTCTTTCTTTTTTTTTTTTTTTTTGAGACAGAGTCTCACTTTGTCACCCTTGGCAGAGTGCCGTGGTGTCACAGCTCACAGCAACCTCAAACTCTTGGGCTTAAGCGAATCTTTTGTCTCAGCTCCCATATAGCTGGGACTACAGGTGCCCGCCACAATACCTGGCTATTTTTGTTGTTGTTGTTGTTGTTGCACTGGTCATTGTTGTTTAGCTGGCCCCGGCTGGGTTCAAACCCGCCTGCCTTGGTGCATGTGGCCAGTGCAGTAACCACTGTGTTATGGGTGCCCAGCCAAGACTTACATCTTTCTGTCTGTCTCTGTCCTGGATTTTGGCTTCATCTCAGCCTCATCCAAAGATGGCTGCAGAGTTTCGAATGTCAAGTGCCAAAACCAGAAATAAGTGAAAGTCTCTCATTCTGCAGTTCTCTTCTAAAAATGAAGAAATTTTTTCAGAAGCTCCCCAAAAGTTTCTCCTCTTCTGTCACTGGCCTGAATTTGGTCACCGACCCAGTCTTGAAAAGGGAAATCTCTCCCTCTTTTTTTTTTATTGTGATAAAACATATGTAATAGCCAGGTGTGGTGGCTCACACTTACAATCCTAGCATTCTGGGAGGCCGAGGCAGGTGAATCATTTGAGCTTAGGAGTGTGAGCCCTGGCTGAAGAAGAAGGAGACCCCAACTCTACTAAAAAAATATATATAGAAAAAACGAGCTGGGTGTTGTGGTGTGCATCTATAGTCCCAGGCTGAGGCAAAGAGGATCACTTGAGCCCAGGAATTTGAGGTTGCTGTGAACTATGATGCCACAGCACTCCACCCAGGGGGACAGAGTGAGACTCTGTCTAAAAAAAAAAAAAAAGTAACATAAAATTTGCCATTTTAGACTTGGCACCTGTAGCTTAGCGGCTAGGGCGCCAGCCATATACATTGGAGCTGGTAGGTTCAAACCCAGCCCAGGCCTGCCAAACAACAATGACAACTACAACCAAAAAATAGCCAGGCGTTGTGGCAAGCAAATGTAGTCCCAGCTACTTGGGAGGCTGAGGCAAGAGAATCTCTTAAGCCTAAGAGTTTGAGGTTGCTGTGAACTGTGATGCCACCGTACTCTACCGAGGGCGATATTGCCATTTTAACCATTTTTAAGTGCAGAATTCAGTGACATTAAGTACATTCACATTGTTCTGCCACCATCACCAACATCCATCTTTTCCAACTGAAAACTTTTTCATCTTCTCCAACTGAAATTCTGTCCCCATTACATAGTGACTACCCTCTCTCCCCTGACCCTCCTGGCAACCACCGCTCTACTTTCTCTCTCTGTGAATTTGAGTCCCCTAGGTACCTCACATAAGTAGAAGTGTACGAGAGTTTTCCTTTTGTGACTGGCTTCCTTCACTAGCATAAGGGCCTCAAGTTCATCCGTATAGTAGTCTGTTTCAGAATTTCCTTCTTTTTTAAGGCTGAATAATACTCCTTGGTCTGTATACATTACATGTTGTTTATCCATTCATCTGTGATAGAAACTTCAACATTGGGGTGGTTCCACCTATTGGTGGGAGCAGTAATGCTGCTATGAACCCAAGTGTACAAATATCTGTCTGGGTCCCTGCTTTCAATTCTTTAAGTGTATATCTAGAAGTGGAATTGCTGGCCGGGTCCAGTGGCTCAAACCTGTAATCCTAGCAGTCTGGGAGGCCAAGGAGTTGGATCGCTTGTGCTCATGAATTTGAGACCAGTCTTGAGAGCAAGACTCCATCTCTACTAAACATAAAAAAAAGAAAACTAGCTGAGCATGGTGGCAGGCGCCTGTAGTCCCAGCTACTTGGGAGGCTGAGGCAAGAGAATGGCTTGAGCCCAGGAGTTTGAGGTTGCTGTGAGCTATCATGCCACAGCACTCTAGCCTGGTGAGACTCTGTTTTAAAAAAAAAAACAAAAAAGAGTGGCGGCGCCTGTGGCTCAGTCGGTAGGGCGCCGGTCCCATATACCGAGGGTGGCGGGTTCAAACCCAGCCCCGGCCAAACTGCAACCAAAAAATAGCCGGGCATTGTGGCGGGCGCCTGTAGTCCCAGCTACTTGGGAGGCTGAGGCAAGAGAATTGCTTAAGCCCAGGAGTTGGAGGTTGCTGTGAGCTGTGTGAGGCCACGGCACTCTACTGAGAGCCATAAAGTGAGACTCTGTCTCTACAAAAAAAAAAAAAAAAAAAGAGGCTCAGCACCTGTAGCTCAACAGCTGGGGCACCAGCCACATACACTGGAGCTGGCCAGTTCGAATCCAGCCTGGGCCTGCCAAACAACAATGACAACTACAACAAAAAAATAGCCAGGCTATTTTGAATTGGAATTGAAGTGGAATTTCTGGGTTATATGGTAATTCTACATTTATTTTTTTAAGGGGGCCACTATACTGTTTTCCTTTCTTCTTTTTTTTTTTTTTTTGAGGTAGTCTCACTATGTCACCCTTGGTAGAGTGCTATGGCGTCACAGCTCATAGCAACCTCAAACTCTTGGGCTTAAGAGATCCTCTTGCCTCAGCCTTCCAAGTAGCTGGGACTACAGGTGCTCACCACAACACCGGGCTATTTTTAGAGATGAGGTCTTGCTCTTGTGCAGGCTGGTCTCGAACTCCTGAGCTCAAGTAATCCACCTGCCTCAGCCTCCCAGAGTGCTAGGATTACAGGCATGAGCCACCGTGCCCAGCCCCTCACTATACTGTTTTCCATAGTGGCTGTTCCACTTTACACTTTATTGATAGTGGGCTAGCAATAGTTTCAAATTTTTCCACATCCTTACTAGCACTTGTTATTTGCTGCTTTTCATTTTTATCTTTTTTTTTTTTTTTTTTTATGATAGCTAGCCTGGAAAGAGGTTTGCTTTGGTGGCTGCACATTAAAATCACCTAGGGGGAACTTTAAATACAACCAGTCCTTAGAGAATATGTTTCAATTTGTCTTGTGTGGGACCTGGGCATTAGGATATTTTAAATATATCTCACATGATTTTATGTGAGGCCAAATTCAAGAACCACTGGCCTCGAGACAAATTATCTATCCAAAGCCAACAATGGATATTGAAAAATCAATTCCAGTGTTCAATAGTACTACTGAGACTACTGAGTCCTCAGTTGGGTTTTTGTTCTTGTTATATATAGCCACCTTTTAATTATTCACAGAAATTTGGAGCTAGAGTCACATGTAGATAACCAAAATGGACAGAGAATTCTACGTTCAAGAGAAGAAAAAAAAAAAAAGAGTAGTGTGATACTCGGTGCTTAATTTCCTAATCCAGAAAATATTTTGTCAGAATTGGCAACAAATGCTGTGTTCAATTGACTGGTCTTGCACTTTGCCTTGACTTTCTCATTTTGTGTGGTTGGTTTGTTTTTAACAGTTTCACGGAGATAGATGGGCTTGTAAATCACATGTCAAACAATTGACCCATCTTAGGTGTCCAATTCAATGGTTGTGAATATCTTCACAGTTGTGTAACCATTACTGAATTTCATCATGTTTGTTTGTTTTAAGTCTGGATCAATAGAGATGCAGTTTGGAATGAAAAAGCCCAGATGGAGGAAAAGGAGGAGAAGAAGAGGCCTTGATGACTCACAAATTACATAAACAGGCCGGGCATGGCGGCTCACACCTATAATCTTAGCACTGTGGGAGGCAAAGGACCAAAAATAAGAAATTATTCCGAGATGTGAATGAAAGGAAATCAGAGTCCAGGTTCTATGTGGGCGATGCGGACTTTATTCTACTTGGGTGCAAGTGAGCTGAGTTCGAAAAGGAAGTCAGCACGTGGGTTAAGGTGGATGGGAATATATAAGTTGGGAGGGGTAGGGATTGGTGCATTACCTTCTTCCTGGGTGGGACATTCAGACACTCATTCCTTCCTAGGTGGATGGTTCTTTTTGGGTGGGTTCCTATATTGGCCTTATCACACTTGAAGGCAGGAGTTTTAGACCTGAGCAAGAGTGAGACCCAGTCTCAGTCTCTAGAAAATAAATAGAAAAATTAGCCATGTGTGGGTGGTATGCCTGTAGTCCCAGCTACTCGGGAGGCTGAGGCCAGGGGATCACTTAGTCCAGGAGCTTGAGGTTATTGTGAGCTATGATGACACAACTGCATTCTATCCAAGCAACAGGGGGAGATCCTGTCTTCAAAAAAAAAAAAGGCAACATAAATCATTCTTCACTAAGAAGACAACACTGTGTGTTAAAGAAAAAATTATTCAATGGGTTTGTCCCCTGGAAATAGAATGAAGCTACCAAGACCATGCTAAGAGCTGCCAATTTCATGGGCCAGCATGGCCCAGCTCTGCTCCTTGTGTTAGCAGTGCTCAGTTTTTAAAACGTATCTAAATAGGTGTCTAAAAATTACTCAAATTAACAGTAAGGAAGACTTGTTCAGGACCATTGCAATAGGTATAGGGACCCCTACAACGAGGCCCATGGTAGGAGAGAAATTGGGCTCACCTCCAAACACAGCATGAGAGCGGGGAGGAGGCCAGTGAATGGGAATTACTGGGAAGAAATATTCGGGGTGAGGGGAATTCTATCTAAACCCACCTAACAGGATTCATGCTGAAGACGGGCCAGAGTGAGCAGATATCACCTGGGAGACGGTGGAGGATGAAGAATCCTAATCATATATGGAGGATGACCAGATATCCAGGACTGGTGGGTGGGGGTGTTCTTGCTAAACTGACTTAGCAGGGTTCTTTGCTGGATGAAGAGCACTTTTCAAGGAAGTGCACAGATGGGCCTACAAGAAGATTTAGAAGCCTGACTAAAGTTTGGCTAAGAATGTGCAATTAATAAAAATAAAGGTAAGGAAAGACTGAATTGATAACAGAGGATGCTGGTGCTGCTGCTGCTGTTAAAACTTGGTAATGCCACCGTGACCAAAATGACGCTGAGCCCGAGAGCTCTGTCTTGAGGAGAGTCAGTCATCAACACACCAGTTCATGGGCTACAGTTGGCTCCACTGGCTTCCCTGCCAGCTTCTGTTGGTTATCCTCTTTTAAAAGAACTGCTTTTCAAGGAACCAGTTGTTCTGGTTTCCCCAGGAATCAGAGATGCTTTGTGAGTCAACTTTTTACATCACTTTGCATGCCTTGTGTTTTTTCCAAGTCCATCTATCTAGAGAAAGAAAACTTAGCCAGTGATATGATGGTGCCTTCTGTGATTAGAATCCAGGAGGTGTCAACAGTTTCTCATCACAGGGTGTCTCTGTGAATGGTTTTGTCACTGTGAATAGAACGAAGCTACCAAGACCACTCTAAAAACTACCAATTTCCTAGACCAATTTCCTAGACCAGCTGGCCCAGTTGTGCTCCGTGTATTAGCAGCACTGAGCCCTTAAGAGGTGTCTCCATAGCAGCAGTCCCCAGGTTAAAATGGCTTATTGGTTTACACTGGAAATAGCTGTCCCACTGCTAATCCTTTCTCATTATGTCCACTTTGTGCCTGTCAAAGACCCATAACCAGTGAGTGCGGATAAAGCCTGATAATAATCATTTGACTCAGAGGAAAAGTTGATTCACACTGCAGAAATCAGGGCTCACTATTCCTGAGGTATTAACATACTGCTTATTATGTTCTACACCTAAGAGCACTTTTCATTCCAGGGTCCCTGCACACTTTTACAGACCCATTGTTGGAGAGTTGTACTATAGGCGAGCAGAGGAAACCCCAACAGGCTTCAGCAGTTTTAAGATACACAGCTAGCATATTATGATGTATATGGTATACAAATATGTAATAATAGCAGTTATAATTTATTTATTATTTATTTATTTGAGACAGAGCCTCAAGCTGTCACCCTGGGTAGAGTGCTGTGGCATCACAGCTCACAGCAACCTCCAACTCCTGGGCTCAAGTGAGTCTCCTGTTTCTGCCTCCCAAGTAGCTGGAACCCCAGGCACCCACCACAATGCCCAGCTATTTTTTGGTTGCAGCCGTCATTGTTGGGCAGCCCGGGCTGGATTCGAACCCACCAGCTCAGGTGTTTGTGGCTGGCGCCTTAGCCGCTTGAGGCAGATGTTGTGGCAGCACCTGTAGTCCAGCTACTTGGGAGACTGAGGCAAGAGGATTGCTTGAGCTCAAGAGTTTGAGGTTGCTGTGAGTTGGGACACCATGGCATTCTACCCAGGCACAAAAGTGAGACTCTGTCTGGAAAAAAGAAAAGAAAGAAAATGAAAAAGAAAAGAAAAGAAGAGGGCAGCGCCTGTGGCTCAGTGAGCAGGGCGCTGGCCCCATATACCGAGGGTGGCGGGTTCAAACCCAGCCCCGGCCAAACTGCAACAACAAAATAGCCGGGCGTTGTGGCAGGCGCCTGTAGTCCCAGCTACTCGGGAGGCTGAGGCAGGAGAATCGCCTAAGCCCAGGAGTTGGAGGTTGCTGTGAGCTGTGTGACGCCACAGCACTCTACCGAGGGCAATAAAGTGAAACTCTGTCTCTACAAAAAAAAAAAAAGAGAAGAAAAGAAAAGAAGAAAGAACCTCATTCCTTCATAAAGCTGAATTATATTCCATGTATATATACCCCATGTTGTTTATCCATTCATCTGTTGATGGACACTTGGGTTATTTCTCCTTTTTAGCCATCTTAAATAATGCTGCCATGATGAATGTTACAATTATCTATTTGAGTCTATGCTTTCTGTTCTTTTGGGTGTACATTTAGAAGTGAAATAGCCAAATCATGTGGTTATCTTTAATGTTACTTTATTTTTTTACTCTATCACCCTCGGCAGAGTGCTGTGGCATCACAGCTCAAGTCAACCTTCAACTCCTGGGCTTAGGCGATTCTCTTGCCTCAGCCTCCCCAGTGGCTGGGACTACAGGCGCCTGCCACAACGCCCAGTTATTTTTTTGGTTGCAGTTTGGCCGCAGCCGGGTTCGAGCCCTCCACCCTCGGTATATAGGGCTGGCGCCCTACTTACTGAGCCACAGGCACCACCCTACTTATTTATTTTTTTTGACAGAGTCTCACTCTGTTGTCCCAGTCTAGAGTGCCATGGCATTAGCCTAGCTTACAGCAACCTGAAACTCCTGGGCTCAAGTGAGCCTCCTGCCTCAGCCTCCCAAGCAGTTGGGACTGTGGGTGCCTGCCACACCACCTAGCTACTTTTTCTATTTTTAGCAGAGACAAGATCTCACTCTTGCTCGGGCTGGTCTCCAACTCCTGACCTCAAGCAATCCACCCTCCTCAGCCTCCCAAAGTGCTAGGATTACAGGTGTGAGCCACCTCGCCCACTTTAATGTTATTTTACAATGTGTTTATCGTTAACATTGCAAGAACCCTGAAGGTCTGCCTATGTACTGTCCATCCTCAAAAGGAGAAAGCAGAACAGTTCAGGGAGGCTGGGTGACTTGAACTCAGGTCTGCTGGACAGCAAGGCACAGTTATAACTTCCCTGGGGGTTCTTGCATAGGTTCTCAATCAGCGCACGCCAGCTCCTATAGAGTGTCTTCTAAAGCTTCACTTTAATCGTTAAGACCTTTTTTCTGAGCAGCTGGATTAAAAGAAATCTCCATGGCAGGCTTCCTGATCCCTTAGCCCCAGCTGGTCAGGCCTGGCTCCGGCACATGCACACTCAGTCCCAGCCTTGGTGACCCTGCGCAGGTTATGCCGCGTGTCCCCTAGGACCTGAGCTCTCAGGCCTGGATGGAGGCTCACTACTGGGAGGCTGTGGCTTTGGCTGAGTTCCCCCGTCTTTCCCATCCCAGCCCCCACTCACCCCCTACCCCTGTACCCCAGCCCTAGACCAGAGGCCACAGGACTCGCCTACCCTCCTACCCTACCCCTCTGCCTTCTTAAATGACGCAGTGAGTTCCTGGGGTCTGAAGTCCTTTGCAGGGGAGAGCTGGAGGGCATGGCTGCAGGACCTGGGATATGACCACTCTGTTACTCATCTGTTGGCCTTTGGGCCTGCCCCATCTACCTCGGACTTAATCCCCCTGGACAATCAGGATTGTTCTGTATTCGTATTTCTGGACCATGAGTCTCAGGAAAAAGAAAAATCCTGTTTCAGTCCTTATGTGTAATTGAGAGAAATCTTACAGTTTACTACCAAAAAAAAAAAAAGCAACTCTGACTTTAAATTGTCACTGATTCACATTCCCATCAACTTCAAAAAAGATCTGAGGCATGTTACAATAAATAAAACTTCAGGGATTATAAAACAAGACGAAAGTCAGAAATTAAGATATAAAAAGAGAAGCGGAGAAGGATATGAAGATATCTTTCTTTCTTCTTTTTTTTTTTTTTGAGACAGAGTCTCACTTTGTCATCCTTGGTAGAGTGCTGTGGCATCACAGCTTATAGCAACCTCAAACTCTTGGGCTCAAGTGATCCTCTTGCCTCAATTTTTCATTTTCAGTAGAGACAGGGGTCTCACTCTTGCTCAGGCTGGTCTTGAACTTGAACTTGGATCAAGTGATCCACCCACCTCCGCTGCCTCCCAGAGTGCTAGGATTACAGGTGTGAGCCACTACACCAAGCCTTTTCTTTGTTTTTGAGACAGGGTCTCTGTCACCAGGGCTGGAGTGCAGTGCTCAATGCTGCCTCAAAGTCCTGAGCTCAAGCGATCTGCCTCAGTCTCCCCAGTAGCTGGGACTACAAGCACAAGGCACTATTCCCAGCTAATTTTTCCTTTTTTTCTAGAGACAGGTTTTGCTTTCATCTTGCTGGTCTCAAACCCCTGGCCTCAAGGGATTCTTCGGCCTCGGCCTCCCAGAGTGCTAGGATTACAGGTGTGAACCACCACACCCGGCCAAGATTTCTTGATTGAAGATAGCTACATCAACAGATCACAATGTTTAGCTCCCAAGTTCCTCAGCACACAGGGAAAAGAGACATGTTGGACTATGTACCTCTTTTTGGTAGCAGAGTACACACCAGTTCATCCATTCCCTTTACTTTAATTCATGGTGAGTCTATTGTAGGCTGACAAATTCTTTTGTGATCCTGAAGTAATTTCCCGGAAATTGATGTTAGCACAGCCAACATAACACCATACATGGCGGTGGGGCTCTGCTTTCCCTTCCTGACCTTCCCAAATATTCTTGAGGTCATGACAAGTATTAGAATGTGCTCAGGAAAGCGAATTAGATGTTTATGGTGTGTGATTTTACATAAGCATAACACGCAGTTTTCAGGCCATATTAAAGACTGTCCCTGTCTTCAGTTCATTTCACTGTCCTTAATTATTCTTGCCTCATTCATCCACCAATAGCATATTCTCTTCACCTTCTGTAATGGGGCTTCCTTCTCCAGATTGCAACCTTAGTATTCAGAGAACTCGCAAAACAGGAGGGAAGAGGAGCTTGCACCAAGAATTGTTGATTGCTTTTCTGAGCTTGATTCCCACCCTGTCCTTATCTTTATTTGAAAAAGGGAAGGAAAAGAAATGGAATGAGGGCATGGTTTTAGCTGTATAGGCCATATTTTATTATTATTTTTTAAGACAGAGTCTCACTTTGTCACCCTCCGTAGAGTGCCCGTGGCGTCCCAGCTCACAGCAACCTCCAGCCCTGGGGCTTAGGCGATTCTGTTGCTTCAATCTCCCAAGTAGCTGGGACCACAGGTGCACCCCCACAACGTCCGGCTATTTTTTTGTTGCAGTTTGGTCGGGGTCAGGTTCGAACCTGCCACCCTCAGTATATGGGGCTAGCACCCTACCCTCTGAGCCACAGGTGCTGTCCCAAAATTAATTTATTTTAAAAAGAAGTCTAGGCTAGGTGCCTGTGGCTCAAGCGGCTAAGGCGCCAGCCAAATACACCAGAGCTGGCGGGTTTGAATCCAGCCCAGGGCCCACCAAACAACAATGACAACTACAACCAAAAAAAAAAAAGTAGTCAGGCGTTGTGGTGGGCACCTATAGTCCCTCTGCTTGAGAGACTGAGGCAAGAGAATTGCTTAAGCCCAGAAGTTGGAGGTTGCTGTGAGGTGTGAGGCCATGGCACTCTACCCAGGGCGACAGCTTGAGGCTCTGTCTCAAAAAAAAAAAAAAAAAAGTAAAAAAGGAAGTCTACTAGCTCAGCGCATGTAGCTCCACAGCTAGGGCGCCAGCCACATACACCAGGGCTGGTGGACTCAAATCCAGCCTGGGACTGCCAAAAGACAATGACAACTACCACACACACACACAAAAAAAAAACAGTGGGGCATTGTGGCAGGTGCCTGTAGTCCCAGCTACTTGGGAGGCTGAGGCAAGAGAATCACTTAAGCCCAAGAGTTTGAGGTTGCAGTGAGCTGTGACACCACAGCACTCTGCCGAGGGTGACATAGTGAGACTCTGTTTCAGAAAAAAAAAAAAGTCTACTGCAAATATTGCAAAATATTTAATTTGTTAAATCTAAGTGGTGAGCATGCGGTGTCTATTTCTCTGTATCTTTTTCTGTTTGAAACATATGCCTCATTCTAAAGTTTTTGATTTTTGTTTTGTTTTCTTTATAGAAATAAACATGGGAGGTGGGGGAAGTTTGGAAAAGTGGAGGAACAAAAAAGAGTTCAATTTTTTTTTTTTTTGTAGAGACAGAGTCTCACTTTACCGCCTTTGGTAGAGTGCCATGATGTCACAGGACTCACAGCAACCTGTAGCTCTTGGGCTTCCGCGATTCTCCTGCCTCAGCCTCCAGAGCAGCTGGGACTACAGGCGCCTGCCACAACACCCGGCTATTTTTTGGTTGCAGTTCAGCTGGGGCTGGGTTTGAACCCACTATTCTTGGTATATGGGGCTGGCGCCCTTTTCACTGAGCCACAGGTGCCACCCAAGAGTTCACTTTTAAAATTTATTCCTTTGTACTAGGGTTCCATTCATTTCAACAAACATTTACTGAATACTGTACTTATTATGTGCCAACATCAAGAAGACAGGATTAATCAGACATGGTTGATGCCCTCATGTTGCTCACAGTCTAATTAATAGAGAAGGCAAGGAAAAAGATAAATTAAATCAAATCAGAAATAGATGACTTTTGCATGGTTCCTGTAGCTCAGCGACTGGGGCGCCAGCCACATCCATCAGAGCTGGCAGGTTCAAACCCAGCCTGGGCCTGCCAGACAATAATGACAACTACAACCAAAAAAATAGCTGGGCATTGTGGCAGGTGCCTGTAGTCCCAGCTACTGGGGAGACTGAGGGAAGAGAATCACTTAAGCCCAAGAGTTCGAGGTTGCTGGGAGCTGTGACTCCATGGCACTCTATCGAGGGCAACGTAGTGACACTGTCTCAAAAAAAAAAAAAGAAAAGAAAAGAAAAGAAAGAAATAGACGACTTTACATTTTATTTTATTTCATTTCATTTCATTTTTATTTTATTTTACTTTTTAAGACTCTGTTGCCCAGGCTAGAGTGCAGAGGCATTATCTTTTGGACTTATTTATTTATTTTAAGACAGAATCTCACTTTGTCACCCTTGGTAGAGTGCTGTGGCCTCACAACTCACAGCAACCTCAAATTCTTGGTTTAAGCAATTCTCTTGTCTCAGCCTCCCAAGTAGCTGGGACTATAGGCGCCCGCCATAACGCCTAGCTATTTTTTGTTGTTGCAACTGTTATTGTCTAGCTGGCCCAGGCTGGGTTTGAACCTGCCAGCCTCAGTGTACGTGGCCAGCGCCCTACCCATTGAGCTGCGGGCACTGCCATCTTTTTGACTTTTTTGCAGTTTTTGGCCAGGGCTGGGTTTGAACCCACCACCTCCGGCATATGGGGCCTGCACCCTACTCCTTTGAGCCACAGGCACCACCCATCTTTTTGACTTTTTAATAATAGCCAGTCTGACTGGCATAAAATAGTATTTCACTGTGGTTTTAATTTTCATAAAATGGATGATTTTGCATATATTAGAATAAAAACCTTGTTTATAAAAATAAACTGAAACATAGAAAGTCATAGACAGGGAAAGATATTTTCTTCTTTTTTTTTTTTTATTGTAGAGACAGAGTCTCACTTTATCGCTCTCAGTGGAGTGCCGTGCTGTCACAGCTCACAGCAACCTCCAACTCCTGGGCCTAGGAGATTCTCTTGCCCCCTGGATAGCTGGGACTATAGGCGCCCACCACAACGCCCGGCTATTTTTTTGTTGCAGTTTGGCCAGGGCTGGGTTTGAGCCTGCCACCCTCAGTATATGGGGCTGGCACCCCACCCACTGCAGGGAAAGATATTTTCAATGAAGACTATGGCTAAGGTGAACTTGAATATATAACAAGTTACTGCAAATCGGGCGGCGCCTGTGGCTCAGTGAGTAGGGTGCTGGCCCCATATACCGGAGGTGGCGGGTTCAAACCCAGGCCCGGCCAAAAAAGAAAACCCTGCAAAAAAACAAGTTACTGCAAATCAATAGGAAAATGAGAAAGAAAGAAAAAATGGCACAGAGTATAATATAATAGGGAATTCACAGAAAAAACCCTGAATTCCCAACATGTGCTGAGATACGTATGAGGGAACAGTAAACTAAACAAACAAAAAAAGATTGGCAGAAATTTTAACGTTGGGTTAACACCAACTAGTGTTGGTCTCAAACTCTTGGGTTCTAGCAGTCCTCCTCTTTGGCCTTCCCAAGTGCTGGGATTACAGGCACCAGCCATAGCACCCAGCCAATACCAAGTCTTGGTAAAGTTGTGAGGCAATAGGTATGTTCACATACTGCTGATAGGTGTGCAAATTGCTACAACCTCTTTGGAGAGCATTTTGCAGCCTATATTATTGACCCAGAGACATGCTGCCCTATAGTCCAGCAACACACATTTCTAAATTTTCCCTTGACTTGAACTCCCTAATCTATGGGTAGCTGATTGAATGAGCCACAGGGCCTAGCTAGTTCTCTAGCCATGAACAGCCTCTTCTATACAAATATTCTATTACTGTTATTTCTGTGAGCTTTACAGAAAAAGAACCAAGAGCCGGGTGTAGTGGCTCACACCTTAGCACTCTAGGATTGGGAGGCCGAGGTGAGTAGATTGCCTGAGCTCACAAGTTCAAGACCAGCCTGAGCCAGAGGGAGACCTCGTCTCTAAAAATAACCAGGTGTTGTGATAGGCACCTGTGGTCCCAGCTAGTCAGGAGGCTGAGGCAAGAGAATCACTTGAGCCTAAGAGTTTGAGGTTGCTGTGAGCTATGATGCCACGACACTCTCCTGAGGACAACAAAGTGAGACTCTGTCACACACACACACAAAAAAAGAATCAGGAAATAGTGAGAAACTCCCCAGTGACACCGAGAGATGGGTATAAAGTTATGCATTATAGCACAGTTTGAATTAGCAAAACCCAAATGTCTAACAGTAGAAGAAATAACTAAACAGGATAGAATATTATACAGCAATTATCAGGAATGAACCAGATCTAAACGTGTCAGCAGGGACAGCTCTCCAAAACTTGATGTTGGTAGTGGGAGGGAGGAAGTAAGTTGTAGACTTTGTACATGATAACATTTGTGAACAACTTTTAAAGGCTCAGGTTCAAAAACCTGGATATTATTATGGGAACATAGTATATAGGCAGAAAAAGTATTACAACACATATAGAAAGGCTGTAGGCTGACTTGAGGAAAGTATTTCCTTTAGAGGAGGAAAAGAAAGAAACAGAATGGGGACATAGTTTTAGCTGTGTGTGTGGCATGCTTTTTTCTGCAAGAAGATGCAACTTCTAACATAAAATGGGTAACACTTTAAAAAGGAGGTCTGATGCAAATATTGTAAACTGTTTTCATTCATTAACTCTAAATGATAAATAAGTGTCTGTTCAGTTATTTCTCTATAGCTTTTTATTTTTTGTAGAGGAGTCTTGCTATGTTGCCAAGGCTGGTCTCAAACTCCTGGGCTCAAGTGATCCTCCTGCTGTGGCCTCCCACAGAGGCATGAGCCACCATGCCGTGCCACTGTAGCTTTGTGTTTGAAATGTTTCATAATTTTATAAAATTTAGAATTAACAATTTTAAAAATTGTTGTACTAAAAAAATTCAGCAATAGAAATCTGTGCAGGATTTCAGGGTGGGTCAGAGCAGGGAACAATTACCTTTTTAGGTAATTGTTATTACCTGAGGAAGCCTTCTGAAAAATGGATAGGAGTTCAGCAGGGGGACACAGAGGAATATCCCAACAGAATGAAGAATAGTCAGTCTGAAGTCTGTGTAATTGAACTGTGCATTATTCACTTACTGGACTTCAGGGAAGTGAAATGGCCATCATTCTTGGAGCAGAATTGGATTTTAGTTAATTAAGATGACTTAATCATCCCGCAGAAGCCAATGCTGACCTAGCACAGGGTCTGGGAGGGTGGTGGTGGGTGAAGTCTGGAAGAAAATGAGACCTGAACCCCATGAATTATGTAAAAAGGTTAATTCTCTTACATATGGAATCATTCCAGGAACAGAGCCTGCTCTCTCTGAAGCTGGAAGACTTTGTTCTCCACACACCTGAGGGCAGTAGTTCTTAGGTTTTAATACTATCAGATTTACTGGCCCCCTTGTTAGAAACACAGGCTCACATCCCACAGAAGACGCTGGTGCAGGCTTATTCTAGGAACAGAAAGAATGTCAAGAAGGGAGGGGTGCCAGGAGAAGGGACAGTTGTGAAATAAAATGTGACAAATCCTGCAGCACCTCCATGTGGCAGTGTGGCTAAGCTCCCTGCCCTGTGCCTCGGCACCTGTCAACTGGTCTCTACACAGCAGTACAGTCACCTTGGTCCTCTCTCTGCTCTAAATGCTGTAGGGGATGACTTCTCACCTCTCACAGACAGAGGCCAACATCTTCATCATGGCCAATAAGGCCCTGTGGACCTTCTTACTGTTCCTTAAACACCTACCTCAGGGCCTTTGTAGTTGCTATTTCCTCTGCTCCAAGAAATAAAAATTGCACACTGTTAAATAAAAATTATAGGAGGCCATGGTTTTGGATGAAGCCCTTCCCAAGGCCCCAACATACCAGATTAAAATCCAAATGGAGTTACCACACTAAAGTTCCATGTCACCAAACCCAGACTAAGTTGTCAACTGACCTTCCAAGACATCAGGAAAGAGGGAGAAATGACAACTTCCCTTATAGGCCAGTTTCTATCTTCAATTGGCCTAATAATGAAGTTCTCAGTGTTTTAATCCTTACAAGGAGTAACCTGGTATTAATCAATCAGTTATTTTCTTTTATTCTGTCTCTCTGTCTCTGCATTTCAAGGAAAGTTACTGTGGGCTGGGTGTGGTGGCTCATGCCAGTAGTCCCAGCACTCTAGGAGGCCAAAGCTGATGGATCCCTCCATTTCAGGAGTTCCAGACTAGCTTGAGCAAGAGCAAGATCCCTTATCTACTAAAAATAGAAAAATTAGTCAGGCATTGTGGCAGGTGCCTATAGTCCCAGCTACTTGGAAAGCCAAGGCAGGGGGATTGCTTGTGCCCAGAAGTTTGCGTTTTTGTGAGCTATGATGCCAGGGCACTCACTCTACCCAGGGCGACAGTGAGACTGTGTCTGGAAAAAAAAAGCTTTTTGTTCTTTATTTCCTCAGCCCTGTTTCTGTCTATAAAGCCAATCTTCTCTGCTTGACTCATCGGAACACTCATTCTGTTTTATAGAATTGCATTAAAGCCAACTGAGATGTTTAAAGTAAATGTGATATAATTTTGTCTTTTAAGAACACTCACTTTCAGGTCTCACCTCAATGGTGACTTAGCAAAGAGGCTTTCTCCACAGCAGGTATTTATCAACACCTGACATATTTAGTAAAGACTTAAACAATGACATCAGAATGACTTGTTCATCTTCTCTGTGAAGACAAAGACGTTGCAGCACGTCTCAGCAGCGTGATATAATAGGGCATGTCCTTGAAAAAGCAGATTAAAGCAAGGAATTGCTTCTGAAATTGACACCTGCCTACCTAAAATGTATAAATGTGCATTTGTTTGCCCATTTCTTGCAGGACACAGGGTCAGACCTTTTCTTCCAGAACTAGTCAATGTGTCAGGGAAATTGGCCTGGGATCAGAGCAGCAGTGGTCACCTCTGCCTGACTCAGGCACAAAGGTATGGATGGAAGGCTCTGTGATGGAGGGGAAACTGGAGACCCTGCTGGGAATGGGAACGCTGAGGGCCAAGACCCAGGCAATGTCATGTACGGCCACCAGCCACCAGCTCAGGCTGGTCAGCATGCCAGTGTCCACTGCCCTCCAAAAGTCTGGAGAGGCCTGCCCAGTGGCCAAGCTTTCATCACATTCTTCTTCCTTGCTGAACTGGTCTGCTTCCCAGCAAGAGAGGGATCGCCCGCATAGGTATTTCCCCAATCAGAAATCAATAAGCTATTAGAAAGACAGAATGGGCACAGGACAGACAAAAATGTCAAATGCTGGGATGGGACGCTATACAACAAACGTCCAGGACATGGATACCCATGAGGATAGATGCTCATGATGTGGTCTCAGCATGATGAAGATCCAGGATATCCACGTCACAGGACAAATGTCAGGGCATGGCCCACTCAGTCACACTAGCAAAACACAATCCTTTCTGCACATCCATTCGTTTAACGAATGTTTTTTTCACATCTACCCTATTCAAGACTTGAATAGAATTAATATGTTTTTGGTCATAACACTGAGTCCACTCATGCTGACTTCAAACCCTGCAAAGGATAATAAGACATAGAGACTGACCCTTGACTTACCCTGTATAGGGTGAGGTGTAAGGAACAAGATAAATCACTTAGTCATTTTTACACAAATGACAGATTATTGTGACCATCTATCCATAAAGAGAGGTATTGGGAGTCCATAATTTTGAGAAGAACTGAAGGAAAGAAGGAGATGGTGTCAGATAGAGCTGGGTCTGAATCCTGCAGCATTAGCTGTGTGACTTTTGACAAATTACTTAACCACTCTGAGACTGTTTTCTTAAAGCTTTCATTGTGCTCAGGAAGTAGTAATTACTACTGCAGAGTTAATTGTAGTAATATAATAAGGGTCATGATTGTGATGGCAATTCCCCTACACTTCTTCTTTCCTTCCTTCCTTCCTTTCCTTTCCTTTTTTTTTGAGTCAGAGTATCACTCTTTTGCTCCAAGCTAGAGTGTCATGACATCATAGTTCACAGCAACCTCAAACTCCTAGGCTCAAGTGATCCTCTTGCCTCAGCCTCCCAGGTAGCTAGCTGGGACTATAGGCATGTGCCACAACTCCCAGCTAATTTTTCTATTTTTAGTAGAGACGGGGTCTCACTCTTGCTTAGGCTGGTCTCAAATTCCTGAGCTCAACCAATCCACCTGTTTCAGTCTCCCAGAGTGGTGGAATTACAGGCGTGAGCCACCGCGCCCAGCCTTCTTTCCTTCTTTTTTGTTCTTTTTACTCCCTGCCTTATGGAAGAACTTGCCTTATTTCTTTTTTTGAGACAAGCTCCTACTCTGTCTCCTGGGCTGGAGAGCAGTGGCACAGTTATAGCTCATAGCAACTTCCAACTCCTGAGCACAAATGGTTCTCCTGCCTCAGCCTCCCAAGTAGCTGGGACTACAGATACACAGTACCAGTCTGGCTAATTTTTGTATTTTTTGCCATGAATGGGTCTTACTGTGTTGTCCAGGCTGGTCTCAAACTCCTTTGCCTCCCAGAAGGCTGGGATTACAGGTGTGTGCCACCTTGCCCAGCCCCCTACGTTATTTCTTAAGTCAAGGAGACAAAAAATCAGATTTGAATTATTGCAAAATTGGTTTAGGTTACACATAAGAGAGAACTTCCTAGTTGAATGTGTGGGAGTTCAGCCCTGGACTACAAGTTAGAGAGAGCAGCCCCTGAGCTTCGAGGCTGAACCCAGCCAGGGCTACTTGCTGATCACAGGCAGGGGCTAAAGGCAGGACCATAGCGGTGGTGCCTTCAGGAGCAAGCCATCACCCTCCTCTCCAGCTTTACCTCCTGCCTCTCTCCCTTTCACTCCACTTCTGCTGCTCCAACGTCCTCTCTGAGCCCTACCACGCTTATTTCTGCCTCAGTCCTCTCCCTTGAGGTTCTCTTTGCCAGGCACACTGTGCTCCCAACCCCACGTGGCTGGCTGCTTCTGCTCATCCAAATTTGACTGAGTCGTTACTTCCTCCTAGAAGTTCCCAGTTGAAAATAATACCCCATCACATCACACCAATTTACAGTTGATCCTCATTATTCACAGAGTCTGTATTTGTGATTTCAAATACTCACTAAAATGAATTTAGGCTCACGCAGAGCAGGTGTGGGGGGCTGAGTGGCCTCCTATGCACATCCCTGCTGAGGCTAAGCGAGGCCACCCTCTGCTTCTTCTGCTCCTGTGCTGTCAATGAGTACCCTTCTTTTCACGGTCTATTTAGTCCTGTGTTTTTTACATGTTTGTGTTTTTCACTGGGGATACTGCTGTTTAAATTGGTCCCCAGGCTGGGTGCAGTGGCTCACACCCATAACCCTGGCATCTGGGAGGCCGAGGCAGGTGGGTCGCCTGAGCTCAGGTGTTCTAGATCCTCTTGCCGCAGCCTCCCGAATAGCTGGGACACAGGTGCCCACCATAGGCTATGTTTAGAGATGGGGTCTCGCTCTCCGTCAGGCTGGTCTCCAGCTTCTGAGCCAGAGCGCAGGCGTCCCCAACGCTCACTCCCTCTTCATGTTTTTGCCATCTGTATTGTTATTTGCTCAATGCTTTTTCTTCAAACTGATACCGTTTTATCACCAAGTAAATCTACTTTAAAAGGAAACTTTATTGGTGGTGCCTGTGGCTCAAGGAGTAGGGCGCCGGTCCCATATGCTGGAGGTGGTGAGTTTAAACCCAGCCCTGGCCAAAAACCAAAAAAAAAAAAAAAAAAAAAGGAAACTTTATTACTACAGTGAGTAGAAAACAAATGTCTCTTACCATGAGAAGATAGTTTTTAAAACACATACAGGCGGGCTGCGCCTGTGGCTCAGTCGGTAGGGCGCCGGCCCCATATACCGAGGGTGGTGGGTTCAAACCTGACCCTGGCTGAACTGCAACCAAAAAAAAAAAAAAATAGCTGGGCGTTGTGGCAGGCGCCTATAGTCCCAGCTACTCGGGAGGCTGAGGCAAGAGAATCACTTAAGCCCAGGAGCTGGAGGTTGCTGTGAGCTGTGTGAGACCATGGCACTCTACAGAGGGCCATAAAGTGAGACTCTGTCTCTAAAACAAATAAACAAAAAAAAAAAACAAAATACATACAGGCTGGACACAGTGATTCACACCTATAATCCTGACACCCTTGAAATCTGGGCAGGTGGTTTGCTTGAGCTGAAGAGTTTGAGACCAGCCTTAGCAAGAGCAAGACCAGTCCCCATCTCTACTAAAAATAGAAAAACCAGCTGGGGCTCGGTGCCCGTAGCTCAGTGGTTAGGGCACCAGCCACATGCATGGAGGCTGGTGGGTTCAAGCCTCACCTGGGCCTGCTAAACAATGACAAAAATAACAACAACAACAAAAAATAGCTGGGCATTGTAGTGGGCACCTGTAGTCCCAGCTACTTGGGAGGCTGAGGAAAGAGAATTGTTTAAGCCCAAGAGTTTGAGGTTGCTGTGAGCTGTGACGCCACGGCACTCTACCAAGGGCAACATAATGAGACTGTCTCAAAGAAAAACTAGCTGGGTGTGTGGCAGGCGCCTGTAATCCCAGCTACTTGGGAGACTGAGGCAAGAGAATCACTTGAGCTCAAAAGTTTAAGGTTGCCGCAAGCTGTGATGCCACAGCACTCTACTGAGGGCATCAGAGTTAGACTCTGTCTCAAAAATAAAATAAAATAAAATAAATGCAAAGGAAACAAAATATTATTACATTTGGCCACATACTATTACTTCCTGAGGCTCTCTCTCACTTTGTTCAAGATGGAGATTAGCAAGCCTTGGAGGTGAGTTACAGATACAATTGCAAACACCTGTAGTTCTTAGCTACTCAGGAGGCTAAGGCAGCAGGATCCCTTGAGCCAGGAATTTGAGTCTAGCCTGGGCATCATAGCAAGACCCTGTATCAGGAAAAATAAAAATAAAAAAGAATTTATATGTGGCTTTTAGAACTACTTAGGAAGCTTGAAACATAATAGAAAAGAGAAAAATGATCTCACAATTTGATTCAATGCTCTTTAACATCTTGCCTCTTTTCCATGCACAGCCTTTTCATATTCCTCCTAGAATCAATTCATATCCCACTGGTGGAACCATCTCAGGCTTCAGAAAATACCAGCAGGCTTTTGTGGCCTTATCCCCAATGCACTTCACTTCTGAACAGCATGAGGAGGAAAAGCTCATGTTAGGGAAAGTTGCAGAGGGAATTTAAGAAGCCAGAAATGCAACTCCTTGGTTTGACATTTGATCCAACCCTGAAGAATAGGCTGAGGGATTGGCAACCTCAGACAATAGGAACTGTGCTGTGTTCTCTTTCCTGGGATGCACCCAAGTCGTGCTGTAGGGCCTTGGGAATGCTAATAGGGGTCATTGGAGGAAATGCAAATTCATACTAGGCCGAAGTTGAGGCTCTGGTCATTGTGCCGCTCTGTCATAGCTGGTCTGGAAGGATCAATGTGGTATTCTCTGTCTCCCACCTTGAGCCTTCCTTCTGGGCTACAAGTCAAGGTGTTAGATCTACAAAGAGTGAGTAAAGACACACCTCAAACCTGGCTTATTGTACCCTCAATGAATCCCCAACAATAAAAAAAAAAAAAAAGAAATACCTCAAAAAAAAAAATAGACCTCCTAACTTCAAAAAGAAATAAATCCTAACTTAAAAAAAAAAAAAGGACACACCTCAAGGTACAAAAGCAGAGAGGTGAAGATGCCAAGCTGGGGGAGATACCAGAGTCCTCGTGGGGCCTTAGGTGACAGGGCCTGATCGTGGAAAGTGATACTGGAGGATAGGATGCATTTGTTTTAATACGCGTGAGATGGCTGGGCTTTTAATCCAGTGAGATCTCATGGCATCTCAGAACTGGCCAGCAGCTTGGCTGGTCGGGGGGGAGGTCAATACAGTGGCTTTGGGGAGGGACAGAGGTGGGTGGTGGGTTGTGAAGGCAGACGTCCTACCTTTCTGCTTCTCTCTCTCTCTCCCTTACTCTTCACCTTCATTTTAGAATGTGTTTCCAGTTAAAAGGCAGGAGAAGGAGATCCCAGGAGTCCCTGTGTTCAATTAACATTCAATTATTATTATTATTATTTTAATTTTTTTACAGATGAGAGTTCTCACTGTGTTGCCCAGGCTGGAGTGCAGTAGTGTGATCATACCTCACTGCAGCCTTGAACTCCTGGGCTCAAGCAATCCTACCACCTCCGCTCCGGCTCATAGGTGTGTGGGTGCGGAGCGCTCCCGACAGGGGACACAGCATGCACACAAGGGCACACTCCCTCCTTAGAAGCCAGTGTTACCATTTGTAGGAGGCCAGTGATCTGGACTGAGCTCCTAAATTAGGCCCCAAAAGATGAAAGCAAAATTGAGTCACTCGTGTCAAAATTCCAGGTCACCATAACAAAACTAAGTTGTTTATCTGACCTCCTCAGACAGAAATCAGGAGAGAGAGAATCTCCTCAAATGGGTCAGTTTTAACCAGTGTTAACTATTACAAGGAGAGTAGCCTGAAGGCACTGGGTGCTAGCCAATGTGCTTTTGCATCATTACATTATTTCCTTTGCTCCTGCTCAAGCCACCTTATAAAAACTGATTTTCTGCCATGTCCAATGTAGCCCCCCTTTCTCTCTCTCTCGATAGAGACTAGGTCTTACTATGTTGCCCAGGCTGGATTAAAACTCCTAGGCTCAAATGATCCCCCCACCTCAGCCTCCAGAGTCCCTGGGGCTACAGGTGTCTAGCACCACACCCAGGCTGCTGTGGCCTCAGCCCAGCTACAGCAGCCTCAAATCCCTGGGCTCAAGTGATCCTCCTGTCTCAGCCTCCCAGGTAGCTGGGACTACAGGCACCCACCACAATTCTGGCTAGTTTTTCTATTTTTAGTAGAAACAGGGTCTTGCTCCTATTCATGCTGGTCTCAAACTCCTGAGTTGAAGGGATATTCCCGCCTTGGCCTGCCAGAGTGCAAGATTACAGGTGTGAGCCACTGAGTGTCCCTCCTGGATTACAGGTGTGAGTCACTGAGTGTCCCAGCAGGATTACAGGTGTGAGGCACTGAGCTTCTCTGCAGGATTACAGGTGTGAGCCACTGAGTGCCCCTGCAGGATTACAGGTGTGAGCTACTGAGCATCCCAGTTATGGTGACTGTGCTGTCACCATAACCACTGAGCAACGGGCACTGAACCCTGACATCATATTTTAACTTCAGTGTCTGTGACTTGGTTGCCAGCATAAGCTTTTTTTTTTTTTTTTACTTTACCTTTGTAGCCCTAGGTAGAGTGCTGTGGCTTCACAGCTTACAGCAACCTCCAGCTCTTGGGCTTAGGCAATTCTCATGCCTCAGCCTCCTGAGTAACTGGGACTATAACACCTACCACAACGCCCGGCTATTTTTTGTTGCTGTTGTTGCAGCTTGGCTAGGGCTGGGTTTGAACCTGCCACCCTCAGCGTATGGGGCCAACACCTACTCACTGAGCCACAGGTGCCGCCCAGAAAAAGCTTTTTAAAAAAATACAAATTTCCTGGCCCGAGGCACCACACCTCAGAGATTTGGATTCTGTTGTTCTAGGTGGGACCTGACATTGGTTTGGGTTTGAAGCAGATGATTCTGAAATGGAGCAGCGGTCAGAGCCACTCTCCCGGGGTGCCCACCTGCCCTCCTCTGAGCCTGGAATCTTCTTATCCTGACTTCTCTGGATGCCGCTTCTCCTTTGAGCCTCAGTTCCAGTATCACCTCCTCAGGGAGGACTGCAAGGACACAGCATCTAAAGAGGCCCGCCTCCGATGCAGATACTCTGTATCTACTCACTCCTTTATTTTTTTATAGCACTTTTCGTGATCTGAAATTATCACTGTTTTATTTCCTGGGATATTTCTCCTAGTCCATGCCTGAGAACTGTATGTGTTTCTGTCATATTCATGATCTTTTTAATTTCTGAATTGTGCCTAGCACATGGCAGATATTCCATAAGTACTGGCTAAATAATTAGGTTTCTTTATTCTCAGGTGGATGATAAACCCTAATAACCTTGACTGAATTTTTTTTGTTTTTTTTTTTGAGACAGAGTCTCACTTTGTTGCCCTGGGTAGAGTGCTGTGGCGTCATAGCTCACAGTAACCTCAAATTCTTGGGCTTAAGTGATTCTCTTGCCTCAGCCTCCCAAGTAGCTGGAACTGTAGGCTCCTGCCACAACACCCGGCTATTTTTTGGTTGTAGTTGTCATTGTTGTTTGGCAGGCCCAGGCTAGATTCAAACCCACCAGCTCCAGTGTATGTGGCTGCTGCCCTAGCTTCTGAGCTACAGGTGCAGAGCCATAAACTAATTTCTTTTCTTTGCGGTTTTTGGCTGGGGCTGGGTTTGAACCCGCCACCTCCAGCATATGGGACCGGAGCCCTACTCCTTGAGCCACAGACACCACCCAACTAATTTATTTTCTTTTTCATAAACCAATTTCTTACGGTAGGACATATTTTACTGCTTCAAATAGCATGGTGATGGATATTCTTATAACCAAATATTTGAATATGTCCTTAATTCTGTGAAATAAATACCTGAATGTGAATTTCTGAGTCAAAGAGATCTATTTTCCAGAGCCTTTTGATCCACATTGCCAAATGCCTCCTGGAGCAGGAATGCTTCTTATATTGTCGCTTAAGTTGTGAGAGAGGGAAGGCTAGCGTTGTGCTCAAAAACACACTTTATGCTTTACCCCCTATACATTATAATTACATCCTGTTTCTTTGGAGTTTAAATTGCCTTTTGTCAGATTAGCCTGGCTATTGGGTACTAATCCTCATGCTTGTTACTAAACACTGCTAATATCACTAAGCTAATAACAGCAACAACATTAGACTGAGGGCAGGACGGCTCTTTATTTCCAGCCAGGCAATTAGAGTCTGTTGGCAATTGCCTGGCAGAAAGACTGGCTAATTTCCAATTAGCAAACCAGACCAATTTATTCATTTGAAAGTTTTGTTTATGTACAATAAACAGTTTCTAATGAACCATAAATTTGGAGAATGATAATTTGTTAGTTGGTTTTTTTTTTTGTTTTGTTTTGTTTTTTGAGACAGTCTCACTTTGTTACCCTTGGTAGAATCCTCTGGCGTTATAGCTCACAGCAACCTCAACCTCTTGGACTCAAGCGATCCTCTTGCCTCAGCTTCCAAGTATCTGGGACTGCAGGTGCCTGAACACCCGGCTAGTTTTTAGAGATAGGGGTCTTGCTCTTGCTCAGGCTGGTCTTGAATTCCTGAGCTCAAGCAGTCCATCTGCCTCAACCTCCTAAAGTGTGAGGATTACAGGTGTGAGCCACCACGCCTGGCTTCCTTTCATTTTTTTGGGGGTGGTGGTGGTGGTTTGTTGTTATTGTTAATCAAGCCCCCGAGAGGTCTGAATTCACTGCCCCTAGTGTGCAGGGCAAGTGCTAACCACTGAGATAAGGTGGCAGGTGCCCGGGAGTTTCTGATGCTTCCTGGATAAATATTTGCACTGTTGTTATTTACTGTCGTTTCTGAAGCTGCATTTGGTTTTTGTCTCCACTTGCTTATTATCTTTCAGCCTTGAGATGTTCAATGTACAGCAGCACAGAAGACTTGTCTAGATCTAGGCAATGATGTTTAAATGGAAACAACTTTGTCACAGTGCACTGGTTCTTGATTTTCTTATGTCTGTATGACATTTTCATTATTCTTTGGCATCACCTGTCAAGGATGCAGGGACCAGTTCTGGGAAGACAGCAGAACACAGTGGCCTGAAGCCTTAGACTCGATAGACTTTGGCTCTCCTATGTCCCAGCTATATGACTTTGGGCGAGCAATTGGACTCCTCTGTGTGTCAGATTCCTCTTTTATAGACCTAGTAATAGCTTCCCTTTAGAGGTGAGGATTAGCTGAGAAACTGAATGTAAAAGTGTTTCGCATGCACCTGGCATATGAGGCTGCCATTACTGTTGCCACTGCCGTCATCATTACAGTCAGCGCATTCAGGGTCTGCCTGTGGAAATTTGCAGCAGAACATTTGAGGGGGCAGAGCTAAACCAGAAACTATATTCACGGTGATAAAACTTGTTTCAGTTCTGTTTGTTCTATTCTGGGTTCCAGCTTCTCTAGGCCAGGGGGAATTGAACTTGTTTTGAACATAATCAGTTAGGGTCTTTATGTGGATCACACAGAAAATGAGCCCGACAGCTGGCACTGAATGTGCCTTCTGCTGCATTCACCTGTCGATATTGCCCAGGGATTTAGCCATGAGGGGTTTGGGTCACACCATTAGCCTTTTGCCTGTGCCTATTCTGAGCGACTTCTCTCTCCTTTGGAAATACCTCTATTACTTTTTCTGACGTGATGGTCCTAGGTGGTCATGCTCATACTGGTTTATTCTACATCTTTTCCATGCATGATAGGACTGAGTTGGGCTTCTGGCTCAGACACTGCCAGCAGATGGTTCTGGAGCCATTCTCAGAGGGAAGAACCCTTCCTTGTCTCTGCTAGCTTCTGGTGGAGGCAGCCAACTTTTAGCATTCCTTGGCTTACAGAACCCTCATTCCAATCTCTGATTTTATCTTCATGTGATCATTTCCCTTGTGTCTGTGTATGTCCAAATTTTCCTCTTCTTAAGAGGGCATCAGTCATTGGATTAGGCCCACCCTAATGACCTCATGGTAACCCAATCACATCTGCAAAGACCCCATTTCCAAATAAGGTCATATTCACAGGCACTTAGGGTTAGGGCTTTAATATATCTTTTGGGGGAGCATAATCCAGGCCATAACAGGGGGTGGTGATGTGTGTGCTGCTGTTTTGTGTTGGGTGCTCTGTGGGATGATGACTGATGGAGACTGAGGAAGGAAGGTGCCCATCCTGAGCTGATCTTGAATGGACCTGTGTGCGCACACACACACGCACATACGTACATGCACACACATGCACAGAACTGACAACTCTGTCCCCAACATCCACTCCCTGAATGACATTTAGGTTCAACTATGGTGACTGGACACGTCCAACAGTGTCTGGTGGCAGGTGCCCTCGGGATTTGTTTCTAGATGCTTCTCTTGTTTTCTCAGAGAACTGGCAGTGGCCTGGGCAGGCTTTGCCCTGTGATCTGAGGATGAGTAAGCAATAGGTCTTGAGTGGGATGAGGATGGAATCACCAAAGGGACTCCCAGTTACTTCTATTGTTCTGCCTGAGTAACTCCTGGACTGTGACCGTGTGTGTGTACACGTGAGCATCTTCTGTCACTGAGTGGGGTTCTGGGGTGACGCAGCAGGAATGGGGAACCCCACCCACAGAAGTGAGTAGAAGCTAGGCTGAATGTTTTCTGGCCATCGAGTACACTTGGCCTTGAAGACTTTATCTCTGTGATGGTTAATTTTATGTGTCAACTTCATGATTCCATGAAAGCTGCCACTTCTAGCTGAACTTCTGCTTTGCCCTTAGATGGGACATAGTAACAGCAACAACAACCACCACAACTGCCAGCATGCAATTCACATGTTATGGGCGCAGGGTATGCAAGGCTCTGTGCTAAGCCATTTGTTTATATTAGCTTATTTATTCCTCATAACAATAGAGAGGGTACCTACTTTATTTGGTTCCATTTTACAGATGAATAAATGAGATCCTTTTCTAAGGGACTCAATACCTTACTGGGATTCACACAACTGGTAATAGACAGAGCTGGGACATGAACCCAAGTTTTCACAGTACACTGCTATAGCCTGAAAGCTAGAAAGCAACGGCGGTCTTGCAGTGGGAGCGAGGAGGCTGCACAGAGCTCCTCTGGAGAGAACAAACCCCAGGAATAGGCATCTCTGAGAGTGGGACCCAGAGTTTCCTGGCAGCCAGTCCCAACCTATGGATGGCTGTGCTGGCTTTCAGAGCAGCTAGCGTCACCAGTTTCAGTTCTTCCTGAAAGCTCACCGGGGCTTGGTCAGCTTTTCAGCCTCTGGCCGAGTCATCTGCCTGATGAATACGTGAACAGACCTCCCTGTCCAGCTGGGGAAAGGAGAGCTATAAATAAAAAGGTCGGGGTTCCTCCTGGAACTAGAATCCTCTTGAGAGAGGGGACACTGATGACAGCCAGAGCCTGTCCGTCTTCCTCTTTGTGGTCTTCCAGCCTGGTCTCTGCTGACTCCGGGACACCGCACAGTGAATGGCAGGACTGCCTCCCGCACAGTGGATGGCAGGACGCCCTCCCGTGGCCTCTGACCGTGATCAGCAAGGTCATTGTGCCTGTGGCAGAGCTGAGGCTCTTGTTTTTCAGGAAGGGGATAGCATATGCATCTAAAAACAGGGATGATGGAACATGTTGCATAAGGCTAGAGAGGGCATTAAAGGGCACCAGATAAGAAGAGCATTCCGCACAGTGCTCACTAAGAGTGGCCCCTCAGGGTCCTCAGTAAGTGTCTATGGACTGCAAATGCCTCACGGCAGGATTCTGGGAGGGGAACTACTTTGTTGTTTTGCCCATTTGGTATGACATTCTTTTGTGTGTGTGTGTGTGTGTGTGACGGTCTCATTCTGTTACCCTGGTTGGGGGGCCATGGCATGAGCACAGTCGACTACAGCTTTGAACTCCTGGGTTCAAACATTCTCTTGCCTCAGGCTCTCAAGTAGCTGGGACTACAGGCATGAGCCACCATACCCAGCCAAGTTTTTTAATTTTTTGTAGAGATGAGGTCTCACTATGTTGTCCAGGCTGATCTCAATCTCCTGGCTTCAAGTTATCTTCCTACCCCAGCCTCCCAAACTCTAGATTTATAGGTGTGAGCCACCAAGCCCCGTCTAACTTTCTTATTTTAAAACTTTTATCAGTTTTTGAGATGGGGTCTTGCTCTGTGGCCTGGGCTAGAGTACAATGGCTTATAGCTTATTCCAAGCTCAAACTCCTCACCTCAAGTGATCCTCCTGCTTCAACTTTCCAAGTAGCTGATACCACAGGTACATGCCACCATGCCCAGTTACTTAAATTTATTTTTTATTTTTTAGAGATGGGTTTTGCTATGTTGCCTAGGCTGGTCTCAATCTCCTGGCTTAAGTGATCCTCCTGCCTCAGCCTCCCAAGTATCTGAGACTACAGGCACATACCACCATGCCTGGTTGATTTTTTCTCTTTCTTATAAAAATGAGGTCTCACTATGCTGCCTAGGCTAGTGTTGAACTTGCCTCAAGCAACCTTTCTGCCTCAACCTCCCAAGGGTGTTGGGATTACAGACGTGAACCACTACACCTGGGCACTCTTCCTTTTTTGGTGACAATTTCCAGGTGTTCACCTATTTCCCAAGCCATCCATTGTATGGTTGCTATAGATCAGGATGAAATAAAAAATTGCCTAAGAAACACCTTTTTGTCCTGCACCTCAGGGACTGTGGAAATCCTTGGTCCTCCCTTTGACCTCTGCCCCTTGCTGGCCTCCCCGTCTCGTGGGTGCGGGTTTGTTGTGTTCTGTCTCTTTCCCATAGCAGGTCACACCCAAGGTGAATTCAAGCTTTTACTTGGTTTCTACAACAGCTAACCAAGTGGAGATCTTAGGGGAGATTGTGAAGTCACACAGGAGAGTGGCATAGCTTTCTATTACCTTACTGGGCTTCTTATTTGATGTTCTATTTCCCTCTTGCCCCTCATTCCATCCCTCTAGGATTCCCTCAGTAGGCCCACTTCTATTTTTCTGGTTCTCCTTCCCTTGAAACCTTGGTCCCATAGGCCTCTAAGATCTGAGAATAAGAGGGGGCTCACTTTCTAGCCCATGAATTCATCTTGTCATCTTTACCAACAAAGACAATTCCTTCCCTAGAGGCAATTCTTAGACACTTTTTTTTTTGTGATTTTTTTTTGGCCGGGGCTGGGTTTGAACCCGCCACCTCTGGCATATGGGACCGGTGCCCTACTCCTTGAGCCACAGGCGCCGCCCCCTAGAGGCAATTCTTACTTTGCTGTTAAAGTCATATAACTTGGGCCAGGCACGGTGGGTCATGCCTGTAATCCCAGAACTTGGGAGGCCAAGGTGAATGGATTGCCTGAGCTCACAGGCTCAAGACTGGCCTGAGCCAGAGTGAGACCTCATCTCTAAAAATAGCCAGGTGTTGTCGCAGGTGCCTGTAGTCCCAGCTACTTGGGAGGCTGAGGCAAGAGGATTGCTTAAGCCCAAGAGTTTGAGGTTGCTGTGAGTTGTGACGCCACGGCCCTCTACCCAGGGCAACAGAGTGAGACCCTGTCTCAATAATAATAATAATAATAAAATAAAATAAGATTATTTAAAAACATAAAGTCATATGACTTACTTTACCTCTCCACCCATATTTGGGCTATTGGGACTTTATGAAGATGAGAAAAGGATAAGTGGAGAAGGACTGACCCCTACTCTGGAATGAAAACTCCATAACTTTAATAAAAGGGCACACAAGAGATTACGTATTACACACAATGGGATTCATTCTGATATCACTTTCCTTTTTTCCCCCTCCAATTTCATGTTCTTTCTCATAAAGGAACTTTTTTTTTTTTTTTTGAGACAGCGTCTCAAGCTGTTGCCCTGGGTAAGTGCTGTGGCATCACAGCTCACAGCTATCTCCAACTCTTGGGCTTAAGCGATCCTCTTGATTGAGTTTTTCTATTTTTAGTAGAGATGGAGTCTTGTTTTTGCTGGGCTGGTCTTGAACTCGTGAGCTCAAGCAATCCACCCACCTCGGCCCCCCAGAGTGCTAGAATTGCAGTCGTGAGCCACCACGCCCAGCCTCACAAAGGAACTACTAAAAATATCTTAGTTCTGGGTAAAATAATATTCTGTGTTGTGGTTCAGTGTGGCGTCCTCTTCTTGAATGTCCCAGTTTTAGCTCATTCCCTTTTCTGTACCATCCTCTCCTACTCCCAATGTGTCCGCAGGAGTTATTGTTGCCTGCTTGTGTTTGTGCTGTGTGGACTGAGTTCTTAGCCTTCACTTCAGCAAGCAGCAAAGCTGATTCCGAATACTCAGCATTTGTCTCTGAGTCAGTAAGGGACAGTCAGTAATGCTCCATAAAATGCAAATAATAGAAAATCCAACTCAAGTTGGTTTAAACAATACAAATGATTTATTGTCTCCTATAACTAAAGAAGTCTGGAGGTTGGAAGCACTTTATGTCCTATTACATCAGAGATCTGACCCTGTTCCTTCTTATTTTACTGAGCTCTGCCCTCCTGTGATTACACCCTGTTCTAGTGTGGTAGGAGGATCCTGGAGCTCACAGCACTTGGAGTATTATTTCCTCAGAGCTTGCTCTTGAGAGTGAGGAAAGTTTAAACAACATTTAAGGGGTGGTTCCTGTGGGTCAGTGAGTAGGGCGCCGGCCCCATATACCAAGGTGGTGGGTTCGAAACCGGCCCCAGCCAAATTGGAACAAAAAAATAGCTGGGCCTTCTGGCAGGTGCCTGTAGTCCCAGCTACTTGAGAGGCTGAGTCAAGAGAATCGCCTAAGCCCAGGAGTTGGAGGTTGCTGTGAGGCGTGACACCACAGCACTCTACCGAGGGCGATAAAGTGAGACTCTGCCTCAAAAAAAAAAAAAAAGAAAAAATATTTAGGAATGCCAGACAACATTCCTCATTACAGAGATGCAGATTAAAACCACAAAGGGATACCATTTCATATCCGCTAGGATGGCTATATTCAAAAAGAATAACAGACGATGAGGATGTAGAGAAACAGGGACTGTCGGATGGTGCTGGTAGGAATGTAAGATGTTACAGCCACTTGGAAAACAGTTGGGAAGGTTATTAAAAATGTAAACATATTGGGCGGCACCTGTGGCTCAGTCGGTAAGGCGCCGGCCCCATATACCGAGGGTGGCAAGTTCAAACCCGGCCCTGGCCAAACTGCAACAAAAAAATAGCTGGGCATTGTGTCGGGTGCCTATAGTCCCAGCTACTTGGGAGGCTGAGGCAAGAGAATCACCTAAGTCCAAGAGCTGGAGGTTGCTGTGAGTTGTGATGCCATAGCACTCTACTGAGGGCGGCAAAGTGAGACTCTTTCTCAAAAAAACAAACTCTCAGTAAAAGAAACCAGTCAAAAAGACCATACATTGTATGATTTTAGCTACATGAAATGTTCAGAAAAGGCAAATCCATGGAAGCAGAAGGTAGGTTAGTAGTTCCCTGGGGTCAGGGATAGGAACGGAGATAAGTAAATGGGCAAGAGGGACTTTAATGGGGTGATGAAAAGATCTAAAATTATTATGTATTGATGTGGGGGTTGCAAAATTCAGCAATTTACTAAAAACCGTTGAATTATATTTGTAAATGATTGAATGCTATGGTAAGTTAAAAAGAAAGAATGAGGAATGCCCCTAGCAAATCATGCCTTGTGGTTTGCTGGCTCTGGAAGGTCAAGGCCAGTTCCTGGACCTTCTATCTTCAGCCCCCTGAAGCCGTGGGCTGGAATCATTACATAAACAAAAACCAGAGCATCAAACCAGTCTGATGTAAGTATTCCAAATTTTATATAACATTAGCACATTGTACCCCACAACTGCACTAATGTACACAGTTATGATTTAATAAAAAATAAAGTAATTAAAAAAAAGAAATGAATGGTAGATAGGCAACCACTAAGACAGTTATACCCAAGGCTGGCTGCCAGAAATGGAAGCCTGAACCCTGCGTTTTCTGTTACCCATGTCCTGACTCGGACTTCTCAGTCCAGTTCACCAAAGGGAGGAAGGGCTGGTGGGAAGAGTCACTTCCCAGAAACATGACTTCCCATGCTGACCAGCTGGCCCAGTTTGCCTGGGACTGAGTGGTTTCCTGGGACTAGGGAGTGAAGGTGCTAAAATGGGGAAAGTCCCAGGTGAACCAAGAGGCGTTGGTCACCCAGTGACCTCACCAAATAGACATAGAGGGACAGTCCTACTGATCTGGTGGGTCATGACGCCAAGGATCAATGACTGCTGAAACCACTGTGTGTCTGTGATAAGAGCATGCTCTACGTTAATTTTGAAATATTTTTTAGCCAAAAAAAGAAAAAATTGAACCTAAATACAAATAAGCCTGTAGGTCCAACTACCAATTCATAAGAAATATAGGCTCAGCGCCTGTGGCTCAAGCAGCTAAGGCGCCAGCCACGTACACCTGAGCTGGTGGGTTGGAATCCAGCCTGGGGCCCACCAAATAGCAATGATGGCTGCAACCAAAAAAAAAAAAAAATAGCTGGGCGTTGTGGCGGGTGCTTGTAGTCCCAGCCACTTGGGAGGCGGAAGCAGGAGACTCGCTTGAGCCCAGGAGTTGGAGGTTGCTATGAGCTGTGATGCTATGGCACTCTACCCAGGGTGACAGCTTGAGGCTCTGTCTGAAAAGAAAGAAAAGAAAAAAACAAAGAAGGAAGGAAGGAAGGAAAAGGAAGGAAGGAAGGAAGGAAGGAAGGAAGGAAGGAAGGAAGGAAGGAAGGAAGGAAGGAAGGAAGGAAGGAAGGAAGGAAGGAAGGAAAACTTTGAGTTGTTTGCAATGATTCCAAGAAAGGAAGGAAGGAAGGAAGGAAGAGGACTTTGAGTTGTTTGCAATGATTCCACCATGGAAACTCTTTTGGACAAACCACCTACTTCTTTATCAAATAAAATGGAAGGAGGCAGAAACAAAGACAGAGTGAGAACCTATATATAAAGAGAGGAGAGAAATTTGAACCCTAATGGGATATATTTTTTTTTTTTTTGCAATTTTTGGCTTAGGCTGGGTTTCAACCTGCCACCTCTGGTATATGAGGCCAGGGCCCTACTCCTTGAGCCACAGGCACTGCCCCCCCTAACGGGATATTTAAAGATGCTAAGAAATTACTGGTATGTCATGTCACAGTTATGTTTCTCAGAAAGAGTCCTTATCTTTTAGAGATAATGTACTGAAATATTTATGGTCAAAATGATAGGCTATCTGGGTTTTCTTCAAAATAATTCAGGAGGAAGTAGGCAAGGGTAAAGATAAAACAAGGTTGGTATTGTATTGATAATTTCTGATGCCCAGTGATGGTAGACAAGGGTTTACTTTACGTTTTGAAACACTGGCATGTTCCATAAACTCTGAGAGGGGAAGTCAGCGCTCTCAGGTAACACCAGGACCCGTTCCACACCAGCTGCGCTTAGTCACATGCCGGCTGGCTTCTCAAGAGAATTTAGCATTTCACAGATCAGCAAATTTTCCAAAACATTGGGTGAAGGACAAAGTCAACTTTTCTTTTTTTTTTTTTTGGCCGGGGCTGGGTTTGAACCTGCCACCTCCAGCATATGGGGCTGATGCCTTACCCCTTTGAGCCACAGGCACCTCCCGGACAAAGTCAACTTTTCGTTTTGCCAAATTAAAATAAAAAACCCCTCCCCATTTACTTTCAACATCATTTCATAAAAGAACAAAAAAAAGCATATAAATACCAGTAACATCATTTCAGAAAAAGGTCAAACTTTCAACTGGGCACAATTATCTCATGGACAAATTTGCTTCAGCGTCCGTATTTTCTCGATGTATCCTGAAACTGGCTATGCCAACACCTGGGAGACGGGAAGGAAGGCTTTAAGGACTGGCTGGTCTTACTTCCTTCCCTTCTTGCTAATGGAAGCTGCGGTTATTGTAATGTGTGGGGCTTTAAATTCACAAACCGCTCAAGGGGTGCAGGTGAGGGCCCTAGACAGAGTCCTCGGGGCTCACAGATGCACTTCCCTTTCTGAAGCCTCTTCTACTGTGTCCTAACTGTATTGGGGATCAGGGGAGAAGGTTTGAAAACTCAGGGAGGGCCGTCCTGCTGGAAGCTCTCAGTGTGGTTACTAAGATGAAATGCTTCTTACCTGAGTGGAAAATGACAGCTGGGTCTGAGGCAGCTGGGGGCTTTCTTTTTCTGATATTGAGAGGTCTTCTGAGGTCACAGGAGAGCCGAGCCAGCCTTGCCCCTGGCATCAATTCTTCCTGACACCTGAGCTTGCACATCTGAGGTGCAATCCCTTGCTTCTTTCTCCTTCCTTTTCTCTTCTCTTCTTCTGCCCACCTTTCTTAAGGCAACACATTTCTGGATCAGATAGGAGCTCTTTTCTCTTGAAACTCGGGGACATGAAAGATAGATTGTTGGGGGTGATGAAAATATTCTGAAGCTAGATCACGATGATGGTTGCATCCTGTGCCATGTGCTAAATGTCACTAAGGGTAAATTATATGTTATGCATATTTTATCACAATTAAAAAAAATAGCTGGGTGCAGTGGCTCATACCTGTAATCCTAGCACTTTGGGATGCCTTGAGGTCAGGAGTTCAAGACCAGTGTGAGCAAGAGCAAAACCGTGTCTCCATAGAAGACAGGCATGGCAGGACACACCTGTGGTCCCAGCTACTGAGGCTGAGGCATGAAGATCTTTTGAGCCCAGGAGTTGGAGGTTCCAGTGAGCTATGATGACACCACTGCACCCCAGTCCTGGCAACAGAGTGAGAAAAAAAGGAAGAGAGGAAGAAAGAAAGAAAAGAGGAAGGAAGGGAGGAAGGAAGGAGGGAGGGATAGGAGGAAGAGAAAAGAAAAGGCTGGGAGTGGTGGCTCAGGCCCGTAATCCCAACACAGCTGGGAGGCTGAGACAGGTGGGTTGCCTGAACTCAGGAAGTTAGGAACAGCCTAAGCAAGAGCAAGACCCCATCTCTAAAAATAGGCAGGTGTTGTGGCAGGTGCCTATAGTCCCATCTACTTGGGAGGCTGAGGCAAGAGGTTTGCTGGAGCCCAGGAGTTTGAGGTTGCTATGAGCTGTGACACCATAGCACTCTACTGAGGAGGATAACAAAGTGAGTCTCTTATCTAAAAAAAAAAAAAAAAAAGGAAAGAAAGAAAGAAAAGAAAAGAAAAAGAACCCCAACAAAAAAGTGAACTAAATATACAATTTAAAAGCAAGTATGCTGAAGGCTGGGCATGGTGGCTCATGCCTGTAATCCTCAAATTCTGAGAAGCCAAGCAGGAGGATCCCTTGAGCACAGGAGTTAGAGATCAGCTTGAGCAAGAGCGAGACCCCCCTAAAAAAAAATTATTAAAAAAAACTCCAAACAATAAAAAGGTATGTTTGTCCCCTGGACTACTATTGGGGCAGTGTTTTTTTTTTTTTTTTTTTTTTTTGAAACAGAGTCTCACTCTGTCACCCAGGCTAGAGTTCAGTGGTGTCATCATAGCTCATTGCAACTTCCAACTCTTCGGCTCTAAGGACCCCACCCGCCCCCTCAGCCTCCGTAGTAGTTGGCTTACCACCACACCCAGCTAATTCTTTTACTTTTTATAGAGACAGGGTCTCACTAGATCCCTAGATGGTGCTGAACTCCTGACCTCAGCCCCCAATCTGCTAGCATTACAGGCATGAGAGACTGTGCTTGGGTTGCGGCAGAATTTTCAAGGAGGTCAGATGACAGGATATCAGAGGCGGGACCCTGCTAGAGGATATCTGGTCTCTCCCTCATTTCATAGATGAGGACCTGGAGACCTGTGTGGGCATGTGATGTACTCAGGAAATTAGGCAGGGGTGGGGCTGAACTCCACCTGTTGAAGTTTGCTCTCTGCCAAGAGCTTTTAGTCCCATGAGAGCAAGGGGTGGGAACCTGCAGCTCCTCTCTTCTTTAGGAACGGGTTCTTAAGACTGTCCTTATATCACATGCAGCCATCAGACATATTTTGTTTGTCTGCACCATGTTTAATATTCTAAAATTAATCACTAGCATTTGAAAATCAGGCCAATTCATGCATACATACAAAATCCAGATTTCCAGTCTCTTAATAAACAGAAAGCTCTGGCAGCACTGGACCCATGTTCCCATATGGCAGTGATGGGAGCTGATGAGGGTATGTTCTCTCCAGCTCTCCACAGTCTGCATCAGCCCCCATCTCCTCGGCACTCCCACTTAGCCACAAGCCTAGTGCTGTTCTACTAATGCCCAGGCTACTTTAGCTCTTTCTTTTCCTCCCTCCTTCGTTTTCTTTCTCTCTTTATCTTTTCTGTCCTTCCTTTCTTTCCTTCTCTCTCTCTTCCTCCCTCCCTCCCTTCCTTCCTTCCCTCCCTCCCTACCTTCTTTCCTTCCTTCCTTCTTTCCTTTCTTCCCTCCTCCCTCCCTGTCTCCCTCCCTCCTTCTTTCTTTTCTTTCAGCAAGGTCTCATTCTGTCACGCAGGCCAGAGTGAAGTGGCACAGTCATAGCTCACTGCAACCTCCAGCTCCTGGGCTTCAGTGATCCTCCTGCCTCAGTCTCCCTGGAGCACCACACTTGGGTAAGGATGCTGGCCAGGCTGGTCTCCAACCTCTGGCCTCAAACCATCCTCTCATTTTAGCCTCTCAAAATGCTGGGATTATAGGGCATGAGCCACTATGACCAACCAACTTTAGCTGATGCATTTTTCTTTATTTGAAATAGGGTCTCACTTTGTTGCCTGGGTGACATACCAGGACAGTGGTATGATCATAGCTCATTGCAACTTCAAACCCCTGGGCTCAAGTGATCCAGCTGCTTCAGCCTCCCCAGGAGCACGTGCCACCATGCCTGGCTAATTTTTCTGTTTTTGATCTACAGCTTATGTCCTAGTAGGCCAGGCCTTACCCCACGTGGATGTTGTCCCCTGAAGGTGGATGGCAGCATCCTTACCTCCCTCTCATATAGGAGGGAGAAGCTTTGGGAAGGTTCTTTATGGCTTAGGTTTGGATTGCCCTGCGATTCTGACTCTAGCTAGAACCACAGAGGCCTTGGCTTTCTGCCTGATGCTTTGCTAAGTTTCATTTGGCCTCTGGGGAGAAGGTCCTTGGTGTTAGCTTTGGCTGAGTGTCTGGCAGGTGAATTGATGGTAAAGGTGAAGGCATGGCCCTACCTGCAACTTTCCAGAGCCAAGGAGAGATTGTATCAGGAACAGGACAGGACTGTTCTAACTGCAATCAAGTACAGGAAATCAGCTACATTATACACTGGTTGAATTGTTCAGTGAAAGCACGAATCTTGCAGATCTCTCATCATGATAGTAAAACACCACTGCCAACGGCAATAAAGACAGGCTGTCAGCAATTAATCGAGGTGCCCAGAAGAGAGACCTACCACTGCCACGTCCAAATAGGCTTTGCCCAGCCCCCAGCAACTGTCTCCAGGTCTGACATATGAGGACAAGTCCTCAGCCTCCACCTGGTGTCTGTGCTGGGAGCTGTGAGAAAAGCACTGGTCTGTAAGACTCTGTTTTCCCAGGTTTTAGAAGTGTGATGTGTGTCTTAGTAAGGACGCCTTAGTGTGTGTGAGCTATGTGACAAACGCCAAGGTCTTAAAGTTTACACATACATTTCATCTTGTTTTTGAAAACAGCTTTGTTGAGATACATTTCACATACCATGTAATTTATCCCTTGAAAGTGAACAATTCACTGGTTTTTAGTATATTCAGAGTTGTGCAACCCTCACCACCAGTTTTAGAACATTTCATCATGCCCCTCCAAAAAAGCCCCTGTGCTCCTCAGTACTGTCCCTCTCCCCATCCCATCCCAGGACCCCCAGTCCTTGTCAACCACTAATCTACTTTCTACTGTTATGGATTTGACTGTCTGGACACTTCATATAGATGTAATTGTACAGTATATGGTCCTTTCTGACTGTCTTCTTTCACTCAGCATAATGTTTTCACGGTTTGTCCATGTTACAGCTTGTATCAGGGCTTGGTTCCCTTTTATAGTTACATAATATTCCATTGCATATAACACATTTTGTGTACACACTCATTAGTTGATGGCCATTTGGGTTGTTTCTGCTATTTGGCTATGTCAGAGGGTAATGCTGCCATGAACACTTGTGTACAAGTTTCTGAGGAATAGATGTTTTCGGTTCTCTTGGGCATATACTTAGGAGTGGAATTGGTGGGTCATAAAAATGTTATGTTTAACCTTTGGAGGCACTGCCACTTTGTTTTCCACAGTGGTTTCACTGTTAACATTCCCACCAGCAATGTATGAGGGCCCCAATATCCATGAAACACTTGTTATTTCCTTCCTCCCTTCCTCCCTCCCTCCCTTCCTTCCTTCCCTCTGCCCGCCCTCTCTTTCTTTCTCTTTCATTCTTTATTTTGTTCTTTCTTTCCTTATTTTAGACAGAGTCTCACTCTGTCACCTGGGTAGAGTGCTGTGCAGTCATCATAGCTCACAGCAACCTCAAACTCTTGGGCTCAAGTGAACCTCTTGCCTCAGCCTCCCAAGTAGCTGAAACTATAGGCATGTGCCACAGGGCCTGGCTACTTTTTCTATTTTCAGTAGAGAAGGAGTCTCGCTCTTGCTCAGGCTGGTCTTGGACTCCTGAGCTCAAGGGATCCTCCTGTCTTGGCCTCCCAGAGTGCTAGGGGTACAGTGCCCAGACTCTTTTTTTTCAATTGCCATCCTAGCAGGTCTGAAGTGGTAGTAACTCTTCGTGGTATAGATTTGCATTTCTCTGATGGCTAATGGTATTGAGTATCTTTTCATGTGCTTATTGAGTATTTGTATATTTTCCTTAGAGAAATGTCTTTTCAAATCCTTTGCACTGTTTAAAAATTTGGTACATTTAATCTTGAATGGTCTCTTAAACAATCATACTGGAGCTGTAACAGAATAATGCTTCACAGTGAAGGGCACTCTGGAGTCAGATGGCCTGGATTTGAATCCCAGCTTGGCCACTTATTAATACCTATCCTTGACCATTCTCTCTGGATCTAGGTTTTACACACTTACATAATGTGGATGGGAATATTAGCTACTTCATAGGTTTGGTGTGAGCATAGAGAAATGCAGTGATTGTCAAAGGCTTTGGTAAGGGCTCAGTAAATGTCGGCTTTAATAGTAATGACATCAACACCGACTAAGCTTCTTCTATCTCATTATGTGCCTGTCAGTGACCTCATTTAACCACTTGGCAACCTTGCAGAATAAGTATCATCATCTCTATTTTACAAGTGAGAAATCCAAGGCTCAGAAAGGTGAATGGATGCGCCCAGGGCCACATAGCTGATGAGAGACAGAGAAGATTCCTGCTCAGACCTCCGGGTCCTTTCCAAAGGTCAGCCTTAGCCAAGTCTCCGCCAAATCTGCGTCTCCTTTTGCTGAGTCTGCTATTCAAATGCAGCCACAGTTAAGCCAATGCTGTCAGAAAGAAAGCAGAGAGAAACCCTCACAAATAAATTGTCAACAGCTTATTCAGGCAGGGAAAAGACATAGCAACTCTGAGAAGAATGCAGCTCATCCCATTAGGGGATGCCTTTGAGACAGAGGCTCTTTTAACCAAGGCCTGGCATGCTCCCCTTTTTCAGCCCAGCCTCTCTGGGAGCCTCCTGGAACTGATCAGAAGCCGTGAAAGGGGTGGTGCCTGTAGCTCACGCAGCTAAGGCACCAGCCACATACACCAGAGATGGTGGGTTCCAATCCAGCTCAGGCCTGCCAAACTACAATGACAACTATAACCAAAAATAGCTGGGTGTTGTGGCTGGAGCCTGTAGTCCCAGATGCTTGGGAGGCTGAGGCAAGAGGATCGCTTAAGCCCAAGAGTTTGGGGTTGCTGTGAGCAGTGATGCCATGGCACTCTACCCAGGGCAACAGCTTGAGACTCTGTTCAAAAAAAAAAAGAAGAAGCCAGGAAAGGCAAGGGCCAGCCTCACCACTTCCGGAGTGTTCTCTTCTGGAACACCAGTTAGGATTTCGGTGTAGTTCCCTAGAATGACATTGGGTGTGACCTTTGAATTGTTTGAAGCCGATTTCCCCTTGAGGTTGACAAAGGCTTTCATTTCCCCAAAGTTTCTAGCTCCAAAATCCAGTTTAGAGGTACAGTATAGTCTTTACTGGTGCTTTTGCCTCCAACTCAGCCAGAATAATCTAGTTTTCATTTTTCCTGGAAGAAGAGAGTTCCCTGCAGGCGAATAGGCCTTGAGTTTGAAGATGGGCTCCATGGCCAGTGACTTTACAGATGACTTTTTTTCTGGGGAAGGGAGGCTGCTAACCTAAGGATGAGAGAGAGTTTATTCAAAGCCTTTTTCTCCCAGAGTTCTCTGCCCTTTGCCCACACACCTGTGTCCAAACCAGGCTGTGGGCAACTTGGGGGCAGAGACCCTTTCACACTCTCCCTCCCTTCATTTCTTCTGTCCATTCCATAAATGCTTATTGAGTACTTACTGGTTATGTGCCAGACACGGGCACTATATCCAAGAACAAAACTTCTCTTCCTTCATGGAATTCACATTCTAACTTCTTACTTATCTCTATGTTCTCCCCTCCTAGCACATCATAATTGGCACTGAATAACAGTTTTCATGGCTTGGCTCGCTGTCGTTCGGTTTTTTTCTATGCATATACTAACCCTATACATGCTATTTAAATTTGTTGTTGTTGTTGTTATTTGAGTTTTTTTATTTGTTATTTTTTTCTCTTATTATAAGAGAAATTTCATATTAATGTGAGGGCACAATTAGGTTATAATGTTTGCATCTGTTAGATAGAGTCCCTGTTGTAGTTGCGTCCCATCTACAGTTACATTGTGCCCGTTAAGTGGAAGCACATCAATTTCCCCCCCTTTTCCCCTCTCCACCCTTCCCTTTCCCCTTCCCACCATCTTGAATTGATTTGAGTTTTTCTCTTTTGTGGGTGTGTATTAGATGGTCTATTGGCTTCATATTAGTGTTGAGTACATTGGATTCTTGCTTCTGTATTCTTGTGATACTTTACCAAATGTGTTTCAACTCCATCCAGGTTAATACAAAATGTGTAAAGTCCCCATCTTTTTATGGCTGAATAGTATTCCATGGTGTGCCTATACCCCAGTTCATTAATCCACTCCTGGGTTGACGGACATTTACGTTGTTTCCACATCTTGGCAATTGTAAATTGAGCTGCAATTAACAATCTAGTGCAAATGACCTTATGATTAAAAGATTTTTTTTCTTCTGGGTAGATGTCCAGTAATGGGATTGAGAGATCAAATGGAAGGTCTATTTTGAGTTGTTTGAGGATTCCCCATACTTCTTTCTAAAGAGGCTGTATTAGTTTGCAGTCCCACTAACAGTGTAAAAGTGTTCTCTTCTTTCCACATCTGCACCAGAATCTGTAGCTTTGGGAGTTTGCAATATGGGCTATTCTTACTGGGAGTTAGATGATATCTCAGGGTGGTTTTGACTCACATTTCTCTGATGAGTAGGGATGATGAGAATTTTTTCATATATTTTTTGGCATTCATCTGTCTTCCTTAGAGAAGGTTCTGTTCATGTCTCTTGCCCAGTGGTAGGTGGGATTGTTTGCTCCTTTTTTTGTTGATTAATTTGAGTTCTCTGTAGATTCTAAATATCAATGCTTTGTCAGATTCGTAACATGCAAATATCTTTTCCCATTCAGAAGGTTGTCTATTTGCTTTAATTATTGTGTCCTTAGCTCTGCCCTCTTCATACTTCCATTGAATCTATTCCATTACAATTTACTTAGCCAGTCTCCCATTGGTGAACTTGGAGGTTGTTTCCAGTCTTTTGCTATCATAACGCTGTACTGAATAACCTTGTTCATCTTGTCCTCTGGTTTATGCCCATTGAATAAATCACTAGAAGTGGTATTGCTGGATCAATATAGCAATAGATATCACTAAGTTCTCTCAACAGAGATCACATTAATTTCCATTCATGTAGGGTACATTATCCAATTGTGATCTTTGCACACATTTCTTTTTCATATTCTTGGACTATTTTTGTGTGCGAGTTGTTGATTAATATGAAAAGAAACTTTTACGGGCAGTGCCTGTGCCTCACTGGGTAGGATGCCGGCCCCATATACCGAGGGTGGTGGGTTCAAGCCCAGCCCTGGCCAAACTGCAACAAAAAAAAAGCCGGGTGTTGTGGTGGACACCTATAGTCCCAGCTACTTGGGAGGCTGAGGCAAGAGAATCGCCTAAGCCCAGGAGTTCGAGGTTGCTGTGAACTGTGTGATGCCATGGCACTCTACCGAGGGTGATAAAGTAAGACTCTGCCTCTAAAAAAAAAAAATATATGTATATATATATAGGAGCTTTTATATGGGAGAGGAATTATTCTTTTGTAATTGTAATACAATTTTTTTTTTTGAGAGAGTCTCACTTTGTTGCCCTCAGTAGAGGGCCATGGTGTCATAGCTCACAGCAACCTCAAACTCTTGGGCTCCAGTGATTCTCTTGCCTCAGCCTCTCAAGTAGCTGGGACTACAGGCACCCACCACAATGCCTGGCAATTTTTAGAGAAAGGGTCTTGCTCCTGCTCAGGCTGGTCTTGAACTCCTGAGCTCAAGCAGTCCACCTGCCTAGGCCTCCTAGAGTGCTAGGATTACAGGCATGAGCCATCATGCCCAGCCAAATAGTTTTCCTTAGTTGATTATCCAATTTCACATCATCTTTTCTACAGCTTCCTATTGAATGGGCATACCATCATTTAAGCAATCCCTATTGCTAATTGTTTCTAATTTGTTTTTTTTTTTTGGTTATTTCCATTTTTTCTTTGCAATTATAAATTATATAGCTCTTTCCACTAATATATATTATAACGCTTCATGCTAAATTCCTAAAAGTGGATTTGCTTGGACAAAGAATATTAACTTTAATCTGACTTCATTTTTTTTTTTTTTTGAGACAGAGCCTCAAGCTGTCACCCTGGGTAGAGTGCCGTGGCATCACAGCTCACAGCAACCTCCAACTCCTAGGCTCAAGCGATTCTCTTGCCTCCACCTCCCAAGTAGATGGGACTACAGGCACCCACCACAATGCCCAGCTATTTTTTGGTTGCAGTTGTCATTGTTGTTTGGTGGGCCTGGGCTGGATTCGAACCCACCAGCACAGGTGTATGTGGCTGGTGCCTTAGCCACTTGAGCCACAGGCGCCGAGCCTAAAAAAACTTTTGATACATACTGGGTATTGGCTGTTGTATTTTAAAAAGACTTTTATTTTATTTATTTATTTTGTTTAGCAGGCCCTGGCTGGGTTTAAACCTGCCATCCCAATGCGCTTTAACTATTGAGCTATGGGTGCCTAGCTGAAAAAGACTTTTAATTACTTAAAAACAACAAACTTTTATTAGTTAAAAAAAAATTTTTTTCAGAAACAAGAGTGTGGTGTGAGCATGAGGAAACAAAAGAAAACCAGGAAGTGTGTAACCATGAAGCAGGTGTTTAGTCTCAGAGATCAGAAGCTAAAAGAAAAGGTTAGATTAAAACCTAAAAAGAGGGTGGTGCCTGTGACTCAGTGGGTAGGGCACCAGCCCCATGTACTGAGAGAATGGTGGGTTCAAACCCAGCTCCGGCCAAACTGCAACAAAAAAATAGCTGGGTGTTGTGGCGGGTGCTTGTAGTCCCAGCTACTTGGGAGGCTGAGGCAAGACAATCGCCTAAGCCCAAGAGTTGGAGGTTGCTGTGAGCTGTGTGACGCCATGGCACTCTACTGAGGGTGATAAAGTGAGACTTGGTCTCTACAAAAAAAAAAAAAAAGAAAGAAAGATCCCAGCATGCATGTGAAAAGAAAGAGAAGTCCCCCAACACCATTCCTGCTTATTCTTCCAATGCAATACACTGCTGGGCCCAACTTGTCACATCTCAGTTGATACCAACTTTATCAACTTTTCCGTTAAGGCCAAACTGGACTTAGTCATGATGGACTGTCTGTATGCCAAGTGCATTCCTTGTATAACTGACTGTGTAATGGCTGAAATTGAGAAATTGGGGCAGAAGTATTGAGTAGCCTCAGGATTGCCAAGGATCTAAGACTTGAAGGACTACCTGATTACCATTCACACAGAAAGGAACCTGAGCAGGTGACGGCTTAGTACAGACAGCAACTCAGCACAAGTGTTACACTGTGGCCACAGCTGACGGAGACCTTAAACGAAGAATCTGAAAAATCCCTGGAGTTCCTACACGATAGGAACTCCAGGGATTTTTCTAACCACAGATACAATATTGAATGGATGTCAGATGAGTGTGGAGCCCTTCCGTTCTAATTCTTACAAGACAGTGTTCCTATGCCTTTCTTCAACCAACTTTCTCTGTTACCAGTTAAAAGTGCAATAGCATGAATTATACTCTGTTCACTGCCTGCTCTATCATGAGCAAATATGTTTAAATACATTCACTTTTGGATGCTATTTTGAAAGTGGTATTTTTTGGGTGGCGCCTGTGGCTCAGTGGGTAGGGCGCCGGCCCCATATACCGAGGGTGGTGGGTTTGAGCCTGGGCCCGGCCAAACTGCAACAAAAAATAGCCGGACGTTGTGGTAGGCACCTGTAGTCCCAGCTACTCAGGAGGCTGAGGCAAGAGAATCGCTTAAGCAGAGGAGTTGGAGGTTGCTGTGAGCTGTGATGCCATAGCACTCTACCGACGGCAATAAAGTGAGACTCTGTCTCTAAAAAAAAAAAAAGAAAGAAAAAGAAAATGATATTTTTGTCTCATTGATGGTCCAATATCTCAGGCAGTAAGAATGCTTTATTCTTTTTTCTAGTTCTATTGCACAATGTCGTAAATATAGTTAACACTAATCTACATTTCAAAATTGCTAAGAGTAAATTTCAAATGTTTTTATCAGGAAAATGTTAAGTATTGGAGTTGATGGATACGTTAACTAGTTTTTTTTTTTTTTTGGCCGGGGCTGGGTTTGAACCCACCACCTCCAGCATATGGGACTGGCGCCCTACTCCTTGAGCCACAGGCGCCGCCCTAACTAGTTTGATTTAATTATTCAACTTGGTATCCATGGATTATGACATCACTTTGTACCCCATATGTTTATACAATAATAAATTGTTGATTTACAATAAAGACAAAAAAAAAAAAACAAAAAAACGGTTTTCCCCACATACTCATCACCCATCGTAGTCAGGCTGACCTAGGCTTATCTATACGTCCACCCACTTTCACCTCTCTTGAATTATTTTGAATCAAATCATGTCATCTATAAAGATTTAGGGATTCAGAGGGATGTGATCTTTGGATTAAGTGATTCACCAGTCTGCAGCTGTGCCACCAAGAATGTGCCTGATCTTGGGAGCTAAAGAGGTTAGGGACTGGCTAACACTTGGATGGGAGATCACCTGGGTGCTGCCGGCTTTTAAGGGAAAGGAAGGCGGAAGGGAAAGGAAAGGGAGAGGGCAGGGAAGGGAAGGAATTCACCATCTCTTCAGATGGTGGCAGTGGAAAGTTACCCAATGATGTTGCTTGGGAAGCCTTCCATTTGGAGGGCTCCAACTCTTGTTTTGCGGACAGGAAAAAAACGATCACCCACACGGATCACTCAGCCAGTCCCAGGCCTCTTCTGGTCCACTTCAGATTCCCCACAGTCTCAAAAGTTTTGCCTTAACCGTATGTTTTCACTTATTTTTCACTCGTTCCAAAGGCAGGCAGGAAATTGCTGGGAGTCCATTCATCATATTTGCAACTTTCCACTTTCCACATAGGTCACTTCCGTGAATGATACCCAGCTTGATGCGCTCACCTTGAGAGATCTGGTCTTGACCAGCCCCGACACCATGCTGGGAGCTTCTCTCCCTCTCTCAGCAGAGGTCGCTAAGACTCAGGGAGGGAAAGAGAATGGCTCAAGGTCTCAGGGCTTGTAAGCAGGGACTAGAGGTGGATTCCCACTGATCCACACTGCTTCTTTATGATGATTATTATTATTATTTGTTAAATCATAACTTTGTGCACTGAAGCATTTATGGGGTTCAGGGTACTGCTTCGATATACAATGTGAAATGCTTACCTTGAACTAAGTAACACATCCGTCACAATTATACTCATTTCTTAATAGTTTTGAAATGTACCATTGCATCATGCACATTAGGTGAGGTCCCCCCAAATACCCTCCTTCCTCTCATATCACCCCTCCCCTCCCCTCTCGTTCCTCTTCTCTTCTAGTTTCTGGACTATAGTATCAGTGTGTAGGTGATTATATATTGATTTCATAGTAGGGCTGAGTACATTGGGTACTTTTTTCCCCATTCTTGAGATACTTTAATAAGAAGAATATGTTCCAGCTCCATCCATGTAAACATAAAAGAGGTAAAGTCTCCATCATTTTTATGGCTGTGTAGTATTCCATGGTGTACATATATCACAATTTGTTAATCCATTCATGAGTCGATGGGTACTTGGGCTGTTTCCATGTCTTGGCTATTATGAATTGGGCTGCAATAAACATTCTGGTGCAAATGTCTTTGTTGTAAAATAATTTTTGATCATCTGGGTATATAACTAGTAGAGGAATCGCGGGATCGAATGGTAGGTCTACTTTTAGTTCCTTGTGTGTTCTCCAAACTTCTTTCTAAAAAGGTCATATTGGGTGGCACCTGTGGCTCAGTGAGTAGGGCACTTGCCCCATATACTGAGGGTGGTGAATTCAAACCAGGCCCTGGCCAAACTGCAACAAAAAATAGCCGGGAATTGTGTGGCCTGTATTCCCAGCTATATGGGAGGCTGAGGCAAGAGAATCGCCTAAGCCCAGGAGTTGGAGGTTGCTGTGAGCTGTGATGCGAAGCACTCTACCAAGGGTGATAAAGTTAGACTCTATCTCTACCAAAAAAAAATAATTAAAAAAAAAAAGGTCGTATTACCTTGCATCCCACCAGCAGTGTAGAAGCATTCCCTTTTCTCCACATCCACGCCAAGATCTATAGTTTTGGGATTTTGCGATGTGGGCTAATCTTACTGGAGTTAGATGATACCTCAAAGTGGTTTTGATTTGCATTTCTCTGATGATTAAGGATGATGAGCATTTATTTTTTCATGTGTTTGTAGGCCATTCACCTATCTTCATCAGAGAAGTTTCTGTTCAAGTCTCTTGCCCACATGGAAATGGGTTTATTTATTCTTTCCTTATTGATTAGTTTGAGTTCTCTGTGGACTCTAGTTATCAGACTTTTGTCAAAAGCATAACCAGCAAATATCTTCTCCCATTCTGAAGGTTGTCTGTCTGCTTTACTTACTGTGCTCTTGGCTATGCAAAAGCTTTTTAGTTTAATCAGGTCCCAGTAGTGTATTTTTGCTTCAATTGCCCAGGGGGTCCTCCTGATAAAATATTCTCCCAGTGTTTCTTCAAGTGTTTTCCCTGCACTCTCTTCTAGTATTTTTATAGTTTCATGTCTTAAGTTTAAATCTTTAATCCAGTGAGAGTCTATCTTAGTTAATGGTGAAAGGTGTGGGTCCAGTTTCAGTCTTCTACAGGTTGCCAGCCAGTTCACCCAGCACCATTTGTTAAATAGGGAATCTTTCCCCCACTGAATATTTTTGATAGGCTTGTCAAAGATCAAATGACGATAAGTAGCTGGGTTCATCTCTTGGTTCTCTATTCTGTTCCATAAATCTACCGCTCTGTTTTTGTGCCAGTACCACGCTGTTTTGATCACTATAGATTTATAGTATAGTCTGAGGTCTGATAATGTGATACCTCCTGGTTTGTTCTTATTTCTGAGTAATGTATTTGCTGCTATTCAAGTTGTTTTTTTTTTTTTGTATAGACAGAGTTTCGCTTTATGGCCCTCGGTAGAGTGCCGTGGCCTCACACAGCTCACAGCAACCTCCAACTCCTGGGCTTAAGTGATTCTCTTGGCTCAGCCTCCCAAGTAGCTGGGACTACAGGCGCCCGGCTATTTTTTGGTTGCAGTTTGGCTGGGGCCGGGTTTGAACCCGCTACCCTTGGTATATGGGGCCGGCGCCCTACCGACTGAGCCACAGGCACCGCCCAAGTTTTTTTTTTTTTTTTTTTTATTGTTGGGGATTCATTGAGGGTACAATAAGCCAGGTTACACTGATTGCAATTGTTAGGTAAAGTCCCTCTTCAAGTTTTTTTTTGATTCCATATAAAGTGAAGTACTATTTTTTCAAGTTCTTTTTTTTTTTTTTTGAGACAGAGCCTCAAGCCATTGCCCTGGTTAGAGTGCTATGGCATCATAGCTCACAGCAACCTCAAACTCCTGGGCTCAAGCGAGTCTCCTGTCTCTGCCTTCCAAGTAGCTGGGACTACAGGCGCCCGCCACAATGCCCGGCTATTTTTTGGTTGCAGCCATCATTGTTGTTTGGCGGGCCAGGGCTGGATTCGAACCCGCCAGCTCAGGTGTATGTGGCTGGTGCCTTAGCCGCTTGAGCCACAGGCGCTGAACCATCAAGTTCTTTAAAGTATGGCAGTGGTGCTTTAATAGGGATTGCATTAAATCTGTAGATTGCTTTGGGTAGTATGGACATTTTAACAATGTTGGTTCTTCCCAGCCATGAGCATGGTATGTTTTTCCATTTGTTAACATCTTCAGCTATTTCTTTTCTCAGAGTTTCATAGTTCTCTTTATAGAGATCTTTCACGTCCTTTGCTAGGTAAATTCCCAGATATTTCATCTTCTTTGGTACTACTGTAAAAGGAATACAGTCCTTGACTACATTTTCAGCTCGACTGTTTTTGGCATATATAAAAGCTACTGACTTGTAAGTCTTGATTTTGTATTCTGAGACACTGCTGTATTCCTTGATCACTTCTCAGAGTTTTGAACTCTAGTCCCTGGAATTTTCCAGCTATAGGATCATATCATCAGCAAAGAGTGAGAGTTTGATCTGCTCTGACCCTATTTGGATACCCTTGATCACCTTCTCTTGCCTGATTGCGATGGCTAAGACTTCCATTACTATGTTGAATAGCAGTGGAGACAGTGGGTATCCTTGCCTCGTTCCTGATCTGAGTGGAAATGTTTTCAATTTTACACCATTCAATATGATATTGGCTGTGGGTTTGCTGTAGATGGCCTCTATCAGTTTAATAAATGTTCCTTCTATACCAATTTTCTTAAGTGTTCTGATCATGAAAGGATACTGGATACCATCAAAGGCTTTTTCTGCATCAATTGAGAGAATCATATGGTCTTTGTTTTTTATTTTATTGATGTGATGTATTACACCAACCTTGTAACCTTGGAATAAAACCAACTTGATCATGCTGCATATTTTTTTGATGTGTTGTTGCATTCGGTTCCCTAAGATCTTATTGAATATTTTTGCATCAATAGTCATTAATGATATTGGTCTATAATTTTCTTTCTTTGTTGGATCCTTTCCTGGTTTGGGTATCAGGGAGATATTTGTTTCATAGGATGTGTTGGGAAGTATTCCATCTTTTTCTATGCTTTGGAAAACATTGTATAATATAGGTACTAGTTCCCCTTGAAAGGTTTGATAGAATTTGGATGTGAAGCCATCTGGTCCCAGACTTTTCTTTTTTTGGGAGATTTCATATTGTTGATGCTATTTCAGTGATTGATATAGGTCTATTCAAGATTTCTATTTCTTTCTGGTTGAGTCTAGGAAGGTGGCGTGCTTCCCGGTATTGGTCCATATCCTTCAGATTTTCATATTTCTGGGAATGGAGATTTTTTTTTTTTTTTTTGTAGAGACAGAGTTTCACTTTATTGCCCTCAGTAGAGTGCCGTGGCATCACACAGCTCACAGCAACCTCTAACTCCTGGGCTTAGGCGATTCTCCTGCCTCAGCCTCCCAAGTAGCTGGGACTACAGGCGCCCGCCACAACGCCCCGCTATTTTTTTTTGTTGTTGCAGTTTGGCTGGGGCTGGGTTTGAACCCACCACCCTCGGTATATGGGGCCGGCGCCCTGCTCATTGAGCCATAGGCGCCCCCTGGGAATGGAGATTTTTGTAGTAGTCATTGAGGACTTTTTTAATTTCTGAAGTGTGTTGTTATTGTCCTTTATTGTTTCTGATAGATGATATTAGAGATTTTACTTTTCTGTTTCTGGTTAGGTTAGCCAAAGTTTTATTTATTTTATTGAACTTTTCAAAAAAACAACGTTTTGATTGATTGATCTGTTGTATAATCCTTTTGTTTTTGATTTCATTTAATTCTGCTCTAATTTTGGTTATTTTCTTCTGCTGGGTTTGGGATTGAAATGTTTTTCCTTTTCCATTTGCTTGAGATGTCCCATTAAGTTGTTAACTTCCTCTCTTTCAATTCTCTTAAGGAAGGCTTGCAAGGCTATAAATTTCCCTCTTAGGAATGCCTTTGCAGTATCCCACAGGTTTGGATAATCTGTGTCTTCATTATCATTTTGTCTCCAAAATTTGGTGATTTCCTTCTTAATCTTGTCTTTAACCCAGCTATCATTCAGCCTAAGATTGTTTAGTTTCCATGACTTTGTTTGGGTATGAAGATTGCTGTTGCTGTTGGGTTCAACTTTTCCATGGTGGTCCAAGAAGATACAAGGAATAATTTCTACACTTTTAAATTTGCTGAGGTTAGACTTGTATCCAAGGATATGATCTATTTTGGAGGATGACCGGTGGACTGATGAAAAGAATGTATATTCAGTTTTATTAGGGTGAAATGTTCTATAGAGGTCTATAAAGTCCATTTGTTCTAGGTCAGGTTTAAGTCTAATATTTCTTTGTTTAGTTTCTTCTTGGAGGCTCTATCCAAAACTGTCAAATGGGTATTAAAATCTCCAACTATTATAGTGCAGGAAGATATCAAGTTGTTCATATCCATTAGGGTCTGCTTTATGAATTGAGGAACATTCTGGTAGGGTGCATAAATGTTAATGATCGAAATCTCTTCATATTGGGTGTTTCCCTTGATAAATATGTAGTGACCTTCCTTATCTTTCTTTATCTTTGTTGGTTTAAAGCTAATTGTATCTGCTACTAAAATAGCAACCCCTGATTTTTTCTGGTTTCCATTTATCTGTAATATAGAAGTCCATTCCTTCACCTGAGTCTAATTTTTTTTTGAGACAGAGCCTCAAGCTGTCGCCCTGGGTAGAGTGCCATAGCATCACAGCTCACAGCAACCTCCAACTCCTGGGCTCAAGTGATTCTCCTGCCTTCCGCCTCCCAAGTAGCTGGGACTACAGGTGCCCACCACAACACCTGGCTATTTTTTGGTTGCAGCCATCATTGTTGTTTGGCGAGTCCAGGCTGGATTCGAACCTCCCACCTCAGGTGTATGTGGCTGGTGCCTTAGCCGCTTGAGCCACAGGCTCCGAGCCACCTTGAGTCTATTTTTATCCTTTAAGGTAAGTTGAGATTCTTGTATACAGCAGATATCCGGTCTGAGTTTATGTATCCAGTCAGCCAAACTGTGCCTCTTTAGAGGACAATTTAAACCATTCACGTTAATTCGAAGACTTGATAAGCCTGGTTGTATTTTGGGTGTTATGATTTTCAGATGTCCAGTGGACATTTTTTTTTTTTTTTTGTAGAGACAGAGTCTCACTTTATGGCCCTCGGTAGAGGGCCGTGGCCTCACACAGCTCACAGCAACCTCCAACTCCTGGGCTTAAGCGATTCTCTTGCCTCAGCCTCCCGAGCAGCTGGGACTACAGGCGCGCGCCACAATGCCTGGCTACTTTTTGGTTGCAGTTTGGCCGGGGCCGGGTTTGAACCCGCCACCCTCGGCACATGGGGCCGGCGCCCTACTGACTGAGCCACAGGCGCCACCCCCAGTGGACATTTTTAATCCTTTCAGCACTATGGAAGTTGGGTTTTATTCAAAAATTTCTGGGTGAGTTTACTTTGGAGGTAGAGCATTGTGCTGGTCATCGTGGAGTATGGGTCTGAGAATATCCTGGAGAGCTGGTTTAGTTACGGCAAATTTCTTCAACATGTCCATGTCATTAAAGTATTTAATTTCTCCATCACAAATGAGTTTAGCTGGATAGAGGATCCTGGGCTGGAAGTTGTTTTGTTTTAGGAGATTGAAGGTCGATGATCATCTTCTGACTTGAAATGTTTCAGCTGAGAGACCTGCAATCATTCTGATAATTCTCCCTGTGTAGGTGATGCTTTTCTTATGTCTGGCTGCTTTCAGAATTTTCTCCTTCTTTTTAACTTTGGAAAAGTTAATCACAATGTGTCTAGGAGATGCTTTATTTGGTTCGAGTCTTGCTGGGGTTCTGAAACTGTCTGCTATCTGAAGTTCTGTGTCTCTTGCAATGCTTGGGAAATTCTCCTCCAAAATCTTGGGAAATGCTCCTCCCTTTCCCATTGCTTGGGAAATTCTCCTCCAAAATATCTTGGAGTAGAGCATCTGTACCTTTAGGACCATCTGCTTCTTCAGGAATTCCTATAAGATGAATGTTTGATCTTTTGGAATGATCCCACAACTTTCTAAGGGAACAATCAGGTTTTGCTCTCCATTTGTCTGCCTCTTTGAGTGTTTGGGAACGTTCAAAAGCTTTCTCTTTCAGCTTCAGAGATCCTACCTTCTGCCTGGTCATCTCTATTACTGAGGGATTCTACTGTATTTTGGAGCTCCTCGACTAACTTTTTTGTTTCCTTGAGCTCTGCTATCTCTTTTCTCATTAAGTCCATATCTTTGGTGACTTGGGCTTTGAATTCATTAATTTCTTGAAACAGCTTTAGAACTACTGTTTGAAATTCAATTTCTATCTTTTCTTCCATTCTATTTATCTTATTTTCCATCCATACTCTGAATTCAGTTTCTGACATTGCTGCCATTTGTCTATGCATGGCATCTTCAGTTGTATCTCCTCTGTCATTTCTTGGGGAGGTTGATCTATTCTCTGGTATTCATGTTGCCAGAGTTCTTCTGTTGGGTCCACACCATGTTTATTTTCCACTGTGTGGTTATTAGAACTGGTAGGGTGAGATTGAATTGGGGTTCCCAGGTAGTAGAGATAGCCCCTTACCAAAGCACTCGGCTTCGTAATTGTGGCTTATCTCCTACAACCTTACAAAGGCCCCTTTCAGAGTTTTGGCCGGAGACTCTGAGGACCTACTTGGTGAGATAGCACAAGTTAGCTCTGTTTTGATATCAGTCAAACTCTACCCTGTCCTAAGAAACCACAGTATTAGTTTTAAATCTCAACTGTGAAGAGATACAAACAGCTGCAGTGCCCAGCCCCCACCCTTCAGTTCTTTTCCACAACAGAACTACAAAGGTCAACCTCAGAATGTCCCCTAATGGACAGCCCCAGACACAGGTTCCGATTAAATTGTCTCAGGCAGTGCAAACCCTGCTCAACAGAAAGGGATTCAAGGGTCTCCAACAGCACAATTGGAGCCAGGGATCCACACTCCTGCCTGCCAGACTCAGTCCACACTGTTCTCCACTTCTCTGTTCACAGGCCCAGTTGGAGCCAGGGGCCGCACCCCTGCCTACCAATCTCAGTCCACACCCAGCTAGCCTCTGCTTGCCAGACTGGTTGGAGTCAGGGGGCCATGCCCCCACCTGCCAATCCCAGGCCACTGCCTGGAAAGCCTCTGTTTGCAGGCTCTGTTAGAGTCAGGGCTCCGCACCCTGCCCACAGGTCTCAGTCCTCACACAGTAAGCCTCTGCTCACCAGCCCTGCTGGAGACAGGGGACCATGCCCTAGCCCTCAGGTCTTGGTTCACACCCAGCAAGTCACTGCTGGAGGGTTCTGTTGGAATCAGGGGACCACACCCTTGCTCTCAGGTCTCAGTCCACACCTAGCAAGCCTCTGCTCACAGGCCCAGCAGGGGCTGGGGATCCGTCCTGTCTGTTGAACTCAGTCCACACAGGGCAACCACTCTCCCACTGTGGGTACTGTCAGAGCCAGGGGTTCAGCACTCCGTCCAACCAGACACAGCCCAAATCAAGGTCAACACAACCACTGGCCATGCATAGTCATAACCAGGGGACTGCTCCTCCTCCTGCCAAGTGTCCCTTTCTTCCCACACCCTCTTTCTTCCCTGTTAGTCACAGATTCCAGCCTGATGATTGGTGGTCCACGCTATGCCCAGTTCTCTCAGGACAAGACCAAACACTCTGTGCTCTTCAGGGGGCAGAACTTCAGACCACCATGCAAGGTGGAAAGGATGGACTGGGAGTTTGGACTTGTGAGGGAAAATGTCTGTTCAATTTTATGCCTGGCAGGGTGGTGTCTAGGTTCATAAGTGGGATCTCCCTGGAGAAAGAGACCTGGAGTTTAGCGGCCCTCTCCAGCTAGGTAAAATGAGAGGTCATTTGTTCCCTGATCATTCACATATAGCCTGCGGCAGGCCTCCTGCTTGGGGGAGGGGTCTCCTGTCTTCTAATCAATAGGCTTTGTACCTGTAATTTATTTTCTTGAATGCTCTTCCTTAGAGTTACAGCTTGCTAAACTTCTTTCTTGGCTCAGCTCCCCATCTTTGGCTTCATAGAGGCCGATTCTGTCCAGTTTTTCTTCCTCTGCTCAGGAGCCTCTGCTGAGGGTTGCTACCAGTTGGCCATCTTCCCAGAATCTCCACACTGCTTCTTAAAAATGACCAATCCACATCAGGCGTGGTAGTTCATGTTTGTAATCCCAGCACTCTGGGAGGCCAAGGCATGTGGATTGACTGAGCTCTGGAGTTTGAGACCAGCCTGAGCAAGAGTGAGACCCCTGTCTCTAAAAATAGCTAGGCATTGTGGTGGGCGCCTGCAGTTCCAGCTACTCAGGAGATGGAAGCAGGCGGATCTGGGAGAGTAGCTTAAGCCCAGGAGTGTGAGGTTGCAGTGAGCTAGGATGTTGCCAGTGCTCTCTAGCCAGGGTGACAGAGCAAGACTGTCAAAACAAAATTACAAACTACAACAAAAACAAATAAATCCAGACCAACACCCCCCCCCCCCAAAAAAAAAAAAAAAAGAAAAAAACACTCCTTAGCGTCCTTCTCTCAGGAGCCATCTGGATGGAAAATGGTCTCCGGCACTATCCCCAGGGCAGGTAATGACCGAGTAGCAGATCCTCAACATCTGAAAGGAGCCAACCAGGCAGAAAGTGTAAATCTTTCTCTTTTAAAATTGCTTTGGGATACTTACAATTTTGACCTGACATATGCAAAAGCAAACTAGGTAGCCAAAACGTGTGTACCCCTATAATATTCTGAAATTAAAAAAATAAATTAATTTTGAAAAGAAACTGTAAAACAAACAAACAAAAAACCCCTGCTTTTGAGAATCTGTTTTGCAACCCTGGAGAGCTCCTGAACTGACAGCAGGGGGTTTGAGCGACAGCAGGGGCAGAATCAATGACAAGACGCTGCCTGTCCAGGGACGAATCTATCTGCCGCTTCTGTTATCTGAGAAGAGGATTGGATGCCCATTAATCTGGCTACAGCCATAAATCTTCTTCATCCCCTTTACACTTCTAAATAAAAAACCTAAGTACCTGATTCTGTCTGCCAACACTATCTCCTTCTGTTTCACTGTGTTAGCCGTTTCCCATCTGGAAAAGTAAAATAAATGTTTCTTTCTTTCTATACTAGTCTTTGTGGGGAGAAATTAGCTCCCACCCTAACAATTGTCTGCCTGCTTCTCTCAGTCTGCCTTAGATGAGCCAAACAAGGGACCAAACTCTGATCATGGGCATGGAGACCTCACCTAGGCAAGCTCACTGCAGCCCCCAGGGCTCTAGATGGGCACTCAATAATTCTCATTTTATCTAACAGGACTAGGAGGGTCTCAGAGACATCAAGGAACTCATTGAGAGTTATACAGCAAGCAGGACATGAAAACTGGTCTGACCCCAAGGCCCTTGTTCTCATCTTTTGATTCATTTTTTAGGAATCAATAAACCAGAGAGCGGTCATAGCAGAAAGGCCACCCAATAAAATCTCTGCGGCCCACCCTGGGGAAGTCAAGAACAGTAGTGTAAGGTGGGAGGTGGCAGGAATCTTGGCTACGGACATTTTTCCAGGTCTTTACCCACGAATGTGACCTGTCCAGTCCCAGGGCATCTGCACTTTCTGTTTCCTCTGTGAGTCTGGCCCTTCTTGCCTTTCAAGCCCCTGCTCACACATTAGCTGTCCCCACCCCCTGCTCCAGAAGCCTTCCCTGATCATCTGAGCAGGTCTCCACCACTCCTTTTAAGTAATACATCCACTTTCATTTTCTTCCTATAATGTATCATAGTTAGTGGATCAGGTTGAAGTACGTCCTCTATAAACACAGATCTAAGGGCAGCACCTGTGGCTCCGTGAGTAGGGTGCTGGCCCCATATACCGAGGGTGGCGGGTTCAAACCCAGCCCCAGCCAAACTGCAACAACAAAAAAGATAGCCAGGCATTGTGGTGGGCGCCTGTTGTCCCAGCTACTCGGGAGGCTGAGGCAAGAGAATTGCCTAAGCCCAAGAGCTGGACATTGCTGTGAGCTGTGACACCACAGCACTCTACTGAGGGTGACAAAGTGAAACTCTGTCTCTAAAAAAACAAACAAAAACCAACCAAACAGGGCGGGGCCTGTGGCTCAGTGGGTAGGGGGCCGGCCCCATATACCGAGGGTGGTGGGTTCAAGCCCAGCCCTAGCCAAACTGCAACAAAAAAATAGCCGGGGGTTGTGGCAGATGCCTGTAGTCCCTGCTACTCGGGAGGCTGAGGCAAGAGAATCGCCTAAGCCCAGGAGTTGGAAGTTGCTGTGAGTGATAAAGTGAGATTCTGTCTCTACAAAAGAAAAAAAAAAAAACCAAACAAACAAAAAACCCAGAGATCAAAGTCCTAACCCCTAGGACCTAGGGATGTGATCTTATTTGGAAATAGGGTCTTTGTAGATATAATTGAGTTAAAAGGAGGTCATACTGTATTAAGATGGTCACTGACTAGTGTTCTTTAAGAGGAGGGAAATTTGAGTATAGTCAGACAAGGGAGAATGCCATGAGGGCAGGGATTGGAGTGATACGTCTGCAAACCGAGCAATGCCAAGGATGATTTGCAACCCCCAGAAGATGGAAGAAACAAGGAAAGATTCTCCCTTAGGGCCTCCAGAAGGAACCAACCCTGCCAACACCAAGATTCTAGACTTCTGTCTTCAGAACCAAGAGAGAATACGTTTCTGTTGTTTTAACAAATTGTCATAATTCGTTACCTAGGAAATGAATGCATCTGGCAATTATTTTGTTTGCTTTTTTTTTTAGATTTTTCTTCCACTTAACAAGACTTTGGGGCGGCGCATGTGGCTCAGTGAGTAGGGCGCTGGCCCCATATACCGAGGGTGGCGGGTTCAAACCCAGCCCCGGCCAAACTGCAAAAAAAAAAAAAAAAAAAAAAAAAAAATAGCCGGGCGTTGTGGCGGGCGCCTGTAGTCCCAGCTGCTCTGGAGGCTGAGGCAAGAGAATCACGTAAGCCCAAGAGCTGGAGGTTGCTGTGAGCCGTGTGACACCACGGCACTCTACCGAGGGTGGTACAGTGAGACTCTGTCTCTACAAAAACAAAAACAAAACAAAACAAAAAAAAAACCACAAGACTTTGATCTCATTATCTTTTGTGTCCCCAGTGTCCAGCAGCCTATCCAGCACAAAGTAAGTGATCACCAAATATTTCTGGATGAATCAATTCCTTTATGTCCAGTTCGCCACATGATTTCACCAGCCTCAGCTGTGCTCCTCTCGGCATCCTGTTCATTTTTCCTGTAATCCAGCGGTTCTCAACCTGTGGGTCATAACCCCTTTGGGGGTCGAATGACCCTTTCACAGGGGTCACCTAAATACATCCTGCATATCAGATATTTACATTACGATTCATAACAGTAGCAAAATTACAGTTACGAAGTAGCAATGAAAATAATTTCATGGTTGGGGGTCACCACAACATGAGGCACTGTATTAAAGGGTCACTGACAGTGGTTCTCAACCTTCCTAATGCCGTGATGTATTTTCATTTTTACAAAGGGGTCGCGACCCACAGGTTGAGAACCGCAAAGTGTAAATTATTGCAAACGCCTTCAATCTAAACCTTTTCTTTGTAACACAAATCTGATTTTCTCATTTATCTATTTTAAACTCTTTATTCTTGACTCATCCTTCTATTCTTGCTCTTGGACCTTAGGCAATCTGTGTAACCTCTCTGTCTCAGCCTCAGTTTCCTAGTCTGTGGAATGGAAGTAGTAATTGCCATCGCACCTACCTTACCAGGTTAATGTGAAAATTAACTGAGAATTGATGCAAAGCCTGCAGCAGGACACCCAGGACAGCACAAGAGCCCCATGAATGCTGGTTTTCATTATTTGGGACAGCATTTGTTTTTGGATTGTGACTAGACACACAAGGCTATACAAAATGAGTCTTCTGTTTGAAGATGGAAAAAAGAGTTAGAAAAAAATCACTTGTCTTAAGCAGTCTTTGTTGTCTTTCCCAACAACTGTTGAAAGGAACAACTAGCAGAGTTTGCTCAGCATTTTGGTCTGATGAAATCTGGAAAAGACATCCATTTTGAAAGCTGAGTTTGCATATCATTATATACACCAATGTAAATACATTAAGTAAACACTTGAAGTAGGCTCACATTTATATTAAAATCTTGTCATTTGCATCATAGGCAAAATCTTAAATATAGACATAAAGGAATTCACTTTACTCACAGCTCCAAATTGGGTGGCGCCTATGGTTCAGTGGGTAAGGCGCCGGCCCCATATACCGAGGGTGGCGGGTTCAAACCCAGCCCCCGCCAAATTGCAACAAAAAAATAGCTGGGCGTTGTGGTGGGCACTCGGAAGGCTGAGGCAAGAGAATCACCTAAGCCCAGGAGTTTGAATTTGCTGTGAGCTGTGTGATGCCAGCACTCTACTGAGGGTGACAAAGTGAGACTGTCTCTACAAAAAAAGAATAAATAAATACATAAATAAAATTAAAAAATAAGTAAATAAATAAAACATAGCTCCAAATTGATGCTCTTCATTTCTGAAAAACCTCTTAATCAAGGATTTTCAAAAAATGTTTAAAATGTGTGGTTACACTTTTCAGAGCAATTTCCAATTTTAATGTGTGCATATTATTCATATGTTCATAATTTTATTGTAGCACATCAGATTTGGAAAATCAAGTGCAAGGTAAAGGGATTATCTGTCAGCTGTTAAAAATAAAAAGAGACCCGTAAGTGAAACAATTTATTTATTTTTTTCCTTTTTTTTATTTTTATTAAATCACAGCTGTGTACATTAATATGATCATGGGGCACCATACACTTGGTTCATAGAAACAATTTAAATGCTGTAAAACCTTCCTGTTGATTGAGAGCTCTGTTGAAGTGCTCACTGTTTAATAAGGTTGGCACCCTCATTGATATGAAAGGCTAACTTAGCAAGAACCTTTCTTTTTAAATAATTTCTCACCAAGTCGAGCTTTCTGTAGAATTGGATCAAACTGCTGTGTGACCAGCTGTTTTTCTAAAGCTGCTTTCGTTTGATTCAGAAAGTTTTTTTGTTGTTGTTTTGTTTTTTTTTTGAGACAGAGTCTCACTTTTATTGTGGCGTCACAGCTCACAGCAACCTCAAACTCTTGGGCGTAAAGAATTCTTTTGCCTCAGCCTCCCAAGTAGCTGGGACTACAGGCACCTGCCACAACACCTGGCTATTTTTTGATTGTAGTTGTCATTGTTGTTTGGAGGGCCTGGACTGGATTCGAACCTGCCAGCTCTGGTGTACTGATTTGGAAAGTTTTAAAGACAGACCCAGCAAGGAAGGGAATAAATGACTGAAAATGGAAATATACACACATGCCTTGATATCATAGCTAGCCCAGGGAGGCGACAGGCCAAATGAGCCTGCTGTTAATTATTTATTAAAACTAGAAACTCTCCTAAAAGTTAGTAGGAGAAGCAGAGAGGCTTTTGGCCAGAGTGCTATTGCCTGGGAGAGAAGAACTGAAACTTCAGGTAGTTCTAAGGATTTCCTGCACCCCGCAAAGTTCACGTGTTGGAAACTTTTTTTTTTTTGAGAAACAATTCACTCTGTTGTGCAGGCTAGAGTGTTGTGGCCTCAGCCTAGCTTGCAACAACTTGAAACTCCTAGGCTCGAGCGACCCTCCTGCCTCAGCCTCCTGAGTAGCTGGGACTATAGGCTCCCACCAACATGCCTGGCTAATTTTTTTTCTATTTTAGTAGAGAGGGGATCTTGCTCTTGCTCAGGCTGATCTGGAACTCCTGAGCTCAAGGGATCCTCCCCCCTTGGCCTCCCAGACTGCTGGGATTTCAGGAGCGAGTCACCACACCCACCCATGTATTGGAAGCTTAATTCTCAGAGCAACTCTGTCAAACTGTGGGATCTTAAAAGAGTTAGTTAGGTTACCTTGAATGGATTAATGTCATTATTGCAGGATTCTTTTTTAATTTCAGATTAATATGAAGGTACAATTAGGTTACAATGTTTGCATTAGGTTAAGGTCCCTGTTGTAGTTGTGTACCACCCAGGAGGTGCACCCCAAACCCCTACATTGTGCCCGTTAGGTAGGAGCCCACCTCCCCCTTCCTCCTCCCCTCCCCTCCTCCAGGATGGGTTTTGTATAAATGGATGAGCTCTGCCTCCTCCCCTCTCTCTCTCCTGCACTCATGTTCTCTTGTTCTTCCACCTTCTGCTATACCAGCGGTTCTCAACCTGTGGGTTGCGACCCACAGGCACTGTATTAAAGGGCCGCGACATTAGGAAGGTTGAGAACTACTGCGCTATGCAATGATACAGAAAGAAGACCCTCAGATGCAGTCCCCTTGATCTTGGACTTCCAGGCCTCCAGAACCATAAGAAATAAATTTCTATGCATCATAAATTACCCAGCAGCACAGACTAGAGCAGCTGTCTCTTTAAGCAGCAGGCACTGTTCATCCTTCTTTCCTCTCTTCCTGTCTGTGTTTAACGACTTCCCCGCTGGTGATACTTCTGAATCCACCTCAGTGTACCTGTGGGTCCTTGGGTTTCTAGAATCTCTGGGAGGATACTGCCTGGCAGGAAGGTTCTCTGGAGAGTTTACCAACTGGGGAGTATACACAGGACATGCGAATCAAACAATGACTTGACCCATGCCTAGTAGAAAAGGAGAGCTTTTTCCACTGTTCTTTTTTATTAAAAAGTAAAATCTTTTGGCCAGGCAAGTTGGGTCACACCTGTAATCCTAGGATTCTGGGAGGCCAAGACAGGAGGATCCCTTGAGCTCAGGAGTTTGAGACCAGCCTGACCAAAGCGAGATCCCATCTCCACTAAAAATAGAAAAATTAGCCAGGTGTTGTGGCAGGCACCCATAGTCCCCGCTACTCAGGAGGCTGAGGCAGGAGGATCGCTTGAGGACAGGAGTTTGAGGTTACTTGTGAGCTAGGTTGGGGCCATAGCATTATAGCGTGGGCAGCAAAGTGAGACTACATCTCAAAAAAAAAAAAAAAGTAAAGGCTCAGCACCTGTAGCTCAGCGGCTAAGGGAGCCAACCACATACACTGGAGCTGGCAGATTCTAATCCAGCCTGGGCCTGCCAAACAACAATGACAACTACAACCAAAAAATAGCTGGGCATTGTGGCAGGTACCTGTAGTCCCAGCTACTTGGGAGGCTGAGGCAAGAGAATTACTTAAGCCCAAGAGTTAGAGGTTGCTATGAGCTGTGACGCTATAGCACTCTACTAAGGGCCACACAGTGAGACTCTGTCTCAAAAAAAAAGGTAATATGTTCTAAAATGTTCTTCAGTACACAACTATACCTTCATGTCGTATACAGTAAGATAATATAAATAAAATGATTGTGTTCCTGACCCTCCACTCTTTCCCCTTCCCTAACTCTACCGGAACCCCAGTTTCTCACAGTCCTTTGATGTGTCTCCTTCCAGATATTTTCAATGCCATTTTCAAGCACATGTCTACATACAGAAATGCACAGGCTTACCGTGAATTTTCAAATTTCATTTGATTCTATTCTAAGTTATATATGCTCATAGTTTATGGGTCAAATCATAATGCAAGACTTTTAGGAAGAGTAGCAGCTCCTGTTTCCACCTCTCTCTTCTCACTTTCCTCAGGCAAACACTTTCAACTTGTTTCTGAATCTTCCATATCACTCAATAACATATGTATTGATTGGCTTGAGTGACCATCTGAGAAACCCAGAAGAAGCTCAAAAGGAAAGGGAATTAATTGATTGGTTCACATGTCTGAAAAGCTCCACAGTTACTGACTTTGAGCACTGCTGCTTCCAGGAGTTCAAATGAGAGAATATTTGCATTAAACTTATCTCTTCCCCAAGATGCTAAGATTTCTTTCTTTCTTTCTTTTTTTTTTTTTTTTTTCGTTTTTTGGCCAGGGTGGGTTTGAACCCACCACCTCCGGTATATGGGGCCAGTGCCCTACTCCTTGAGCCACAGGCACAGCCCTAAGATTTCTTAAAGGGGATGAATCACTCATTGGCTGGAGAGATGTCTTGATTAGTCAGAAATACATGTACATTTTAGCGTACGGTGTTATATGATAGTGTTTCCCAAAATGGGTTCCTTTGAACACCAGTTCTGTGAACAAATGTTCTGTGATAAAGAGTCCAGAATCAAATACATTTGGGAGTCTCGCACCTGTGGCTCAAGCAGCTAAGGTGCCAGCCACGTACACCTGAGCTGGTGGGTTCAAATCCAGCCCGGGCCCGCCAAACAACAATGATGGCTGCAACCAAAAAATAGCTGGACGTTGTGGCGGGTGCCGGTAGTCCCAGCTACTTGAGAGGCAGAGGCAGGAGTCTCGCTTGAGCCCAGGAATTGGAGGTTGCTGTGAGCTGTGACGCTATGGCACTCTACGCAGGGCAACAGCTTGAGGCTCTGTCTCAAAAAAAAAAAAATGCGTTTGGGAAACGCTGGAGGCCACGGTGTCCTCTATTGCAGGGCATTCACAGAACACTTACTACGTGAACATGCATTACCACTCTGCAACACAGGGCATGCACCATTTCCCCAAACTTTTGAATGTGAAATCTTTCTCCCAAAAAACTTTTGGGACTAGTGTTCCTTAAACTTCATTTTGGGAAACACTGATCTCTGCCTCCAAATGAGGTACCGTTCTTTCTTTTTTTTTTTTGCAGTGTTTGGCTGGGGCTGGGTCTAAACCCACCATCTCCAGCATATGGGGCTGGCGCCCTACCCCTTTGAGCCACAGGCACGGCCCATGAGGTACCTTTCAATGCCAGGTAATGGTGGAAGCAAGGAATTATTGATTAAGATGAAATCCACAGAGAATAAGCAAATGAAATGATGGTAGTTCCTCAAGAAGTTAAACATAAGTTACCTACCCAAGAGAATTGGAAATATATGTTCACATAAAAGACTTGTACATGAATGCTCATAGCAGCATTACTCATAATAGCTAAAAAGTGGAACTAACCCAAATGTCCATGAACTGGTGAATAAACAAAATTTGATATGTCAATATAATGGGCTCTTATTCAGCCATTGAAAGGATTGACTTTGAAATGTACAAGAAATAACCAGGATAGGCAAATTTATAGAGACGAAAAGTAGATTAGTGTTGTCAGAGGCTGGAGAAGGGTGGAATGTGGAGTGACTTCTAAAGGATAAAAAGTTTATTTTGGGGGGGATGAAAAATTTCTGGAAATAGATAACGATGATTGATGCACAACTCTATGAATATACTAAAAACCACCAAATCATGCCCTTCAAAAGAGTGATCTTTGTTGGTATGTGAATTATATCTCAATAAAGCTACTATTAAAAATAAAATAAACTAAAATGACCGTCCTCTGAGTGCCAGGCGCTGACCTGTACTGCCGTGCCAGGGAAATCTAAACAGTGCCCGTGATTGCCAGTGAGCACACCATACACCGTTACTGTCTTAAGCATTATGTTCTTTTCTTTTTTTTTTTTTGGCCAGGGCCGGGTTCGAACCTACCACCTCCGGTATATGGGGCCGGCGCCCTACTCCTTGAGTCACAGGCACCGCCCAGTTGTTTTCACAACAACTCAGGTAATAGGTAATATCATTATTGTTTTTCCAAAGTTAAAGTGAAAGAAACTTGACCAAAGCCACGTGACCAGTAGCGGAGCTTGGCTGGGATTGCAAATCACAGTTTGAATCCTCGATGTCATCGGTCCAGGTAAGAATGTTCCCCAAGGGTGGAAGTTGCTCTTCCATCTAAATGAGAGCAGAGGTGGGAGAAGAAAGTGTGCGTTCAGAAGTGGAAGCAAAAGAGGCAGCGCGGCAGGCAGCATTGCATTCTGTGTCCCAGAGAGAGGGACAGTCGCCTTGAGTCACCCCAGGAACCCACTCTTCACGTTCAGTCAGAGGCAGCAGTTGTATTTTTTTTCTGTCCCCCAGACAGGAAGTATCATAAGTCTTCCTGCCCCTTCATTTTTGCTTAGGTATTTTAAAGCAGATTCCAACATATCTACTCATCCTTACATACTTCAGTATGCAGCTTTACAGATTATGAACACTTTTCTTATATAACCACATCTAACAAAATGGATAATAATAATCTGTTGGTATCTTCTAACACTCCAGCTCATATTTGAATTTCTCTGATTATCTCATAAATGTCTTTTTAATACTTTGTGCGAATCAGGATCCAAATAAGGACTACGAATCATTACACTTTAAAACGAAAGAAAAGGAATTTTCTTCAGTGGTAGAGCACATGCTTAGCATGCATGAGGCCCTGAGTTCAATCCCCAGCACCTCCAACTCTGTTTTTCTCTCATAGATCTTCCTTCCTTCTGCAGTTAAATATCAACAATTTTGGCTGTGTGCTGTGGCCCACTGCTGTAATCCAAGCACTTTGGAAGTTCAAGGCAGGAGGACTGCCAGGAGTTGAAGATCACATCTCCACAAAAAATAGAAAAATTGGGCGGTGCCTGTGGCTCAAAGGAGTAGGGCACTGGCCCCATATGCTAGAGGTGGCAGGTTCAAACCCAGCCCCAGCCAGAAACTTCAAAAAAAAAAAAAGAAAAATCATCTAGGCATGGTAACATGTGTCTATAGTCCTAGCTACTTGGGATGGTGAGGCAAGAGAACTACTTGAGCCCAGGAATTTGAGGTTGTAGTGAGCTATGAGGATGCCATAGTACTCTAGCCTGGGCAACAAACTCCTGAGTGCAAGCCACCCTCTGGCCTCAGCCTCCCAGAGTGCAAAGATTACAGGTGTGAGCCACCGCACCTGGTCAAAGTCTACCTTTTTGAAATTTGTTTTCTATTTTTTCCTCTGTTTTTCATGCCTCTGTTTCCTTTTTCCTGCCATCTCGTGAGTTATTCAAACATTTTTTAGTATTCCAAGAAAAGGTAAACCGATGGCAAGATGACATATTTTTGCTTTAGCAGGCAAGCAAGCTACTTACTTAGGTTTGAGCTGAGCACCTTGATCCCCCTTCTGTGAGCCTGGGATCTCAGCGAGGCAGTGGTCTATCTCAAAGTTTTCAAAGTCTTGGATAAGCCCAAGAGTTCATAAGTGACTCGATGGGTCACTTTCCCAAGTTTCTCCCTTTCCACACAACCTGGGTACTTTCCAGGTCTCTGGGAATCCCACTTTTGATCTTCCAGCCCAGATCTGGGTTGTCAGTCATCCCACTCTGCCATGAACTTCTATGGCTACAGCCGTGTCCGGGCTGCACAATGGGAGAACTGGAGGAAAACTGCTCTGTGCTTTGCTAGTACATTCTCTCCGTCCCCTCCACTCAGGCGTTCTGGGTCAGTTTCTCTCCCACTGTCTTTCACCAGTGGGAGAGACTGGGAGGTGTGCACTCACATCACCGTACTTAGAGCCAGAACTCTAAAAGGTTATTTTGGAACATTTTGATATATGTTCTTAAATCTGGTTCTTATTCTGACACATTTTTCACTCTTCACTTTTCAAAATATTGTGTCAAATACTTACTTTGTGAATTTAAAAAACAACTCTAAGTTTGTCTGGAATGATCTGGAGAAGAAATTGAATCATTGGTCTTAGCTTTCTGATGTGTAATCATCTTCCTAAGGAACTTTTTGTCTCTAATCACATTTTAATGGGGACTTGCTTAATATAATGTGGATTATATTAAATATTAAACAGAATATGTACAAATCTGAGATGGTTAGAAGTAACTACAAGTTCCAGTGTGAAAGCATTAATGTTTCCAATAGAAAGAGTATTCTCTAATGTTAGTGGTTCTCTCCACTGCTGGGCGGATGACAAATGAAAACCCCTCCCGCAAGATCCCCACAGGACACCCTGTCATCTGGAAAGAGCTCCTTATAAAGCCTTTCTCCCCTGCAATGCTGAGCCCCCTTAGGCAAGCATTTTGTTCACTTCTTGGTCTCCAGAGCTTTGAACAGTGTCTGGCAAATAGCTGGCACTCAGTAGAAATTTGATGACTGAAGGATTTAATGGATGTTTGGGGGGTTTATTATAATGAACATTACAGAGTAAACAGATAAGGCTGGGGGCGGCGGCTCACGCCTGTAATCCCAGCATTCTGGGAGGCTGCGGCCGGAGGATCTCTTGAGCTCAGGAGATTGAGACCAGTCTGAGCAAGAGAGAGAGCCCCATCTCTACTAAAAGCAGAAAAATTAGCCAGGGGTGGTAGTGCACACCTATAGTTTCAGCTACTGAGGAGGCCAAGGCAGGAGGATCACTTGAGCACAGGGAGCTGTGATGACACCATTGTACACTAGCCTGGAAAACAGAATGAGTCTCTGTCTAAAAAAAAAAAAAAGAAAAAAGAAAGGAAACAGAACAGCCAGATGAAGAGGTACATGGGACAAGTTCTGGGGGGTTCCAAGTAGAGGAGCTGGGATATACCACCGTCACAGCGCACCGATAGATGTTCACTATTTTAGATGCTCTACTTTAGGGATTTTCATGGAGGCTTCATCACACAGACATGATCAGTTATTTATTTTATTTTATTTATTTATTTTTTATTGTTGGGGATTCATTGAGGGCACAAGAAACCAGGTTACACTGATTGCATTTGTTAGGTAAAGTCTCTCTTACAATTGTGTCTTGCCCCCCAAAGGTGTGGCACACACCAAGGTCCCACCCCCCTCCCTCCTTCCCTCTCTCTGCTCTTCCCTTCTACCACCCCCACCGTGTCCTTAATTGTCATTAATTGTCCTCATATAAAAATTGAGTACATAGGATTCATGCTTCTCTATTCTTGTGATGCTTTACTAAGAAGAATGTGTTCCACTTCCATCCAGGTTAATACAAAGGCTGTAAAGTCTCCATTTTTTTAGTGGCTGAATAGTATTCCATGGTATACATATACCACAGCTTGTTAATCCATTCCTGGGTTGGTGGGCATTTAGGCTGCTTCCATATTTTGGCGACTATAAATTAAGTTGCAGTAAACAGTCTAGTGCAAGTGTCCTGACATTATCAGTTACTAATTCTGTCTCCAGCCGGGTGTGGTGTCTCACACCTGTAATCCCAGCACTTGGGAGGCCGAGACAGGTGGATTGCTTGAGCTCAGGAGTTTGACACTAGCCTGAGCCACAGCAAGACCACCGTCTCTAAAAAATAGCCAGGGGTTGCAGTGGACGCCTATTCCCAGCTGCTTGAGAGGCTGAGGCAAGAGAATAGCTTAAACCCAAAAGTTTGAGGTTGCTGTGATCTGTGATGCCACAGCACTCCACTGAGGGCAACAAAGTGAGACTCTGTCTCAAAAAAAAAAAAAATTCTGTCTCCAATCCCTCTTTCTTCCCGAGGCTGGGGGTGGACTGACGCCCCTAGCTTCTAACAGCAACTTGGTCTTCCTGGTGAACAGCCCCCATCCTGAAGCTCTCCAGGAGCCCATGAGAATCACCTCATTAGTACAAGATGCTCCTATCACCCAAGAAATTATAAAGGGTTTTGGGGCTCCATTACATCTACTTGGGATATTACGAAAGTTGTAGGAGCTCTGTGCCAGGAACCTAGGACAGAGGCCAAATGTATATTTCTTAGTATGTCATACCACCCTAAATACAGGACAATTTTTTTTTTTTTGAGAGACAGATCTTACCATGTTGCCCTTGGTAGAGTGCTATGGCGTCACAGCTCACAGCAACCTCCAGCACTTGGGCTTAGGCGATTCTCTTGCCTCAGCCTCCCGAGTAGCTGGGACTACAGGAGCCCACCACAAGGCCTGGCTATTATTTTGTTGCAGTTTGGCCGGGGCCGGGTTTGCACCCTCCACCCTATATGGAGCTGGCACCCGACTCGCTGAGCCACAGGCGCTGCCCAATACAGGATAATTTTGCCTTAAGATCTTTAACTAATTACATCTGCAAACACCTTATTTCTAAATAAGGTCACATTCTGAAGTTCCAGGTGGATGTGATGATTAGGGATGGACGGGAGTTAAAAGGGCTACAGGGGGGGTGGGAGAGAATTATGGCCTTTTGGAAAAGAAAGTTGGAAAGGGTCCTGAAGCAAAATGAGGAATTTTGAGTGGGCATGACCTAGTTAACAAAGTATATGCTGTTCCTGAAAAATATAACTTCTAGCCAGTGACACTTGACCTCTAGCCCATGAACGATCCACCCATTAAACAAAGATAAAGACCCTGGTACAGAATGATGCACACTGTGGTTGCTACAAACATCACGAGACTAGCAGAGGCCATAACCCACTAGTGAAGTAACAACAGAGTAAAGGAAATTGGATTTGTATGACAACTGAGGTAATCCACAACCAATGAAACCAGGACAGCAGGACTGAAGCCTGAGGGGAACCCGTGGGGATGCTTACAGATGACGGTAGGAGGAGTTGGGATGAAGGTCCTTATACTGGTGTATTCCCTTGGTGTGGGGTCTCTTTTTACTCACAAGGGAGAGGCTCTTTTCCACTCTCATAGAAAATCCTACACTCATTTCTGCTTTCTTTTAAATAAGAATCATACTTCTAGGGCCAGCGTGGTGGCTTATGTCTATAATCCTGCTACTCTGGGAGGCCAAGACAGGCAGTTACCTGGAGTTCAATACTAGCCAGAGCGGGCAGCACCTGTGGCTCAGTGAGTAGGGTGTCGGCCCCATATACTGAGGGTGGTGGGTTCAAACCCAGCCCTGGCCAAACTGCAACAAAAAAATAGCTGAGTGTTGTGGCGGGCGCCTGTAATCCCAGCTACTTGGGAGGCTGAGGCAAGAGAATCACCTAAACCCAGGAGTTGGAGGTTGCTGTGAGCTGTGATGCCATTGCACTCTACCGAGGGTGATAAAGTGAGACTGTGTCTCTAAAAAAAAAGACTAGCCAGAGCATGAGTGAGACCCTGTCTCTACTAAAAATAGAAAAATTAGCCGGGCATGGTAACAGGTGCCTGTAGTCCCAGCTACTAGGGAGGCTGAGACAGGAGGATCACCTGAGCCCAGGAGTTTAAAGTTGCTGTGAGCTAGGCTGAGGCCCTGGCACTCTAGCCTGGGCAACAGAGTGAGACTTTATCTCTTAAAAAAAAAAAAAAAGAAAGAAAGAAAGAAAGAAAGAAAAGAAGAAAAACTAGCCAGGTGTTATGGCAGGTGGCTATAGTCCCAGCTACTGGGGAGACTGAATGAAGCAGGAGGATCACTTGAGCCCAGGAATTGGAAGTACCCTGGGTGATAGAGCAAGACTGTCTTAAAAAAAAAAAAAGCCTGGTAGCACCCAGTTGGCAGGGCACCGGCCACATACACCAAGGGTGGTGGGTTCAAACTCGGCCTGGGCCTGCTATGCAACAATGACAACTGCAACCAAGAAAAAAAAAATAGCCGGGCATTGTGGCAGGTGCCTGTAGTCTCAGCTACTCGGGAGGCTGAGGCAAGAGAATTGCTTAAGCCCAGGAGTTGGATATTGCTGTGAGCTGTGATGCAACAGCACTCTACCCAAGGTGACAGCTTGAGACTCTATCTCAAAATAAAAATCCATTCCCTCACTACAGCCACATTCTAAGGTAGTGGGGGTTAGAAATTCAGCATTTGGCATTACCACAAAAAATAAGTAAGTGAGGGGATGGTCATGTTTATCAGTTTTATTTAAGCATTCCACATGGTATCAAATCACCACATTGTACCCCATAAATGTATACAGTTATGATTTAATAAAAATTAAGTTAAAAACAAAAAGAAATTCAGCATTTTAATTGGGGTTGGGGGTATTTACATTACTGCACATTGTCCGTTTCTCACTCCTTTTTTCTGTTTCTGCCTTGTTTGCACCTTACAGATAAAGCATTAGCTTTTTCACCCTTGCCTGAGGCTCTATTTTCCAGGGAATCTGGGCTAATGCAGTGTCATTAGAACAAAACCCTGCAGTTTAGCACCAAGTGCATGTTCCATGTCGCCACGGAGCTAAGTGAAATCATTTCTATGTTGTAAATTGGGTCACAAACACTCCATTGCTTAAAATACACATGGCTTCCCAGAGCACTTGGACGAAAACCCTGACTCCCAGTCCTGCAGGGCCCCACCTGAGCCGCCCCTCCACTCTCCACTCTCAATTCCAACACGCTCCCCACAACTGAGCAGGTGCTGGTCTCAGGACGGGATGACTGTGTCACCCCTCCTCCCACAGATATAGAAGGGTAAAACTGACAGTGGGAAATATGTAACAGAGGGAATGGCCTGAAAAAACAGTGAAAATGTTTTCAGTCTCTTTGTAACTTCCCCACTCCTTTTGGGGAACTAAAACCTGCATCCTAGCACTCTTGAGAGGCCTGCAGAGGGAGATCCCTTGAGCTCAGGAGTAAGAGACCACCCCTAGCAAAAGCAAGTCCCCATCTCCAAAACAGAGAAAAAATTAGCTGGGCCTTGTGGCAGCCGCCTGCAGTCCCAGTGTTGCAGGAAGATGAGGCCCAGTGGAGAGAAGGAGCACCCAGACCCCGTGTTTGTAAGATGAAGGGCTTTGGCGGAGCGACTTCCCAGAAGAGTTCAAAACGGTTGCAGTCCTGGACTGGCTCAGTCTTTTCCTTTTAATACCCAGTCAAAAAGTTCTGGCCCATGGGTACCTTTCTCACTGGTCAGTTTGCAACAAGCTGGAGAAGCGGGCTCCTACAGAATCTCCGGCTTTCACAGGAGGGGAAGCAAGCGTCAGCCTCCAGGTCCCAGGAAGTTAAGAGCTGAGTCACCACCGGGAGGACCTACCAGGTGTGTCCTTGGGGTCTCCTTGAGAAGAACTCTGTTCTATTAGACCTTACTTTTTCCAGGTATCCTTTCTCACCAGCAGCTACTGGGGAGGCTGAGGCAGGAGGATCACTTGAACCCAGAAGTCTGAAGTTGTCGTGAGCTAGGCTAAGGCCACGGTACTCCAGCCCAGGGCAACAGAGTGAGACTGATCTCAACAAACAAAAAAGCCAACAAAAACATCCCTGCATCTAAGCTGGGTGCAATGCCTCACGCCTGTAATCCTAGCACTCTAGGAGGCTGAGGCGGGTGGATTGCCTGAATTTATGGGTTTGAGAATAGCCTGAGCAAGAGAGAGACCCCCGTCTCTAAAAAAATAGCCAGGCATTGTGGCAGGCACCTGTAATCTCAGGAAGCTGAGGCAAGAGATTCACTTGAGCCCAGAGTCTGAGTTGCTGTGAGCTATGACACCAAGGCACTCTACTGAGGGTGACAAAGTGAGACTCTGTCTCAAAAAAAAAAAAAAAAATCTCTGCATCTTAGCTGCCCTGGGCAGGACAGAGAAGTGTCCCTTGTTGTTTTTTCAGTTTTAAATGTCAAAGTAATGTGAGGGTACAAATGATTAGGTTACAATGTTTGCGTTTGTCAGTTAAGTCCCTGCTGTAGTTGTGGTGCCCTTTGTTCTTTGTGCTACAGGAGACGGCTCAGCAGAACCGGAGTCCCTGTGGATGTCCTGGTGGGCTTGGGGGGTTGTCTTTGGAGGACTTGGGAAGATCAGAATCATTACCTGTAGCAGGGAAACAGTAGCTGGTGGTACAAAACAGATGTGCAGCAGAGGCTGCCTCACTTTATGGTCACTGGCTCGCGCAGGGACTAATCCCTTCCTGCCGGAGTGAGAGCCCGTTCTCCATGACCCAACACTTCGCACTAGGCCTGGCCTCTCAACACCGCCACATTGATAATCAAATTTCATCATGAGTTTGCAGGGGACACGCTCAAACCATAGCAGGTCCTGTTGAACTACAGTCTGTTCCAGGACACTCTGGACACCTGGGCCCAGAGTCCAGCAGGAGAGGAGGGTATGCTGTACTGGCAGGACCAACGGGTCTCATTCAGCAGGAAAAACTAGGGCCGCTTTTACAGCTGGGTGGGAGGACTAAGTGTGAATCTGGGGGCCTCTAGGCCCTCCCTGCAACACCCAAGACACCCGTGAGCAGCCACTTCACTGGGATAGGTAGCGCTCTCTCATAGACTGGGCAGACCGTTCTTGGGATTGTGCTTCAGTTCAGAATTTTTTTTCTTTAAATAGGTTCTCACTCTATAGCCCTGGGTAGAGTGCTGGGGCATCACATCTCACAGCAACGTCAAACTCTTGAGCTCAAGCAAGCCTCTTGCCTCGCCTCCTGAGTAGCTGGGACTGTAGGTGTCCACTGTAACGCCCAGCTAGTTTTTTTACTTTTAGTAGAGACAAGGTCTCACTCTTACTCAGGCTGGTTTCATTGATCCTTCTGCCTCGGCCTCCCAGAGTACTAGGATTACAGGAGTGAGCCACTGTGCCTGTTGTCTGGCCTTTCCCCCTCTCCCTCACTGGTGTCAGACCTGCCTTACCACCAGCAGGTTTTCCCCTTCTCCAGCTTCTTCCCCTTATTCTTCATAGGTGTTTCCCCCAGTAAACAGTCTAACCCTGCCTTGGCAACTGCTTCTCAGAGGACCCCAACTAACACTGGAGTTTCTTTCCTCTTAGCCATCACCTCTTTTCAATTTTATCTTAGTACCATGCTTTTTTACTAAGTAGCATTTTTTATTTTCGAGACAGAGTCTCACTATGTCATCCTCAGTAGAGTGCTGTAGCATCACAGCTCACAGCAGCCTCAAACTCTTGGGCTTAAACGATTCTGCCTCAGCCTCCCAAGTAGTTGGGACTATAGGCACTGCCACAACGCCACAATATTTTTATTGTTGTTGCAATTGTTTAGCTGGCCCAGGCCGGGTTTGAACCCGCCACCCTCGGTGTATGTGGCTGGTGCTGTAACCACTATACTACAGGCGCCTAGCCCTAAGTAGCATTTTCACAATTGCATGTACTTTATCTATTATGTTAATTTGGGGGGCAGTAGCCATGTCTAAGATGAATTCACTGTAGCAACTTGGTGGTTGGCATAGTGCCTAGTATATAACAGGCACATGGTCAGTTTTATTGAATGGAAGGATTTTTTTTCTCTGCCTCTCAAATCATCTGACACTACAGATGCCGTTCTCACCATGCTCTGTGTCTTGTGGTGGTTGATGTTTACAGTGGAGGAAAAACTGGCACAGAGACCAGCCTGAGTAAGTGTGAGACCCTGTCTATGCTAAAAATAGAAAAATTAGCCAGGTATGGTGGCACATCCCTGTAGTCCCAGCTACTTGGGAGGCTGAGGCAGGAGGATCGCTTGAACTCAGGAGTTTGAGGTTGCTGTGAGCTATGGTGATGCCACGGCACTCTATATCTGGGGTGACACTGTGAGACTCTGTCTCAAAACAAACAAAAAAAGAAAAAGAGGGCGGCACCTGTGGCTCAAGGAGTAGGGCGCCGGTCCCATATGCTGGAGGTGGCGGGTTCAAACCCAGCCCTGGCCAAAAACCAAAAACCAAAAAAAAAAAAAAAAGAAAAAGAAACCAATCTGAAAATGGTACATACTATATGATTCCAACTCTGGAAAAGGCAAAACTATGGACACAGTAAAGATATGAGTGGTTGCCAAGGGTTGGGTGGGGACAGCTATAGGCAAAGCATAGGAAGTTTTTAGAACAGTGAAAACAGTCTGGATGATTTTATCACCATGGATACATATCACCATACATTTGTCTAAACTTACAGAATGTACGACACCTGGAGGGAATCTAAATGTAAAGGATGACTGGGGTGATGGATGTGTCAGTGTAGGGTCATCAGATATAGCAAACAAGCCACTCCAATGGGGATATTGATAATGAGGGAGGCAGTGCCTGTGTGGGCGGAGGGGCCACACAGGACATCTCTGCACCTTCTTCTCAATTTTGCTGTGAATCTAAAATTGCTATAAAGAAAAAAAATTAAATCTTAAAAAAAAAAAGAAAAGTAAAAGAAATCAAAGTTCTCTGACACGGGAGCCTTATAATTGTGTAATAGGGAAGACACCGTGGAAATCAGAGTAAAGCCACTCTGGAAAATTCTGAAGAGCTGACAGAATGTGCCAGGAGAGAGCAGTTCAGAGGAACTGATCTTCAAAGGGAATCTTCGTGGAAAACTAGCAGAGACCCCCAAGAGTGGGTCTCATATCAAATTAGCCTTTTTGTGTCCACAAGCAAACAAGGCTTCTGAGGAATGTGCAGGGATCTAAGCAAGAGAGGAAGGGAGGGAGGGAAGAAGATGGTCTTTGCATTGGATGTGCCTTTGCAGAACTCCCTCAGCAGGGCACCTGAGCCGCCCACGTCATTAGATCCTGCCTCTGAGCTGTTTCATCTTCTCCAATTCTCCTAACCACAAGGCCCACTTCCCTCCGGCTCAGTTTCATATTGAAGAAGAAATGAAGCTGAATGCAGTTTCCTTGTCGGCTTTGTATTCTTTTAAGGATTCTTTCATTTTGGATTATAGTACACTAACTAGAAGGTTTTGCTCAGTAATATATAGTTATCACAAGGAAGTTTTCAGTTAAAGCATAAAAAGAAACAATGTTGCAGAAGGGTTAATACTATGTACAATGGCTTTGCACTCTGTATCAGTCAGGATGGATGAGGTTCTGTTGCAGTAACAAATGATATCCAAACCTTCAGGGTTTATTTCTCATCCATCCAGCATGTCTGTCTTAGTCTACTCAGGGTACTATAACAAAATATCATGGACTGGGAGGCTTACACAGCAGAAGTTTATTTCTCACAATTTTGGAGACTGGCAAGTCCCAGATAAAGGTGGAGGCAGACTCGGGGGCTGGTGAAAGCTCACTACCTAGCTTGGAAGCAGCCACCTTCTTGCTTTGTACTCACCTGGCCTTGCTTGCTATGTGCTCATTGAGAGAGAGGCCTCTCTTTCAGACTCTTCTTGTAAGAGCACTCATCCCATCATGAGAGCTCCACCCTCATGGCTTCATCAAAACCCAGTCACTTCTCAATGGCCCCATCTTCAAATACCAATAAATAAGGTTACAGCTTTAACATAGGACTTTGTGGGGCATACAAACATTCAGTCCCTAGCAGTGTCCTTGGGTCAGCTGGGGCTGTGCTCCACATTGTCCTCCTGTTGGAAGCCAGGCCCACAGAGCATCACCAAGTCACCATGACAGAGGAAAGGAGAACATGGCTCCGGAAGCTTCTGCCTTCAAGTGACACATGTCCCTCCAGATCCCACCTTCTTGACCAAAATAAGTTACACACCCACATATAACTTTTTTTTTTTGGCCGGGGCTGGGTTTGAACCCGCCACCTCTGGCATATGGGACCGGCGCCCTACTCCTTGAGCCACAGGAGCCGCCCCTCCCACATATAACTTTTGAGGGCACATGGAAAGCATAACCCTGCCTTGTGCCCAGAATGAGAAGAGAACTGTGTTATTGGGAACAGTTTTAATAATCACTGTAAAGTCACATGGGATATTACTATGAAGGTATTTCTTAGGCATGGTTAACATTTTAATCAGTAGAACAAGAGAGATTACCGTGATAATGTGGATGCATCTCATGTAGTCAGTTGAAGGCCTTGAAAGCAAAGACAGATTTCCTGAAGAAGAAGGAATTTGGAGTTGGAGGAGGAGGTGGGTCAGACCTGTAATCCTAGCAATTTGGGAGGCTGAGGCAGGAGGATTGCTTGAGGCAAGAAGGTGGAGGCTGCTTCCCCAAATAAACTAACACAAATTCAAATCCTACAATAAGAACTTTCTAACATTTTCTTTATTGAGTCACTCAGGACTAGCTACATAGCTTGTGGGGCCTAGTGCAAAATGAAAATGCTGGGCCTTTGTTAAAAAATGAAGAATTTACAGGTGAGGAGGGCGCCAGCCCCGTATACCCAGGGTGGCGAGTTCAAACCTGGTCCCAGCCAAACTGCAACAACAAAAAAATAGCCGGGAGTTGTGGCGGGCACCTATAGTCCCAGCTACTTGGGAGGCTGAGGCAAGAGAATCGCCTAAGCCCAAGAGCTGGAGGTTGCTGTGAGCTGTACGCCATGGCACTCTACTGAGGGCGACAAAGTGAGACTGTCTCTAAAAAAAAAAAAAATTAAGAATTTAAAAATAGTGATAGGCTTGACAAGGTGGCTCGTGCCTGTAATCCTAGCACTCTGGGAGGCTGGGGCAGGTGGATTGCTTAAGCTCAGGAGTGTGATACCAGCTTGAGCAAGAGTGAGACCCTGTCTCTACTAAAAATAGAAAAACAAGCTAGGCGTGGAGGCGGACACTTATGGATAGTCTCAGCTACTCCGGAGGCTGAGGGAAGAAGATCTCTTAGAGAGCCCAAGAGTTGCTGTGAGCTATAATGACACCGTAGCAGAGTATGATACAAGTACTGTGTAGGGCCTTTTTGGGCACCTGTGTGCAACTGGGTCTCATGTCTCATGTGATCAGGCCTCCCAGTCCCCCCAGTGTGTGCAGCAGGTCAATGAACTCAACCTCGTTCAACTACAGGTGGTTCCTGGTGACCTTTGGCTGGAGGGCATTTGTGGGAATTTTCTTGTCATCTTTTATATATACATATATTTTATATTTTCTCTCTGTTGTATTATACCTTTTTTCTCTCCTGTACTTTTAATATTTAAAAATTCCTCAAAATTATAATATTGGCCAGCTGCCTAATATTCAGTAAAATGATGTTATACAGATGTTATATAGATCACATTTCTTGTTAGAATCTGCCACACACCCTCAATTATAAAATTCCTCAAAATTATAATATTGGCCAGCTGCCTAATATTCTGTAAAATGATGTTATACAGATGTTATATATATTTCTTGTTAGAATCTGCCACATACCCTCAGTTGCTTGTATTTGTCTTCCTGAGGAAGTTAAAGAGCAATTATTGAAAATATGTGAGGGATGACCTTTTTATAATATAATGAGAGCATATTGAGAGAAAGTGCATGGTTACTGGGATTGGGCCTGTGGCTCAGTGAGTAGGGCACCGGCCCCATATGCCGAGGGTGGTGGGTTCAAACCCAGCCCCGGCCAAACTGCAACAAAAAAATAGCCGGGCGTTGTGGCGGGCGCCTGTAGTTCCAGCTGCTCGGGAGGCTGAGGCTAGAGAATCGCGTAAGCCCAAGAGTTAGAGGTTGCTGTGAGCCGTGTGACGTCATGGCACTCTACCTGAGGGCGGTATAGTGAGACTGTCTCTAAAAAATAAATAAATAAATAAATAAATATACTGGGGTTGTTATATTACTAAGTAATACTGACCAAAAATGACATGTCATAATAAATACCTGTATACTGGCTGAAGTAAATAGTATTGAAAACCAGTTCTAGATGTAGGCCAGGTGTGGTGACTCATGTCTGTAATCCTAGCACTCTGGGAGACTGAGGTAGGAGGATCCCTTGAATGGCCTATGTAAGAGCAAGTTCAAGGTCAGCCTGAGTAAGAGCGAGACACCATCTCTACTAAAAATAGAAAAACTAGCTGGACATTGTGGTCCTGTAGTCCCAGCTACTCTGGAGGCTGAGGCAGGAGGATCACTTGAACCCAGGAGTTTGAGGTTGCTGTGAACTAGGTCGATGATATGGCACTCTAGCCTGGGACAACAGAGTGGCACTCTGTCTTAGAAACAAACAGAAAAAACCTTGTGCCCGGTACATAATCCTGTGCACCTCTATGGGGATAATCTGAACTGTTCTGTGTGAATATTTAAACCATAGGTTCAAAACATCAAAGTTAAAGAGGGGACATTAGTCAGGGTTGGTCCAGGGAGCTAAGTCACCATGAATTAATTACAGGATCAGTAAGGTCAACCCTTACACAGTTGCTGGTTTAATTATAGGAAATAGACCTGACACAAATTGCTGGAGGATCTGGGGAGGTGAAGGTCTGGGAGGGGGCAGCAAGGACCTGAGAAGCCAGGAGTGTCCAGCTGTCGGAGTGCAGCTGTGCTGGACTCTGAATGCAGCACAGAGCTCATGGAGTAGTCTGTGTTGTTCCGCACAGCTCCTGCCTCAGCCCAGGTACTCAGTGGGGAGGCTCAGACCACTGTTGGTCAGCAAGGCCAGCAGCTGGGGAGAAGATCTGGATGTGGGGGAGAAGATCTGGATGTGGAGCAGAAGGAGAATGGAGACACGCTTGAATCCACTGGGCATCTCTGCAGCCTCCATAACTACGTGTGATGACAGCATCCTCCGGAGAACAGTGGTGCTGTATCCCACCTGCTTTCCAGGCCTATCCTGCCATCCCACAGGGATGGGCATTCTGGGAAACACAGCTCCTAGGGTAACCAAGTCAGTACCGCACAAGGCAGCACAGAGGTTATTCTAGGAAGTCGAGAGAAGCCAAGGATTGCATGTATAATAGATCTTTTGATAGTTTATTTTGTGTGTCAACTTGACTGGGCCATGGGTGGACCAGATATGAGGCCAAACGTTATTCTTGGTATATCTATGAGGATGTTTTTGGATGAGATTACCATTTGCTATGGGTGATTAAGTAAAGCAGATGATCCTCCCTAACAGGGTGGGCCTTGTCCAATCAGTTAAAGGTACAAAAAAACCCAAAAGGCTGACCTTTCCGAGAGTGAGAAAACTCCTCCTGTCTGATTGCTTGAACTGGGACATTGGTCTCTTCTTGTCTTCAGATTTGAACAGAAAGAGCAGCTCTTCTTGGGTCTCTAGCCCTGGTTCTTGGGTGGGAACTTATACATTGGTTCTCCTGGGTCTCCAGTTTGCTGGAGAACATAAATCTTGGAACATAATCACGTGAGCCAATTCCTTATATAGATCTTTGCTGTTGTTGTTGTTGTTGTCGTCGTTGTTGTTTGGCAGGACTGGTCAGGGTTCAAACCCGCCAGCTCCGGTGTATGTGGCTGGCACCCTAGCCCCTTGAGCTATATGCACCAAGCCAACAGAACTTGTTTTCTCTATATTTATGTGTGTGTGTGTGTGTATATACACTGTTGGGTCTATTTCTCTGGAGACAAGTGATTAATACAGGCAAAGGTGTCTCTTTCCAAGGGAAAATCCACCAGAGTCCTAAGAAGACATTGTACTTTCAGTTTGACATTAAGGGCTAAAGGTCAAAATAGTCTGCTGTAAAACCTTATCCACAGTGGCAAGGAGTAGTGCTCACACCTGTAATCCTAGCACTCTGGGAGGCCAAGGTGAGAGGATCGCCTCAGCTCAGGAATTCAAAAGCGCCTAAGGAAGAGCCAGACCCCATCTCTACTAAATAGAAAAACTAGCTGTGTATTGTGGTGGGCACCTGTAGTCTCAGCTACTTGGGAGGCTGAGGCAGGAGGATCACTTGAGCTGGGAGTTTGAGGCTGCTGTAAGCTGTGAGCTGTGAGGATGCCACTGCACTCTAGCTCAAGTGACAGAGTGAGACTGTATCTTTATAAAAAAAAATAAAATCTTGCTGGCTTGGCACCTGTAGCTCAGGCGGCCAGGGCACCAGCCACATACACCAGAGCTGGCAGGTTCTAATCCCACCCGGGCCAAAAAATAGCTGGGTGTTGTGGCGGGCGACTGTAGTCCCAGCTACTTGGGAGGCTGAGGCAAGAGAATTGCTTGGGCCCAGGAGTTTGAGGTTACTGTGAGCTGTGACACCACAGCGCCGTACCCACGGCAACAGCTTGAGACTCTGTCTCAAAAACAAAAAACATATTGCTCACAATTTAGTAATTTTGGGGTAAAAACTCCAGTCGGATGGAATTTTCCTCACAGAAGAAGCTGCTGGTTGGGTTGGGAGTTTGAGGCAGCACTGCTTCGCTTCCTTAGAGCTGTGAGTGAGAACTGAAGCTTGAGGCAGACTCCGTGATAACGGCTTCCTCTGCCTCAGGTCATGCGCAGTCAGACACAGCATTTATCTGGGGATCTTATTACCCCAACATGCCCCCCACTGTGAAACTTTCAAAGATACTTGTTTTAAAATCATGCTCCAGGGCAGCCCCTGTGGCTCAAAGGAGTAGGGCACCTGCCCATATGCTGGAGGTGGTGGGTTCAAACCCAGTCCTGGCCAAAAACTCCAATAAATAAATAAATAAAATAAAATAAAATCATGCTCCATGAGTTTTACTGCTGTTCTGCTAAGTCCCAAAATCATAATCTTTGAGAACTGAAAAGAATTGTGAAGTTAACCTGACCTAATTTTTTCCCAAATTGTGTTCCACAAAATTTGTGTTCCTACATGTTCGTAGGTGATCTTTGCAAAAAGAGATTCTATGATCAAAGAGCTTTGATAAAGCAAGTATATAGTTCTCTCTTGGAGAATCCAAATGTACTTTAATGTATAAAGTTTAAGACGCTGGTTACATCTGGAAGTGAGATGTTGAGTGGGCAGCGGATGCGGGTCTGGATTTCAGAGGCAAGACTGGAGTTGGATACATAGGTTTACAAGGTGACACATTTAAAACCATGAATTTAGGGTGGCGCCTGTGGCTCAGTGAGTAGGGCGCCGGCCCCATATACCGAGAGTGGCGGGTTCAAACCCAGCCCCGGCTGAACTGCAACCAAAAAATAGTCGGGCATTATGGCGGGCGCCTGTAGTCCCAGCTGCTCTGGAGGCTGAGGCAGGAGAATCGCGGAAGCCCAAGAGCTAGAGGTTGCTGTGAGTCCTGTGACATCATGGCACTCTACCAAAGGTGGTAAAGTGAGACTCTACAAAAAAAAAAACCATGAATTTAGAAGAAATAAGGATGTGTGAGGTCTGAGGTGCTGCAGCTCTCTTGGGATCATGAATCAGACCAGAGAATGAAGCCAAGTCCCAGAGACGTCACTGCTGAGCCAGGGAAAGAGAAACCAGGACACTGTGGGACTTAACCAGATCCCCTAGATCTGATGCTACCATTGGGCTTTTCTGTTATAATGTCAGCAAATTCCCTTTTCACTTGAGTCCTTATGTTGTTTCTCATAGAAAGAGTCATGTTTAGGATGACATCTTCCAACCTCCTTTGCCTATTTATCTGTTTCCTCTTATATGGTCGGTGCTTACCTGTCACGCAGGAGAATCAGAATTAACCTATCTCCCCCACGTGGAGGAGTAAACAGCAGGGCCCAACTGACCCAGGCCAGTGTCTCTTGTCAACATTTCAGGCATCAGTTAACAATTGGTTAATATTGTTACGAATTTTGTTTTATTTATTTATTTATTTTCAGAGTCAAAATCTCACTCTGTGCTAGAGTGCAGTGGTACAATTTTAGCTCACTGCACCCTTGAACTTCTGGGCTCAAGCAATCCTCGTGCCTTGGCCTCCTGAGTAGCGGGGTCTACAGGTGTGCATCACAGCCTCATGCCCCTCCCCTAGTGCAGGTGGGGCTGGAGCCCCAGCGGAGAGGGCACGGGAGGCCGTGTGTGCTCCCCAGCCACGGCTGGGACGGGGTGGGGCGAGACGGCCAGAAGGGCGATGATGCTCACAGGCCGGGCGGCTGCCTCAGCCCCACACCCTTTTGGCCAGGCTTTCGTCCACCTGTGGACTTCTCTCCACGGTGCCATTTCCTCTGCCCACTGACTTGGGATGGAGAACAGAGGCGTAAGAAAATGGGACTGACTGCTGACCCCAAAGCAGAAACTTTTTTTTTTTTTGCAGTTTTTGGCCAGGGCTGTGTTTGAACCCACCACCTCTAACTCCTGGTATATGGGGCTGGCGCCCTACTCCTTTGAGCCACAGGCACCACCAGAAACTTTTGTTTATTTTAGAGACAGAGTTTACTTTGTCGCCCTCGGTAGAGTGCTGTGGCGTCACAGCTCACAGCAACCTCCAGCTCTTGGACTTAGGTGATTCTCTAGTCTCAGCCTCCCGAGTAGCTGGGACTACAGGCACCCGCCACAATGCCCAGCAATTTTTTTGTTGCAGTTTGGCTGGGGCCATGTTCAAACCCACCACCCTTGGTATATGGGGCCGGCGCCCTACCCACTGGGCCACAGGTGCCGCCAAGCAGAAACATTTTTAAATAGTGGCTGCCACTTTAAAACTTATCTAGAGATAGTTACTCAAAAGGCCCAAGCAAGAAGACGAGGCCCTTCTACAGAATCCCCCACTATGACTCTGGTTCCCTAAAATAAAATGCCTTAAGAGACATCTTTCACTAGAACCCCAGAACTGTGTCCTCTGAGCAAAGGAGAAAGGCACCAGAAGGAAGAGTATAATCTCCTTAGAATAGGAGACTGCATTTGCCTCTGGAACCGGTGGTCCCCTGAATCAACATCCTCCATACCCCCGGACCCATGGGAACGGCTTTCAACCAACCAACATGGCTGACTGAAAAATGGGCTCAACATCATCACACGAGGATGGTCTTACATATTCTCTAACACAGGTAAGCAAATTAATTCTTTTTTTTTTTTAGGGACAGAGTCTCACTTTATTGCCCTCAGTAGAGTACCGTGGTGTCACAGCTTACAGCAACCTCCAACTCTTGGTCTTAGGTGATTCTCTTGCCTCAGCCTCCCAAGTAGCTGGGACTATAAGCACCCACCACAACACCCGGCTATTTTTTTATTTTTATTTTTTGCAGTTTTTGGCTGGGGTCAGATTTGAACCCACCACCCTCAGTATATGGGGCCAGCACCCTACTCACTGAGCCACAGACGCCACCCAGCAAATTAATTCTAATTAATGCTAAAGTCATGTCCTCTGCTTTTTCTAAATTTTTTTTTTTTGAGACAGAATTTTACTTTGTTGCCCTCAGTAGAGTGCTGTGATGTCACAGCTCACAGCAACCTCAAACTCTTGGGTTCAAGCGATTCTCTTGCCTCAGCCTCCTAAATAGCTGCAACTACAGGTGCCTGCCACAAGCCCAGCCATTTTTTGGGTTTTGTTTTTGTGGTTTTTGGCCAGGGCTGGGTTTGAACCCGCCACCTCCAGCATATGGGACCAGCGCCCTACTCCTTGAGCCACAGGCGCCGCCCCAAGCCCAGCTATTTTTAGAGATGCCGTCTGGCTCTTGCTCAGGCTGGTCTTTTTTTTGAGACAGAGCCTGAAGCTGTCGCCCTGGGTAGAGTACTGTGGCATCACAGCTCACGGCAACTCCTGGGCTCAAGTAATTCTCCTGCCTTCTTGGGCTGGGACTACAGGTGCCGGCCACGACGCCCAGCTATTTTTTGGTTGTAGCCATCATTGTTGTTTGTCAGGCCCGGTTGGATTCAAACCCGCCAGCTCAGGTGTATGTGGCTCGTGCCTTAGCCCTTGAGACACAGGTGCTGAGCCCTCAGGCTGGTCTTGAATCCATGAGCTCAGGCAATCTACCTGCCTCAGCCCCTCAGAGTGTTGGGATTATAGGTGTGAGCCTAATTAAAATAATAAATAAAATACACCCCCCTTTATATATTCCACAGTTTCTCAGTTCTCTAGGAAATAAATTATCTTGTTCATACTTTTATTACTTTCCAGTTACCCCTTGCCCCCTGCAACCATCTTCGAGGGTTAAATCTACTCTCAGCTGGGAAGGGGGCCTTTGCACTTGTTTTTTTTTTACAAGAGATCTGCTGTTTCTACACCAACAAGTATGGTCTGGTCCAAGAGGACGTCACCTGGCTCCAGGAACACAATACCCACCTGTGATCTTAGAATGAGGGATTCTGGCTCAACAGCCCAAGGATGCTGGGTCTACTCCTCTTGGGCCTCTTCATTGCAATCCCCCTGGTATTAACTCTTCTTGCCCCTGTGTCATCTAATTCCTGTCCTCAATTATTCAAGATGGTAAAAAAGATGTCAACCTCAGTTGCCACCCAATTTCTATCACTCCCAAACCCTCTCCCAATGTGCCCCAAACCTGTACAGTCCTACTGACACCTGACTGATCCCACTGAGGAGGACGACGACCCTGTTCAGCCATGTCAGAGGCCTGACCATTGTTCCCATCACCCCTGTTAATAAGAGTTGAGAACGTTGGGGGGGGGCTAACACAGCCCCACATGAAGAAGGGAGCATGAAGGGATCAGTGGGGTGAGTCGAGCCTTGAGGCTCTGGGGACAGGTTGGGAGGTGGAGAGGCTGGAGGAGGGAAGACAGGTGGGAAGCCCAGCAGGACAGAAGGGAGGGGCCAGAGTGGGAGGAGGGAAAGGCCGGAAAATGGGGGATTCCGTTCCCTCTGCCATTGCTTTGGAGGAAATTATTTAAATCTTTAAAGATATTGAAGTCAAAGATCCCATTCTCAGGGCAAACAAACCCATTATCCAATTTATATTGAGGCCAAGTTGTGTTTCAGTAAAATACCAGGTGTTTTGGCTGAATCTCCCTTTGACGCCTACAGTTTTTGCAGTTTTTGGCCAGGCCCGGGCTTGAACCCACCACCCCTGGAATATGGGGCCGGCACCCTACTCCTTGAGCCACAGGCACTGCCCAAGAGGCCTGCTTTTTTATATTGTCAAGCAGACACCCCAGGGGTGTTTTTGCCAAGGGGATGGAGGAGCCCACTCCCACGTCTCAGGTGTCCTGCTCCTACCTGGGTGGAAAACAGGATGTGCCTATTTTTTCTCAGAAAACTGTAGGTCCCCAGGACTTTAGAAGCCTGAACTAGCATTCCGCGCTGAGCCTGAAGTGAAAAACCAAACAATTTGAGGTCCCCAGGACCCCAGAAGAGAGAACAGCGCTGGGACTAAAAAACCTCTAGTGAGGTGTGAACAAACAAAGGAGGATGCAGCAGGGGGATGTGAGGAGCCCAGAACGGAGCAGAGGGAGCCAGCCAGTGAGCCAAGGGGGTTGTGTTGGAAGGTATTGAGGGACCTGCTCACCTTAAATAGCAGTTGGGGTGGAATCCTCTAGAATTTTTTTTTTTTTTTTTTTTTTTGGTTTTTGGCCGGGGCTGGGTTTGAACCCGCCACCTCCGGCATATGGGACCGGCGCCCTACTCCTTGAGCCACAGGTGCTGCCCAATTTTTTTTTTTTTTTTTTTTTTTTTTTAGAGACAGAGTCTCACCTTATGGCCCTCAGCAGAGTGCTGTGGCCTCACACAGCTCACAGCAACCTCCAACTCCTGGGCTTAAGCGATTCTCTTGCCTCAGCCTCCCGAGCAGCTGAGACTACAGGCGCCCGCCACAACGCCCGGCTATTTTTTGGTTGCAGTTTGGCTGGGGCCGGGTTTGAACCCGCCACCCTTGGTATATGGGGCCGGCGCCTTACCGACTGAGCCACAGGCGCTGCCCTCCTCTAGAATTCTTGATAAAGGACACAAAGGATCTGGTGAGTCCCACCCATGAATTCCCACCCAAAGACCCTAACTTACAAAGCCCTCTGGGCAAGCTGTGAAATTTGCCCACCTGGAAGGCCCCTTATAAAAGGGGTCTCTAACTGCCCCCAGGCACAGATGCCATCTTTGGACTGCCCAGGCGGGTTGCTGTCCCCTTTCAATAAGCCTGACCTAAACTTCTCTGGGCATTGACAATTATACCTTTCAGAACAAGGATTACTTTAATAATAATATTTTAAAACAGCTGGGTACAGTGGCTCACGCCTGTAATCCTAGCACTCTGGGAGGCTGAGGCAGGTAGATCACTTGAGCTTAGGAGTTCGAGACCAGCCTGAGCAAGAGCAAGACCCCTGTCTCTAAAAATAGTCAGGGGTCATGGCTCGCCCTTGTAGTCCCAGCTACTTGGGAGGCTGAGGCAAGAGGATCTCTTGAACCCAAGAGTTTGAGGTTGCTGCGAGCTATGATGCCATAGCACGCTACCAAAGGAGATAAAATTAGACTGTGTTTAAAAAATATATATATATTACCACCAAACAATCTTTCCCTCAACCCTCTTGCCAGTTTAGCTCTTTTTTTTTTTTTTTAACCTAACCTTCTTGAATTAAAGGCAATCTAGCTCTTAACCCAGTGCTTTGGTAAAAACAATCAAACCACATTTTTCTCTCTGCTTTTCCTCCAAAACCATGGACAAATAGGACGCTTCCATGACTCCACGTGTGGAGATTTTCCTCCATACACCACACAGTGAACACCACTTGGGTGTCCTCTAATTCAGTTCCGATGCTGTCCTTGGAGGTGATCCTAGACCCCAGGGAGTGAGGGCTCAGCCCCAAAACTGCCCCCATTTCAGACTCAGTTGCAAATCTAGGCCTTCAGAACTTCTCACTGGCCGGCTTCAGGTCGGGGTTCCCCTGCCGCCCTCTTTGGGTTTAGTTAATCTGCTGGAGCAGCTCACAGAACTCAGGAAACACTTATGTTTACAGGTTTCTTATACTGGGGTAAGGCATGGGGAAACAGATACCCCACCCTCTAGAAACTTCCTTAGGTTCAGCTATATCTGGAAGCTCTCTGAACCTGTCCTCTTGGGTTTTTAGGGACAACCATGTAAAAATGTGATTAGCCTTCAGGGTATAGGGCTCTCTTTGGAACGAGGGTCTTATGCCCCACTATTAGAAAGGAGGGGGAAGATTAGAGCCCTGTCTTAGGGCAGGTGAAGGCCAGAGAGATTCTGCTTCTTGAGGCCTGCACACCCAGCACATTATAACAAAAGACCATAACATGATCTATGGGAGTTTTAAGCCAGGGACTGTAGACAAAAAACAGTAAGTCAACCACTCAAAGGACTACAACAGTCTGGTCACCATAAGGAACTAGGCCTACTGTACTGATATGTACATGTGGTGCATGTCTGGTTTATGAAAATTAGGTCAACTTAAGGAGGTGGTCAGCTATGGATGTATGTGGATATATCATAACACCCGACTCCCTGTTTCCATATGTGACAATGTAATTCTCCTTAGGTTCAAAACATGATGGTCATGTTTGATACTCTTTTCCCTCCCTCACATTCTGTCACTTACTACTATGCTTTGTGGTTATTTGAGCATATTTCTATTTTCCCTGTTATATTTTAAGTTTTTGAGGGGCAGAGACTTTTGTCTGTCTCCCTGGGTCCTGTCACAGCTCCTGAACAAATGATCCAAGAATGGTTACTTGGCTTTCTGGTGCGGGCTAGTCTGCATCTTGCAACTATCACCTGGCTGAGAAATTGCCTCTATAAATAAGCAGTCTCTGTTTCAGGTATAGTTCTCCTGGATATTTATACCACTTCTCTTTCCCCATCCAAACCTCAAACTTCTATGTTTGAATTAGAGGTGATATTCAAATCCTTAGCCACAGCACAAACAAACGGCCCCCATAAGAATCAACTTTGCAGAGTCAAGTTCTTTTTTTTTGTGGACATTTTAGCTGCAGGCACTGTATCTGCTGGGGAACCCGCAACGAGATTTTACTTGTCCTTCCACACTGTTCTTTCTGTAGCTTTATGTGATCATGTTCCAGATGGCTCAGCAGTGTTTCCAAAATGAATATTTTGACAGCTTGCTGCAAGTTTGCAAACCTTGTCATCTCCGATGTTCTAATGCTCCTCCAATTTGTCAGCATTATTGTAATGCAAGTAAGTAATACCATTTGAATGATTTTTCACTGGTGTGAACTATTCTCTGTGTATTGACTGTTTATTCAGAAAATCGATGTTACAAGAAAGATGGTGAGATTTTTTCTGAATCAAAAAGAGAAAAGAAAAAAAGGCAATGATTAAAATGTCTGCAGGAATGAAGTAATTATTCTAGATGAACCCAGTTTTATTCAGCACTGTTAGCAACACAGGTTTTTGCCAGTTCTTGTAATTAAGTGGTTCTTAGAATTTATAAGTCAATGCTGATGAATTATGGGGATTGGAGGGCAAAAATCTATATTTGATGTGAGTATTATGCTATTGGCTCATTATCTCTCTAACATTGTTTTAATAAAGGTGTGACCAGTTCAGTGAAAGGAATGAATGTGATTCTCTGGACTTGTTTGGGCCTGAGCTTGACAGTTTCTTTGGCAGTTTTTGTGCTGACGTTCTTACTAAGGAAGATGAGCTCTGAACCCTCAAAGGATGAATTTAAACACACAGGTTGGTCTGACAGTGAATCTTTGACATCTGTTTCCAAGAGGTGGCTATTATAAGTTTCAGTTGTTGTTTTTTAACACTGACTGCTCCATTCAGTCACAGACCCTTCGAGCATGTTAGAGGATAGTTATGGTAAACGAACTTCTTGGTAGGAGCAAGACATCCTCACCCTGGTGTTGATACCTCTGCAGGTTTCCTATAATGCCAGCCTTCCCCTAAATTCTTCCCTTGGTAATTACTGTATTGAAGTACTGAGGAAACATCTCTCTCTCTCTCTCTTTTTTTTTTTTTTGTGTGTGACAAAGTCTCATTATGTTGCCCTCAATAGAGTGCTGTGGTGTCCCAGCTCACAGCAACCTCAAACTCTCGGGCTTAAGTGATTCTCTTGCCTTAGCCTCCCAAGTAGCTGGGACTACAGGTGCCTGCCACAACGCCCGGCTATTTTTTTGTTGCAGTTGTCATTGTTGTTTAGCTGGCCCAGCTGGGTTCCAACGGGCCAGCCTCAGTGTATGTGGCGGGCACCTTACCCACTGAGCGACAGGCGCCACCTCAAATATAATTATTTTTATTAAGCAGTAGAGAACCAGTTCCAGAGAAGTGAATGCTCTACTTAAGGGTCTCTTAAGATAAAAATATTTTCTGTAGCACCTTTGCCTGTGATCTGATTCCCAAACGCATAGCAGCAGTTGCCCTCTTTCTTTATGTGTTTATTTTTCCATGTATAATCTGCAGAGCAGCCACCTCATTTGCTTTCCAATACAAGAGGAAAAGATAGATGACTGTTCCACACAATTTACCCATTTTTCTTTTCTTTTTCTTCCTCCTGAGGTCTGATAGACAAGTGGAGAGTGAATTTTATTTTACATAAAATAAGAATTGTATTTATTTAAGGCATACAACATGTTTTGTGATATATATACCATATAGTTAATGATTACTATAGCCAAGCAAATTAGCATATCTATTTTCACATAATTACTGCCTCCCCTTTTTGTTTTGTGGTGAGAACACCTGAAATCTTAACAAATTGATGGTAGACAATACAGTATTGTTAGCTATGGTCATCATACTACACATCAGCTCTCTAGATTTATTTATCCTATGTAACTGCAACATTGTATCTTTTGACCAACATTTCCCCTTTCCCCTCACCAGCCTACCCCTGAGAACCATCTTTCTACTTTCTGCTTCTAAGTATTCAACTTTTTTCTTTCTTTTGCAATTTGGCCGGGGTCGGGTTCGAACCTGCCACCCTCGGCATATGGGGCTGGCACCCTACCCACTGAGCCACAGGCGCTGCCCTCAACTTTTTTTTAATGAATTTTTTTTTTTTTTTGGAGACAGAGTCTCGCTATGTTGCCCTCGGTAGAATGCCGAATGCCGTGGCATCACAGCTCACAGCAAACTCCAACTCCTGGGCTCAAGCGATTCTCGTGAATCGCCTCAGCCTCCCAAGTAGTGGGATTTACAGGTGCCCACCACAATGCCCGGCTATTTTTGTGGTGTTGTTGTAGTTGTCATTGTTGTTTAGCAGGCCCTGGCCAGGTTCGAACCTGCCAGCCCTGGTGCATGTGGCCGGTACCCTAACCATTCAACTACAGGTGCAGAGCCTATTCAACCTTTTTAGAGTCCACATGTAAGTGAGATTATGCAGTATTTTTCTTCCTGTGTCTGATTTATTTTGAGAGTGACTTTAAGTGTGACTTTTGGAAGATGGAGTTACATTGGGGAAAATAAGAAAGCTGTAAAACTTACCTGCACAGGTATATAACAGGGACATAATGGAGACACCTTCCTTATGTGATCACAAGAGATCATTAAACATTTTTTTTCACCTGTCGTAATTCTAAAGTGTTACCTGCAGGCTTACTTTGGTATGCTGTAACATACATTAATTTCTGTCATTTTCATGCGTTGATAGTGTTAAGACCTCACGCCTGCAAGGGCTAAGGGGGTTAACAAATGTATACAGTGGGCCAGGTGGAGACTTTGGCAATGGGGGAGCCCATGTCCTGCCCGAAAGTGACAGCTGCTATCAACTTTATCATTGTTTCCATTTAGGAATGTTGGCTCCATGTTGCCACATTTTGTTGTTTTAAAAAAACATGCCAGTTTTGGCTGGGTGGGGTGGCTCATGCCTGTAATCCTAGCACTTTGGGAGGCTGAGGCAGGTGGATTGCCTGAGCTCATGAGTTGGAGGCCAGTCTGAGCCAGAGTGATACCCTGTCTCTAACAAGAGCCGGGCGTTTTGGCGGGTGCCTGTATTTCCAGCTACTTGAGAGGCTGAGGCAAGGGGATCACTTGAGCCCAAGAGTTTGAGGTTGCTGTGAGCTGTGATGCTACAGTACTCTATCCAGGGCGACCATGTGAGACTCTGTCTCAAAACAAAACAAAACAAACAAAAAATCCAGTTCAATGGAATAAAAAAAGACATAAAACTATAAAAAATAGGCCAGTTGTCTAGATTTGTATGTGAAATCTTTTGATTTTTAAATTTAGATCAACACAAAGCAAATACTGTACGCCCTCAAACAAACCATGTCTTCAAGCCCAAGTGGGCTGTGGTCTGTTAGTTTGTGACTTTTAGTATAGGACATGGTTTTTGTTTTTACTTTTTGGAGACAGGGTCTTGCATCTGGTACCTTGAGTACAGTGCCATGGCGTCATCATAGCTTACTGTAACCTCCAACTCCTGGGCTCAAGTGATCCTCTTGCTTCAGCCTCCCCAGTAGCTGGGACCACAAGGACAAGACACCACACCAGCTAATTTGTGTATTTTTAATAAAGACAGTGTCTTGCTCTTGCTCAGGCTGGTCTTGAGCTCCTGACCTCAAGCAGTCCTCCTGCCTTGGCCTCTCAGAGTTCTGGGATTACAGGTGTGAGCTGCCACCCCCAGCCAGGACACACTTTTTATGAAAAGATCTGTCTCAAGCTGGGTACAGAGGCAGGGACCTGCAATCCTAACTGCTCCAGAGGACTGAGGTAGGAGGACTGCTTGAGACCTGGGGTTGGAGTCCAGCCTGGGCATTCCTTTGAGTCTTACTGTGTGCTGCTAAGATTATTATGACCACATCCTCTGTGAAGTTTAGTTTAATGTTTCTCTTTCTGTATCATTAGGGTCTGCTCTCCTGGACGTGGCTAATGCTGACCCAGACCATCACAAAACTGGTGATGAAATTCTTCTTCCAAGAGGCCTGGGGTACACTGTGGAGGAATGTACCTGTGAGGACTGTGCTAAGAGCAAACCAAAGGTTGATTCTGACCATTTCTTTCCACTTCCAGCCATGGAGGAAGGCGCCACCATTCTTGTCACCACGAAAACAAATGACTATTGTAATAGCCTGTCAGCTGCTTTGGGTGTTACAGAGATAGAGAAATCAATTTCTACTAGATAATTAACCATTTTGACTAATGTAGAGCTACTTTGAAAACCTTTTGTCAGAAGCAAAAGATCATGCATCAGATCTCTTTAGGATGACTTATTTTTCACTTGCTGATAACAGCTTTTTGTTGTCTAATTTTGAAAACTACGTTAGACATATTTTTCTACCTTAATGTTGGGAGCTTATCTGTGGGAAGTTCCTCAGTTATGTGATTAAATTCTTGACTCACTGATAAAAAAGTATGGCAGTCTCTAGATTCCAGGGTAACCCACTTCTATGGGTAGAGATGTACTCTCTCCTGTACACGCACATACACATTTCAGGAAAGATTAGATTTTTCTCTTTACTGTGAAAAGGAAAGTGAGATTATACTCTGTGTGTTTCTGTAAGTAGCAGAAGCCTAGGACTGGCAGACTAAGCCAGCGTGTAGTACATAGGTGGTTCTTGGTCTCGGGAGCTTCTAGCTCACTGGACACATCATCCAAGCAGATGTATAATTGCACACTGTGCTAAAGGTGTACTAGGTACTGTGTACAGCCCAGATACCAGGGGACAATAATAACCGCAGCTAACACACAGCCTCCCTAATGTGTCAGGGACTGTTCTAAATGTTTTATCCATACTAACTCAAATCAAGCAAAAACCCATAAGGCGGGTGGACGTTATTATCTTCATTTTACAGATGATGACAGACACGGAGTCAAAGCAAGATAACACAGCCAGCAAATGGCTGTCTAGTCCATTTATGCTGATAGAACAGAATACTCAACACCGAGTCATTTATAAAGAACGGAAACTTATTCTTCTTTTAGAATAGGAATAAAACTTTTATTACACAGTTAAACTACAATGTACATCTGATATACATCCCAGGGAATATGCTAAGAGATTGCAAAGACATAAAGAAAAGTTAACATAATTAGTTCTGAAGTAGAAGACTTGTTAGCCCCATTTGTCATACAGTTCACCCTAAATTCACCTTTTAATTGGAAAGGCGATCTGTGTTTTCTAATTAGCTGTATTCAAAGGAAAAATAAACTTCATGTCTTCATAACAGAAGACAATTTTGTAACTTGGAGCCAGATGCCTGCTAAAGGCAGGCTCTCTCATTCTTCTACAAAAACTGTGGGATAGGCTCCATCTTCTTGACTGTATTTTAAAGCAATGGTTCCTAGAGAATGAAGAACAGACACTTACTTTTTTCACAGTTCTGGAGCCTGGGAAGTCCAAGACCAAAGTGCTGGCATCTGGTGAGGGCCTTTCTGCTGTGTGCTTATGTGGAGGAAGAGCGAACAACAACCAAGCTGAATGTTGCATGAACCCTCTTTCTTTCATAGGGGTCTTATTCCCATTCATAGGGGAGGACCCGTTATGCCCTAATCACCTCTTTGGAGTGGCCACGGCACTCTACCAAGACCATACCTCTTGATACCAACATTGGCAACACCTGAAATTTAGAGGGAACACATTCAAACCATAGCAGTGGCAGAGCCAGGAATTAAACCTAGATAGCTTACTCTCTTTTTTTCTTTATGCATCAATTTTGTTTGAGTTCCTTCTTCTTGGGCTACTATTTTTGTCACTACTGAGGGAAAGTTTCCCTCCTGGGGTTATGCAAAGGTCCTGAGGTCTTATGGAAAGGCACTATAACAAGGATGCCCTCTGTTGACTGGTCATTTTAAGATGACTACTGGCACCATGGCAAAGAATCTCATGTAGGCTTTGTGCTGTGGTGGGAATTTTTGCTCATTTGGGTCACAGTTCCATTTGGAACCCTTCAGTGCCACAGGTGACAATATAGTGTCGTGGTTAAGGTATTGGCTCTTGGAGCCAGACTGCCTGGGTTTGAGTCCTGCTTCCTGTTACTAGGAAAGTACAGACCCTGGATGACTATGAGAAAATTACTTAACTACTCCAGGCCTCAGTTTTCCTGAGGATAATAATAGTATCTACTTATAACATTGTTTTAAGGATTGTATGAGTAAAGAGTTCATATATACGCAATTTCTAAAAATACCCGCTTCATAAATACTTTGAGTTAGCTGCTATTACTGTTATGATGGTCATTTAGTTCCTTTGAGATCTGGCCTCTGACAGCAGGCACATACTACTTTCCTGTTATGTGGCCTGAGAATGTAGTCCCTAGCCTCTCATAGGCCCTCTTTCTCCCCTTACCACTTGGTATAAACTCCTTAATGAGTTCAGATTTTTCATTTTTTTTGATACAGAGTCTCACTATGTTGCCCTTGGTAGAGTGCTGTGATGTCATAGCTCACAGCAACCTCCAACTCTTGGGTTTAAGCGATTTCTTGCCTCAGCCTCCCAAGTAACTGGGACTACAGGTGCCCACAATGCCTGGCTATTTTCTTTGTTGCAGTTGTTGTTTGGCAGGCCTGGGCTGGGTTCGAACCCGCCAGCTCCGGTGTAGGTGGCTGACACCCTAGCTGCTGAGCTACAGGTGCTGAGCTGAGTTCAGATTTTTCAAAAGCCCAAGAAAAGCTTTAGCCTTTCTATTCTTGGTAATCTATGCTAAAATCTCAGGAGGAATTACAGTGTAGCTGCCTCTTGGTTTTTAGGACCCCAGACTATACCAAATTCACACATGCTCAAGTCTAGAAGTTATCCCTGCATATATATGGATTTTGTGTCCTGTGAATATGTATTTTCAAGAGATGGAGGCTGGCACAGTGGCTAACGCCTGTAAATCCCAGTATTCTGGGAGGCCGAAGTGGGTGGATTGCTTGAGCTTAGGAGTTTGAGACCAGCCTGAGCAAGAGCAAGAACAAGACTCTGTCTCTAAAAAATAGCCAGGCATTGTGGTAGGTGCCTGTAGTTCCAGCTACTTGGGAGGTTGAGGCAAAAGCATCACTTGAGCCCAAGAATTTAAGGTTGTTGTGAGCTACGATTCCATGGCATTCTACTAAGGGTGACAAAGTGAGACTCTGTCCCCCCCCCCCCAAATAGAGATGGAGTCTTGCCCTTGCTCAGGCTGGTCTTCAACTCCTAAGTTTAAGTGATCTTCCTGCCTCAGCCTCCCAGAGTGCTTGGGGTTACAGGTGTGAGCCATTGCACCTGGCCTGAATATGTACTTCTGATCCATGTTTGGTTGAAAAAAATGCAAGTGTAAGTGGATCCTCGCAGTTCACATGTCATTCACATGGGTCAACTGTACTGAAGGGGGGTGGTTGGGGCTAGAAAATACTATAAAGCTCAATCTACAGGAAAATAATTTTTTCTCTTTACTCACATTCGATGTAAAACACTTCTGTGACCAGATGTGTAGGTTTTTCCCCCCTGTACACCAAGTAATTCTCAGACACCAACTGAGTGTCCTATAATTTAATTCACTGGATAGAGCGTCAGATCCCATGGGTTATAATTGCCCTTTCAGATGCCAATCGAAAGTTCCTGGTTCTTTTGCTGAAATGACATAGATCAGCTCCCCCCACCCCCAAAGAAAGCTCCTGATGTGACTTTTGCTTCTCACCAACTGGCTATAAACAGGATTTCACATGATCTCCCTCCTCTGGTTTGATAACTTGCTGGACACTTAACTTACATTGACCAGTTCATTACAAAAAACACAGATGGGGCGGCGCCTGTGGCTCAGTCAGTAAGGCGCCGGACCCATATACCGAGGGTGGTGGGTTCAAACCCGGCCCCGGCTGAACTGCAACCAAAAAATAGCTGGGCGTTGTGGCGGGCGCCTGTAGTCCCAGCTACTCGGGAGGCTGAGGCAAGAGAATGGCTTAAGCCCAGGAGTTGGAGGTTGCTGTGAGCTGTGTGATGCCACGGCATTCTACCAAGGGCCATAAAGTGAGACTCTGTCTCTACAAAAAACAAAAAACAAAAAAAACACAGATGAAGGGTGGTGCCTGTGGTTCAGTGGGTAGGGCACTGGCCCGGTATACTGAGGGTGGCCGGTCAAACCTGGCCCTGGCCAAACTGCAACAACAACAACAAAATAGCTCGGTATTGTGATGGGCACCTGTAGTCCCAGCTACTCGGGAGGCTGAGGCAAGAGAATTGCCTAAGTCCAGGAGTTGGAGGTTGCTGTGAGCTGTGTGATGCCACAGTACTCTACAGATGGCAATAAAGTCAGACTCTGACTCTACTAAAAAAACAACCACAGGTGAAGAGGTACATAGGGGTGCCACCTTTTAGGACAGTGGTTCTCAACCTTCCTAATGCTGTGACCCTTTAATACAGTTCCTCATGTTATGGTGACCCCCAATCATAAAATTATTTTCGTTGCTACTTCGTAACTGTAATTTTGCTACTGTTATGAATCATAATGTAAATATCTGATATGCAGGATGGTCTCAGGTGACCCCTGTGAAAGTGTTGTTTGACCTTGGTTGTGACCCACAGGTTGAGAACTGCTGTTTTAGGAGTCGCAGTATGAGTTTTTTTTTTTTTTTTCTTAATGTTTTAAGACAATTTATTAGAATATTGTCCCTCATTCAGAAGCCAATGAAATGTTAAGACAGCAGAAAGGAAGGTGGGATGAGAAGGTCTGGTGAGGCACCAAAGAGAATAATAGTCTTAGTTATGAAATTTCATTTTATTCTAATAAAGACAACATATGCCTGGTAGTCTAGTGATAATTCATAAGTTAACTATTCACAATAATTTCAGAAACACATACTAACATTCAAATAAGGCATTATAGAACAATGAAATGTTTACTGTAATCCTTTTAAAAAACCCTTGGTCCATTTTGAAAGATGAACAGTGAATTTTGGAAAATCAAAAGAAAAGGAAAGTAAGCTCCCCCTGCACAGGATACATTAGAATTACTTGCTGGCATCTGTGTGTGCCTGGAATAAAATGGGCAAAAATTTCAAAGGCAGTTAATAATAGCACGTACAAGGGCTTGTTTCATTTGATTTAGCACCAAGCAAGAGTAAATATGCCATCTCTCATACTGCCCCATTTCTCCAGGTCACATTACGTGAGCATGCATCCTTGTTGCCCCGCTAAGAAATCAAAAATGATTCAGATTGGTAAATGGCTGCTCATTTAACACTTGCCAGCAGAGTTCTTTCCCCGTTAGACAGGGTGACAGTAAAAGCTAGCAGATACCAATTTCTCTGGGAATAAAAAATTCCTTCAGTAAACTCAGTTACTCTCCTGGTCCTTGCTAACCTATCATGTAAATTTTTTTTTACTGCTACACTTGTTTACTAATTGTGATTGCTATTTATGCCAAAGGAATATTTTCTCCAAGCATGCTTGACCTCTGTTTCCTAATGAAAAATAAGCTTAGTTTACATACTGCCATGGGTTTTCTCTTCTTTCTTTCCTTTTCTTTTGGTATTATAACTTGTTTTTATCAAGGCGAACATATGTTGTATCAAAAAGAGAAACTAACAGATAGATCCTGAACACATTTCTTAACCTAAGTAACATCTAAAAACAAGACTTTCCTTACATTTTCTACTGAAAATTCATTCAACTTTGGTGCTTACCCAAGGATTTGTAATGTCAATTTCTGACATAAATCGTATTCCTCAATACATATGTATTTTTAAAAGGAAACGAGTCATCTTAAATATTCTGAGTTAAGCGAAGGTATGTTTAACAACAAAATACAGCATGGCTAGCTTATACATTTCTTAGTGTAAAGGCAGCTGTGAATTTGTATCTTGAGACAGATCTGTAAAGCCAGCTGCTTTTTCTTCTGCAATTTTATAGGTATGGTATCTCATGAAACCATGTTCCACCATGCTAGAAATGTCTGTTTTTGCACAATCTATGCAAAAACCTTTGAAGAACTATTTTCCCCAAATGACAGATAATTTTTTTAACTTTTCCAGAAAAATATGGAAATTTTATCAACCATTTATTCTTACGGAACAAAAGGTTATATAACTACCAATTGCTCTTTTAATTTTCTTCTAACAGATTGTTACAAAAGTTTAGACATCTCTGATATTTTTGAATTGCACACTCATAGAAGGTAATTGGATAAAAAACACTAGATGATTTTTAAAAATTTATCTTAGTATCTATTTCACTTGGCACATTGTTAGTATCCAGAATAAAATCAGTAGAAATCAAAGTAATATAATTTTCAAAGAATTCAAACAAGCTGCAGTCATAAGAAAAGGAATTTCTACATGCAAGGACAAAGAGATTTTGCCCATATTACTACTTATATACATTTTTCCTCATGGAGTAACTAAGGCTTTTCTGGTTTGTTTGTGGAACTTTAGTTTGTAGGAAAGCATATACATGGGGCCAAATCTTGTCAGTTTCTGTTCCAGAGAATGTTTCCAACACCCCCTTTTTCTGGTAGTATTCCAGGACTGGCTTTGTTTGGGCTTCATAAGCCTTCAATCTCTTGATGACTGTCTCTGGTCAATCTTCCTTAAGCTGAATGAGAGGTTCCCCAGTCACATCATCAATACCCACAGTTTTGGGAGGGTTGAATTCAATGTTGTAGAGTCGGCCACTAGCTGGATGAATCCTGCAGTATGAGGTTTTTTTTTTTTTTTTTTTTGGTTTTTGGCCGGGGCTAGGTTTGAACCCACCACCTCCGGCATATGGGACCGGCGCCCTATTCCTTGAGCCACAGGCACCACCCTGCAGTATGAGTTTTTATAGAGGTAATCTCCAGTCCCTCTGCCCACTTCCCAGAGATTAGTGGGTGGGGCTCAAAGTTCCAATCCTTTAATCTTCAGGTCTTCATTTAACTCACTTCATATTAACATAAACTTAGGTGTAATCAAAAAGGGGTTCCAAGTGAGTAACAAAAAGACATTCCTAACATGCAAGAAATTCCAAGAGTTTTAGGGGCTCTGTGACTGGAGACAAAGATCAAATATACTTCATATGATATCACACACAAATTAGAATTTCAATAAATTATCCTGCCTTAAGTGCTATAAAGGAAAGATGCAGGGTGGTATGAAGAGTTATAACCCAAGGATCCTTCCTCATGACAACTCTGTGAAGCAGGTATGTGATGCTTTGTCAAGGGATAGAGGCAGGCCGACCTAAACCAGGCTGTCTAGAACAAGAAATCAGACACATTAACTCTTTAACTGGAATAACGACTACAAAGTCTAATTTTGAAAATGGGAAAAACAATCTCACCAACCAAACTCATTTTTACATTCTCTCATAGTCCAGATACATAACTCTTATCTATATATTTTTAAGTCTTTTAATTTTTATTACTCAAAAAAGCTTCATTTTATTTAGCTTTCTGACTTGGTGCTTGTGCCTCAACACTTTCACGATTTTCTGCTCCTCAGTAAGGAAAGCACGCTTGATCCTGTCATGAACACATTTAGCACACGTGGAACCACCATAGGCCCTGCTGACATTTTTTTTTTTTTTAAACAACCTCATAAGAACTTTAGGTCTCATGGCGGGAACCCCTCGAAGTCTGGCTGGGCACATGCCACATGCAGATTTTGGTGCTTTCCTAACCTTCTTGGTATAAAGGTAAATAATTCTATTACCAGGGGTTCAGGACAGCCTGGTTTTGTTAGAGGCTATATTGTAGAAAAGCATATGACGGTATGTCAACCACTGCACCATTCTGAGTGCTCCAGACAGCATCCCCAGAGGAGAAAAAATAAGCTTTTTTTGTTGTTGTTGAGACAGAGTTTGTTGCCCTCGGTAGAGTGTCATGGCATTACAGCTCACAGCAACCTCAAACTCTTAGGCTTAAGAGAACTCCACGTTCTCTTGCCTCAGCCTCCCAAGTAGCTGGGACTACAGGTGCCCACTACAAGCCGGCTATTTTTGTTGTTGTTGTTGTAGTTGTCCTTGTTTGGCAGGCCAGGACTTGGTTAGCTGGCGCCCTAGCTGCTGAGCTAAAAGAACTATATTTTGAGACAATGTAATATGGTGTACAGACTAACTTGCATGGAACTTCTTTCACTTAATGTTATTGGCTTTGCCTCATATTTCTAGGCTTTAAAATCAACATTTTCAACTACTACAAGACATTCCTTGTGTGCTGGGCCATGATTTACTCAGCTATTCTTCTGTAGCTGGGCTTTGGTGCTTTCCACTTGTTCACTATTATAAATAACATTGCAGAGCTCTGGGCCTCTGCTGAGTTGCTTCCTTAAAGGTAAATTTTAGAGATTATGTGTTGAGAGGCAATGCAGTAGGAAGAACACAGGGATTTGGGGTCACCAAAACAGGGCAGGGATTCTGGCTCTATTTCCTAGGGGGGCTTGGTCGCCAATTACTAGTGGATTAAGTCTCAGTCAGCATTACAAAAAAGAAAGAAAATAAAAGAGAATACAGGGATCATTACAAAAATTGTGATACAGAAAAATGAAGAAACATAAAATCCCTATCACAGATACAAATGAAGGCCTCCCCTGCAACACAATAAGCCAAGCAACCTGAAACTTGCACTGGTGAATCAGAAAGGAGGACAGGGGCTGTGTTTCCTGGGAGTGAAACAATAGACCATAACACAGTCTGTCTCAAAACTGTCATACAGACCAACACACGTTACCTACAGATTTGTTTTGTTAAACATCTCCTTCAATTTATGCATATGTGATGTAAAACGTTATTTTTTAAAACTCTGGGTGTGGGCAAAAAAGTTGGAAAATATTCCTTCAACCTTTCTGATCCCCTTTCCTCCGGGGGCAATAACCTGAACTTCATAAGGATGTTGTGAAAGTGTTCATGCTCAGTCCTTCATCTTCTCCACGTTCACAAGCCACCACCGTGGCCTGGACAACTGTAACAGGGTCCTAACTGGCTACTCTTTTTTCACCCTGCCCCATTCCATTTTATTCTCATCCCAGGAAGAGTGATGTCTTAAAACCTAATTCAGATCATGTCACTCTCCTGCTTGATTTCTTGGATGACCTCCCAGTCCCCTACTTACCTGCGTTTACTCCTTACCCAGGACTGCAAAGCCCTCCCCCCCATCTCCTTCGCGTCACCACTCTTGGCTCACTCCCCCGCTGGCGCCAGTGAACCCCTCCAGCTATCCGGAACGCCTTTCCCGGGGACCTGAGCCGGCTCCCACTCATTAGCTACATCTGGGTTCAAAAGCCGCTTCTTTAAAAAGACCCTCCGAGACTGCCCATCTGCCCACGCTTGGGCCCATTACTTTTTTTAAATTTCCCCTCCAGCTCGTACCCCTCAGGAACGACGCTGTCTCGTTGCTTCAGTCAGGGGGCCCGACAGAGGTGTGAGCCCCAGGAAGGCGGGAAGGCGTCTCCTCGCGGAGTCTCGCCGCCGCTTGTCGCCTCGCAGCCTCTCCAGCCCAGTTCTCCAGCGCAGGCCGCCGGCTCGCTCCAAACCCGCGCCGAGTTTACTTTCCGGGTCGGGGGGCGGGGCCTCGGGGCGGCGAGCTCCACTTCCGGGGCGGAGCTGCTGGGGCGGGGCGCGCTGTCTCCCGGCCTGTCTAGAGCTCGGCGGCTGCAGAAGCGGCTGTGGTGGCGGCACGGCGCGGCCACCGGTCCGGGGAGCTGCACCATGAGCGGTGAGTAGCGGCTCCGCCGCTGTCACCCGTCCTGGCCGCCCCGGATCCCGCTGCTCCAGCTGCACACTCTGGTCCCCGAGTCCCGTGCCTCTCTGGCTCTCAGCTCCCCGGTCCGTATCTCCGCTTCCTGACCCCTTGGCGCCAGGACCCTGATGCCTGGCACCGGGTCACCTGCAGTTCTCTGACGCCCCAGAGGCCAGGCACTCTAGTCTCTTGACTCCTGTCCGTCAGTTACAACCAGCTGCTAGACCTCTGCCCCTCAGGCCCCTCTAGTCCTATCCCCTTGCCCAGTTGCCAGACCCCCCGGTTCGGAGACATCCCGTGCCTCAGTCCCTCCCAGCTCCTAGATCCGGTCCCCTGGCTGCCCAGTCCTTTTCCTTACCCAGGGCCCTTGTCTCCAGTCACTCGAGTTTCCACACTAGCAGAATGTCTCTGGACTCTTAGTTTGCTGGCCCTGTGCGCCCATGTCCTACTACCTCCCTGTCTTCAGAGAACTCTCAGCTCTGCAACTCCTTTGTCTTCTCCATCTTCTTATTTCCCCACCACTGTCAGTGCTTCTCTATTCCAGCCACCAGTTGTTCCCAGTTACCCTCTCCGGTCCTTGCATTTCCGTTATTCTTTCGTACTCCTTCCATTTCTTATTTCTTGTCCTAGCTCATCATTTAGGGTTTCTCTGTCCTGTCCTGCAGCCCTTCCCTTCTGTCCAGTGCCTGGCCCTTCTAGGAACCGTTGCTTTGCCCTTTTCAGTTCAAAACTCTTGCCACCAGCGAGAGGGTGTTTTCGGAGGGGAGGCTGATAGTGAGAGGGAGGTGGGACAGCTCGTCCTCAGTGTTTCTCAAGTTTAGTCCTTTCTGACTGGATGTTCACCCTCCTTTCCTCGGAAGAGTCCTATTGGTGTTTTGGTGCTAAGTCATTCCTGGGTGGAGATGGGAGTGACTCAGGGAAGCCTCTCAGCTTACCCCTGTCTTTTTGGCCAGTCTGAATCTGGATTTACTTAGGGAGGACCCGCCTACCCTCCTAGTACCCGTTTTTCTCTCACCATGGAATTGCTTCTCAGGAATCCCTGCATCCAGCTCCCTTGTCACAGCTTTCCACATAGGTATTTCTGGAGATTGAGAAGGCTCAATGCAGAGGGGATACCTGTATTCACTTTTACCTTTTAAGCTATTTGTGTGGATTTTTAATATTTATTTATTTATTTTTGCAGTTTTTGGCCGGGGCCGGGTTTGAACCTGCCACCTCTGGTATATGGGGCCGCTGCCCTGTGTGGATTTTTTTTTTTTAAACTAGCTTTATGCCTTTTGTTTTTCTGTTTAAGAGCAAGATTTGTGAAATTGATCGTCCTAAGGATGGGGTGGTGAGGGGGAGTTTCCTGGGAGATAGTCCACCTTTTGTTGGCAGAGCAAATGGTTTTTCTGATTCTTGAACATCAGTGATAGCACAATAAAGAGGTCATGAGCTGGCTTCCACCAGGAGGTGATGTAGTTTGGTATAAATGCAGGTCTTGGACCCAGACATCCTGAGTTCAAATCCTGGTTCTGCCAGGTAAAACAGTGTGATTTAGAGTAAGTCACTTGACCTTTCTGCAGAGTATAAGTCCCAGCAAAATAGGGATATGTGATAGAACCTGTCTTCTAGGCTTGTTGTAGTGACTAGATAATAACGTTCAAGTAAAGTGATTTGGTATTGTGCCTCTCACATAAGGCGTGTCAGGATCTCAGAACTGTTGATGTTGTTTCCATAAGGACCCATGCGGGGTGGAGATGAGGTTATTTCTTGGCCCAGTTCTGGCACAAGATCTGGAACTGGGTGTTCTCCGAAAATCTTTTTCTTTTAACATGACCTATGACCAAGGATCTCTGCTACAAGCTCACAGTGCTGGATTATTCTCTGGTCTATATTAATCACTGGAGGAAATGAAATTGGTAAATCAAAGGAAGTTAGTCAATGTATCTTTCAAGGGGCAACTTAGTATAGACTCAGGAAGTTTTTAAAATTTAATTTAAAAATCATTAGGTTTAGAGCCAAACAAATTATAAAAGGATACCAACAAATGGCTTTTTAGGAAAAAGCATTAAGGATGAAAGCCTTCATTAGGAAGGATTGTAATTGAGGCAGAAAAAGTGATCTCTTGGGATAGAAGGGGAAGTCCAAGGGTACATTTATTCATTTCTTGAGAATGCCGTTCAAAATGGGCTTCCTCAATTATGGTGATAATTGGTATATGATAAATAATGTGGCTTAGAAATATTTCCTCACTTTCTTCTGTCTTTTTTTTTAAGTAGAAAATTTCAAATATTATGAAAGTGGAGAGAATAGTATAATGAACTCCCACGTACCATCACATGGCTTAAACAGGTACCAGCACATGACCATTTTATCTGTATCCCTACCTACTCCCCACTCCTCTCCCCAGTTTATTTTGAAGCAAATCCCAGATACAGTATCATTTCACCTATAAATATTTTCACGTGTATCTCTGAAATACAGGGACTCCTTTATAAAAAACATAATTTGGGCTGGGTATGGTGGTTCACGCCTGTAATCCTAGCACTTCGGGAGGCTAAGGTGGGAGGATTGCTTGAGGCCAGGAGTTAGAGACAGGTTGAGCAAGAGCTGTCTCTGTCTATACAAAAAATGCAAAAATTAGCTAGGCGTTGTGGCATGCCCCTGTAGTCCCAGCTACTTGGGAGGCTAAGGTGAGAGGATCACTTGAGCCCAGGAGTTTGAGGTTGCAGTGAGACAGAGTAAGACTGTCTCAAAAAAATAAAAACCAAAAAACCATAATAACATTATCATACCTATAAGAAATTAGTATTGATTTTTAAATATCATCAAAAATTTAATCAGCCTTCTAACGTTTTTTTTTTCTTTTTTTTTGAGACAGAGTCTCTGTTGCCCGACTAGAATGCCATGGCATGAGCCTAGTTCACAAGAACCTCAAATTCCTGAGTTCAAGCGATTCTCCTGCGTCAGCCTCCCGAGTAGCTAGGACTGTAGGTGCTTGACATAATGCCTGGCTAATTTTTCTATTTTTGGTAGAGACAGGGTCTCATTCTTGCTCAGGTTGGTCTCTAACTCCTGAGCTCAAGGGATCCTCCTGCCTTGGCCTTCCAAAGTGCTGGGATTATAGGCCTCTGTGAGCTACCACACCAGGCAGTCCTCTTTACTTTTTAGTATATTCACAAAGTTGTGCAAACATTACCATAATCAATTTCAGAATGTTTTCATCACCCAGGAAAGAAACCTTGTATCCATTAGCAGTCACTCCTGATTCCTCCTTCTCTCAGCCCCTGACAACCACTAATCTACTTTCTATCTTTATAGATTTCCTATGGTCAACATTTCATATACATGAAATCATTCAGTATGAAACCTTTTATATCTAGCCTTTTTCACTAAGTGTGATGTACTTGAGGTTCAGCCATATTGTAGCATGTATCTGTGCTTCATTCCTTTTTGTAGCCAAATAATATTCCATTGTATGGATACTGCACATTTTGTTTATCAGTTGGTGGACATTTGGGTTGTTTTCACTTTTTAGCTATTATGAATAATGCTGCTGTGAACGTCCATGCACAGGTTTTGGTGTGTGCATTTGTTTTAATTTCTCTTGGGTATGTATCTGAATACAATTGCTGGGTCATGTAGGACTGTTTGAGGGACTGTTTTCTGAAATGACAGCAGCATTTTAAATTCCCACAAGCAATATGGGAGGGTTCTACTTTCTCCACATCCTCAGCAGCAGTCTTTTTGATAATAGGAATTCTAGTGAGTGTGAAGTACTATCCCTCTGTGGTTGACTGGTGATGTTGAACATCTTCCATGCGCTGATTGGCCAACTGTATATCTTCTTTGGAGAAATGCCTGTGCATATCCTTTGCCTGGTTTTTAATTGGGTTTCCCTTTTTTTTTTTGAACTTGTAGCAATGCTGTATAATTTCTGGATGCAAGTTCTTTATCAGATAGATTGTTTATAAAAGTTTCCCCCATTTTGTGTGCTGTCTTTTCATTTGCTTGATGGTATTATTTGAAGCACAAAGTCTGTTTTTAAACTACAGGTTCCCCTTCAATCTCTCTTTTCTCTTGCAATTTTTTTTTTTAAGGAACCAGTCATTTATCTTAAGGATTCTTTTTTTTTTTTTTTTTTTTTGTAGTTTTTGGCCAGGGCTGGGTTTGGACCCACCACCTCTGGTATGTGGGGCCAGCGCGCCACTCCTTTGAGCTACAGGCGCCGCCCTGTCTTGATTCTTTGCAGGATTTTGCTGATTGTATCCATTGGTTTAGCTTAACATGTTTCTCAGTGTCTTGTATATCCTATACATTGGCAATTAGTCTTTGTGTGTGTGTGCCAGGAATACCATGTGGAGATGGGCTGTATTTTTGAGTTGAAAATGTTTATGTAGAGGCAGAGGTCAGATCAGTTCAAGGCTGAATACATTAAGTGCAAACAACTGGAAGGTAGAATGGCCCTAGGTAATGCGCGCACAATATTAATGGGTATCATGAGGCCAAAGACAACTAAGAAGACCATTAATAGGGTATGAACAAACATTATATGGTCTGTATGGTCACATGATGGGAAACCTCAAAGATGTTGAAAGAAATAATATGGATTTATACTTATCACTCTCTCAATGTTAATATTCTCTAAAAAAAGCAAGATGTAGAATTATACTAAAATATATGCCTTATGCAAATTAAAAAATATATAAGACAACATTTACTTATCATATGTGCATGTAAAATTGAACAGATTATCAGGAAGAAAAGATACTTGCTAGACATGTGTGGGTAGTTGTCTTAGGGCAGTAGTGGTCACAATTTATTTATGTATCTTTAAAGCAAGATAAGAATAACTTGCTTGCCAGCTTCTTAAAGCTAAGAAATTCTGATTTCCAGATAATGCTTTTACTCTTACTGGAAAAGTGGAACTTGTAGAACCAGAAAGTTATTATTCTCAAGCATTGTCTTTTGTAAGACTTTATATTTGAGGGTCCCTAATGCTCCTTTCCTTACGTAATTATTTTTTCAGGAATTATTCTGAAGTTAGAAGGACACTAAAATTCTGTTTCAAGGGTAGGGAAAGCCAGGCCACAGAGCAAATCATTTGTGGAACAAACTCCTAGTGCCTGATGTGTCAGAGTTTTGGGCTTAGTGGGTAATTTACTGCTGTTTTTTGCCTGATGTTTATGTACATTTTGACAGTGTTTTCTTATTTTTCTGGAATGTTGAATGTCATGGTTTTCTCCTTGGCATTGACAAGACCTTTCCACTAGTGGCTTGTACTTAGAATAAGGAATCAGCTGAAACAAGTGAATAGAAAAAGAACACTCATGGTTTTCATTCAAAGTAGGAAAGTAATGCTATCAACATATTTCTTTTTCCTCTACGAAGGCATTGGGTTGGTTTATTATGGTGGGATGTAAGAATGTAAGAAGTAAGGGGGATTGTACAGAGTAATGTCAGCAAACATTTGACCACCTCCTATGCTAGCAAGTGGCAATGGACTCAACACTGACTCTCCTGCTTCCCTGATGCAGAACTGTGTCCGGGAAACCAATAGGAAGTCAAGTTCATAGAGCTTTTCAAGTTCAGAACTAAAATCCAAGATTTTATGGACTTCTCTAAATTTTGGCAATTTGTACATAATTCCAGATAAAGTACCTTCCATCTGCCACCATCTTATATCGGCCATGCATTCTCAGTGGCGTGATAACACCCCCAAGGGGTGGAAATTGGTTCTTGAAGGATTTAAAAATTTACTCTTAAAAAAAAATTTTTACTCTTTTGTACTCAGGAGTTTGAGGTTTCTGTGAGCTAAGCTACTGCCAGGGCACTCTACTGTGGGCAACAGAATGAGACTCTGTCCCCCCTACCCCCCAAAAAAGAGTACTCTTTAGCGTACTAGTAGAACATAAGTAGTACTCTTTAGATATGCTAGTAGAACATAAACAGACGTAAATTGTATCTATAGTATTAATATTTTATGGAAGGAATGATCAGGAAAAAAGTGTCTGAAAAGTATCCTATGGAGGGAAATAATGAAAAAAAGATTGAGCGAAACGCTGACATGGACTGAAGTGACTGTACTGTTATCAGACACCTTGCCTTCACCTTAACATCCCAGGAAAGACTGACCACGTTGCTGCCTGGACGCCGTACTGATCTCTTTCATGGTCTATAGTCCGTCTTCAATCCTTCATTTTGCATGTGGCACAATCTTTATTGACTGTCCCTGTAGAGACTTAGCTTATCTTCTTTTTTTTCTTTCTGTTCTTGTTATAAGTAAAGCATTTTTGTACAGGGTAGTTTTCCTTCCTTTGGGTTTTTAGGATGATTTCCCAAAAGCAGCACTAACATCAAGTTGCCATTCTTGATCGGTGGTTTTCCTTCCTTTAGATCGTGTTTTTAGGGTGATTTCCCAAAAATTTACACCAACACCGTTGTTGTTCTTGATTGTTTTTTCCCAAAGCAGTTGTGTTTGTTTGAAATGGTGCCAGGAAGGATGACAGCTCTACTGGCAGCGGAGACTGGCTGGAAATTTGGGTTTACCACTCAGCAAACAGGACTTGGTTGATTATTTGGTGCATCCTCTCTCGCTTACCAAAGGGCTATACCAAAGGTGTCATCGAAGCAAATTGAACAAAGGTACCACAGAAGTTTCACGAGAGCAATGTTGGTGTGTTAGCCAGCACTCTTTTCAACTGACAGAGCGAAAGGTGATCAAACTGATTTCAGCAACATTATAGTGTCTTATAATGTAAAAGTCTAGGGATTAGGCCAGGCACGGTGGCTCACGCCTGTAATCTTAGCACTCTGGGAGGCTGAGGCAGGTGGATTGCTTCAGCTCAGGAGTTTGAGACCAGCCTGAGGAAGAGCGAGATCCTATCTCTAAAAATAGTGGGGTGTTGGGCGGCACCTGTGGCTCAAAGGAGTAGGGCGCCGGCCCCATATGCCAGAGGTGATGGGTTCAAACCCAGCCCCGACCAAAAACTTAAAAAAAAAAAAAATAGCCGGATGTTGTGGCAGGTGCCTGTAGTCCTAGCTATTTGGGAGCCCAAGAGTTGGATGTTGCTGTGAGCTGTGACACCATGATAGTCTGGTACTGTACCGGGGGTGACAAAGTAAGACTCTGTCTCAAGAAAACACCAAACAGGGCTTGGTGCTTGTAGCTCAAGCGGCTAAGTCGCCAGCCACATACACCTGAGCTGGCAGGTTCGAATCCAGCCCGGGCCCACCAAACAACAATGATGGCTGCAACTAAAAAATAGCTGGGCATTGTGGGGGGCACCTGTAGTCCCAGCTACTTGGGAGGTGGAGGCAGGAGAATTACTTGAGCCCAAGAGTTGGAGATGGCTGTGAGCTGTGATGTTCCGGCACTCTACCCAGGGCGACAGCTTGAGGCTGTCTCAAAAAAACCAAAAACAAACAAACAAAAAAACAGGGTGACACCTGTGCTCAGTGGGTAGGGCGCCAGCCTCATATACCGGGTTCAAACCTGGACCTGGCCAAACTGCAACAAAAAATAGCCGGGTGTTGTGGCGGGCGCCTGTAATCCCAGCTATTCAGGAGGCTGAGGCAAGAGAATCAATCGCCTAAGCCCAGGAGTTGGAGGTTGCTGTGAGCTGTGTGACGCCATGGCACTCTACCCAGGGCGATAAAGTAAAAACTCTATCTCTACAAAAAACAAAACAAAACAAAAGAAAAAAAGTTAGGGATAGGGCTCGATTTAGGCACTGATGCATTCAGGTGCTGAGGGTCTGTCGGGACTCTTTGTCTAACTCTCAGCTCTGCTTTCCTCTCTCTTGGCTTCATGCATATGCAGCCTCTCTTCCAGTGGAGGCAAGAGGGCTACCAGCAGCTCTTGGGCCAAATCCTGTAACAGACCAATCCCCTGGCAAAGAGTGGACCTCTTTCTACAGGGCTCCAACACAGAGGTTGGGCTGGCCATGGGGTTATCCTAGAATCCTCACTGTGACTCTGGTAGGCCCGGTCTGGATCAAAGTCCAGTCCAGAGCCTAAGGGTTGAGTCTGTCTTACTAAACTGTCTGGATGAAGGATGAACTCTGGGGGGTGTGAGGCGGGTGTTGTAATTTTGATGGAGTGGTTAGGAGTGGTTAGGCCTCATGGCTAAGATGATGTCAGAGCAGAGACCTCATGAGGCAGGGACTTCGGTGAGTTTTGCTCCCAAGCAGCTGGAAAGGGTGAGAATTGCCTTTTTCTGAGGTGGGAGTGGCTGTGGGGAGCAGGTTGGATGAGGGGTGGAGCAGTTTGAAGCCTATAGGGGAGTGAGGACCGGTTCATGCTGACTAGTGCTTGCTGATCCAGGGCCCTTGACAGGCCTGGCAGACAGCGTTTTCTCTGCCTGCTGGACAACAGTCCACTTCCTCTAAGGTAGGACTCTTGCCCACTCCATCTCATTGTTTTTTGCCTGCATTTGTATTTCTTGTAATCTGCTCTTTCCTCCTACAATTAAAAAAAAAAAATCAAAAAACAAAATGAAATTAAATACTATTGTGAAAACAGAAAATACCTTTACATATACCTTCTTAGCACATTAAATATTGAAATTTTTAGGTATTCCATTCTGCCTTTGTTCAGAGCATACAATGTCTGTGCATTTTAAATAATTGCATATGTCTACGTTTGAATTAGGGTGTCCATTTACATTGGGGTTCTCATCCATGTCCCTTCTTTTTGCAATTATTAAAGGCAGCATAGCACTCTACCAAATCGATGTACTGCAGTTATTTAACCTTTCTCCCATTGTAGCAAAAGAAAGTAAATTCTATTTATGATGTTCTAGGATGGGGCTGGCAAACGTTTTCTGTAAAGGGCCAGATAGAAAATATTTTCTGCTTTATGGGCCATTTGGTCTTGCCTCTATTGTGGTGTGAAAGCAGCTGCAGGCATGTAGCTGTGTTCTGATAAAACTTTATTTAGAAAACCTGGCAGTGGCTGGATTTGGCTTGGGGGCTGTGGTTTACTGACCCCTTTATTAGGATTCTACAGTAAAAATCTTTGTGCCCACCATGCTGTCTATAATCAGGCAATCATTGTATTGTGAAAAAACCTTTAGATACAATGATCCTGGACTAAACTCTTTGTTGAAGAATTTGGTCAAATTATGGAACTTTCCCAGCTCTTAATTCCCTCATCAGAAAATGGAAATTAAAACAAGTGCTAGGGGGAGGAGACAAGATGGCTGATTGAAGCCAGCTTTCCACAGAGGCTCCCGTCCAGAAGGAGAGTTAAAGGATAAAAATTCAGCAAGTATCCTGGTGGATTTGAGCTGCACTGAGAGAAGGTTGTAGAACGCACGTCAACCCCGCTGAGGCGAGCTGCGACCACAAGGATACAAACAAAAGGTACAAAATCCATCACCAAGCGGACGGGAGTCCCCTCCCCCATGGGAACGGCTCAGAGTGCCCCACAAACAACCGGTCAGAGTTCAAAGGTCCTCCCACTACACTCCACGGGAGAGACCCCCTAAAAACTGGACCTACCTTCCCTACTAGGGTGCCACGGCGTCCTCCTGCCAGGCATAAAACTGTATAAACTGTATATAGTTTCTACCTGGAATTCTGAGCTCCCAGTCCTCCCCTTTACTCACACTGGGGTCTGGAGGCCAGTCCTGGTCGGTTGGCGGAGATGGGACTGCACCAGAGTGGCAGTTCCTTGAGGCACAGTGCGACAGCCGTCTTTTGGTGACAATACGGCCAGGCATAAAACTGTGTGAAGCTCTGTGTGTTCTTTGCCCGCAACCCCAGGCTCCCAGCGCTCCCCGCACTCCCCTCTGCTGTCACTCCAAGGTCTGGAGGCCTGTCCCCCAGGGGTCCGGGCTCTTGGGCGATTGTTCAAGGGGTGTAGACAGTGCTGGGCTGCAGCCTGTCGGTGCAGACTCTGGGGTACGGGAGCGGAGAGAGGACTGTTGGCCGGAGGGGAGCTACACCGGAGCGGCCGTTGCCTGAGCCATAAAGCAGCGGCCCTCTTTTGCTAGCAATACGGCTCACTACTGAATATTCTGAAGCCACACCCCTGTCTCCCTGGGCAACCAGAGACTCTGAGTTTGCCTGAGGCAACTCCAGCTTGCAAACCAGGGAAACTCCCAGGGTGGGGCTGACCCAGAGGTCCGCTTTACTAAACCTAAGACGCACCTGGCCCTCAGGGGATCGTCAGACTACAGACAATACAGGAGCAAAGACAAGCTGATTTGGAGCTCAATTCAGCTTCTCTTCTGCAGGGGAACTGCAGAGTTGTTCTGTTCTGTTCTGTCAGTAACATTAATCAGGGGCGAGACTGGACCTGAGTGAAAACCCTTCAACCTTCATCAAGTGCCCGAGGTTGTCAGGCCTCACCTCCTCCTGCTGGAGAGAGGCAGAGGGCAGCGGCCTGGCAGACTTCCTTGTGATTCAGGCAGGTACAAACTCTTGGAGTACCGATTCACTACAGGCAACTGGGTCAGCCAACTGCAGGGCTATCAGTGACTGGATGTGAAGTGGTGCAAGGTGGGGAAGGAGGCAGCAACCTTCCCAGACTGATTTATTGGCTGGGTGGCTTCTCCTGACTCCACGCAGCACTGGAGCAAGCCACACCAGAGTAGTCACCAGACCCCTGTGATCCAGTTCTCAGAGACCTCTTAAGCTCTCTCACCCGAGACAGGTGCAGACTGAGACAATTGATTTGGACCTTTTTGAACTGAACCAATCGCCTGAGGACAAATCAGGTGGTGCCCTGGGTGCACCGTGAAGGTTTGATTTTCCTTCTCCACCGTGAAGGTTTGCCGGTGGGGGGTGGGGTGACTTAATTGCTGATATTTCTCCACAGCTGAGACTTCAATCCAAAGTATCTGTTTCACTAGGGTGGAACAGAAACCAGCTGAAAACAAGACAGAACCACTTAGCCCCACCACACCAGACAGGACCCCAGTTTCTCAGGCCACAACACTGTACAGGCCCTCGACAAAGCTCCAGGGGAAAAAAATCAGAGGGAGTAAAACAACCATGGGGCGGAATCAGCGGAAAAACTCTGGTAACATGAATAACCAGAATAGATCAACCCCCCCAAGGAAAGATATGGCAGATGCAATTGAAGATCCCATTCGTAAACAACTGGCTGAGATGTCAGAAATCGAATTCAGAATTTGGATTGCAGACAAGATTAACAAAGTGGAATTAGGAATTTGAGGAGAAATTCAAAAGCTGTCTCAAGAATTTAACGAATTTAAAGACAAAACCACCAAAGACTTAGACACACTGAAGCAAGAATTTGCAGCCCTCAAAGATATGAAAAATACAGTAGACTCCCTCAGCAACAGAATGGAGCAAGCAGAAGAAAGGATTTCTGACATCGAAGATAAAACCTTTGAATGCTCCCAAACTCTCAAAGAGGAAGAGAAATGGAGAGCAAAAACGGATCACTCTCTCCGAGAGCTCTGGGATAATTCAAAGAAGGCGAATACCCGAATCATAGGGGTTCCAGAAACAGATGAAGTGGCCTCGCTGGGCACAGAGGCCCTTCTGCATGAAATTATAAAAGAGAATTTTCCAGACATGCCTAGAGAATCTGAAATTCAGATAGCAGACAGCTTCAGAACCCCAGCACGACTCAACCCCAATAAGACATCCCCCAGGCATATCATAATTAACTTCACTAAAGTTAATATGAAGGAAAAAATCCTCAAAGCTGCCAGGAGAAAGAAAACCATTACCTTCAAAGGGAAGAATATTAGAATGACTGCAGATCTCTCTGCTGAAACTTTTCAAGCCAGAAGAGGGTGGTCACCGACTTTTAATCTCCTAAAGCAAAATAACTTTCAACCCTGGATCTTGTATCCAGCTAAACTGAGTTTCATTTATGATGGAGAAATTAAATACTTTAATGACATTCATATGTTGGAGAAATTTGCCATAACCAAACCAGCTCTTCAGGATATTCTCAGACCTATCCTCCATAATGACCAACCCAATCCTATACCACAAAAGTAAACTCACTCAGAAACTTCGGATCAAACTCCAATTTCCACACTGGCGAAAGGATTAAAAATGCCCACTGGACTTTTGAAAAACTCAATACCCAAAACTTCACCACACTTATCAATATTCTCCATTAATGTGAACTGCTTAAACTGTCCTCTAAAGAGGCATAGGTTAGCTGATTAGATACAAAAGCTCAGGCCAGATATTTGTTGCATACAAGAGTCACATCTTAACTTAAAAGACAAATACAGACTCAGGGTGAAAGGATGGTTGTCCATATTTCAGGCAAATGGTAATCAGAAAAAAGCAGGTGTTGCCATTTTATTTGCAGATACAATAGACTTTAAACCAACAAAAGTAAGGAAGGACAAGAATGGTCACTTCATATTTGTTAAGGGTAATACTCAATATGATGAGATCTGAATTATTAATATCTATGCACCCAACCAGAATGCACCTCAATTTATAAGAGAAACTCTAACAGACATGAGTAACTTGATTTCCTCCAGCTCCATAATTGTCGGAGATTTCAACACTCCTCTGGCAGTGTTGGATTGATCCTCCAGTAAGAAGCTGAGCAAAGAAATCTTAGATTTAAACCTAACCATCCAACATTTGGATTTAGCAGACATCTACAGAACATTTCATCCCAACAAAACTGAATATACATACTTCTCATCAGCCCACGGAACTTACTCCAAAATCGATCACATCTTAGGTCACAAGTCTAACCTTAGTAAATTTAAAGGAATAGAAATTATTCCATGCATCTTCTCGGACCACCATGGAATAAAATTTGAGCTGAGTAACAACAGGAATCTGCATACTCATACAAAAACATGGAAGTTAAATAACCTTATGCTGAATGATAGCTGGGTCAGAGATGAGATTAAGAAAGAAATCGCCAATTTTTTTGAACAAAACAACAATGAAGACACGAACTATCAGAACCTCTGGGACACCGCAAAGGCAGTTCTAAGAGGGAAATTTATTGCACTACAAGCCTTCCTCAAGAGAACGGAAAGAGAGGAAGTTAACAACTTAATGGGACATCTCAAGCAACTGGAAGAGGAAGAACATTCCAACCCCAAACCCAGTAGAAGAAAAGAAATAACCAAAATTAGAGCAGAACTAAATGAAATTGAAAACAAAAGAATAATACAACAGATCAATTAATCAAAAAGCTGGTTTTTTGAAAAGGTCAATAAAATAGATAAACCTGTGGCCAACCTAATCAGGAAAAAAAGAGTAAAATCTCTAATCTCATCAATCAGAAACAACAAAGATGAAATAACAACAGACTCCTCAGAAATCAAAAAAATCCTTAATGAATATTACAAGAAACTTTATTCTCAGAAATATGAAAATCTGAAGGAAATTGACCAATACTGGGAAGCACGTCACCTTCCAAGACTTAGCCAGAATCAAGTGGAAATTTTGAACAAGCCCATATCAAATTCGGAAATAGCATCAACCATACAAAACCTCCCTAAAAAAAAAGCCCGGGACCAGATGGTTTCACGTCTGAATTCTACCAAACCTTTAAAGAGGAATTAGTACCTATATTACTCAACCTGTTCCAAAATGTAGAAAAAGAAGGAAGACTACCCAACACGTTCTATGAAGCAAACATCACCCTGATCCCCAAACCAGGAGAAGACCCAACAAGAAAAGAAAATTTAGACCGATATCACTAATGAATATAGATGCAAAAATATTCAACAAGATCCTAACAAACAGAATCCAGCAACACATCAAACAAATTATACATCATGACCAAGTCTGTTTTATCCCAGGATCTCAAGGCTGGTTCAATATACGTAAATCTATAAATGTAATCCAGCACATAAACAAATTAAAAAACAAAGACCATATGATTCTCTCAATCGATGCAGAAAAAGCTTTTGATAATATCCAGCATCCCTTCATGATCAGAACACTCAAGAAAATCGGTATAGAAGGGACATTTCTTAAACTGATAGAAGCCATCTACAGCAAACCCACAGCCAATATCATATTGAATGGAGTTAAATTAGAATCATTTCCACTCAGATCAGGAACCAGACAAGGCTGCCCATTGTCTCCATTGCTTTTTAACATTGTAATGGAAGTTTTAGCCACTGCAATTAGGGAAGAAAAGGCGATCAAGGGTATCCATATAGGGTCAGAAGAGATCAAACTTTCGCTCTTCGCAGATGATATGATAGTATATCTGGAAAACACTAGGGACTCTACTACAAAACTTTTAGAAGTGATCAAGGAATACAGCAGCGTCTCAGGTTACAAAATCAACATTCATAAATTGGTAGCCTTTATATATACTAACAACAGTCAAGTTGAAAAAACAGTTAAGGACTCTATCCCATTCACAGTAGTGCCAAAGAAGATGAAATAGTTGGGAATTTATCTAACAAAAGATGTGAAAGATCTCTATAAAGAGAACTATGAAACTCTAAGAAAAGAAATAGCTGAAAATATTAACAAATGGAAAAACATACCATGCTCATGGCTGGGAAGAATCAATATTGTTAAAATGTCTATACTACCCAAAGCAATATATAATTTCAATGCAATCCCGATTAAAGCTCCACTGTCATACTTTAAAGATCTTGAAAAAACAATACTTCATTTTATATGGAATCAGAAAAAACCTCGAATAGCCAAGACATTACTCAGAAATAAAAACAAAGCAGGAGGAATTACGCTACCAGACCTCAGACTATACTACAAATCAATAGTGATCAAAACAGCATGGTATTGGCACAAAAGCAGAGAAGTAGATGTCTGGAACAGAATAGAGAACCAAGAGATGAATCCAGCTACTTACCGTTATTTACTCTTTGACAAGCCAATTAAAAACATTCAGTGGGGAAAAGATTCTCTATTTAAGAAATGGTGCTGGGTGAACTGGCTGGCAACCTGTAGAAGACTGAAAGTGGGCCCACACCTTTCACCATTAACTAAGATAAACTCTCACTGGATCAAAGATTTGAACTTAAGACATGAAACTATAAAAATACTAGAAGAAAGTGCAGGGACAACCCTTGAAGAAATCGGGCTGGGCGAGTATTTTATGAGGAGGACCCCCGGGCAATTGAAGCAGCTTCAAAAATACACTACTGGGACTTGATCAAACTAAAAAGCTTCTGCACAGCCAAGAACACAGTAAGTAAAGCAAGCAAACAGCCCTCAGAATGGGAGAAGATATTTGCAGGTTATGTCTCTGACAAAGGTTTAATAACCAGAATCCACAGAGAACTCAAACACATTAGCAAGAATAGAACAAGGGATCCCATCGCAGGCTGGGGAAGGGATTTGAAGAGAAACTTCTCTGAAGAAGACAGGCACGTGGCCTTCAGACATATGAAAAAATGCTCATCATCTTTAATCATCAGCGAAATGCAAATCAAAACTACTTTGAGATACCATCTAACTCCAGTGAGACTAGCCTATATCACAAAATCCCAAGACCAGAGATGTTGGCACAGATGTGGAGAAAAGGGAACACTTGCACTGCTAGTGGGAATGCAAATTAATACATTCCTTTTGGAAAGAGATATGGAGAACACTTAGAGATCTAAAAATAGATCTGCCATTCAATCCTGTAATTCCTCTACTGGGAATATACCCAGAAGACCAAAAATCACATCATAACAAAGATATTTGTACCAGAATGTTTATTGCAGCTCAATTCTTAGTTGCTAAGTCATGGAAGAAGCCCAAGTGCCCATCAATCCATGAATGGATTAATAAATTGTGGTACATGTACACCATGGAATATTATGCAGCCTTAAAGAAAGACGGAGACTTTACCTCTTTTATGTTTACATGGATGGTATCTCAAGAATGGAAGAAAAAGTACCCAATGTACTCAGCCCTACTATGAAACTAATTTAGGGTTTGCACATGAAAGCTATAACCCAGTTACAACCTAAGAATAGGGGGAAGGGGGAAAGGGAAGGGAGGGGGGGGAAGTGGGTAGAGGGAAGGGGATTGGTGGGATTACACCAGCGGTGCATCTTAGAAGGGTATATGTGAAACTTGGTAAACGGTCTGTAAAGCTAGTGAATGATGCCCCATGATCATATCAATGTACACAGCTATGATTTAATAAAACAAACAAACAAACAAAAAAAAACAAGTGCTAACTGTAGTGCTTTCCTTGCCACCTGGAAGACACAGTGACTAGTGGGGTGCTCATGTGTTCCTCATTTCTCCCATTCCCCCTTAGCTTAATTTCCAAGGTGTCAAAAAGATATTTTGGTATTTGTGTAGCTTTTGGTTCCTTGCCACATTTCTTTTTAGAACATTACAGCATCAATTCATTGTTACCAGTGGTGTGTATATATTAGATTTACTGTCGGTTGTGTTGAGGCACAGAGGGGGGTTAAAAAATGAAAAATATTGGGCGGCTCCTGTGGCTCAAGGAGTAGGGCTCTGGTCCCATATGCCGGAGGTGGTGGGTTCAAACCCAGCCCCGGCCAAAAACCACACACACACAAAAAAATGAAAAATATTACACAGAGAAGTTAAGTCCCTCAAATTGACCTTTACTATCTTATTTTTTGAATGGCATTCACATTAAAGATGTCTTTATGGAGGAAGTCTTAATTTTTATTGAACCAAATAATTTTAATAATTCCATAACTGTTTGTCATCTAGCATTGGGGAGTTTCATTTTAAATGTTTCTTGGTTAATTTCAGTTTGAGGTTGCTGTGAAACCATGGCGCTCTACCAAGGGCGACATAGTGAGACTCTGTCTCAAAAAAATAAATAAAAAAAGGACAAAAAAAAGTTTCAAGGTTAGTTTAGTGCTTACACAAATAATAGTGCCATGTAATAGTTATTAGTAAGCATATAATTTGCATTTCTTCAACCATAAGGGAAGATGTTTTCTTTTTAAGCGTTTGCACACTGCTCCTTAGTGTCTTTTTCCTAGAGCAGGAATTAGCAAATTGGGCTAGCCACTTGTTTTATAAATAAAGTTTTGTTGGAACACAATCTCATCCATTTACTTACTGTTGTCTCTGGCCACTTTCATGCTACAGTGGCAGATTGAGTAACTGTGACAGAGACCACATGGCCTGCAAAGCCTAAAATATTTACTGTTTTGCTCTTTACAGAAAATGTTTGCCAGTCCCTGCTCTAGAGTAAATTATCTGCCCACTTATTTTGCCTTTGATCGTAGACATTATAAGCCCACATGGATGGCTTGCGCCCGCCTGTCTTGAGGCAGAGCCCACCTCTTTACATTGTGTGACGGCAGCACGTCTGTCCTTCTTTCTTGGCCCAGCTGTGCAACTTCATCTCACAGTACTGAGAGCCAGTGCCCTGACGGGAAGAACGTGGAGCAGACAAAACCACTGCCTCACTCTGCTCACTGCATGTGCAGACAGCTGTTGTGTCCTGTGCTGTTCTGGTCCTCTCCGTTTAAAGTAGCCACTTGGGAATCATAGAAGTGAACCCCACTAGAGTCTAGCTTCAGCAACTGTTGCATTCCTTCTGTGCAGGGATTCTGTGAGGCTCTTTCCCATCCCGGAGAGGGCTCAGAGTCCAGGGTGGGGGCAGGGAGCTAGTTTACATTCCCTGTAATCCTTTCTATGGTAGGGATTATGCCAGGGTGTGTTGGTCTGAAGGGCCACAGGACCACAGTGTGGAGAGTAGTTGTGCCACAAAGGACTCCCAGCAGGGAAGTTTCTATTTGAGCCCGTCATCAGGAGGTTGTTTTTTCTTTGGTGGCACTTGGGCAAGGGAGCCCTTTTTCTGTGTTGAAATTGAGCCATACAGGGGTTTACCTGGTCTTGTGGAGGTTGGAAGGTTCGAGTTTTCGGGTAAAATGTTGGGTCTGTCATCTCCAAGCTGTCCCTTGGGCAAAGGATCAATGTCTTCAAGCCTCAGTTCCTTTATCTTTTTCAGTGGGGCTGCCAGCACCCACCTTCCAGGTAGATGTGAAGGCTAAATGTGTGTCTCATTATGGTAAATTGGTGGCAGATCTGGCCCCAGGTGTGTTGTATTTGGTTCACACAGAGTCAGCTGGAACACTGCTCTAACAAGAGTATAATTAGGTGCCAACTAATTGACACAAAAATCTGGATTTCCAGCTTCTCATGAAAAAATCAGGGGTGGAGCATTGCTGGTGTTGCTGTGAGGAACTGTCAGCCAGAGCTGAGTAGCTGCTGCCCACCTAGGCACCTGCCCTGCTCTGGCACTGTCCACCTGGCCTGCCCACCCTGCTCGTTTCCATGCTCCGCCTGACCCAGTGGGCATCGTGGGGGTCCATCTTGGCCTTGCACATGTCTCTGGCATATATTGGACAGTCCTCTCGGCCCTCCTCCTCCTTTCCTTCTCCTTTCTTTCTGTGTCTGTTTGGAATGGTAGTGGAGTTTGGGGAAGTTAATGTCAACATCAACACTGAACTCATCACTGGGCCAGTAGTGCCAAGCACACAGATGCCTGCAGTGTAACTGACTATGAGTTCTGCAGTGACAGCTTATCCCCTGTAAGGTGTGTGGTCTTGGTTAGAGGTGGGAGAAGATGGGAACATGATTAAGATGTGGGCATGGCCTCCAGTCTGCTGGGGAACTCTAACATGTACCAGTGTAATTGCATGGTGGCAGTAAGGTCTGCAAACACAGACACTATTGTTTTAATTTTTACCCCTGCTTCCTTCCATCATTACTTCTGCTAGGGCAGTGGTCCGTTAAATCCAGCCCAGAGGCTGTTCATTAACACATTGTCTAGGGCTACTTTCACATGGTGGTGGTAGAGCAGTCGTGACAGCAACCCTCTGGCCTACAAAGCCTAAAATATGACTATGTGGCTCTTTACAAAAAGAGTTTCCTGACTCCCATCCTAGGCTTGCTAAAAGTAGAGGTTTATTCCTCAAAAATCAGAAACACCAATCATCTGAGACAACCCACCGCAGATGGGTATGCACGGCTTACGAAGGCTACGTTCATTGCAGTGTTTTGCGGGGCACGTTGATGGATCACATAGTATCGTTGTGCCTGTGATATCAGTAAGTCCTTCATTGTGTATTGACCTGTGCTTCCAGATGTTCTGGCCACTGTGTAGGTCATTCAGTGCAGGGTGAAGGAGATCTATGCTAGGGAACAGGAGTCAGGGGAGGGGTGGCTGTCACAGAGGGTTTGGCAGGGCTCATGAAGAAAGAGCCATGCGGGACAGGGCAGTGGGAAAATGGGGCAGCATCTGGAGGGGCATATGGAAATGCCTGGGTTTTATTAAGTTTGGGGGAGACATGACATTCTTGTATGCTTTAGGAATTGTATAGTGAGAAGGAAAAACTGATGATCTGGGAAGAAGGGACAATCGCTGGAGCATGTTTTTTTTTTTTTTTTTTTTTGAGACAAAGACTCCTTATGTCACCTGGGTAGAGTGCCATGGTGTCACAGCTCACAACAACCTCAAACTCTTGGGCTCAAGTGATCCTCTTGCCTCAGTCTCCCGATTAGCTGGGACTACAGGCGCCTGACACATGCCTGGCTAGTTTTTCTATTTTTAGTAGAAAAACTCTTGCTCTTGCTCTTGCTCAGGCTGGTATTGAACTCCTGAGCTAAAGAGATCCACCCACCTTGACCTCCAAGAGTGCTAGGATTGCAGGCATGAGCCCCTGAGCCTAGTCTGGAGGCTGTTCTTGAGCAGGTGAGGAGATGGGATTTAGAGCACAAGTGGAGGTTCAAGTTATTTAGTCTTTTGGTACCTCAGTTTCATCATCTGTGAAATGGGAGTCATACTATAGGGCTATTTCTCGACCGTGGCACCGTGGGCTTGGTACTTCTTGTTTGTCAGGGGCGTCCTGTGTACTGTGAATGTTTAGTAGCCCCTGGCCTCTTTTCCACTGGGCACCCTCCCAGTTGTACCCAGAAATTTCTCCTGACATTGCTGAATGTCCCCTATGGTGGCAGAGATTACCCTGGTGAATTGTTTATCTACACTCGCTCCTGGGAAGTAAGGCTTACAAGGATGCCTCCCTGGACTCCCCCGACTTGAGTGTGTCTGTCAGGGGAAGAGTGTGGCTGATACAGATGTTAGGGACCTCCTCACACCAAATAGACATGCTCCTCATATAATCAGAAAGAGAAGTGAGTGGGGAGTAGCCTTCCTAGTGTGTGATTCAATGTGGGGACTGGGTACTCTCTGGAATTGTCTTGTTTCACCCTTGGGGGAATGCTACTGTCATTGTTCCTTTGGTTTAGAAAGTTATTTTGGCCAGTATTTATGTAAAAAAAAAAAAAAATATATATATATATATAAACATCACATAAAATGAACCATTATTTTAGTGAGCAGTTCAATGGCATTAGTGCATTTGCGTTGTGCAACCGCTAGTTCTATCTACTGCCAAAACATTTTCATCCCGGAAAGGAATCCTGTATCCAGAAGCAGTTCCCAAGTCCATAGAGATAATGCAGACAGGTGGTTACCAGGAGCTGGAGCGGGGGGGTGAGGTGGGGGGACGAGTAACACCTATCTGCGTTATCTCTAGGGATCTACTGATTCTGGTCTTCATTTTTGAAAGCACAGCTCACATTCTGGCATTTTCAATGGGGCGTGATGGAAGGAGCACTTGCCTTCCAGAGTCAGGGGACCAGGGGCTCAGGGCTGCACCTGCTCCGCTGTGTGACCTTGAGCAGAACTCGTTGTGCACAGTGGGAACTCAGAGAACTCAGCCTTTTTTTTCTTTTCTCCCTCATGCCAGACAGAGTTCTAGTGCCCGATATCCACTTGCTCAGTTAATGGTCCTAAGACAGCGGTTCTCAACCTGTGGGTTGCGACCCCTTTTAACCATGAAAATACATTGCACTGCAGCATTAGGAAGGTTGAGAACCACTGTCCTCAGAGGTAGCTTCTCTGGTAAGGAGCCTGAAGCAGAGGGGTTAAGTATCTTGCCAATGACGAGTGGCTGGTAGAGCAGGATTGATTCCAAATGGCTGTTCCATTCTTACCTCCTGCTCTCTCTCTTCAGGAGGCTCTTGTAACTTGAGTGGAGACTCCAAGTGAAAGGCTAGAGGTTTGTGGTAAACATTGAAGTAGGACCTGAGGATTCCAAACATTAAAGACAAAGACATCGGGGGACTGGGCTCTGCTGTCCCTGGCTGGTGACATGGCCAGGCATTCAGTCTTCACATACATGTGTGGCTTCTGAGTTAGAGAGTAAGGAGATCATGGAATTTTTCAGGCAGGTTTGTGAAGGCAGGTCTTCTGTGCGGTGCTTTTACATTTTCTCTTTTCACTATGATCGTGATCTAACAAGAAATTATAAGGAGGTCTGTTCTGGCTCACCTTGTTAACTGTGTTGGATGGGAGCTGCCCCTGGAGAAGGGAGGAAGCAGGAAGGCTGGAGTTGGGTTACTCCTGAATTTGTAGTGGGCTGAAGTGGGCTTGTTGCAGAAGTCAAGGGTGAGCAGAATTTAGCAGAAGGCAGAGCCAGGAGCAGTGGACTTGGAACTGAATCCACCTACCACTGTTGCCTATGGATTTAGTCTTGGGTAAAGGTCTTTTCCTCTCTGGGCCTGAGGTCTTGCTAATGAATGGAGCCACCTTCCTTCCTTGTCAAGGATTAAGTAAGTCAGCTGTTTAATGACTTAGCTCAAGTAAGTCCCAGCAAGGGACTCAGTTGGGGGGCATCAACTCTGTGTGCCTGACTAGGTGTGTACAGCCTCTGAAGCTGGTGGATTCTTTTGGGTGCTGGTGGGGATGCTGTATCCCTGTGCTTGGCTGGGCACGTGCAGCCTCTGAAGCTGGTGGATTCTTCTGGGTGCTGGTGGGGATGCTGTATCCCTGTGCCTGGCTGGGCGCGTGCAGCCTCTGAAGCTGGTGGATTCCTCTGGGTGCTGGTGGGGATGCTGTATCCCTGTGCCTGACTGGGTGCGTGCAGCCTCTGAAGCTGGTGGATTCCTCTGGGTGCTGGTGGGGATGCTGTATCCCTGTGCCTGACTGGGCGCGTGCAGCCTCTGAAGCTGGTGGATTCCTCTGGGTGCTGGTGGGGATGCTGTATCCCTGTGCCTGGCTGGGCGCGTGCAGCCTCTGAAGCTGGTGGATTCCTCTGGGTGCTGGTGGGGATGCTGTATCCCTGTGCCTGGCTGGGCGCGTGCAGCCTCTGAAACTGGTGGATTCTTCTGGGTGCTGGTGAGGATGCTGTATCCCTGTGCCTGACTGGGTGCGTGCAGCCTCTGAAGCTGGTGGATTCTTCTGGGTGCTGGTGGGGATTGCTGTATTCCCCACTTTGTCCCTGGGAGAAGGTAAGAAAGACACCGAGAGCACTGATTGCTCTGCCTGCCTCTCTGCAGAGTTCCCTCATTTGCAGATACAGAGCTAGGAGGGCATGATCTCACACAGAAACCGGTGCCCAGACAAGGGAAGTGACTGTCCCTCTCACGTGGCTAGCAAGCAGCCCAGCAGGTGGAAAAGTCAAGCCTTGTGATTTCCCCTCAGTGTTCCTTTCACTATTTCTCATGGCCAGAGGACTCTTTGGGCACCTTGGGCAGTTGGTAAGTGGTCTTGAGGTTACCTGTTCTCCCTGCAGCCTGGGAGACTCTTCTCTCAAACCCTGTTCAGGGGCAAGATGGCCACAGGTGACCCTTCTGAGGCCAAGATTGTCTTAAGTACTTCTGGGCTGTGGAGAGAGATAACAGTCAGGGAGCTTCAGTTTGTGGGTTGAGACCTGCAATACCTCAGGTTTTTTTTTTTTGAGACAGAGTATCACTATGTCACCCTTGGTAGAGTGCAACCTCAAACTCTTGGAGTTAAGCGATTCTCTTGCCTCAGCCTCCCAAGTAGCTGGGACTACAGGTACTCGCCATAATGCCTGGCTATTCTTTTTGTTGCAGTTGTCATTGTTGTTTAGTTGGCCTGGGCTGGATTTGAACTTGCCAACCTCAGTGCATGTGGCTGGCACTGTAACCACTGTGCTATGGGCACCAAGCCTCAGGTTGTTTTTATATAGAGAGCATTCTTTTCCCTCATCATGAAAAGAGGCTTTGCAGAGTAAGGCAGAGGAGGCTGCTGACTTCTCATCTAGAAGAAGCAGTGGAGCAAAATACATAAAAATACCTTTGGTCATGGTACGTTCCAGGAAGAGCTGGTGCTGATCCCTCAGGAGCTAGCAGTGTCAGGTCACCTAGGAGTGTGTGAGAAATAGTGTCTCAGGTCTTGCCCTCAACATTTTGAATCAGAACCTGCCTTTTAACAAGATCCCCAGGAGATCTCTGTGCACATTAAAGTTTGAGAAGCACTGCATTAAAAAAAGATCAGTGGTGAGATGATGGAACTTTTTATTTTCTTTGTATGCTTTTTTTTTTCTGGAAATAAAAGCATATTTTATTTTATTTTTTCACCTGAATTACTTTGATGATGAGAAAAATAGCAAAGGCATTTCCAGAGGAGAAACCTTGTTAAGTTTCCTGTTGGCGCTGTCCAAGGGCAAGTGGACTTTTTGGGTCTAGTGCTTGAAAAAAGGAAGAAAGCAAACCTGACTTTTCTATTTTGGAGTTAGATTAGGAAAGAGCAGAAACCATACCTCTGGATAAAGAGTAGGGTTTATTGATAGACACATGTGGAAGGCGGTGGGCAGGTGGGATCTGTAACTATCCTGAATCACATTCTTGAGACAGCCTTCTGTCTGGTGGGAATGGTGGATAGGCTATCCTTTATTGAAACGTCTTCCAGAAAAAGTAATAATGGCAGCTGTTGAGGAGTTGGTGTTTTACTGTGTTTGAGTCTCAGTATCTGTTAACTGGTTTTATTGCCAGATCCTTCTTGTCATGGTTTTAACATGAGCTTTAGAGAACAAGGGTCTTGAGTTAGGATCACAGTTCTACCAATTAGTATTAAAATTTGAACAGAATCCAAACCCTTGTTAGTGGTCCACAAGATCGTGACTGGCCTCTGCCTGCCTGTCTGTTCTTCCCTTCCCCCTTTTTGCTTATTTCTTTCTTTATTTTTTAATAGAGACAGAGTCTCACTTTGTCCCCCTTGGTAGAGTGCCATGGCGTCACAGCTCACAGCAACCACCAACTCCTGGCGCTGGGACTACAGGTGCCTGCCACAATGTCTATTTTTTGGTTGCAGTTTGGTCGGGGCTGGGTTTGAACCCACCACCCTCGGTATATGGGGCCGGCACCTCCCGTTCCCCCCCTTACCCCCCCCCCCCCCCGTTTGCTTCTTGTTCACTGCGGACTTCCTTCTAGTCCTGGAAGACTAGAGCCACACTTGTCCTGCCACTTAGCCCCTCCCCTGGTTGTTTGCTTTTCCTGGAACGTTGGTCCTCCATAGCTGCTGCTCACGTCACTGTGTAGCCCTCGTTGGTCAGGTGGACTTGTTGCTTCCTCCCTGTCTTGTCACTCTGGTTCTTCTTCCTGGTATGACTCTCTAACACCATCTCATCGATTAGTTTACTAACACACCATGTGTTTCTTTCTCATAGAATTTTAGCTTCATGAGATGATGGCTTTTTTTTTTTTTTTTTTAAGTTTGAGACAGAGTCTCACTATGTTGCCCTTGGTAGAGTGGTGTGGCGTCATAGCTCACAGCAACCTCCAGCTCTTGGGCTTAATTAAGTGATTCTCTTGCCTCAGCCTGCCAAGTAGCTGGGACTACAGGTGCCTGCCACAGCGCCTGTCTAGAGATGATGGCTTCTTTATACCACTTACCTCCCTCCTTTTTTATACCACTCACACAGGAGAAGTTGAGTAAATCTTGAGTGCATCAGTGCACCCAAGCACTTAGCTCTTCTGGGCCTCAGTCTCCCCGTCTGTGGTATGTAGGCCTGTAGGTGGTTATGAAGATGAGAGATGACACATCAGAGTGCTTAACTGCTGGCATGCAGGAAGTGCCCAGCACGTGGTGGCCTCTGTTTTTGGCCGACTGGCCCTGGCTTGATGAGGAGGAATCATGGTTTCTGAGATTGTGCCCTGGTGCTGCCCTCACAGAGTTGCTCAAGAGAAAAGCAGCTTGATGGCAGTTCAGTGCCTGTGGTGTGAACATCTGCCCTTGTAACTTTGAATTTGAGTATCCTTTGAAATGACTGTGCTTTGTGTCTGGTGCATCATACTTGGAGATAACAGAGCTCATCTGTCGATTGGAGTCATTGGGCCTCTTGTGGAGCATCAGCTGTAGCTCTGACAACTATCTGCCTGGCACTTTGAAGTGCCCTTGTCCCAGACCTTCACTGGGATTCAGCTGGGAATGCTTTTGGTTGCAAGTAACAGTCCAACATATAGTGGTTGGACGAATAACAAAGAGGGTTAATTGTTTTGCAAGGATTAGGTTGTTTCTAGTCTTGGGTTAGCAACTCAGTGAAATCAGGGCTGCTATCTTGCAATGCTCTGTGCCTTTCCCTCAGGCATCCAGCATCACAGTGGCAAGGTGCTCTCTGGCTCCACTCATCGTGTTTGCGATTAAGGATGTAGGAAGGAATGGTGCCCTTCGCAGCTCTTCTTTCTATCAAAAAGATACAAGGGGCGGCACCTGTGGCTCAAGGAGTAGGGCGCCGGTCCCATATGCCAGAGGTGGCGGGTTCAAACCCAGCCCCGGCCAAAAAAAAAAAACAAAAAAAAAAAAAAAAAAAAAAAAAGATACAAATGCCCCAGAAATCTCCTGATGCACTTCTGCTTTCTTATCGGCCACGCTCCTTAAGGTCAGCCTCAGCTGCTGAGAAAGGAAGTGATTAGTTTTTTCAGCTTGTGCTGCTGAAGGTGGTGTGGGAACGGGATGTTGGAGGTGATGTGGGATCAGCTGACAGGCGGTGCCTGCCGCTCTGGCAAACATATACATTTTGCTTTAGACTGCTGTCTGTTAGCTGGGGCAGTTGTGCTTCCCAAGGGCCACTTGGCAATATCTGGAGACATTTTTGTTGTCACAACTCAGGTGTGTGTGTGTTAATGGCATTAGTGGGTAGTGCCAAGGTTGAGAAACCCTTAGTTTTACCATTCTAGGCCCATTCTTCAAATTGGGAAAAATTGTTTTACCTGTTTTCCTGCGACGCAGTAACAGGCAAATGGTCAAACTTCATTGTAATGATATAGATTATTAGTACCTAGTCATCCCATTGATTTTGTTAATGATCACTAGCACTGATCCTAGCTGAGGACAGCAACTCAATGTGCCTGAATGTACCATGATGTCAGAAGTCTTTGTAGAAGGCTAACATCAGTAGAATTAATTCTCGTTGCATTTCAGGATCACAGAACAATGACAAAAGACAATTTCTGCTGGAGCGACTGCTGGATGCAGTGAAACAGGTAAGGGGAAAGCAGATGTTTGCCTTTTGGGTTGAGTAATAGTGTTGATAATTAATGTGGAAGTCATTTCTTCCCTTTTATGTCCACAGACTTACTCCCACTTTGTATCTGGGAATAGTGAAGCTACATGACATTTTTCCCAGGAAATGACAGAGCAGGGGATATGGTTAGAGTTGAGATGGAGGAGTTCCTGTACTTGAGTTTCCAAAACCCTCCGGAGGACCCCATCCTTCAGTGGTGCCCCTTCAAGAAGGGTTCGATGTGGGTTTCAAAGTCTCATTTCTTTCTTTTTTTTTTTTTTGTAGAGACAGAGTTTCACTTTATTGCCCTCAGTAGAGTGCTGTGGCATCACACAGCTCACGCAACCTCCAACTCCTGGGCTTAGGCGATTCTCCTGCCTCAGCCTCCCGAGTAGCTGGGACTACAGGCGCCCGCCACAATGCCCGGCTATTTTTTTTTGTTGTTGCAGTTTGGCCGGGGCTGGGTTTGAACCCGCCACCCTCGGCATATGGGGCCGGCGCCCTGCTCACTGAGCCACAGGCGCCGCCCCAAAGTCTCATTTCTAAGCAGTTGCACTTTAGGGCAATTCTGAGGGGTGTAGAGCCGGTGGTTTGGAGTTAGGACCTGTGAGCGCAAGAAGAGGAGCAAGGCCATGCCCAGGATCCTCTGCTGCTGCTGCCAGCAGCTGTGTGGCCCCTGTAGGTGGCCTTTGCTGTGATCAGGTGATGTTTCTGATGCCTGTCTATGACTGAGCTCGAAAGCAAGTGTGGACCCAAGACTGGACTCCGTTTGCTTGCCTGTGTGTGCGAAGATGCACACTGCTGTCAGCTGCTGTCCACCACACGTTCCCTGTGTGCCAGGCTCTGCTACGTGGTTCACATTAACCCTTCCAACCACCCGGTGAGATAGTTCTTGCAGCTAGTTTTATTTTACAGATAAAGAAACTGATTCTCGGAGAGATCCAGTAACTTGTTCAAGGCATCATAGTAAGTGGCAGAGCTAGGAATTCTAGCAACTCACTTTTTGGAAGGGGCAGTGGGCATTATAATTATATGTATATAATTATAATAAAGGGAGGTAAGTACTTTAATATGGGTGTGTGTTAAGTGTTGAAGTGAGCCCAGAGAATTTAGCATCTACCCAAGTCTCAAAAGGACATAGGTTTTGGGCTTAGACATCACTGAGTTTAATACCAGCTTCATCTCTTCAGCTGTGTGTGCTGGAGCAACTTATGTACCCTCTCTGAGCATCCTTCTTCTCTGCCGTCAGGTCACCTATCTCCATGGGGCTGCTGAGGGAACTGGATTGTTAAAGTAGGTAAAGGGTCTGGGAAGAGCCTGGCCCATAGTAAATCTGGAGCCCATGTTTTTAGTTTGTTTTTTCCTTGCTCCCAGAAATGGAAAATATAACAAGAAGATGAGGAGGCAAGTTCAACCACTTTAAATATAGCAATTTAAGAGAAATAAATTGGAGCTTATGCCCAGAGCATCCGCTGTTATTATACAGGGTGGCCATAAAGTTTGTGTACAATTTAAAATAGTGTGCAATTTAAAATTGCATGCGAACTTTATGGCCACCTTGTATTATTATTTTTTGGGGGGAGGTTAAAGTGTTGTATATGTCTTTCAAAAGTAACCTTTATTGCTATATAATTTACATGTAATAAAATATACCATTAAGTGTACAGTTTAATGTGTTTCAACAAATGTGTCGTTTTTATCACACATACACAGAGTATTTTCAATAATATGTTTAGGAATCTTCCAAGCTTGTTACCCACAGCAGAGATTCTATACTTTTCACGGAGAATAGTGGATAGTGGTGATGATTACATACCATTGTGAACTGAATTTTACACCTACAAATGGTTAACATGGAAAACTTTATGTTATTCGACATTTTACCACAATTTTGAACAAAGGGAATAGTTTGGTTTGGTTCTTACTCACCCTGAGTAAATTATCATTCAGCAGAGCCACATGACTTGTTGGAAACGTGACTTACGCTGTTGTAATTTTATACCCAGTCATAACAACTTTGGGGCTCTGTCAATGGGAACCATCATCACAGACCTGTGAAAGTTTTCATTACTGCCTGTTAAGAGCTCTGTGTTATAGACAGTTGGCTGCTGACAGAGAGCAGCAGCTTCCTAGATCCCGTGCAGATGGATGGCTGTGTGCATGTGATTCCTGTCAGCGCTGTTTTCCCACAGGGTTCACTCTGTACAGGAGAGAGATAAGGGTTTGCTTTAAGTGGCAGCTTGAAGGCTGGGGTGTGCACCTTCTGAAGTCTCGTGCTGATACCCAGGGCACAGGGATGTGCTGATTCTGGAGTTTCTGGCCCCATGTGCTCCCCCTGACCCTGCAGGGCCTCTGGGCTGTTTTGTGATGGTTTGTGTTCTATCTCAGCAGCTGATCTCAGCAGTTTCTTTTTCTGTACAGTGCCAGATCCGCTTTGGAGGGAGAAAGGAGATCGCCTCAGATTCTGACAGCAGGTAAATATGTCACTTCCAAACCCTTTTACCATCAACACTAAAAGGTGGTAAAAGATGGCCAGCTGCTATGTTCCGCCTGTGTAGCCAAGAAGTGCAGTCATTAAATCTGGGTCACTGTGGGTCATCTGTGCAGTTACTACTTGTCTAAAACATTTTCAGTTTTCCATAATTCTCCTTCTAGGAATCTATTCTTAGGGAACTACTTGAAATACCTTTCTGTGTAAAGTTATTTTCATGTGAATTTATAATTATGAAAACTTGGAAACCTAAATGACCAATAATTAGGAAATGGTTAATAAAGTATGGTCCCTCGGTGGGCTGGAATGATGTATAGCCATTATTATTCTTTATTTTTATTTATTTTTTTGAGACAGAGTCTCACTTTGTTGCCCTCGGTATATATAGTGCCTTGGCATCACACCTCACAGTGACCTCCAACTCTTGGGTTCAGGTGATCCTCCTGCCTCAGCCTCCTGAGTAGCTGGGACTATAAGTGTTTGCCCCAATGCCTGGCTAGTTTTTCTATTTTTAGTAGAGATGGGGTCTTGCTTTTGCTCAGGCTGGTCTTGAACTTCTGAGCTCAAGTAATGTACCCAGCTCAGTCTCCCACAATTCTAGGATTACAGGTGCGAGCCACTGCACCTGACCCAGATGTATAGCTATTAAAAATGATATTTATATAGGTTTGTTTTCAACAGGAAAAAATATATGTAGTAATTAAAAATTATATGTATATAGTTAAAATGCATATGTTGTAAAAGTAAAAACAGTGGGATATAAAATTATATGGATGCAGGGTGGTCCTAGTTATGTTAAACAACAACTCTGGCAATAAAAACTCACCAAAACGTGAACAGAGGTAACACTGGGGTGTAAGAATATTGGGAATCTTTATGCTTCCTGGTATTTTTCATGTTTTTATTTATTTATTTATTTTTGTTTGTTTTTTTGTTTTTTATTTTTTTTGGTTGCAGTTTTTGGCCAGGGTTGGGTTTGAACCCACCACCTTTGGTATATGGGCCAGCGCCCTACTCGTTGAGCCACAGGTACCACCCTCATGTTTTTTTTTTTTTTTTTTTTTATTGTTGGGGATTCATTGAGGGTACAATAAGCCAGGTTACACTGATTGCAATTGTTAGGTAAAGTCCCTCTTGCAATCATGTCTTGCCCCCATAAAGTGTGACACACACCAAGGCCCCACCCCCCTCCCTCCATCCCTCTTTCTGCTTCCTCCCCCATAACCTTAACTCATGTTTGTTTTTAAACAAGAACTTTATTATTTATTTATTTAGACAGTGTCCTACTTTGTCTCCAGGCTAGAGTGCTGTGGCATCAGCCCAGCTCATAGCAACCTCAAACTTCTGGGCTCAACTGATCCTGCTGCCTCAGCCTCTCATGTTGCTGGGACTACAGGCATCTACCACCACACCCAGCTAATTTCCCTGTTTTTTGTATAGATAGGGTCTCACTCTTGCTTAGACTGGTCTTGAACTCCTGAGCTCAAGGGATACTCCTGCCTGGCTTCCCAGAGTGCCAGGATTACAGGCATAAGCCACCTCACCCAGCCATTTTTCATGTTTTTACTGTAATCATATGTTCCTTTTGTGATTAATAGAAAGAAAGAAGTCCTGGGCAGCGCCTGTGGCTCAGTTGGTAAGGCACCAACCCCATATACCGAGGGTGGTGGGTTCAAACCCGGCTCTGGCTGAACTGCAACAAAAAAATAGCCGGGCGTTGTGGTGGGCACCTGTAGTCCCAGCTACTTGGGAGGCTGAGGCAAGAGAATCACCTAAGTCCAAGAGCTGTGAGCTGTGTGATGCCACGGCACTGTACCGAGGGCCATAAAGTGAGACTCTGTACAAAAAAAAAAAAAAAAAAAAAAATTCTCCTTCCCTTAAAAAAAAAAAAAAAAGAAGTCCTAAAAATTGCCGTGATGTTCATGACCCAGGCAAAGGTGATAGAATTGCATAAGCTTATAACATCGAGTGGAAGGAGACGCACTGGTGTTGGCAAAGGTAAGAGACACACAGGCACCCAGTCCCTGCTGGACACACTTTGTGACACGGTCAGAGCTGACTGGCGCTCCCAGCCTGCAGAGCTGCAGCGATGATGGACTTAGCATTCATCTCATCCCAGAAACTGTCCTTGTTCCCATGGAGTCGGTCATTCCCTTTTCTGCCTTTTCATACCCATATTCTTCTCTCAAACTTTGACAGCCATGAGCAAAGCACGTAGAGCTACACTGAAGAGCTACAGGGATTATTTGAAACTGGTGCAGATTTAAAACGACGCCCGTTACCCTTCCTCCTTAGCTTAGTTTTCCTCCGTACCACTTATCACCACCTAACAGAACCATGCATTATGCTTTTTATTCTGTCTGTTATCTGTCTCCAGTACTATAATGTCAGCTCTGTGCAGGCAGGATGCTTTGCTGTGTTGTTTACTGATATATCTTTAGTGCCTAGAAGCAGCTAGAAGGTGCTAAGTAAGGATTTGTTATCTGGGTAAGTGTGTGCATTATGTTGTACTGTTCAAAGTGTTTAAATATCTGTGCCACGATGAGGCTTGAAGCTTTGAGGGTAGAAGAGCTGCTTCATCATTTTTTTACTTCTTAGTGTTTTACATAAGTGTTTTGTGCCTGTTACTCATTAGAATCTCAGTATGTGTTTGTGATACTCAGTCAGTAGACTGATACAGCAATTCAGTTCTTCCTAAGGGCCTGTTATGGGGCCTGGCTTTGTTTAGTAAGCACAGGGTTTCTTATCTGGGGTTCACTTCCATCAGAATTACCTGGACTTATTAATTAATAGTGCAGACCTGAAATCCCCTCCTAGATCTACTGAGTGACAGTGTGTGTGTGTGTGTGTGTGTATGGATCAGGGGGCTTGCTTGGGTATTTGCATCTTCAAAAAGCTCCCCTGCTGCTTCTGGTGGACACCAAGGCTTCCAGTCCAGCCATTGATTGCTTCAGGGCCTGGGATGCAGAGATAATTAAGAAGGTCTTGCCCTCTGTTGTGTTGTGTGTGTGGGTTTGTAGTGTATATAGTGTGCACATGGGTATGGATCCATGACTTCTTTCCTTTATCACTCTTCTTCATAATTGTGCTGTCCATTTCTTAGGAGAGGCAGTCCTACTCTGAAAACTAAATTAATGTGTTCTTAATTCAGATACAGGTTGAGTATCCTCAGTCCTCAATCTGAAAATTGAAATGCTCCAAAATCCTACACTGTTTTTTTTTGAGACAGAGCCTCAAGCTCTCACCCTGGGTAGAGTGCTGTGGCATCACAGCTCACAGCAACCTCAAACTCCTGGGCTCAAGCAATTCTCTCTGCCTCTGCCTCCCAAGTAGCTGGGACTGTAGGTGCCCGCCACAACACCCGGCTATTTTTTGGATGCAGCCGTGGTTGTTTGGTGGGCCCAGGCTGGGTTCGAACCCACCAGCTCAGGTGTAAGTGGCTGGCAACTTAGCTGCTTGAGCCATAGGCACCAAGCCAAAATCCAATACTTTTTGAGTGCTAACATGATACACAAAGGAACATTTCAGATTTTAGATTTCTGTATTAGCAATGCTCAACCAATACGTATGTAAGACAAATGGTACAAAATCCAAAAAAATCCAAAATCTGAAACACTTCTGGTCCCAACCATTTTTAGTAAAGGGATATTCAAACTCTTTAACAGGATTACTATAACTTTTATCATATAAAATGTTACATTTTTACAGTAGAATTTAAATAGTTAACTCCTCCCATGAGGACCATTGTCTGTGTCTGAAAGGGGTTTGTGGGTTGTCAGTCATGCTAGTTACTGTTAGTTGAGTCCTCCTGTGAGGACCGTTGTCTGTGTCTATAAGGGGTGTGTGGGTTGATGTCAGTCATGCTAGTTACTGTTAGTTAACTCCTTCTGTGAGGACCGTTGTCTGTGTCTTTGAGGGGTGTGTGGGTTGATGTCAGTCATGCTAGTTACTGTTAGTTGAGTCCTCCCATGAGGACCGTTGTCTGTGTCTGTGAGGGGTGTGTGGGTTGACATCAGTCATGCTAGTTACTGTTAGTTGAGTCCTCCCGTGAGGACCGTTGTCTGTGTCTGTGAGGGGCATGTCGGTTGATGTCAGTCATGCTAGTTACTGTTAGTTAACTCCTTCTGTGAGGACCGTTGTCTGTGTCTGTGAGGGGTCTGTGGGTTGACATCAGTCATGCTAGTTACTGTTAGTTGAGTCCTCCCGTGAGGACTGTTGTCTGTGTCTGTGAGGGGCGTGTCGGTTGATGTCAGTCATGCTAGTTACTGTTAGTTAACTCCTTCTGTGAGGACCGTTGTCTGTGTCTGTGAGGGGCGTGTCGGTTGATGTCAGTCATGCTAGTTACTGTTAGTTAACTCCTTCTGTGAGGACCGTTGTCTGTGTCTGTGAGGGGCGTGTCGGTTGATGTCAGTCATGCTAGTTACTGTTAGTTAACTCCTTCTGTGAGGACCGTTGTCTGTGTCTGTGAGGGGTGTGTGGGTTGACGTCAGTCATGCTAGTTACTGTTAGTTAGCTCCTTCTGTGAGGACCGTTGTCTGTGTCTGTGAGGGGCATGTCGGTTGATGTCAGTCATGCTAGTTACTGTTAGTTAACTCCTTCTGTGAGGACCGTTGTCTGTGTCTGTGAGGGGTGTGTGGGTTGACATCAGTCATGCTAGTTACTATTAGTTAACTCCTTCTGTGAGGACCATTGTCTGTGTCTGTGAGGGGTGTGTGGGTTGACATCAGTCATGCTAGTTACTGTTAGTTGAGTCCTCCCGTGAGGACCGTTGTCTGTGTCTGTGAGGGGTGTGTGGGTTGATGTCAGTCATGCTAGTTACTGTTAGTTAACTCCTTCTGTGAGGACCGTTGTCTGTGTCTGTGAGGGGTGTGTGGGTTGATGTCAGTCATGCTAGTTACTGTTAGTTAACTCCTTCTGTGAGGACCGTTGTCTGTGTCTGTGAGGGGTGTGTGGGTTGATGTCAGTCATGCTAGTTACTGTTAGTTAACTCCTTCTGTGAGGACCGTTGTCTGTGTCTGTGAGGGGTGTGTGGGTTGATGTCAGTCATGCTAGTTACTGTTAGTTAACTCCTTCTGTGAGGACCGTTGTCTGTGTCTTTGAGGGGTGTGTGGGTTGATGTCAGTCATGCTAGTTACTGTTAGTTGAGTCCTCCCATGAGGACCGTTGTCTGTGTCTGTGAGGGGTGTGTGGGTTGACATCAGTCATGCTAGTTACTGTTAGTTGAGTCCTCCCGTGAGGACCGTTGTCTGTGTCTGTGAGGGGCATGTCGGTTGATGTCAGTCATGCTAGTTACTGTTAGTTAACTCCTTCTGTGAGGACCGTTGTCTGTGTTTGTGAGGGGCGTGTCGGTTGATGTCAGTCGTGCTAGTTACTGTTAGTTAACTCCTTCTGTGAGGACCGTTGTCTGTGTCTGTGAGGGGCGTGTCGGTTGATGTCAGTCATGCTAGTTACTGTTAGTTAACTCCTTCTGTGAGGACCGTTGTCTGTGTCTGTGAGGGGTGTGTGGGTTGATGTCAGTCATGCTAGTTACTGTTAGTTGAGTCCTCCCGTGAGGACCGTTGTCTGTGTCTGTGAGGGGTGTGTGGGTTGACATCAGTCATGCTAGTTACTATTAGTTAACTCCTTCTGTGAGGACCATTGTCTGTGTCTGTGAGGGGTGTGTGGGTTGACATCAGTCATACTAGTTACTGTTAGTTGAGTCCTCCCGTGAGGACCGTTGTCTGTGTCTGTGAGGGGTGTGTGGGTTGATGTCAGTCATGCTAGTTACTGTTAGTTAACTCCTTCTGTGAGGACCATTGTCTGTGTCTGTGAGGGGTGTGTGGGTTGATGTCAGTCATGCTAGTTACTGTTAGTTAACTCCTTCTGTGAGGACCATTGTCTGTGTCTGTGAGGGGTGTGTCGGTTGATGTCAGTCATGCTAGTTACTGTTAGTTAACTCCTTCTGTGAGGACCATTGTCTGTGTCTGTAAGGGGTGTGTGGGTTAATGTCAGTCATGCTAGTTACTGTTTGTTCTGCTTTAGGCACTTTTTCTGTAGATGCTGGTTTTTCTTCAGAACAAGTAGCAGTGTGATTCTTTCTTTACTGATGAGAAAAGAGGAACTCACAGAGCAGCCTAGGTGAGATATCTCAAAATGTTACAGCTGGAAGATGGATCCTAGTTTCTTGGGTTATATAATATTTAGTGATTAAATTGGTTTTTTTTTTTAGAAAAATATTTTTTCCCATCTTGTGATTCTTTCTTGATATTAGAGTCTTGGTCTCAGCTTTGAAATGTATTTGGGTAAAGGTGGCACCAGCTTCATGTCCTGCTTCCATGGCACTGAGAGAAGTTTGCAGGGTGGGGACCCCCTCTACCTCTGCCTCCCAGAGCCTCCCCTGTAGCTTCCCTTTGCTCTTGGGAGAAAACCCCACACCCTTAACATGGCCTGGAGGCCTCACAGGACTTCCCCTGCTCTCTGCTCCAGCCTCCTGGCCTTTCTTGACTTTTCACTATTGTTTTCAGGGAAATCTTTAGATTCCTGACACTTCCAACCTCCTTCCCCCAACCATCCAGTCCTGGACCTGCTATTCTGATTCCACAAACTTCTGTGAAGGGATGGGTTTATCCTTCGGCTGGGCTGTGCTGACCCCTGCTCCGCACTGTTATAGTCTATACATCTGTACGAAATTACATCTTTGTATTACGGGTTAATTACACCCGTCTGTTCAACTAGATGACAAGCTGGGATCAAGCCTGTTTTGCCCATACTTATCTCCACGGCATCTGACACATAGTAAATGCTCAATAAATATTTATTGGATCATTGTTTGTTCAACAGTGAGATATTGAATGCCTACTTGGTGTCAGGCTCTGTGCTGAAGATTGGGGCTTTCCAAATATTTCAGACACATTTCTACTTCTCAGTGGCTTTCCAGTCACTGGGGAGGACAATCCGGGAGGCAGTGACTATAGGATGGGAAGCTAGGGGCTGTCGATACACCTTGGGAAGGCTGGAGTGACATGTATGGGCTTTCAAGGCCTGGCTTGGAATCGTGGCCCTTCCCCTCTCCAGCTGGTCTACTTAACCTCCCTCGTCCTAAGTATTAGGTCTACCTTGGCAGTTATGTGTGAAAATGCCAGACATGCAGACATGTAGGGATGTTGGTTTCATCCCCTTTCAGAGGAGTAAAGTCAGGCTGGGGATAGTCATCACTCAGCTGTGACACCTGCTTGTGGCTTCAGATAATAGATTGCAAATATAGAGTGGAAGGCAGATGTGAATTTGTGAGCCTTGAAGATGTTTGCTTTTGCTCTCAGAGGAGCCACTGAAGTTGGAAGAATTCTTTCCATATAACTCTGAGCACAGGTCTTGATCCCATCTGGACTTAGAGCTTCTTTTGTGTGTCTCTTCCCACATCAAGTCTTCTTCAGGAATCTATGAATCAGCATCTACTAAGAAATAATTGATGGAGGGGATTTGTCTAGTAATCCCCCTTAGAAGGCCAAGTGCTATCTTTGAATGCTGTTTAAAATTTACTGTCTTAAGAGATGTTATGAGCAGGACTGTAAATATCAGCTTGTGGTTGCAGCAAGAGAGTCCAGCTGTTTGGAGAGATCACTGGTAGGGACCTTTGAAAGGATGATACACTGTGGTGTTTACCAGGGCTCTTTGGTAATAAGCGACAGAAATCTACTCTAGCTGAGGAGGTTGTGAGCTCAGAGAACTGATGGCAGGCCATATTTGGAAATGAAGGAATTGGGGTAGCTTTGGAAAGCTTCTAAGCTGAAAGAGGGAGCTCTAGCAGTGGCCTCTTAGCGGGAATGGTGGCCCATCTAAGGCTCTGCTGCTGGAGTAAACACCAGCTGCACTCTGACTCTTGTTCTGCTCAAGATTGACATTCCAGGAAGGAAGCATGTGGCTGGCCAAGGTAATCACTTGTCCAACTCTTGGCCATTAGCAGAAGGATTTGCCTAAAGCAGGGGTTCTCACCTGTGGGTCACAACCCCTTTTTAACAATGAAAATACATTGCAGCATTAGGAAGGTTGAGAACCACTGACCTAGAGGAACTTACTGGGACACCTTTGGCTTCTGTAGTGAAAAGATGTCTACTTGGGTTCACCATCTTACAAGACTAGCTAGTGAGGGAGAAGTCAACCCTTACAGCAAAATCTGGGTATTATTACAAAGGTGGTAGCCAGAATGCCAACCATTGTTTGCTGTAGCTGCTGTATTATAATAATAACATTTTCTAATAATATAGTCTCACAAGCAACATGAGGAGGGAGAGTTGACCTGAGAGGAAACAGAGGGAAATAAAGAAAATAAAGCTATGAGTGAGATAAAGACAGAGAGAGGCAAGGAAGGCAGGACAGGAGACAGAGATAGGATGGGAGATAGGACAGGGCAGGAGAGGACAGGGCAGAGATAGGATGGGAGACAGGACAGGACAGGAGACAGAGATAGGATGGGAGACTGAGATAGGATGGGAGACAGGACAGGGCAGGAGAGAGAGATAGGAAGGGAGACAGGACAGGGCAGGAGACTGAGATAGGATGGGAGGACAGGGCAGGAGAGAGAGATAGGAAGGGAGACAGGACAGGGCAGGAGACTGAGATAGGATGGGAGACAGGACAGGGCAGGAGACAGAGATAGGATGGGAGATAGGACAGGACAGGATGGGAGACAGGACAGGGCAGGACAGGGCAGGAGACAGAGATAGGACGGGAGACAGGACAGGACAGGAGACTGAGATAGGATGGGAGACAGGACAGGACAGGAGACTGAGATAGGACGGGAGACAGGACAGGACAGGAGACTGAGATAGGATGGGAGACAGGACAGGGCAGGAGACTGAGATAGGAAGGGAGACAGGACAGGGCAGGAGACTGAGATAGGATGGGAGAGAGGACAGGGCAGGAGACTGAGATAGGATGGGAGACAGGACAGGGCAGGAGACTGAGATAGGATGGGAGACAGGACAGGGCAGGAGACTGAGATAGGATGGGAGAGAGGACAGGGCAGGAGACTGAGATAGGATGGGAGACAGGACAGGGCAGGAGACTGAGATAGGATGGGAGACAGGACAGGGCAGGAGACTGAGATAGGATGGGAGAGAGGACAGGGCAGGAGACTGAGATAGGATGGGAGACAGGACAGGGCAGGAGACTGAGATAGGATGGGAGACAGGACAGGGCAGGAGACTGAGATAGGATGGGAGACAGGACAGGGCAGGAGACTGAGATAGGATGGGAGAGAGGACAGGGCAGGAGACTGAGATAGGATGGGAGACAGGACAGGGCAGGAGACTGAGATAGGATGGGAGACAGGACAGGGCAGGAGACTGAGATAGGATGGGAGAGAGGACAGGGCAGGAGACTGAGATAGGATGGGAGACAGGACAGGGCAGGAGACTGAGATAGGATGGGAGAGAGGACAGGGCAGGAGACTGAGATAGGATGGGAGAGAGGACAGGGCAGGAGACTGAGATAGGATGGGAGACAGGACAGGGCAGGAGACTGAGATAGGATGGGAGACAGGACAGGGCAGGAGACTGAGATAGGATGGGAGACAGGACAGGGCAGGAGACTGAGATAGGATGGGAGAGAGGACAGGGCAGGAGACTGAGATAGGATGGGAGACAGGACAGGGCAGGAGACTGAGATAGGATGGGAGAGAGGACAGGGCAGGAGACTGAGATAGGATGGGAGAGAGGACAGGGCAGGAGACTGAGATAGGATGGGAGACAGGACAGGGCAGGAGACTGAGATAGGATGGGAGACAGGACAGGGCAGGAGACTGAGATAGGATGGGAGACAGGACAGGGCAGGAGACTGAGATAGGATGGGCGACAGGACAGGGCAGGAGACTGAGATAGGATGGGAGACAGGACAGGGCAGGAGACTGAGATAGGATGGGAGACAGGACAGGGCAGGAGACTGAGATAGGAAGGGAGACAGGACAGGGCAGGAGACTGAGATAGGATGGGAGACAGGACAGGGCAGGAGACTGAGATAGGAAGGGAGACAGGACAGGGCAGGAGACAGAGTTAGGATGGGAGACAGGACAGGGCAGGACAGGGCAGGAGACAGAGATAGGAAGGGAGACAGGACAAGGCAGGAGACTGAGATAGGATGGGAGACAGGACAGGGCAGGAGACAGAGTTAGGATGGGAGACAGGACAGGGCAGGACAGGGCAGGAGACAGAGATAGGACGGGAGACAGGACAGGGCAGGAGACTGAGATAGGATGGGAGACAGGACAGGGCAGGAGACTGAGATAGGATGGGCGACAGGACAGGGCAGGAGACTGAGATAGGATGGGCGACAGGACAGGGCAGGAGACTGAGATAGGATGGGAGACAGGACAGGGCAGGAGACTGAGATAGGATGGGAGACAGGACAGGGCAGGAGACTGAGATAGGATGGGAGACAGGACAGGGCAGGAGACTGAGATAGGAAGGGAGACAGGACAGGGCAGGAGACTGAGATAGGATGGGAGACAGGACAGGGCAGGAGACTGAGATAGGAAGGGAGACAGGACAGGGCAGGAGAGAGAGATAGGAAGGGAGACAGGACAGGACAGGAGACAGATATAGGATGGCGTTGGGAGGACTGATGCAGCTGATGGCTCGGCCAGCACCTGACCGTGGAAACAGCTTTATTTATATAAAGCTTTAAGATACTGTATAAATAAGCACATGGGTAGAGCTCAACCTTACAGTGGAAAAACTGTGTGCTTGCTGATAACAAGGAAAGAGTGCATGGGCTGTGTGACTTCTGGCAGGTGGAAATAATGTTAAGGGAGAAGAGGTTGGGGGTGGCTTCCTTAGTGTTTCCGAGGCTGTGGGGGCCCTGCCAGCCACAGCCCACTCCTCACAATATAGCTGTGCAGTTTGAAAATGCTCTTGCCTAGGTCTTCAGTCTCATTTAATCCTTAACAATCTCTGTGGTGTGGGCAAACAAGAAGGGGACAATTTCCCTCCTTTTACAGGCATAAAAGTTTGGGGGCTGGTCGTTTATGCAGCCCTTATTGTCATCTCTGAAGTGTTGGTGCTAGGGGCACAGACTTAGGGTCAGTGGATCTCTGAATTTGTAGACAGTTGTTGCTCCGATGGGTTTGGAGCCCAGACTTCTAGTTCCTAGTGTGGTCTTCAGTCCCTGATACCGTGTCTCCTCTTTTTTCCCCAATGAGAGATTTGTATCACTGCCATAACTTAACATCATGTTATGTTTTAAATGTCATGATATTAAATTCCTTTCGATTGCCATATTGGCTAGGTTGTTCCACTTTCAATTCCTTTCCTGTCTCAATGATATGAGGGGGAGAGACTTGTTTTGGTATTAACCTGAAGTAAATGAAGTTGTAAATATTCGATCATTTTTGACCTACAAAAATGTTAACTTGTTCAAAATAGTGAATGTGTCTCTAATGCCTTTCCCCCTTTTTTTTTTTTATTATTGTTGGGGATTCATTGAGGGTACAATAAGCCAGGTTACACTGATTGCAATTGTTAGGCAAAGTCCCTCTTGCAATCATGTCTTGCCCCCATAAAGTGTGACACACACCAAGGCCCCACCCCCCTCTGCCTTCCTTTGGCCCTGGTAGGGATTCAGAGAATTTAATACTTTAATTGCATTTACTTTTAGGGGTACTCTGTGTTACATGATGCTAGTTTTCCACTTACAACAGCCATATAGTTGTTTTTTTTTTTTGACAGAGTTGGTAGGGTGCCGTGGTGTCACAGCTCATAGCAACCTCCACCTCTTGGGCTTAAGCTATTCTCTTGCCTCAGGCTCCTAAGTAGCTGGGACTACAGATGCCTGCCCCAACACCTGGCTATTTTTTGGTGCAGTTGTCGTTGTTTAGCTGGCATGGGCCAGGTTCGAACCTGCCAGCCTTGGTGTATGTGGCTGGCTCTGTAACCACTGTGCTACGTGTGCTGAGCCTTTTTTTGAGACAGTCTCACTCTGTTACCCTGGGTAGAGTGCTGTGGCATTATAGCTCACAGCATCCTCAAACTCTTGGGCTTGAGCAATCCTCTTGCCTCATCCTCCCAAGTAGCTGGGACTACAGGCACCTGTCACAATGCCCAAGCTAGTTTTTATATTTTGAATAGAGATGGGGTTTCTCTCTTACTCAGGCTGGTCTTGAACTCCCGAGCTCAAGTGGTCTGCCTGCCTCAGTTTCCCAGAGTGCTGGGATTATAGGCATGAGCCACGGGGCCCAGACTAGTTTTTCCTTTATTTATTTATTTATTTTAAAGACAGAGTCTCACTTTGTCGCCCTCAGTAGAGTGCTGGGGTGTCACAGCTCACAGCAACATCCAACTCTTGGGCTTAGCTGATTCTCTTGCCTCAGCATCCCAAGTAGCTGGGACTACAGGCACCCACCACAACGCCCAGATTTTTTTTGTGGCAGGGCTGGGTTTGAACCCATCACCCTTGGTGTATGGGGCCGGCACCCCACTCACTGAGCTACAGGCGCCACCCTAGTTTTTCCTTTTTAAAACAGTCATGTTTAAGTGAAAAAGTGAGTCAAGTTCAAGATAGGTAATAAAAGGTATGATGAAAGTTGTCAAGGTGTTGTGGACAACTAACATGTGGGCGAGAGGGTGCTAGCAGGACTGAAACTGCTGTTGGATTTGGGGGCCTGTGTGATATACAGCATTGCTCTGCCCAAATGAGAAATTTCAAGTGTGTGCAAGCATGCGTGTGTGTGTGTGTGCATGCATGTGTGCGTGTGTGTGCATGCGTGTGTGTGTGTGTGTGTGTGTGAGAGAGAGAGAGAGAATGTATTTGATCTTGTGAGGAGACTGACATGCTGGCAGCAGTCTTCCTGAGAGGCATAAAACAACACTTACAAGCAGGACTTGTTTTTCTCCTTTCAGTCTGTGTCCTTAGAAACCTTCTCAGGAGGAAGTGGTGGCATTTGCTGGGCTCGGAGAAGCATGTGTCTCCTCATCACTTTGTTAGTGTTTCCTGTTTTCCCTACCAACAAAGACTCATTCTTGTTCATTGGAATTACTGTATATTCTGTCAGTCAGACCAGCCTGGCAAGGAGCTTTAAGATATCATTTGAATATTTTGCCTGCAAGAAATAATAGACTAAGAACTCAGCAGGTCCTGGAAGTTCTCTCAAAGACTAGATTTGTTATTGTTCCTTAGAAGCATTTTCTTCCCATGTGGAATTACGGGACACAGTCTGGAAGTTTTGGGATAATAAACAATAATAAAAACTGAAGGGCAAAAGAATGAGCATGGGGTTTGGAGCTTGGAGTTTGAATCCAGGTTTTGCTGGTTCCAAGTCTTATGATTTGGGGTGAGTTTCTTCCATGTGTCTCAGTTTCCTCATCTGTACAGTAGAAGTAGAGCTAAAAATACTCACTTCATGAGGTTGTCAGTTCACATGCAGCCTGCAGAGCATTGCCTGGCAGAAGGTAAGTTTGCAAGAATTGTTAGCTGTTGGGCGGCGCCTGTGGCTCAGTGAGTAGGGCGCCGGCCCCATATACCGAGGGTGGTGGGTTCAAACCCGGCCCCGGCCAAACTGCAACCAAAAAAATAGCCGGGCGTTGTGGCGGGCGCCTGTAGTCCCAGCTACTTGGGAGGCTGAGGCAAGAGAATCGCTTAAGCCCAGGAGTTGGAGGTTGCTGTGAGCTGTGTGAGGCCACGGCACTCTACCGAGGGCCATAAAGTGAGACTCTGTCTCTACAAAAAAAAAAAAAAGAATTGTTAGCTGTTGTTAGTGTTATAATCTAATTATGATTAGATTATAATCATATATAAAGTGTCTTTTTTTTTCTTTCTTTCTTTCTTTCTTTCTTTCTTTCTTTCTTTCTTTCTTTCTTTCTTTCTTTCTTTCTTTATTTTTATTGTTGGGGATTCATTGAGGGTACAATAAGCCAGGTTACACTGACTGCAATTGTTAGGCAAAGTCCCTCTTGCAATCATGTCTTGCCCCCATAAAGTGTGACACACACCAAGGCCCCACCCTCCTCCCTCCATCCCTCTTTCTGTTCCCCCCCCATAACCATAATTGTCATTAATTGTCCTCATATCAAAATTGAGTACATAGGATTCATGCTTCTCCATTCTTGTGATGCTTTACTAAGAATAATGTCTTCCACGTCCATCCAGGTTAATACGAAGGATGTAAAGTCTCCATTTTTTTTAATGGCTGAATAGTATTCCATGGTATACATATACCACAGCTTGTTAATCCATTCCTGGGTTGGTGGGCATTTAGGCTGTTTCCACATTTTGGCGATTGTAAATTGAGCTGCAATAAACAGTCTAGTACAAGTGTCCTTATGATAAAAGGATTTTTTTCCTTCTGGGTAGATGTCCAGTAATGGGATTGCAGGATCAAATGGGAGGTCTAGCTCTAGTGCTTTGAGGTTTCTCCATACTTCCTTCCAGAAAGGTTGTACTAGTTTGCAGTCCCACCAGCAGTGTAAACGTGTTCCCTTCTCTCCACATCCACGCCAGCATCTGCAGTTTTGAGATTTTGTGATGTGGGCCATTCTCACTGGGGTTAGATGATATCTCAGGGTTGTTTTGATTTGCATTTCTCTAATATATAGAGATTATGAACATTTTTTCATGTGTTTGTTAGCCATTCGTCTGTCGTCTTTAGAGAAAGTTCTATTCATGTCTCTTGCCCATTGATATAAGGGATTGTTGGTTTTTTTCATGTGGATTAATTTGAGTTCTCTATAGATCCTAGTTATCAAGCTTTGTCTGATTGAAAATATGCAAATATCCTTTCCCATTGTGTAGGTTGTCTCTTTGCTTTGGTTATTGTCTCCTTAGCTGTACAGAAGCTTTTCAGTTTAATGAAGTCCCATTTGTTTATTTTTGTTGTTGTTGCAATTGCCATGGCAGTCTTCTTCATGAAGTCTTTCCCCAGGCCAATATCTTCCAGTGTTTTTCCTATGCTTTCTTTGAGGATTTTTATTGTTTCATGCCTTAAGTTTAAGTCCTTTATCCATCTTGAATCAATTTTTGTGAGTGGGGAAAGGTGTGGGTCCAGTTTCAGTCTTTTACATGTAGACATCCAGTTCTCCCAACACCATTTATTGAATAGGGAGACTTTCCCCCAAGGTATGTTCTTGTTTGGTTTATCAAAGATTAGGTGGTTGTAAAATGTTAGTTTCATTTCTTGGTTTTCAATTCGATTCCAAGTGTCTATGTCTCTGTTTTTGTTCCAGTACCATGCTGTCTTGAGCACTGTGGCTTTGTAGTACAGACTAAAATCTGGTATGCTGATGCCCCCAGCTTTATCTTTGTTACAGAGAACTGCCTTAGCTATACGGGGTTTTTTCCGGTTCCATACAAAACACAGAATCGTTTTTTCCAAATCTTGAAAGTACGATGTTGGTATTTTGATAGGAATGGCATTGAATAGGTAGATTGCTTTGGGAAGTATAGACATTTTAACAATGTTGATTCTTCCCATCCATGAGCATGGTATGTTCTTCCATTTGTTAATATCCTCTGCTATTTCCTTTCTGAGGATTTCATAGTTTTCTTTATAGAGGTCCTTCACCTCCTTCGTTAGGTATATTCCTAGGTATTTCATTTTCTTTGAGACTATGGTGAAGGGAGTTGTGTCCTTAATTAGCTTCTCATCTTGACTGTTATTGGTGTACACAAAGGCTACTGACTTGTGGACATTGATTTTATATCCTGAAACATTACTGTATTTTTTGATGACTTCTAGGAGTCTTGTGGTTGAGTCTTTGGGGTTCTCTAAGTATAAGATCATGTCGTCAGCAAAGAGGGAGAGTTTGACCTCCTCTGCTCCCATTTGGATTCCCTTTATTTCTTTGTCTTGCCTAATTGTATTGGCTAGTGCCACCTATGCCTATACTCTTCAGTGTTCTAATTAGAAAAGGATGCTGGATTTTATCAAATGCTTTTTCTGCATCTATTGAGAGGATCATGTGATCTTTATTTTTGCCTCTGTTAATATGGTGGATAACGTTTATAGACTTGCGTATGTTAAACCAGCCTTGCATCCCTGGGATGAAGCCTACTTGATCATGATGAATGACTTTTTTGATGATAAGCTGTAATCTATTGGCTAGGATTTTGTTGAGAATTTTTGCGTCTATGTTCATGAGTGAGATTGGTCTGAAATTGTCCTTTTTGGTTGGGTCTTTTCCTGGTTTTGGTATCAGGGTGATGTTTGCTTCATAATGTGTTGGGGAAGATTCCTTCTTCCTCAATTTTTTGGAATAATTTCTGCAGTACAGGAATAAGCTCTTCCTTGAAGGTTTGATAGAATTCTGGAGTGAAGCCATCTGGACCAGGGCATTTTTTGGTTGGAAGATTTTTTATTGTTTCTTTGATCTCAGTGCTTGAAATTGGTCTGTTCAGGAGCTCTATTTCTTCCTGGCTGAGTCTAGGGAGAGGGTGTGATTCCAAATATTGATCCATTTCTTTCACATTGTCAAATTTCTGGGCATAGAGTTTCTGGTAGTATTCAGAGATGATCTCTTGTATCTCTGTGGGATCAGTTGTTATTTCCCCTTTATCATTTCTGATTGAGGTTACTAGAGATTTTACTTTTCTATTCCTCGTTAGTCTGGCCAATGGTTTATCTATTTTATTAATTTTTTCAAAAAACCAACTCCTTGTTTCATTAATTTTCTGAATGATTCTTTTGTTTTCAATTTCATTGATCTCTGATTTGATTTTGGATATTTCTTTTCTTCTACTGAGTTTAGGCTTAGATTGTTCTTCTTTTTCCAATTCCATAAGATCTCTTGTGAGATTGTTGATGTGCTCTCTTTCTGTTTTTCGAATGTAGGCATCTAAAGCGATGAATGTTCCTCTCAAAACTGCTTTTGCAGTATCCCACAGGTTTTGGTAGCTTGTGTCTTCATTGTTGTTATGCTCAAGGAAGTTAATGATTTCCTGTTTTATTTCTTCCTGCACACATCTGTTATTCAACAGAAGATTGTTTAGTTTCCATGCCTTTGGGTGGGGTCGAGCATTTTTGTTAGAGTTGAGTTCCACCTTTAGTGCCTTATGGTCTGAGAAGATACAAGGTAAAATTTCAATTCTTTTGATTCTGTTGATATTTGTTTTGTGTCCCAGGATATGATCAATTTTGGAGAATGTTCCATGGGGTGATGAGAAGAATGTATATTCTTTATCTTTGGGATGGAGTGTTCTATATGCGTCTATCAAGCACAGTTTTTCTAGGGTCTCATTTAAGTCTCTTATATCCTTGTTTAATTTCTGTTTAGAGGATCTGTCGAGCTCTGTAAGAGGAGTGTTAAGGTCCCCTGTTATTATGGTATTATCAGATATCATATTGCTCAGACTGAGTAAGGTCTGTTTCAGGAATCTGGGAGCATTTAAATTGGGTGCATAGATATTTAGAATTGAAATGTCTTCTTGTTGTATTTTTCCCTTGACCAATATAAAGTGACCATCTTTGTCTTTTTTGACTTTAGTTGCTTTAAATCCACATGTATCTGAAAATAAGATTGCAACTCCTCTTTTCTTCTGAATTCCATTTGCCTGAAAAATTGTCTTCCAACCCTTGACTCGGAGCTTTAATTTGTCTTTTGAAGCCAGATGTGTTTCTTGCAGACAGCAAATGGATGGCTTGTGTTTTTTAATCCAGTCAACCAATCTATGTCTCTTCAGTGGGGAATTCAAGCCGTTAACATTTATTGAGATAATTGATAAGTGTGGTAGTATTCTATTCGTCTTATTTGCTGAGAGTCCATTGCTTAGTTTTATCTTTTGTATCAGTGTGGAGTTTTGGTTCTGTCCTTTAATTTCTGAGTTCTTACTTTGCTGCTGATCCATTGTGGTGGTCAGTGTGCAGAACAGGTTGAAGTATTTCCTGTAGAGCTGGTCTTGTTGGGGCGAATTTCCTCAATGTTTGTATATCCGTAAATGATTTGATTTCTCCATCAATTTTGAAGCTTAGCTTAGCAGGGTACAGAATTCTGGCCTGGAAATTGTTCTGTTTAAGTAGATTAAAGGTAGATGACCATTGTCTTCTTGCTTGAAAAGTTTCATTAGAGAAGTCTGCGGTCAATCTGATGGATTTGCCCCTGTAGTTCAACTGGCGCTTACTCCTGGCAGCTTGCAGAATCTTTTCTTTTGTCTTGACTTTGGACAGGTTCATCACAATGTGTCTTGGAGAAGCTCGGTTAGAGTTGAGGCGACCTGGGGTCCGATAGCCCTCTGAAAGCAGTGTGTCAGAATCTTTGGTGATATTTGGGAAATTTTCTGTTATAATATTCTCTAGTATGGCTTCCATTCCTCTGGGGCATTCTTCTTCCCCTTCTGGAATTCCTGTAACTCGTATGTTGGAATGCTTCATAAAGTCCCATAATTCTGACAGTGAACATTCTGCTTTCTCTCTCTTCTTTTCTGCCTCTTTTACTGTCTGAGTTATCTCAAAAGCTTTGTCTTCTACCTCTGAAATTCTTTCTTCTGCATGGTCTAACCTGTTGCTGATACTTTCCATTGCATCTTTAAGTTCCCTGATTGACTGTTTCATTTCCTTCAGCTCTGCTATATCCTTTTTATATTCTTCATATCGTTCATCTCTGATTTGATTCTGTTTTTGGATTTCCTTTTGGTTATTTTCCACTTTATTAGCAGTTTCCTTCATTGTTTCCATCATTTCTTTCATTGTTTTCAACATGTGTATTCTAAATTCCCTTTCTGTCATTCCTAACATTTCTGTATAGGTGGAATCCTCTGCAGTAGCTACCTCATGGTCCCTTGGCGGGGTTGTTCTGGACTGGTTCTTCATGTTGCCTGGAGTTTTCTGCTGATTCTTCCTCATGAGTGATTTCTTTTATCTGTTTCCTTGCCCTAATTTTCCTTTCACTTCCTCTTGCTCTTTAAGTTCTCGTGCCTGTGGAAGTTGCGGGTGGGTTTAGACGGATTGAACACCCGCGACCACTTGCCGGTTTTCCACTGTTTTAGTCCTCCTCTTGGGGTCCAGAAGTCTCTCGCTGACTCCCTGTATCCTCTCAGGGGTGATGATAGGCAGATCCCGCCAGCCAGAGATGCCTGGAGTCCTATCTCCCCAGACTCACGGTGCCCAGATGCAAGGAAGCTGTTACTCGGCTGCCATCTTGCTCCGCCTAGTGTCTTTATTTTTTGAGACAAAGTCTCACTTTGTCACCTTTGGTAGAGTGCTGTGGCATCATCATAGCTCACAGCAACTTCAGATTTCTAGGCTCAAGCAATCTGCTTTCTTCAGCCTCCCAAGTAGCTGGGACTACAGGCACCTGCCACAATGCCTGGCTATTTTAGAGATGGGGTCTTGGTCTTGCTCAGGCTGATCTCAGCCTTACAGAGTGATGGGATTACAAGCGTGAGCCACAGGCCCAGCCATATAAAGATCTTGATACTTGGTATACATTCACCACACATTGAAGCTCTTTGCCATTATAGGTGGCAATGAGTTGGCTTTTTTTGTCTCAGAATGTTTAGAAATTGCCAGTTTTGTGAACTTTCTAGGTGCTATATTAGAAGAAATCAGAGGGGAAGATTTCTTTTTCTTTCATAACATGCCAGGAAAGAGTGATTTGTGTTGGCAATTTTTCTTTCCTGTTCAGGAATTAGAAACAGTTTTGAACTTTTCCGGAAGTTAAAACCCAGCTTCCCTTTGCTGTTCCCAAGTATGAATGTACTTGAAAGCTGTCACATGTGTTCTCCTGGACACTTACAAAACTGAATGGCGTTTCCAAGCATTTTTCCTCTTTTAAATGTCTCTGAATGTTCATCATGTGATTTTTATCTTCACTGCATCATAAGTTTCTTTTTTTTTGTAGAGACAGAGTCTCACTTTATGGCCCTCGGTAGAGTGCCGTGGCCTCAAACAGCTCACAGCACCCTCCAACTCCTGGGCTTAAGCGATTCTCTTGCCTCAGCTTCCCGAGTAGGCGCCTGCCACAATGCCCGGCTACTTTTTGGTTGCAGTTTGGCCGGGGCCGGGTTTGAACCTGCTACCCTTGGTATATGGGGCCGGCGCCTTACCGACTGAGCCACAGGCGCCGCCCTGCATCATAAGTTTCTTACCAACCTCTTATTAGTTTGAGGTGTTGACTGGATGTTATAATTCCTCTCATCCTAGTAAAGAATCCTAGGGTTTATTAATTAGTTTCCCCAGAGCACTTTATTTCCAGATTGGGGCTGTGTAGTAGATAGTTCTATACCCTTTCTTTTTTTTTCGGTTTTTGGCCAGGGCTGGGTTTGAACCCGCCACCTCTGGCATAAGGGACCGGCGCCCTACTCCTTGAGCCACAGGTGCCACCCCAGATAGTTCTATACTCTTACATTTTATTGTATTGATCAAATGAATTGAGTTCTTCTTGGAAAAAGTTATTTTAACATTTAACAAATCTGAGCATATATCCATATCTGAATTTTAATAAATCCTTACCTTATTTATGTTGGCAGTTGCTGAGAGCACTGTAAACAATACGTTAGCACCATCAGTTCACTGCCGTCCTCCTCCTCCTCCTCCTCTCCACCCTGGCAGTGAAGAGAGTGGGGCATGGAGTACGAGCTTTGGTGTCAGACACTTACCTTCGCGCCCACTTCAGCCATAAGCACCAATGACCAGCTGTGTAATTTGGACTACTTGCTTTTCTTTTATTTTTTTTATTGTTAAGTCATAGTCATAGCTGTGTACATGAGTGCAATCAAGGGGTACAGTGTGCTGGTTTCATACACAATCTGAAATATTCTCATCAAACTGTTCAACGTAGCCTTCATGGCATTTTCTAAATTATTGTATGTAGACATTTGTATTCTGCCTTTAGTAAGTTTCGTCTGTACCCATTCTAAGATGCACAGTAGGTGTGGCCCCACCCATTACCCTCCCTCCACCATAACCTCCCCCCTCCCTTACCCTTCCTTGGCCCTTTCCTCATAGTCCTGTGCTATAGTTGGATTATAGCCTTCATGTGAAAGCTAGAATTTAGCTTCATAGTAGGGCTGAGTACATTGGATACTTTTTCTTCCATTCCTGAGATACTTTGCTAAGAAGAATATGTTCCAGCTCCATCCATGCAAACATGAAAGAGGTAAAGTCTCCATCTTTCTTTAAAGCTGCATAATATTCCATGGTATACATGTACCATAATTTACTAGTCCATTCGTGGGTCGATGGGCACTTGGGCTTCTTCCATGACTTAGCAATTATGAATTGGGCTGCAATAAACATTCTGGTACAGATGTCTTTGTTATATTGTGACTTTTGGTCTCCTGGGTATAAACCTAGTAAAGAAATTATAGGATTGAATGGTGGGTCTACTTTTAGGTCTCTAAGTGTTCTCCATACATCCTTCCAGAAGGAACGTATTAGTGTGCATTCCCACCAGGTGTAGAAGTTTGCCCCTTTCTCCACATCCACGCCAACATCTCTGGTTTTGGGATTTTGTTATGTGGGCTAGTATTACTGGGGTTAGGTGGTATCTCAAAGTAGTCTTGATTTGCATTTCTCTGATGATTAAGGATGATGAGCTTTTTTTCATGTGTTTGTAGATTGTGCATCTGTCTTCTTTAGAGAAGTTTCTCTTCAAGTCCCTTGCCCACCCTGAGATGGGATCATGTGTTCTTTTCTTGCTAATACGTTTGAGTTCTCTGTGGATTCTTGTTATTAGACCTTTATCAGAGGTATAACCTGCAAATATTTTCTGCCATTCTGAGGGCTGTCTGCTTGCTTTACTTACTGTGTTCTTGGCTGTGCAGAAGCTTTTTAGTTTGATCAGGTCCCAGTAGTGTATTTTTGATACTTCTTCAATTGCCTGGGCAGTCCTCCTCATAAAATATTCACCCAGGCCGATTCCTTCAAGAGTTTTCCCTGCACTTTCTTCAAGTATTTTTATAGTTTCATGTCTTAAGTTTAAATCTTTTATCCAGTGAGAGTCTATCTTAGTTAATGGTGAAAGGTGTGGGTCCAGTTTCAATCTTCCATAGGTTGCCAGCCAGTTTACCCAGCACCGTTTGCTAAATAGGGAATCTGTTCCCCCTGAATGTTTTTAATTGGCTTGTCAAAGATCAAATAACGGTAAGTAGCTGGATTCATCTCTTGGTTCTCTATTCTGTTCCAGACATCTACTGGACATCTCTGTTTTTGTGCCAATACCATGCTGTTTTGATCACTATCGATTTATAGTATAGTCTCAGGTCTGGTAGTGTAATTCCTCGTGCTGTGTTTTTATTGCTGAGTAATGTTTTGGCCATTCGAGGTTTTTTCTGATTCCATATAAAATGAAGTATTATTTTTTCAAGATCTTTAAAATATGACAATGGAGCTTTAATAGGAATTGCATTAAAATTATATATTGCTTTGGGTAGTATAGACATTTTAACAATGTTGATTCTTCCCAGCTATGAGCATGGTATGTTTTTCCACTTGTTAACATCTTCAGCTATTTCTTTTCTTAAATTTTCATAGTTCTCTTTGTAGAGATCTTTCACATCCTTTTTTAGGTATTCTCCCAAACATTTTATCTTCTTTGGCACTACTGTGAAAGGAATAGAGTCCTTGACTGTTTTTTCGGCTTGGTTATTGTTGGTATGTATAAAGGCTACAGATTTATGGGTGTTGATTTTGTAGCCTGAGACATTGCTGTATTCCTTGACAACTTCTAAAAGTTTTGTAGTAGAATCCCTAGTGTTTTCCAGATATACGATCATATCATCTGCGAAGAGTGAAAGTTTGATCTCTTCTGACCCTATGTGGATACCCTTGATCACCTTTTCTTCCCTAAATGCAATGGCTAAAACTTCAATTACAATGTTAAAGAGCAATGGAGACAATGGGCAACCTTGCCTGGTTCCTGATCTAAGTGGAAATGATTTCAATTTAACTCCATTCAATACGATATTGGCTGTGGGTTTGCTGTAGATGGCCTCTATTAGTTTAAGAAATGTCCCTTCTATACCAATTTTCTTAAGTGTTCTGATCATGAAGGGACGCTGGATATTATCAAAAGGTTTTTGTGCATCAATTGAGAGAATCATATGGTCCTTATTTTTTAGTTTGTTTATGTGCTGAATTACATTTATAGATTTACATATATTGAACCAGCCTTGAGACCCTGGGATAAATCCCACTTGGTGGTGTATAATTTTTTTGATGTGTTGTTGGATTCTGTTTGTTAGGATCTTATTGAGTATTTTAGCATCAATATTCATTAGTGATATTGGTCTATAATTTTCTTTTCTTGTTGGGTCTTTCCCTGGTTTGGGGATCAAGGTGATGTTTGCTTCATAGAATGTGTTGGGTAATATTCCTTCCTTTTCTATATTTTGGTAGAGGTTTAGTAATATAGGTACTAGTTCTTCTTTAAAGGTTTGGTAGAATTCTGACGTAAAGCCATCTGGTCCTGGGCTTTTCTTTTTAGGGAGATTTTGTATAGTTGATGCTATTTCAGAACTTGATACAGGCCTGTTCAACATTTCCACTTCATTCTGGCTAAGTCTTGGTAGGTGGCGTACTTCCAGGTATTGGTCAATTTCTTTCAGATTTTCATATTTCGGAGAGTAGAGTTTCTTGTAGTATTTGTTAAGGATTTTTTGCATTTCTGAGGGGTCTGTTGTTATTTCATCATTACCATTTGTGATTGACGAAATTAGAGATTTTACTCCTTTTTTGCCTGGTTAGGTTGGCCAAAGGTTTATTTTATTGATCTTTTCAGAAAACCAACTTTTGGATTTATTGATCTATTGTATAATTCTTTTGTTTTCAATTTCATTTAATTCTGCTCTGATTTTGTTTATTTCTTTTCTTCTGCTGGGTTTGGGGTTGTTGTGTTTTTCCTTCTTCGGTTGCTTGAGATGTCCCATTAGGTTATTAACTTCCTCTCTTTCCATTTTCTTGAGGAAGGGTTGTAGTGCTATAAATTTCCCTCTTAGCACTGCCTTTGCAGTATCCCAGAGGTTCTGATAATTCGTGCCTTGATTGTTGTTTTGTTCGAGAAATTTGGTGATTTCCTTCTTAATCTCGTCTATAACCTATCTATCCCTCAGCATAAGGTTGTTTAGCTTCCATGTTTTTGTATGGGTATGCAGGTTCCTGTTGTTATTGAGTTCAACTTTTATTCCATGATGGTCTGAGAAGATGCGAGGAATAATTTCTATTTTTTTAAATTTGCTGAGGTGAGATTTGTGGCCTAGGATGTGGTCGATTTGGAGTATGTTCCATGGGCTGATGAGAAGAATGTGTATTCAGTTTTGTTGGGATGAAATGTTCTGTAGATGTCTGTTAAGTCCAGATGTTGAATGGTTAAGTTTAAATCTAAAATTTCTTTGCTTAGCTTCTTTTTGGAGGATCTATCCAGCACTGCTAAAGGGGTGTTAAAATCTCCAACTACTATGGAACTGGAGGAAATCGAGTTGCTCATGTCAGAGTTTTCTCTTATAAATTTAGGTGCGTTCTGGTTGGGTGCATAAATATTAATAATTGAAATCTCATCATACTGAGTATTACCTTTAACAAATATGAAGTGTCCATCCTTATTCTTCCTTATTTTAGTTGGTTTAAAGCCTATTGCATCTGTGAATAGGATTGCAATGCCTGCTTTTTTCTGCTTTCCATTTTCCTGGAGTATAGATGACCATCCCTTCACCTTGAGTCTTATCGCACCTTTAATGTAAGATGCGATTCTTATTTTTTTTTGTAGAGACAGAGTCTCACTGTACTGCCCTCGGTAGAGTGCCATGGCATCACACGGCTCACAGCAACTTCTAAGTCTTGGGCTTATGCAATTCTCTTGCCTCAGCCTCCCGAGTAGCTGGGACTACAGGCGCCTGCCACAACGCCTGGCTATTTTTTTTGTTGCAGTTTGGCCGGGGCTGGGTTTGAACCCGCCACTCTCGGCATATGGGGCCGGCGCCCCACTCACTGAGCCACAGGCGCCGCCCAAGATGCGATTCTTGTATGCAGCAGATATCTGGCTTGAGTTTTTGTATCCAGTCAGCCAACCTGTGCCTCTTTAGAGGACTATTTTAACCATTCAGAGTAATTGAGAATATTGATAAGCCTTTCAAGAGTCTGGTGGACATTTTTAATCCTTTTGTGACTGTGGAAGTTGGAATTTGATCAAAATTTTCTGGGTGGGTTTACTTTTGCAGTGGAGGATTATGCTGGTCTTTATGGAGGATAGGTCTGAGACTATCCTGGAGAGCTGGTTTAGTTATGACAAATTTCTTTAACATGTGAATGTCATTGAAGTATTTAATTTCTCCATCATAAATGAAACTCAGTTTAGCTGGGTACAGGATCCTGGGTTGAAAGTTATTTTGTTGTAGGAGATTAAAAGTTGATGACCATCCTCTTCCAGCTTGAAAGGTTTCAGCAGAGAGATCTGCAGTTATTCTAATATTTTTGCCCTTGTAGGTGATGGTTTTCTTTCGTCTGGCTGCTGTAAGAATTTTCTCCTTCATATTAACTTTAGTGAAGTTGATTATGATGTGTCTGGGGGATGTCTTATTTGGGTTGAGTAGTGCTGGAGTTCTGAAACTGTCTGCTGTCTGAATTTCAGAATCTTTTGGCATGGCTGGAAAGTTCTCCTTCATAATGTCATGGAGAAGAGACTCTGTGCCTTGTGAAGCCACTTCGTCACTTTCGGGGATCCCTATAAGACTAATATTGATTTTCTTTGAATTATCCAAGAGCTCTCTGAGAGAGTGATCTGTTTTTGCCCTCCATTTCTCTTCCTCTTTGAGAGTTTGGGAGCGTTTGAAAGCTTTGTCTTCAATGTCAGAAATCCTTTCTTCTGCTTGCTCCATTCTGTTACTGAGGGATTCTACTGTGGTTCTCAGATTTTTGAGGGCTGCAACTTCTTGTCTCAATGTGTCAAAATCTTTGGTTATTTGGTCTTTGAATTCGTTGAATTCTTGAGATATCTTTTGGGTTACTGCTTGGAATTCTAATTCGATCTTATTTACTATCCAGATTCTGAATTCGATTTCTGACATCTCATCTATTTTTTTGTGCATGGGATCTTGTGCTGTGTCTGCCCCATTGATCCTTGGGGGAATTGGTCTACTCTGACTATTCATGTTGCCAGAGTTTTTCTGTTGATTTTGCCTCATGATTGTTTTTCACCATTGCCTCTGGCTGTCCTCAGAGTTGGGGAGGTGTTTCTCCAAGATTAGGCCTCAGCGGGATCACTCTATTGTTGGTGGATCTTTGTAGGGAGTGGCCCTGTGTAGTTCCTTTGGGGCTGCCCCAGCCGGGGAGTTCTGGTTGTGGAAGCAGCTCCGGAGTGTGACACTCTCAGATCCAGCAACAGGGTGGGAGGTATTGTGCCCGGTTCTGGGAGTGCCTGGTGCCCAGTGACTTTGGCACAGAGAGCCCAAGGCTCCAGCAGTCTCTGGCCAGGAGAAGGGCTCTGCGCAGAGGCAGGGAGGGCTCTGGAGGGCACGCGGCTACCAGAGTCCCTGGCCAGATGAGTAGGCTGGTGTGGAGGCAGGGAGGGTACAGGAGAGAGGACGTAGGGTTGCGCAGCTCCCACAGTTCCTGGTCAGGGCATGCGGAGGCCTGGCGGGCACAGGTCGTGGGTTGGGTATCGCGGCGCATCTGTTATGGAGGTCCAGGCGGCGCCAAGCCCAGGAGTTTGAGGTTGCTATGAGCTTTGACACCATAGCACTCTGCCCAGGGTAACAGCCCGAGACTCCAGTGTGCGAAAACCGGTCTCATTCTGCCCCTGAGGGTTAAGGCTGTAAGGAACTCAGTCCTGGCCTTTAGGCTGCTCAGTTACTAGCTCCCGCCTAATCCTTGCTCTGCGACCCTGAGGGTGGAGCTTGCCGGGGCAGTTCTCTCACAATGGCTCCCTGTGGCCCACAACGAAACACTATTAGCTCTGTCCAGCTCAGCGGCTCAGCGGCTCAGTCTGGGGCCCTAGACAATGCCCAAAGTTCTCCACACTCCTGTTCAAGTTCTCCCCAAAGGCAGTTCAACTGAGTGCCAAGTCCAAAAACACCGAAACAGTTCACAGGTAAGGCCTTTCCAGTTTGCAGTCTCACTGCTGCTTGTACTTACGGCTGCTGGCGGGATTAGGTCGATCCGACACACGCAACCACATGCCAGTTTTCCACTGTTTTTTTCTTCCTCTTGGGGTCCAGAAGTCCCTTGCTGACTCCGTGTATCCCAGATTCCACCAGCCAGAGATGCCTGGAGTCTTATCTCCCCAGACTCACCGTGCCCTGTTGCAGGGAGGCTGTGACTCAGCCGCCATCTTTGATTGTCCGCCTGGACTACATGCTCTACTAAGCCTTTCTGACACCTTCTAGGAAATCAGATGATGTTAGTGGTTCCCACTTCCTAGGGTTATAGTGAGGATGAGCTATAGTAATGTTTGCTTGGTACATCCAGTAAGAACTTAACAGACTCAGTATAATTTCTTTTTATGGGTAGACATATTTGAGGTTCTTTTTTGGAAGTTATTAGCTAGAATAAGATTGCCTCATTAATTCTCCCAGTTCAACAGATATTAGTTTATAGAGTACTCTATTGGCATTGGGGATGCAAGTGAATGAGATGGTTACTGTCTTCAAGGAACTCAAAATTGAATCTGGAAGATGGACCTGTAAGTTGTGGACCATTATGGTGACCTATAATAATAATCGGATGGTGTAGAAGTGCCGGTGGGTTGTTAGTAGTCATGTGGGTGGGATGGGAACTCTGGGTAGAAGGAAGAGCAAGTGTGAAGGCACAAGGAACAGCAGTGGTGGGATGTGTCGGGAGATGAGGCTGGAACGTCAACAGGTTTTTGCTGTTCTGGAAAAGTATTTGAACCCTATCCATTAGAGTATTATTTCTTAAATTTTGGACATTTTGTGTACTGTTTTCACAATTTTGGCCATTTCTGAATTCCACCTGAGCTAGAGGTTGGCTTGATGTGGAATTCCAAGGCATCATCTACTCAGACCTTGTTGTAATTAATACTGTGGGTGAAATCAAAGATTGACGAGTTGGTTATATTTTTTCTTGACATAACAAGGTGATTAATATAGACTGGGCATGGACCCTCACTCCTCTAATCCCAGCACTTTATAAGGCTGAATTGGGAGGATCACTTGAGGCCAGGAGTTCGAGACCGACCTGGGCAAAACAGTGAGACCCTATCTTTAAAAAAAAAAAATTCAGTTGGATGTGGTAGTGTGTGCCTGTAAACCCGGCTACTTGAGAGGCTGGGGCAGAAGGATTGCTCAAACCCAGGAGTTAGAGATGGTAGTTAGAGCTATGATGGTATTGCACGCTAGCTTGGGTGATCATCTTTTTTTTTTTTGGAAACAGACTCCTAGTTTATCACCCTCGGTAGAGTGCCGTAACATCACAGCTCATATTCTTTCTGCATCCAGAAGCTCTTGTTTTTTCCATTCTCTTTTCCCTTTTTGATGTACTGGCTCCTGGCTCCTTCAGCTGATTCCATGTCAGCTGCCAGGTTGGGTTCTTGATTTTTAAGTTCCTCCACTGCCAAGAGAACCCCAAGTAGTGTTTGCATTTAGACCAGAGAGGACAGTTATTTTGTTTCTCTTAGTATCTTTTGAAAATTGTCAGATATTGTGATTCAGTCTGTTTATAAATAGGCTAATTTTCTATTTCTTTGTTCCTCTGGAAGATGAATTTGATTCTTTTTACATGCCTCTCTCCTGTGTGTCCTAAACCTTCAGTTAGGGTACCTTGAAAACTACCGCCTTATGAGTTTTCACTATTGCCAAGCTTGCATTTTTTTGTGTTTCTTGTCAACTGTTTTATTTTTGAAGGAGGGGTTCCTTTTTTCTCTCCCGCATTTTCTCCCTCTCTCTGGTTAACTTATGTTAATAACCAGGAATTATTTGGTCTGTTTTTTTCCATGCTCATATAATCATTTACAAATAAAATATACATTTATATCATTGTTATTGCTATTGTTTTATAAAAACAGGACCATACATAATGTTCTGTACGGTTATGTTCTCTCTTGGCACTCCCCTTTTGAAATCTTTCCAAGTTATATTTCTGATAATTCTTTTTAAAAAAGTCTGCATCATACTGCATGTTGCCAGTTGTACAAACAGTTGCCTGCTGGATACTAAGTTTGTTTCTAATTTTTACTACTCTGCACTAAGAAGCACCAAATATCCTTGAGCATCTTTCCTTATTTACTGAGGATTTTATTCTTTTGGAATAAATTTCCAGGAGTTGGGTTGCTGAGTCAAAGAGAACAGCTTCCAACTTTCTAAACATTTCTACCTGTAGTGAGTGAAGCTGCCCTTTTCTCTTCTTTCTTGCTAATAGTCTTGAGTGTGATTTTAAAGTTTTGTCAGTCTGATGGGTGAAAAGCGGTGGCTTACTGTGACCTATGTTTGCTAGAAAATTTCAATGTCTTCTTATGCCTAGGATCCTAGCTCTCTGGCAGGCCAAGGTGGGTGGATTGCCTGAGTTCAAGAGTTCAAGAGTTCAAGACCAGCCTGAGCAAGGGTGACACCCAGCTACTTGGGAAGCTGAGGCAAGAGGACTGCTTGAGTCCAAGAGTTTGAGGTTGCTGTAAGCTAGGCTGATGCTAGTGGCACTCTGTCTTAAAAAAACAAACCAAAAAGAAAACCTCTTACTTTTGAGATAATTGTGGATTCACATGTAGTTGGAAGAAATAATACAGAAAGATCCTTTTTATCCTTTACTAGTTTCCTCCAGTAGTAACATCTTATCAAACTCTGGGATAGTAGTTCTGATTTCTGTAGTTCTACTTGTACTTTTTTTGTGTGTGTGTGTTTAGTTCTGTACAGTTTCATTATCTGTGTAGGTTCCTGTTTCTAATATCACCTTCAAGACACAGTTTCATCGTCACAGGATCTTTATATTGTTCTTTGTAACCACACCCACTTCCCTCCTGCTCTCTCCCTCCCTGTCTTGTTCTGTATCCTAGGCTGATCTTAACAAGTGGAAGACTGGGGCAGCGCCTGTGGCTCAGTGAGTAGGGCGCCGGCCCCATATACTGAGGGTGGTGGGTTTGAACCCAGCCCCGGCCAAACTGCAACAAAAAAATAACCGGGCGTTGTGGTGGGCGCCTGTAGTCCCAGCTACTTGGGAGAATCACGTAAGCCCAGGAGTTTGAGGTTGCTGTGACCTGTGACGCCACGGCACTCTACTGAGGGTGATAAAATGAGACTCTGTCTCTAAAAAAAAAAAAAATAAGTGGAAGACTTATTAAACTAAATATGTCAATTCTTCCTACATTAACATGTAAATTTAATACAATTCCAATAAAAATTACAGTAAGGACTTGGTGGCACAGTGTAGTTAATTGGTTATTTTTTTGATATAGCTGACTCCATTCTAGGTAATGTTGAAGTTTTGACAGATGAGGATAATCCAGTTCATTTTCTTGATTGTATCTGGGTTTCTCAAAAAAAGTTCCAGTAAAGCTGTACCATCGAAAAAGAATCAATTTGAAGTAGTCCTCTTCGTTACAAGGTTAATTTGATGCAATTCATCAAAGCATTTATTAATGAGCCTGTCTGTTGTCCTTACATTTGCCATAAAAAGTATAGGGTTCTTATGAATCTTTTTGTAGATTAATGTGGCAGGTTGAGCAGTCTTGAAATCTAGGACAACGCTTGTGAAAACACGCTTGTGGAGTCTGCAGCATCGAGCTGTGCTGGTGTTGGTAGACAGTTTTACATTCAGCAGGAGGAAGTTATTTCATTTTCCTTCACTAACTCCTTTACTATTTCATCAAATTTCACTGAGCACTTTGAGAGAAGTTTTTCTTTACACAGCTTTTTTTTAACATGCTATAAAAATCTATGCCATATAAGTATACAATTCAGTGATTTTTGTTTTTTAGAGACAGAGTCTCATTGTGTCAACCTCGGTAGGGTGCGTGGTGTCACAGCTCATAGCAACTTCTAGCTCTTGGGCTTAGGTGATTCTCTTGCCTCAGCCTCCCAAGTAGCTGGGACTACAGGCACCTGCCACAATGCCCAGCTGTTTTTTTTTGTTGCAGTTTGGCTGGGGCCGGGTTCAAACCCACCACCCTCAGTATATAGGGCCAGTGCTCTACTCACTGAGCCACAGGTGCTGCCCGATTTTTGTTTTTTTAAATAAGTTTATAGAGTTGTGCAGCCATCACTACAATTCAGTTTTAGAGCATTTTCATTTCCCCCCCAAATTTTCTTGTGTCAGTTTGTAGTTAATTCCTCCTTCCAATTCCAGACCATACCTAGACTACCACTGACTGACTTTCTGTTTCCCTGGGCAGGTGCACTTCTACTTGTGGTGGGGTTATGTCCTGATAATCCCATTGTAAAGTCAAAAATTGTAAGTCAGACTATCATTAAGTTGGGGACCATCTATGTTTACCTTTTCTGAACACTTCATGGAATTATACAGTGTGTGGCTTTTTTGGTCAGATTTCTTTCCTTTAGCATAATGTATATATTTTTTAGAGACAGAGTCTCACTATGTTGCCCACAGTAGAGTGCTGTGGCGTCCCATCTCACAGCAACCTCCAGCTCTTGGGCTTAGGTGATTCTCTTGCCTCAGTGCCTGCCACAACACCCGCTTTTTTTTTTTTTTTTGTTGTTGTTGCAGTTTGGCCGGGGCCGGGTTTGAACCTTCCACCCTCTGTATATGGGGCCAGCACCCTAGTCACCGAGCTACAGGTGCCGCCCAGCATAATATTTTTAAGGTTCATCTATGTCAGTACTTTTATTCCTTTGTGTTGCCAAATAATATTCTGTTGTATAGATATACCACATCTTTACCTATCCATCTGGTGTACATAAGAACGTGGAGTGACTTTGTGAGTTGTTTTTCTTTTTTAAATTAAAACATTCACTGTTATTAAGTGCTCCATTCATTAGGAGTTAATTACAGGCTTAGCGACACCTGGGTTTTCCTGCTGTGTTAGGTTGATTGTGACCTGTGTGCCTCTGGGGGGTTGTACTGATGATGTAACCCAAACCTCTTGACGGGGTTTGTTCTGTTCCTCTGCATTCCATTCCCCTTAGAGACCTGGCCTGCCAGTTACTGACCTGTGCACTGGAGCCAAGCACATAGACAGGGGTTATTGAGTTGTTTCTTGCATTGCAAACTATTCTTTTAAAGATAGAGGCTTTGGTTAATTATGAAGAACTCTAAACACAGCCCAGGTGGCTTTTTTTTTTTTTTTTTTTTTGGTCTGCGTCAGGGCCCTTGTTCAGCTTTATTTTCTATGATAGGGTTTGGATGTTTGGCCCTTCCAAATCTCATGTTGAAATTTGATCTCTCGTGTTGTGTGTGGGCCTGCTGGGAGGTGTTGGGATGGTGAGGGCTCCGCCTCGTGTATGGCTGGTGCCCTCCCCACAGCAGGGTGAGTTCTCCAGTAGTTCACTCACGAGCTGGTGGTTTAGTAGAGCCTGGCACCTGCTCTTGCATTTCTCGGTCCCACGCTCACCATGTGACACACCTGTTCCCTCACTTTTCACTTGATTAGAAGCTCCCCCAAATCCTCACCAGAAGCAGATGTGAGTGCCATGTTTGTTGGACAGCCTGCAGAGCCATGATCCAAATAAACTTCTTTTCCTATTTTTATTTATTTATTTTTTTGAGACAGACCCTCAGTATGTTGTCTTTGGTAGAGTGCTGTGGCGTCATAGCCCATAGCAACCTCCAACTCTTGGGCTTAAGCAACCCTCTTGCCTCAGCCTCCCAAGTAGCTGGGACCACAGGTGCCCACCACAACGCCCAGGCTCAAAGCCGCCAGCCTCCGTGTATGTGGCTGGTGCCCTACTCACTGAGCTATGGGTGCCGAGCCAAAAACCTCTTTTCTTTATAAATCACCCATCCTTGGGTATTTTCTTTACAGTAGTGCAAAATGGACAAATACTGTGCATTTGTTAGGGGGCACAGTTTTGGTTGCCATCCTGGTTTTGATAGGTATCTCAGGTTTCAATGTTGCCCTCAAACACCTACCTATGTGCAGAGACTAGTGTGTACACATCTAATATTTAAGAATGACATCTGCCTATAAATGAGGGCTGTTTCAATACGGGGGAGTGTTCTGGGACCTGTGATTCAAGTTTAATCACCACTGGAACTGAGAAAGGCAGGGGCAATTTGCCTACTCCCTGGAAAGGCATTTGTGGAGCTCACACTATGGACCAGGTACTGAGCTAGGTGCAGGGGTCCAGAAAACACAAGATAGATGATAGAAACCAAACAGTGCAGTTGACAGAACTTACGTATCTTAGGTTTTGGGTCCCAAATAGACTTCCATCTGTGGAGGGTTAGACTTTGATCATTTGGCAGCTGAAAACTAGAATGCTAGGATGGACTAGTGATGTCTGTCACGGGCACAGACTACAGTGGGAAGACATGAGTGCTGTGTGTTTGCAGATGCTATGTTAGGTTTGTCTGGTGTAGACTCATCTTTTTGTCTTGGTGGAATGGGGCATGGTGGAAATTGTACTGGATCAGCATGGAATGGGTGGGGCTGGAGTGCAGATGTTGCTCCTTATTAATCACTGTCTTCAGGAGGTCACTTGAATGTCTTTAAGCCTCATCTTCTTCAAGTATAGAATGGAGATAATAATACTTGCCCCACCCATATTGTAGTGTTTTCTGGGAGGAGTAAGAGAAGTAATGGGTTTGAAAATATTTTACCACCCACAGAATGATAAACACCTGGAGTATTGTTACCACAGGTGTAGGGATGGGTGAAACAGCAAATGCCAGCTCTTAGGCAAGTTTCAGCTGAGTGGTGGTAGCCACACGGCCTTTGCATTGGGCCTGTCTATCTAGCCTGCTGCCCTTGTCATAGCCAGGTCATAACTCCAAGCCTGCCTCTATTCAGGTCACAGAATCTAAGCCTGTCCCTGTCTATCTCCACCCTACTACCTCATCCTGTCTTATTTTCTTCAAAGTTCTCATTAACTAAAATGATCTGGTCAGTTTATTTGTGTGCCTTCCTCTGCTAGAAGCATGCAAACGTGGGAAGGCAGAGACCTTGCCTGCCTCACTCCCACCTTTGTATCCTCAGAGCTCGGCACATGGGAGCTGTTCAGGATTTCTTAACATTTGCTGCAGGAATGAATGGAAAGGATTCTAAAGTACACAGACCCAGTTGGGCAGGGCCCAGGAGCCCTGGATTGCTAAGTATTGAGTGTAGTTGCTGTGATCTCATCTCTTTGTAGAGATGTTCCTGAAATTACCATTTCTTTGGTTATCGAGAAACAAATTCAATTAAATGCACAGTAATTGTAACTTAATTGAAATTTCTGTCAACTCTGGTTCCGCATCCACAATGTAATCTCTTATAACAAAATGCAGAACAAGAATCAGAATTCATATTTTTTTTTCAGTGCATGTAACAGGCCGTGAAATTACACAATATTTCCAATTTGGCAGGTTGGTGAATTCAGCCTCTGAAAATATAATCTTGTTCTTTAAACTACATATAATCTGAATTAGAATTAAAACTTGTGAATTGGATATAATTGTTGTGCTCCCCACCCCAAACTGATTGGTTTTTAAATTGTTATCTCTGTCCCCCTAGCTGGTACCAGTTCCCTTTCCTCTTACTCCTTGCAAATTGTTACTATACCTTCATGTCTGATGAATATGACTGGCCTGTGCAAGGCATCCCTGATTATGTGAAATGAACATAAATGCCGGGAGGCTGGTGGACTGGGCAGGTCCGTTACCATCCTGGTAAATCCAGACGTCTCCTGTGATTTGCCCCTGGTGGCTTGCTCTGTCCCTAGAGATGCTGGGGCCGCCCTGGTGGTTACTCCCTTCCCTGGGTGGATTGATGAGTCATTGTTTCTCTTGCAGGGTGACCTGTCTGTGTGCCCAGTTTGAAGCCGTCCTGCAGCATGGCTTGAAGAGGAGTCGAGGGTTAGCGCTCACCGCAGCAGCGATCAAACAGGCGGCAGGCTTCCCCAGCAAAACTGAAACAGGTACCATGCTGCCTGACTGTGGCTTGAAAGAGCTTGTCTTCTCTTTTGCCCTCTCTATTTATTTTTATTTATTTTTAAATAGTGGGCAAGGCAGTCACTGTTTGGCACTGGGGTGGGTGCTCAGAAATCCGTGTCTTACTTGTGGTCAAAATAATAATGGTGTTTCCTGGGATCATGATTTAAATGAAGTCATCCTTTGTGCAGAATTCTCAGAGCCATGTGGTACAGTCTTTTCTGGGTTTGGAGCCTGCAGTCAAGTGCTTATTTCCCCAATGTGGTTTGGCAATGGCTGGGAAATTAATAACTTGTTTTAATTTTTTGCATAAGGACAATATGGCATTTCGTAATCAAATGTCTTCAACAACTACAACAGAAACCCTGGAGGTCTCTGAGCTTGGAGTTCTGCTGTCATGCATTTGATGTTGTGAACAGCAGGGTTGATGCTAATAATGGTAACTGTTAACACTTACTGCTTAGTGCAAGCCTGGCACTTGTTTAGTCTTTGATATAAATTAACTCATTCAGTTCTCACAGCAGTCCTATGAGTAGTAGGGACAGTTATTATCACCACTGTACCCATGAGAAAACTGTTCAAAGTGATTTGCTTTGGATTGAACCTTGAAGTGCATCATGTCCCATGAAAATGTCCTGTGGTACCTTACCTTTCAAAGGGCAGGTTCCTTCCAACCCTGCTTGTGGCTCCACATCCCTGTCTTTCTTGTACTGTGATCATGTCTTTGTTATTGCTGAGTAAAATGTGCTGTCTGTTGCTAGTTCTCCTATCCCAGCAAGCAGGCCTCACTGGTGGAAGCCTCTGGAAGTTCTCTGTCCACTGAGTCCTTAGCCTTTTCCCTCCCCTCATGTTGCTGCTCTTCTGGAGTACAGTGGCTGCATCATGCTCACTATAGCCTTAAACTCCTGGGCTCAGGAGATTGGCCTCTTGCGAAGCTGGACTATGGGCGTGTGCCACCATGCCCAATTAATTTTTTGATCTTTGGTGGGAATGGGCTCTTGTCCTGGTCTCCAGTAATCCTCCTTCCTTGGCTTCCCAAAGTGCCGGAATTATAGGCATGAGCCACTGTGCCTGGCCTTTTTAAAAAAAAATTAAAGTTTTTTTTTTTAATTGGTACATAATATTGGTGCAAATTTTGGGGGGCACTTGTATTTTGATATATGTATACCCTGTTTCCCCGAAAATAAGACAGTGTCTTATTTTAAGGTGTGCTCCCAAAGATGCACTAGGTCTTATTTTCAGGGGACGTATTATCTTTCCTGTAAGTAGGTCTTATCTTCGGAGGAGTCCTTATTTCAGAGGATGTCTTATTTTTGGGGAAACAGGGTAGATATGTGGTGATTTCAACAGATCTTTGATTCTTTTTTTTTTGGAGACAGAGTCTCAAGCTGTTGTCCTGGATAGAGTGCTGTGGCGTAATAGTTCACAGCAACCTCAAACTCGTGGGCTCAAGCAATCCTCTTGCCTCAGTTTGTCTATTTTTAGTAGAGATGGGGTTTCACTTTTGCTCAGGCTGGTCTTGAACTCATGAGCTCAAGCAATTCACCTGCCTTGGCCTCCTAGAGTGCTAGCAGATCTCTGATTCTTGTTCATCTCACCAGTTACTTGTTTTTTTATTAAATCATAAACACATAGATCATGTATACATTAATGCATTTATGGGGTACAATGTGCTGATTTTATATAAAATTAGAAATGCTTACATCACACTGGTTAATAAAATACCTCATCTCGTTTACTTAATTGTTGTGTGAAGACATTTAGTTACTCATTTTCAGTAATGAATGTGGTTCCTGTTGGGCCGAGGGACAGCTTTGAGAGGGATTCCTGTCACAACTGAGTTTTCTTCCATGACCCTGTGTTTCTTCCTCTTTAAAAAGCTAGGGAAGGAGGGAGCCAGTTTAGAGAAAAGCCAGCATCAAGGACTTACGTATAGAAATCACTGCCTTGACCTCCTCAGACGTCAGCCTCAGTAATGCCTCTGAGACTGTCGTCTCTGGGAGGCTTCCCTGGGACTCTGTTGGGGGTAGTGTTATGGGCTGGTTGATGAGCTTTTCAAGGGCATAACTTTTCCTAGAGACCCCCTAGACTTCCTGGACTTTTGTATTCCTTTGGTTTCCATCTTATCTGTCTATGGGGGTGGTGATCTTACAAGAACTGGTGCAAAGTAAACCCTGAGGTTCTTGGTCTGCCTCTGTCCAGCTGAGGGCAGGTGCTGGGCAAGGCAGAGGCAACCCTGGCTTTGAAGTCAGACTGTACAAGTAAGTTTTGTGTGATCTTGAGAAAGTTCCTTCTGAGCTTTAGATTTTTTTGCACCTGCAAAGGGGGAAAATCTTCCCTATCTTGAGGGATTGTCAGGAGGATTCAGTGAGAACCTCATGTGAAGAAGCTGCTTTAGTTCAGAACACCTAATAATTATTTAACTGGTTACCATCTTCTTCCCAGCACCCTTTTAACTTTGAACCTCTCCTTCCATCTTGAACCTTCTGACGTTTGGCCCTGCAAAGTGGCTCTTTCTATTCCCATGCAGATTAGAATTCTTGTCTTCTTGTGATTTGGTTGGCCTTCATGATCAGAGAAGCACCAGCACATTTGCATAGGCAGTTTTCCGCTGATGAGCACGTGCTGAGCACCTCCTGCCTGAGTGACTGTCCAGGGCTTCATTGCCACACGGTCAGCAGTGTTAGTTAACAATTTACTGGCTGCTAGGTAGTCTTTGGCTGATTAAAACCTCCTTCGTGCTATTGAATGTTTAATTAAATCCCTCACAAGAGAGTGGGGCAGGTGGCTTTTTGACTTCTATGACTTGGGAAAGGTCAGGTCTGTGGCTTCTTTTTTTTTTGGCCGGGGCTAGGTTTGAACCTGCCACCTCCGGCATATGGGACCGGCGCCCTACTCCTTGAGCCACAGGCGCCGCCCAGGTCTGTGGCTTCTTATGGCTGTTCTTAAAGGCATTGGAATGACACTTTCAGACAGAATGACACTTTCAGAGGATTGGATAGAAATGAGTGTAACCTGCCTCCTCTCCCCTGCCAGCTCTGAGGCACTTTATGTAGTGCAGCAGTTAAGACTGCTGGCTCCAGAGTCAAATGACAGGGTCCAAATCCCCTCAGTGGCTTGTCACAGCGTGAGCTACCTGTAACATCCTTTCTCTGAGCTTCTGTTTCCTTATGTTTAAAATAAAGATAACAACAGGACCTGGCTCTCAGGTTGGTGGGGGTAGTTTCAGCAGAAAGTGCTGCACAGACCAGGCCCTGGTACAGAGCTGCCAGGGGGCTGATATTGGATGATAACATGGCAGCACTTCCCAGGGTAAGCATTGCTGTGTTTAGTTTTCCAAATGATGAAACTGAGGCTCAGATAAGTTAATAAGTTGCTCAAGTTCCTTTAGCTGGTAAAGGTAGAGCTGAGGGTTCCAACCCATCTCAGACTGACTTACAATGCCTGCCTCTTCCCAGCTTCCCCGTCCCTGGCCACAGGCTGGTGCCCCTTCATTATTGGTCTTCTGTGGACCACTCCAGCCCAGTTAACTAAATTGGAAGTGATGGGGGCGGATAAATAATGATGAATTAACCTTTTGAAGAGAGAAAAGCTGAACTTCAAAGTAATGACTGTTCAGTCATTACTGAAGTCATTTCACAAAGCTATTGTTGAAAATCACAATACAGTAGATCCTGCCAAGTGCCTGCCAGTGGCATCACTGCATTTGGTCCTTGGAGTTTGGGTGCATGTAGGACTGAGTTTGAAACTGGTGCCCGTGTGCAGTGTGCTTGAAGTTGTTTTTAAAGTTGCCAACATTTAAAAACTGTGAGATTTCATGTTGAAATACGGATTTCTAGCTTAAGCTGCACAGTCTGTGATTCTGGCCTGTACTTGGTGACTTGGTGGTCCCCTGCAGGCTCAGTGCAGTCTCCAGCTGCTCCTGTTGCCCCTCACACTTGGGGTAGGTGTTGGTCACCATTTATTGTTGCAGTGTGCTGTTGTTTTTCTTGTTAGAATCAAGAGGAAAATGCCTCTGTTCCCACATATTGGTATTTTACTTTGGCCCTTTTAGAATTACGGTCTAGGACAGGCGTCCTCAAACTGCGGCCCACGGGCCACATGAAGTGGTGTGAATTGTGTTTGTTTCCGTTTTGTTTTTTACTTCAAAATAAGATATGTGCAGTGTGCATAGGAATTTGTTCATAGTTTTTTTTTTTTAAACTATAGTCCGGCCCTCCAACGGTCTGAGGGACAGTGAATTGGCCCCCTGTTTAAAAAGTTTGAGGACGCATGATCTAGGATAAAGGAAATAATGCTTTAGACGTTTTAAGTTTGTGACAACTCACTTCATGGAGTGCTGCTGTCACCTTTCCTGCAGTGCTGAACCAGGGCAATTATATATATATATATGTATATTTATTTATTTATTTTTTAAATTAGACAGAGTCTTTGTCATCCTTGCTAGAGTGCTGTGGCATCAAATGATCTCCAACTCTTGGGCTCAAATGATCTTGTTCTCTCAGCCTCCCAAGTGTCTGGGACTACAGGTGCCCACCACAATGCCCAGCTGTCTTTTGGAGATGGGGTCTCACTCTGCTAAGGTTGGTCTCAAGCTCCTGTGCTTAGGCAATCTGCTTGCTTTCATCTCCCAGAGTGCTGGAATTAAAGGTGTAAGCCACCATGCTCGGCCTGCCAATGATATATTTCTTTTTTTTTTATTAAATCATAACTGTATACATTGATGTGATCATGGGGCATCATACACTCGCTTCATAGACCATTTGACACATTTTTATCACAATGGTTAACATAGCCTTTCCGGCGTTATCTCAGTTACTGTGCCAGAACATTTACATTCTACATTTACCAAGTTTCGCAAATACCCCTGTAAGATGCACCACAGGTGTGATCCCACCGATCCCCCTCCCTCTACCCACCCCCCCTTTCCCACTTCCCCCTATTGTTAGGTTGTAACTGGGTTATAGCTTTCATGTGAGAGCCCCAAATTAGTTTCATAATAGGGCTGAGTACATTGGGTACTTTTTCTTCCATTCTTGAGATACTTTACTAAGAAGAATATGTTCCAGCTCCATCCATGTAAACATGAAAGAGTTAAATCTCCATCTTTCTTTAAGGCTGCATAGTATTCCATGGTGTACATATACCACAATTTATTAATCCATTCATGGATCGATGGGCACTTGGGCTTTTTCCATGACTTAGCAATTATGAATTGGGCTGCAATAAACATTCTGGTACAAATATCTTTGTTATGTTGTGATTTTTGGTCTTCTGGGTATATGCCCAGCAGAGGGATTACAGGATTGAATGGCAGATCTATTTTTAGATCTCTGAGTGTTCTCCATATATCTTTCCAAAAGGAATGTATTAATTTGCATTCCCGCCAGCAGTGCAGAAGTGTTCCCTTTTCTCCGCATCCACGCCAATATCTCTGGTCTTGAGATTTTGTGATATAGGCTAGTCTCAGTGGAGTTAGATGATATCTCAAAGTAGTTTTGATTTGCATTTCTCTGATGATTAAAGATGATGAGCATTTTTTCATATGTCTGAAGGCCGTGCGCCTGTCTTTTTCACAGAAGTTTCTCTTCAAATCCCTTGCCCAGCCTGCGATGGGATCCCTTGTTTTCTTCTTGCTGATGCGTTTGAGTTCTCTGTGGATTCTGGTTACTAAACCTTTGTCAGAGATATACCCTGCAAATATCTTCTCCCATTCTGAGGGCTGTTTGCTTGCAGTGTTCTTAGCTGTGCAGAAGCTTTTTAGTTTGATCAAGTCCCACTAATGTATTTTTGAAGCTGCTTCAATTGCCCGGGGGGTTCTCCTCATGAAATACTCACCCAGACCGATTTCTTCAAGGGTTTTCCCTGCATTCTCTAGTATTTTTATAGTTTCATGTCTTAAGTTTAAATCTTTAATCCAATGAGAGTCTATCTTAGTTAATGGTGAAAGGTGTGGGTCCAATTTCAGTCTTCTGCAGGTTGCCAGCCAGTTCACCCAGCACCATTTGTTAAATAGGGAATCTTTTCCCCACTGAATGTTTTTAATTGGCTTGTCAAAAATCAAATAGCGGTAAGTAGCTGGATTCATCTCTTGGTTCTCTATTCTGTTCCAGATATCTACTTCTCTGTTTTTGTGCCAATACCATGCTGTTTTGATCACTATCGATTTGTAGTCAAGTCTGAGGTCTGGTAGTGTGATTCCTCCTGTTTTGTTTTTATTTCTGAGTAATGTCTTGGCTATTCGAGGTTTTTTCTGATTCCATATAAAACGAAGTATTGTTTTTTCAAGATCTTTAAAATATGACAGTGGAGCTTTAATAGGGAGTGCGCTGAAATTATATATGCTTTGGGTAGTATGGACATTTTGACAATGTTGATTCTTCCCAGCCATGAGCATGGTATGTTTTTCCATTTGTTAACATTTTCAGCTATTTCTTTTCTTAGAGTTTCATAGTTCTCTTTATAGAGATCTTTCACGTCTTTTGTTAGGTAAATTCCCAAATATTTCATCTTCTTTGGCACTACTGTGAATGGGATAGATTCCTTTACTGCTTTTTCAACTTGACTGTTGTTGGTGTATATAAAGGCTACCGATTTATGGATGTTGATTTTGTAACCTGAGACGCTGCTGTATTCCTTGATCACTTCTAGGAGTTTTGTAGTAGAGTCCCTAGTGTTTTCCAGATACACAATCATATCATCTGCGAAGAGCGAAAGTTTGATCTCTTCTGACCCTATATGGATACCCTTGATCGCCTTTTCTTCCCTAATTGCGGTGGCTAAAACTTCCATTACAATGTTGAAAAGCAATGGAGACAATGGGCAGCCTTGTCTGGTTCCTGATCTGAGTGGAAATGATTCCAATTTAACTCCATTCAGTATGATATTGGCTGTGGGTTTGCTGTAGATGGCTTCTATTAGTTTAAGAAAAGTCCCTTCTAGACCAATTTTCTTGAGTGTTCTGATCATGAAGGGATGCTGGATATTATCAAAAGCTTTTTCTGCATCAATTGAGAGAATCATATGGTCTTTGTTTTTTAATTTGTTTATGTGCTGAATTACATTTATAGATTTACGTATGTTGAACCAGCCTTGACACCCTGGGATAAAATCAACTTGGTCATGATGTATAATTTGTTTGATGTGTTGCTGGATTCTGTTTGTTAGGATCTTGTTGAATATTTTTGCATCTATATTCATTAGTGATAGTGGTCTATAATTTTCTTTTCTTGTTGGGTCTTTTCCTGGTTTGGGGATCAGGGTGATGTTTGCTTCATAGAACGTGTTGGGTAGTCTTCCTTCTTTTTCTACATTTTGGAACAGGTTGAGTAATATAGGTACTAATTCCTCTTTAAAGGTTTGGTAGAATTCTGACGTGAAACCATCTGGTCCCGGGCTTTTCTTTTTAGGGAGGTTTTGTATAGTTGATGCTATTTCTGAACTTGATATGGGTCTGTTCAACATTTCCACTTGATTCTGGTTAAGTCTTGGAAGGTGGCGTGCTTCCAAGTATCGGTCAATTTCCTTCAGATTTTCATATTTCTGAGAATAAAGTTTCTTGTAATATTCATTAAGGATTTTTTGGATTTCTGAGGAGTCTGTTGTTATTTCGTCTTTGTTGTTTCTGATTGATGATATTAGAGATTTTACTCTTTTTTTTCTGATTAGGTTGGCCAGAGGTTTATCTATTTTATTGACCTTTTCAAAAAACCAGCTTTTTGATTTATTGATCTGTTGTATTATTCTTTTGTTTTCAATTTCATTTAATTCTGCTCTAATTTTGGTTATTTCTTTTCTTCTACTGGGTTTGGGGTTGGACTGTTCTTCCTTTTCCAGTTGCTTGAGATGTCCCATTAAGTTGTTAACTTCCTCTCTTTCCGTTCTCTTGAGGAAGGCTTGCAGTGCTATAAATTTCCCTCTTAGAACTGCCTTAGTGGTGTCCCAGGGGTTCTGATAGTTTGTGTCTTCATTGTCGTTTTGTTCCAAAAAATTGGCGATTTCTTTCTTAATCTCATCTCTGACCCAGCTATCATTCAGCATAAGGTTATTTAACTTCCATATTTTTGTATGAGTATGCAGATTCCTGTTGTTACTCAGCTCAAATTTTATTCCATGGTGGTCCGAGAAGATGCATGGAATAATTTCTATTCCTTTAAATTTACTGAGGTTAGACTTGTGACCTAAAATGTGGTCAGTTTTGGAGTAAATTCCGTGGGCTGATGAGAAGTATGTGTATTCAGTTTTGTTGGGACGAAATGTTCTGTAGATGTCTGCTAAATCTAAATATTGGATGGTTAGGTTTAAATCTAAGATTTCTGTGCTCAGCTTCTTGCTGGAGGATCGATCTAACACTGCCAAAGGAGTGTTGAAATCTCCGACGATTATGGAGCTGGAGGAAATCAAGTTACTCATGTCTGTTAGAGTTTCTCTTATAAATTGAGGTGCATTCTGGTTGGGTGCATAGATATTAATAATTGAGATCTCATCATGTTGAGTATTACCCTTAACGAATATGAAGTGACCATTCTTGTCCTTCCTTACTTTTGATAGTTTAAAGCCTACTGTATCTGCAAATAAAATTGCAACACCTGCTTTTTTCTGATTACCATTTGCCTGAAATATGGATGACCATCCTTTCACCCTGAGTCTGTATTTGTCTTTTAAGTTAAGATGTGACTCTTGTATGCAACAAATATCTGGCTTGAGTTTTTGTATCCAGTCAGCTAACCTATGCCTCTTTAGAGGACAGTTTAAGCCATTCACATTGATGGAGAGTATTGATAAGTCTGGTGGAATTTTGGGTATCGAGTTTTTCAAAGGTCCAGTGGACATTTTTAATCCTTTCGCCAGTGTGGAAGTTGGAGTTTGATCCGAAGTTTCTGAGTGATTTTACTTTTGTGGTATAGGATTGGGTTGGTCATTGTGGAGGATAGGTCTGAGAATATCCTGAAGAGCTGGTTTACTTATGGCAAATTTTTTCAACATATGAATGTCATTGAAGTATTTAATTTCTCCGTCATAGATGAAACTCAGTTTAGCTGGATACAAGATCCGGGGTTGAAAGTTATTTTGCTTTAGGAGATTAAAAGTTGATGACCACTCTCTTCTGGCTTGAAAAGTTTCAGCAGAGAGATCTGCAGTTATTCTAATATTCTTACCTGTACGTAACAGTTTTCTTTCGCCGGGCTGCTTTGAGAATCTTCTCTTTCATGTTAAGTTTAGTGAAGCTAATTATGATATGTCTGGGGGATGACTTATTGGGGTTGAATCACGCTGGGGTTCTGAAGCTGTCTGCTATCTGAATTTCAGATTCTCTAGGCATGTCTGGAAAATTTTCTTTCATAATTTCATGCAGAAGGGCCTCTGTGCCCTTCGAGGCCACTTCATCGTTCTCAGAAATCCCAATAATTCGTAAATTGCTTTTTTTCAAATTATCTGAGAGCTGTCTGAGTGAGTGATCCGTTTTTGCTCTCCATTTCTCTTCCTCTTTGAGAGATTGGGAGCGTTTGAAGACTTTATCTTCAATGTCAGAAATCCTTTCTTCTGCTTGCTCCATTCTGTTGCTGAGGGATTCTACTGTATTTTTCATATCTTTGAGGGCTGTAAATTCTTGCTTCAGTGTGTCTAAGTCTTTGGTGGTTTTGTCTTTAAATTCGTTAAATTCTTGAGACAACTTTTGAATTTCTCCTCGAATTCCTAATTCCATTTTATTAATCTTGTCTGCAATCCAAATTCTGAATTCGATTTCTGACATCTCAGCCAGTTGTTTATGAATGGGATCTTCAATCACATCTGCCGTATCTTTTCTTGGGGGGGTTGATCTATTCTGGTTATTCATGTTACCAGAGTTTTTCCGCTAATTCCGCCCCATGGTTATTTTACTCCCTTTGATTTTTCCCCTGGGGCTTTATCAAGGGCCCGTATAGTGTTGTGGCCTGAGAAACTGGGGCCCTGTCTTGTGTGGTGGAGTTAAGTGGTTCTGTCTTGTTTTTAGCTGGTTTCTGTTCGACCCTATTGCAACTTCTACTCTGGCTTGAAGTCTCAGCTGTGTGGAAAAATCAGCAATTAAGTCACCCCGCCTGCCCCCCCTCTGGCCCCAGTTGGAAAAGGAGAATCAAACCTTCCTACAACCGCACACCCAGGGCACCGCCTGAAAAGTCCTCAGTCTATTAGCCCAGTTCAAAAGGTCCAAATCAACTGTCTCAATCGGCACCTGTCTCGGGTGGGAAAGTTCAAGAGGTCTCGGGGAACTGGATCACAGGGGCCTGGTGACTCCTCTGACACGGCTCATCCCAGTGCAGCATGGAGTCAGGAGGAGCCACCCAGCAAACAGAGCAGTCTGGGAAGGTTGACGTCTCCTTCCCCACATTGCCCCTCCGTCGGACTCAGTCACTGGTATCTCTGCAGATGGCTAACCCAGTTGCCTGCAGTGAACAGACACTCCAGGGGTTTGCACCTGCCTGAATCGCAAGGAAGTCTGCCAGGCCCCCGCAGACTGCCGCTATTTAGCAGGAGGAGATGGGGCCTGACATCTTTGAGTGTTTGATGCAGGTGATGGGAAGGAGGTGTTCACTCAGGCTTAGCCCCGTCCCTGATGGGTGCTGTTAACAGAAGAGAACAGAACAGACAACTTTGCGGGGTTCTGTCTCTGTTCCTGCCGAAATCGCCTACAGAAGACGGGCTGTTCTGAGTTCAAACGTCTTTGCTGCTGGAGGTTTGTGTCCTCTTTGCTGCTGAAGGCTTGTGTCCGATCACCTCTCTGGGTCGGCCCCGCCCTGGAAGCTTCCCGGGTTTGTGAGCAGTGTCAGGAAATCCCCCCCTCACCAGTGGCCTCGTCTGGTTGCCCAGGGAGACAGGGGGTGTGGCCTCAAAATATCCAGAAGTGAGCCGTTCTGCCGTTAAAGAAAAAAACGGCTGTTGCTCTGCCTCCAGGGAACTGCTGCTTTGGTGTGGGCACTCAGCCGACCCTTTTCTCCTCTGTCTCGCGCCCCAGAGTCAGCAATGAGCAGCCGCAGTTTATGCTGGGTCCACACCCTTCGAGAGATCCCCCAAGAATCCGAACTCTTGGGGGTCAGGCCCCCAGACCCCGAGTGGGAGTCGGGGGGAAGCTAGAGTTTCATTCAGTTTTATGCCTGGCCGTACTGTTGCCCGCCCTGGGAGGGCTGCTGCACTGCACCGCAGGGAAGTGCCACCAAGGCTTGATTTCCCCTCAGCAGAGTGCCCTCTCCTCGCTCATGTGTCTCAGAGTCAGCGCTGACCTGACGCAGCTTGGGCACTGTGCATGCCCCTCGAGAAATCACCCAAGGATCCGAACTCCTGGGGGATAGGCCTCCAGACCCTGAGTGAGAGTAGGGGCGCTCAGCGGGGAAGCTAGAGTTTTATTCAGTTTTGTGTAGTAATTTTGCCCGGGGAGGGCTGCTGCACTGCACTGCAGGGAAGTGCCGCCGAGGCGTGACTCCCCCTCTGCCTGTTGCCCTCTCCTCGCTCACGTGTCTCAGAGTCTGCGCTGACCAATCGTGGCTCGGGCACTGTGCGCTCCCCTCGAGAAATCACCCAAGGATCCGAACTCCTGGGGGACAGGCCCCCAGACCCCGAGTGAGAGTGGGGGGGAAGCTAGAGTTTCATTCAGTTTTATGCCTGGCCGTATTGCTACACCGCACCACAGGGAAGTGCCGCCGAGGCGTGACTCCCCCTCAGCCCGGTGCCCTCTCCTCACTCGCGTGCCTCAGAGTCAATGCTGACCAGTCGCAACTCGGGGACTGTCCACTCCCCTTGAGAAATCACTCAAGAATCCGAACTCCTGGGGGACAGGCCTCCAGACCTCAGTGGGCGGGAGGGGAGTGTTGGGGATTCAGGGTTGCCGGCAAAGGATTTTTAAAGTTTTATTCAGTTTTATGCCCGCCAGGAGAACGCCACGGCACCCCAGTAGGGGAGGTTGGTCCAGTTTTTAGAAGGTCTCTCCCGTGGAGTGTAGTGGGAGGGCCTTTAATTTCTGCCCGTTTGTTTAATTGTGGGGCTCTTGAGCCAGTCTCATGGGGGAGGGGGACTCCCGTCCGCTTGGTGGTGGATTTTGTACCTTTTGTTTGCGTCCTTGTGATCATAGCTTGCCTCAGCGGTGTTGATGTGCGTTCTTCAACCTTCTCTCTTGGTGTGGCTCAAGTCCACCAGGATACTTACTAAATTCCTGTCCCTTAACTCTCCTTCTGGATGGGAGCCTCTGTTGAAAGCTGGCTTCAGTCCGCCATCTTGTCTCCCTCCCCCTGATATATTTCTTAACCTAAACTTTGATAAATATTTAGAGGCAAATAAATGTACAAATCATAGATGTGCAGCTCAGTGTATGATCACTACTTATCAGTCCACTCCTGTCACACGAGGACAAGGATGGAGGACTAGAACATTAGCAGGACCCTGGAATCTGCCCAACTCCATGTTTTCTCCCAGTTACTTTGCCCACCTCTTTCCCAGAGGTAACCCTACTCTGACTTCTCACATCATGGATTAGTTGTGCCTGATTTTTTTTTTTGAGACAGAGTCTCACTATGTCGCCCTGGGTAGAGTGCTGTGGCATCACAGCTCACAGCAACCTTAGACTCTTAGGCTTAAGCGATTCTCTTGTTTCAGCCTCCCAAGTAGCTGGGACTAAAGGCGCCCGCCAGAACGCCCAGCAATTTTTTTGTTGCAGTCGTCGTTGGTTAGCAGGCCCGGGCCGGGTTTGAATCCACTGGCACAGGTGTATGTGGCCAGCACCCTACCCACTGAGCTATGGGCTCCAAGCCATTGTGCCTGATGTTGATTTTAATTTAATGTGTTCTCTTTTATGTCCCGTTTCTTTCACTTATCATTGTTTTGTGAGAGTCTGCTATGTTCTTGGCATATCAGGAACTCATCCAACTCCACTGATGCTTTATAGTTTATCTGCTTTACCAGGTAGCGTTCGGGTTATTGCCTCTTTAGGGCTGTTAAAAATAGTGCTGCTATGACTATTTTCATATGGAGAACATATGTATAGGTACAGTTCAGTTTGGGCTAGGTGTGGAATGAATGAGTGAGAGGGAACAGGCACCTTGAGCTCACATTTCCATCAGCAGTCAGTCTTGTGCAGAGCTGTGGTGGCTCCATGTCCCTGCCAACATTTGGTATTGTTCCCAAGGGTGCGTAGTATTTCCTTGTGGCTTCAGCTGTCATTTCCTGATGAGCAGTGTAGTTGATCCCCTCTTCATAACACTTATTGACTATTCAGATACCCTCTTTTATGAAGTAGCTGCTCAAATCTTTTTTTAATTGGGTTGCTTTCTTTTTCTTGTTGGTTTGTAGGAGTCTGTATATTGTAGACATAGGCCCTTCCTAAGATACATGCCCTTCAAAAATCTTTCCCACTCTGTAGTTTTCCTTTCACTCTCTTAATTATATCTTTAAACTGAAATATTTCATTTTTATAGCCCAATTTATTATCTTATTGATTCATCTTTCCTTTTTGAGAAATATTTGCCCATTCCAAAGCCATGAAGATATTCTGTGTTGAATTTCTAGTTTTGTCTTATGTTTTATTTTAAGATCTGTAATTTACGTGGAATTTGTTTTTGTAATATATGTGGGGTGTGTGAGAAGCATCAAGATTTTTTCTCCCATTACAGATATCTAATTGACTGAGTACCATTTATTGATTTTTTCTTAACTGCCCTGAAGTACCATTTTGTCATAAATCAGGTGTTCATATGTTTTAGGTGCTTATCTGGACTTTGTATAATATTCCTTTTTTTTTTTCCCTTGTACCAATATCACTTTGCCTTTTTTCTTTTTTGCATAACTCTACCCCCCTCACTTTGCCTTAAATGCAATATTTTTATGAAAAGTTTTTCTAGCTGGTAAGTGTAAGTCCTCTGGCCTTATTCTTTAAGGTTGTGTTGGCTATTCTTGACATTTTGAATTTCCACGTGCCTTTTAAAATCATCTTGTCCATTTCCACATACACATAGAAACTTGTGGAATATTGATTGGGGTTGCTTTGAATAATAGAGCACTTGGGGATGCATTCACGTTGTTTATAAGACTGAATGTCTCAATCCACAAGCACAGTGGAGCCCTTCTGTGTTGAAGCCCTCTCTTAGCTCTCAAAAATGTTTTGTAAGTTTCTGTGAATGCTTTTTGATAGATTTATTCTCAGATATTTGAGAATTTTTTGATGTTGTTAAAAATGACGCTTAAGGCTGGGTATGGTGGCTCATGCCTGTAATCCCAGTTCTTTGGGATGTGGAGTTGGTCAACAGCAGTTCAAGAGCAGCTTGGGCAACAGTGGGAGACTGCAACTCTTCCCCCCTCACCGCCCCCAGAAGGAAAGTATCCAGGCATGGTGGTGTGCACCTTTAGTCCCTATTGCTTGGGAAGCTGAGGCTGGAGGATAATTTGAACCCAGGAGTTTGAGGTTACAGTGAGCTGTGATTGTGCCACTGCACTCCAGCAGGTGACAGAGCAACACCCTGTCTTGGAAAAAAAAGGCATTTAAAAAGTTTATTTTCTGGGCTGGGTGTGATGCCTCCATGCCTGTAATTCCAGCATTCTGGGAGGTCAAGAGGATTGTTTGAGCGCAAGACTTGGAAGTTGTAGTGAGCTATGATGATGGCCCTGTATTCTAGCCAGGGGTGACAGAGTAAGACACTGCCAAAAAAGAAAAAAAAAAAAGGTATTAATAGCTTTAAAATTTTTAAATTTATTGTTGTATAATTATTTACAAAATTCATTGATTGTCTTCATATACCAGGATTCTTAAAGATGTGGGTTTTAAACTAAAACATTGATGACTCATTCAGTCATTTATTTATTTATTTTAGACAGTAGAAATTTGTTTCTCACCCTTTTGGGCTGGACGTCTAAGGCAGGGTCAGGTTCTGGGCAGGGTCTTCCTCCAGGCTGCACACAGCTGGCTTCTTATCCTCACTTGCTGCAGAGAGATCTGGTTGCTCTTTTACAAAGCAGCTTTGATGACCAGAAATCACTTTACAACAAAGATGTTTGCACCAGAATGTTTATTGCAGCTCAGTTCATAATGGCCAAGTCATGGAAGCAGCAGCCCAAGCAGTCCATGCCCATGGACCCATGAATGGATTAGCAAATTGTGGTATATGTACACCATGGAATATTATGCAGCTACAAAAAAAAAGAGACTTTACCTCTTTTATGTTTACATGGATGGAGCTGGATCATATTCTTCTTGGAAAAGTATCTCAAGAATGGAAAACAAATATGCAATGTACTCAATACTATTATGAAACCAATATATAATCACCCACACTTTCATATGAATGATGAAACACAACTATAGCCCAGAAAGACAGAGGGAAGAGGAGGGTGAGGGGAGGGCATGGGTGGAGGGAGGGTAATCAGTGGGACCTCACCTATGGTCCATATTGCAAGGGTACATGTCAAATATATTAAGAGTGGAGTATAAATGTCTTAACACAACAATTAAGTGAGGTGAAGCCTATGTTAACTAGTTTGATGTAAACATTCCAAATTGTATATAAAATCAGCACATTGTACCCCATAAATGCTGTAATGTACAGTTACCACCTAATAAAAAAAAAAAGCAGCTTTATCGGAGTAAAATTTACTTTCCATCAAGTTCACTCATTCTAAGTGTAAATTTATAGCGCTGTGCAAAGCATCACCGCAGTCCACTTAGGACGTTTCCATTTGTATTTCTGACTTCCCCTCTTTCTGATGAGAATTCAGCTGTTAATCATATCGATTCTTCATTGTAGGTGAGTCATTTTTCTTTTGCTGCCTTTAAGAACTCTTCTTTATCTTTGGCTTTCAATAGGTTTGACCCTGAGGTACCTATATGAGAATTTTTTTTTGAGAGAGTCTCAAGCTGTCGCCCTAGATAGAGTGCTCTGGCGTCACAGCTCACAGCAACCTCAAACTCTTGGGCTTAAGCGATTCTCTTGCTTCAGCCTCCCAAGTAGCTGGGACTACAGGTGCCTGCCACGATGCCTGGCTTTTTTTTTTTTTTTTAGAGACAGAGTCTCACTTTATGGCCCTTGGTAGAGTGCCATGGCCTCACACAGCTCACAGCAACCTCCAACTCCTGGGCCTAAGCGATTCTCTTGCCTCAGCCTCCCGAGATGCCCGACTATTTTTTTGTTGTGGTTGTCATTGGTGTTTTAGCTGGCCCTGGCTGGGTTGGAACCTGCCAGCCTCGGTGTATGTGGCTGGCACCCTCCCTACCCACTGAGCTATGGGCACCGCCCCTATGTGAGAATTTGAGTTCTTTTTATTTACCCTACTAGGAGTTTGCTGAGCTTCTTTGATATGCAGATTCTTTATAAATAAAACTTTGGACATTTTTGGCCATCATTTCTTTAAACATTTTCCTGCCCTGTTCTCCCTTCTTGCTGCTCCTTCCGTGTTCTCTGTGTGCGTGTGCAGTTGCCCAGGCATGTGTGACCAGTGAGGGCCTGGCTGTTCTGCTCTGTAGATGTGGAGTCTCAACTAAGGGTGTTGACCCAGTCATGGCTCCAGTCTTAGGCTCACTAGCCACCAAGAGGAGTCCTTCTCAAACACTGACACTAGACAAGGGCATTGCCCACCGCTGCAGTTCAAGTGAGCCCCCACCCATTGGGCTGCTCTTGGCCTGCCCGGCCCTGACAGGCCTCTGCACTCACTAACTGGAGTGGGTGGGGGCCAGATGAGAGAAGCCCGGGCAAGAACTCTGCAGATTCCTTCAGTTTATAATCTGAAGTCCAGCAGTTTTCAAGCATGAACACTCCTCGTATTATTTTATGCTTTTGGTCAGTTCTCACAGTACTGAAATGGTTTTCAATTTTGTCCACTTTCATAGTAGCTTTTGGGGGAGAGGTTTTGTTAATGTCCTCAGTTTGCTGAGGCGAGAAGACCCTGATTTTAGCTTTTATCCTGTTTTTGTTTTTTTTGTTTGTTTGTTTTTTTGTTTTTTTTGAGGCAGAGTCTCACTGTGTTGCCCTCGGTAGAGTACCATGGCGTCACTGCTCACAGCAACTTCCGACTCTTGGGTTAAGCGATTCTCTTGTCTCAGCTTCCCAAGCAGCTGGGACTACAGCCACAACACCCAGCTATTTTTTGGTACAGTTGTCATTGTTGTTTAGCTGGCCTAGGCCAGGTTCAAAACTGCCACCCTTGGTGTATGTGGCTGACACTGTAACCACTGAGCATGGGCACTGAGCCTTTATCCTGGTTTTTATTTTTTTTAATTTTTATTATTATTATTTTTTTTGAGAAAGAAAAGTTTAAAATCTATTTTTTTATTAAGTCAAATACACACAGATCATGAATACATTTATGCATATGTGGGGTATAATGTGCTGATTTTTTTTATACGATCTGACATGGTTACATCAAAGTAATCACCATAGCTTTCACCTGATTAACTTGATTATTGTGTTAAGACATTTATGTTGTACATTTGACATATTTGACTTGTACCCTTGGCAATATGCTCCGTAGGGGTGGTCCCGCCTTTTACCCTCCCTCTGTCAAACCTCCCCCCTCCCTCTCTTCCCACTCCATTTCTCTCTTTCATCCTGGGCTGTAGTTGTGTTCTATCTTTCATAACAAAGTGTGAGTAAATATAAGTAGGTTTCATAGAAGTACTGACTACATTGGATACTTTTTCCTCCATTCTTGAGATACTTTACTCAGGGGAATGTGTTCCAGGTTCCTCCCTGTAAACATAACAGAGGTAAAGGCTCCATTGTAGTCTATGTATATCCTGATTTTTAAGACAGTCTTCTTTTCACGCTTGCCTGCTGTTTTTGACTGACTGCTGCGTGTTGAGTATGAAGAATTGTGGAGAGAATGTGAAGCCTGGGACCACGTTATCTTCCTTCAAAGAGGATTTTCTGTTGCTTCTGGCAGGCAACTGGGGCAAAGGAAGATCAGTTTAATCTAGTTAAGGACTTAGCCGGTTTATAACTGGGCTTAGCATGTGTGAGGGCCTGTGTTTCTATTTCTCCTTTATGTATGGGACTTCTAGCTTGTATTAGTTTTTTAGGGCTGTTGTAACAAACTGCCACAAAAGGGGTGGCTTAAAACAACAGAAATTTATTTAGTTTTTCGAGACAGAGTCTTAGTCTGTTGCCTAGGCTAGAGTGCTGTGGCGTCATCCTACCTCATAGCAACCTCTGTACCCTGGGGTCAAGCGAACTTCCTGCCTCAGTCTCTCCAAGGTCTACGGGCACCCGCCATGATACCTGGCTAGTTTTTCTATTTTTTTAGTAGAGCTCAGGCTGATCTTGAACTCCTGAGCTTAAGGGGTCCTCCCTCCTCAGCCTCCCTGCTAGGATTACAGGTGTGAGCCACTGTGCCCAGCCTAGAAATTTATTGTCTTACGCTGGAGGGTAGAAGTCCTAAATCAGCATGCCAGCAGGGTCGATTGCTCTGGAGATGGAGAGAGAGACCCTGTCTCCCTCAGACAGGTGGCTGGGGATGTTCCCATCCTTAGCACTCCTTGCCTTGTGGCTGCGTCCCTCCAATCCTGACCCCTTCTCCGCACGTCCTTCTGTCTGTCCTGTGTGTCTGTGTGTCCTTTCCTCTCCCATAAGGTCTCAAGTTCTTGGACTTAGGTGCCGCCCTCATCTAGCATGACCTCATCCTAACTGATCAGCAAAGAGCCTGTTTCCAGATATGATCTCAGTCTAAGGGTGTAGTGGATGTGAACTTTGGGGGGACCTTATGTCAACGCAGTATACAGTTGAACCCTTGAGGGGTTCACCAGTTCCTTCATGATAGGCCCAGAACCCTTCATTTTTCTCTTTTCAGACCCTGCAGGAATTCTGAAAGCTCTGGTTAACTTCTTATCATAGAAGCTTAATAGTTGGAAAACACTTTGATGTTTTTTTTTAAAAAAAGGCCTCCAAATGTAGGACTTATGGCTGTAGCCTTCTCTTTGAGATTTTAGTCTCTCAAGTATTTCCTGCCTTTGCAAATCTCTTGGAGAGATTTTATTAAGTTTAAAAAACATCGTCTGGCTTTTAGCTTTTTTCTTTCTTCTTCTTCCTCTTTTTTTTTTTTTTTTTTGTTTTTGGTGGGGGAGTTGCTTCACTCTCATCTTTCCATGGCTGAAAGTGAACCCTTGAGGTGATACTTTTTAGCCTTTTTCTGTTGCCAGATGTACCACCAATATGTGAACATTATTTTTTTTTTTTTTTTGAGACAGAGTCTCACTATGTTACCCTCGGTAGAATGCTGTGGTGTCACAGCTCACAGCCACCTTAAACTCTTTGACCATTACCTTTTTTTTTTTTTTTTTTTTTTGGTTGCAGCGTCATTGTTGTTTTGGCAGGCCCGGGCTGGATTCGAACCTGCCAGCTCTGGTGTATGTGGCTGGCGCCTTAGCTGCTTGAGCCACAGGCGCCGAGCCGCATTACTTTTTTTTTTTTTTTTTTTACAAATCAAGTACTAAGTTTCCTTCTCATGTAAAATATGGCCTGGGAAAGGGAGCTTGCATGCAGTTGTCCTTAAGTTTGGTGATGATTTTAATCAGTGCCTGCATACATTTCCCATGCTGTAGTTTGCTGCCTGTTAGGTGTTTTTGTTTTGTTTTGGGCCTGCTATTCAAGTTTCTTTTCTTTTTTTTATGTTGGAGTTTTTGCCTAAACTCCCCCGACATATGAAACGCTGGTAAGGCAGACATGTTAATAGCAGGCAAGTCACCAAATCAGCCTCGTCTTATCAAGTAGTATTGTTGGGGGTGGGATGCAGTGTCTACCTCAAACTAAGCTCCTCCTGAATACACCATCCAGGTTGTTGGGTTACGAGGGATCCAGCAAGGCTCGGATGAAGCCCAGTGTGTCTTCTCTAGGCCTGGCTGGATTCAAACCCCAGAAGTGAAGGTCTGTTGTGCTCAGTGGAGCCTGGTCCTCTTACTTTGACAAAGTGACTACATTTGTCTGCACAGGAGATCGATTTGGAGGTGTTAAGAAGGGGGTCTGTATTTTCAGAGTCTGGTCCTGGAGTTTGTATAGCCATTGCCTTCTGCTTACGCAGGTTACCCTGAATAATTGCCGCATTCGTTGATTATTCCCTACCCAGCAGTTCTGTCCAGCAGTTCTGTCCTTCCTTTTTTGCTGATAGAGCTGTGATGTCATTCAGTTGTTGCTAGCTGGGAGCTTCAGTGGTAGCCGCAGGGCACCTTCTTAGCCCCTGGGGAAGTAAATCTGGATCAGTCATGACAGTTAACACCTTGCCAGTGATTGGTTTAGGATAGGCATGAGGTACAGTCTGGCTTAAGAGAAGCAAGGAGAAGTCTGCTGAGGGGCTTTTGAGAAAGTTCCTCATTGTTTAAAAGGAGACACAGAGAGAGTTTAGTTTATGGCAATGATTTTGTGACCCTGAAGTAGGGCCGGTACACAGAGGCAGCTTAGAGAGAGGGCGAGTTCCTGGGTCCTTGGTAGTCCCTGTCCCCCACCTCTGGGTTTGATGTTATGTGAGATAAATTCTCTGTTGCTCTAAGCCAGCGGTTCTCAACAGGGGGTCGCGACCCCATTAGGAACTGTATTAAAGGGTCCAGGCATAACTGCTCTAAGCCATTTTGAGTTGGGTCTCCTTTTGCCTGCTTCTGAAAGCACCCTCACTGAAACAATAGGGAAAAACAAGTAACTTTAAAAAAAAAAACAGTCAAAGGTTTGTGCTGCAGAGGTGGAAGGAGTGAGGTGATTTGCACGTGAGTCTTGGAAGTGACGCCTGGGTGTATTCTGTTCTTTTTGGTTCGTTGGTTAACCACAGGCATGGCTTCCTTAGTGTCTGTCAGTGACTCCTACCGAGCATTTCCTATGACTCAGGGAACTTGTTAGATCCTTTGTGTTCATTATCTCATTTTATTCCTGATTGACTAGGCTTGGTGAATGATATGTAGAGTCCCTATTTTACAGATGAAGAAAATAAGTCTCAAAGAAGTGAAATAATGGGACTCATGTTCTCAAGCTAGTAAGTGGCAGTGCTGGGGTTCCTGCTCAGGTCTGTTTGACTGTGATTCTGAAGTTCCTGTTTCTATATGTTATGGTGTGTTTCCAGAAGGAATGGTCTTTGAAAGATCATAAGGCCCTAGTTTGAATTCATGAGTGAATTAATCAGCAAATATTACATACTATGATCCCTTGGAGCAGAGGACAGCAAACTTTGGCTTGCCATCTCATTTTGTAAATGAAGTGTTTTTGGAACACAGCCGCACCTGTTCATCTATCTCTGTGCTGTAGATGGCTGCTTTGAGGCAGAATTGTGATCAAGACTGCTTGTCCTGTAAAGTAGCTTCTATTTGGCCCTTTACATAAAGCTTTTCTACCCCTTGTCTTGCAGAACAAAGGATAGGAGATTCCATTTTATTGTTTTGGAGACTGGGTCTTGCTCTGTTCCCCAGCCTAGAGTGCAGTGGCATCAAGGCAACTTCAGACTCCTGGACTGTAGCTATCCTTCTGCCTCAGCCTACCAAGTAGCTGAGACCACAAGTGTGCAGCACCATGCCCACCTAATTTTTCTATTTTATATAGAGGCATGGGGGTCTTGCCATGTTGCTCAGGCTAGTCTTAAACTCCTGGTTCAAGTGATCCTCCTACCCTTAGTCCCCCAAAGTGCTAGAATGTGCTAGGTGTGAGCCACTGTGCCCAGCCTGGGAGATTCCATTTCATCTTTTTATTTTTTTTTGAGACAGAGTCTCACTTTGTTGTCCTCGGTAGAGTGCCCTTGCATCATAGCTCATGACAACCTCTAACTCTTGGGCTTAAGTAATTCTTTTGCTTCAGCCATCCATCACAATGCCCAGATAATTTTAGAGATGGGGTCTCACTCTAGCTCAGGCTAGTCTCGAACTCGTGAGCTCAGGTAATCCACCTGCCTTGGCCTCCCAAAGTGCTGGGACTACAGGCATGAGCCACCTCGCCTGGCCATTTTATCTTACTATCGCCCAGTATTCAGTCATCTGTATACCCCACTATGTGGTAAGCTTTGTGAAGGCAGCACACCGAGTCTGTTTTGTTTTCTCTTATCTCCACACTGCTAGTACAGCATCTGGCAGTGGCTGTGTTCTTGAATGAAAATATATTCAATGAGTAAATACATCTTCACTGGAAGGAAGGGCATTTATAGTGCATAGTACTATACTTCATGCTTTCTGAGGTACCTTATACCAGGATATCACTCCAGAGTGCTACAGGGGAAGTGATTAATTTTAAGTGACCCAGTGCTCTACAAAGATTTGACTTGGAATTAGTGGACTTTGTAGCCATTGGAAGCCCGAGTATCCAATATAGAATGTTGTATGGAAAAATTAATTATTTTCCATTCCACTGGAGAAACAAGAAAGAACCACTGCAGTCACTGGCATTTGATGGCACAACCTTGGAATATGTTCTTTGACTCACATTGTCAGGTTAGAGGTTGGAGTTCAGAATATACAAGAGACACAGTTCCTGTTATTGAACTGCCTTACAATTCAGGTCTAGCCTTCCTTGTCTGTTCAGTAGCTTTGGGCACCGGGGGTCTCCTGACCTTAGAACATGGCCTTCCTCTGACCTTGGTGACACCGCAGCCTCCTGGCAGGCTTTCTGCATTTTTGCTGATCTTTCTTGGCATGGCCTTTCTATGCCCTCATGTGTTATTAATGCTGAGATTCGCTGTTGACTCTCATTTCCACACATACTGTTCTGATTCCCAGGTGAAGCTGCTGTGTGTGTTCCTGTGACCCCAGCTCAGATCATTTCTCTTTTGAGTGTCTGTTTGGATACACCAAACGGGTTCATCAAAATTTCCAGGACTGATTTCTCATCTTTTCCTGTGTTTGCTCCTGTCTTCTTTGCTTAGTACATGGCTCTGCCCTTCCCCAGGCCCCTTGGGCAGCCCTTAGGCTTCCTCCCCTGGCCTTCTCCTCCCTTCCCTCTCCCCAACACCCAGCCACTCATAAAGCATTGTGCTTTCTGTCTCACTCAGAGGGGCAGGCCCCCACCCACAGATGGCTCCTCCATCCTCAGGGAGTTCTCTTCTTTCTCTCTTGCTCCATGTGTCCTTTCTGTCTTCAATCACGATCAGCTGTAACCCACTCTGCACACTATAGACATTTGAGAAGAGGGTCTTCTTAAACCATCCCTGCCCTTGACTTAAAGCTCTTTCATGGGTCTCTGTTAGAGTTGAGACAGAGTGCACACTCCTTGATGTGGCTTCCAGAGTTCTGTTCCCTGTGGTCTTTGTCTGTCACATACCCTCCCACTCACCCAGGGCTCATTATGCAGCCAGCAGGTAAGACATCGCAATATTTCTATCCAGGGGGCAAAGACAGGATGGCCTGAGTCTTCCTGCTGCCACAGCCCCTGCCTGGGGCCCTTAGATCTCCCTAATATGCAGCAGCTAAAGCATTAATGCTGGACCCTCTGGGGATAGGCGATAGGCCCCGTGGTTTCAATGCCTTTTGATTACTCAGTACCTGTCACCAATTTGGTCAGTGCAATCATGTGTTTTAAGTAACACTTTGCTTTCTACTGTCTTGAAACTCTTCTAGTACTCTTTGTTTGGTCTGTTCCATTAACCTTTTTTCCCCCCAGCCCTTACCCAAACTCCTGCTGACCAAATGTATTATTTGCTCTCTGTCTTTTAAAAAATTGTGGTTTTTATTATGTACATAATAAAATCTACCATTTTAACCATTGTAAGCAAAAGATCATAATAAAATTTACCATTTTAACCTTTGTAAGCAAAAGATCCGTAATAAAATCTACCATTTTAACCATTGTAAGTGTACAGTGTAGTGGCATTAAGTGCCTTTACTCTGTGGTCCAACTATCACCATTGTCCATCTTCCCAAACTGAAACTGCACTCATTAAACACCAATATTCAATCCCTACTCCCACCCCCGGCCCTGGTGACCACCATTCTACTTCATATATCAGCACATGTTACTATTTTAGCTATTAATGTAAGTAGAGTAATATGATATTTGTTCTTTTGTGTCTGACTTAATTTAGCATAATGTCTTCAGGGTTAATCCATGTTGCAGTCCATGTCACAATTTCCTTCTTTTTTAAGGCTCAATAATATTCTTGTGTGTGTGAATGTGTATGTGTGTGTGTGTGTATATACTACATTTTGTTTATCCCTATGGACACTTGGGTTTCTTCCACTAATTGGCTATTGTGTGCTGCTGTGAATATGGGGATACAAATATTTGTTTCTTCCGCTTTTAGTTCTTTTCCGTATATACCCAGAAGTGAATTTCTGGATCACATGGTAATCCTAGTTTAATTTTTTAGGAACCTGCAAACTGTTTTCCAGAGTGGCCAGACCATTTTAAGTTTCTATTAGCAATGTACGTTGTATGGGAATGTGTAATGTGGTCTGATTTTTCCACATGCTTGCCAATATTTTTTAAATATAAATATCCACCCAAATGGATATGAAGTAGTGTCTCACTGTAATTTTTATCTATTCTCTCATGAAGTTTCATATTTCTCTCAAAAAGTCATTCATTAACGCCCCACCTGGTTCAGCTGAACTGTGCTCCTCCTATAGTCCTGAGTCCTTCTCTCATAAAACCTGTGTGTGGCACTATCTGTTTTCTTTCTTCTTTTTCTCGTTTTTTAGAGACATGGTCTCAAGTCTGTTGCCGAGGCTGGAGTGCAGTAGCATACCAAAGCTCACTGCAACCTTGCCTTCCTGGGCTCAAGCAATTCTCCCGCCTCAGCCTTCCAACGTGTTGGGATTACAAGTATAAGCTGCAGCACCTGGCCCTGTTTTCGTGACTGTTTCTCCTTTTGGAAGTCAGAGACTGGGTCCATTCTCACTTACCCTATAGTTCCAGTGCATTGTAAGGAACTCGGTCATGTACATAGAAGAGGCCACCAAAGGACTGCATTCAAAATAATGATGGCTGGGCACAGTGGCTCATCCCTGTAGTCTTAGCATGTTGGGAGGCTGAGGTGGGAGGATCTCTTGAGGTCAGTAATTTGAGACCAGCCTGAGCAAGAGTGAGACCCTGTGTCTACTAAAAATAGAAAAATTAGCCAGATATGATGGTGCATGCCTGTAGTCCTAGCTACTTGGGAGGCTGAGGCCAGGGAGGATTGCTTGAGCCCAGGAGTTTGAAGTTGCAGTGAGCAATGATGACACCACTGCATTCTTGCCTAGGTGACAGAGCAAGATTCTGTCTCAAAAAAGAAAAAGAAAAGTAATGACTCGAGGATCCTGACTTTAGGACATGCCACTTATTTTCCCAGGAAACCAAACCTCTGTTCTCCAGTGTCTGTGTACATTGTTACAGTCCGTTGGAAGCAGGTGCTATTAATGTACTTCCAGCTGTAAAATTGGAAGAACCAACTTCCTTGATCCTCAGTGGGGAATTTTGAAAGTGGTTGATTGCATTTAATTCAAAGCAGTTTTGCTTCATTGGGTCACCTTGGGTAACAATTTCATTTCTGTCGAAAATTAATTCTGGAAGCAGCTGAGTGTGCCAGAAGAACCCTGGGCCCATTATTTTGATTGCGAGGGGAAGTCCACTCCCCCACCCTCCCTTCTTCTAAATGCTTTCAGTTCCCTCCTGATGTTTCTCTGCCATATTCATGAACTTGCAGATCAGCTACTTCTGGTGCAAGAGACCTTGAAAGGATGTCTGCTAAAGGTACAGAGAAAATACTGAGCTCTGCCCAGGTAATAAAAATGGTTAATAGCTAGTAGAAAGCGTCTGGCTTTAGGAAGGGACCCAGAAGCCAGGGTGTCATCCCCATGGGCTGGGTGTTAACCTGTGGGTTGCTGGATTATGAGGATGTTCACAGGTCCTAGGGAAGATGCGTCCTTGATATCTAGTGGTGGGAGAGGGCTTGGGCCAGTCGTTATTTCCTGAGCTGCAGGAAGATGTCCCAGCATGTTAAAATCTGGTGTAGCTGGACGGATACCTCTTGGCCAAATGTGACCTCTAGCTGTTTCAAAGGTGTTTAATCTCAATGTCTCATGAATTAAGAGTCAGTTTGGCCTTGGAGTTGTCAGCTTTTAGACCATGATTATCCAACCTGTAAGTTCCATGGGTCCTTTGCTTTGCTCCTGCCAGAATGTAAATGACTTTTTAGTATATGATGGAGTACACGTCTGAAGGGAAAGGAGACACAAGTTCCAGAAGGCCTTGTTCCTTTGGTGCTAGAGAAGTTTCCCACTTTGCAATAAAGAAGATGCTGTGGACTCTTGTATAATGTAGCTGGATGCCAAGTCTACTAGGCTGAGCTATTAGACCTCAGGAACTCAAAGTTAAGATGCTAACAGGGGCCAGACAGATGGCAGAAATGAGTGACCCAGATGAGTGAATGAGTGAAAGCTGGTTTGGTGCAGTGGAAACTGACTCACATGGTCCCTGCAAGGTAGGCTGGGAAGCATAGTCTGTCTGGGTTCAGGAAGAAGAGAGGATAGAGTTTGATGAGCAGCTAGCAGTCTGCCCCGGTGGAGTTTTACAGCCCCTTGAGGGGGACATTTGAATAAAGACCTAAGAAGGTGAGGGAATTATTGTTACTGCAGAAGGGAATTCCAGGTAGTTCAACAAGTTCAAAGACCTGTGCCAATCAGTTGCCTGTTTGCTCTCTGGTCTTGCTCTGCAAACTCTTCCTGGACTTTCTGTGTGCTCTGGCCAACGGGAGGTGGGAAGGGTGAGGAGCGGCTGAGTATCTTTTCCTCTTGCCCCTGCTTCAGGGGCTTCTCCAGCAGGGGCTGTGCTTTCTCCATGGTGCACAGCATCCCATGTAGACCACTGTCAGGGTCTTCTCACCCTGCTTTCTTCCTGTGTGCCTCTGCTGCCGTCTGCGGGGCCCAGCAGCCCTGGTGATACCACCTCCTGCTTTTTGTTCCTTTGACTTCCTCATATCATCTCTAGATAACCTTCTTAATTATCTCCTTGTTTGGCTTTACAGCTCTTCTGAAATTTTTGCAACAGATTCCCGGTGTTGGAGTTCTTCTGTTGGAGTACCTGGTGTGGGTTCTGTTTCCGTGGCTGGGCAGGTGCTTTGGCCTGTTGGAGGGATGTTAAGGAGGCCCATGAGGCTGTAGCAGGATGAGGCCCCAAAGGTTGTGGAGGAGCCACACGGACATTAAGTGGCAATTTGTGCTTTTTTCTTGTTTTAGTTTGTTGATCTCCATCTACTCCACCAGGATAATTGACGTTTATACTGTGGAGTCATTTGGGATGCTTCTGTTTTTGAATTTAAATCTACTAGTCTTCACAAGTAATCTAGTATTTCAGATTATTATGTGTTTATTTATTCATTAAACATCTTTGAAGTTCTAATAGCTTAGTTTGCAGAGCAAGACCAGAGAGCAAACAGGCAACTACTGAGTGGTTAAAATGGTGAAATTTATACTGTAATTTTACCACAATTAAAAAAAAACCCTACAGATGACTAAGTTACCTTTAGCTGGCAAATTTATTTTTTCCAACTGAAAAAGTTTCAGAGCAGAGTTAATTGTGGTTGCAGAGAAATACTGGCAGTTCCATCTCTATTCATTGTAAAGGGGTGCAGCCACTGTGGAAAATAGTTTGGTGGTTTGTCAAACATATAGTCACCATATGAGCCATCGATTCTACTCCTAGATATACGTACCTAAAAGAATTTAAAGCAGGGACTCGCATAGATGTGCATGCATGTTCATAGCCGCATTATTCACAGTAGCCAGAAAGGTGTCAACAGATGGAGGGATAAACAAAATGTGGTCTGTCCATACAAAGCAACGTCGTTCAGCTGTGAGGAGGACGGAGGCACTGGCAAAGGCTACAACATGGCGGCTGAAGTTTGAAAATATTACTCTCCATAAAGAAGCCAGGCACAGAAGGACAATACTGTGTGATTGCACATGGGCCAGGTCCCTAGAATGGCCAGATTCATGGAGACAGAAGCAGAATAGGCGTCCTGGGTGGGAGGGGTGGGGAAATGAGGGAGCTCATGTTTAATGGGTGTGGAGTTTCTGTTGGGTTGACGAGCATGTTCTGAAATTGGACAGTGGTGATGGTTGCACAACATTGTTAGAGCACTCAATGCCACTGAATCGCACACTTAAAACTGGTTAACATGGTACATTTTATTGTGCATATTTTACCAGTTTTTAAAAAGGCAAAAAAAATCAAATATGCGCACTTTATGTAAATTTTTATTATGTGTGATTCATATTTAAGCCATAGTCCCTGTGTTCTGGTTATGGGAGCCAATCTGTGGCCAGTAGGCAGATGGCCAAGTGGCAGAGCCACAGCCGTTACTGGGAACCCTGCCCTGTAGTTGGCTCATCTAGATGAGAATGTGGCTGAGATTTGGGAGCCTGTGTTCACCCATTTCATAGGCTAGACTGTGAACGAACTTGGTTTACCTCATTCCTGGAATGGTTAATAGCATGTTTGGCTGATTCTGTGTTTCAGGCCTTAGATCCATCCCACCCCTGCCACTCCCTGCCACACCCCCATCCCTACCCCCGTCTTCTTTGGTTTGAGAGAACCCGATTTTGCTTGGGGCTGTGATGTGTCCATCCTTCTCTAGGTGAGGGGTTGTGAGTAAAGAAGGCAGTCATGACTCTTGTTCTCTATTTTCTTTGCTCCCTCGTGGTTTTCTGTGTTTTCTTATCCTTCCTGATAAAAGGGGTGATAGAGCTGGTTTTATACAGTCTCATTTCTTCCTGCTCTGATTGTGAATGGGATGCCTAGAGTTGTGACCGTCCTCAGTGACAGTGAGGTCAAGGGTTTGGAGATTCTGGCCTAGCAAAGCTTTTGAAGTGACTGCCTGCCTTCTGACTAATTATGTGGAAAAGCAAACCCTTCTTTGTATACAAGGAGCCGGCTTGTATAGTTGTAGTTTAGTTTTCTGTTTCTTCTTGAGCAGTGTTTGGTTTGTTTTGGGGCAATGCTATCATACTGATAAAGTAAAGCCCCCGGTTGTAGCTCTGGAGGACAGGTGTTCTTGGTGCTCTGGAGGTGGTGGAAGAACATACCTCATCGCATTATATTAGACATCTTCTGGTTGAAACTGATAGAAAATCCTTTATTCTAATTTAAGACAAAAAAGGGGGCACTTATTGATCTGTAACTAGGAAGTCAGCTGGGAGTCGAGCTGGATTCAGAAACCTAGTGTTCCTCCAAATCTGTCTCTTTCTCTTTGTGCACCTTGTGTGTGTGTGTGCACATATGTTTGAGACAGAGTTTCACTCTTTTGCAGTGGTGTCATCATAGCTAAGTGCAACCTCAGACTCCTTGGCTCACCTGATCCTCCTGCTTCAGCTTTCGAAGTAGCTGGGACCAGACATGCATCACAATTCTTGGCTATTTTTTCTACTTTTGGTAGACCTCTTCGTCAGGCTGGTCTCAAACTCTTGACCTTAAGGAATACTCCTGCCTCGGCCACCCGGAGTGTTGGGATTACAGGAGTGAGCCATTGCGCCCAGCCTATATTCTTATTTCATATTTTTTCCTCATAGCAATACTTAGAAGTAGGTACTATTCTCCCCATTGTACAGATAAGGAAAATACAGGACAAAATAAGTTGTCAAGGTCGCACAGTACATGAACTGGAATTTGAGCCAAGGTTTTTGTCTTCTGTGTGGTCTCCAAGGTATGAATTCTTGGCATCAATGAAAGTTGAGGCTTGATAGAAACTTTGCCACAGGCTCAGCGCCTGTGGCTCAAGCAGCTAAGGCGCCAGCCACATATACCTAAGCTGGCAGGTTCGAATCCAGCCCGGGCCCGCCAAACAACAATGACGACTGCAACCAAAAAATAGCCAGGTGTGGTGGCAGGCACCTGTGGTCCCAGCTACTTGGGAGGCTGAGGCAGGAGAATCACTTGAGCCCAGGAGTTGGAGGTTGCTGTGAGCTGTGATGCCACAGCGCTCTATCCAGGGCGACAGCTTGAGGCTCTGTCTCAAAAAAAAAAAAAAAAGAAAGTTTGCCACAAGCCTGATGCCATTAGTTATCCTCTATTAACAGGTGCCCAGGGGCAGCTCTCCTTAGCATCTGCTCCCTAGCTCTTGCTTTTTGTTGGCACTTGAGATTTTCCGATGTTCAGAGAATCTGAAGCCTTTGCCCACTTTTGGAATTAACTCTGTTTTGAAGCAGATCAGTATATCTTCCCAGATTAAATTATGGACACTGCATGCCCTAATTGGCAGGTGAGCTGCACTTTATATAGACTACGTTCATTTTGGCAGTGGAAGCAGAACCCTACTGAGATAATTCCTGTCATCAGCAGCATCATTCTGACAAGCTTTAAAAGGATTCTGTAGCACTAAGCAATTTACAAAATTGAATAAGAGGAAAACATACCTTAAAGTGTTCACGTGCTTTCAAGGTCAAAGGGAGGTAAATGCCCTTTTTAAGACAGTTGTGGTGCAGTGAAAATCACTTGATTTTAAACGTGATGTATGTACAAGTGGTTGTCCACCACATTTCAGAACACGTTATTGGCTGGCTTACCACCACATTCCCTCCCATCATGTTTCTAAGGTTCCGAAAGGCAGACAAAGAAGGCTGTTGTCTACGGCTGTGTGGTTTTAGACTGATCTGGTGAGTTTGGGATTGTTTTGACATTTAGGGATTGAGACAGCGATAGTTCTCAGTGACTTGCCCTGTTGGTGGAGTTTTCTGTCATTCTTAGGAAGTTTATTCTAAATGGTCACAAAAGTTATCTTGGTCCACTAATGCATATGCACACCCACCCCCACACAGAAACATTTAGATGCTGTTAACACAAAAAGGAAAGAGTCCGCTGCACAAATGCCCTCTGCTCAGAAGGTAATTACTAAGCAGATAGTGGCTGGTCATTGCAGACAGGGCATCGCCATCAGCACTTTCCTCCCTTTCCAGATTACCCCACTAACTGGCAATTCTGTGCTTTTGTATTCATTTTATGGGAGAGGAATCTGAGGCTTACTGTGGCTGAATGGCCTTGCAGAGGGCCATTGGACTGAGTGATCTCTTAACCAATTTGTTCTGCCTGCTTGACTGGAAGCTGCTGAGGGGTGAGTCCTTGTCTGTGCCTGGTGGCTTCAGCCTTGCTCAGCTCCTGGCTCATAGGAAAAGTATAGTCCCGCCTCATTAAGTTGAACTGAACCATTGGAGCACAGTTACTACCTTGCAATCCAGTTTTTGGAGATGTATGTATTGCATACATCTGGAAGGAAGATTCTAAGAATGTCAGATTTCAGAGGGGTCTTTGAGCCTGTTTAGCTCCTGGAATGAAAGCTAGATATGGCAGCAGAGACTCAGGTTTCCCTCTTAGAATATTAAGCAGTTGTGAACACTATTATTTTGAAGATGGTAGCGTCCCCACATTTTGCAAGGCTTTGTGGCTTCGTGGTTTGTAGGGAGCTCTGAGGCTCCTTTCTGTGGCACTGCTCACTAAACGTGTCATTGGGCAAGTCACTTCATTTGTTTAGGCCCCAGACCTGGTCTTTGACATGAAGATAGCCTTGGTTGTTCTGAGGTCAGATGTCGTGTGTTCACTGCAGTGACTGGTGCATAGTTAATACTCGATAAATAGTAGCTGCTGCTGTTGTTATTGGTGGCATGAAAAAGCATTGATGATCCAATGTTGAATGAAGAGAATTAGGCATACACTAGATTATGACTATGTACAATGTTTGTAATGTGTGTGGATAACAAAAGGTGGGGCGTGAAGATATACAGGTGGCTGAGGGAGTGACGACCTTATGGATGAAAATAAACTTTCTTAGGTTTACTTTAAATCGGTCTCTATCTTCATACTTAGTAATTCAGCGCATGTAAATCTTTCCTAAGGAACTGGAAATCAGGATGATTATGTGTAAGGATGTTCTTTGCTATATAGAGGGAGAATTAGCAGTGTATCATGTCTTTAATAGGACAGAAATCATTAAATTACGTTTCACTAGGAAGCCATCAAAAATCATGTTTCAAAGATTTTTAATTGTAATAAGCAAATGTTCATGATCTAGATGAGAAAAATAAATGAATCAAGATACAAAAATCAATGTAAATATATGCATATATAGTCATACAACATGTATTTTTTTTATTGCTGCTGTAACACATTAATACAAAGTTGGTGGCTTTTAGGCAGTATGGATTTATCCTTGTACAGTTTTGGGGGCTGCAAGTCCAGAATCAGCGTCATGGGGCTAAAGTCAAGCTGGCAGCAGGACTGGCTCCTTTTTTTTTTTTTCTTGTTAAATCATAGCTGTGTACATTAGCGCAATCAAGGGGTACAATGTGCGGGTTTCATATACAATCTGAAATATTCTCATCAAACTGTTCAACGTGGCCTTCATGGCATTTTCTGTATGTAGGCATTCGTATTCTGCCTTTAGTAAGTTTCGCCTGTACCCATTCTAAGATGCACCGTAGATGTGGCCCCACCCATTACCCCCCCTCCACCAAAACCTCCCCCCTCCCTTCCCCTTCCTTGGCCCTTTCCCCATAGTCTTGTGCTATAGCTAGGTTATAGCCTTCATGTGAAAGCTAGAATTTAGCTTCATAGTAGGGCTGAGTACATTGGATACTTTTTCTTCCATTCTTGAGATACTTTGCCAAGAAGAATATGTTCCAGCTCTATCCATGTAAACATGAAAGAGGTAAAGTCTCCATCTTTCTTTAAGGCTGCATGATATTCCATGGTATACATGTACCACAATTTGCTAGTCCATTCGTGGGTCGATGGACACTTGGGCTTCTTCCATGACTTAGCAATTATGAATTGGGCTGCAATAAACATTCTGGTACAGATGTCTTTGTTATATTGTGACTTTTGGTCTTCTGGGTATAAACCTAGTAAAGGAATTATAGGATCGAATGGCAGGTCTATTTTTAGGTCTCTAAGTATTCTCCAAACATCCTTCCAGAAGGAACGTATTAGTGTGCATTCCCACCAGCAGTGTAGAAGTGTGCCCTTTTCTCCACATCCACGCCAACATCTCTGGTTTTGGGATTTTGTTATGTGGGCTAGTATTACTGGGGTTAGGTGGTATCTCAAAGTAGTTTTGATTTGCATTTCTCTGATGATTAAGGATGATGAGCTTTTTTTCATGTGTTTGTAGATCGTGCGTCTGTCTTCTTTAGAGAAGTTTCTCTTCAAGTCCCTTTCCCACCCTGAGATGGGATCATGTGTTCTTTTCTTGCTAATACGTTTGAGTTCTCTGTGGATTCTTGTTATTAGACCTTTATTAGAGGTATAACCTGCAAATATTTTCTGCCATTCTGAGGGCTGTCTATTTGCTTTACTTACCATGTTCTTGGCTGTGCAGAAGCTTTTTAGTTTGGTCCCAGTAGTGTATTTTTGATACTGCTTCAATTGCATGGGGAGTCCTCCTCATAAAATATTCACCCAGGCCGATTCTTCAAGAGTTTTCCCTGTACTTTCTTCAAGTATTTTTATAGTTTTGTGTCTTAAATTTAGATCTTTTATCCAGTGAGAGTCTATCTTAGTTAATGGTGAAAGGTGTGGGTTCAGTTTCAATATTCTACGGGTTGCCAGCCAGTTTACCCAGCACCATTTGTTAAATAGGGAATCTTTTCCCCACTGAATGTTTTTAATTGGCTTGTCAAAGATCAAATAACAGTAAGTAGCTGGATTCATCTCTTGGTTCTCTATTCTGTTCCAGACATCTATTTCTCTGTTTTTGTGCCAGTACCATGCTGTTTATTTATTTATTTATTTGCAGTTTTTTTTGGCTGGGGGTGGGTTTGAACCCACCACCTCTGGCATATGCGGCCGGTGCCCTATTCCTTTGAGCCACAGACACCACCCTATGCTGTTTTGATCACTATCGATTTATAGTACAGTCTCAGGTCTGGTAGCGTGATTCCTCCTGCTTTGTTTTTATTGCTGAGTAATGTTTTGGCTATTTGAGGTTTTTTATGATTGCATATAAAATGAAGTATTATTTTTTCAAGATCTTTAAAATATGACAATGGAGCTTAAATAGGAATTGCATTAAAATTATATATTGCTTTGGGTAGTATGGACATTTTAACAATGTTGATTCTTCCCAGCCATGAGCATAGTATGTTTTTCCATCTGTTACCATCTTCAGCTATTTCTTAAGGTTTCATAGTTCTCTTTGTAGAGATCTTTCACATCCTTTGTTAGGTATACTCCCAAGTATTTCATCTTCTTTGGCACTACTGTGAAAGGAATAGAGTCCTTGACTGTTTTTTCAGCTTGGTTATTGTTGGTATATATAAAGGCTACAGATTTATGGGTGTTGATTTTGTAGCCTGAGACATTGCTGTATTCCTTGATCACTTCTAAAAGTTTTGTAGTAGAATCCCTAGTGTTTTCCAGATATACGATCATTATGATCTACGAAGAGTGAAAGTTTGATCTCTTCTGACCCTATGTGGATACCCTCGATCGCCTTTTCTTCCCTAATTGCAATGGCTAAAAATTCCATTACAATGTTAATGAGCAATGGAGACAATGGGCAACCTTGCCTGGTTCCTGATCTAAGTGGAAATGATTTCAATTTAACTCCATTCAATACGATATTGGCTGTGGGTTTGCTGTAGATGGCCTCTATTAGTTTAAGAAATGTCCCTTCTATACCAATTTTCTTAAGTGCTCTGATCATGAAGGGATGCCGGATATTATCAAAAGCTTTTTCTGCATCAATTGAAAGAATCATATGGTCCTTATTTTTTAGTTTGTTTATGTGTTGAATTACATTTATAGATTTACGTATATTGAACCAGCCTTGAGACCCTGGGATAAATCCCACTTGGTGGTGTATAATTTTTTTGATGTGTTGTTGGATTCTGTTTGTTAGGATCTTATTGAGTATTTTAGCATCAATATTCATTAGTGATATTGGTCTATAATTTTCTTTTCTTGTTGGGTCTTTCCCTGGTTGGCGATCAAGGTGATGTTTGCTTCGTAGAATGTGTTGGGTAATATTCCTTCCTTTTCTATATTTTGGAAGAGGTTTAGTAGTATAGGTACTAGTTCTTCTTTAAATGTTTGGTAGAATTCTGACATAAAGCCATCTGGTCCTGGGCTTTTCTTTTTAGGGAGATTTTGTATAGTTGATGCTATTTCAGAACTTGATACAGGCCTGTTCAACATTTCCACTTCATTCTGGCTAAGTCTTGGTAGGTGGTGTACTTCCAGGTATTGGTCGATTTCTTTCAGATTTTCATATTTCTGAGAGTAGACTTTCTTGTAGTGTTCATTAAGGATTCTTTTAATTTCTGAGGGGTCTGTTGTTATTTCATCGTTACCAATTCTGATTGATGAAATTAGAGATTTACTCTTTTTTTCCTGGTTAGGTTGGCCAAAGGTTTATCCATTTTATTCATCTTTTCAAAAAAACAACTTTTCGATTTATTGATCTGTTGTATAATTCTTTTGTTTTCAATTTCATTTAGTTCTGCTCTGATTTTGGTTATTTCTTTTCTTCTGCTGGGTTTGGGGTTGGAGTGTTCTTCCTTCTCCAGTTGCTTGAGATGTCCTATTAAGTTATTAACTTCCTCACTTTCCGTTTTCTTGAGGAAGGCTTGCAGTGCTATAAATTTCCCTCTTAGCACTGCCTTTGCAGTATCCCAGAGGTTCTGGTAATTCGTATCTTGATTGTTGTTTTGTTCCAAAAATTTGGTGATTTCCTTCTTAATTTCGTCTATAACCCATCTATCCTTCAGCGTAAGGTTGTTTAGCTTCCATGTTTTTGTATGGGTATGCAGGTTCCTGTTGTTATTGAGTTCAACTTTTATTCCATGATGGTCTGAGAAGATGCAAGGAATAATCTCTATTTTTCTAAATTTGCTGAGGTTAGATTTGTGACCTAGGATGTGGTCAATTTTGGAGTATGTTCCGTGGGCTGATGAGAAGAATGTGTATTCAGTTTTGTTAGGATGAAATGTTCTATAGATGTCTGTTAAGTCCAGATGTTG